>NC_090931.1:817578578-818828578 GCF_040938575.1 Ambystoma mexicanum
ACACTGCAAAGCAATGCCATCATTCCTACGTCTGTTCAGAACATAATTTGTTAACCATAGGTTCATCCTGAATCTCATAAAGCCATCTCGCTGTTGTGAGTTGGGAGCCTTTACCATGTAATTTGCCACCTTGTTATAACGTTTCAGTTCATGTGGGTATTCCAAGTAATTTTTATAATTTGCACAGGCCAGGTGAGTGTTTATCCAGTCTACTTCCCAGATTTTTGTTTTCGCTCTATTAGGATTCTCCCTTAACAAAACTTCATCCACCTGTGCCTTTTTCATAATTGCCTGAATTTTCAAATGCCATGCTTTTGGAAAATTATCTCCTGAGTTCAATAGGTACATTGAGATAGTATTGATAATTCCTTTCGTCCCTTGGTTCAATAAACATTTGTGATACAAGGCACATAATTTCCATTTGTAAATTGCATAGACTGATATTAGGCCCAATTCATATCTCAATAGTGGTAGTGGTTGAGAATTCTGTAAACTTAAGACCTGCTTCCAAAATTGACCCTCTTCAGAGCCCAATAACAATAGGGCATTATTTTGTAGGGTCTCTGCTCCATACAAAATGACGGGAACAACTTTTAACTTAAAGTATGTGATTATCGGCAAGATGGAGAATTTACAATATCTGGTCTTAATTAAGCGTGCTTGTGATATTGCCATTTGTAACTTAAGTACACCTAGTTTGTTGTATTGATCATGTGCACTGTGATTAGATATAATCATGTCTAAATATACATAAGCATTTACAACTGCAATTTGAGAATTTTGCAATGGCCAATAAAGCCGGGCGAGTCTTTGCTTGGTTGTTCCAAATTGAATTATATTTGTCTTGGTAATATTAATAGTTATGCCGTTATCTTTAGTATATTGATCCGAGGCACCCAATAATTTCCGCAGACCTTTGGGGGCATGTGACATTAACACCCTGTCGTCAGCATATAATAGCCAATGAATTTGAATCCCCCCCCAATTTTGGAGAGTCAGTAATCAGTTTGACAAAATATTGATGAATATCAGAGATGAAAAAATTGAATAAAACTGACGCCAGAAGGCATCCCTGTTTCAAGACTCTTGCCGTTTTGATCGGGGCAGTTAACAACCCACCTTTAGTCAATCTGATTTGGATCGTAGTATCTGTATACAATTGGATAATCCATTTAAAAATTTCCCATGGGCACTTAGCTTCAACAAGTTTTTTTATATAGGAGCTCTCTGGGGACTGCATCAAAAGCCATTTTGAAATCAATAAAAGCCAAATACAGCTGTTGTTGTTGCTGCTGGGCTTTGTAGATAAGGCTTGTAAGAGTGATAATGTTGACTGCAGTACCAGTGCCCTTTAAGAACCTTGTCTGGAATGGATCTCGAAGATTCTTGTCATCTAGCCATATATTAAAGGCCTTCAATAGTAACCTGGCAAACAATTTACCCGGGCAGTCTAATAATGCTATTGGTCTGTAGGAGCTGGGATTCTCGCGATCACCCTTTTTTAAAAATGGGAAGTATGATAGATTTTTTCCAGGTCTCTGGTATAAAGCCAGATGTAAAGACTTGCACAAAGATGCGATGTAGAATACCTGCCCACTCACTGACATGCATTTTTAACATAACGTTATGCAGGCCATCGGGCCCGGCTGCGCGGGATGAACTTAGTTTTGCAATACAGATCCTTATATCATCAATATCAAATGGAAACCTACCAGCAGTTGTGTCCAAATGGAGACTTAGTCGCATATTGGGGAAAGGTGAAAGATATACATTTCGAAAATACATTTGCCATGTCTCCGCTGCTATCGAATTAGTTTGGGTAACACTTTGCGATCTATCCGAGGTGTTATTAAGCAAGGCCCAAATGCCAGCTGTCGACTTAGTTATTTGTTTCAGCATGGCCGCCCCTTCCAATTCATATTGCTTTGCTCTTCTCGTTTTGAGCCATTTTTTATATTGCTGCTTTAATGATCTTATTTTGCTTGCAGACTCAATTTTATTTGACTTTATGAGCTGCCGAGTTTGACGTCTTAACTCAGCTTTTTGGATCTTAATTTCCAAGTCAAAAGAATGAATATGTTGATGCTTAATTAAGTTGTTACCACTGACAATTCGTCTGAACATCTGCATGGCCAATGTGTATTCTTTTTCCCCCAAATCCGACCTTTGATACATTTCTTTGAGATTATGATCTAGGCTTCGTAGTTTCTCTTGGGTCCATCTTAATCTATTACCCCCATTGTTGACTACGACATCTGATATATTTGTATTCTTCCACAATATTAGATGGGACATCCTGATTTGCAGTGATAACTTTAATTTGTTGTGGTCACTTAAATCAGTCTGTATAAGTTCCAGGTTTTCGACACAGTTGTTGGCTTTTACATTGATGTAGACATAATCTATTATGGCCTGCTGTGCGCCTCTTTGCCAGGTGGCTTGGGTGGGGGTATCTCCCCTCACATTACCATTCAGCATCAAAAAGTTGCGCTCTGCCATAATTGTGGACCAAATCAGCTCATCACCTACTAGTTCTGACCCTCCATCTGTAATTAGGTGAAGGTTAAGATCACTTAATATTATGATGTGTGACAGTCCAGTCTCTAGGGCTAGGAAATCCAATATTTTCGCCAGTTGGTCAAAAAAGACCTCTGACTTTAGCGTGGAGGAGCACCAATAAATATTCACAATTACTATGTTGTTTTACCTGTTAGATAATTTAACCACTTGGAATGTTGGAGAAGGGGATTGATAGCTTTTCAATTGGAAGCCATTTTTTTTCTTGACCGCCAATAGTAGGGCTCCTTTGGGCCTACCTAAAGGACCTTTCTTGGCAGCTGTAAAAACAATGACATGCGAGTCCCAAATGGGGGGTAGTAGGAGCCAGGTTTCCTGGAGGGCTAGGATATCGGTGTCTATCAGATCACCAGTAGATGTTGAATTAAGGTGTCGGTGCCCTCTAGTATTCCAGGAAACCAAACTTAAGGTTTTCATATCTGTGCATAGTTATGCAAACCTTACATGATCTTGAAAGCCTGGCTGAGGTGGACTATTCAGAGTTGAAGTAGAAATCCGAGTCATATGGCCTTGCAGTACTGGGGGATCAGTTAAGGTTTCTTGTATTAAACTGAACCCCATGTCAAACAATGCCATTCGGGCTTGCCAAAGAGTCTCGGCCACCAAGGATGATCGAATGTATAACCGGGCCGAGGACAGATCAGTGTGATCCGTGAATTCAATCTGCTCAATATCCCCCGATGGTATGGCAGATAATGCTGGAATTTCCGCACATATATTAAGGACACTAGACCGGTTCAAGTCATATGTTTTGAATGGCGTGTCTCGGCACTTGATAATGAAACGATGACGAATTTGTTCTTTCTTTTCCTTATTCTGAGCAGTTCGTTCTCTTGTTTGATTTAACAAACTTGGTGAAGACTGGGCCCACCGCTCCTGACGACTAAGAGAAGCTAATTGAGGACCCTTTAGCAAGGGTTTGAGTGAAGGGAACCCTTTATCTGTTACAATATTTTGATTTATAGTCTTTGACTGCTGCACAAAGGCTTCAATAGAAGTTTTAATCTCATCCCGGATCTCTTGTCGTGAGACTGGCACCTGATGTGGAGTTGGGGTCGACCTCTGTGTCGTCTGCTGGCTTTGATTTTGAACTGGGTTAGCTTCAGCGTTCAATGCGAAATACAACTCAACTGAGGACCTAATCTCTTCCTGTAAACTCTTTGCGGGATTGTCAGTGTTCTGAAGAGCTTTGGTGTTTACTGTACTCTGTACTAAGAGCTGATTCATATTTATATTTTGCACAGGATTAGATTTTGAGTTATTGGCTGGGGCCTGAAGAGCTGATGTTATTGGTAGTTGTGATTCATACTGCTCGTCTATTGGCATTTGTGCTGACAGGCTTGGTCAGAGCTTTAAGTATGACTCAATAGAACTTTGGATCTGATTCTGGATCGCAACCAAGTTAGACATACCCTGAGTAGTGGATTCCAATTCCTGGGGTTCCCTTGTGGTTGTCGCCGTCACTGCGGAGGTCATTGGTACGATAACCTGTGGTAAGCTTATCTGCGCGGCTCTCTGATTTTCAAGGCTTTCCACCATCTGCGCCAGATCATCTAATGGTTTATGTTGGAATATATGAACCATGCTCTGTTGAGCCTCCTGCATTTGATTGGTGGAGTCAGAGGAGATTGGACACGCCTCTGCAGGGGAGGTATCCATTAGATTTTTCCGTTTGGACCTTGTAGATGGTTTTGGATCAGATATCTGTGATTTGGCCCTCAACATTTTTCGTTTTTTAATTGGTCGTAAACTGCTGGATTTGGTTGCTACCGAGGTGAATACATCAAACACGTTTGTAGAGGCTGGGACTTGAGAAGGCCGGTATTTCTTAGATTGAGTTTTAGGCGTCAAGGTGGTGACATCTGGGGGAAAGGTCGAGGTCATGTCAGAGACAGCTGAACTAATTTCTGGTGTCTCCAAGGGATTAAACTCAAATTGGTCTCCTTCATGCCATTAACAACTTGTTCTGCGGGCTCATCATTCGGAGGCATTGGCACGGTGGCAGTATAATCAGTTTCTACTGTTTGTGTAAAAATTGATTGTGGCAGTTTGTCATTATCCAAATACGAAGATTGTGGAACCCCTTTGAGCTGAGAATCGAGGTTTGGCATTTTTTGAAATACCTGCTCGATATATGTAGTTTGCTTGGAAATTTTCAGATCCAAGGCCCTGTATAATTTTGCAATGGCCAATAGAGCTGTATTTATGGCCGCTAAGGTGTTATTCAAGGCTGGAGCCTCCGGAAAGGAACTCCTCTCTTTATAAATGGGGTTCAGAAAAAAATCAGAAACTCGTGCCCCCTGATCAAATCGAGGTTGTCTCGGCGTGGGGGCTATAAACGAGACTGATTCATCAATGGGTGGCTTTGCATTATTTATGGCCGGGGTTATTGAGTCTATTATTGCTTTTTCTCCCTGGGACAATACAGGTGATAAGGTTTCAATATTATTACTGGAGCAATTTTTATTACTTGCTTCCAGTTGAATTAAATGACCCGTGTTTGAACAAATATATTGCACTTCTTTGGCTTCTTCGTCAGTTTTACTTGTGATGTTCATGAACTCAAAATCCTCCTCTACAATTTCTCCTACCATTGTCAAGTGGGCATAAGCTTGCCCCAATTTCTGTTGGGCCCCAACAGAACATGATGTAGGTTGATGCATTTTATCTCCTGATAAATCAGATGACACGGCATGCATGTCATCAGGGAGACAAGCAGCCATTATCGTTGTAGCCGTAGGGGCACCATTTACACTACTTCTGACGTTAGTCGACTCGTAGTCACCCCTTTGTGCTGACACAGAGATCCTGCTATCAGCGGGCTGTTCTACGGGACATGCTATCTCTAGGCCTAATTGGGTAGTGTAAAGTGTCTGTCCAGTGCAAGAATTATTCTCTCTCTTTGGGATGATCTTGTATCGTCCCCCACTGAGAGTGAGCGCTTGCAGGTTGTGCGTCCAGCACTAGGTAACAGAGTCGTAAGGCGACTCTGATAAAGTATTTTTCTAGAGGCAATATTGTCACTCAACCCATCCAGTTTTGCTCGCAATTCTGAGATGGGTGGCATGCTGGTAGTCAAAGTATAATGTATCATTCAAAAAATAATAATTTGCAATAAAAATAAATAAATTAAAATAAATATATAAACAACAGCACTTTGATAAATAACTAACTAAATAAATAAATCAGGCAATGGTCCCAACAGCACCCACCTTCGTGCTAAGGGAGCGGGTCAGAAAACCCGACCAAGATATTGCAATTGCGCCCGGCGACCTGCAAACAGTACTTATTTGTACTTGCTGGTGCGCGGCGTGGGGGCGCCGGGAAATGAGGTTAAATGGAGGCTGGGGGGGAGGGCTGTCTCACGTTAGTAGTGGGCGGAGTCTCGCTCTCCCTCACGTGAGGAACCTTGAAAGTAAGAAAAAGAAAAACAGAAAATAAAATTAAAATAAAGGTAGGTATTCGGCACCAGGCCTGGGGAGCAGTCCTGATATGAAATGTCATAGGGGGCCAAAAGTCACCTCCTATTTCCGATGAACGAGGTCAAGCAGGCTCAGTGCGACTGCGTAAGACATCCTTCTGGGGTTTGCAGTTCCAAGCACCACACCGCTTCGGAGGAAATCAGCTGGTTAGATCCACTGCACTTCGACTGCGTATCCGATAGCAAGACGAACAACAGCAAACAGTACTTATCTATACAAATGCGTACAGCATTTGGTTGTTTGGGTTTTTGTGTTACAACCATGGGGGATACCAATGGGGTGGGGCCAGAAGTCTTCTCAATGATCCCCATGTTTTCCAGTTTCTCTAACTCGACTTCTGCAGCTTCTCGCAGGTATAAGGGGACGCAGCGGTGCCTTACTACTCTAGTCAGTCTTGTTAATGTGGAGCTTGACCGTCTGTCCCTTCAGGCTTCCGATCCCTTGGAACAACTTGGCAAGTTTTCCTAACAGTCTGTCAATTTCAGGTGGGTTGATGCTGAATGCAAAGTGTATCAGTTAGATTCTTTCAGCCTTCCTACAGCTCATGAGTGTTTTCATTCCCACGTCGACTACATATATGCGGGTCCTGGAGGTGGTTCCGTTATGGGTCCGGTCTGACCGGAATGATCCTACTACAGGCAGAGGCTTTTTGCATCCGTAGGAAAATAGATGCACTTTCTTGTCCTGGAGCTGAGGTAACAGTTTCAGTTCTTCAAATTTCCCCCAAGGCATTACATTTACTGTTGCTCCAGTGTCTATCACCACCTTCGTGGGGATCCCATCAGCTAGAATCAGACGGGTTGGCTGGGCGTTTTTCTTCTTGCTGTGAGTCTTCTTACCTGGTTTAATGGCTGAGATCATGTGGTCTTGCTCACTGTGTTTCTTGGGCTGTCTTCCTGGTCTTTCAGGCAATGATTCCTCTTCCGATGCTTCTTCCTCTTCACTGTTGCTGAATTGTCTCTGATCCGCTGCTACGGCTCTCACTTCCCCTTTGTCTCGTCTTTTGTACGTGTTGGTGCTTGATCGCCCTGTTTCCTTCCGAGGTGGTGGGTTAAGGCAGACTGCTGCAAAATGGTTGAGTCATTGGTATTTTCAGAATGAGGCTCCCAGCGATGGACAGGGCTCCCCTCTGTACAATGTGCCTCCACACCATTTGCAGGATTCATGCTGTCTTTCTTGCCAACGTGGCAGCATATTGGCAGTTCTTCTCCCTTCGGGCCTGGATTTGATGACTGCAATGTTTTCTTCTTCTTTGGAGTTGTCAAGCAGCAGTCTACCCATGGCCACTTCCATTGCTGTGACTTGCTCGTCAGTGTGTTCTCTTTGTCCACCCATTGCCTTCAGAGCTGCCAGAAGCACGGAAACTGCTCTCCTGAAGATCCGTGAGGACCTGCTCTCAAACCTTGACTCTAACACTCCTTGTGTTCTCATTTTGCTCGACCTCTCTTCTGCCTTTGACACTGTCAACCACACCATCCTGCTCAACCGTCTCCGTGATAACCTAGGTATCACTGGTCAGGCTCTGGCGTGGCTGACCTCCTTCCTCTCCAATCGATCCTCCCAGGTCCAACTGGGTTCCTTCCTCTCTGACATCTTTTTCTCTACCTGTGGTGTCCCCCCAGGGATCTAACCTCTCCCCCTGGTTGTTCAACCAGTATCTGGCACTTCTTGCTCACCGCATCGCCGCTCTCTGTCCCAACTTTCAGTGCTACGCGGATGATACCCAGCTCATTTTCAGGCTACCCTCGGCCTCCTCTTCCCCTTCCCTTATCTCTGACTGTCTTTCTGCTATCCAGGAATGGTGTGCCGCCAACGACCTCTGCCTTAATGCCAGTAAGACTGAGATTCTACTCGTCGGCACACCCACTCCCTCCTTCCCTGCAGCTCTCTGGCCGGCCTCCCTTGGCCCTCTTCCTGCTCCTACCTGCAAGGCAAAAAACCTTGGGGTCATCTTCGACTCCACACTCTCTTTCTCTCCTCACATCTGACGTCTCTAAGAAGTCACACTACCGCCTACACCTCCTCAGAGGTATCCTTCATTTCCTCTCCTTCCCCCAGAAGCTCACTGTCTCCAGAGCCCTGGTTCTCTCGAAGCTGGACTACTGTAACAGCCTCTACCTAAATCTTCCTGCCTCTACTCTTCGCTCTTTGCAACTCATCCAGAACAGGACTGCGAGACTTGTCCTTGGCCTCAAGCCCAGGGACCGTATCTCTCCAGGACTGAAATCACTAGACTGGCTCCCAGTGGCTGCGAGGATTAAGTTCAAAACCCTCTGCATTGTCCACAAGGCCTTCTGGGGCCTTGGGCCAAAATACCTTCAACTCTCTCTTCCTAAGTATCTTCCTTCTCGAGCTCTTTGCTCATCCACCTCCGACTACCTCAGGGTCAGCCGCTTCTCCAAGCAACCAGTTGGGGGTAGATCTCTCTCCGCAGCAGGGGCCTCCCTCTGGAACAGCCTTCCTGCCTCCCTGAAACTTGAGGAGAACCATCTCCGGTTCTGGAAGCACCTCAAAACCTTCCTCTTTGCCTCCGCTTTCTCTCCCTCTCTCCCCTGCTAAAAACACTGAACCTGCACTGAATCTGCAAACTGGCCACTCGCCGATCTCGGTCCTTGGCCCAGCCACTCTTCCCTGCACTGCCTACCTGCACTACGGGACTGTCTCTGTTTCCTACAGCCCCTTCTCCCGGCACTTACCTTGCACTTGCCACCAGCTGGCCCTATTATTTATCTTGTATTCTACTAACCATGTACTGCACTTTCCCCTCTCCCCTTGCACTTTTCCCATTCCCCTCTACCCTTGCACTTGCGCTATCTGAATGACACCTGGCCTAGTAGGATCGTTATCTGTCTCCCCTTGTTCCCCCCGCCCCCGCCTCGTCGCGCCTTGAAACACTTGTGTATAGGCGCGTTACAAATGCCATATCATCATCATATTGCTAGGATCAGCTCTAGCGGTAGGTTCTTCTCTGATAGGATTGCCCTCTGCAACTTCTCAGACGATATCCCATTAATGATTTGCTGACGTACTGCGAAGTCATCGTCCAGGAACTCGCATCCCAGGACCATCTCTCTGATGGGGGTGCAAAAATCTATTTTCTCTCCAGGTCTTTGCCGGGCCATGCTCAGCTGGAAATGTTCGTGATCTGGTTTCAATTCCAGTTTGAACTTCCCATTCGGGGCTGCCTTCGCTGCTTCATAGTCGTTGGCTTGCCCTCTGTTAGGTAGGGCGTTGAATAGTCTCAGTGCTAGTGTGCAAATGTTGGGCATTAGTAGCGTTCGCTGCTCCTCCGCTTCTCTGATTTTCTTAGCTTTGACATGGAGCTCAAACTGCTGGAGCCACATTTCCCACTGCAGTGCAGCTCCCTTTGCATAGGGGTCAAATGGTCTCATGAAGGCGCCATGGGTTTAATCTAAACCTGGAATGGGCCTTTCTTGTTCTGTGGCCACACCTCTTGTGGTTGTGGGGGTACCCCCTCTTGGTGCGCCTGCCTGTGGGTTGTCCCATACTGACGTGTCTTTTTTTTTTTTTTCACCTGGATAGTAGTGGTGTTTTATTGGGTACTGTCGTTTTCCTGTGGTTCTACATCTCTCTGTAGTGTCTCAAGGCTATTCACAAGCTGGATGGAGGCTGCCGGTGTGTTGGACTGATCCCTCGGCAGTGAGCGGGTGTTCTTGCTCACTCTACTCCCAATTCGCATAGACAGTTCTAATTTAACTCTTGCTGGGGGCCTTGTCTCCTGCTCAGGCTTTGTGACTCATGGCATGCCAACTAGGATCTGCGGGCCTCTTCTTCCTCGCTGCTCCTAAACCTGCACTGCTTCTAGTGACGATTTTTCCAGCTCCCCAGCAGTGAACGTGTTTACTGTTCAGTCTGACCCACTCATAGCCACGAAACCCTGGACTCGGGTTCCCTTCCCCCGCCCGCCTTTTTCGGTCTCTGCTAGCAGGCTTCAGACCCTCCTTTTCAGCCTCGCCACCCACCGCCTCGTCATGGGTCTCTCACTGGTGTATGGGCAGGGCCATCGGCTGCAAATGTTCTTTGGGTCTTCGCTCAGCAGGTCTTGGTCTCAGCTTGTGCATCCGCACTCGTCTCGCCGCAGTGCCAAACGATGTGCTTTCCAGTTCTTTGCTTTTCTTCTCCTGGAGCCTTTCGAGCTTTGTCCTTTACGCACGCCTTTGTCGTGCCGCTAGGAGCACTGATACAGTTGTTGTGCGCTCAGTGGTGTGTCCTGGGTTCCTTGCCGGCACCTGTCGTTGCGTGGACATGCGGCAATGCGGGCTAAAGCCAGAGCTGTTGTCTCCACGCGGGGTCGTTACTACACTTTGTCGCCAGTGTGTATTCACTTGCTCGTGCTCACAGGCACGAGCAGGGGTTAACGGCCTTGCTATCGGCTACGCGCAAAACACACGGACACTCATGTGAGGTTTGATGCTCGCATTGCCCCGTTCCGGCGTGTGTGCTCATTTTATTATCTTTTTCTCCTCCCCTTCCTCACACCCCGTGGGGTGGGCTCCCCTTCCCATCACGTGTTGTCCACAAGGGCAGAAAACCACAGTTTTGATAAGAATGACAAATAGCTCATTGTGATTCAGTGGTTACTCGAGCCATAAAAATGTAAAGGGGAAGTTGGCTTGCATTTACACTGTGATGCAGGAACAGCGTTCTGCTGTGGATCCCTTCTGAAGTTCTGAAATCAGCGGGGAAGGCTGCTTTGTACATTTGGGCTAGATTTCATCTTGTGGTGAAAGGCAATGCATACTTGACGATTTATACTATGCGTTGTGATGGCTAACTACTTAGAACAGAATCATCATCGGCCCCTAATTTATCAAAAGCACATTCCCGAATTAAATATGTACATGTATCGATGACACTCACATGCTAGTTTGACATCTTGTTTAGTTTCTCTAAATTTTACTGCACATGACATTTTTCCACGTTATCATTTCACTCCATACACGTAGATTGGATCTCACTTAATACAGCCTGACTTTATTCGAATGGCGTAATGGCCAGCCTTCACTCGCCACATGCCTTTTGATATCAGCTAGACATCATTTCTTTGACTACAATACAGAACTAGAAGGTGGGGTTGTTGTGTGCCTTGAAGACTACTTTGTGGTACTCCAGTCTGTCCGTAGCAGGTTGTTCATGACTCTATGGGTCTTATTTACAAAAATGTTTTACAATGACGCAATTCTATTGGAATACTTTGTGTAAATCAAGCCCTTTATATATAGTGCGCTTTTGGGTTAGATGGGTTGTGCCTCATGATGCTGTATTTTGTGGTGCTCAGTGATTAATGGTTTGTTCAGCGCATAGGTGAAAGAGTTATTTATTCACCCAGTTGGAAGACAGACCATTTAGAAATAGATTCCTTGTTATGCTGTCTGGCGACTGGAAATTATGTATTGTGTTTACATGGTATTATATTTTAGTCTACTGTTTGCACACTTTGTGAAAAATCTTTACGCTTCTGTAGTATTTGATGCTGATGTCATGTGCCTGAAAAATATCAACAACGCGACTATATAACTAGCAGAACACAGTGCAAAATGCTGGCTAGTCCATATTCTCTACTGGCAAGTACAGAATGCATTGTCCTCCCTAAACAGAATATGTATGACTGTGCCCTCTATATCATGGGCAGAATGTATTTTGTTCTTTCCCATTTGAAAAACCAGTGTTTGCAGTGCATCAAATGAATCATTAAATCTGTAATTGGCACCCCTTTTCGAGGATTACTCATCTGCAAGGTTGTCTTGGCAGGTATCCAGTGATTTTACCCCAAAAACACTGAAGAAAATCCATCGAAAAAATGCCTATTTTATTTTTTAAATAACTAAGGATGGGGATTGGGGGGGGTCAAACTGGGTTGGATGGGCTTAAAACATAGGGAAACAGTCTTGGGGGTGGGGGGGGGACCCCCAAATAATTAAAACCTGTTTTTTTTCTGATGGATTTTTTTCCCAGTAAAAAATCCATCAGAAAACAAGTTTTCTGGTACAATCACAGGTAACCAACCGTCTTCCAAAGTGAGATTAACACTGTTGTGGTGACCAAGCATGATATAGCGGTACAAAACTCCCTCTTTGACACTTGTACTTCGTTTCATGCTTTCATCAGGAAGAGCTATTCACTGCTTACAGAAACATGTTTGGTAGCCCATTTCTACCGTGAAATAAGTAGCAGCATCAAACAATATGGATCAAAAAGACAATTTAATCGCCCCTACTATTGTAATACTCCTTACCCGGATACTTTCTGGGATCCTGGGAAGTATTACTTGATGGTCCTCTCAGGAGATGTGAGCACCATGCTCGAGGCTTTTTACGGGGCATCTTACACAGAGGCTTGCCCACCTCCCCTTTCTCACATGTAACAGTTACCATTAATGCTAACATGCCACCCACTTTGGATAGCCGTAGAAGTTTATTCTGTTGTTGTTTTCATCTTAACATACTTCAGCTTGCCAGCCTTCCTTGTTTGGTACATGGTGAATTCTGTGCTTTCTCCTGAGGTGCAATGATCAAGGCTGTGAGACTTCCTTATGCGCCAGGGAAAGTGCCTTGAATAATAGCAGTTTTTGTCTCTAGGCAATAAGGAGTGGCATTCTTTTCGAATCTTGGCTCCCATTTTCTAAGTCATTCACGTTTTCAACCATCACTCTGCATAAATCCGGATCCAATAAGCTGGTCCACCCAAACTTGGACAGAGCTGGAGTCACCAGTGGGCATGCCAGTCGACACAACCTGTAATTCAGGTTGATTGATTTGACATTAGTACACTTCTGGAGTGGTATCTGTTCCATCATGCTGCATTACTTTCAAGGCAGTAGTTTTGGATCAGACTGTATATTTGGCAGACAAACTGCACATCTCTTGGTATCTCGGAGGGAGTATAAGCTATGGAATACTTAGTGGAAACTTTCCTCACTCTTGACACGCTCGCTACACTGCCCAAGCACTGGTCTGTAACCAACTGTCCATCATTGCTGGTATTTTATAAAGCTTTTAAGACTCAATTCTTTTTGTGCCATGTCGGTTTTAATTTGTTTCATTAATTTATACAATGATTATGTGCTTTAGAGAAATATAACAAAGAACTGTTTCTAGCCAAAGAAACAAAAAATTGAATTTACAAATAATTCAACTGTATGCCTCATACTGCATTATTTAGAATGTAGTCGGGCACAAACAGATTCACATTACAGTAAACCTGCTCATGTTGTATAGCATTCAAATATGGGGACGAATTAATACGTCACCATTTAATCAATGGTAAGAATGTATTCACGTCAATCATGTTTTATAAAATAATAATGAAACACAGAATTATACAAAATTTATCCAAAGCAGGAGCTCGAAATTAAGATTAGATGAGCACGAGCTAAAAGCAGCTCCTGGGTATCCGGCGTTAACAAGTGAGCAGAAGCTACCACTAGGGAACCAAGAGCTAGTATATAGCATTCCGCAAATCTAACTTCCACATAAGAGGCACACTTAACATTTAGCTTATTTTATATGACCCCTTATGCTTTAAATGTCACATAGATGTGCCATAATGCGTATTTGGAGATTGTCACAAATGCACAGTTAAATTCACATAGGTGTATGTTTTGTTTTTCTGCATCACTTGGCCTGGGGAGGCAAAAGTAGCTCCTGGTAGCTGCTGGCGCCAAGCTAACCAGGCTCTTCTAGTCTACAGGCACTAGCTACATAGTTCCCAGCTCCCCTCAATTTCTAACCCTGCAAAGAGTTAAAAACCCTCACAAATAAATCTCACAATATTGTCTGACAAAGTGCAAAAATCGCAATGAAGTGCTTACATGAACAGAAACTGTGCTGGAAGTGGGTCCTAAGTCATGAACCTATCTACCAAGTTCTACTACTCTGGTCTCAGTTCCAGAGACATCTTATTGTCATACATTTGTTTCACAACATCTACTCGGCAAAGAGATGCTTGAATATGTGAATGCCAACTTAAAGATGTTTCGGGGACTACAATTATTTATGCGCCTTCGTCAGGACTAGTAGTAATTAATAAAGACCCTGTATAAATAAAGCACAACAAAAATGTGTAAATTCCTGAAAGTGTACAGAGCAAAGTGTACTAAAGAATGCCTAACATAAACCGCAAAAATGGTGGAAGAACTCGCCATCATGCATAGAGAAGGGTGACGCATTTCCACACACCAGGAAAAATGAATTCCACTGAGCATCTAATACTGACCAATGCAATGTTCACAGGGCTGTAGAATGCTATAATCAAAAAGCACGATAGAGTACATCGGTGCTTAGGCATCTCCAAATGGATCCCTATATGCTTACGAAAGAGGGAACTTAAACGGACATAGCTGGGTTCCATTAATCATTTAAGAACCTCTTGGGGGGGGGGGAGGGGGGGAGGAATGTATCATGCAGCTCCTGCAATTTAAAACACTGGGTCAGGTGGAGCACAATACTCGGTAACCGAGGTATACTGCAACAAGACCCCAGTCTACACTCCTGACAATGATCTGCGCTGTGCATACCGTGATTGAAGCCAGCGCCCCGCTTGACAGCTCTCACAGCGATAAGGAGAACTGCCTAGCGTGGCTGGCGTCTACTAAAACAAGTGAAGTTGACAACGTCACGTATGTGTGGATCGTGATGACGTTCTCGCGCTGTGCCGCGGAGGCTTGTCTGTGGCCCAAATGAGCATGAAAGACTGCATAACTAAACTTGGTTAACAGAGCAGATGTCAGATAGAACAGGGATGGGACACTCAGCAAAACATGAGTCAATTATATACAGAAAATAAACCTGTGTATGCATGATGTGTTCTTATACATTCAAATAATTATAATGAAAGAGGAAGAATATAAAAAGGCCAACCCAGGCATTCTGCTGGAAAGAAGTTGCCAATGGGCAACCAGGATGGAGTAACTGCGAACCACCAATGTGTTGTTGGATTTCGCTTATCTGATCTACACGAATACAGGGGAATAGTCCAAAAGGCCCTAAAGTGGTAATCTTAGTAACATGCTGAAAACATGAACCAGCACAGTAACCTAGACGGAATAGCTACGGGCCTGTCTAATGTAGTAGCAGTCCTCTAACCTGATCCTTATAAAGTAAAGCCTGTTGTACATTGGTGGAGGTTTTGATTACATTGAGGATCCACCACCGAATAGCTTCAAGTGTGTGACGCTGTTCAGGATAGTGTGCCACCATGGTTGCTGTAATATCTTTGCACCTAATCCTGAAACGGTGTTCCCGAAATTCTTACATGGGCTGCTCCATGTGCTTTAGGGAGGCAAGTAGACAATCTGTGGTTGTATTTGCCATGCCACTATGATGGCCCAAATATTGGATCTCATTAGCAGACGATGGAAAATAATAAATTTAGATCTTCTCAAGCGTTTCAGGCAAGGGAATTTTAGAAGTAACCCTGTGATTGTTCTCTTGGCCTTAGAGGAAGAAGCAGAGATGCGAGTGGATCAAATAGCCCGGTCTTGCAGGTAACAGGCGCAACCTTGTTTTTCTAATGCTGGGAGTCCGACATTTGGCAGACTCATTGAGGACTTGAATACCATTGATAACCAGGGTGTGTTTGTGCTACTATGCCATAACACTGTTATTTTTCCCTGAACAATCAAATCAAACGATGTTCACTGAGCTTGAACCGTATAGGTCACCGGTGTGCCCCAAGATGCAATATTTACGTTTTACTTTCATACCCAGTCAGCAGGATCTCACAAGACTTTTCCTGGCGTATAATTAATATTCATAACTTTTTCCGTGCTGGACGGAGAGGTTTGTTTCCAAAACATTTAAGCAGTACTTTGCTATATGATTGACTCAAAACATTGAATTCCCTTTTTGTTCAGTTAGCTTTTTCGTATGTTTGTGTATTCTTTTATTTGAAGGTTTTGTGTTTGTAAACCATGCAGTTACCCCAACATGATGAATTTTAATACTTTGTAATTCAGTTGTGAAACCCTTTGCTCCCAGAGAGTGTTTATTAGTGTGAAGGATGTCGGAGATCGGGAGCCGTTGGGCCCAATGGCAATGTTTCGCTGGGGATTCAGGGCTCAAAATGTGCACTCCCCACTAGCCATCAGCTAGTGATAATTGACTCTTGGAGAGTAAACGATTGTGTGCTCTGTGTGTATTTGGAATGGAGGTGACAAGTGGCTTTTTGTCGCTGGATAGCAGTTTACTGCTTGAACGTTTGAACCCTGCAATCTTCCCAAATCGGTGCCTCCATCCCATTTTAATATGTATTGGTGACATTTTCAAAGTGTTTTTATTTACCTATGTAGAAATTCATAATTTAGCTACATTATTCTCATCCACTCCTGTGTTTCACTCGCACATGCAGGTCTGCTTTTCTCTCTTGGGGGACCATTGATTAATGTCCCTAAATAAATCGAAGTGCCCAGTTAGGCATTCGTCCCCGTTTCAACTGCTGCTTGCGTTCATGTTGAACGTGTACCATTTTTATTTATTCATTTATTTTTCCCCCACTGTATGGCAGAATTCGCGCTGTTAACCAAAGCAATACTAACAAAGTATATACATGGTGTTGAGGTGTTAGTTTTGCTCTGGGTGCTGCTGTTTCCTTAGTTTTTTTATTTTTATTTTATTTATTTTTTTACTGTGCTCCCTCTACATTTTTCATTTTTGTTCAAATCAGTTTTTCATTTTTAAATCACAAGAACATCCATTGCTTTTATCGCATGTTAAGAACAAAATAAATTAACATTTGCAATGCTTCCTTTTTGTAACCCTCGAAACCCCCCAGCACACCTCCCCTCTGCAACCCCATCACATGTGGCAGTAGTCCCAGTATATTTGCTGACACTCCCAGCACCCGGGAGCTTTCTTGCCAGTTTAGCCGGCGGATGATGCCACCTATGAATCAGTTTCAACACTTGCATCCGATATTGGAGCGACTGTGACACCCTCCTGCATATCTTGGACCACAACTCGCCTGAAATGTGCCTATTGAGGTCCATCTCCCATTTCTCTTGTGCGCCCATCTGGTCTACGGGGTCTGCCTGCACCAATTATGCATAGAGGCCTGCTATATGGCACTGCTATTAAGCCCCTTGTTCCCGTTACCTCGAGTAATCTCTACTCTAAAGCTGTCGGGTTCCTCTGGAGATTATTCCCCCATCGGAGATCCGTGACAGCACCCTTGACTTCAAGAACCATATACTCCCTCGTTGCTGCCTCATCTTGTTTCCGCTGCCTGCTCCCTGTTTGTATAGGGCTACATAGTAGTCTGCAAAGCAGTTCGGTATAGTCTCCTGCAAATCTACCATGCTCCCGCTAGGATTTCTAATCTAGTCTACCTTTCTTTCTGCTTTGCCCTCCCTCACTTTGTTGGCCAGAAGCATCCACACACGCTCCTCCTTCTTGTAGTATCTCTGCTTTGTGTATCATTTTCTTTACTCGCTCTTTTCAAAAGCGAGTACAGTTCCTGCTGCTTGTCCCTAATGGCTGCTATGTTGTCATCCCCTTTCCCTGTTTTTCTAATCAGTTGGCTTCTCAACCCTGTGATCTCCACTCACAGTCTAGCTTCTATTAAACCCTGTTCTCTCTTCTTTCGTGCCCCCTCCGAGATGAGAAGTCCCCTTGCCATTGCCGCTTTCCACACCTGTTTCTTGTGAACCTCTCCTGTATCATAAATCTCAAAAGAAGTCTGCAGCTCCCTTTCCATGGATTCTCTAAAAACGGGATCACTGAGTAGGACATCATTACACCACCATCTCGAGGGGTCCCCCTTGCGTGCCTCCAAGTGCTGTCTCGCTGTTATCTGACCAGGTGACTGTCTCTACCACTGGATCTGTGGCCTTGCTCCTTAGGGACCAGCAGGAGATCTATTTGTGTGTAGGTGCAATGTGGTGGGGAAAAGTATGTATATCCCCTGGCTTGCCGAAAGTTAGCTCTCAAGATTCCAGTCCAAATATGTTCCTGAAGCAAGCACGCAAATTCTATTTTCCTTAATAACCTCCTTTTGCGCCTCCCCATCATTGACCACCAGTCGATTGCAGGGTCTGTGATCATATTGAAGTCCCCTCCAAGCAGCATGGACCCTCCACCATTGCTCTAACACAGTGAGAGCTTCCCTTAAAAATGTGTTCTGTTCCTCATAGGGGCGTGCAATGTAGCCAAGGTGACCCTTGAATCGACCTCTGAATCCCCTGTTTAGCTTGCATGTCTCATTAGAAAGGTTTTGGCCGAGATAATTCCCACTCTCTCTTTTTTACAGTCTTTGTGGAAGGCCAAGAATGTCTGCCCTGTTTTCCCTCCCCCTGCACAACTGCCGTTCTGTCCCTTTCTTGAAGTGGGTCTCTTGCAACAAGAACCGAGGTGCAATCTGCTGACCTTTGTGCTCAGCAGTGATCTCTTGTTGGGGGAATTGAGCCCCTTTGTATTCAGAGTTGCCACCTTAACATCCACCATTCTCAGATTCTTCTCCTGAAGCCCCTGTCTAAGTGAGTGCCAGTCTGCCCAAAAACATTCCCAAGACTTGTGTGAAAGGGTCCCCCCAGCCCATTGTCCCCCTCCCTTCCTACCTTCAAGTTAATTTACCAGCATTGCACCAATCCGCAAAACCCCATCATACTGAGACGCCTGGGTAGGCCCAGGCCACTAGCTTAGTAAAGATTCTGATATCGATGCATAACAACAAGCAACCAAGTATTTCCACATCCCTCAAAGTTCACCATCTCTTTAAATGCTGGTCCGGGGGTTGACCTCGCGGTTTTCCTCTGAGAGGGTGCAGTCTCCAGGGCATTCCTGGGTCAATTTTCCTTCCAACGGCCACCAGACTGTGCAAACACACTTTTGAACCTCTCCCTCAGTTGACGTTGCCCTTTATGATCCTGCGATGCCCTCTTCTGCAATACGTGAAGGAAAAGTTCTGCATCTTCGCCCTGATTCAAATCCTAACGTTCTCCTCTGCATTCAAAGGGAAACCTCCGCCGGTATCTCACACCTTCCTCTGATAGCCACAGAGTCAGGCGCCTGCATTTTCTCCTTTAGTTGAGTGAATGGGAGGGGAGATCCTTAAAAATTCTTACAGAGGCACCTTCCCATTCTATTGTGTCCATTTCTTGTGCCCTCTGGAGAATCTCTTCTTGGTCGCTGTAGTACTGGCACTTGGCCACCACCTAGCAGAGGTCCATACCAGATCCTGCTCCTCTTTGCACCATGTCAAAGTGGATTTCCCGGGTGTGCGTCTGGCCCAGCATTTTCTGCAGTATCTGTTGTAAAAGCGTTTCCAATTCTTTGGGTGATTTTTCCATCTTCCTTTCGAGGCCCTGGATTCCCAGATTATTCCTCCCTTACCTGTTCTCGAAATCGTCAAGTTTCCTCCTGGCTTAATCGTCAAGTTTCCTCCTGGCTTCCCTTTCCCTGTTTTCCAGCTCTTTTATCCTCATGTTCAGCTTTGCTTCCAGTACATCTGCTGAGAACTGGTTGCTTTCAAGGGTATCCAGCCTGTCCTCCACCTTGAATATCCCCTCTTAGATAGCCCCCAGTGATGTTTGTACTTCTGCTTGAAATGCTTTCAGTTCCAAGAGAATACTCTGAACATCCTGCTGCAGACCGCCCAGGCCCTCCGCCTCCATCATTGCACTCTGCTCCACACCGGCCAGGTCCCACTCATCCCTGTTATTTGACTCTGTGGGCCCGGGCCCCCCGAGCATCTACTAGTATGTTCCCTTAGGATCAGTCCCTCCATGCAAGTGAAACTTCTCTACTGCACATCCCTGAACATTTTGAGCATCCTTGGGATTTGACTCCCAGGCTATCTTGCTCCACCGCGCGGCCTCACTCTTCCCTTCTCTGAGTTGGCCCTCGGTTGCATCCTTGGCAGCGGCAGGGAAGTGTTTCCTCCTGCTGTCACCTCCTTCTAAATCGCTCCCCCCTGATCTCCAGGCTCTGTGTTCCCGTATCTCTCTCTTGCTGGCCAGTGTTCAGGCTGGTGTTCCCGTGGGGCCTGAGCCTTGTACCGCTGGGGGCACGCCTCCAATGGGCAAGGTGAGTCCCCTGGGGTTTCAGTGCCCTCATGTGCCGTTTTGGCATCTGCCCTTCTCTGGCGGTCCCCTGCCACCATTCTTCGCACCGCAAGGCTGCTTCTAGTATAGGCCATGCAACTCATCTTGGCACAGGTGCTGCTGCCTACTGAGGCTCAGGCTCTGCTGTCCTCTTCACTTTGGCGGCGCAACCCCGCTGTTAAGCGATCGCTTTGGTCCTTCTCTGGATCACCATAACTGCACCCCAGAGGCTCCCGCGACTCCCAGAACTGACGCAGACTTTCCTTCACCATCTGCCGCCACGCTCCAGTGCTCGCACCGTAGCATGCACTCTGTGTCGGGGCTGGAGCACCGCCAGCAACGCCTCACTCCCAGTCTCGACACGGGTGGGGCAGCTCCAATGCCGTTCCTGGGGTGGTCCGGCACTTGTCACCATCGAGGCGGCCCCGTTAGGGAGCTGTTAGGGATTGCTCTGTACCCCTTTGGGTGCGTTAATGTGGAAGCTCCTCACTCAGGCGGTCATGTTTCTCGGCACCACCTAATGGTCTCCTACGGTTTTCATTTTACTAGCCATTGTGGCTAACGCCAATGCAGACATTTAAGCCATCTGTAGAGTATCTAGACTATATCTTTTTTTAAACATCCTTTTTATTATTTTACAATATGTTAAACTTCCTCCCCCTTTCCCGGGAGCCCACAGCCTCCTTTTTTTGACTTGCCCTGTCGGGGTTCTGCTAGTTCAGCTCCAACATTGGGCCCTAAAATCGTCCTTTAGGAAGGCCAACGTCTCTCCCCATGCCATTGCAAATGTTCCCAAGTTATAATTCATTGCATACATGGCCCATTCGAACGCCACCAGTTCCCACACCTTCCGCGGCCATTCTTGTTCCGTCGGGATAGTCTGTCCCTTCCATCTTTGTGCTGTGAGGGTCATTGCGGGTCATTGCTGCCACTGTTAATACTGCCCTTGCCTTTTCCCATCCCCCACTTTCTCCTTCTATTTCTTTCAGTCATAGCAGGACTAGCTTTGGGTCTCTTCCGGCCCCCTCTTCGAATGCTTGCCCCTGGTATATAGACAATTCAAATGCAGGCCTTTATTTTGTAAAAGCATAATGTATATGTAATAAATGAGTAGAGAAAAAAAATAGTACTAAATGTTCCAAGACAGTGACGGATGAGAAAAGCAGGCTATATTCACCTACTTTAAAATGTAATCATTGAGAGTATATTTGTCCATTCCTTCCCTTGCCCATGTTTATACATTCATGTAGCACTACATACTAATTTATTTATTTCCAAGTATAAATGACCCAACTCTTAACCTATTAACCTACTACACCTGCTCTTTGAGGAAGTAATGACTAAGAGCAGCTATCACGGCCCCCTCCTACCCTGCCGCCAACCATGTGACAAACCAGACACTGATATGTACCCTGAAGACCAGACCAATGCATGACAGCCAATGACACCAACGTGGGACTCAGAAGCAGGAGACATGCATGACACACTGCCGCCAGATTCATATCCGCTCCCGCTCTAAACACAGATTTATACAATTCTTCACAAAGGAGGATCAACATACTCTTTGGAATGGAAACATGGTTATCTGATGCCTGCAAGGTAAAAATGCACAAATCCATCCCCAGTAACTTTAAACTTCCCCCTAGTCAAACAGACTGGCAAAAGAGGAGGAGGTATTGCTGTAGCACACAAGGACTACCTCCAAAAGTTCGATTTCATACCACACTGACTTCCCAAACTGTGATCCATCTCACACTAATTCATACAGACCACCCTCATACAACCTATCCTCTGCAGAAAACAAACCTCTCAGACGTAAATGCTAATGTTGGGATAGAATACAAACCTCTAACTGTACTCAGAGATTTCAACTTTTAGTTTGAGGAATAGACATTCAGCAGGCAGAAGTCTGAGCTCCCAGATGGCAGGCTTCTACCTCAAACAAATTGTAAAAGGAGCGGCACATGTTGCAGGCAACATCCTTGATGCAATCTTCTGTGACGAAGGCCTGATAACCACCATCCCTATTCAGGTACTGTGAGGAATCTGAGGGCATCCTCACTTCTTGCCCCAATATATTCTCCTCCCATGTGGCCAGGGAAAGGTGGTCGCTATCAGATCCTGACCTTGGGGGTGGATATGCGAGGGAGGATTACCTGGGTGGGGGAGACTTGGAGAGTGGGTATGAGGCACCCTTGGTTGATGCGCGGTATCCCCCATTTCCCTTTGATAAGTAGCCTGACATTCCCCAGGCCTTTGTAGGGTATTCCGTCCCTTCCCTATTTTTTCCATACACCATCTCCCAGTCCATACCAGTCAGGTACTGGGACGAGTAAGAGACAAACCAAAGCCATACATCCTCTCTTTATTGACTCCTAAACACACAGACACCACTCTGGTACTGGGAAAAGGAAGAGGGATGGCAAGTATCAAAGACTGTTATGTAGCCGATGAACATTGCCTCCACTGGAGGCCAAGGGGGCAGTATAAATGTCCCACTCACAGGAGGCTAAAGAGGCACAGTTCGCCTGTGGAATGCTTGCAGGAGAGGCTGGAAGTGGAACCAGGGAGAAGTGTGTCTGAAGCTCCTATGAGCTGCAGAGTCGTTGCGGAAGCGGAATGTGGTGCGAGCACTTGGAAAGTCTCTGGTATCTGAGATGGTCTGCATACCTCCTGGAGACAGAGAGACTCCTTTTCCGTAAAACCAAGGCGGCGGAGATCCAGGAGGGGAGGCATGACCAGCCGGGAGCAGCGACAGCCACAGGAAGCTTGCCGCTGTGGAGAACAGCGTACCCGGTGAGTCAAAGAAGCCTGAATGACTCTGGGACGCTGAGATGTGGACCGCGTGGTTGGTGCAGGTCGGGTAGGTCGCGAATGAGCGAGAGGCTGTTTGGGCAATATGAATGCCGCTCAAGATTGAACTAAATACTTTTGATAAGCAAGATAAGGCTAGGCTGGTGAGAAACCCGAAAGAAATGTATTATTATTATTTTTTTGGGTGAATACCGAACTGTAAAAGAGGCCAAGAGAGGGCCAGGGAAACGATAATATTTGAATTTGTTAATACTCCTGTGAACAGGGTACAAGTTCCCCGTAGGAGAGTAAACTGGGAATTTCTTTTTGCTTTATTCAATGTGATTGATTTGAATGAAAGGAAACCTTTTTGAATACTGATCTGAAAGAAAGCAAGTGTGGTTGAAAACCAATTGGATGGATAATAGTTTGGTTCAACTCTCTGATAAAAAGGAACTGCATAACTTGAGCACCATAAAGATATAAGCAACTATGGAACTTGAAAGCATTGGCCTTGGCAAAAGCCCTAAGAAGAGTTTTGAAAGTACAACAATTGAATGGTGGCAAAACAAGTAGTAAAGCATACAAAGGCTGTGAAATAAGAATACGTCAAGTACCACAGTGAAGATGAAACAGTGGCAGTGTGCCTGTGAATAAGAAGCAAGTAAAGTGTGTCGGTTGCATGACCTGTAATGGGTGGACCGTGTGTTCCGACAACTGCGCCTAGACAAGAGTACACCCACCTAATGAAAAGCCACTTAACTTGTGTTTGAACATAAAGGAAAACTTGTAGGATTTGAAATTAAGGAACTGAACTTTATGATATTGATGAAAGGCAAGCAAGCTAGAAGAGCTAGAAAGTATCCCAAGGAATTGTGTTGTTTTGGAACCTTTGAGAGACTTGAAAGATTGGGGAAGGGAACCCCTCTTTTGTAACGTGAACTATTGTGAATCCTGGGGTAGGGGAAAATCCTTTTCCAACCAAGAGCTCGAAGAAGCTCTGAATTTTTATTTGAATACTTCTCATTTTGATACCGACATCCTTACACATTGTATCAAATTAAATGTTAGGGCAAGTATAGGTTTTGGACACAGACGGACATTTGCTTTGGATTTCCTGACACAGACTATTATTCGTTTCAGTTAGGTAGGGAAATCCCACCTCAGCATAGGGCAAGTGAGGCCTTTTTTCCAACCCTAATTTTTCTTTAATAAATGTTTTTAGCCCAAACTTTATTGAGTTGTCTGTGTCTGCTTCTAGATGCCTTTTACAGAAGATTTGGGGTTGTAGTGAGTGTGATCCGCCTACAATTCCTCCCCGCTCAAGCTGGATAGGCTTCCCTTTACTTGAGTTCATTTGCTGTCATTAAGGAACTCCACCTATGTGGTATTTCCAAATATTGAATGCTGCACGCAAAAAATACTTTTCTTTTGTGGCTGATTTGGTATAGCCTTCAGTATTCAGATTTATTACTATTTCCGGGGACTTCAACCCCCCCATACCCCTTTACAACTGATCTCCGCCCTCATCCCTTAAATCGGGGCTTTCACCCTCAACCCCCTTTTTGTTCCCTGCCCATAAGCATCCCACCCTGACCCCCTCCTCCTCCCACAGACACTTTTACTTAGTCGCCCACCCGTCCCCTTCTTCCACGCAACCAACATTTATCCTCCACCCACTCACAAATACACGTACACCTTTCTTCACCCCTGCCCTCTCGCATGCACACCACAAACCCTCCCCCTGTGTGTCGAGGGTTGTGACCGTTTGCTTTAAAAAGACCACTCTGAATCAGCTTGGAGAGGTCTTTCTAAAGGGATTTTGTTTTCTTCCTTTTTTCCCCAAAAATATTTTTTTCACCACATTACAGACAATCGGACCCTGGCCTTTGTTTAAATGCATGCAGTCACTTGCATACGATTAATTCCACGACAGCCACAGAAAAGGTCTATGGTGGACTTGATGATAATTTCATTAGACTCAAGATTATAAATTAGTTGATGCCGGCAAAATACTTACAAATATTTGTATATTTCATTATTCGTCAGGACTGAGATACCATCATTGCGTATTATATTCTTAATTACAGACCAATGCAAATAACCCTTAAGTTTATTTGCCAACAGTTTACCACTTATTTCTCCCCTCTGCCAAAATGCTTGCTTTGTGAAGAAGAGACCTCTCTCTGTTTGCAGATCAATCTTAATAGTAAGTTGTTCCTGAAGTCTATGTAACTCTAATCTATCAATATTATGTGCACTTAAGGCCATTTATTACATTTTCTTAATGCATCCTCCAAGGATGTACCATTATTGAGGTATTTTGGAAAGAAGTTTAGGATCGTATGGAGTTGGTTGTAGATGGGAGCATCTCATGATGCCCAAAACAAGTAATACTGTGGTTGTAGTAAAGGAGCTTCATTTTATTCACAAATTTGGTTAATCGGAGCACTGGTGGTTGCACAAAACCAAATCATAAAGTTGTGTAAGACGAGGAAAAAGCCTTGGGTTGATTCTTGGATAAATGACTTGGTGATTTTGTCTACATTTGAGAAAGTGGTGTACAGCTATAAATATTATATTGATATGTATGAACAAGTGTGGTCCACCCTTAATGATTTGTATGGATGATTTTTATTTTGTCAACTACCGGGCTTTAGTTTAGGTGTGTAATAGTAGATGGCATTAATAATGGATCTGTGTGTATTTTCTTCTTTTTTGTCTCCTTTTTCCTTTTCTCTGTTCTCTTTACTCTCTCCTTTCTTTATTTTTCTCTCTCCTTTTAATATCTATCAATTCTTGGCTAGATAGTTTATTATGCTAATTTGTCATTTTACAGTAGGTTCAATTTGTTTAATAGAATAGTTGTATTAATTTCTTGTAACCTGCAATGTAATTCATATTCTTCTTATTGCTTGTTACGATGTTAAAACAATACTTACAAATAAACTATATCCCAGACATAATAACAGCCTTAATTTTATATAGCAGGCTCAGAATATGCGTGATGTGTATATATAACATGTACGTTGTTCACAATGGGAATGGCCCTTATATTCCCTCCTTCCTGCTATTACACATGGGACCTGTCAAGATACTCAGGGCTTCTAGTATCACATGAGTCCTAAACCTGAGTTACCTGTGGGCTGGCCCTTTCCTGGGACATATTGGTATCCAGGAACTGACTCTCAATCCTCACCTTTTGGAGTGAAGGCCTAAGCACACATCAAGCTTGTTCCCTGCCTGAGTGCTAACCCTCCTCTTCCACTGATGTACCAGAGTATACCTGAACAGATGAGTTTAAAGTAACTCATCTCTTCCACTCTTCACTTCACCTCTTTCATAATCTCACTGTCTCTATTTTAAACTATTTTGGGTGTGGGGGGAGGAGGGGAGAATCGATGGACTCCCCTGGTTAGAGGGCTTCTGCTTTTCCTGCTTACCTTTTTACTACTCCTGGTTTGGGTCAGTGTGTCCTCAATCCATAATGATCTTCAGTACTTTTCCTGGGTGCCACACTCATGCCTAAACACATAGGCCAGCCCCTCACCAGAGATGTCTGTCATTATGGCTTGAGCCAGATAATGGCGGGAGGGGGAGAATGTATGGAGATCCTAAGTGGGACCCTCTCAGTCAAAGGCTCTGTTCACAGGATCACCCTACCCAACCTCCTCAACCAAGTAAGTGAATGGATGCCAGCTTACAGTCTAAAACTAAACCCAGGCAAAACAGAAATAATGGTAGTCTTGCCTCGCACCGCCCCTGACACATCTCTACCATGGCCTCTGGAAATGGGTAACTGGCCTAGAACATCACAAAATGCCCACAATTCTTGGTGTACAATGACCTCACGCTGGAAGCACAAGTCAATGAAGGAGTCAAAAAGTTCTTCTACCATCAATGCTCCATAAGAGTAATTATTGCTTGTCTCACTTTCCCACTCAAAACATTGGCCGTCATATCTCTGGATCTCTCTAGAATTGTTTATGCCTGTGGCATTTATTTAGATTTGCCAAAATCTCTCAAACTATAACTGATTCAGACACACTCGCTATACTATTAATCAGACTCAAAAGGAGGGAACACACAACACCAGCCTTTAGAGCATTGAACTGGCTACCAGTTAAATAATAATCCACTTGAAGGCCCTCTGCATCACCTATAGAGGCCTCCAAGGTCAAGAAGCAGAATATCTCCAAAGAAAAATCTCACATTACCAACCAACTACAAATCTAAGATGGAAAAACAATACTCTCATTTAAAGTAGGAGATTCTGCAGCGAATAACGGAAGCATTGCCTTTTCCACTATCGTGGTCAAACTGCAACACGCTATGGAGGCATGGGGGGGAAACGTGCATTACAGCAGGTCACCAAATTTGCACACTTGCCACTAGCTGTTGGCAAGTGATAATTGACTCTTGGCGAGTAAGAAATCATGTGCTATGTGTATGTGGGCAATGCAGTGTGTGGGTTACTTTTTATGGTTATGCTATGTTAAAGGACATTTGAACCTCACACTATCACCACCAGAGTGGTCCCCTGGCGCTCTGGCGGATCTGAAAAGGAAAGTGGGTGTGAGGTGGACGTGAATTAGTAGGACTGAGCGGGAAATATGCAAGAAGCAGTGATGTGCCGTTGGCAGCTTCAGTTCGGTTAGCACCGTTCCCTGAGCTTGGGTGTGCTTTTCAGTTGGTAGCTGTCATGTTCTGTTGTGTGAGGCTGTGTGATTTATTTTGCTGTTGCAGTGTAGTGAAGTTTGTGCGGTTTGCTCTGGTAGGTGTGATTGTGTTTGGTTATAGTTTGAGAGGTGTATGCAGAAAGGTGAGCATTTTTGTGGGTTGGTTAGTGGCATCGCTATCCAGATGTGATGCATGCTAATTTTCTAATTCTTAATAGATATGGTGCATGAATAACTCCATATTTCTACCTAAATGTGGCTCAGGCCTACACTCATGATCTAATCAGGATGCGATGCAAGCTAAGCTTCAGCAAATCATTTTTTTAAAAAACGATTTTATTGGTTATTACAACAAACACTCAACATTCAACAAAACCAGCAGTACATATCGTAATACTTTAACATGATGTACGTATCTTTAAATATCTACCGCTTACCCCTTGCCCTCCCCCCAAATCGAGCCTTCTCCACTTCGCATTCTGCTTCTCTTTCCACCGGTGGAACCTCCCCTTCCGTATTCTCAAAGGTTTCCTGATCGCTCAAGCAGTCCTGGGTGGACTCATGCAATGTGGCCACTAAGTGTTTCCAGGCCGTCAGGGTTCCTACTTCCTCCTCCCCTCCCCTACTGACCGCTTCATGCCATACTGCCGTTTCGGCTTCAGTCCATTTCTGGAGGTCACGCCACCAAACTTCTACCTTCCGTCTATTGCATGCTTTCCACCCCATGGCAATTCTGCGCTTGGCAAGTATGTATGCCAAGTCCTTAAGCTTGCTCACATGTTTAAATTGGCGCGGCCTAGGGAACCCCCCCACCCCCTACCATGCATGCCCATACTGACTCAACATTTAGCATGATCCCTTTCTCATTTCATCGGTGGGCTACTTCTTCCCAGAATTTCCCAATTTCTGGACATGCCCAAAACATGTATCATTCCTGCATTTTCTTCCCCGCATTTGGGGCATGTTTGTCGTTCAGCATTCTTAAACCAAGCTATCCTCTGGGGAGTCATATATGCCCTGTGGGTTACATATAGCTGTATTTGTTGTAGCCTTGCATTCCTAGACACTTTTTGTGGTACCCTTGAGCCCGCTCCCACAGCCCCTCACTCATGAGTTCCCCGATGTAAAGACTGGAGAGGGGGTCTGTACTTCTGCTCTCTATATGGCAAAGGTGGGCAGAGGACCCCTGCAAAGATTCTCTATTATTGGTACGTGGTCGAGCAATCCAGGCCTAGCTTCTCAGGAGGTGATGCAGGCTGGTTCTTCAAGTGTAGTGTAGTCCCCAAGCCCCCACAAAGGAATGTCCACCCACTGTATTAGTTAAAACACAGTCTTTATATAATTAATATCCAAGGTTCTGTACACTATCACAATAACTCACTTTGTGCTCAGCAGATCTATAATGGCAAATATATACAGTTTTGTGTTTATATTCTGCTTCCATCGTGTGATAAATGTCAATCCCCAGATATCTGAACGTGCTGGTCTCCCACGGTATTTGTAAAACTGGCAGTAGTTCTAAGTGGTACCACAATTATTATTAGACTTCGTTAAAGTGCATCAACTGTACTCTGGTTAAATGTCACACAAATCAATTAATAAAGGTAACCAACAATAGACATAGGAGGAAGAGCAGTTGGTTAGAACAATTGGCAGAATACTGGCCCCTACCAACTAGGCACAATTCTGTGTGGAGACCTACCCCCCGCCACCCCCCCACCTGGGCAACCTGTAAATAAAGCTATATCATACAAGCCCAGTCCATATATTGTTCTAGAAGTCTTATTTCCTTCTACAATAGTACTACAACCCCAATGTGCCTGGAATAGCAGAGTTTGTCGTTGGGTCGTCGACGGATCCTTCTTGAGCGGCTCCCTTTAGGGCAGGAGCCACGGATCGTCGAGATCCCACAAGGAAAAAGGGTTGAACGATGACGACGGTGAGGTGGCAGCTTCATTCCTAGCAGTGCTCGACGACGACGGAGCGTTGGCATGCTGCGAGGAAGAGGCATGCGAGGCACCTTGGTGACGATAGTCCAGGACCGTAAAGAGATTGTGAAGAACTGTGGCCCAGCAAAGGCGTTGAGTCATCCAGCGTCTCTACGGTCATCAGGTGGTGGGAAACCCACCGGCGGATGCTCCTCGGCGCGTCGGTGGCCTCTGCTTTCTCCGGCGGGACAAAGCGGTCGACGGTGCAGGCAAGAGTGTCCTTTGATCAAATATTACTTAGGCAAAGGGAGCACGGTGGCTCCGGACGGCGGTCGTCGACGGTGATGGACAACAGTGTCAGGGTGCTTCTCCTTGTGATTCCGCGGTGGTCCCCGTCTACCAGGGAGCGCTGGCAAAGATTAGCAGTGCACGATGGTGCCTCATAGCTCTGGAAGAGGGCGCCTAACCAGGTCCTTTCTGGGTCAGTCCTTGGAGACACAGCAGCTTTCAGATTGGTGAAGTAGAGCAGCAGCAAGACTTCTCTTCCAGCAGGGCTTCAAGGTTGAGCTTCAGTTTCAACTCCAGTTTCTCTACAGCTTCTGAACACGAATTCTAGCAGTGAGAGCCCCCCAGATATACTAGTTGATCTCCCATTCATTCTGCTGGGTCACACTCAGGCAACCAATCGGTCAGAAGGGCATTCATGCAGGCAGCCAATCGGGTGCATAGTGCATTCAGGCCATTAACTTCTCTCCAGACACTCACAAAGAGTTATGTGTATTGGGACAAGTACCCAGCCATTCAACACTCCACACTGCATTCATACCAGTTTCGAACAGGGCTGTCTCAGTCATTGTGTCAAACCCCAGAAACAAGACATCCACAACAAGAAGTGCATATTCGTCACACACTCCATTCACCCAGGTCCTACCCACAGGATGTACCCACAGCATACAGTCACTGGGAAGGCCCCAGCCACTCTGGCCTGGACTTCCCAACAACACCATATATGGAACTTCCACCCAATAGCCAGTCAGGGGAAAGGGACAGAGTCAGGGCTTCCCAGGACTTTAGGAGAACAAGGTAACAGGCAATAGAAAGCAAGAGGCCACAGTGGCCATCTCATTTCCTATCGGGAATCGACTGATTCCAATGCCAGGGCCTGGGTATCCCAAAATGGAGGATACTCAGAGCACCTGTCAAATTCAGCATGGTGCTGCCATCAGCCAATACCCTGCTCTGTGGGCCACACACACGTGCCCAAAAACATACACTAGGGGCACAGGGTTGTACCCCCCACCCATGGGTGCCATAAGGGTATCCCATGGCGCTGTACACCAAACCAAAAGAGAGCTGCACCGCCAGGAGTACCACATGTAACTCCTGCGCGGAAAACGCAACAGAACACCCGATAAAAAGCAGTAAAGGACAAGGATACAGAGGCTCTGTCCCTCCGATGCATTTCCAGCATCACACCGGGCTTCCTCTTCCCAGTCTTGTCTCAAATGGGCCACTTCCTTCCCCACCCTGGACATCAGAAGCTCATAGAATCGAGAAACCTCATGCCCTCCCTCTGCTATATCATACATCGTTTCTTTGGCCGTGTCAGGTTGATCTTCCAGTATTATTTCGGACCATGTCTCTTATCCTCCGTACCATTCTAGTATAAGTAATATGCTGCCCTACGTGTAAACCCATTTCCTCTGCCAGCACCCCGAATTCCTATTTCCCCCTCCTGCCATATGTCTCCCACTGTTTTAATCCCCACTGGTTCCCAGTGCCTCTGGATCGTCTTCCTCAATTGCACGTCTCCTCCGGTTAGCGGCACTTGCAGAAAACACAAGGCTGCGTTCTCCGTGACCTGACAAGCTGCACGCCAGATCTTCCATCCAGGCTCCAACATCCCCGGGCACCCTTTTAGCTCAGGTTTGGGCAGCCATATCACTTCTTTCAGAAAAAACGGGGCACACTCCGAACTCAACATTCTGGACTCTGATGTCGAGTCTTCCGTTAACCATTTGGCCACATATTGCATTTGACTAGCCAAGTAATAGATCTCAAAATTAGGCCGTTTTATACCCCCTTTATCATACGTGTTCTGTAACTTCCATAGGGCAATTCTGTTCCTAGTCAATGCCAAATGAAGCCCATGCATATACTCTGGAGTTTGACAAAGAAACGCTTTGGTATCATATATGGTATGTTCCCCAAAAAAATGTAGTAACCTAGGCAATACGACCATCTTCAACAGTTCCCCCCTCCCCATCATGGCTAAGGGGAGTTTAGTCCAGAACCTCATACTATTTTCAATGTTCACTACTGCTTTCTCAGTGTTTGTTTATATTCTGCTTCCACCGTGTGATAGCTTTCTCTGTTTTGTGTTTATATTCTGCTTCCACCGTGTGATAAATGTCAATCCCCAGATATCTGAACGTGCTGGTCTCCCACGGTATTTGTAAAACTGGCAGTTGTTCCTGCGGGGCACCTATATAACTCCCAGGGGGAATATACACAATTTCTTGGGTTTAGCTGCAATGCGAGAGAGCAACGCAAATCGCTCCATTGCTTCTAGAATGTACTGGAGATTTTCCTCAGGGTATCTCAAGTAAAGTAACATGTCATCTGCATATAATGAAATTAAGTGTGGTCCCTCTTTTGAGGAAATACCGACTTCCTTGTAGTGTTGTCTCAAGTATATCGCCAGGGGTTCCAATGCCAGGATGTACAGCATCAGGGACCAAGGGCATCCCTGTCTGGTGCTCCTACTGAGTTGCCACCTCTCCGAGATGATTGCTCCCGTTTTAACTCTGGCTAGCGGTGAACTGTATAGTAATTTCACCCACTTAAGGTATCCGGGCCCCATCCCATATTCTCTTAGAGCTGCCATGAGCCAAGGCCGTTTGACGGAGTCAAAGGCCTTCACTGCGTCTAGTGATATAATTGCAATCTTGCTCGAGTCTCCTGCTCTGTGCTCTATGACCCGGTGAAGTCATCTGAGGTTTTCTGATATGCTCCGGCACAGGACATATCCGGACTGATCAGGGTGTATTAATCTGCTTATGACCTGTCTCATCCTTTTTGCCAGCACAGCCGTGAGTATCTTGCTGTCCTGGTTCAGCATCGACAATGGTCTGTACGACCCACAGTCTGTACTTGGCTTGTTTGGTTTGGGGAGTGGGATGATCGCCTCTCTCAGGGATTCTGGTAATATCCCTGCTTCAAATGCTTCATTTAAAATTGCGAGCAGCGAGGGGAGCACCTCTTTCCTATACATTTTGTAAAACTCACTGGGGAGTCCATCCGCTCCGGGGGTATTGCTGGTGGGTAGTTGCTCAACCACAGCTTGTAATTCTTCCAATGTAATTGGGGCATCCAGGTCCTCTTGCTCTTCAGCGCTTATTTTTGGCAGGGCAATATATTCCAACGTTTCCATTATCTCACTGCCTTCTCTCCCTCCTACATCCCTGTACAATCGTTTATAGAATTCAAGGAACTCTCTGTTCACGCCCTCTTGGGTATCCAGTATTTGCCCATTCTCCCCCACTACTGCTCTGATCGTTGGCCTGGGGGGGGTCTCACTTTTATACAACCATGCTAGCAATCTCCCCGGCTTGTCAACCCCCGATCACCCCCACCCCACCCCGCCCCGCGCGTGTTGTCTCACTATGTATTTCTTATAATTTAAATTGCAAAATCTCCCAGTATCCTGTGCATTCCTGCTGCAATCGATTTATAGTTTCAGCCTCCTCCCGGGTGTTACCCCCTTTACCCAAAATTGTCTCTAGTCTCACCTCTGCCTTCTGCAGTTCCTTTAATATGCCTCCCTGTAGCCCTTTGGATTTGGCTATAGCTGCTCCTCTCATCACCACCTTGAATGCTTCCCATAGAGTGCCGGCCGATTCTACACTCCCAGTGTTATATTCAAAATATTGTATAATTTCTACTCTTAGGTCCTCCCTGAACACTGTGTCTTTCAGTGCTTCAGCTCTGAGTCGCCACGTTGGGATCGTAGCGCTTGCAGGTAGATATTGCCATGTTAAGACCAATGGCGAGTGGTCCGAGAGGACCCTCGCCTTATACTCTGATCGCACTATTTCCACCGTCCTCTCCTGTGAGGCAAACATATAGTATAACCGTGTATACAAATTCTGTGGGGCAGAGTAATGTGAATACTGTCTATCGTGTGGGTGGTGTAACCTCCACATATCCTCTAGCCGGAGGTCTCCCAACAGGGTCTTTAGGGCTTTGGCAGCGGGTGTGGGTTTTTCTGATTTCCTGTCTGACCCATCTACCCTTGAGTCTAACGTACAGTTAAAGTCGCCTCCCCATATCACCGCACCCCCCAGGTATGGGCTCATTTTGCTATCTAGGGTCTTGAAGTAAGCCACTGTGTCTTGATTCGGGGCATATGTATTGATAATGCATATTTCTCTGTTTTCTGTCAGTCCCTTTAATGCCACCATCCTCCAATCCGTCTCCACTGTAGTCTGTAGCAATTGAAAACTGACATGTGGTGCGACCCAAGTGATCACCCCTCTAGCATAGGCCGAGTATGTTGCACCTATGATGGTCCCCTTCCATTTTCTCTGCATCACCTCTTGTTTCTCCTTCGTGAGATGTGTTTCCTGTATTAGGGCTATATCTATTTTTTGCCTTCTTAAATGCATCATAATCTTATTCCTCTTCAGGTAACTGTTGAGCCCCCTGACATTCCAGATAACGATCTTAAGGTCCCCCATATTATGACCATGCCCAGTCCCTTCCATTGTCCCTCCCAAGTCATCCACCCTAAGCAACGGCACGCATGTGTGTAAACTTGTTCCCTAACAAATAACGCTGCAAATCCCCCAACTCCCCTCACTCCTCCCTTCCTGTCCCCAACTGTTGCCCAGCTCCATCCCTGGATCTCTGGGGCGATTCCCGCATTTAGTCCTGCCTCAGTTTACCGGTGCTAGGAACTCAGCAGGGGGTTACCACGGTGGGCAGTCATAATGTCGACAGTCAAAATTTCGAAAAATAAATGTTGAAAAAAATGTCGACAAACAATAATGTCGACATTTTTTCGATATTTTTTTGAAATTTTCTATTTATTGTATAAATAGATAAATAAATATATAACTAAAATGTGTTGAGTATGAGGGGTGAGAGGGTGGTGGGGGGTTTGGGGGTGGCAGGGGGTGTTGGGTGAGGGGGGTTAGTGGGGACACCCCCATAGTAAATGATACTATTTTTATTTATTTAATTATTGAATAAATAAATAAATATATAATTACTATGTGTTGAGAATGAGGGGTGAGAGGGGGGTGGGGGGGTGTTGGGTGAGGGGCCCCCCCATAGTAAATGATACTCTTTTTTTAATGTATTTATTGAATATATAAATAAATATATAATTAGAATGTGTTGAGTATGAGGGGTGAGAAGGTGGTGGGGGGGTGTGGGGGGGTGGCAGGGGGGGTGTTGGGTGAGGTGTTGATAGTTCTAATTGACATTTTTTTGTCGACATTTTTTTTTCTAAAAAATGACTCTTTACATTATATGTATAGGATGTCGACATTTTTGTTTGTCGACATTTTTGTTTGTCGACATTTTTGTTTTCGACATTATGACTATAAACCGGTTACCACGCTACCTGTAACCTATCTAACCTAACTACTGCGGTGTGAGGATGCGTTCATTGTGACTCCCGCAATCATGCATCATTATGTTGTGTGTGCCCATAGCCTTCTCCTTAAAGCCTAACTCTATTCACAGCTTACATTTACCCTGTCTTGTATTCAAGTCCCTTTGTCCTGGTTTATGCAGCACCTCTGTCTCTGGAGCCACTGCTTCACTTCTCTGTTCTGTCCTCCTTCTGTGTGTCTGTCCCCGCCAGGCAGTTCTGTCCATCCAGCCACTCCGTAGCATCCTCTGGGGTTTCAAAGAACAGGGTCTTACTCAGCAGTGAGCTTTATGGGTAGGAGTGCAGCTTGTGTTGTGGCGCACCTGCATGCGTGCGTGTTTCAATGCCTGTTCTGCATCGGTGGCGATTCCAGTGGGCCTCCTTGCCACTTTTTGGTGCATCAGTTCTACAGTGTTCTTGATCGCTGCCCTGACCTAACTCCAGGTCCTTGTGTCGGTGTCTACTGGCAGTTACTTGTTTAATATAGTTTCCCTGTTTGTCCCTACCAGGGCTCTAATATGACACTGCATTCCACCTTCCGCTCCGCTGGCTTTATTGTGTGATCCTGTTTGCACGTGGGTTGAGCTGCAGTGTTTTCTGTGGTCCTTCTGCTGTATTCCCCTTTTCAGCCACCAGGGTGACTTCTCGTGCTGCTCCATTGACCGTGCCTCCCTGCAAACATACAGCGTGGCTGCAGTTTCCTTGTCCTTATGCTCCGGTAATCAGCCTGCCCGTGTTGTGCATCTGCTCTGCTTCCGCTAAGTGTGAAATCTCTTCTTTCGTTGTTTACACACAATTTCCCTAGATTAGCAGGCCAGTACACTACAGCTCCGCATACGCTGCGTCTGCACTCACAGCATCTGCTACACTATTTCAGGTTCTGCACAAGGGTTCCCGTTCGTGTTCATCCGGCAGCAGCACAATTGAGCTGCTTTCCAGGGTCACTTTGAGGCCGTACTTTGCTGTACCACACACTGGCTTTGTGGGGGTTATGAATGCCCCCGGGGCTGCGCACTATCTGCGATCCTGGTTAAATCGCAGGGTGAGGCAGTATGTCCGTGAGCCCTTTCTCCCCCGCAGCCACTGTCTCCAGTGCCATGCAATCCAGTTTTGTTCCTGCCGACGCGCGTACCTTGTTCACAGAGCCCTCCTGGATAATTGGTGCTGCCACGTATCTTCCGACCGGTTCTTCACTGCATAGTGACCCCTCAACCACGGCATGCCCCTCATGTTCATAGTTTCACACCTCCAGCAGGGTGAGGCAGTATGTCCGTGAGCCCTTTATCCCCCGCAGCCACTGTCTCCAGTGCCATGCAATCCAGTTTTGTTCCTGCTGACGCGCGTACCTTGTTCACAGAGCCCTCCTGGATACTTGGTGCTGCCACGTATCTTCCGACCGGTTCTTCACTGCATAGTGGCCCCTCAACCACGGCATGCCCCTCATGTTCATAGTTTCACACCTCCAGAATGGCATTTCCTGGCCGGCTGGGAGCGTCTTTTTTTTTTTTTTTCTCTTTAGGATCGCTACAGGATCAGCAGGTCCTACTCTGTGGCCATGTAGCCACGCCTCCCAGCTTCAGCAATTCTATCTGAATGCGGCACTGGCTAATATTCATACTCCTGTCTGGATGCAACGCCAGCTAATATTCACACTTCTATCTGAATGTGGCATTGGCTAGTATTCACAATCTTGTCTAGATGCGATGCAAGCTAATGTTGGTTAATAGCTCGCAACTGGAAATCTTTTCTCTGGTTTGTGGGAGCACCTGAAATTCTGTCACACCTACAGACCTTTATTTTCAACATCTAACCAATAGAAATTCACTGAAACTCAATTTGGGGGGGACTGGAGCGAGGCAGAAGGATATAAAAATATGAACAATTTATCTTTTAGCTTCTGAATTGGGAGCCAACTCCTGCAGTCCTTAACAGATCAGTAGTCGGGTTGGTTAAAGGAAAATAGTTGGAACTAAAAGCATAGTTTATTTTTTTTAACTTGAAAGTTTCAAAAGTTAAGAAGGTGGTAGATGAGACAAGTTATAGGACAGGATATGAAGAAAGGATGGACTAGCGATGGCAGGGGAGGTTGTGTGACTGGTTTATGTATGGGGAAAGAGGTTTTTGAGGCTTTTTTGGGAAGTGGTGATGACTCTGGTGACCCACCTGGGTATGCTTGTTTTTGCGTGCATGTTAGTTTGCAGAGTGGAATGCATAGTAGATGTTGCCTGCCTTATCTGTTGTTTGTATGGGTTATGGGTTTCAGTTTGTTGTGCAGGTAGGATGTGGTTTTCAGGTGGATGGTTATATATACAACACAGAGCAATTTGAAAGCAATTTTACTTGGACATGGGGAGGCAATGGCGTTGCAGGGGTTGGATGCCCCTGGCGGGGATGTGTTTGGGTAGGTCCAGGAGTCTTGCTGCTGCATTCTGAGTGGCTTTCAGGGGAGGGGGTGGCAGTGCTGTTTGGGTCCACTCTCCTTATCCGACTCCCCAAGTCCAGCTAGGACAAAACTAATGCTTGGCCTGCATTGTGCAAGTCGTGAGAGGGATGTATGTGTCTTCTCTTGCGTAAGACATATAGTTGTTGGCTGCATGTTTCGGTAATGGCAGCTATGTGGTGTATGAAGGTAAGGTGTGGGTTGATGGTAAAGCCTAGGAATTCGACGGGCGTGGAGAGGGATCTGCATGTGTTGTCCATGGCATATTCTTTGATCCAGGGTGTGAGGTTGAGCTTGTACCTGGTGGGGGTGATGGGCGGCAGTTGAGGAGGTATTCTGTTTCGGAGGTGTTGAGTTTGAGGAAGCATCTGGTGTGGTAGGTCAAATGGAGACAGACCAGTCTTTGACATTCTTGACTTTCTTTTATTAAAACAATAAGTGATAAGGGCCTCACTATCCCTAATATTTGGATTTCCCTGCCTAACCAAACTAAGTAAGTTGCTTATCGTCTGTTGTGAAGTCCAAAATAAACAGTCTGTCCTATGTACAAAGCTAAGCATTTTGAGAAATGTATTCGCTATCTCTTGGATAACCTATTTAGTTCCTCTAGGGGAATTTGCCAAGTCTTTGGCTCCCTTATTTGTTCTTTGTAGGCGTCTCCTCTTCAATGTTATGGGCTTTGGACATTCTTGTACATTGTCTTTATGTCTCTCCTTCTCTGAGATTACTAGGGATATTGCATCCATCTTTGTGGTTCTTATCATCTGTGCTTCTGTAGTTCTCTAAATCCCCATAAATAAGACATTTAACATATTGCTCCTCCTCCTTGTTTCTATGTCTTTCTCGTTGCGATATTTATTGCAGACCCAAGAGTTGTCCTTGTTCTCTTGTCCAGTTCTTATATTACTGAGATGAGTAAAAGAAGTTTCCTCACTCTTCTTAGTTTCGGGCCACTTACTGGGATGCGTAGGCTGAGGGCACTCTTTATCCCTGTCTCCCGCTGTGCCCGTTGTCTTGCTTCCTACGGTTGGCGTCACAGGCCCTGTTCACAGGATAGTGCCTTTCTTCATAGTCAGGATCACTTCGGTTCTCGCTCCGACTCCTGTGTTGCCAGACTGAACCATCCTCCTCTCCTGGGTCATACCACTGCTCTCGACTTGCTCTTTCTCCTGGGGTTTTCGTCCCCCTCTTCCCTTGTGGTTTCCTCCAGACGGAGGATCTCCCGGTCTCTCTCAGCTCGGCTGGTTTCAAACTTCCGGGTTTCGATTCTCTTGGACAGTAGTCCATGTTCTCTTTTTATGATTGGCTGCTGTGTCCTCCCCAGCAGAGGTTTATAGTCTGTTCTCTTTTAGTTTATCACGCTTCATTGTTTGGTCATTTTTCTTCATCACAGTAGTGTTGGTTTCCAACTATCGAGTTATCAATATTACTCGCTCAGCATTCTTCTTCATGGTAGTTTTGCTACATTGATCCTCAGTTTGGATCTTGGGTCTTATGTAACAGTTACACATAGTGTCTTGGTTTGATGGATGTCTTTGGAGTTCTGATGTTACTGTTGTTCTAGAAAAGAGGGCTCTAGGGAGTTCCTCTGCAGAACGGGAGTTCTTGTCCCCCAGAGGGGAGTTTCTCCCTGTGAGATCCTGCATGCCGCCATCCCCAGGGGTATTATTGTGTAGCAGCCTCACCTCTATAGCCTCACAAGGAAAGGCTCCCCTCTGGGGAGAAGTGACTGAATCCTGCGATTCATCACAGTGGCCCCCCAAGTGGTTATGGTGGAGAGACAGCTTTTGATGATGTGGAGTTGTGAAGGGGATGAGATTTGAATGTGCATACATGTCTTCTGCATATTGGAGAAAATGGACGTTGTATTTGCTAAGGGTCTGTCAAAGGGATTCTGTATTAGGTTGGAGATCAGGGGAAATGGGGAGGATATTTGGATAACTCTTTAATTGACTTTGCGGGATCAGATCTATAGGGGGCATGGAGAAAGTGTGTCCTTTTTAGTGAGAAAGGAGTGAACCAGTCGAGAAGTTATCACAACAAAAGGCTGGCCATTTATTTTGGGTTGCAAGTCAGCACACCTTACATATTTCAATAAATACATTATTTTATTTTTTGAAAGGTGCGTTACAAAAAGCATTTTAAATTAGCCATTCCCTAAACATTACAATTTATTTATTTAATTCATCTATTTACAATATAAATGAATGCCTTCATTAAAATATATCAGATACATTAATTACATAGGTTTCCAGTTATTATAAATATGACAATTGCTAACATATGTTTCATGTTTGAAAAATGTCTATTAATAATTCATCAGGCCAAAAACTGGTTGATAGAGAAAATGGTATTTCATCCTTTTTCTGTACAGTAATGCACTCTGCAATCCCATATGCTTCAGGCAGGGATACATCTTGTGACAAAAGACTGAGTAGTCCTCTGTGCAAAACCAAAACGTCATTTCTTGTGTTGTTGCATGTTTATTTCTAATTTTACTGTCCCATTTCATATGGTGGAGCTCTTTCTTCTGCATCTGAGACTGCTGACTTTCCTTTCACCTGCTTGGAAAAGGAAAAATATTGTGATAAATTGAGGGAATTGGTCCCTTCTCCCCAAGGAGGCCCAACCCTCCCAAGGGGTCGAGACAAGTGGGACTTCACGTGGGGAGACTCCGCTTTTGGGGACAAGGACTCCCGTTCCAGTGAGGAAATCCCTGGTGGCCTCCAAGTGATGACTCATTGCACTTATACAATATACCAAACGGTTATTAAACTCATGAAGATAATGTTAAAGGTACTTGTACCGTGCACCATCACCAACGGAATTGGTCCCCAGGCGCTCTGGCAGATCTGCAAATGATAAGGTGGGATGGGTTTAGTAAGGTGAAGAGTAGGTAGGATAGTGAGAGGAGTGGTGTTCTGTTGGCAGCTTCAGCTCGGTATACACCAGATACTGAGCTTTATTGCGGGTGTTGGATCGGTGTCAGCCCGTGTGTGCTGTTGCTCCGGATTATGTGTTGTTGCAGTGTTTTGAAGTGCGTGCGGCTTGTTGTGCGAGAGATGGTTGTGTGAGTTTTTTGAGTGAGAAAAGTATGCAGAGTTTGAGCTTATATTGGTTAGTGGGTTACCTGACCTTTAGCATGCTAACGGTCACAGTTTTGTCTAAATGTGGCACTTGTTTGCGTTCCTAATCCTATCTAGATGCGGTGCAGAGATCTGTCTATGTGTGGGCATGTCAACTTTTAAAGTCCCATCTGGATGCGACGCAGGTTAATCTTCACAATTCTATCTAGATGCGACGCAAGCTAATATTCACAGTTCTGTAATATAAGTAATATTATGAATGACAAGAAATGGAGGATATTCCTTTAAATTCAAGTCTCCAGTGGACTGCAACAAGGAGGCTGAAAATGGATGTAAGACTAATCAGTGAGACAGAGAGAGGAGGTTGAGAGAGAGAGAGAGAGAGAGAGCAAAGACCCCGAGAGATGTAGCTAAAACTTCCTGTGTGTAACGGAGTGGAAGAAGGTGGGGCTCTGGGAGAATGCCGAGCGAACGTGCAACAGTCTCTCCAGTGCGGAACCAGAAACACAGAACAACTGGATTGCGAAAGCAGAAGAAAGCCAAGCAAGGTGGAGGAGAAGGAGCAATTGTGACGTGACCATGCAATAGACTGGTGGGCAGTTTGCCTGTACAAAAGCGCTGACACCATCCCGTGGAATAAGCAGCTTCCAGTCCGAGTCACAATCCCAGTGATGTCCCAAAGATGGCACATCCAGGAAGGAGAAGCTGTGGAGAGAAAGCCACGGAGCAGTGATGAGAAGGAAAGCGATTCCAAGGGCCTGCAGTTACCGCTGACGTTGCCCCAGAACTCAGAAGGTAAAAGGGGCAATGCGAATACCGACAAGCCAAGCGGAACTCATTATAAGTTAAGTGTAACTCGTCTGGGCCCTAATGGAAAACTAGTGGAAATAATCCAGTGAAACCAAACTGTTTGAATGAGATAAGAAGAAATTAGAAAACCGTACAGTGGAAAAGAAATACAATTGGAGGCTTATCACTTTGAGCAAAAAGGAAAGGCCCACCCATATCTCGAAGGTAAGAAAGAAAGCACAGAAAAGAGAGACATTTGGGGAGAACAAACCTAAACCTGTGAAGCCAGGAAGCCCAAAATCATATATGAAAGCCCACCCGAGGAATGGGGGCATTGTAATTGGAACTTGAGCTACCATAATAGAGGGGAGAATATTGTAGCATAGATTTGGGAACCCTAGGGAGAAAAGGAACCCAAATAGAATTCAGCTGACAAGGAAGAATAAGGACCAGGGAAAGTCCCCTAAAAGAACTGCAAAACATGATACAGTGGATGATGAGAGACTATTTGCATATAGTCTACTGAAAGGAGTAAGAGGAGTGAGAAGAATCTTGTGACAAAACACAAGCACCAGGCGAAGGGAGTCATTCTCCTGGCCTCAGTTATAATAGTGGTAGGGTCAGATAGCTTAAATTAAGACGGAGGACAGATTTGTTTTTGGACATTCATTCTTACTGACGAGAACCTTAGTTTGAAAGCTAGGCAGGGAACACCCTGTATTTATAGGGAGATATATGCCATATTTTACTTTAAATAAACTTCACAGTAAGAACATGCCTTTACTGCATCCGTGTCCTCCTTCTGATCCTTTGAGACTAGAGTTGATAATATTAAGCTAATGTGGAGCCAAGGTGTTGATGCACTGGATGAAGCTTGGGGGCAGGGGGGCAAGCATCATCCAAGAAGTGTGCTGGTTTTGTGTTTGCTGTGGGGGCGTCCTGGTCGATGGGATGGGTTCTATGTTTTGGTCGTTTCGGAAGTAGGGGTTAGGAGTGGAACTGCAGAGGGGAGGGTTTGTCTGATGGATGTGTATTTCAGAGTTAAAGTAGTCCACCAGGGAATTGCATAGTGAAGCGGATGGGAATGTGGCAGGTTTGGACCGATGTTGAAATGTTTCTGTGTGTGGTTGGTGGCAGATTGGAATCCTTGTGGGTAGTGGCTGCTTTGGCGTTGCGTATGGCCAACGGGATCCAAGTTTGTTTGCCAGGTTCTTTCAAGGCGCCTGGCTTCCTGTTTGATAGACTGGAGTGAATGGTTGAACCCTAGTGCCAAGTGATGGTTTTTTTTGTGTGCGTTTTATGGTGAGGCTAGTTTGTCGAGTGCTTGGTGATGGTGACATTGTAATTGGGGGGGGGTGGTGTGTGTGTGTGTGTGTATATGTATGTATGTAGGGGTGGTGTCATGAGTGGTGTTAATAATGTTTGGGGATAGGGGAGGTAGCATGGCAGGTGGGAGGATGACACGTGGCAGAGTGAGTGTAAAGGTAATAGCAAAGTGGTGACCATTCGATTTTTGCATACAGATGTGTTTTTTGGAAGGAATCGGAAGGTCAAGAGTGTTGCCAATTATGTGTGTGAGCCTTTTGATGTGCTGGGTGAGATCATAGTGGGTGAGTGCAGAATGGGGTTGCCGTATTGATGGGGAAATAACTAGGATGAAATCGCCATGATATAAGTTGGTACAGAGGGAACTGTGGTTGTCAGTAGTGAAGTCTGACCATTCCATGTGACAAGTTTGGGTTATACCTTGGTGGACAGGGGGACGGTAAATGAGGTGGATAAATGTACTGTGTGGGTGTGATGGAGGAGAGCAGCCGAGAGAGTGGGCTTCAAAGGATGTGTATGGTGGGAGGGTGATATGATGAGGCATTTATGGTGTTGCTAACTGTGAGTGTGTCTTTGTAAATGATGGCAATGCCCCCACCTGTTTTATTTTGCTTGGCAATTGCTGTGTTGGATTAAATGGTGTGGGGGGAGCATGTCAGGGATGATGGATTTGAGCCATCCCTCTGTTGAAAGAGTATTTATGGGAAGTGTGTGGTTATGAGATTATTGATTTCATGTTTGTGTGTAGGAGCTGAGTGACAGTAGAAGATTATGCATGGGTGTAAAATAAGTTGTTTCAATAGTGAGATGTGCTGAAGCTTGATACCTATGTTGTTGAGTGCTTTGTTTGTGGTGAGCCTGATAACACAAAGTGGCAATCGGGCTAACAGGGGGCACAAAATGAAATGGAAAAAGAAATGACTGCCGTCTACCCCTAGCTCTGTCCAATATTGGCTTTGGATTCCCGGTGATGGGACTGTCGGGTTCCTTATCCTGGTGTGGAATGTCCCAGCTTCCCTCCTCCACCTCCTCACCTGTGCAATCCGCGTCTTCTTCCACTGGGCTCAGAGATCTGTGGGATCTGTAGTCCTTTTCTTTTTTTTATTGGTAGCTTGTGTCTCGCACGGGAGGAAGCCACAGTGAAGGCTATTTAAGAGCACTTCCCTGTGACCCCTTTCCCGGGAGGGACAAATAAGGGGGAAAAAGCTAGATGTGGCAAAAAAAACCCTCTGACCGGTGTACAGCAGGACTCCGTACAGAAGGTGGGCTCTGACTGCAGAATATGGCGAGTAATCAGCAATGGAATCCGGAGGGTCAAATCACAAACTTACCACCAAGGGTAGAGGTACTGGGAGCGGAAGGTACTCCGGCAGGTATGCCAAAGGGTTGGCGGGAATAAGGAGGTGGAGTATAACTGAGCCAGGGAAAAAAAAGAAAGTGGAAGCACCGCTCGTAAAGAAAGGCCCGTATGCGCAAGGCCGCATACGGGAAGGCTGACAAAGAGAGAGAGGGATAACGGAGGAGGGAAGGGTAAAAGCAAACAAGAAAGGAATAAAGAAAGATAGACTCCGAGAGGAAACGGAGTGAAAAAGCGTAGCGCAACAGCGGCAGCGAAGGAAAACAGCTGACCGAAAGGTTGCAACGCAAGGATGGCACGCGGGGGTGTGTCTAAAATAGGACTACGTGCATCCGGTTGGAAAAAGAACTAGACTGCTGGGTGCACGTAGATCCAAGGCGTGGCGGGAATCACAAAGTGCAGAGACACATACGCAGCCACAGGCGCCAGTGTCCAATGCGTCGCATGACAGGGACTCCCAAAGCAGAGTGCAAAAATCTCCAGCGTAACCTGGAAGTTGCTCAACAGGAAATGGACATAAACGGGGATTGATGAGGCAGTCCTCTTTTGAGTCTCTCTCGCTGAAGAAGCAGCAGGATCACAGCATGCAGGTAAGAGCTGCACAGATGGCGTGGAGCAAACTTCAATGCAGCAAAATGGTGGCTTCTTTGGGGGCGGCAGGGTGTAGTCTAACCCTACCTGTTAAGGAGACAAAGTGAGTAGGAAGTTAGTTCAGGGGCGGATTTTAAAAGTCTTCTTGGTGTATGTGTTTTGGGGGGCTTCCAAGTTGAATGGTGGCTTCTAAGAAGGGATATGGTGAAAACGAGCCCTACCAGTTACTTGGACAAAGTGAATATAAGCGTAGAGTATAGGAGTTGAGATTGCGACTGTTGCTTCCCTTGGTTATAATCCTGTCCTTATGGTTCACAACTCTATAACTTAACTGCTTTCCTTTTAGGTAAGCAAAAACAATATTAAGCGTAGACTGAAACCTAACTTACCACAAATAAAAATGGGTTGGACACTAGACTCACAATTCTGGAGTAAGAACTCTTGAATTATAAACCTGAAGCAAAATCAGAGTATGGAACCACATGCCAAAACCAATCAAATGAGTGCTGGCAATGTCTACAAAAGAACACCCCATAGTGAAGACAACAGCAGTGCAATCAATGCAAAAGCAACCTTCAAAAACAAAACGAATGCTCTCAAAGACAGCTGTATGGCAGTACATGTGGAAAACAAAACCTATTGTGGGTAGTTTGGCAGTCTATATTCACACATGGCCAACAACCATGTTACACACACAAAAACGGAATGTGACGACAGTAGAATAATAACCAGCTGGAAAGAAAGCATCAATTGGAGGAATCTGATCTCTCACCAAATCCACAGCATGAAGAAACATGGCAACACGAGTCCTATATATTTGGATTCAGCACTGCTCTAAACATCACTGCGTTATATACTGTACAGCTTTGCTGCAATATCACAGATGATGGACTGTTAAAACAGGCACTCATAGACTCAGGCGGGGGGAGTTAAAGTCTCAACTGTGAGGCGGCAGGAATGAGACATGGGCACAGAGGACTAATGTTTTGGGATAAAGACTTTTTATTAAATCAAAAGGGGTTGGGAAAATGACTCACTATCCCTAGTCAAAAAGATTTCCCCACCTCAGCTAAAACTAATGGGGTCTGTCCTTTGTCAAGATGTCAAAATGATATGCCTGATGTCTGTAATCCTTTTCTAGCCCTCGCACTCTAAAACTAAATCTAAGGTGCAACAGGTATTATCTCTGGATCTTGAAGGTGCGCAAATGTTCAAATCTAATACAAAATGTAAGTTCAACCAAAGAGTTCCAAACAAAAACATTTTCAAAGTTCCAGGGGATGACTTCCTTCCCCAGGTTCAATTGCACTTTTATGAAAGTTCACAAACAAAAGAATGACCAAGTTCCTGTTAAGCCAAGAGGGTAGTTATTTCCTCTTGGAGGGTGCACAATGCTCGGGGGAGGGGGGAATGATTCCCTTCCCTAAACCCCTCTTCACACACAAAATAGTTAAGAATCCCAAGGGCATGGGTCTTCCTTGGAGTTCTCTTACAAGTTAAAACTTAAGTTCGATACTCAGACTCGCGGGTCACCTAGTAAACTCCCCTGCCAGGTTCTTTTCGACTCTTTCCAACAGCTCACAACCTCAAGGGCATGGTTCTTCCTTGAGGTTATCTTATTTTAATGATTTAAGGTTCACACCTTACCGTGCCTGGTGTACTCCCTTGCCAGGCCTTTTTATACAGACTCTGTGTTTTCTTCTCAAATACCTAGCTCTGCCTGGTATACTCTCCTACCAGGACTTTTATGCATTCATGAAACCACTTAGCTTGTAGTCTTTCTCATACACTTGTCCTTACTTGTATGCTCTTCTGACAGTACTTTTACGTGCTCTTGAACATGCTTGGCTTGCAATCTTTCTCAGACACTTAACGTTGCCTGGTGTACTCACCTGCCAGGACATATATTGATTATTTTCACCTTTGTCCATGAAACAGTGTTTGCCCAAAATTGGCTTGTTAGATTTTGTTCATCTGAATTCTCTTTAATATTCACTGTTGCCTTCACTTTGCTTTACTCCTGTAAGTATGGGTTCAGCAACCCATTCGTACTACAATTTCCAAGTATTTCAGGTTCTTCATATATTTCATTCTGTGACTCTTGTGCCCCTTGCTCAATATGGCATACACTTTTAAGCACCTCAGTAACCCTTTCGACTTCCCTGGGCTTACTTGGTGCTGAAAATGCTCTTTGCGTGCCTTCGTTCTGGTTTCATTCACTCTGCTGGCTTGGCGTGTGTCCCATTTGCCGCTTTGGTTTCTCCTGACCTCTTCCACTTGTGTGCGGCTCCTGCTGCTTTGCGCTCGGCTTTGGCGGCTTCTCTACACTCCAGCTTCTTCCGGCAGTCTCTGGTCTCACCTGCTTGCAACTTCCCGCCGTGCGCTCCTGCCCAGCGTTCTGACCGGCGACATGTGTTGAGGTCAGCGTCTGCTTCTGCAGCTCACATCCCTCATCAGCGGTGTCGAATTTAAAGTTCCCAGCCCGTCAGAGCAATTTCCAAAGACTAGACTACAGTGTTGGTCTGCCGGTCCTAGTCATCTCTATTGCTCAGGCCCTCTTCCTCAACCCAGTTTTTGTCAGATTGGTTTTAGCACAATACAGAGGAAGTTGATGTTAGACTATATTGGGAGTAAACATTGCTGCTCCCTGTCTCTTCCTCATCCCAGTTGTGGATGTATTGTTCCCTATGTCATGTGGGGGAATTTTGGAAATGGAGCTGGCAAGTGGTTGAGGGAGAGTATTACAATTGGCCATCCGGACCTGGGGAAGGAAAGGGACATCCCTAGAGGGCAGTGAGGGCTATGTGATTTTATTTCTATTTATTTATTTATTTATTTCCCAACAAGGCCATATTGTTTCTTTTAGGAAACGCCCATATCCCCCCTCCCCCTCCATCCCCATGTGATGCTCCCACATATAGCCGCCCCCAGGGTCAGGATCAGATGGCGACTCCCGTCCCCTGGCCACATGGGAAGAGGCTATCCCAGGGAAAGCAATTATGACATTGTCAGATTCAAGACACAACCTACTAGCCTGCCATACAAAATCACTCTCCTCCTCAATTCTACACATACACACATCACATCATTTCTTACTTTGCAAGAATCCATTATCACTAGCCAATTGCTAGAGGTGAGGGTAGAGCTTTAGCCTTGCTCTGAGGCATCGATAAGTGATGCCATGGACTACCTACTGTAACACTGAAAGCAATGCAGGGACTTTTTCCAGTAGATACCAATATATGCATGTAGGCAACTACCAGTCACCAGTCACTATGTTGATTTTGCACAGCAGCTGTTGCCCAACAGCAAAGAATGTGCTGCCATACTCTAGAAGTGAAAGGAGCAGATGTGAGAATGATGCAACCACACATCCTGAGCCTAGTGCCTGTGCTAGGGGTAATGGAAAATCACAGCCTTATCACCATCCTAGAAAGATACTCAAAGTTGTTTATAGGCATTGAAAAAAAAGAAACAAGTGATGGCGCTCTTAGAAAAAACCTTACAACTTGTGGTTGTTCCCCATGGACGAATAACCATTCCTCCTATGATGTAAAGTGGAGAAGTAACTAGAACAGTTGGAGCACCTCGCTGTCGTAGAAAGTGAGGGACTTGCTTCTTGGCATCCCCCAACAACATTGTAGGAAAACCAATAGACCCAGGTGAGAGTATCGGCTGAATGGATGTGTACAAACGAGATAAAGCAACTAGACTTTTGGGACGCCTCTTGCCAACGGTGGAAGACATAGCAGACTTGAAGGGGGTAAAAAGATTTTCCAAGCCTGATTTAGCAGCATTTTACCATCAACTGGAAGTTGACTAGCATTATGCGACCTCACAACCTTTTCAAAGTAAGTGGTCATGAGAATGTACAAGTGCCCACATTTCAGAATACCAGGAGCAAAGGTGTTCCAAAATGCAATCCAAGAACTACTGCATGGGCTGCCAGGAGTGATGCATGTAAGCAACACCATTTTAGACTATGCAACACATATCTATGAACATTACACCATATCAAAAGTAGTCCTTTAAAGACTTATGGAGGGAGGAAAAGTGTCTGCTCCTTTTCCAGTGAATATTGTTCTTTGGTTGCGTCTTCTACATAGTGCCAACATCACCCACTCTTACCAAAGTAGCCAATGTCAGTAACAGCAAGGTGCAAACATTCCAATGAAATGCACAAATTTGTGGGACTGATCAACTATTGTGGGTGCTTTATCCCCAACCTAGCAACACAAAACCAACAATGCAGAAAGCTCACGGAAGCTCAAACACTTGACACCAACATGCATTCCAGGGGCAATGCCTACTACGGCCAATGGCCAAGCAGAGATGTCTGCAGTTGCCTGTTGCAGCATGTGCCCCCCACCAACAGAACACGGTACCCACAGTTTGATCAGGTAGCATTTACCATGTTAAGGGGATGTCGACATTTTTGTCAATACCTCATTGTGCGCAAGTTCACTGTGGTAGCAGACGATGATCAACTATGCTACATATTTAATGGAAGAACAACACGCCTTTGAAAAGAACAGAAAGATGGACAATGCAATCAGAGTGCAGTAACGTTCCTATGTTATACAGGCCCGACACCAATAATGTGGCAGAGACATCCCTGACCAGCCTCACAAAAAGAAGCCGCAAAAGAGACGGTGATTGACCAAAATATCTGCTTTATTGTGGAAAACGCAATACCAAAAGCATTAACTGCATGTTTTAAGGATAGCGTGTCGTCAATACTAAAGTGTGCAATGAATCCTATAAGTGTGTAGAGCAAATTCATGTGGTTACATGATTAAAAGACTGCTAGAATGAGCTAAACATGTCAAAGGGTTGGTATAGGTAATTCCCAGGTAGGAGGAGAGCTACCAACCAAGCAGAAGAACCACTCCTGAAAGGATAAAACATAGCAGCACCACACAAACCTTGACAGTGGCTGGCTAGGTGTGCTAAAGACAAAAATGCAATAAGAGAAGAAGTTCGATTTCCAGAAATGGGTGACAAACTGGAACACATGATTTATACTATGGCAGTCCAGCACACAACAGCCTCCACCAGAACCAGTCCTCAAATAGCCACCCTACAAACACTATAGAGATAAGTGCAGACTATTGCCTCCTATTAGTAGGCAAACATGTGCAGGTTGTCCAAGATGCCTTTGCCTGGTTCCTGATTTTACAGACCTTAATTTCAACCACAGCAGGAGAGTAAATAGAATTAGATGACATATGTGACATTTTTGGAATGCCTGCAGTTTCGAGGACCACCATTTAAGAGCTGACTGTGCGCAAATCTCAATCCAATTTGAATGTTGGAACAAACACAGATTGCCAAAATGGCCTCAGGATAGCAAAGAAGCAGAAAAGTTCATGCATACTTGAAAGAAAACACTAGGAATTGTTAAAGTCTACAGTTCTGGAGAATGTACAGAACTATGCCAAGCTACTCACTAGAAGCAACATCAGATAAAATGATGTTTGGGTGATGAACACAATTTAAATCGCCACGCATAGAAGTTTTGTCAAACTCATTGCATTTAGAGCCTGAGTTCTGTGATGAAAGGTTGAAACGGTCAAATAACGGTGTGTCAGTTAGAAGAAGGGCAAAGGACATTGTGTAACGTCTTTGTGAATATAGCCCAGAGTAACTCTGACCTACACCTGGAGGGGACTAGGCTATTCAAAAACAAGTTACAGTGAGTAACTTTGACTTACACCTGGCTTACTTGGAGTTTGAAAAATGACCTTGGTGCTAGCAAAGCGTATTCTGCTTATTCTCCTACCACGATGATGCTTGGGGACAAGCCACATAAAGATTAGTTGGAGAATTCACTATTGTCCTTGCTCTTGGTGGCCATGAGCAGAGACAATACCTGCTTTCTCTGCCTCATTTGGTTAAGAAGGCCAAATTAATGTACTTGATGGGTATACCAGAATACCTCCACCAGACAATCGTGATGCCACTGCTGCCTGATAAAATTGCAGCTTTTCATGGTACATGGTTTTTACACTTCTGTGAAATGGCGCTCTCTTACCTGTGCTTGTAACGCTCAGGAGTATGTGCTAATCGATGAAAATAAAGATTTTGATGAGCAGGAGCTAAAAGTAGCTATTTGGTATCCGGTATCTCCCAGTGCCCCTCGAGTGCATACCACCCCAAGGGTGAGTGTCAAACCATCTGCCTGTCTTGCCTGTTCAGAGGGTGACCAAGCAGAGCTGCTGGCAGGAGAAGACTGCATCTCTTGGGAGCGACCGAGAGATTGAGGGACCAGAAGGCATTCCGTGGAGCCAACTGGCTTATGGAGGAAGAGAAGGCAAGCAGACAATGAAGAAGAACACGCTGCAAAGACACCAGAAGAAGAGAGGATACTCCTGGGCGTTTGTAGGGGTCTGGAGGTCGCTTTCACCTCATCGAAGCTCAGGAAGATGCTAGAGAGTCCAGCAGGAGAGCAGAGGGGCCGGGAAACAGAAGTGGCGAGCAGACGCCGAATGCTGGCTGCTGGTTAACCACGAGAGAGCCAACATACGCTAAGAAGAACCGGTGAGTCCACGGAAGGGAAGAAGGGACACCGGGGCGTATTGGCAGACATGCTAAACACAGTTAATGAACAAAACCTGCCCTGAACAAATACATGCAAATGAACATTGTTGTAAAAGGTATAAAGTCAACAGAATACAAGTCTGATAATTGTATGAGTTTATGCAATACACATGTGAAAGAAGTCCACATAAGAAACGCCTGGCAGGAGAGTATTCCAGGCAATTTGAAAGTGCAAGAAAGTACATATGTATTAAAAGCCCTGGCTGGGGAGTGTACCAGGCAAAATGCAAGTTGTAAGAGTGTACCAAGGAGAAAGACTCTGGCAGATTATACCAGGTGGATGTCATGTGAACATATGTCTTTATGAGAAAGCCCTGATAGGAAGGCATATCAATCATTAAGTTGAACTAAGTGTAAAACAAAGATCGATGCAAGAAATTCTGAGCAGAGCACATCAGGAAAGGCAAAGGAAATATGTAAAAGGAGAAAAGAAACTTAGCAGGAGAGTACCAAAGTGATCCTAACACTGCAAGGTCCAAGAGTCAAGTTGTTTTGTTCACCAGCTGCATTGATACTCTACTCAAGAGACTGATAATTTTGAAAGGAAACCATAGTGAAGAGAAATCCAGGGGAAGGAAATCACCCTCTGGAGCAAGGAACTCTATCCTTTGGAACTTTGTGTGTTGGAGTTACGCATTTTCTTACTGAACAGTTATACATCACCCAAGGCCAAAGACATGTTCCCTTTGCACTTTAGAATAACTTAGTTAGAATGTGAGGGTCAGAATAGAACATTGGACACAGGACCTTTTGTTTTGGACACTCTGACCACTGACCTATCCTAGTTATGGTCTTAGGTTGGGAAACTCCTCTAGTGCAGGGACAGAGGTATTTTCCCAACCCCTTTTATTTTAATAAAGGATTTTGACCAAAACTATGAACCCCTTGTGTCAGAGTTTCATTCCTGACTCCTCACAATACCCAGAAAGAATTCCAGCCCACAAGGGAAGGTGATGCAAGTTTGGGGTAGAAAAGGCAGAGTTTGGCCCAAGGAGATAGCTGATGAAAGTACCCAATGGGAGCTTGGAGAACTTTTTAAACAGGAAGGGGAGGGCTATGCAACCCAGAAAGTATTCGGGTGAGTTTGCAGGAGGTACAGGAGGACCTAGAGTCCAGAGAGGAGTGTGTTGCAGTCAGGTACAGGAGGGGGAGGAGGAGAGTACTGGTGTATTTGAGACAGAGTGAGTGAGTGAGTGAAGGTTAACATGTTTGTATTAAGAGAGTGATACCAATTCTGTTTGTGAGTGTGTGATGGTGAGAAAGAGTTGGAGGAAATGTAAGATCAAGGAGGAGCGCAGAGAGACTGAGTAAGATCAGCAGGGCGGAGGATAGTAGAGATGGGAGGAGTGAGACGTGAAGAGAAGGATTAAGGCCCCAGTGGAAGAGCATAGGGAAGTGGAGCGAAGAGTGATAACATTTTCACAGCCATCGATTGAGCGGAAGGGTAAGGCAAGATGATCAGGCTACCACTGTTTAGGTGTTTTATAAAGTCTATAAAGCAGAGAGATGGATAAGGCCTCCACAGAGCAGGGCAAGTGTAGATAGTAGGGGGAACTCCACCTATAGTGAGCTAATTCTACCATAACACGTTTGGTAGTAAGAGGCTGTGGTTAGGGTACTGGGAAGCCCCTTCAAGGTTGAAGGCAATCGTACATTGACCACCCCATGACTCCGAACCCCAATTGCCTTTGTAGGTTTGATCTTTAAAAAAGTGAGAATTTACTGAGACCGTCATGTGAGTTATTGACAACCTTGTCTCAATTTATATCAGTTGGTCTTCAAATAGCATTTGCTGTCATGGATAATCTGACACTGTTTGGTACCAGCAGCTGAAACAAAACCATCTGTTTTGCTTCTGTTTCCTTGGGATTTCCTATATTTAACAAATGTCTGGCATACATAATGCGGTTGAGAAGCAGAAGAGTGTAAATCATTTGTACGCTGTGGTATACAGAACTGAGGCTTGATTTTATTTCAATTTTGTTGATTTGTTGATTTATAAAGTGCTACATAGACCAGAGTTGCTTCAGCGCACTGTTGTCTAATAAATGTCCTAGATAGGCAACCTAGATACAAAATAATTACAACTGCTCTAACTTGTTAACATAAGGGGAATGCAACATTATGACCCTTCCCTGGAAGATGACTAACAATAATTGTGAAGTTACAAATCGCCACAGATGTACAGCACTGTCGAACGACATACACATTGGGTATACCTATTTGTTCAAATCCATATAGCTTCATAAAAGAATACACAATAAAACTCGGGAGTGCTATCACTTTTGGCATAACTGCCACTGCAATCTAAGTCAACACCTTTTTCTGTATCTTAGTGAACATTGGGAGGTCTGTAAACAACCCCTCATCGCACAAAGAACTTTAATCATCATCACCATGTACTAGGTGTGATCTGAAAATCAGTGTAAGCCATCAGTGGCTGGTGTCAACTCGCCAATCTCAGAATTCATGACTTTGTTCTCCTTCATCATTTTGACACAAAACTCCAATCACGGAAGTTGCAATGGCAACTGATGCACACCCAAATCCAGGTGAACACTTGCTTTAAACGTCAACACGAGTGGAGCGATAATTGTACAGTTACTAGTTAACTTCTGCCTATATTGTTGAAATGTTCTATATGATTGATGCCCTGAAACTAAGTGGACTCTACAGAGAACACATCCCAAAGAGTAGTATATCAAGTTTTATTCGGGACTATGCATGATTCAGGGGGATCTTAAATGTCAGAATGGTTTTCTTTCTCTTTTCCTCTCTGTCTCTTTGTTCCTTTTCTCTATATTTATGTATACCTCGTTCCAAACAAAGCACTGTTCTCCTTCAAATAGTCTCCCTGGCTCTATTCTCCATGGCGTTGCTCATAGCCTCTTGATAAAAGTTCCTTCAAACATCAAAGTCCTTTCAGGTGGATAGGTTCTCCATTGGCCAACGATGGCAGAGCATTGCAGAAGTATTTCAGCATGTCGCCTTGTGGCTCACGTTGGCAGATTCTGCAGTTTCTCCCAAAGGTGATGATGACCATGGCATTTCTTAGGTATCTAGTGGGCCCCCAATCTATCCCCTTACTCAAGGAGGCGATCCAATAAATGTCCAACTGACTCTTGCTTTCCTCCTCGCTGGACTGATGCTCACTCATTCTTATCATTTTGCTCTCTAACCTAACATTTAGAACCTAGTGCTGTCTTTGGACTAACCTCCAACCTCCTTGTATTCTTCTAGGATTCATTCCTCTTGTCACCTGACCCACACAACTTGGGAAGTTAAGTTGTGCACTGTCCTCATAGACACTGTGTGTCTGCAAAAAAGCATCTGCTCGCTTCCTCTTCCCCACTCCCTTCCCTTCCTCCTCCATTGACACAAAACATGCCATCCTCCTATTTCTCTCTACCACCTCCTATCCAATTTGATTCCACTTCTCCTTCTCATGTCACTCCTTTCCCACTTCCTTCCAATCTTCATCTCTTCCTTCTCCTTCCATCTCTCTACTATCCCCTCTCACCGATGCCTTATTTCAAGCTCTCCTGTACCTCATACCGCTCCTAAACCTCTAAACCACTCTGCATCTCCCAATCTCTCCTCTGCTCTCAAGCTCATTGCTCCAAACTCCCACATTAGACCTGGACCCTCCTATTTTTACATAGAGTTCTTTCTCCACTCCCCCAGGCTAAAATGAATGGTTTACATCTGTGCAGTGGGAATGAGCGCAGAATTTACTCTGTGTTTAATTATTAGTGAATTCCGCTGTTGTAATTACTGGGCTATTTAAAGGGGGGTCCGAGCTTACAAGAAGCTGATCTACCATCCCGAATCCCTGTTTGCAAGCATGCACAATCATGTGCACACCTGGGAGTTGGCAAGTGGGGCGAGTGCCAATTCCAGCTCACCAATTGGTTGTCTTTTCTTTTCTTGCCTGACATTCTGCCTGCAATAGGCGCCCGTGGGTGAACTATTTAAGAAAATGTACATGTAATGTTCTAATAATGATTGAGGGTCTTCTCAGTCTGGTGGCTTAGCCAGCGGCATGCCTGTGGTGCTCTTGCTTACTTCTTAGTTCCAGCATCAACCATGGCCTCTGTCCCTTTCCAGTAGGGCTTTGCAGAGACAGAGGGGTCTTTCTGATATCGTCCTCTGGCCCCTGATCATTTACTGGTTGGTGGTGAACGGCCCCTTCAATCAGTCCAGCACACACTCCCAGGGCCAATCAGAGAACATTGTCATAGAGTAACGGAGTGTCAGCTAGAAGAAACATCTGCAGAAAAACTGGAATGCTGAGGTTGGTGCTGCCATGGTACTCGGGTAGCCTGTAGTAAACCCATGAACTGGATCCCGGCCTAGATTTTTTTTTGTTAAATGAGCTTGTCCATTACTCAAATGCTTGGAGCGTTTGGCATTTTTCTTCTTTATAGCAAAGATCAAGATGTTAATTTGTTGATCTGTATCGGTTACCATGGATACAACTCCCAGATGTAATCTGTCCACCAACAGAAGCAGTGATTTCACATTCCTAGAATGTCAAAATGATGCAGTCTTCTGTCAAGCTATCTTTTCAGATACCTATAGTCAACCTGATTCTCAGTACTTGCCTCTCTCTCCACCGCCATCATCGACACCACACTCTAACAACTGGCGTTCTACCCATGAAATTCAAAAATGGCATTGTCACTACAAAATAAAATAGTCGATGATTGGATACATTCGCTAACTACTAGCCCAAATCAAGCTTTCCTCGTTTGTTGAAGGCTCTGGAAATGATTATCACAGCACAGATCCCTACATGCTCGCAAAATAACCTAATACAACGTGTGATGAAGTCAGTCCTCTAACTCAGTCACAATGTCTGGAGGGGATTCTGCTGCCCAGGAAAGCTGGACTATTAAAGCAACCTTGCCAGAGCCATGAACTACCTAAAGATAAATAAAAATGGAGTGAACTGTGGAGACTCGCCTCCATCTATTTGGCCATGCCTCTTTCTAAGTGACATGGCTTTGGACTCTTGAGTAGAGTGTTAGATTTGTTATCTTCAACCAGTACCTCTGTGCAACACCTACATGAAAGCACTGGGCAATGCTGAAGGCAAGTGCTTCCTGGGTGGCTTTTCCACTAGGTTTATGTACAAATCCCTAGGGTTAATTTATGGATGGAGCCAATGAGAACTGAAGACCCCAAAGTCATACTTTCCCCAGTGATGGATACCACAGAGGGAGAGAGACCGTGAGAGTGCACAAGCATTATCAGGGTACACACTATCTATTGTGGAGAGGATGCTTTGCATGTAATCCAGTGCAAAATGTTCTCTCCACAATGCATGGAGAACTAAGGGGACAAGATGGACTGGGCCTGCAGAGGAGGAGGTGTGGTACATGGGGAGTGGGGGTGAGCAGACTTGGGAGAGGAGGGTGGCTGGGGAACAAGCAGGAGCTAAGGCGAAGAGGCAATCGACAGGGTAGAAGGAATGGGCTGCAGTTCTGGGGTGTTCTTTAGAGGGGCTCCAGAGGGACAGGGAGGTGGGCATTGCATGATATAAAATCAGTTTTTCAACTCCTGTTGTGCGAGATGGATTAGTATAAAAAAAGGCCCAATAGTACCATTGTCAGGCTTACATAAACAAAAGAGAAGTCGGCGTTCACTAACAAATAGATATGCCAGTTGCATGTGTACAGACATGCACTTGCAACGCTGGCGATGCCATGGCTGACGGCAGTGAACCAGACGATCCATTAAAGCGAAACCTGTGTTTCCTTGTCCCAACAAGTCCATGCTGTCTTAAAAATGTGCTTCCACCACTAAGGGGGCACTGTAAGGTTGTGCGCCCCTTTATTGCTTGTATCTCAGAAGATGGCTACCGTCTTAGCGTTAGTATTGTGCCAGCTCGACTTTTGTAATGGACCCCTCAAGATACAAAGGATCCAGAATTGCCCTAAAAGCTTGATCTTTGCTCTGCAATTCTCTGGCCATATCTTGCCTTTAAATGCATGCCCACTCTGGTACCGTATAAAGGAAAGAGCTTAATTTTTCTTAAAGAATTTTATTTAAATGATTTAGCTTGAGTTTCAAACATTACATTGTTTCAACTTTTAAACTACTATTAAAATAATATTATCATACAAGCATTCAATCAGTCACGTGACATTAAACATAAAAATAAAATAAGCTTGATCTTCTTTAGGGATCTTTATGAGGACAGTCCTTGTCTCATTTCGCTAGGAAAGAGCTTAATTAACATTTTGAAGGCCTCCCACCCAGGGTTCTAGAGTGTAGGACAATAACACGTTTTGTGTCTCGGTGCTCCCTTGACTTGTTGATGGGGGTACTTGTAACACAGGGCTTCCTGATCCTCCCTCTCACTCAGGACATAATGCAGATGAAGAATTGACAGTACATCTGCTAGACAACTAATTAAATGTGAAACTATTACTTGAATTATGTTTTAAATCCATCTCTGAAAGCTGAACTGACAATCCTGAACATTTCTGTATTAATACACAGTTTAGAGTTAGCCCACTGAGGAATAACTCCAAACATTTCGAATTATGTTTTCACATCTATGGGAAAGAGTAACAACAGGAGTTGCATAACTCATGTTTGGGCAACATGATTGCTGTTTATTCTTAAAATCTTTTTCTTTCTCTTTCCCCCCATATGCCCTCCCTCTCACTAACTCCCCTCATTCAACTTGAGGCTGTAGCATCTATGTAGTAGTCTCAATCCGACCAGGAGGTTCACTACCTATTAAATATGCGTATTAACACATCATTTGTAATAATTTTTGTATTTCACTTATCTATTGGCGAAATTATTATGAAATGTACAATGGGATTGAATATACTTGAGCCGTGTGTTATTTTAAAACGCAGGCACACAAGTTTTAAATACATGTTTAGTATTTATTTGTATGGAACATATTTGTTCCAAAATGGCCGCCACTTGAACAGTGCGGAAGACCATATTTCCATGATCATGGTAAAACAATAGAGACAAACAAGATATAGACAATCCCTTGTGGCTATTAAAAATGCAAGCTCAACTTTTTGGAACTGAACGGAACGCGTGGTGAACTTGGAGTGCATACTCCTGGACTGTCTACATCATCAGTAGTCTGTCTGTATTTAGTAACAATATGTATGTAAAAATGCACTGGTGATTTATTAAATGGGCAAGTGTTTTAGCGCAACCTAGTGCCCTGGTTTTTGTTTGTTTGTTAAATTCTGCTGGTATCCTTGTGATAAAGGGACGCCGACAAGAGTTAAGCAACACGTTTTTATATATATATATATATTTATATATATGATTTACACACACACACACACACACACACTCTTTCTTTCTATTTTTCTCTCTGGGATGTATAGGCATGCCCTCAGCCTGAGGTGACCCGAAAGTATACAAAGCCCAAATGTCACCCTTCCTAGTACAGACAGACTTTAATCTGTGGACTCCTGAACATCTAAAGTCTTTCAACCTTGCGGGCCAATTAGATTCTAAAGGTCTGCCTCTAAAAATGAACTCGCCATTCACTTGGCAGAGGATTTGGATGGAGACTTCTGGATGATCAAAACTATGACGTTGTACCCTCAAACCGGAAGCGTCTACTTGAAATTCTGTGGGCTAAAAGTCCATTTGCTTTGAGCACTATACAGCCAAAGAATTGGGATCCTCAAGTCTGACATCATTCTAACACCTGCAATTGTGTGTGTGTGTGTGTGTGTGTGTGTGTGTTGATTAACCCTTTTGATTCATCCGCGAGAGTTCTTTCAATGCCACATCTTCCCTACTGCACCAGCAAGGCATTGTCTGTTGTTTAGCCGCACCACACCAGACTGGATGTATGTGTTCTGTACACAATGCCTGTGGAAATGCCGGTCTGGAAATAGGCTAATAAACACTCACCAACCATTGGCAGATCCTTGGTGGCCCAAAGGTTTGAAAACATGCCTGCAAAGCTGCAGGAGCTTTGGGTCTGATACTCCCACCTCACCCTCATCATCTCATATTATTTTAATCATTTTATTTTGTGAAAATCTGCCAATTAAAGTATTAAACATGATAACTAATATTAGTTGTTTAGCCATCTCTTTTTTTATGAAATCTTTTTTTAATGGCTTGGTCTGCTACATTCAGCATTATTTTGCAGTCCAGCACACAGTAGGCAGACATTTCCTTTTTATTTTGAACAACTTAAAAGCTCAACCTATTCCACCATCCAAGCCGGGATGTTAATCCGTGGCCTCTGCCTCCACGATGAGAAAAAGACTGAACTCCTCATCGTTGGGCCCCCCTCTGTGCTAAAAAAAATGTCATGCTGATCTCAATTTCACTAGAAGTATACATTGACACAATACTCTCCTTAACCCGGCAAGTAAACTCCATATCCTCCTCAATGGCCTACTCAACCAAACAAGACCTTATCCCTCGGTAGACAGCTGCCTAACGATTGTGCGTGCAGCGTTCAGCACAAGGCTGGACTACTGCAATTTGATCTTTGCAGGTACATCGGCATGCAAGGTAAAAAATTCCAGACCATCCAAAACAATGCCCTACGAGCTGCACTAAACATTCCAAGATCAGAACACATATCTGCTGCCCATAGAGCAGCACACTGACTCCCCATCTGGGAAAAGATCTCCTTCAAGAACCTCACTATCATGCACCGGTGCATCTCCAAATCCGCCCCACCCTACCTGGCCTAGAAAATTGCAAAGAATAAGGTGGATAGACGTACCAGAACCCCTTACACCCATAGACTTGTACAACCCAAGTTCAGACGTGCCAAAGCAGGAGGGGCAGGCTTTCCATTCATTGCCGCTAACCAATGGAACTCTCACCCACCTATGTTGGATCTTCCACAGAGCCCTCAAAACCTAGCTATTTGCTTGAAGGCTGCTACTTACCTATGTACCTGATGGCATGCATTCACTATTTGGAACTCCTGCACTTGACTGTTTTTACTGCCTCTGGGCCTCTTGAAACTGGTTGACCACAGCGCCCTGATGCCTGAGGGTTTGTGTGCGCTATACAAATGAAAAAGAAAAAAGCTTGGTAGGTAATCTTTACACTGTTGGCATTTAGGCCCCAATGCTATGTGCTTCTATTATTATTATTATTGATCTTGTTCAGCATAAAATCAAACCTAATAGAACATATCCTAAATGAATGGTGCCACAAATGTTGAACAACGCAGTGACCCTACATTACATTGCTTTGGGCAGCTGCTGATTCCTCTCCCTAAATTGTCAAACAGTGGCTTCAGTAACCGTTTCCTGTCACCTTGAGGTTCCCTCTTCTTCTCTCCGACTTCAGGTTGGAGCAGGGAAATCATTGTAAATTAGACCGTAGTGGATGCTCTGCATTGATATGATAGGTTATTTATAACACACTTAATACCCAGAGGTTTGTAAGCGCGCACCCAGGGATCGAACGTGTGTTGCTCCATGTCGTCTTGCTTCCAAGGCAAGCATGTTGCCGCTGAGCTATCCACCCGAGAAATTGTAGCCATTTGACACTTGAAAAAAATCTGTTTGCATTCAAAAACCTGGCATCGGTTATAGGCAGAACATTACTGGACTCGAGTTAAGAAGCTTATCCTCCTCCCCAATTATCTCCTATTCTATCAAATATTATTTCGCTTGTAATATTAATATTGCTTTTTGTTACTCTGCCTAGGGGAGACGATGGAGTTCCAAGAAACTCATTTTTTCATTAATCAAAGTGACTGAAAGACTCATTGCTTATCCGATGGTGCCTAAGCACATAGCCCCACCACGTGTGAAGTTAGGTGCTCGCAACTTCGGCTTTCTGTCCCTTTTATTTAATACAGCCCACCCACCCCGTTTTCAAAAGAAAAAATCTGTATGGTAATGACTACACCCATGCAAGTTTCTGATAGTCGCACGGCAGTAGCGCATGCCAGATGCAGCTTTTCGACCCCCATCCCACAACGTCTGAGCTCTGAGGGCAGCCATCAAGGTGGAAAGGACTGTCAAAAGGTAAAGGTTAATAGTAAGAGCTGTCGCCAATCACTTCCTTGCAACCACATCTATGGTAGCGTAGGGGATTGGAAAAGGTACAGGCATAAAGCTTCCCTTCACTTGTTAAAATGGCGTGCAAAATTCAGCCCCCTAGGTGATAAATTCAATGTACTTTTCCTTTTGTATGTGCGCAATTCAGTACAGTATGTATTTGGATGTTTTGAAATGTTTTTTTTAATGTGTTTCTCCCTGCCTCCTTACATTTTACATACCCATTTCCTCTACCCCCTCCACCACAATGAAGGCACTGCCCAGCTTTGAGCAAAGCCAATTGGGCCACTTGTAGCAGAGAGATCAAGGCCTCTTTGCTTTCCAAGTATTGTAAAATGGAGAGTAGGTGTAAATAGCCTAGTAAAGCAAAGTCTCGAGTTCCTCTAATACTCACTGCGGGCAGCCCATCCCCTTCTATTGTGGCAAGGTTTGATATCCTATGCTTTTGAACCCTAAACACAAGTTGCGGTTGAGTACTCTTCACAAAGCATACAGGCACCCAAAGTCTACGTTTGCCAGTATGAACTCTGATCAGGCCAGTGCAGTGGTTGATACGCATTCTAGAATACACTGCCTCGTTATGTTGAATTTACCACCACTGGGTAACACGGTGCAGGGGCCTACATCCCAGAATGCTTTATCCATTGCACTATACAATATGTCGGGCATGGTTTAATTTCACAGATTGATATGCTGTATGATTTGCATGTAGTGCCACACTGGAGACAGTGAAGATGTGCCATTTGTTTTCTTTTAGGTGAAATACATTTGTGGGGGGGTTTGCTCGCTGATATGCTGGGTATCATATTGTGGCAAATGCGCCCCAAGATGATGGATAGTCATGACAAGTAGTGTAGACTTTTTAATAGCCCTGTATGTATTTTCTAACTATCTAAATGATGGCCGCTTTTCATTAGAATACTCTGGGATAAAAATGTGAAGTTGCAAGCTACCGGACAGGCATATAAATGTCCCTTTCCCCTCAATTCTCAACTTGCACGTAGCATACCATTTCATACTCGCCAAGAGTCCATTATAACTCCCCAATGGCTAGTACACATTTTGAGCCTCGATGATACTTCACCTCGAATGCCTTGAGGTTCTGATTTCCAAGAATATAGATGGTAGTTGCATCCATCCATTGTGTTGGTGTCACTGGAATGTCAACCTGCCTCTTGTATGTAAGACATAGATGTTATTGGTGAGTTTTGGATCGTACATTGTCACTATTTTGTCTTCAGAGAATCTCCACTTTGCAGTCTGTGCCTAGACTATCTTCCTCTCGCCATGTGCCCCGCACTTGAGACTAAAATGTCACATATTTTCTTAAGCCCTCAGTCACCACTTGGAAATTGTTTTGTTCAGTTGTCCTGCATGATTGTGCTATCCTAAGATCGGTAGATTTACAGATGATGCTTCTACTGATGCACTTGCACTGTTGTTCCAGTGATGGCATTGTAGCGATGCTGAATCTGGCTGGGTGAAGGGACCACCAGGCCTAGTGCGGAATTCTTATACTCTTGCTAAGTGACATTTTCTTGTCCATGATCCCAAGTAGGAATCCTGAACCAGAGTCATCAGCAGTGCACGTATTGCCTCTTTTATTAAGGGCAGGGGTCTCATCCTAACTTACTTGCTGCAGTATAGCACCACATTACTGGATCTGAACAAAAAGCAAATGTTATCATTGCAGCTGGATATTGGAGACCAAGGATTTGGTGTCGGTGAACTTGTGGGGATGGATGATACAGCCATATGTCTGGGCAGGGTTGCAAACAGTGGATGATGAAAATAAAATCAGATTTTTAAAATGTAAACTTTTTTTTCATTAAATGCATTGAGGAAATATCTTAGTTTTATTAACTACCTCCAACTCATTTTCTTGCAAATATTCTCAAACTGCTGTACCAGAGTCAAGCCTTCACTGTTAAGAGAAGTTGGCTATTGCATGAGCTCCCAGCGAGCATTTCTTTGTAATGCCAACTATAATAAACTTAAGTTGCAAGGATGAACAATTCAAGAAACGTGTGTTTACTGATGATGGTTTCAAGAAAGTTAAACCAGTGAACTATTGGAAGTCACTTAAATTCCTGCATTCTGAGACTTTGGCAGTGAAAAACTCACTTTTACCGCTAGGAACAACTTCTGCTTGTGTAGAAAGATTAGTTCTTCCTTTCAACTAATTCATGCCAAACTGAAAAATCGTCTTAGACTTGTGAGAGCAGAATAGCAGTTTTTTCTTATACTTCATTTGTCTGTTGCTTCATAATATAGATAAGATGACTGAGTTAGCGGAAGAACCCAACTTAAGTTTCTTGGGTTGACCTTCTTGACGTTGATATTGGTATTGATATTTAATTGAACTATTTGAGTTAAAAAGGGATTTAAACAAAACCAAACCGGATTTAAGAAAAATTGGGTATGCTGAACATTCATATGCTTGTTTTGTTAACATATTGTTTACCACTCATACATTTTACAGTACAAAACAACTAATATTGTCTTAGTTTATAATGAATCAATTATTTAAAAAATGAAAATAGATTTACATTTTAATTTGAGGAATTTTTAAAAAAGTGATTCAAATCATAATGTAAACCCAAATTAATATCAATGTGAATCCAATCCTAGCCATCGTGCGGTTGGTTGTTATGTTATATGGATTGGAATTGGCTACAGCATGGTATCATATTTCAGCCAATTGACATTCTTCAGATAGCCTGAGTTATTTGCCCTAACATGTCTTATAATAGCACACTAAAATGTGAGAGATTTACCTGTCCACACACAGACTGTGCAGTATTCTTTGGTACTGCCTATTTCATAAGCTGCTTCACCTTAAACGTTGTTTAGATACTAACACCCTCCCAACTCCTCATCGCAATCCCAACAAGCTTGTTGTTCTCAGGGACACAGCTATAATTATGCATACCTGTTTGGATTGCATGATGTTGTTATTGTATTCTCACTGCCTGAAAGTGACTCATTCACATCCACACGTGCTTACTACTGTTGATGAACTCTCAGCAGTTAAGTGACGCCATCTACGAGAATGAAAACAGTTTGGTCTGTTTTAGAATGTGGAGCCTGCAGAAAGTGAACAACTCTTGCAGCTCTAGACCTCAAGCTCTTGAATAATGGCTGCTCGGATGTCCTTCTACCAGAACAGAGGCACATTGATAAAGATGCCTTTTACCTGCAGATCATAATGCATTGAATTGGAAATAGGTTGTTATATCTGTTTTGTTCTGTGTATATGTGGTGGTGAACAGCCTTATTACTTCTGTAGTGTGTTAGACCAATGTTTGCCATCTATTGACTATTATCAGATAACCCTGGGTATTTAATTCTCCAGCTGTGTATGTAAACTGGCCTTCTATTACACATTTGAAGATGAAGTTCATCCCTGCAGAGTTTGTTGTAACTGGGCCCTTTTTCAGCATGACATGTCTTTCACCTTAGCAGTAATAATAATAAGCATTTATATAGAACTACGAACCTACAGGCCTCTGAGTGCAATTACCCACGGTGTGTGGTGCTCATTCATCGACATCGGAAGGATGAAAGGCTGAGTTTGGCCCTGCGGGGATTCGAACCTGCATCGGTAGGCTCTGCACTAATGTCAAAGCGGGCGCTCTACTGGCTGTGCTATCTGACTGGCTAATGTTACGTGTTGCCCGTGTGTTCTTGGCTCAAAGACACAAAAGTTGTTGTTGATGCACAGAATTGTTTCAAAACCAATAATGAAACTTGGGGCCCCTTTTTGGGCCAGGCACTCTTTCGGCAACAAAGGAACATTTGATTGTTGTATTATACAGGTTTCTCACTTGCATTCCTATTTCCTTCCTTGCAGAATACATTTATTTACAATGTGTTTTATTGGTGTATGCGTGACATTTTATCCAATTCACTTATCCGTTTAGTGTTTTAATGTTACGTGCGTGCAAGTGTGTTTACGTCTTCTGTTGAACCCCTACTATAATGCACTCTGCATAAACGGGTCACTAAGCTTCAAGTGTGGGAAGGTTAAGCACCAACTCTCGCTCGCTGCTGCGATAAAGCAGAGGCTCATTTTTTTAAAACTATAATTATATTTAATCCCAATCCCCTCCTTCAAATCGCAAAGATTCACATTGCTGAATAAGAGCAGGCTGCAGACTTTTAAAAACAGTTTGTATAAGATGGTCATCAAGACCTTCGAGTAACTCATACAGAAAAGTGTTCATCATATATTCTAAATCTACATATTATAGTCCGTGGAATGTTTTACACAGTTGGGCTTTGGGAAATTGTAAAACCTGAGGAAAAGTTCAGGGAAAAGGGCAAACGCTGCTTTTTTTGCTTTGTGCTGTACCAGAAATTACTCTGCATAGCTTCACACAAATGGTTCCACCATGTTATATTTTGCATATCAATGTTCGCTTCTTTGGCAAACCAAGGTTTGCATTCGTTGAGGCAACCCTCCTGATTCAATTCCTGCCGTAAAGATGACAGTAGGTGATATTTCCCTTATCCCACTATTTCTCTAACCACTTTGCTATTCATCTAAGGTTTTGTTCACTTTTTCTCTTCCTCTTCCTCTAACACCTTGAGTATTTTTGGAGGGCTGACTCTAAAAATACACATTGCTGTGAGGGTATATGGACCTGGAGAACCCTGCTGTGGCTCATCCTATATGGCATCTCCACAGTATTTGGGATACTAAAGAAAATGAGTGGGAGAAATTGAACATGCTGAAAGTGGTGCTTATTTAGCATAGCCTGCTTTAAAAAAAAAAAAAAAGGAATCTTCACACAGTCTGCCTTTTCTTTCCCAGAAGAAAGGGACAGAAGGCGAGGCAGTAATTGTTATACTCCCTTCACCATGCTTCCAATTCTTTGACATTTTAGCTCCAGAACGAAAGTGAAGGTGCCTAAGCCCTTGGGCTGCTCTTAGATCATAAACCCATGTTCTATTTGTGTGGGGTGTGGCAAATGGCCCTTTCAAATAATGTTGCCAGATGCCAAATATCTTCAGTAGAACCATTCTTCTATGAGTTCAGTGAGGCTCCTATTTTCTTCTTTTGCCTCAGTCTGTGCTGGGGAGCCTTAAAGGAATGGTTCGGTCAAAAAATGTATTGCCCCTACGGGTCGGCCATGTGTTTTTAAGCCTAAGTCGCTCGATTTTAGAAAAATTTCCTATGGACCTTACCCGAGTTTTCGTCCATTAAACGCACACGAAAACAGGCATCAGGGAGCTGCCATTTTGTGATAATCCTATCACTTACCGCATCGCCCTGGCTGACCTGCTTTTGCGGCACTAAATCATATCCCCCGCCCCTGAGCCTGACATTATAAAAACATTCATATTCCCCGCCTCTCTCCGTGACGTTTCTGTGCTGCGTAGGCAAACACGCCCAGCCGTCTTCTACGCGACTTCACACAGAACCCCGGAAACCAACACAGATCAGCTCACAACACAGCGCGCCACAATTCGGAATATGAAACTGTACATTAAAATCAAACAGCAACACGGTAAATTTGGTAAAGTACATTTATTTGACATTAAATGTTTATAGAATATTCAGCAATTGACATATGAACTCCGAAAGTCATTTCTTTTCTTTTATCTCTATTCGCAAATCCTTAAAATTTTATTGTGAGTCACGCGCTGTTCCTTTATGGTACACAGGGTGTTGGTTTTCGTTCAAAGAGGCACTTTTGTCTCACGTTGAACCGCAAGGCTGTTCCATCAAGTAGGCACTAGGCCAGCGTAAAGGTTGATATGTTGCTTCTAGCCGCTAGTACCGCGTAACAGCATATGGGCCCTTGGCGATCGTCCCATAAGATCATCAGAATGGTGCAGTTGTTTACATTAAGCTGCAGCTGGCGGCTGAAGAAACTGTCTGCCGGTGTCTGAAACTGGTGGCAGGGGCAAAACGGGAGTATGTACCTATTTTGAAAACATAAAATGTATAATTAGTCTCGCCAGCCGATCTTTATTAATATTATTCATTTTATTTATTACGGCCGAGCTGAAACTATTTGCTTTCAAGTATAGTGCAATGGAGTATGTTCGGCTCTAAAATCAATGCGAAAACTAACTAAATAAATCGAGGTTGGTACACAATGAGAAACGACTTTTTGTCTGCATGCGTGTGGAATGTGGACCTGCATGCCCATGTGCCCGCTACAAGGACGATCCCACAAACCTTTTCAAAGCTCTTCATTCATTCATTTATTCATGCATCCATTCATTAATTCTTCATTCCGGTATAAAAGCGTCTAAAGAGTTACTTGCATTATATTTGCAATTTCCATTGTGTCTCTGCGTAATGCAGTCCGTAAATCCCACTGTGCTCTTGACAACAATTTTTCGTATACTGAACTAACATGAAACCCGGTCTAGTTTAAGAATTTTCTGCCTTATTGTTTCAAACGTTATTGCACCCCCCCAAACCCTCCTTCAAATGAAGTTCTTTCGGCATGGTCCCTGTCTCCCAAGGTCAAAAAACAATAGAACCTTCTACTGCCAGTGCGAGTTGTGGGCCTCTTCAGGGCGCAAGCTGAAAATCAAAGCCGCTGACCTTCACTAGAAATTAGCATACATTCTTTCTTTGCAACATCCCGTAGTAAAGCCATCTGTGAGAACTTCAAGTTTCGAATCCATCTATGTAGTGCGCCTCAATGTGCAAATGCGAACTGGCTTCTCTCCCATCTGCAACGGCTCGCTTGGCGCGTTCTAAGGCCCCAATTTCGTCCTCGTTGTCTGCGAGCTTTGAAGCCCCGAAGAACCATAACTATTGAGACTTTTAATTTTTTGGGGAAGGTCAGGTGAAAGTATAAAGTACCCGAGCAGTTGATTTGAAAGTGAGATTTATGGTTTGTTTTATTATTTGCAATATGCAAGCCTCCGCTCGGTTAAGTGCCCAGAATTTATAAGAGATTGCGAAAATTAGTTACATCAACAAAAATACATACATACACATATAGACAAGGTCAGCAATATGAGGTGAATAGAGGGAGAATTCAAAGAACACCCAGGTAGTTCGGCACCCAGGATGGTGAAGGTAGGGGTTAGGGTTAGCGTACTTTGCATGCACACTGTACAATAACATTTATTTACAAAAAGACAATCGTATTAAACCGGGATTTGTACTTCACAACCAGCTCTCCTTTGGGTGGACATGACACAGTGGCAATGTTGGGTGGCAATGGATCAGTGCTCCGCACAGAAACGTTCAAAATTCCTTATCTGTGCTTCTCTAATTACAGCAACAATAAGGCTTTTGACAAAGTCGAACTCCATTTCCTCATAGACTGGTTTGATCACCCATTGCTTACTTCTTTTTGAAAAGGCCTTAGTGTAGCGAGGCATCCTTACATTACCCTTAGTCCTAGATTGTTCACGGCCGAGATTCTCGTTATGGGCCAAGATGGCAAGTAGAGTCCTATGTCTCATGCCCTGTATCCTGAAATGCAAGTGCTTTGGCCTGTACTTTAGGCACATATTGTGGAACACCTCCAAACCTCCTGTGTGACAGAATTCTGTCAGTCCCCTCAAATCTCTTGATAGAGTTTTATCGAAATCAATCTTCTCAATGGCTATGTGTGTCGGTGAAGATGGATTCAACCACTTCTTCTTCCGTGCCTCCACTGGGGACAAAGGGCCATGTTCACATTGGTGGAAATGTAGGTTTTCTGACCAGCGGTGCACGTTGGTACAGTGGTGCATCAGTGACCGCCATTTTTCAAGTAGTATTTCCCCTGACCCTTCACAAGTTTTGGAGCTCCACCAAAGATGGTTGCTGATAGACTGGGACCACTCTGAAATACTTTCCAAACCTTTTTTTTTTTTCCCTGCAGCCGAGATTTTCTTATGATGGATTTAGCAAGATGCCATATGTCAAATTGATGTTTAATATGTGGGAACTGCTCTCTCATTGTCTTGGCAATTGAAACGTGTCTTGTCTGTCCGTGGCTATGAGGTCGATGTGCATTCCCCTCGATTGTAGATATTCCACTGATTTTATAAATCCTAGTTTCTCCATGGCCACTGAGGATGTACATTGTGTTACCTGCATGACCACCGAACTCACAATTTTCTTACTATCCATATCCTGAAAGTGGTAGGTGCAGTACTTGGCAGAAAAACCAGGGCTGTCGCACTGTCCATCGCCGGCTAGCCTGAATCGTTTGCCTTCGAATGTACTTGCTAGAGACAATTGTTCAATTTTCCAAAATTCACTAATGGCCGGAAACAGATAATCATGTTGGTATTTGTAGTACTGCGTTTTTTAAATGAAATGGAGTCCCGCAAACTGAAAGAAAGACTCTAACTTTCTAAAACTGGAGCCACTAAAAAGTGATGCAACTGCACACAGTAGATTGCCTGCTGGCAGTTTTCCCAGCATCGGTTGTGCAGACCATGAGAACGTAATCTACAGGCGGCATGTATTGTGACGTTACTACATTGTTTTTGACGAGTCATATGAATCAATGGCTTCCTGCATACTTTCCCTCTGACGGAATGCCCACATTTCAGCATACTTATAATATCCATCAAACAACTGTCGAATACTATGTATTTGCCCTCTTTCATTAGACTGTCATCCTGAGTCAAAGTTGATTCGGCCTGTGACGTTGAGGACACCTCAACATTGATGGGAGAACACAACAATGCCGACAGCTTTTTTGGTGGCAATTTTTTGGCGGGTGTAGATTGTGTGAATTGATCTGCGACTACTTCAGAGCTATCTTCAATACTTCCAGTATCATGTTGTTGCGGCGGTGCGGTCATACTATAGCAATGGTCCAATAAAACTTTGCTGGATTCTCCAGACACATTCATTTCATGTTCTGGCCATTGGACATGGGCATCCCGAGTCTCAACATGCCGCGTCTGAATTAATAGTTCCTCCATAGTGTAAATGGTCTGGCAAGCAACATCTCTCATTCGCTTCACTGTCTGTGTATGTATAGTTCGTAGACCCACGGGTAACTAGAGGACAGATTGGAAAAGGAATGTTCAGTTTAAACACAAGATAAAGTATAGTACAATTGACTGGAAAAAAACCATAAAATAGTCCCCAGCACAAATAAGTTATGAACTGTTTGTAACTAACCTTATTTTGGTTTCTTTTCTTTACAACTTTTTTGACTCGACCTTCAACATCTGCACGCTGTTGCTCTGATACGTATCTGCATGTCTCCCCTTCCTCTTGCGCAGCAACGACTATATTTTCTGTATCCGCATAGACAGCACGGAATGAGGCTCCATCGACTCCCTGAAACGTAGTATTTTCATTACTGTGTATCAAAATAATGTTAGCGTAAAACGCACGTGAGGACGAACACACATGTACATCTCAATAGCCGAACACTGTTTAAACATTGTGTGGAACAATCAAACGAACGGTATTCGAGCTCTGATGACCTAGTTCGATGGAGATGTCTGTATCCATACCTCTGGCTCTACATGGACTGCCACGAATGATTGTATTGAAGAGGAGGCATCGGCAACTCCCTAAAACACAGTACTTGCGTTAGTATGGTTTTCAATATCGTAACCGTAACACACACTTGGGGTCGACGGCACAGGTACATATAAAGAGATAACCACAAATGTTGCATTGTCTAAAAGAATCAAGGAATATTTAAATATGATCAGATTTAATCGACTTATTTCTCCAATTTCTTTACATCTGCATCATCTAAATGGGATCTTGTGATTGTAGTGGAAGCTCTATCATCTTCCTGAAACACAGTACTTGCGTTAATAGGGAATAAAGTATAGCAAATGGAATCACGTTATATGATCACTCTCGATGGAGCTGTCAGTATCCATACCTCATGCTGCTGAAGAATATCTAGGGCTGTTGTCAATGTGGTGCGCACTTCCGAAAGCTGTTGCGCCGATTCGTATCCGCATGGTCCCGCTTCCACCGGAATTACTTGAATGTCAGGCTCCGCATCAAGTGCGTGGGTTGACGATTCAACAACAGCCTGAAACATAGTATTTGCATTAGTAAGGATTACAATACTGAAAACACAACACACGCTTGGGGTCGAGCGCACAGGTACATATCAACGGCTAACCAAAAATGAAACATGGTGTAGAACAATCCAACGATAAGTGATCACGGTAAGTTGAGCTGTCAGTATCCATACCTCGGGCTGCTGAAGAACATCTAGGGCTGTTGTCAATGTGGTGGACGCTTCAGCATCTCCCTGAAAGACAGTACTTGCATTAGTATGGATAACACTAATTATAACTGAAAACAAACACCAGGGGACGACAACTAAGGTGTATATCAATTGGAAAGCACTAACCAAACAATTGGTAAAATAATCACACGATACATACAAACTATTACTTGACATGCATAAAACAAGTCTGTAGCGGAATAGCCAAGTATGATTACCTGATACGTGCTAGAAGTGGTTGATAACTGCGAGCACGTGACGGAAGTAGAATGTTCTTGCTTCAGATTCAAGGGATAGTCAAGAAGTTGTAAAGGTAAATTATTGTTCGATAATGAAATGCCAATATTTAAAATTGCCATGTAAGGAGACAGAATACTTGAGTAATGCGCAATATAGCACAGTTCCCTGTGCCCATATATAGATTTTGTTTGTGGGTTATGAAATCTAAAAATAATATATTGATAAATGTCATTATTCAAAAATCTATACACTCATATCAATGTCGAAAGTATTACAAATTGGAAACAACACCTAAAATATCATTGAATCCATTCGGCTACCTACACACTACTGCAAGGCCTAAAGCTACAAACGGGCACTTGACTCACCAGTGGCGGATTGTGGATGAATAGAGTGGGAATAGCGTTTGGGAGCAATTTTCGCGTCGATCGCTGTTCGTTCCTCTTTGTTGCCCAAGATGTGGTGTACATGTTCGAGGGAAAGTGCCGGCTGCAGATGCGGTATCGATCAACCCTCTTGTCCTCAAAGACTTCTTGGACTCTACTTTCCAGCTCATCCAGTGGATATCCGTAATGTCTGACCCATTCTCTTATTCGATCAACAGTTTTCGGGAATACATGCACTGTAGTGCCTTCAGATTTAGCATGGGTCTTCGAAGGGCAACCGCTAATCGAACAGGCGGGCATTGTTGAAAATTCTGAAAAGTAAATATCAAGATTATTATAAAACTTTGATGAATAAAAATGTCATAAAAAAAGTAAATGAACCGTACCATGCTCAATGCAAGGTTTGTTTTGGTCGCCGGAACTATACCAGTTAATCATGTGCAGCTTAGTATTTACATAAGTTACAGAAATTTCTGTTTTGTCTTTCACGAAAAGGAACCATGCTTACATTATAGACTGGACCCCCGATGGATGCAATTCGATGACAATTGACACAGATGAAAATAAATAGGTCTATTGATAGCATAACAATTGAAACTCAAGTCAATAGCAATGAGACCAATGACCATAGCTCTATTGGGTACTGTAATAGCAAATAGATTGAAATGTAAAAATGACCGAAATATGACTAGGATACATGGCCTTACCTTGACCAACAAACAGTTGGATTCAGCAGGCCGAGCGGTATGTTGCAGGAGAACAGGTAGATGGCCACAGGTAGCACACTGACGAGTTTGCTCGAAGCGGTCACAGAGTGCACGGCGACGAGCAGATTTGCATAGATCTCAGTGCTTCTCAGGCAGAAGATTCAGGAGTTGACTTGCAAAGCACAAAGATGTTCTCATGAGACATATCAAGTGGTTTATAAAGTATTGACGTGTGTATGTCGTGGTATTATGTTTATTGCAGGGGGGCGGCCTGCCTCAGGGGAGGCCTGCCTGGAGACACAGGGTCTGAGGAGGCCATGTGAGCAATGGCCCCTGGGCGTAGGATACCTTTTGAAGTGTACATGCTGTTCGGCACCTTGGCCGTTTGCGCCCGTCCCTTGCCCTTATGTGATGTTAAAGGACACTGGGCATCCATTTTTGTACCCCCTTTCCAGTCCAATTTGGTGACCAGGCCTCACTGCGATAGTACAGCGCACGGAGCACATGGCCCACAGCCTCGTTCCCACTCTGACTGGAAAACTCCAGAGGTATTTGCAACAGCTAATAAATGTAACGCATCACTCTCTGAGATCACGGTCCTGCATGTGAACCGGCTTGAACCATGCACATGGCTCGTTCATCTCCACAAACGTGTCCTTGCCCACGCACCCTCGCCAGTGGAAAGTAACTGCCATTCTGACCCTGTGTCCCTGCAAGGTATTCTCTTCATGTGCCAGACCACTGACCACGCCATGATGGCCAGCTAGCAGATCCCCAACTAACATTAGACCCCTACTGCAGTATATCGTTGCCTGTCAATAACAAATGCCACATATCGGAGATTCTTGTGAGAACAGACCCACACTTCAAACACTGTATTATAGTGGTCAAGACCCTTGACCTAAGGCCTGTATAATCCAATGTTCATTGATAGTATTGATATATGTGTGACTTTTATAGAGACATAACCGACTGAAAGACTTTGAACATGTGTTATTTAGTGCATTCATTATTGATAATATATTTGGTTAGCTTAGATGGTGACCACCCCGCTTCACAGCGACCTGAACTTCACCCATTCCGAGCACAGGTGTCTGACGTCCATCTGTAACGCTCACCTGATTCCCGTAGAGGCGCCGGTCTTGACTGGGCGTATACCGTATCTTCAAAGGTGATGTGTAACACACGGCTGGCTCTTTGGGCTGGACCTCTGTGCACTGTATGTCTGACTCGAAGGGTAAGATGTCTGCAGATAGAAAATATGGGATTAAGGAACTGGGTTATTGAATGTCTCTCTCTTCTTCCCTTTCTCTTCTCCTGTAGAACCCCAAAGGTTAACGCTCTCACCTTAGGTAAGTGAACGCTGTGCTCTCCATCTGCCTCGGGGCAGGGTGCTGTAACCAGTTTCTTCACTGGATAAGGGGAGCAGGCCTCTTGACTTTAGAGGACTGCTGTCCGTCGTTTACTGCACGAACGGTAAGTTTCGAGTAATTCTAATGTCTTTAAAGTCTTTAGTAATGATGTCTCTTGTTTTGCAGGGTTCCGGCGATGGCGGATGACGGGCTGAAGTGAGTGGAAGATGGAGCCCGTGTGATGAATAGAAGCGCCTGGAAGCACGTAAGTAAGCGCTTGTTGCCTGCTTCACGATGCGCTCTAACTGTCTTTTTATTTTGCAGGTACAAGTTCGGAGCGGCTGCAGGGTGCCGGAATACCCACTGGGTTAGATGTGGAAAGGAGTAATGGCACGTGAGTATTAAAGTTCCCCAATGTCTTTAAACGCACCTTGTTTTGTCTTTCAGATGCGGGATGCAGCGCCGAAGGCCTCCGGAGCGTGCGAAGAGTTGGTAAGCTTTTGTCTTTCAGATGCCGGAATGCAGTGTGAAGACCTCCGGAGCGCACGAAGAGTAGGTAAGCCTTTGTCTTCAGATGCCGGAATGCAGCGCGAGGCGTTGGTGACAGCCGATGGACCAGGTAAGTGAAGAGCTGTCACTGAAGACCGTAATGCTAACCTGTTCTTTCTTGTCTTTATAGGTGTTGCTGAAGACTGGATTCAGGATGGTAAGCCTTTTTCCTTAGGCCCAGGATCAGATGCAGAAGACACGATGAGCGTTCTGCTGCATAGGATGCAGAATAACGCAAAGCAAGATTCATCCATCGGGTGTGGTTTAAATAGCCTCCTGTAGTGCTTAGGTGTCTCCTTCCACAGCCACGCCTAGGTAAGAAAAGAGTTCCTGCTTTCCAGAAGAGTTCCAGTGTTCTGAATCTAGGGAGTGGCTCCTGCCCCACCCAACAGGAAAAGTAGTTCCAAACAGAAGAGGATCAGAGGCTCAACTGGCAGGCAAGTAAGCAGCATGGTCTGCTGCAGGTAAGTCCACCCAAGCATTATGAACCCGGCGCTTCCAGCGCTGGGACTGGGCATATTTATGAGCCTGGTGCCACTGGCGCCAGGACTGGGTCCAAAAGGTCCCAATTGGGACTGGTTGGCACTCGGAACCTGGGTTATGGATCTGCTTCCAAGGGAGTTGGGAAAACCCTGACCTTTTGGAAGCAGAGATCATGACACCATCCTTGAATGGAGACAAACTTGATTGATTTAAAAAATCGAAACAACCGTTGTTAAAATATATGTGGTGTTTTATTTTGTAGTTTATTTTGATGACACAAAAATACAAAAGTTTACACATTGTACAGTTGAGGTTGCAGCACAGCGAAAGAAAATCCCAATTACTGACCGCTGTCACTCGGGAATGTTTCTCTTATGGCACGAACGGCACAGGCGGGTATCACTCTTCGAACGCGGTGTCCAAGCCTCCCGTGAAACCACCATGTAAAGGAACGATAGGCCACCAGCCTGTACCACCTGTGAAAAGGAATGAAACAAACTGTTTTTAAATGACCAAGATAAGTTTAATAAACGTTTGTCCATGACAATTCTTGTAACTAATGGCATTCTGCTCGGACAAATGCTATCTAGACACTGAACACTATTGAACGACTTTCATGCGTTACAATGATATGTATATGTAATTTTGGATATAGTAGAAGACCATGAAATAGTGGCATCACAAGCAGAGTATACTTACTCGTTACTCGGATTACGAGGACGAACAGTTGTGCGAAGTTTGTGCATAAGCACCATCATTATCCTCAACACGGACCGTGTGAGGCTAGCTGCCCTGAAGTCTGGCAGCTCGGTGATGCATTGCGGTCGTGGCTCGCCTTCCGAAATGTAGGCCACGCATCCCGAGTTTTCACAGCAGCAGCAGTTCTCCTCCTCGGTTGGCATTAGCTCGCACAGATTGCATGTGCACCAGGTGGAAACACAGTCCATGCGACTAGGTCCAGTGTCTTCATCCGTTGATTCGTCCTGCCAACTGCTGTCCGAAGCCCCATCGTTTTCGCGTGTTTCCCTTTCCAGTAGTTCCTCCTCGGTATACTCGGGCTCGTACATGTAGGGCATTATTGTATCCATTGTGTGTTGCACAAACTAAAATAATTGATAGCGGTGGTACTGGTATCTGTCTACAGGGGGCTACAAGCAACGAAGGTAGCTGACCAGAGCACAGAAACGACTCATAGAATACTCAAAGTAACACAGAGAGAGGAATGGAATCGAAAATCTGCTGCTGTGCGTTGTGAAACTGTCCGTTTATACTTATTGAGGAAAGAGGCGTCCTGCCATTTCCATGGTGACACGTCATTAGCTGAAGCGCAGCGAATGTTGACACGAGACGTGCTTTGGCGTTATGAAATGGCTGGTACGCGTCTGCTGATGACAGGCTCAGGGGCGGGGGATATGATTTAGTGCCGCAAAAGCAAGTCAGCCAGGGCGATGGGGGAAATGATAGGATTATCACAAAATGGCAGCTCCGTGGTGCCTGTTTTCGCGTGCGTTTAATGGACAAAAACTCGGGTAAGGTCCATAGGAAATATTTCTAAAATCGAGCGACTTGGGCTTAAAAACACATGGCCGACCCATAGGGGCAATACAAATTTTTGACCGAACCATTCCTTTAAAAGCACAACACCTGTTCGGCCATAATGTTCTCTGGTTGGTGCACTCCATGTTGTACTATTGTCTCTGTATGCCTCTCTAGTAGATTTTATTCTAATAGGGACCTTTCAGTACTCCACTTCCCCTTGGGTAGTGCACTTAGTTGTGATCGCATGACCCACTATATGCCTGGTCTCCTTTTTAGGATCTTTGGTCAGACCTTCAAAAATGCTGTATTGTTTGTCCTCTTTAAAGTCTTGGTATCTCTCACAGTTGTTAGGGAACCTCAAGTCCCATAAGCCACTTGGGTAGTCTTTTTGTTTAGTATCAGATTGCAACCCTCACCCCCGTTGAATTACAGATTACTATCCTTACTGGATGTAACTGGTAAAATGTTCACACAATTTGTATTAACAGCTCTGCAACAATGGGTGGATGAGAGCCGTATACTGCATTTTACCCAGACAGGTTTTCTACAAGGCTCAGTGACTACTCGCAATATTAGGCTCTTAAATGGCTTGTTTGTAGAGGCCTCTAAAAATTAGAATTATGTGCTGAATGTGAATCTGGGTGCACTTTAGCTCTGCCTTTGACACTGTCTGTCGCACTCAACTGTGGTTGAAATTACGTACATGGGGCTACCCGGAGGGGTTGCTTGATATGGTACTTTATACCAACAACACTGCACAAGTATGTATGAATAATAATGGGTTGGTGACTTCCGCCTTGGAAATAAAGGAGTTTGGCAAGGGTTCTCTTGGACACCATTATTATTCAATTTCTATCTGGCCAACCTCTCCTGAAGACTACTATCGGTCGAGGGCTACTCAATTAAAGTGGATAATGGCCATATTACAAGTTTTTTGTACGCAGACGACCTGGTTCTATAAGATCGAACGAAAGGGGGGAATCAAAAATAAATACAAAGACTTATGTGAGTATGCCAAACTAAATAACCTGCAAATAAACCAGGATAAGACAAAGATGATGGTGGTGACTAAAGTGAAAATAAACGGGGTCAATGTTTGGGCTAATAAAGTACACACATAAGAGTATGTCGATAGCTACCCTCATCTTGGACTTGAGATGAGGGCCCAGGGGGACTACAGTGCTATCCAAGAAGGGAAAAAAAGAAAGGCTAGGCAATTGACAGGGGTAATTAATAAGTTTGCAAAACATATGGCGGGGTTGAAGGGGTGCTTAACCTCTATAAACAGAGTTTTATTCCCACAATTTTGTACGGGCTGGAAGCAATCACTATGAGGAATATTGACTGGCTAAATGTCATAGAGGGACAGTTCTGGAGAAAATTATTACAGCTACCGCAGTCTACTCCTATGGCTTACATCAGACTGGAATTGGGTATACTGTCCTTGAAGAGCCATTTGCTGCTACGGAGAGGATTGTTCTATGTTAAATCTAGAATTAATCCAAAGTGTCCCCTATTACATTTCTTGGGTACAATCTACGATACCCGGGTTTCCCGAAAGTATGTGGAGCTGAATAAGGTAAGTTCCACCAGCATTGGGTGGATACCAGACTTTGCCCGCGGTACGAGTTATGATCCGCCTCCAACTCCCTCAGGGTCAGTTGCTTCTCCAAGCAACAAGTTGGTGGTAGATCTTTCTTAGGCTGGGGCCTCCCTCTGGAACAACCGTCCTGCCTCTTGAGGAGAACCATCTCTGGTTCCGGAAGCACCTCAAAACCTTCCTCTTTGCTTCTGCTTTCTCTCCCCCCAACCCCTTCTGAACTCCTAGCTGAAACTGCACTGGTCACCTGGCTACCCCCTGATCTCGGGCCCAGGTCCCCTCCCCTGTGAGTTGCACACCTGCACTGCCTCCCTGGCAACCCCCGCACTCAGGGACTATTTTCTGTATCCCTACTGTCCCTTACCAGCACTTGACCCCTGATGTCTGCACTTAACCTTGCACTTGACACCAGCTGGCCGCACTTTTACTTATTGCTTTTATTTATTCTATTTATTTTTACTGTCGATCTCATGTACTGCAGTGCCCCTTTCCCCCTTCCATTGCACTTGCGCGATCTCATTGTCACCTGTACTAGTAAGATAGTTGTCTGTCTTCCATCTGTTCCCCCTCCCTTGCCTCATTATGCCTTGAAACACTTGTGTATAGGCGTGTTATAAATGCCATATCATATCATATATCATGTCTTAAAAACATTGTACAAAAAAAAAAGATCGAGCAGTGGGACTGGATTAGTAACTTTGACCACCTGGAGACACTAAAACAGTACAAATACGTAAACAGGGTGAGACATGCATACCTCAATCCGCAGAGATACCTTATGCAGTGCCCCAGCCCAGCATTGCATCACTTTTTATTACAGCTCCGGGTCTATCAACTCCTGCTATTAGCCCTACAAGGGGCTTGGGCTAAAGTACCAATAGAGCAAAGACTATGCCGAATCTGTAAGATGCAAGAAAACATGGAAACCCCCCTGACATGTCCTGACACTGTGCCCCAAGATGGGACTGACATATATGACCATTGCTGGGCCCGTTTTAGGAAGTTTTGACTCTATTAAAACAGTCGGATTTTGGGACTTCTGGTTGATCACCGAATTGGAAAGGGTACATATAGCATTACATCAAGTCTGGAAGTTGATCTGGCCATGATTAGAGTGCCATACTGAATAAGAAAGGTACGAAGAAATTTAAAAAAGAGATGAACAAAGTACCATAACATCTGAGTAACGTGTAGTCCGCTTAAATAGAAATAACTTAGAGCGAGATGGGCCACATGTAGTAACCTGCAGAAATTGGTTGATGGCGATATGATTGCCGCAGATAGTTTGTTGATGATAACATTTTAATTCAACATGTTATTATATTAAGAAAATGTTAATTGGACCAGCTGGTACTGTAGTAATAGCAGGAGATAAGAGATCCTACCCATAGACCTATGGAGAATGTAAAACTAGGATATGTGTATATAGGTAAGAATGAATCATGTCGCAGGTTATACGTTGGTTAGGGGTATATGTTTTGTTTTTTGTTTTGCTGTTGGTTTACGCCTCAGGACCTATTAGTCAGCTCGTAACTCCCTATAGCTTTGGGGATTTGGGACCTAGATTATGAAGTTCCGTTTTGGTATCAGCTAGTACTGGTCTATGTATACTTGTTTAGGCATAATTTTATATTTGTATATATCACTGTTTTAATATTTTATATTTTGTAAGGGTTCATGGTGAGCTGAAACAAATAAATAATAATAAGCATCCCTATTCAAGCATTGTTTTGGCTGGACATTCCACTACTTCACTTTGTTTAGTCTTTGAGGAGGACCGGGCTTCACTACCCATCAAGCAGTGCACTTGCCTAGTTCACACTCTCGTTCGGTTTGTTCACTCGTTGGGGAGCAGTATGACTACAACTGCCACCAGGCAGGGCACTAGTCCGGTTAACACACAAATTCACTTTGCTTACGTGTGGGAACTATTGAGAATACAACACCCATCAAGTGGTACACTTATCTGGTCAATGAACCACTTCCCCTTACTTAGATTGTTGGGGAATATCGGGATCACAACTTGGATCAAGCAGTACTCTGGTCTTGTCAGAGTACCAAGGTCCGCTAAACCCTGAGAGTAGATAAAGTGTGCATAAATCATTCAAAAGCTTGCCAAAGTCAGTAAAATAGTGTCATTTATTCTTGTGCTAGATAACAGCCGGCACGTGTTTTGACACTCGTCCTCAAGGCTGTTCAATGCAAAATCATAATTCCGAATTTGTAATGCATACATTAACATGAAACAAGAAATGCATCCCATTTTTTTGTCAATGGAATATTGAAATTTGAAATATTTCAATTATTGATAGTATTTCTTTCTATCCTTACACCGACCTCCAAACATCACGCCGGTGAAGACCGAATAACTGCCTGTCAAAGGACTACCGCGACGGACCGTTCGGCCTTGGAAAGCCGCCCCGGGCCTCGGCCCAGACAGTATGGAGAGAGGGGGGGGGTGATTTTAGGATCTATATACCTCCCTTCCTACACTTTGTTCGCCCAGCTGCCATAGCCTGTAATTATGGAAAATAACCCTTTTAAATTCTGCCCCAAGTGTAAACGTAAATTCCTGTGGGTAGACAAACATTTAGTTTTGTAACTTGTGTCTCCCAAGAGACCATGTCGAAACGTCTTGTTGAACGGCAGGCTCTTCAAGCCAAAGACGTTAAAGGACCGCTCCACAAAAAGCTGGGCCGACTACGCCAGGCAGCTCGAGGCCATGGAGGTAGAAGGCGCCTTTAGCGATGCCGCCCTTTCGTACGTCGAGGGCAATGGGTAGCTCCAGCTACCAAAGCGCAGGCCCCCGACCCCGTAGGACAGGCCGGTGGCCATGTTGTGGGGACTACACCCGGCAGCAGGAGCGCTACAAAGACACACACCACTAAGCACATAAGCCCATGTCGAGACTCGACACATGGGTCGAGTGATCGACAGCATTCGACACCCACGGAAAGGTCCGCTGAGTCCCGGTCCTCGGCACTCTCGCTCAAGATTGCCACAAGACAGGGCCCAACCGTTGAAAGACGGCAAGGGTGTCGCTCGTAAAACTCCCTCCGTAGGTCGATCGTCCGCGGACAAAGCCTCTGCCCTACCCGCATCCAAAAATGTACGCTCCGCGTCAGATCAAGTAGTAGGCCCTAAAAAGGCAGTTAAACACACCTCGGGGCCCCAGAGAAATCCTCTAAAACCTCAAAGACAAAAGCCCTCTTAGGATAAAACCCATCAGAAGGAAAAACCTAGAGAATCTAGGCCCATAGAGAAACCTAGAGAATCTAGGCCTATACCTCACAAGGAAAAATCTAAGGTAGTACCTCCCACAGATGAGGACTTGGAACTTTCCTCTCAACCTGTGGTTATCCCAAGTTCCAAAGAATGGCCTTCTCAAGACATCGACAGAGTGATGAGAAGAATGACCTTTATGGCCAATTATTACGAGGAAAAACCCTGACTACTTTCAGAGTTTCCACTCCCTCCACCTCAGCTCCCTCTGGTTCACACAAGCCTCTGCTCTACCTACTCAACCCTCTTCTAAGAGGTCTCGTACTAATGGTCCATTACAGAGTACAGTCATAGATCTCTATGACCCAGAATCAGACCACGAAGAAGATCTCTCTTTTGTAGAGGCTACTGACCCTCAATTTGGTGATGAGGATACAGCAGACCCTTGTAATGGGGATGATGAGGACCAAGAGGCTGAACAAGAAGCCAATATTTACTCTATAGACTCCCCTCTTAACCAAGACACTCCAGTTGTCAATTCACCTATTGATAATCAACCCCTCCTCAATGAGGTACTAGCCAAGGCGGCTGAGCACTTTCAGATTGACACCCAGCAGGTACAGGAGGATAAGGACTTTGCAGAACAAATCCTTGGGGACATAAAAACATGGCTCAGTTTATCCCGCTACTGAAGTCAGTGCAGCGAAGAGTACAACCATCTTTAGAGGCCTCTAATCTCACATGGGCTGTAAACCCACGTGTAGAGAAGTTTAGACCCGCACCTTCAGACCCATTGTATATTCGAGGGCAACTGAAGCCAGACTCATTAGTTGTGACTGCAACTAGAAAAAGAGCGGGCACACCCATTACTTCCTCTGAGGCTCCACCCGATAAAGAGAGCAAAAAGATTTATGCCATGGGTAGAAAGGTCGCCTCCTCTGCGGCTTATCAAACCAGAATGGCGAACAGTGCAACTCTTTTGGCCAGTTACAATTGCCACAAGTGGGAAGAAATGCCGGCTTTACTTTAGTCTGCCCCAGAGCCACTGAAGTCCCAGCTAGCACAGGTGGCTGCAGATGAGTGGGCAGTGTCTAGCTGTCTTCTTAAGATCAACATTGACGCAGCAAACAATGCCGGAAGAGTCATTGCGCTGGGGACTGTTATTAAAAGGCATGTATGGCTGCGCCAGTCAGGTTTTAGACCAGAAACGCAGGCCACCCTAACAAACCTGCCTGTTGAACCTAACATGCTCTTTGGCAAGGCCGTCGAAGACGCCCTTAAGACAGCAAAGGACGAGTATGACGCACTTAAATCTTTGGGTCAACTCGCCAACAAGCCTTCTGGACAGAGGGGTAATGGCAATTTTTGCTGTTTTCGAGGCCATAATGCTCAACGAGGATCCAGCTACAGTCAAGGCCAGGATTCCTCCTGGGGAAATAATCAAGACCAATCCTCCCAGGGCTATCCTAGAGGACAACGCAGAGGTCGTGGTCGGGGCAGAGGCCCTGCTCAAGGTGGCACGCCAGCTCAGAAGCAGTGACATTCCGCTTCAGGTGCCCTCCCATGCTTCTCCAGTAGGAGGACGCATTTCCAGCTTCACCCACGCATGGGAGGGAATCACCTCCGACAGATGGGTGCTGTCCACAGTAGCAGGTGGATACTATATAGAACTAATCCAACGTCCCCACGATCATCCCCCACGACAGAAGATCCACTCAGAAGACAACCAGCCTATCCTTCTCGAAGAGATAGCCACACTTCTATTAAAGGACGCCATCGAAGTCATCCCGGCCAACCAGGTAAACGGGTATTTATTCAACTTACTTCCTTGTCCCAAAGAAAGATCCAACAATGCGCCCAGTATTAGATTTGCGCCCTGCAAACAAGTATGTCAAGCCACAAAAGTTCTGCATGACTACGCTACAAGAGGTAATCCCTCTACTAAAAAAGGGGGATTATATGGCAACCCTGGATATGAAGGATGCCTATTTTCATTTTTCAATGTTCCCTGCGCACAGAAGATTCTTGTGTTTCAAGACAGGGAACCAGCACTACCAATTCAAAGTGCTGCCCTTCGGAATAGCCTCGGCTCCAAAGGTATTTACAAAGGTACTGGTGGTGGTGGCAGCGCACCAGCGCAGGGAGGCAATCCCAGTTTACCCTTACCTGGACGACTCGCTCATTACAGGGGAATCGCCCCTGATTTGCAGACAAAACATTCAGAGAACAATCAGCCTCCTCTTTCAATTGGGCTTCTCCATCAACAAGAAAAAGTCCAGCCTAGTGCCAATCACTTTCGGCGGGCTTAATTATTATGTCCTAAAAAAAAATAATTTTGCAGTGACAGTGGAGTCCTTGACTTTTGAAAAAATAATTTTGAAGAAACTGAAGGAAATGGAGAAGGAAGAAAAAAAGTATTTCAAAAATATGAGCAGAGTGGAAATGACAGCCTTAAAGGAGCTACAGAAAAATGACGATGTAATAATTAAGCCCGCCGACAAAGGGGGAGCGACCGTCATTATGAATATAAAAGATTATGAGCAAATGGTGAACACTTTGAGGACAGAATGACGTATCGGAAGCTTGGAGGTGACCCTACAGAGAGACTGAGGAATACGATCAATCCCATTACCGAGGAAGCGGAAGCTGAGGGGCGCATTAGTCAAAAAGAAATAAATTTTCTATGCCCTAAACATCCTAGATGTCCAGCATTTTGCGCACTCCCCAAAATTCATAAAGGGGTTTCACCACCCCCAGGACAAGACTCAAGGCTCAATAGAACTGACGATAAATGATGGGGGCAGTCGCTTGGAAAGAAACACAATAGAGAATATCCAATACAAGAACACGCCCAGTAGCGAGGTCAGACCCTGGGTGTTAGTAATTTAAATACAACTAATTGCGGGCCAAGTATAAACGATACAAGGCCCCGGATATAAGCACCCCATTTAAGACGTTCGAGAAATAACAAGCTGGGTTGTCTTTTGTAGGAACATTGCGAATCTAATCTCCAAGAAGATTAAAATTTGCCAGGCTACGGGCGTGCGCAATAGAGGAAGATCTCCAATACATATTCCATAAGAGTGTTCGCTAGGTAATGGATACTTACTAGCTATAGCTGACAATACACAGCAAATTTATTGGATCTTTGTTTGTAGAACTAAGTTGATTAATCCACAAATAGGATTCAAGACAGAACCTGATTCAATTGAATAACAAACAGGAAAGGATCCATGAGATGAGGATCCAGGAAAGATAACAAACATCTTGACCGATGAGCTATTGGAGAGTTACATGTGAAGACAGGTGAGGGAGAACTGTATCGAATTGAGTCACTCCCTATTTCCCCAAAATCACCAAATGGAAAAGCATGATCTATAGACTGATGATGCTTCCCCCTTTTTCCGTTTTTAACCCTACAGGGCCTGGGAAAAAGAACCCACTATGCCCGTTGGAAACCCAGAGAGATCCTCCAAGAACTCCTTTTGTGGAGAATTCAGAAGACATTTTTAACATACATAATGCAGTGATGGCATTATTTGTCCTGAAGAAAGTGGCTAGTTAACAGAACCACTGAAACCGGTCGACAACTTTAAGAAGTATGGGGGTGATGACCCAAACCCGGTACCCACTATACATTGATAAGAGGGCTCGACAAAGATACATCATCTTTTTACCATAAACAGTAAAAAGTACCTTTTAACTGTCAGAATTATGCCTTTTAACTATTATCCAACCAAATGGATCAAATAATTATTAACAATAAGACACACAAGTTGGAGGCGGTAAGAATAAAGTTCTGGAACGACCACCAATGAGTGTGCACTTGATTTTTAGACACAGGAAAGCAGTGAGTGAAGATAGGGTAAGGACCTCCACCCTCCAGTTGTAGGCGTCACACCAGCGCATGCTAGTTTTCAGAGCCCTCCAGGCATTCAAACCCCATTTAACAAACCTATCTGTGCAGATCCTAACAGACAGCACTACAGCAATGTTTTATATCAACAAACTCTGGGTGGGTGGGGTACACGTTCTCCAAATCTGTCCAGACTTGCGCAGCAAATTTAGAAATGGGAAATCAAATGGAAGATTTTCCTGTCGTCACAACATGCTCCAGGGGAACTCCACTCTCTAGCAGACTCACTGAGCAGAGCTCCCCTACCAGAGGAACACAAGTGGTGTCTACACGAAGGAGTCATAGAACACTTCTTCTCTCAATGGGGTTTCCCAACTATAGACTTATTCGCCACAAGCGAAAACAGTCAATGCCCAGACTTCGCGTCCAGGTTCCCCCAGCCAGGCCCCACAGGGAACGCCCTATGGATGAACTGGTCAGGGAAATTTGCCCCACCTCCCCCCAACACCTCTCATGAGGAAGGTGGTGAAAAAGATAACAAGGCACCGATGACGCTTATCCTATTTGCTCCATGTGGGCAAGACAACCATGGTATTCACATCTGCGCAAACTGGTGATGTGCGATCCCATCAAACTCCTGTGCCAGTACAACCTACTCACCCAGCACGAGGGACTAACAGTGCAGCCGCAATCAATAAACTTGGCAGCATGGCTCCTGAGGTCATAGCGTTCGGACATCTCAACCTGCCACAGAGATGAATGGATATTTTAAAGAATCAAGAAAACCAAACACTAGGCACTGTTACTTTGACAAATGGACAAGATTCGTAATTTGGTGCCCTTCTAAACCGATCAACCCCATAGAATGTACTCCATCCCACATTCTAACTTATATGCTCCATTTGCTAGATGCGGCGTTAGTATTACACTCCCTAAAGGTCCACCTGGCGGCTTAGTCAGCATACACGACCTCTCATAATAAGGTCTCATGGTGGAAAGTACCGGTCATCAAGGCATTTATGGAAGGAGTAAAGAGACACTACCCTCCAATGTCTAACCCACCGCCAGGTTGGGACCTCAAAGTGGTACTCGCTAAGCTCATGGGACCCCCTTTCGAGCCTATGCACAAGTCTAGTCTCAAACACCTGACTTATAAAACTGCCTTCTTAGTGGTTATCTCTTCCATAAGAAGGGTTAGTGAAATTCAAGCATTGTCGGTGCAGGATCCTTTATTTGTTGTAGACGATGACAAGCAGGTTTTACGTACTCCCCCTAAATTCATCTCCAAATTTCATGTAAACCAGTCAATTGAGCTACCGGCTTTCTTCCATGAACCCAACAGCTCAGCTGAGGTTAAACTCCACATACTAGATGTGAGGAAAGCGGTCCTCTACTACGTAGACAAGACCAGATCGCTAAGAAAAACGGATCAATTGTTTGTCTCCATAGCGCCAGGCAGAGAAGGTGACAGCATCTCTAAGAATGCCATCTCTAGGTGGATAGTCGGATGTATCCAACTGTGCTATTCTCTATCAGATAAAATACTGCCTTTTACGCCCAGGGCTCACTCCACAAGAGGTACTGGAGCCACTTTGGCTTTCATTGCAAATGTCCCCTTAGACCGTATTTGAAAGTCGGCTACATGGAGCTCTGTACATACTTTCACTCAGACTACTACATTGACACCCATTCCAAGACAGATGCACATCTGGAACAAGCGGTTCTAAGATATTTGTTTGCACATGAACCTTCTCACATCCCACCTCCTTCTTCCACTGCTCACTAATTTATGAACAGCATGTGATCTAAGCAGATTCCACAAGACTCAGAAGGGATACACTACTCACCGTAATCGTATTTCTGATGCTTGTATCTGTTTAGATTCACATGCGACCACCCTTCCTCCCCTCGGAGTCCCTTGCTCAAATTCAAGAAAGTCTTCAGATTGCTGATGAGAAATCCAGGGAATTTAGGAAGGAAGTCTACAAATGTAAAAGGCCACGTCCAGTTCGGAGAAAATTGTTTTACTTTTAGTCCCTGACATGAACCCTGACGCAGTGAAGCGGTGGTTGCCTCTGATGACAATCTAAAGATCTTCTGGAATGAACTATACAGGAATTGGTACTACACCCTGCACAAACTAAGTGTAATACATAGATAGAACACCTATGCATTGGTTAGGGTGTAGGCCACACTTCAGCCTTTGGCTCAACAGGAGGCTTAATGGAATGTCCCTGCTAGCCAAAGAGACAGCTGTCAGATGTCTGCCTAAATTAAATCATGGGGGACACGGGAAAGCAGTCCTACCATCACCAAGTCCCCTTCAATCGTTCAACAGCCCTACTCAAGAATTTGTCACTGGAGCTTATTATACAAATATACTTGTAAATGTTTTGGTGTCTTAGAGTTGGACCCACAAAAGGTTGCGCTGCTAACATTTTAGGATTACGATTGTGATCGTTAAGCACTGTGAGAACCCTGAGGGTTTTCTCCCACGTAGACCCAGAGAATCCCCTATTCAGGTGGCAAGGGAAGGGCCGCAGCTTTTGGATTCCAACCGTGGGGCTGGATGAGCAAGGGAGGATCACCTTTTTTTTAAATTATACCCCAAAATCCTCTCCCTCGACTTCCAGGGGATATTTCCAATCTCATTCCATCTCCCTCTCCTCGTTTCCAACTAACACTGGGAATAAGAGGCGACTTGGAGCAGTGAGGATTGCTTCTGGAAAACCCCTTAAGAAACAGAGGAAAGACTGTTACAGCCACCACTAGGTTGTCCCACTAATAGGGTCAGGCAGGGCTACGCAACTACTCCCATCTGACTCCAGTTGACTACCCCTCCCCCCCCCCGACCCTCCCAAAGGTGGAGCCAGAAGCTACTGGATGCTGGACGGACCGTGGAAGCCAGCAGAAAGAAGCAGCAGTTGGGAGAAGCCTGGAGAGTCTGGAGGAGGACGGAGTGCTAGGGCACTTACTCTCTGTGTAAAGGGGGGTGGGGGGCTGCAGTGTGGCATGGGAGCTGTCTCCAAGGAGCCAGAACAGGGACAGCTCCAGTTTGCTGGCAGTGCCCAAGCCAGTATTCGTTCCTTGGTGAGCTACTAAAGCCCAGGTGGCTGAGGGGCAGGTGGTGAGACCCTGGCCTCAGTTTGATCCCATTGAAGGACTGAAGCACCCAAGATCGCCAAAATGCTGCAGCAGGGATCTAGCGTGGTGGGAGCAAACCGAGAGTGATGCATTATGGGACTTATAGTTTGACGTCCAGGAAGATCACACATTTGAGAAATGTTTTGGGAGTGAGGCTGGGTACGAGGAGAAACGGCTCAAGCGGGGCTGTGGCGAACCAAGCAGAAAGGATCAGAGGTCGCAGAAGCTGTTAAAATGCTGAGAGCACAAGAAAGCAAGGTGTGAGAACTGTATTCCCAAGAGGCTGCAAGGGTTCGCAAAGAGAAGTCAAGAAGCTGGACGGAGCATTTTCTTCAAGTAAACGAAGGTCGCCTGTTCCCCCTCCCAGTTGAACGACAGAGTTCGGGAGGAGCAAAGGAGTCTATGGTAAAGGCCTTGACCCTTGACCACAACTTACAAGGCGAAGCGAGAACGCGATAATTCAAACACTACTAGTGAGTTATAGAGTGCAACAAAAGTCTGGTTGATGAAAGAAAACCATGTATGGAAGAAGAGCTTCCAAGGTGTTAAAGACATTGTGAATGGAAGGTAATTTTGAAGGAAATGACGAGTACCAGATAGCATTGGTGCCAGGAGTGCATGTATGAACTGTTGAGAATATGGTCAAAGTGGTCATGCATAGTGAACATTGAAAGTCATAACCAAGAGCGTTGGGGAAGGGGACCCCTCCAAGGAATAAACACATGTTATGCTTTAAGTCAAGAGAGACCCGTACTTGGGTGAGAGAAACCTGAAGGGTCCTTTGTGAAAGATCGTTGTGTTAGAACTTTGAAACTAAGGTGAGGGAAGCCTAAGGACATGGTGTGAACTGTTGAATGATACCAGTCATATGAACTTTGTAAACCAGCCACCTTGAAGAACATTACTAACACCCCAGTTCATTGAACTTGTGGAAGGGAGTGGTGTACCACTTCCGTTACCATTCTGACATTCTTTTTGATACTCTTTTGGTTTTGCATACATTTTCCAGCACAGTTTTTGTAGAGCGTGAGGGCAAGTAAAGGTTTATGACAGACTTTTCTTTTGTTTTGATTGATTTGGACTATTTGGTTTACTTTGATGCTCGAGACTACTCCCATTATAGAGTTGGGGCCAGATAGGAAGTCTCCAACACCAGTTAAGTTTAATAAGGTTTTTTTTTTAAATGTTTGTTATTCGGGTAACAAGTAACTTTTAACAAACACAATTAAAAGAACACAAATACATTAATTAATTTGGAGAAAAAAAAACAAAAGAACAAAGCTAAAAGTAAAAAAATAAAAAAATACATTGCAGTAAACCTTAAAGTATTTAACAGAGTTAATACTTTAGTGAAGTAACATAATCCAGATGACCATTATGTCAAACAATGTGTCCTTTCACATCCATCTAAAACTTCCTTTAAAAAATGAATTGCAGCAGTCATCCATTTGTTGTATCCAGAAGAATTCATAATCCACTGCCATACCCTACCGGCATGAACCTGAACGTATGGGTGGACTAAGTGGCCAAAATGTTACATTAGTTTCCACTCTAGAGATTTACAGTGCAACATTATGCAGTGTAACGTCCCAACCGTCTCGGAGTTGGCACAAAATCTGCATACATAAAGGCTTTCGAAACTTGTACAATTTGGAGGTAAAATGATTGGAAGGATATCCTGGAGTCTGAGTCTGTTTGAGAATGACAAAGTGCCTTTAGGAAAGGACTTCTCCCTAATGCAGTAACCGTGGCCTGGTTTTGACTAGCCTCTTTTTTTGGATTCACCACCTCTTTATTTACATTTAGCTCAAAACATTTTACATGTTAAATATTGCAGAGGTAGAAATGATGGGTTGGGTAAGTCATATAATACATTTGGTGTTATGTTTTTAAAAAAAAAAGTGAGGGAGGAGAGAAGAAAAATAAGGGGAGCTGTTACGATCATTATCTACTTCACAATACAATTTGTGTTTTTAGTTCTTCCATACACAGCACTCTACCCCCAAAATCCTACGAGTCTCAGTGCTCTCAGTCTGGAGGACATGTACAATCTTTGTGGCATATCTTTATTTAGTTCAGAAAGGGGCGTCTGACTCCAAAGAATACTATACAATATAGACTTTATCTACTTTTTTTAGATTTCATTTTTTGTATTGTTTGGCAAAATAAGCCTTTAACAAACTTTAAGGCATTGCACCACAAAAAAACGTATTTCATCAAGATCTCACATAATACACTTAATTCCTTACTAAAAACAACACGTAAAAAAATAAAGCATACTTTTTATCCTACAGCAATTCATTTAAAAACCACATAAATTTAATTCATAATAATCTTAAAATACTTTAAACAGTCCATTCTCATCTTCCTTATAAACACATAAAATACAAATGGAGTTATTTAGGTCTTCCTTAATCAATTTAAAAGTAGACTTTCCAAAAAAAATATCACTGCTAAAAGCATTCATGCCAAGCTGTCCTTCCAAAACCCTTCCATACCATCTGGAAACCTTGTATCAGTTAACTTGCTAAAATACACAATATGCTTTCCTGACAATGCCTTATAAGATGGAAGAGATTTTCAGCTACAGCAGTATCTCCACAATATCTGCAGAAGGACATTTCGGAAGTACAAGTGCCATCATTCACCGAAACCTGTTTGGTCAGATACAGATTTCTTCTGATATTTAACGCTCTCCTAATGCGTTTGGTAGGATAAATAGCCACGTAAGGAGCCAACTGTCCCCGTTTTTAATTATATAGACCTAAATGGCTCAGAGACTTATATGAATGTATTGAGTGTGTTATTTCTATCCCGTCTCAACTATACATATTAAATTTTACTTTTGACTGGATTGTTAATTAAGTCATCCTCCGTCAAATCCGTTTCACATAACCATTTTTTGTTTTTTTTGCTACAATAGTCTAAATATTCATTAACAAAGTCTACCTTTTTAGAGATTTTCAGGTCCCATAAATCGCAGTATAAAGATGCTCTGACGGGACAGATTATCTAAAAAAAGCTAAAAGTCTTTACTTCGCTCTACTCAACATGGAATTTATACCCAACTTGTATAGGATTGCCGAAACAGCAACTGAATTCTGGGGCTCTACTGTGAGATTTCAAAATGAAGATCACTAACCTGCACTCTCGGAAACCATGCAGATATTACAGCTAGGGCAGACAGGGGAACTGAGCGCTCTGATGAGACTACAGGGCTTCAGGTTCCTCTCACTCCCCTAGTGTGGCGGGATTGGAAACAGGAAGGTGGGGTCTATCTTCCCCAAGTGTCACAGAGGGACGTTGGAAAAACTGATGTGATGTTCCGGGGTCAAATTTGTAACATGGAATGAGAAATCATATATACTGAGGTAGATTGCTAAACGCACAAGAGCCCCTATGATAGTGGATTACCTTGGAATGGGAAAGCGTACTCCTGTAATCATGGCCTGATGTCCATTTTCAACTTGTTCAGCCAATCCAACTAAAAGCCTGAGAGTCACTTGAGTAGTAGAGAATAAATGTCAGCAAAACAAAATAGGAAAGCAATTGAAGTTCTAATGACCTAATATCACAATGTGAAGTCTTTGTTCTTGAAATGAAGGTCTGTGGGTGAGGCTCAGTGAGTCTGAGTCCTGGAAAGAAGATTGTGCAAGATGTTCGTTCTATGCCTGCATTCAACTTAAATGCATCAGAATCCGTAGTGCGACGCAAAGCAGCGTTTGCAGCGGCCAACTTTGATGGAGGCAAGGGTGGGAATACGGGGTGGCCATCTTGGTTTAGGTGGAAGGCAACCAAAGAGTCATGCCACATTGTCGACGCACTGTGGCCATTTTTACAGCGGGAATGAGAGACACTGGCGAGATATTGTGGTGTCCATCGAGGCTGCCACAGGCGTCCTGGGACAAAGGAACTGTGGCAGCTTCAAGGTAAGAGATTTCTGACATCTACGCCAAATGGTCCCATCTATCACAGTTTGAATCTCCAACACCCAAAAGTAATGCATTTCTATGTGTGAGACAGGCATGGTATCAAGAGAGATGAGACAGACAACAGAACTTAATTTTCAATGACTACTTTATTCAAGTGTCAGGATGGTGTAAGGCCTAGCTTGTCCTAAAACTAAGGTAGGGATTTCTCCTGCCTGAAGAAAACTAAGGAAATTCTGTATCTGTAAGTCCAAATCAGAAAGTCTCTGTGTCAAAAGAAAGCAAGGTGTGAGAACCGTATTCTCAAGAGGCTGCGAGGGTTCGCAAATAGAAGTCAAGAAGCTGGACGGAGCACTTTCTTCAAGTAAAGTAAGGTTGCCTGTCCCCCTCCCAGTTGAACGAAAGAGTTCGGGAGGACCAGTATCCCTCCCGGGTGAACGGCAGAGTTGGGGAGGAGCAAAGGAGTCGATGGTAAAGGCCTTGACCGTAACTTACAAGGCGAAGCGAGAACGCGATAATTCAAACACTACCAGTGAGTTAGAGTGCAACAAAAGTCTGGTTGATGAAAGAAAACCATGTATGGAAAAAGAGCTTCCAAGGTGTTAAGAAAGACATTGTGAATGGAAGGGTTTTGGAATGACAGCTTGGCGTGAATGCTTTTAGCAGTGGTGTTTTTTTTTGTTGGAAAGTCTACTTTTAAATTGACACCTTGGAAGCTCTTCTTCCATACATGGTTTTCTTTCATACAAAAAGGCAGACATCTCATTGTCTGAATTGAGTCCTCTTTCCACTGTTCTGAATTTACAGATTAGTTTTGCTTCTTGTCTCAGCCTCTGTTCCCGATTGCCTCCCCAGGGTCCTAGACTGACCTTCCTGAGTCCGTCAAACTTGATATCTTTTTTGGCACACAGTTGATGGTTCTGCTGCCCGTGGTGGGCCAGATGCAATGATGTTACTTGACTCCCAATAGATGATAGATGCTCTCGGATTCTTACCCTGAGCTCTCGGATAGTACTACCTATGTATACTAGTCCACATTTACATCTGATGGCATAGATCACATATTTGGACCGACAGATTGTTGTCTTTGTGATCCAAATTCAATTCAAGTCTTTAAACACTTCTGTGCTGTCCAATGCATATCTGCACATGGAACATGTGCCGCACTTCCTGAAACCTGATGACCGTTAGTGCAACCATGTGATTTCTTGTACCTGCTTGGTTTCATGAAGAAAAGATGGACTTTAATTGGATTTAAGTGTTTTCGCCCGTCTAACGATGAAAGATGGGAAGTCCTTCACAAAATCTTTTATATGCAGATCCAATTTGAGCAAATGCCAATTCTTTTTCACAGTCCTTCTTAGTTGTGCATTATTCGTGCAGTAAATCGTTTAAAATGTTACTTTATCAGGCTGCTGTTGGGTCTTCATTCTTGGTGTTAGTTTGTTCTCGATTTAGTTTCTGTGCCTTATCTTGTGCTGTTCTGATGCATTTACTGGTGTATCCTCTGGCCTTGAACCTTGTTGACAGCAGGACACATTCGTCCTCAAAAACCTGTTGGTCTGTACAGTTTCTGTGCGCTCTGATAAATTCCCCTTTGGGAATGTTTCTTATGACCGGGTTATAATGGCAGCTGCTAGAAAAAAGCGTTGAGTTGGCCTCTGTTTTTCTTTCCTGTATCTCTTAGTCATTAGACCATATAATAACGTTTGATTTGTAGGCTTGGTCCTTATATATGTATTTATCCTCAAACATTGCCATAAATAGATTAGCAAGTGCAGGTGCATATTTTAACGCCCATGGCGATTCCTCTGGTTTGTTTAAAGAACTCATTGTTGAAAAACATGTTGTTTTGAAGTGTTGTCAAAAGCATCTCATTCAACATATTAACAGAATGATAGATTGAGGCTGAATCTTGCTGGAATGTGTCAAAACCTATGCTTGCCCTCACATCTAGAATAAACGTGGGGTGGGGTTCTTTTTGGCCAACAAAATAGTTTTCAAAAGTAAAGTCTCAGCTGTTCTCAGATTAATATCTTCTTGGGTTCCTTATCCCAAGTTCAATACAGTTCCAATAGCTGCTTGTCTCACCAATGTTCTGCCCCGTCTGGAGATTTCCTTTCCCAAGACAGCGCTTCTCGGTTCTTCTTCGATTCCTAGGGTTCCCGTCCCCAAGATTTCACTGTAGCACTTATACTGCGTTCACTTGCTCAGTGTTCACTATAAGAAAACAATAGGTCCGCTTGACCCACTTTCTAACTTGCTTTACCATTTACTTCACAGTTCTCTGTGGTTTACTCACAAGGTCTTTTGCTTGTCGCTATTTAGGGCTTTCTAGTCCAGGTGTAGTTGTCAGACCAGACTGTCCACCCATCACAGGTCACACAACCAGGAACCCTATGCTTCTCATTGTCTTGATTTGTGATGTCTATGGTCTTCACAGTAGGGAACTCCCTGGTCTAGGCGCAGTTTTCAGACCATGCGGTGCACCCATTACAGGTCGCGCAACCATAAGTTCCCCTTAGCCCTGCTTGGCCCCTCACAGGCTCCTCTGCTTCAGACTTCTGATTTCTCACACTTGTATTCCTTTTGGCTAGTGTAACACTCTAATGCGTCAGTCTTTTTTGCTGCTCCACAGACTTATGATTCTTTCTCACATTGGTTGTTAGAATAGTCAAGTGATTGTTCAATTTGCCATATACTTTAGTTATGCTCACAGCGCTGTTTATATACAGTCTGACATTCAATAAGTCGGTTTAACTTCAAATATTTGTTCGATATTCAATATGAGGTGATCTCATTCAAACCGCAATTTCCATTCAGTTCAGTGTTCAACATAGTTCATATTCACTTATGTTTGTGGACCGTTACTTGGCTACGGTCTACCAGGAGCGCTCTGGTCTTCCAGTGTCCTCTTAACACTCACCGGCTCTTCGCGTCTCCCCAATGGCGGTTTCTGCTGCTCCCGCTCACCTTCTCTGTAGCCGTAAAGTAGACTGCCTGGGCTCTGCTCACTCACCAGGCACTTCTCTGCATCCGTCGGCATCCTTGTTGCACCACATTGGACACGGACCGCGTCCCCTCTGTACCCAGCTCTCTCTGCAACTCCAGCTGCGTCTGGGCTTCGTGGTGGGGGTCGGATGGCGTCCTCTCTGCTCCTCAGCTGTTTGGCAGCTCCAGCTTCCAAGTCGAAGGATCCCGGTTCTGCACCCACCACACGGCCTGTTCACTCTGGGTCCTGCAGGTCCTTTGGGATCATTGCTGGCATTCAGACCTCCTGGTTTCGTTCCACCATGGGGATTCTCCTCTGGCTTGCTCGGGTTGTCTCCCTTTATACACCTGAGCCCTATTAAGGAGCTTCAGATGCAAGTCGTTGACTTGTCTTGCCTGACCATAATGAACCCAATCAATGGGGCATGCCTGACCTTCACTAATGGATACCTTCAGACCCCTATTCCTCATCCCAGTACTAGAGTGGTGTGTGTAATAGGAAGTGTGCATCACTCCTAATCGCTTCTTCCTCTTCTCAGTACTTGGTTGACCTTTAAATAGGGCATGAGTGGAAGTAGCCCATGAAGGCTGAGGGAAGCGAGGGTAAGTCGGGGTTCGGGAAGGGGGCATACCATGTCTCACCGTCCAGCACCCTCTCCCCAATCCCCAATGACCCTCCACCCAGGTGATTCTCGCTCGGTTGTCAGTCCCCAGGGTCAGAATCCAAAAGTGATGGCCCTTCCCTGGCCACCTGAGCAGAAGATACCTGGGAAGTGGTTGCGAAAGTGCCTTCTGGTTTTTCACATATTTCATAAAGAATTTTTGGTATTTTCCTTCATAACAATTTAAAATCGTGATGACAGAAAACTTTCTGGATTTCTCGTTGATACGACACATTTGAGATGCTAAAGCCGAGGCCTGTCTCCTCATCCACTTCACCTGCGGTTTATGGTGCTTTGCGAGAACCTGGAATCCGAGACAAATAAAACTATCAACATGTTCTAGGTTTTGACCTTGTACTGCCCACTTAAAAGTTGTCATACATTTTTTTTCTTGTACTTTTTTATGTTTCATGTCAGTGAAGGATCAACTACAAAGTCATGGATGGCATTTAAGAGGCATTCGAGCACTATTGCGGTAGTGTCAAAAATTCAGAAATCATATGCATAAGTGACCCAAGAGACCCTCAGGTGGCCCATTTCTGGTGACGCTAGTGCAGCTTGAGATAGATGGTTTCCTATATCTGATATGTTGAGGTTAAACAGACAAGTTATCTACGCTTTTCACATATCAACATTTCCTACATTTTAGCTAGCCATGAGTTCATATCTGGGTTTAGTTGCATTCTCCAATTGCTGGTTATTGCTTATCTAGCCATTAGAAATCTGGTATTGAAAGTCATTCATTTTGGAAACCATGGGTAGCTCCTGCCATGTGTTAGTCCCAATAAGTTGGTGAGCAGGTGCAAGTGCATCTAGGTCAGTGGCCTAAGCCCACCCATCTGTCAATCACTGCTAAACTGTTGGTGCCTTCCTGTTTTGCTGCCCTTTTTCCCTACTGAAGCAGCCCTCCAGACTCTTTTTCCTTTGCAGTTGGTGAGCAGATGCAAGCGATTCTAGGTCATGTGGCCTAACCCCTGTGAGAAACCTGAAGGTGTCTCCCCGACTAGCCCCAAGGGATCTGTCATCCAGGTGTCCAGGACACAACCAGCGCTATTGGATCCAGTTCCTGGGGGTGGACCAGTGAGGGCGGATCACCTGGGTGGGGGGTCCTTGATGAAGGGAAGTGGGACACCTACTGGTGAGATGCAGCATCCCCCTTCTTATACCTTTACCCCATCCTACCCTGTAGGATACTCGAACACTCTACCACCACCCCTTTTTCTGACACGAACACTTGAAATCTCTACACACTGGACCACATTCAAGACACTCTCTACAGAGGAACTGGTAGAAACACTGGCCGCCCTCAAAGCTACATTGTATACAGATTACATCCTCCCAGCATCCATCCTCAAGACCCTCGCAGCAGAAGCTCTCCTTCCCTACCTGGAGATAATCAACAACTCCCTAACTCCAGGCACCATAGACCTTAAAGACAAGACACATTCTCTCTCTGCTAAAGAACCCACTCTGGATCCCGACAACCTAGATAACTATCGCCCCTTCACCGATTTTCCCTTCCTAGGTAAGATCATTGAGAAAGCGATAGCAGCGCAACTGCAGCAGCACATTGACACCAACAATCTCCTCCAAACCTACCAATCCGGGTTCAGACCCAGATGCAGCATGGAGATGGCAACCATGCAGTTGGTCGACTATGATCTCAACATCCTTAATAAGGGCCACCCCTGCCTCCTGGTTCTACTGCCAGGTGCTCAGACGACCTACATCGACGCATGGGGATCAGCTACCTTGTCCTACGCTGGCTCAGGTCCTACCTCTCCAACCGCCAGCAGTTTGTTCAGATGGACTCCACTAGATCTATATTGCTACCCATTACCTGTGGAGTCCTGCAGGGTTCCATCCTTTCCCCAGTGATATTCAATCTGTACATGGAGCTGCTGGGAGGCCTCCTAGCCACACACAACATCCACATCCACCAGTACGCCGAAGACACACCAATATACCTCAAGATCGCCTCCATCAAGGACATCCACAGGCTCAAATGCCTCTCACTGATCCAGTCTTGGATGACCAGTGCATGCTTGAAGCTCCACCCCTACAAGACTGAATTCCTACTCCTCACCAACAACACCGAACATCCAGACATGCATACCTGCCTATCAACCATAAACCCTGAAGGCTTCGCACCCGAGCTCACCTCCTGTGCCAAGTCCCTCAGGTTCTACGTCGACAAAACAAGCTCTTCCTTCCCCTGGACAGGTTTAAATCCACAGTTCAAGCACTGTTCCTATCCCACCTGGATGGGGGCAAAGCATTGCTCGAAGGCCTCCCATTGTCCTCCTGAGATGTCCTACACGCGGCTGCACGCCTCATCAAGGGTCTACACAGATATGACCACATGGCCCCGGCCCTTATCGACCTTCACTGGTTCCCACTACACGCGCGAATCACCTTTTTAAATCTTGCTGCATTATCTATAAGGCAGTCACCGCAAGGGAAGTGAGTGCATCCTGTGATTGGTCAAATTAGCCAGAGTTTCCACTCTTTTGGGCTGTTTTGTTTCTCTGGTATCTCTTAATCCCTCAATATCTCGAATATCTCTCTTAATCTCTCATTTCGCCGAAACCCCTTTCGGGTTATATCTTTCAAGTTCACCGCCTTTGGAGTTTGTTTGCTTTCTGATTTTTAGTATGCCCACGTGGGTTGTGGCTTTCAACTTTACCCCCTTTGGGCATTTTGTTCACTTTCTGGCTTCTAATAACCCATTGTGGATTATGGGTCTCAGCTTCACCTCCTTTGGGTATTTCACTTGTTTTCTGGTTTCTAATAACCCCTTGCGGGTTGTAATTCAGCCCATTTCGGTATTTTGTTTATTCTCTGGGATTTTATAGGCCCGTCAACCCTCTTTGGTGCTTGGTCTGCTTTCTCAGAGCTCTGGTACCTTTTGGAGTGTTGCAGAGCTGAACCACCCTCCTCTCTCTCCTTACTGAGAACCATGCACCGCCTCCTCCGCAGTGTCCTTCATTGGGTGAGGTTGCAGCTCCTTCTGCTGTGGAACTGGACTCCTCGGGTCATCTGTTCCCTGTTATTTCCCTTTGAGTGCTGTGGTTCAGGCACGTTGGTCTTCTGTCTTGATCTTTGAACCTGGGCTTTCCAGCACTCGTGGGCTTGGCAGGGTTCCGCTGGCTCTCCGCCCACCCCTTTGTGGTCATTCCTCCAGGATGCATCAGCTCATTCCACATCGGCTCTTCTTCTCCAGGTAATGGTCTTGTCCCTTTGTGTCAGCAGTCCAAAATGCGAGACAGACACAAAGGTATTGTTTTCTCAATGTTTGCCTTTTATTAAAATGAAAAAGGGGTGAGATAAACTACTATCCTTTCCTATCCTAACCAGGATATCACTACCTAGCAAACTAAAGAAAGATGACCTAGTATCCAAAAAGTTTCTGACCTTCACACTAATGCATGCAACAAAAATATACAAGGAATATTTGGCTGTCTTCAGTTCAACAAAACAGTGTAAAAGTTCAAACTTCTAGGTTTTAGAAAGTATTCCTTGTGACCAGGGTTTTGTTTCCTTACCCTGGATCAATTCAGGAGTATCCTTGGTAAAGTTCTGATTCAACAAAGTTCTGTTCAGTTCAACAGAAAATGTCTTTGTCTTTTCCCTCCACTGTGTCCTTCCACTCGGTAAATTTAATTTCTCTTTCACAAACACTTGTTAAAAAATCAAAACAATGATTTTCCTCCATAATATCCTTCCTGGTAAGGTAAATGTCTCTCTCACAGAACACAAGTTCATAACCGAAGGCAATTTTTTTTCCTCAGGATGCTAAGCAATTATTAGCATATCACACTTCTTCTAATGGAGTACTTTTGTCAGGATAGCACAGCAACTACCTTTGGTGATGCAACAGTTTGTCAAAATGATAATAGAGTTAACAAGTTCTTTCCACCACAATTTATTGCCACAACCACGCTTCTTCAAAACATTGTCTTCTTTCCTGGTATACTCGCCTGCCAGGACTAACTACTACTGATCCCTTTTCTGGTTTACTCACTTGCCAGGAAGAAAACTCCTACAACCGCAATTGGACTTAGTGGCAATATTTGTTCCAAGGTTCTCCACACCAGTATCCCATGTGAGTAGGGCTGAATAATGGCTGCCTTTTCTTTTATAGTCTCTTGACTCCAAACTGGAAATGCAAGGACGGAGAATTGCGCCCCAGTTGCATCTTGACTGCTTCTTGATAGCCCCTTGGCTGTTGGCAATGTGGGTTACAGGTTTCTTTAAGTTGGCATCTAGTTTTTTTTCTGGAGGTCTTGCCTTAAAAATGTGGTGACTTTGACGTGATCCCAGACCCTCTGCGGTGACAGAGGATTCCTAGCCGCACATCTGGAGGGGCTCTGCCCACCTGCAGTGACCAGTCCCAGATGCACAAATTGGAGAGGTTTACAGGAGCCGTTTTGCCTGAATTATTTTCTGCTCTTTGGAGCTGGGCGCTGCTCCCGGGTTGTGCAGGCCGTTGATGGGACCCTATGACGGAGGTACTTGGAAAGCATGTAGATGTAAGTGCACCTTTGCAGGAGAAAACAATAAGGGGAGGGGGGGCGGGAGGTAAAAGGTTGACAAGAGAGTAACCGGATCCTCTCTGATTGTGGGGAGAAGGCAGCGCTGCATAAATAAGGAGAACAAGAGGAATAAGGGTAGAGGACCAGTGTTAAGGCTGCAAGCTGTGCTCTCCTTCAATTTTGTTAATAACTGTGTTTTTTAAAATGATTGTTTTAGTATGAATGAATATTGTACATTGGTTTGTGTTATTTTTATGACCGAAATAAAGCTGTGATTGATTGAATAGTTTGTGACTTTTCAGAAAAGAGAATTCACATTAGTGCTTCTCAACACCTCCGTGTAGGCAAGGCATTCAACTTTCAGAAGGGCAGCCTCTTGTCTTTCTGCAACATCAGTATTTTCCATAGCTTCTGCAGTTTGCACCTTTTTGCACCTCTCTCCCCTGCTGATCTTCTCTCTCTTGGCACTGTGCACCTGGCCACCCTCTGTCCTCCGGGCCCAGGTAACTGCTCACCCTGCCTCCGGGCCACCTCTTGCACTGGGGTCTGTATCTGTACCCATACAGTCCCCCCCCTTTTCTTCCTGCACTTATCAGACCTACCCTGTCTGCTGCCTTAAACCCAGCACTTGCCAAATGCTGGCTGCACTACCACTGTTTGTTGTCTTTATTATCATTTATCTGTTTCTCCTTTGCTCCTCACTTTCCACTTCTCCCCCCTTCCATGCACTTTTCCCCTCCCCCTCTCCCATGCACTTGCGCGTTCTCAATGTCACTGGGCCTAGTAAGATCGTTTTTGTTCTCCCCTGTTCCCCCTCCCTTGCCTTGTTGTGCTCTGACACACTGTGTACGAGCACGATAGATATAAAATATCAATATCAATACCTTTTGTGACTTTGAACAGCTTTTCAGAAATGACAAGATTCTTTTTAGTGCTCCTCAACACTTTCAAGTAAGCAAGGCACTCTTCTTCTGAACATTCACTTCCCTGAAGGGCAGCCTCTTTGCCATTCTTGTCTTTCTGTAACACCAACCATAATGCCTTTTTAAGGATGTAATTCTACCTTTCCCCCTTTAGACTTTGGCAGTGTGATTTATACCAACTTTTAGGAAACATTCGCAATGAGCAAGCTTAACCTTTTTACAACCTTGTATTCGCCCCTTTGCATCCTGCCAACCAGAGCAACTTAATTGTATGCCTTGTTGGTCTCCTTGGCTTTAAACAATGCTTATACAATACTTGTACCCCTCTTGGCTTGGGCAATGGCTGTTTCCTAGAACTCACAATTATCAACGTTGAGTCACTGAAGTGCTACGTTATTTCCAACTGATTCACAATTGACTCTTTGGTTAACCTTTTCCTCAAAATCACTTTTAAGCACACACAACCATTCTTTCATCTGTTTTCTGCAGTTTTAGTATTCAATTAAAGCGGTTCAGAGTGTTTTACTCTTACGCGAGTACTATTAAAGAAGTTCATTCATACGCAAGTTCTATTTTTGTGGCTTTCCATTGTCCACTGACACGCAAGTGATTCTGCTTGGCCACAGTTGCCTGCCTTTGTTCACCCAAGGGATCAGAACGCTCACCGGCTTCTGTCTTGCTCCCTTCACGTGCTGCAGGACTTTAACTGCTTCTGGCTTTGTTTGAAAATACACACTTCCTCAGTGAAGGTGTCTTTGTTCCCGCCATGAAGTCCCGTAGCTCGTCTCGCTCCTGGGACCCTCGGCTGTACACCAACTTTCAGCCGTGGTCCCTGACATGCTTCCTTCTGTGCAATCTCTGCAATCAGGTGCACATGGGGAAAAGCAGTCTTCCTTTACGCCTTCCGCTGAGCAACCTCTGCACTTCAGGTTTAGGGGGCACATGACCCTCACAGGACAGGTAGCTGAAATCTTCTTGGTTGAAGTCCTGGCACCTCTTCTTTCCCCCCAACCTCTGCTTGGATTCTCCTTCTGCTGCTGCTACTGTTGGGACTGCTCCAGCTCCATCTCCATCTTATGGCCTGCACCTGAGAGGGCCTTTTAACCCTTCCTTTCTTTCCTACGGCGTGGTCCATTCTACTTAACAAACTGACTACTCCTGCAACACTGCTCTTGAACCCTCTTCCTCGTTCCAGTTCTTGGGGGCGGGGGGGATTATGTGACTTGTACTCCGAACCAACAGTATTAGGCTTTTTTGTCAGCTTTCTATTTTTAAATGCAGATTTACTTCTCTTAAATGCATTCAAGGAAAAATCACTAGAGCTTACTTAAAAAGGGGAAGGCAATTTGTTCAAGCCATCATTTATAGGTTTCCTTTTGCTGTACCTCTAGGAGTAATGGGAATTTCTAACTGTTGTGAAGTACTTGTTTGAGTCTGCTGTGGCTTGTCATGTGATTGATGTCATGTGAGTGCCTGGTGGATTGTTGATGTATGAGTGGGAGAATGCTGTGGTGAGTGTTATATGTTAAGTCAGTTGGTCCCTCCCTTCCTGGATGATGGGTGCCGGTGATGCGTCTTATACCTGATATCTAGATCTTGTAACATGTAACTCAAGAACCTGAAGTACCTATTAAGAAGCAACAAAAGCAGTGTGGGCAGTGCTTAATTACTCTAAGTTAGAAGTCTCAAACCGTCTTTCCTTTCTTAGGATTTTTAGATTTTTCACACGAGCCTTACCCATATCAAAGGCTTAATGTGTGGTTCAGATACGTCATAATGACAATAGGCCATTGCATGATTGGTACCTGTAAAAGGTTCTTCCCTTCTAAAGACAAATAGTGTCTTATCCCACGGGATCCCCTCAATGCCATGGGCCTTGTCTCCTCCCAGGTGATCCTCCCGCAGAACACCACCCCCAAAGTCAGGATCAGGAAGCGTCTGTCTTTCCCTGGCTGCTTCGGAGGAGACTTTAGGAAGAGTTTTAGAGCGGGATCCCCAGGATTCATCACATGATCCAGATTCAGATTGCACCATGGATGCATGGTGGTAGTGAAAAGGAAACGAGGGGGAAAGAAGACGCCACAGAGTCTGGTAGGGGCACAGTTCCCGCTATTACACAAAGGTCTGGGGAGGGCACAATATGTACCCTGACAGCACATGGACCGGAACAATTTCATTAATACGTTACCATCCCTTACCGCAGGCGTGAGTAAATGGATATATGCATTTTAAAAATAGACCGATGGTATCACACTATTTGTGGAAGACCTGAAACGTTTGTTTGTTCGCTGCAGTATTCGGGACCACGCAGATGACATTTGGGTCATGCCAGGGTATCCCGGAGTACAGATGGGGGACGACAGTCATGATAGGGCTCATTTTAATGACTGTACGGTTCGAGTGTGGGTGGCGCATGTACCCAGACATGCCAGATCTCCATTGAATAATGGCACGAACTATGCAGGACTATGAGGACCCAGAGCAGTATATATTGCGAATGCAGGAGGTGTGGGGGGGGGGCAGAAACGGGGGAGCCATGGAGCCGGTCCATAGCCTTCTTTTATTATATGGTGAGGCAAGGCCTCACCAAAGAGGTACAGAAAGATTTAGATAAGGTGGTAGGAATTGAAGCACAAGTAGACCTGGTGACAGTATATTCTGATTCAGCGTATGTCATCACGACTGTGATTTCAGGATTATCCATATGGAAGAGGAGAGGTTTCTGCAGGGATGACGGGTCCCCAATGCAACATGCAGAATTACTAGACTGATTGATTTATGCCCTCTCTCAGCCCACACTTGGCGCAGTGGTTAAGTGCGCCACCCATGCTAACAACACAGACCAAATTTCCTTCGGTAAGGAGGCAGCAGATCAGGCAACCAAAGCAGCCGTGTATATCTCAGTGCCAGACATTGCTGCATATCCACAAGTAGCAAGTCTGCAAGTGCATTTAGAGGTTCCATATACTGCTGAACCAGTTACTCAAATTATTGAACTGCAGGGGCAGGCACCGCAGGAAGCGAGGGTTGTGGCAAAAAAAGGGGGATGTGCGCAATCGCCCACAGATCTTATCTGGAGACATGTCATCACAGGTAAAGTAGTGATGCCTTAAGAGTTGGTAATGGTTGCTTTTGAGCAGCTGCATCACCCGGCGCATGTGTCGAAGCCGCATGTAGCTGTAGACATTCAGGAGGTCTGGTTTGTCACCAACCTGCAGGAATGATTGAATGTTTTTGTAGTTAGCTGTACTACATGACATTTGTATAATATGGGGCAAATGTTGAGAACACTGCGTGGCACATTGTCCTGCCCCCATGGACCGTTCTGTGAACTCCATATAGACTTTTCAGATATGGGGGCGGGCCATGTGCACATCCAGATGCTAAATTATCGGCCACGTTTTTAGTTGGAGAAGTGTTTCCCCGCTGGGTAGTGTGTTAAGTGCTGAAATCTGATAATGACACTTACTTCTTCAACAAGCTATTCAAAGAGATGGCTGCATTGTTAGGCATTCGGCATACAATGTTCTCAATTTACCATCCTCAAGCCAACGGATCTTTGAATGGATGAACACACTTCTTAAAGTGAAACTGTCAAAGCTGTGTGTGACCCTTTAAAAGAACTGGGTCCACTGTTTGCCACTGGCTTTGTTGAGTTTGAGAGAGCAACCCTGCAAAGACTCTCGCCTTAGGAAATTGTGATTGGGAGGGGAATGCACACGCCACTTTCACCTACACACAGTGCATTTGATGCTCACAGGTCAGAGTATTTTGGGTGAGGAATTTACAGGGTATTTGCGTCAGCTAACCAGATGCATAAAAGTTCTCTCTCGACAGATCGCACCAAAAAGAGACTATTTAGAGGTCTGGCTGGGGCCCCACGAAGTAAGCTTATCACCACTGCAGCTCCTGCCAGGAGATACCATCTATGTAAGGACCTTTTTCTGTTGGTGGAGCCAAATGAGATTCAACTGGCCCTACACTGTTGTGCATGCAACACCCTTTGCTGTTAAGGTCAAGGAGTTACAGTATTGGGTTCACCTTTCGGATGTCCAGAAGGCACCTCATACAGCTCCCCTTTGCCAGATTCACAGCAACGTTCAGAGTATAAATAGAGTGTTTAAATGCGACCAACAGTAATTGATGTTCTGAAGAAAACGCTCTGAAATATATGCAGTTATTTTAAGTAAAGTGTTCATTCCGCTGTAGTGTATATTAATTCTAGTGATCAGCATGAGGAATACTGTGGTCACTGCATGGTTGTTTCTTCCTTCACTCCTGCAGGTTTTACACCACAAGCATTGTGTAATCATGTCAATATTGTACATTTATTTATTTTATTTATTGTTTGCTTGTTAGGTGCTTATATAGGAAGTAAATACTGTTTCAAAGCACCCACAGGGGAAAGGGGGGGGAGGGGGAACAGGGAGTAAAAACACAATAAAATACCCCAAAATATTAAAAACAGTGGAGGGGAATGGAAAAAGGACGATCCTACTATGCCTTGTGAGTAGTCAAAACATGGAAGTGCAGCAAGGAAGAGGGCCGTAGGGGTACGTCCTGTAGAGGCTGCGAGTATGCCACAGATGGAGTGCATGGTATGGCGAGTGCTACATGGCCTGAAGCAGTGTTGGCTGTAAGTGCGAGCCTCCAGGGCGGTGGGTGTGCCGAGACGAGTGCTGAGGGTAGATAGAGGGTGGGGCGATTGGGTGTGGGAGGTCAGGGGCCCGAGTTTGTTTGTTTGATTGCTTTATAAAGCGCACCACAGACTAGGGTATCTGGGCGAGTAGGCATAAGGGCCCAGAACACCAATCAGAGCAACTGTGAGATTATCAGAGGAGACAAGGAGGAGGTAAAGTTGGGAGTAAAATGATTTTTGAGGGACTAAAAATGTAAGGCCAGTTCCCAATGGGAGTATTTTGTAAGTGAGTAAAAGTAGGTTTTAACTGAAAAAACAAAATGTTTTGTAATAATGATTTATATTTACCTTGTTACATATTCACATTAAAAGATACAGGTTTCAATAATGCAAGAGCTATACATTTGTATTTGTATTTATTCATTTATAAATACATGTAAGCGTGGAGAGGGTAAGGAGAGACTAAGAGGCAACGGGTGGAAAAGGAACTGCTTTGAACATAGAGGAACGGTGGAGGAGGGAGTAGACGGGTCGCAGTGGACCGGGTCGAAATAAGGAGGAAGAGGGTAAAGAAATTGAGTGAGAGAGCATAACGGTGAAGTGCCAGATGGGTGGTGCCAAGATGTGAAACATAATTCAAGCGTCCATGAGAGCAAACAAATCCATTGAGAAGTGGGTGGTGCTGCGATCTCGAGGCAGGAACCACCAGAACTTCAGATGAGAGTTGAAAAGTATCAGAGGAAAGGATAATAATCCATCCTGAGGGTGAGGGGCAACAGACCAATAGGAGGGTGGTGGGGGGCAGGAATGAACAGGCCTGCGGGGATACAGATCAAGGAGTGAGTGAGGGGAGGTAGGGGTATTAGTGGGCAACAACAGTACAAGGAGTAGTGACATGGCCAGAGAACAGGACTGTGATTGGAGGAGGGTTGCAGGAGAAGTTACATTGCCTTTTTACCTTGTTATGCCATGGTTGAGATGTAAGGCTCACAGATCGAACTGGAATAGTTGGAGGATGCACAGCAGCCGGATTTGCGCGGTTAATGGCCCTACTAGGCCCGGACAAGATCCGACACGACTTGACCCTTAGATGGAGGCCCTTTGATGGGGCCGGCGATCGGCAACCTTTTCCGTCGTAGCAGTAATGGATGTAGTCCTGCTCAGCCAATCATGGCATCAAGCATGGGACACGTGGGCTTTAAGCAAAAACAGCTGACGTTGTGTGCCGCATGGTCGGCCATCTTCAAGGCCCCAGAAGTCTGCTTGCAAGCACCATCAGGTGAGGTGGAAGCGGCTGGAGGGTTGCGTTCCCGGCTGAAGGGTAAAGAGCAGTTCTTCATGGGTGTTCAGAAGTGCAGTGTCCGTGCCTCTCGATGCTTGGAATCCAGATTGATGGTCGTGCAGACCAACAAGTTCGGTGTGCATACTTTTTGGACATGTTTATATGGTGGGCAGTGTTACCGATGATGGAGTATTTTACTCCCTATTGTTTAAAGTTGGGAGTAAAATTATTTTTGAGCGACTTAAAAATGTCAGGCCAGTTCCCAATGGGAGTAGTTTGTAAGTGAGTAAAAGTAGCTTTTAACTGAAAAAACAGGAATGTTTTTGTAATAATTATTTATTTTGACCTTGTTATGTATTCACATTAACAGATACAGGTTTACCTCTTCCAATCAGGCAGGAACAAAGTAGTTCTGTCTCTAGTACTATGTGAAATTCTAGTCCAAACCTGTTCCTATCGCTGTGCGGGTGAAAGCAGGGGCACATGATTCTACGTGTCTGTTTCCCATTTTAATTTTTGGGGGATTATTTGCTTTTTTATTTTTGTGACTGAAAGTGACCCATACACCACTTATCTGTAGGGCTGATGGTGGGGACAAATAAAGGGAGTGTGTGGACAAAGTGATATTTTTCAAAATGATGTTGCCAACATATAAAGAACTAGAGTAATAGACAGTACTACCTGGTTTAGAAAACAAAGTATTAGGCGGGGGCTGAAGAAGATGGGGAATATGACCAATCTAAAGGAGTGGCGTTTGATACAGTGGCTGACGTGAACCATCCAGCATTCAGTAATCTAAGGAGAGGTCAAATGCGAGCTGTTATGTCTGCTTCCTCATCCCCCATGCGACCGGGGCTCCCCAGCTGTTAATACCCCAAGAGATGCCACCTGTGGTAGTTGTGAGGAGTCATACATGGGAGATGGACACAGGTTGAGTTTTCTCACAAGTCACCATTTTATTAAATTATAAAAGGTGAGACAAACATCTATCTTTCCCTAACCTAACAAGGAATTCCCGACCTATCAAACTAAGGCTAAAGGAAAGTGACCTAATGTCCAAAAGTATCTGTGCCTCACTCTAATACATACCACAAAATCATACCCAAATTATATGGTGGTTTCATCTTTGCATAATAACATGAAGAAAAACATGAAATTCTTGGGACCGGGATTGGATCCCCTTCCCCTGGCTCAATTCAGGATTTTTCAAAACCCAGAGTTCAGTTATAAAAGTTCTTTTCACTAGCCAGGTTCCACTCCAAGTAGAATACACAGTTCTTTTCATCCAATATGTCATTCACTTGGTAAGATGACTGTCTCAGTTTCAAACAAATGTGTCTTAAGACAATTGTCAAAGTTTTCACAACCTTCTGCTTGGTCAACCAACAGGACTCTCTCTTCATATATCAAGTTGAAGAGCCAGTCTAAAATGTTATTTTCTCAAAAGACCAATCACTTTCTATCACATTGCATTTCTTCTTCAAAAACAACACCTTAATCAGGATGGCTCATTCAGAAAGTTATACTTCAGTCAGGATGGTTATACAACAGTTCATCAAAACACAGTGGTGGAATTGCCTCTTCTTTCAACCACAACCTTCTACCACAGTCGCAGTACTTCACTTCGTCTTCCTGGTCCACTCACCTGCCAGGACGAACGACTATTCATCCCTTTCCTGGTGTACTCGCCAGCTACGATAAAGCTCCTACTACTACAACTCGTACTCTGTGGTGAGGCTTGTTCCAAACTTTCCACACTTACTCCTCAAAGGGGAATGTTGAAGTAACAACAGCTTCTTGGGGTAAGTCTTGTCAACTTCTTTCATAAACCTGTTGAACAACGGGAAAATGATTCTCGCATGTATCTATTTGCCATAGGCAATGCAGGTTATTTATTGAATATTTATAAGACGTTCTATACAGACGCCACAAGGCAAAAGAGGGGGTGGGAGGGCAGGGGATATAAAAACAACAATAACAGTCCTGCTAGCCCTTGTGACATTTGGACCGTGCAAGTGCGGATACAAGCAGTACAAGGGGTGAGAGGAGTGGTGTAGGAGTGGGGGGGGGAATACATGGAGGGGCAACAAATGCAAGTGGGGGGAGGGGAAGGGCGCAGGGGCTTGGAAAGTGCTTGGCGGAGCCCGGGCGGCGGAGGGGGGGCAGTCACGTGCAACGGCATGAAAGGGGAGGACAACCTTCAAAGTGCGAGGGAGAAGGGTGGACCAAACTCGAGGGGTGCCCATCCCACCAGGTTAGTCAGAAAAGGGCCTGGTCGGGCAGTGCTGGTTAGGGGAATGGGGGTGCTGGTGAATACTGGTTAGGGAGGGCCTGCAGCTCTGTGACTCATAGGTGAACCAGGCCACCAGTCGCAGTGGCAGGTGGGGGCAATTAGCGGGGGAGGGGGAAGGAGGTAGAGAAGAAAATGGTCTTGAGAAGCTTGCAGAGCTTAAAGGGATTCGGCTCAAGTCTGAGAGGGGCAGGGAGGCTCCTGCCAAAGAGAGAGATCTACCCCCACTCTCTGCTTGGAAAAGGTCTGATCTGCAGAGAGTCGGAGCTAGAGGACTGAATGACTCTAGCAGGGAGGTATTTAGGGAGAGAGAGTTGGATGTCCCAGGCCCCAAAAGACCTTGTGGATGATGCAGAGTGTCTTGAATTTGATCCTTGCAGCCACTGGGAGCCAATGGAGAGATTTAAGAGCTGGAGAGATGCGGTCCCCCTGCTAAAGGCCAAGGATAAGTCTTTCAGTCCTGTTCTGGTTTAGGTTAAGGGGGCGAAGAATGGAAAGATGCAGATTGAGGAAGAGGCTGTTGTAGTAGTCCAGCCTAGAGAGAGCCAGAGCTCTGGAGACATTGATTTTCTGGGGGAAGGTATGGAAGGTGGATAATGTCTCTGAGGAGGTGAAGCTGAGAGTGGATCTTCTTGGCAAGGTCTGTGATGTGAGGGGAGAAGGGTAGCGACGAGTCAAAAATGACACCAAGGTGTTTTGCCTCGCAAGATGGTGGGGGAGCGGATCCAGGGAGGGCGAGCAGAGAGTGGGAGGAAAGCAAAGGCCCAAATGAGAAGGAGTTCAGTCTTACTGGCATGAAGAGAGAGGTCATTAGCACCATGCCTGAATAGTAGTCAGACAATCTGGAATGAGAGAGGAGGGAAGCTTGAAGGAGAGATGGGTGTCATCAGCATAACACTGGAAATGAGGAGAGAAGGAAATCAAGTGGCCCAGATGGGCAAGTTAAATGTTAAAGAGCCACAGCGATAGGATAGATCCCTGAGGGATGCCGCAGGTAGAGAGTGAGATGGAGGAAAAGAAAAGAAAGGGCCCAGTTGTACCTGGGAAGGACAATTAGAAAGGAAGGAAGTCAGTCAGTCAGTCCAGTGCAAGGTCCATGATCCCAAGGGTGTCATGGAACCACATTATGAGGGTAGCATGATTGACCGTGTCAAAGGCAGAGGAGAGTTCATGGAGGATGAGAACAGAAGGAGAGTTGGAGTCCAGGTTTGAGAGCAGGTCTTCACGGGTGTTCAGGAGAGCAGTTTCCTTGCCTCTGGGTGCTCTTAAGCAAGAATGGTGGTCATGGAGACGGCCAACCGATTTAAGTATGATGGGTTAGTTGGGAGATGACCCAATTCTCCAAGATTTTGCCCAGGAATGGGGTAGTAGAGATAGGGCGATAGTTAGCCGGGAAGTAGGGGTCATGTAAGGAAGACATGGTATCAACAGTAAGACGCACGCAAGTGACCACAGTTCCAGGGTGTTTAGGTTTGAAAAATGCTCCTCTAATCCTAAATCTCAAGATGGGAGCAAGCTATGACCATCTAATAACGCAGTCCTAGTGGTGTCTTGTCAGAATAAATAGTGGTGTCTTGTCAAAATAAAAGGGCCTTTTCTAATAAACCTATTGCCTATCATTACCTCTAAATACAAATAGTGTGGGAAACATGTTATGCAAAATAAGTGTGCAAGAAATGATATGTCAGGATATTCAAGCCGTTGGTTTCCCTTTCCCACATTTCCAGCACGGGATAAGGCGGCACACTCGAGCTTAACAGTCTCTGGCTTCTCTAGCATGAGGGTGCAGTTCAAAATTTCAACATCATGGCCTTCTGTGCCAAAGTCTCTTTACCGTTCAAAGTCTCTTCTTTCAGAGGGCCTGATGCAACAAACCAATAATAAAGTTCCTTTCCTTTCAGGATTCTCCTACGCACACTTTTCTCAGTTGACTTACTGTTCACCTCGGAGCCCGTCCGCTGGGCTCATATCCACTTTACCACAAAGTTCATATTTCACATATACATAATTTTCTTGGGATTTCCATGTATCCAATTTCTCAGGTGACTCTCGTTTCACCCTGGATCCCCCTCTACCGGGCTCAGATCCGTTCTAACACAAAATCATCTGTTTCCCTCTACCGGGCTCAGACCAATTCATCGTAACACAAACTTGCTTTAACACAAAGCTTTCAATTGATCTCCCTCTGCCGGGCTCGGATCAACTTTATCTACTTTGCCATCAACTTTCTTTACTGTATCAACATCGAAGACTTCCGATTATGCACAGGATTTTGCTTGACCTGTTGCAGGACCACTTCGATTCACAATCCTTTGCCACTCTTTCACTTTTGTCATCTCTCAGCTGGACACCTTACTGAGACCTTCGATTAAGCATGCACGTGGTGCTTCACCACTCTGTCAAGGGGAATCATATATCTTGGTTTCAAAGTTCAATCACTCATCTGCAGTTCAACTTTACTCACGTTGGTTATCACAAGTGTTTCATACAATGTTCGTTCCAGCGCTCACCATACAATGTTGTCGCTTGCAACTTTGGCTTCAACACAGACCAGTCTTGTATCAGTCTCACCAACTCACCAGTTTTGATTTCATTGATGCTGCTTTCTTGTTGGAGCTAAGACAGTACCACGGCAGCTGGCGATTCTCGTCCCCTTGATTATTGACGCAGGAGGGCCCCGAGCACCTCCGACACACAATGCAGAATTCTTCAGCCTGGTTTGCTGTTCTTACACTTTCTATTCTTGAGATTTTGTGAAAGTAACGGTTCCTTGTCGAAAAGGTCAAGGGAACTTCCCTCCTTGTGATCCCCTTCGGTTTCGCTGTCTTCCTCCTCGTGTTAAACTGCTGTCTTGGAACTGCTGTTTCCGCGTGTGCTTTGCCTCGCCCCGAGTGTGCTCTCATGCTCCGCCTTTTATCTGTGTGGGAAGTGTAATGGAAATCGGGTGTGCGTGATGGTCAGTAATTGCCTGACCCTGCCTGACTATTGTATTGGGACACGTCGGGTATACGGCTCGGGTGTTAGTCCGTTTTCTCTCATAGTGGGCTGTCCGTGGGAGAGTGTTTGTGTTGTGAAAGGGGGGATAGAGTTCCTAAGTATCCTACCTGGTCGGATGGGGTAAAGGTGTTACAAGGGCGGGGATACTGCATCTCATCATACGGTGTCCCACTCCCCGAAGACCCTCACCCAGGTGATCCTCCTGCACTTGTTCATCCCCAGGAACTGGATCCAAAAGCACTGGCTGAGTCGTGGCCACCTGGATGACAGATCCAAGGGTGTGTGAGAAACCTAGGGCTATTCTCCCATGTAGATCACAAGAATCATCTATTGAGATGGCCTGGGGAGGGCTGTCTCTTTCGGATCCCAACCCTGGGGGTGGACGAGCGAGAGAGGATCAACTGGGTCGGGTAGTCCTGGGTTGTGATCATGGACATGCCCCAGGTGAGATGTGCTATCCGCCCATTCCCAATACCCCAACCCACTCCATCAGCCTTAATGGGGGTATTTTCAGTCACATCCCATCTCCCCCTCACCATTTCCAACAAACACGGAGACGAGGAAGATGCAACCAAGATCAATGAGGATTTCCCATGGGAACAATATGGGGAGTGTGAGAGAAACCGGCTATCGAAAGAATTCAAACTATGCCACTGATGGGCAGAGTCAGGCATTTACTAATTATCACTCACACCTGACGACTATTTTTACAATTCTAAAAGGTGTGGTCTTTTTTCAAAAAATGAGCAAGCTGGGGATGTTGTCTGGATCAAACAGGTCAAGGAGCAGAGAGCAGCAGGACCTGAAGCCTGGAGGAGAATGACGTGCTGAGACGTTGGCCCAGTGTTTAAAAGGGGCTGCAGCGTGGCTAGGGAGCCGTGTCTCAAAGGAGCCGGAGGGAGGCACCCTGCGTCCTGCTGTTGGCGGTCGGAAAAGTGCTTGTTCCCTTGGGACTTGTGCCTGTCCCATGGAAGCTTGAGGGGCAGGTGGTGAGACCCTAACCTCAACCCTGTGTATCCAGAGGGACCACTCTTCAATGCAATGCTGCCCGGTGAGTTTCATGTCAGTAAGAGAGAAACTCGGGAGCGTGTGGTTGACTGGAGCAGAGTAGGAGAAAGACAGTTGGTAAAGCGGCACGGAGCACAAAGGTGAAAGAAGCGAGTGGAAAGGTTGTAAAGCGGCACGGAGTGGAAAGTGAAAGAAGCAAATTGAGCTGAAACTAAAACGTGTGAATAGTAAGAAGAATGTTTATAGAGTGTTGAACCTTTGGCAGGCATATGAATTTAAAAGCAAACAAATGAAAATCCAAGGAAGTTATATCTGTGAAAAGACAAGTTGTAACTTGAAACAAATCCTTGTCCCAAAGGAAGAGGGGCATTGTGGTACATGTAGTGAAAAGACATGTTAAAAATCATTCCAGAATTACCTATGAACTAGGGGAAGGGAAACCCCTATAGTCTTTAGAAATGAGATACGAACAATGAAGTACTGAAAGTTAGTATCAGAGTGGTCTTGTTCTCGACATACTCAGATGTAATAGGACAATGGAAAAGTATCCATGTTATTAATTTAGGAAGGGCAGAAGTGGGAGCAAAACCCCTAACAAAGTCAGAAAAAAAAAGAAAAGTAAAGAAGGAAATGTTCAAGAGGCACAATAAAGAAAAAGACACGTGCAAGCGTGCACGAAATGTGCAAGAAGCACAATGCAGAGAAAGTAAAGCAAAGAAAGGTGCACGGCAGGGTGAAAGAAGAGAAAGAAAAATATTGCAAGTGTGCACAAGAAAGCAAGGAAGGTGCAAATGTGTATGAGAAGGAAGAAAAGGAAAAACAGGAGAACAAGAAAGGGTGCAGGAAGCACCTGAAGTTGAAAGGTTAAAAAGGAAGAACAAGGGATAAAGAGATGGGTTACAGGTTTCGAAAGTCTCTGATTGCACCCTGCAAGGGAAGTGTGTGTGACAGAACTGTATATAAAAGGAAAGGTACATCCTGACAAACTGAACTTGTGCTTAAAACTAAAAGGGGCCTAAGCTCGGGGAAGGGACCCCTGAGAGGCTTAAGCTGACCTTGTGTTTGAATCCAAGAGGGGCCTAAGCTTGGGAAGGGAACCCTGAGAGGCCTAACTAAGTGAAATACGTATTATCTTGTGATACTGAAGGACTTGAAGCTTGAAGAGGACCTGTGATTATGTTTTGTACTCTGAAGACTTAACGCTTGTGGAAGGGAATCCCATAAAAATGAAGACATTGAAAGTGGGCACAAACTGTTTCGAAGATCTTATGAACATCCTTGTTTTGATTGAACTCATTTTTGTGAAACTCGCCAACCTACACCTGGTGAGAATACCACCTGAATCCAACCTTGGTTTCCTATTTTCTGTTGAACCACTATATTTTTCTTTTAAGAGACTTCCTAACACATTTTGTCAAAGAGTGACGGCAAGCATAGTTTTAGACACAGACAGATTTTTACTTTGGACTTTCATATTTCGACATCCTTTAGAAACATCACTTAAGGGAACCATCCCTTTAGTGTTGGGGCCAGTTAGTTATTACACCAACCCAGAAACCTTAGTAAATAAAGGTTTTGAAACTAACGTCTTTGAGTCTGTGTCTCTCCTGATACCATGCCTTTCTCACAGGTGTCGGAGATGGAGAGGTGAAGGTTAGCAAGGGCTGTGGCGGCGGGAGCGTCAGTAGCAGCTGTGTGAAAGGGGGGGGGGAATCAAGGTGGCAGCAAAAGCAGCAGCTGACACTAGCTTCATCGGTCGAATGAAGGAGAAGGAGACTGGCAGTGCGGGCAGAGGCTTGGTCAGGGAGCCAGAGAGCTCCAGATGAGAGGAGAGGAGGGAATGGTCAAACCAGGAGATGGGTCTGGTGAGAGGGTTAGAGATGGGGATGTCTGCTGAAATTGGCTCATCCAAGGTGTGTCCAGCTGAGTGAGTCAGACCAGGGGGAAGAATAGTGAGGGAAAGAGTGTCACAGAGGTCGCGGAAGAGTATGTTTGCCGAATCAGAAGCATCAAGATGAATGTTGAAATCTCAAGAGGAACAGACACTTGGAGGTAGAGGTCATGTGAGAAGAGTTGAGGTCAGCCCACACAGAGAGGAAGAGGAAGGGCGGACTAGAAGGCCTGTAGATGGTGGCAAAAGAAAGCTAGAATGTAGGGGAAACACCATGCCTGCAGACGAGGCATTCGAAGGAGGAATGGGATTGAGTGGGTATGATGGTAGCAGGGACCATTAAGGGAAGATCAAGGCCACTCTGCCTCCAGATCGGTTTGGCCTGGGTTTGGAGAGAATCTTGTAGCCCTTGGGTAGAAGAGTGTCAAGAGCACACACTTAGCTGGCATTGAACCAAGTCTCAGTAAGGGCTAGAGCATCAAGGTCAAAGTCTTCAAGAAGGAGACAGATGTCGGAGGAGTGTTTACTGACAGAGTGGGCATTGAGAGTAGCTAAGTGGTGCAGATTACCCACTTTGAAGGTTTTCCGGGGAGGGGTACAGGGATGTGGTACTCGGTTGTGTAGAAGGGGGCAGGGGGGTGCAGAGGGGGAATGGCAGGAGAAGGAAGGAAATTAATGCAAGACGGAAGGCACCTATCAAGAAGGAGGAGGTTGGGCTGAGATCCCTCTGCCATGACCATGCCATTCTGGTAGACATTAATGATGCACCTAGAGGATGAGAAGTTACAGTTCTCTCCTTCTTGATCCTTCCTACAACGAGGGCTTTTCTCCTGCCAGCTCCGATTTCTTTCTACACAAGCTATTGGCTGTTGGCTGTTGGCAAAGTGGTCTACAACCTTCTTCCACAGGGTATCTGGGACAGCTACCTTCAAATTGCCCTGACGTTTCTTTCCGCTTTCTTCGGCAGTGCAGGTTATAATGTCTAAAGGTGGGTTGAGAGCTTGGAGGAACGGCAGACCCCTGTGCTATTGTGTAATCTGGTCGAGTGATTAGTTGAATCCTGCAGCCCGGTACATGCTTTGCTTGGGGAAAAAGCAAACATTCCTAAAGGTAGAGTATGCACGAGTGAGGCAAACTTTGTTGATAATGGGGCTGGATTATGTTTACAACCTGGATAGAGCTTCTTTGGTAAGGTCAGTACACCTTGTCTTGGTTCGCAATTTGGTACATGCAACTAGCACTGTACGTGCTAGGATAATGGTCACACAATATAAAATTACAAATAATAAAAAAACAAATTGTGAACCAAGACCATGTGTACTGACCATCTTACCTAAAAAGCCCTATCCAGGATGTAAACATAATCCAGCCTCATTATCAACAAGGTTTGCCTACTCACTCAGTTATAATGTCCCTTTGTTGGAAAATTGTATTCACTTTGTTTAATCATTGGCTTTGACAATGTGGGGTGCAATATTCCCCTATTTGGCATCTCCCTTTTGGAGGGTTCCGTTCACTTTGCTCAATTATTGGCACCTTTTGGCTTTGGCAATGCAGGTTACAATATTCACCTGTTTGATATCTTGCATTAGGAGAGTTGCAACCAAACTGCTTTTGTTTTAAAAGTTCAGCATTCAGAAGGTGCACTTGTGCACAGCGGTGTGTTTTGGAGCACCCAGGTGTTACTTCTATACGGCCAACTCACTGTCTGTCCTGGTGTCCGTTTAACTCACTGCTTCTGCTTCTTCACACATCGGGGCCTTTGTGACTTTTGACCGCTCCGGTCAGCCTTCTTCTACTCACGCTGTCAGTTATTGGAGCACCCACTGCTCCACACGCGCTTCAGTGACAGTCGCTCACGGGACTCCTCACAAAGACCCTACCTAGAGTCTCCGCTCAGGTGGCCAGGGAAAGGCAGGCGCTTTCTGATCATGACCTTGGAGGTGGTGTTCTGTGGGAGGAGAAAGGGCCCAGTGGAATAAGAGGACTCCATAGAGTGGGATGCAATATTTATCTTCCTCCAGGGAAGAAATGTCAGTGATACCCAAATCTGTAATGGCTTTTTGTCAGAGCTTTTAACTTCCCCCAAGTTGAACATCTTAATGTGGGTGAAAAAATGCATAGATCCATAGGCATTGTTAATGTTGAAGGATATTTGCATCGCGCACTATCACCACCGGAGTGGTGCTCTGGCGGCTCTGAAAAAGGGAGGGGGGAGGTGAGTTAGTGGGAATAAGCTGGAAAAGTGCAAGAGAGCAGTGATGTGCTGTTGGCAGCCTCAGCCCGGTGGGTCCGTTGGCTGGGCTTGGGGTGTTTTACGGTCGGTAGTCGTTGTGTGCTGTTGTGCAGGTCTATTTGGGGTTTGTTTTGTTGTTGTAGTGAAGTTTGTGCGGATTGTTGTGTTGTAGGCTTGTGGTTGTGTTTGGTTAGAATTTGAGAGGTGTATGCAGAGGGATGAAATTGTTAGTGGATCAGTTAATTGGCATCGCTGTCCTTGCAATTATGTCTAGGTGTAATGCTATTCTCCAGCATGGGGTCTGGCATGGATTCACATGCTCATGAATATTCCCCGTCGTCAGGCTGGGAATCCTCGGTAAAGAAAAAAAATCAGTATCAGTTTCATTTCTGATCTGTCTTTCTTAGTAGTAACCAATCACTGGTCTCTGGGTCATACTGCCCCCAGCCAATGACTGCCCTCTCCCTAAGCCCCGCCCTCGGCAGCCATCCTCAGATTTTTACCGCACGTTCAAGTGTTGGGAGTCCTCGTGCTATAGCTCTCGAGCTTTTACTGCGTTCTGTGCTTTTTCAAAGAGATTTATCTCATTTTTCGGTTAAATCGAGCCTCACGCTCCACCGTTTCTACTTCCGATCAATGGGGACCCGTTTCGGATTTATCTACGTCCCTCAAGAGTGAAGTTTTCATCGAGTTACGCTTCTTGGAGGATTCCAGAGTTTCTGAGGCCTACCTCGTGGACGAGAAGAACATGGCCCAGGATAAGGGAAGCTCGACTCCCGGCAAACTGTTCAGGATCTGCCCTGGATGCAACCTACAAAATGTGTTCAAGGATGACGACCATTCGAAATGCCTTCATTGCCTCCACAAGGACAAAACGCACGTGGAGAAGGACTGTGCGTTTTGCATGAACATGTCGGATCGGACTATGAGGGATCGCCGGACCCGCCTCTCCAACTGGCTGGAAGGCAAGAGCCCAGCAGGTGAGAAGTCTGAGTGGTCTTCTTAGTCCTGTGAGGGCGCCCCGGCGCCAGGGGCCCAACAGAAGGCAAAGCACCGCGAGTCTGCAGGTACCGGGAGCGCGGAACGGTCGGGCTCCTTGGCTGACAGGCAGGGCGCACATTCACCGACGCCATCAACCGCAAGCCAGTGCTCTGGCTCGGGGAAGAGAAAATCCGAGAACCCGGCTAAGCTTCTGGAGAAGCCCCGGTTGATCTCGAAGGAACCGGCCGAGGGGGAGCGAGGCGGTGACCCTCCCCCTAAGGTGATGGCCTCAAGCGCACCTAAGGCGGCGAAGGCCCTGATCCACCTGGCTACGGCCTCTATCGAGGGAGTCACTGCGGCCCTGGCAAAGCCTGTGAAGGCTATCCCAGTGGAGGCGACCTCGGGGCCCAGAGTTTCCCTGCTCCGCGGAGGGAATCCTCTTTTAAGCCCATTGAGAAGACCCCCGTGAAGACCCCGGTGGAAAAAGAGGGGAGGGGGCTGGTGTCTGTTACGGACACTGACACAACCTCCGAGGAGGAGCTGGCCGAGAATCTGGAAGAGGCCCAGCCCCACGGGAGGAATCCCGAGGAGGGGTACGATGAGAGCGAGGGTGGCAACGACGACGAGGTTCCCGTGGAGGAAACCCGAGCCTCAGGACAACTCGGCAGCCATTTTGAAGGCAATCCAATCCTTATGCACGGAGATGAGGATGAGACTGCCCCTACCCCCGGCGGACGACCCAGCTGTGCCGGGTCTGTCGGGAAGCCCTCCGAACAAGAGGAGGAGAATTCATCCATTGCCCCTTCAGCCCTCACGGCCTTCTCAACCTTTGTCGCCTTCCCCGATCCCGAGGGACGACGCTGGAACGGACACCGCCCAAGAGATTGGCTCCTTCCATGCCATGATTGCCAGGGCATCCAAGCTTTTTTCAGCTCTGCCCTGAGGAGAAGGAAGGCTTCCTCTACCAACGGCGCGAGGCCAAGAGGAAGACGGTCCTCGTGGTGCCATTCCTGGATGACATCTGGGACAAGGGACTTGCCCTCCTCAAGAACCCGTCCACGACACCTGCCAAGAGGGACCGGTATGAGAAGAAGTACCGAGTCCCCGACGCCGCCCCGTTGAGCCTTAGGCCGCAGCCGACCCCAGATTCGGTTGTCTCAACAGCGGGCAAGAAGAAAGCGGGGGGCAGAGGGGGGGCGGCATCGGCTTCATCCTCAACTTCCCCACCGGATGGTGAGGGAAAGAAGCTGGACACCATGGGACGACGAGTCATCTCGTCGGCGGCAACGACGATTAAGGCGGCCAACGCCCTAGCGATTGTGGCCCGCTACGACAGGGAATTGAGGTACAAGATTGCCCCCCCTGTTGTACTTCCTCCCAGACGATAAGAGGGCAGAGGCCCATGCGATCCTACCGGAGGATGAGGTGGCGTCGGACCACGCCAGAACTGTGGCCACGGAGCCGACACCGGTTTCCACCAGTTAGGCAACAGCGTTTGCCTTCGACAGCGGGGGTGGCTCAAGGCGACGGATTTACACCAGGACGTGCAAGCCAAGGTTTTGGACATGCCCTTCGACGGGAACAATCTGTTTGGAAAGACTGTGGATGAGTCGCTACAGGCCATAAAGACCGACACAGCTCGGGCCTTGGGAGTTCTGCAGCAGCGACGGCCGCCCTTTCGAAATCCCAGAGGCAAGCAAGGTGCCTCCCAAGGATTCGGCAGCAGCTTCTCGACCTACCGTCAGGCGGCCCGCTCCTCGTCATAAGAAGCCTACAGTGGACGAGGCAAGTCGGGTGGATCTCACCGTCGTCGCCAGGGAGGCCAAGGCGGCTTCTAAGCAAGAATGAACCGGCCGCTGCGTCGGGCCCCCACCGAAGCACCCTGGTGGGAGGCCGGCTGACAAAGTTAGTCAGCGTATGGGAGTCCATCTCCACCGACCGTTGGGTGCTGGATGCCCTGGCCCACGGGCACACACTGGCATTTCCAAAGAAGTGCCCCCGAATTCCGCCCGTGGCCAGGAAGGAATACCACATCCCTCAACTGCTGTTAGAGGTAAGGGCGATGCTCAAGAAAGGAACCATCGAGCTTGTCCCAAAGAGGCTGCGGGGCTCCGGAGTATACTCAAGATACTTCCTCGTCAGAAAGAAGACAGGAGGTTGGCGTCCCATCCTGGACTTGCGTCGGCTAAACAAATACATCAAGGCACAGAAGTTCCGGATGGTCACCCTCCAGCACGTGCTGGGACAGCTGGCGGAAGGAGACTTCCTAGCGTCGTTGGATCTGGAGGATGCGTACTTTCACATCCCCATCTTAAAAGGACACCGAACGTTTCTCAGGTTCGTAGTCCAAGGGCAGCACTACCAGTTCAAGGCCCTCCAGTTCTGATTGAAGTCGGCGCCCAGGGTGTTCACCAAGTGCTTAGCACCAGTGGCGGCGCGGCTGTGTCTGCAGGGGATCCACGTCTACCCCTACCTGGACGACTGGCTCATCCGAGCAGGAACAAGGGAACTCGCCGTCGAGCACACGGCAAGGACTGTCCGGCTGCTCACGGACCTGGGATTCTCCATTAACTTCCCCAAATCCCACCTGGTTCCGTCGCAGGTCGCACTGTTTCTGGGAGCCAAGCTCGATACAGTAGCGCAGCTGGCCTTGCCGTCGGAGGAAAGAACACAGGCCATCCAGGGCAAGGTACAGCGTCTGCTGGCCACGGATGTGGCCAGAGTGAGGTCCATCAAGTCCCTTCTCGGGATGATGTCCTCTTGCATCTGTCTGGTGCGCCTGTGCAGGCTTCGGATGCGTCCTCTGCAGGAGTGCCTCGACGCCCGTTGGACACAAGCGACGGACAGCTTCGAGGACAAGATCTCGCTCAACTAAGTATTCCGCCAGGCAATTGGATGGTGGGGCACCCGCACGCATCTCGCCGCGGCCACGGTCTTTGAGACCCCAGCATACCAGGTGACGGTGACGACGGATGCCTCCCTGGAGGGGTGCTGAGCGCACACCGGAGATCTTCACGCGACAGGCCTGTGGCTTTCGGAGAAGAGGCCGCTCCACATCAACATACTGCAGCTCCGAGCAGTGTTCTGGGCCCTCAAGTCATTCCTCCCGTCCCTCAAGGGCAAGGTGGTGAGGATCTTCACCGACAACACCACCACGATGTTCTACATCCGGAAGCAGGGAGGAACCATATCCCCAGCCCTATCCAAGGAGGCCCAGGATCCTTGCCCTAGGCTGTTGCCCAGGGGATAGTTCTGGTGCCTTTTCATCTAGCAAGGATAAAAAACACCAACTCGCTCAGCAGGGAGCTGCGCTCTTGCCACGAGTGGGAACTACGCCAGGATCAAGTGGATCAACTCTTCTGGCGATGGGGTAAACCCCAAATCGACCTGTTCGCGACAGCGATGAACTCCAAGTGCCAGAGGTTCGCCAGCAGGTTCCCCGAGCCGAGGAGCAGGGGCGATGCTTTCTCGTTCCCCTGGGACGCCCTGTTCCTGTATGCGTTCCCTCCGTTGCTGTTGCTGCTCAGGCTCATCAACCAACTCGAGAGGTGCCGGTGCAGGATGATCCTCGTCGCACCGAGGTGGCCGAGACAGATATGGTTCCCGGATCTTCTGGACTTGTCAGCATCCCCACCAGTCAAACTGTCGATGGACGCAGATCTTCTCTCCAGAGAAGGAGGCGCCATTCTTCATCACGACCCGGAGTCGCTGAACTTGCAGGCCTGGCTCCTGCAGCACTAGAGTTTGGAGGGTACGATATCCCGGCTGACTGCAGAGAGGTTCTTGCAAAGGCCAGGGCGTCCTCAACTCTCATGTGCTACGGACACAAGTGGAAGAGGTTCTCTATCTGGTGCCGTGCACAGATTAACCCTCTACGGATTATGTCCCCTCAAGAGCTACTGTACTTACTGTCGCTGGCCAAAGCTGGACTAGCTCACGCTTCCATCAAGATACATCTGGCAGCGATTTCCCGATACACCAGAACTGCAGGATGGTCGTCCCTGTGGTCTCACCTGGTGAAGGAGTTTATGAAAGGACTGTTCCGATCGTTCCTGCCGGTGAAGGCTCCAGCCCCGGCGTGGGAACTCAACGTGGTGCTGACGAGGCTCATGGGCCTGCCATTTGAGACCTTGCATTCGGCTCCATTGAAGTTTCTGTCGTGGAAGACAGCGTTCCTTGTGGCCATCACCTCTGCACGTTGTGTGGGAGAGATTCAGGCCCTTTCCTGCAAGCCTCCATGCTTGACTTTCCACGAGATGAGGGTGGTGCTGAGGACGCACCCCTCCTTCATGCCCAAGGTGCCGTCGGACTTCCATCTCAACGAGCCCTTGGTGTTACCAGTCTTTTTCCCGTCGCCTTCGTCGCCGGCCGAGAGGACTTTGCACTCGCTGGATGTAGCTAGAGCGCTGAAGTTCTACTTGGACCGAACAAAGAGTTTTTGGAAGTCCTCACAGCTGTTTGTGAGCTTTGGACCTGTGAACCAAGGGAAGGCTGTCTCGAAGGCTTCCATTTCCAGATGGCTCTCTGGCTGCATCATGCACTGTCATCGGTTGGCAAACCGACCGTTGCCCGGCCGTCCGAGAGCCCATTCGACCAGAGCGATCGTTGCTACCACGGCATTCTTGTCTGGTGTGCCCCTGCTGGACATCTGCAGGGCTGCTACGTGGAGGTCGACGCACACCTTCACGAGATTCTACTGCGTCGACCGGGATTCCAGGGAGGAGTCCAGAGTCGGCCAGGCAGTGCTGCAAAACCTGTTCGAAGGTGAGCCTGGTGAGGAGATAAGAGATGCTTAATGTTGAGTTTTATGTAATGCTTAATGTTGAGCCTTGCCACCTCCCGTGGTTGTGCATGTGTGTTCTGCTATGTATTCTTATATTTATGAGCATGTGAATCCATGCCAGACCCCATGCTGGAGAAGGAACAAGTTACTTACCTGTAACTGTTGTTCTCCAGCATGGGTCTGGCATGGATTCACATGCAAACCCTCCCTCCGTCCCCTCTGCGGCTCTTCACTTGGTCATACTGCCACTTTACGTGCTACCAAATCTGAGGATGACTGCAGAGGGCGGGGCTTACGGAGAGGGCAGTCATTGGCTGGGGGCAGTATGACCCAGAGACCAGTGATTGTTTACTACTAAGAAAGACAGATCAGAAACGAAAATGATACTGATTCTTTTTCTTTACCGAGGATTCCCAGCCTGACGGGGAATATTCATGAGTATGTGAATCCATGCCAGACCCATGCTGGAGAACAACAGTTACAGGTAAGTGACTTGTTCCTTATTCTCTATTCCATCCGAGTGTGGCACTTGCTAATCTTCAATATCCTATCTAGATTTGAGGCAGGCTAGTGATCATGATTTCATCTAAGTTTGGTGCATGCTAACACTCACAGGCTAAGATTAAGCATTCCATCTAAATCCATCTAAGTGTGGCGCATGCTAACATTCACATTTCTAACTAGATGCAACGCAGGCTAAAGTTCAGAATTCCATCTAAGTGTGGCACACGCTAACATTCATAATCCTATGTCGATGCGACACAGGCCAATCTTCAGTTCTTTCTAGGTGTGGCACTAGTTAACATTTGCAAGTAAGTTAGTGTGTAATGCAAAGCACCATTTACAGTCCAGCCATGAATAGATTTAGGGTGGTGGTCACAAATCTCTAAGTATGCATGGTGTAAGTCTATGGCAGTCTACGTTATGGAAAGGTAAGGTAGAGTGGAGGGGGCTTTCTGGAGTAGAGTAATTGCTCTACACCCCACCCATGCCACACTTACAGTTTTTGTTGGTGTCTGTTGACTGCTGGCTTCATTGGATTCCCCCTGCTGACACCTGCAGACACGTCTTGGAGCCGCCAATGTAGGAGCCACCCTTTGCCTTGGGGCCCTCAGTACATAAAGCAAGCCAAAAAAATGGATTACAATCATTGTGAAACTATTCACTCAGCATCAACCAGCCCCTAAAGATGCTTCTAAATGGGTTTCCCTGCCACATCCTTCCACATGGCAGTCCACAAAGCAGGAAGGACCAAGGGAGGGAGACCACGATAAAGCGAGGTGTAATAATGTAACCGAGATTGCATGAATGCAGTGATTGTGCTTTTTTTGTGTTGGGGAGTGAGGAAGGGAAGGCTCTGACTTTGGGTTGAAAGTGGGGTAAAGCAATATTGCTGATTTGTGGGGATGAAGGGAGCTGGTCATCCAGTTATAATCCTAGACTGTGAACTGTGGCCACAGATGTGGGGCGCACTGAAAGTGGCGGAGTCCACATGAGAGTGGACCACAGAGCAGCAGGCCCATCAATGGCCATGACCTTATCAGCGCTGAGTTTCATGGATGTCTTGCTCATCCCGGAGGATGGGTGGGAAGTTGGCATCATTGTTGAGCTGAAGCAGTAGTTCAGTATCGCCTTGAGAAGAAATGAAACCCTTTTAAAAAATAGGGAGACTCCTAAAGCTGGATGCTCCCCTACACCACAAATAGTAAAGAAAAATCTGAAAATAATATCAATTTAGACTTTAAAAATCTTTATTTCCCAACAAAGCCAAGTCTATCAAATTATCCTTGTGATATTATTTTAAGGAATACAATTAGGAAAAGAAATTGGCATGAAAACAACATTCCCATTTGAAAAACTGATTTTTGCATTATGAACTATAAGTTCCAATATCCCCGACGGACTGGGACGAAGAAGAAGATTGAAGAGGAACAAAACTACAAAGCACAGCTTGTTAAAGGAAATGACTGAGGGAGACTGTGATGCTTAAAAGGCCCCCTTAGGTGCAGGCCTTTAGTGTGAATAAGGTGCAGAGTAGTAGTCGTAGGTGGAGAAGTTATGAACTCCTCACGTTGCAGCAGAGGCTGGAGGAGAAAAGATGCTGGGACCACTGTCGGACAGTAGCCGGGCCTGAGAGGATATTCACCTCCAGAAGTCTGACTTGCAGAGGCTGCGCAGCAGTAAGTGAAAGTTGTAAAAGCTTCCCACACAACAAGGCTGTTTCTATGACAGGCGAACAGCGGAGAGCCTTTGGAGCAGAGGAAGCTCTGTGTACGAGCGGCACAGGCAGCGTGAGACTTTAAGGAACAGATTGCCAGACCGTGAGGAGCAGCTGAGGCAAAGGACCTGGGAGCAGCGAGGGAAACTGACATGCACGCCACACTCGATGAATTCACTAAGCTATTTCGAAACCCGAGCGCTCTGCAACCGCTCACGTGCTCAGGACAGGTACCTTCACAACAGAATGCAAACGCGTAGAGGGAAAATCATGAAAGAAGGCAATTTTGAATACAAAGCTGACAGAAAGCAGAGAAAGCATTATTTTGTAAAACAAACTGACTGTGGTTTTAAGTGTCCAGGGTTGTTTGAAAGCCAGCAGCAAGAGGAAACAAACTACCATTGCCCAAGCCAAAAGAAAGTTGAAACAAGGCAATTTAAAGCTAACGCACATTGCCAAAGTCAAGAGGGGGCAAATAAGAATCCAAAGGTTTAAAGCTTGTTGCCCATGTTTAATGAAATGCGTAAACGAAGCTGGTGAAAACCCACATTACCAAAGCCAAAGAAGAGATAGAGCGAGAATATATTATTGTCAGTATTTGGTTAATGAAGAATTGGGGAAACAAGAGCGGCAAGAAGACTGCCCTTGTGGTAGAGAATATTCAGAAGGAGTAGAGCATAACTTGCAGAGTTTTTGGAAATCACAAAAGTGTAATGAAGAGCACCAATGTGAATCTTGTCTTCCATGAAGAAATTCTCAAAACGTGATGTTAAGCAAGAAACATTGAGTAGTTGTTGTAAGCTGATCTTAACCACAGAAGCACATGTTCGTAATTTCCTGGCCTGGCCGGGGAGTACACGAGGTTAGAAGCTTTGGTAACACTTTATCCTGTTCGGGCAGGGGAGAATAGCCAAACAGAGAACCTTAAAGTATTAGGCCTGGCATGGAAGTAAACTAGGTGGAAGTTGATGAAGTGCAGTAAAGTGGTGTTCATGAATCATCCTGCCAAACTTTCATTGCTGAAGAAAGTGTTGTATAAACTGCTGCAGAAGTGTATAATTGTTTCTAAACCAATATGTGGTTGAAGAATAATTTTGACAAAGACAATTTGCTCATTCTAATGAATTCATGAATTGTTGTGGGTTTTTGCATAGATTTATTTTCTTAATATTACAAGTGGAAGAGAAGGAAAAATTGTTGAACAATCCTGAAGAGTTTGAACTTAAGTTGAAATCAAAAGCACTGAATTGGAACTTTGATGCAAGACATGATTTCTTTATTCTTTTGGAACTGTTGAACAGAATCCTGCTTGAATCTGGGGAATGGAAATTTGCTCCGATTTATAAGGAGAAGCAGTTATCATATTGTAGATTTAACTGTTACTTATGTTGCTTTTGAACTGCCATAATTATTACCTTGTTGAGTTGTTGTATGTATAAGTGTGAGGGACAGAAACCTTTTGTTAGAGTGTTTTCCTTAGTTTATTTTAGGCAGGGAAATCCTTGTTTGAGCTGCGATAGTGAGGCGTTTATCCAACCTTTCGATTTAATAAAATGGCATCTTTTGAAAAACCTTCACACAGTTGGCAGCCTCACATTTCTGACACATCACATAGTCCTCTGCATCTGGCTGGACCCCGACCTCTGTTATGTGAGGTTATTTGGGATTTATATAGCGCTCTATATATCATTGGTATGACCTCATTGCGCTGGTAGGTTGAAGGCCCTTGGGGACTGTTGTCCAGGTCAGTCGAGAGAGTAGGGTGTCTAAGGGTGCTTGGGTGCACTGATTATGTGTGCAGCAAGTGTGATTGCCTTATGGTAGCTTCATCCTAGCATTAGGTGTGGTAGTATTTGATATGAGTTGAATGTGTGCAGTCTGAAGGTGGTCACCAGGTTCTGGCTGCGTTAGGCCTGTGTAGGATGCTTATGTGTGCAGCTAGACTGATTTTCGTGGGTTATAGCTGCATTTTATCAGAACGTTGAGGTGTTCATGAAGTATTGTTTTTATGTGAGCAGCTAGGCCACAATTGATCGAGGGGTGTAGCTGCGCTCTAATTGAGTGCTAGTGTAGGGTATAGAGTGAGCATAGTGATAGGAGAGTTGAGTGTCTGAGTGGAGGTATTGAGCTGACGAGCTCGCTATTCTGGATTTCAAGTGCACGTGTGTGAATGTCGCATTAAGAGTAGATTTATTGGTGACTTGATAGTCTCATTCAGTGGTGTCATTGCTCAAGATCTCTTTGAACATTAGTCATCAGCTTGCAAGTTCTCTGTATGGCGTCCCGCTACTGGCAATGTGGCGAATCCAACCAAGACTTCCTCCTCCTCCTGCTGTTGCTTCTTTCTATTTGGCCACATCTGAAGGGCCTTTATATTTTTGGCTTTTGTAACTCTGGATCCCTCTTCCTTGTCTCAGTACAAAGAGTATTATGGGACTTGAAATCCATAATGTTTTTAGTTGTTTTAAAGTCATTTAATTTTTGCTTTTAATACTGTTAAGGGAGGAATTGTAACGGGATTAATAGTTTTCTCTGGGATTGATCAGCCAAGCACAATGTAGAATTATAGCAACTAAAAGTAGTTTTATTAACTCCTGGTCCCTTTTTATAGTTGTTTCCATGGTTACAAAAAGGAATTTCATACTTGGTACCTTGGATAAGCCAGGGAAGAGGCTCAACTGTGGCAACATGCCCTCAAATATTCAGGCATTAGGAAACCTGCATCCACCCAAGAGGATAAATGCTGCGTCTCTCCTGAATGAGTCACCACATTCCCTTGACAGCCTTCTCCCATGTGATCCTCCCCACTGATAAAACCCTCAGGGTTAGGATTAGGTAGTGTCTGCCTTTCCCTTGCCACATGGGAGGAGGCTGGTATGCTGTGATGACCCACAGTGTTTAGTCCATTTGGCACTGTTTGGTTATGCAGCATGTTCCAAGGGCATGAAGTACAAGTTGTACTGATAGGCAGAGGTGATGAAGAATGTGCACAGACAGGAAAGAACCCACGTTGCAGGACACTTCCATTGTTAAAGATCAAAGAAGTACTGTTTGTTGCCAACAAATTAGAGGCGGCAATAGTAATCTGTGCAGCAGTGGGTTTGGTGGGATTCAGTGAAGTGATATTCAAGGTGAACATGAATTGTGTTGCCATACTGGGGTACATATGTGCAAAAGTAACGTGGATCGAAGAAGAGACTTCAGTGAAGATACAGACAGTAGTAGAATATGCTTTTTGCTTCTGAGGAAATGTCACGGTACCTGTGGGAACTAACAACAAATGCAACAAAACATTATTCATCTCTGATCTTAACAAAGGAACAGCCGCTCTTATTTTTTGGTTTGCGCCCAGCAAGCCTACATGCATCTCCCACCATTATGGGGAGGCACTTGCTCACTAACTACCCTGCGCTCTGCTTTCTTTGCGGTGCCTGACGCACACCTGTCTCTAGTGGATATGCCAGGACCACTGCCATCCCAATCCCTGCAAGTAAAGCACAAGACGCACTCAATTCAGAGACGCTGTCAGAAACGATCTAACTAATTGAAGGCCATTCCAGACAAATATCGCCTCTAGACCAAAACAGAGACTTATTTTGCTTCCCTCTTGGTGCAAGGTATCCAGGCTGCAGCCAATGCCAAATGGTTGCAGATAGTCACTCAGGCAGCCAAGGCGTATAAAACATCTATTTCCGCAGCTAAAAGAAATTACTATGAGCATTGCATTTTTGGGGCAGCCTCTAGTTCCAAGGAGCTTTTCAGAGCCCTCAAAGAACTGGAGGCCCCATGTCCCATGCCTGAGCAAGCTATTAAAGACACCAAGTGGTGTAATGATATTCAAGAGGCCTTCTCAGATAAACAAAAAAAATGCAGGCAACCATCACCTGCAAAAACAAGGATAGAATTGAAAATTCACATGACACTTTAGGGCCGGTAATACCCAGGACCTTCCCTGAATTTGCTTTTCATCCCATCTCTGAGCAGCACCTTGCTGAAATCCTTTGCAAACTGAAACCTGCCATTTGTAAGGGCGGTGGTTGTCGTGCTATTACGGTAAAGGCCTGTGCCCCTCAATTTGTACCTCTTATAACCAAATTTGTCACTGCGTCTTTGAGGGAGAATGTTGTCCCCAGTGACATAAATGAAGCCTGGATTTCGCCTTTAATAAAAAAACGTCCTTGACCCTGTCTTTTCAGGAAACTATCCACCCATTACGAACGTGCCCTGTCTGTTAAAAATCATGGCTAAAGTAGCACGTTTACAGACTGAGAACTTTCTAGTTGAACATGACGTCCTGGGGCCTAAGCAATCGGGCATTAGAAGAGCTCATAGTACAGAGTCTACCCTACTTGAACTTAAAACCAATATATTGCAAATTATGGCAAAGGGAAATACCACCATGGTTATGCTCCTGGATATCTCTGCCGCCTTCGATCTACTGTATCATACCATTCTGGCAGAGAGGCTCTGTTCGTGCTGGTAGAGAGACTCCCAGAACCCCCTCTGTTTTGCATAATAAGTAACTTGGAGTGAGACCCAAAGTTACCAGGGGAATCCAGACGTGGACCCGTTGCTCACTGTTCTCAGAGGCACAGCTCCACCTCACTGATGATGCCCAACAAGGCTGAAACACGTGTATGGGGTTGCTGTTGGTACTCTTGTTCAGAGAGGAATTGCCTTGCATTTCGGGGCTGGTCTGCCCCTGGGCAGGACAAAGACTGATATGCAGGGATATTTCTTCTCTGTGAAAGGGACAGTGAGCTAAAAACTTGGTTGAGACTCTCCCGGGGGCCATCCACCCAAGAACAGTTCAATGGGCTGTGTTTGTGCCGGTAGAGAGACTACCAGAACCCCCTCTGTTTTGCATTCTGGCAAAAAGATTATGGGTTATGGCACATTTCTCCATTTCTGCCACTGAATTGGGGAAATCATTCCTGGCAGATCATAGTGCAAAGGCGTTCTTTGAGGATGCTCGGGTTGAGGAGGATGTCACCTGCACGGTTCCACAAGGCTCGTGTGTGTGTGTGTGTGTCACCCACCCTATGTAACATCTTTACCCTCACCTCGTTTGAGCAACTTGATGAATTGGGCGTCCTATACGCTAACTACGCTTATGACACGCAATACCTCATTCCTCTTAGGGGGGACTATGATTCGGACTCAGCTTCTCTTAGCTCCACCTAGGAATACCTCCTAACATGGATGCAAGAAAAAAAGCTTGCCCTTAACAGTTCTAAGACAGAACTCATGATGCTGGGTACTGACACGCAGTTGAGGGGGCTTGACCTGGCGTATCTCTCCTTTAAAATTGCAGATTGCAATATTCCTACAGAGCCCAAGGTCAAGACACTTGGGATGATCTTTGATCAAGAATTATCTATGAAAAGTCTGGTTAATAGCCTTGTGTCTAGCACTTGTTACCATCTGAAATTTCTGAGTCTGCTACCGCCCTTCCTCTCATCTGTCAACCGTGCTACGGTTGCTTGGGCGATTATAGTAGCCAAATTGGATTACTGTTCCAACCTTCTACTTGGCATCTCCAAACACAGCCTCGTTTACAGGTGGTTCAAAACAAGGCAGTATGCATCGTTGTAGGCTTGCAACAGAGAGAACATGTCACAGCAGCAAGGAAAGCGCTACACTGGCTCCTTGTCCATAGTACAATCACCTACCACGTGATGTGCATTACGCACAAATGCATTTTTGGGCAGGCTCCTAAGTATCTATCTAACCTCCTTTCATGACTAGCTGCTCGCAGAGTATTGCGATCTAACAATACTTGCCTAATTGAGACCCCAAGAACCAATCTTTATTATATGGAGCAAAGATCTTTCCTGTATGCCGCTCCGCAGATCTGGAATGCCCATCCTATGGACCTTGGATCCTATTCCAGTTTCCATCACTTTAAACGCAGGCTAAAGGCATTCCTATTTGATTGAACCTTCTGACTCACCCAGCTTGATCTGCATTACTTCTGACCTCCTCTCTGATCCTTGTTTTTTGTTGTATTTGTCTTGTATTGGCGCACCTATGCCTCCGGGCTTCTGTCTCGCGTGCAGTATAATCAAATAAATAAATAGTGCAGTGGGTAATTATCCAGTTGGCAAAAGACACATAGCAGGGTCTGAATTCGAAAAAAAGCGAGTTGCGAGTGATATGGCTGATGACTCTGCAGAATAGATATGTCCTGGACTTGACGGCCATGGAAGGGGAGGGAGGTCTGCAAGAAGATCAGGTTGTCATGCTGTACATACATTCCCCCAAATGATGCTGACTGTAGGTCCTTGTCCCGTATAACAGGGGCCCTACACAAGTTGAAGACTGGAATGGTGACAGAGGCGGGAGTACAAGGTGATGATTGGTACAACACCATGTTTTCCTGGGCCCCAACCATGCTAGGAATAGCGGTGAAGATTTTGATTCCCATTGTAGTGTTCCTGCTACAAATGTTTTGCATGTGCCAGATGCTCCTTCAGTGTTGCACCAAGACTCCCGAGTATTGCCATGATGATGGTGTTGATAAGCTCCTCCCATCAAGAAACACCAGCATACTGTTCTCTAGTACCTTGAAGCGTCTTTTGTGCTAGATGGAATTACAATAATGATCTCAGACCAAATAATCAGATAGAATCAAAGAATATGGCAAAATACTACTTTATTGTTAATTGAATAAAGTAGGGTGACCTCGCAGACATCGGACGGATGCATGCACACTCGCACAGAAGCTTGATTACATGGAGGGCTTATACCCCAATATGCATCATCTATGATGTCATTCTACATGGCAAGATACAAAACCTATTGAGGGAAGGGATTGGTTAAAGGAACATATCTACTTATAGAACATATAACGATTAGTACATAATTGGTTACCCCTTATTTGTAGGGCACGTCTTGCACTGCCTCTAAATACATATACTGATCATAGCGGACAAAACAGTGGATTTGTCTATGCTACATTGCACGTTTGGTTGTCCCTCAACCCCAGTGATTGGCTGGCATACTCTCCCCACCTTGGCCTTTTGGCTCCTAAGCAGTACGTACGTGAAATGAAACTAAGGTGTTTGAATCCCATCAGACTACTCCTCATTTTCCCAATTAGTCCATCATCTCTCATTGGTAGGCCTCAAGCCAAAGCCTTCTGTTTGGAGTTGACCTTGTTGCCTGCTCACTATCCTGGAACATTCAATGGAGTGTGAGCACACCACTATCTTAGTTTAAGGCTCTAATGGATAGCCTTTGTTTTCGACTTCCGAGTCACATGTGAAGAGACCACGAATTTGTCCATTTCAGCCTTCTGTTTACTGCTATTTGATTTAATTACGCAGGGTGCTGTTGCTCGTCTTGGTCTTTAGAGTCTTGCTCACTCTATCCCACATGAACTTAGTATACTTGTAATTGATCAACAATTTGGCTCGCTCATACATTTTTTTCTTCCATCTATAAACAATGTCCCACATTCAGATCTGATGCAGGTGCTCCCTTTGTGCTCTGTGCTTATCCTTTAAAAATAGCATCCTTAATTCTAGCCAACCACAGAGCTATTTTTCTGCGTGTCCTGATTCTACAGTCTCGGCCTGTCTCTGAGGTAGCTTGGTTACGTTCAACGTAAGCAAGCGTCAATTTTCCTACTATGGCCGTCCTTGCCACGTTATATATTCCTCTTTAGCAAGCTTCTATACGTTTTCATTCTACCTTGGGTTACTGCTTAGTTACAGTTATTGGTCAGTAAATTACTTCATCTTCTCTAAATCCATGATTACTTTAGGTTTAAGTACATGTTACTCTTAGTGCTTCAGTTACATTGTTACTGCTAAGTATTTTCATATCGTTTCAGCATAGGTTCTTATATCTTCTTCATGACATCACTTTGTCTTTGTCAGATTTCACTTTAACGTCCATCCATAATATTCATTAATGCATTCTGGCATTCTTCCATGCAACACCCTTCCACACTTTCAGTGCGAGGGTACATTCTTTATGGCTGTCTGAGTGCACACTGTCTCTCATACACTCAATGCAGTATGGGAGCAATGCAGAAGGTCCCATTAATTGCTTTTCTCAGACTGTTCCAGTATGATGGTGGTGAGGGGGCGGGAACTGGCAAGATGGCGTCTACCTACTCCTCTACAATATTCAAATAGTTGCCCACAGGTGACAAACCATGTAAGGTGAGAATAGAGAATCCTTAAGATCCCCTTGGGGTCATTAACTTCGCCCCCACCAGATCTGGAAAATCATGTGGAACACTAGGTTGACTTGGCTACGGGTAGCGATTCTTTTTACCTCACCTATACCCCAGAAATATATGCCCACGAGGGGGGCAGTTTACGTGATGTTTGCATAGTATGGGTGCCCAAAGATGATGATTATAGAAGTAGGGAAGCTGCTGGGTTAGTTAATGGAGTATTAACTAAAAGAGGGAATGTTAGGATGTGCGTACAGCGTGCAAGTACGGGCATAAGATTTAGACTAAGAAAATTCTATTAGCGCACAAGAAAGTGAACATGCGCGGCAGCAGGGGCACAAGGATTGCCGTTGGGAGCTGGCCATATGATCGGTTTGCATATGAAAATATGGAAAAGGCAACAAATGCATCTTAAAGGTAGTTATAGAGGCGTAGGTACGCCAAGGTAATAGGCACGCCAGTGAAATTATAGTTCTAGTAAGAAGTGATATGTGACAATGGTGGTGTGCACATGGGCCAGAATGAGGGAAATACTGAAGCACCGCTATATTGGAAGTGAGGCCTAGCATGTTTTATTCTCTGTAAGTGCAGAAGTGGGATACAGTGATGATTCAGAATTATTTCCCTTTCCCAATCCCCAGTAGTGAAGCTGAGAATAGTGGCATTCATGGCAAATAGATGGCAGTTTAATTGTATAAAGCTGCAGGCCATCGGCGGACCAAGATTGGAATGCGAATGGGAGAGCGAGGGTAGGGCTGCGGCCTTCTCGAAAGGACAAATCCATGGGAGTCAGTCAGGTTAGAGGTTTCGAGCTGCAAACATGCAGGTTAAGAATTGGGACAATAGCGCCCCCGAGAAAATGGTTGTCTTATTTGTACTACCACCCGGCTGGGGAATAGATGACATAAATTCATAAGAATTAGGTTGATGTGTTCCTCGAGAAAGGAGCGAGGTGTACTGCGGGTGGGCAACTGATAGGGGGAGCGAGGATCAGAACATCCCATGCATTGTAATGCAAAGATCAAGAGGTGATGCCAACAAATCTAGTTGCGTGCTGGGGGGGGGGCATGGCCATGGGCTGCATGCTTGTCTGGCATCAAGAGGAGCGTATTGTTATTTCAAAGGGTCAATTTGACTTTGGAGTTGTACACTGAGCTCATGCTAATGACCAGGTGCACACCATGTGACTCGGCCAATGGGGTGGGTAACATTCCAGGTAACTCGGCAATCCAGTAGCTGGGAACCCAGGTAATGGTTTAGAGGGGGGGGACACGTTTTAGAGAGTAGGGGTACATTAGGATGTGGCCAATCGATCAAGGGACTATCGGGGGGTGGCTCACAGTATGTATATTGGTGGTAGCCAATGAGATTGGGTGAATAACCTGAATATTGTTCACGTCATGAGTGATGATTTCTTTCCTTAAAAATCTTGTACATGCTTTGAATTAACAGATCTCCGTGTCAGTTTGGTTCTACGGGACCTTTTGATACATTTTCCTTTTTGTATATAAAATAAATCTTCTTTCCTTGCAAAGCAGTGCACTGTGCCTTTTTCCTTACAGGAGTGATTTTATTGTCTGGTTGTCTTGCCTTATTACATTTCATCTGCACTCCCTCGTCGGTGAGCAAGGAGCAGCTGGACAGCTGATTGCTGCTCCGGCATCAGCGAAGAGCACTAGATCTACGTACGGCCCCCTTGCTGGTAAGGCCCTTGCCTACAATTGGGCTGGGCTACTACATTTTCGTGTCACATCTTCATAACAGTAATTGCATCAAACTTGTGAAAGAAAACGGAATGCATTTTCTTTTTTTTTTTTTTTTTATTTGAACTTTACTCGGTAAAAACCAAGTTTTGTCAAAATTGACAATAGTAGAAAGTACAGATGTTCCTTGAATGCAATTACAATTGCCACTAGCTACCCGCCTGCTACTGTGGCGGACCATCTTGGAGGTCTTGCCGTCCAATTTGGTCAAACACCCGGTCTAAGAGTTTAGCAAAGGCTTGCGACCACTTGTTGTTTTCACCGGAAATCAGTCTGTTCCACAACTCGTCTGTTTGAAATATCCATAAATTCTCATCAAGGGCAGGGAGATACAGGTTTCTTGATTCCTTCGTGTTTACGCATTCCATCACCAAGTGTTTCAATGTTTCCGTGGAATCGTGCTTTTTACATAGTCTACACTGTTTATCCCCTCCGCCTCCTCTAATGGCACTAATCTCTCTGGTTGGGAGGAGGTTGAGCCTTGCTCTCATAATCTTGATTCTCAATCCTTTATCAGGGAACTTGGCGCAGTATTGCAATGGTTTTTTTGCCTTGTTGCAGGTAGGCAGGAGATGGTTTAACAGTTTGTTCCCGGTGGCATTTTCTATGGTCGTGATCCAGTCCAGATCTTCTAGTTTCTTTTTGATTCTGTCTGGGTTTTCTTTTAGCTCTTTTTCTGAACATAGAATTTTTGCCAGATCGTCCCTTCTCCTTTTTACCCAGTTTTTCACGGCCGTGCACTTCCCAGTTTCGATTTCCTCACCTATAGATGCCAGAATGGGTGGTCCCTCGGCCATGATGATTTTTCTATATAGGCTCATCGCTCTTTGGTCCACCATAGACGCCAAGGAAAGCAGCCCTAGATCTCTCCTGATCGCCGGCATGGAGGTGGATTTTGGGAGCCCCAATACTGTTTTCCATACATATCCTTCCAATTTGGCCCAAGTCTTCCTTTGGAGGTATAGCGAGGTCTCTGCTCCATAGATTAATGTTGGCACTACCTTGGCTTTGTAGAAAGTTAACGCCGGAAACAGGGAGAATTTGCCATACTTGCGGTCAATCGCTCTAGTTTGGGCTGTGAGACGTTTGACTTTCTCCCATAGTTGGCTTTGTAAGCTCTTATCCGTTTGTGAGCTATCCAAGTCGATCCCTAGGTATTTGAAAGACTTTACAGTTTCCAGTTTGGTTTTTTCAAGCAATATGTTTAACTTGGCTGATCCTTTGTTGATCACTTTCTCCAATACCATGATTTTGGTCTTTGTCTTGTTAATTGCCAAGTGGTTTTTCTCGATGTACTTTTCAAGGATCTGTAATTTTCTTTGCAATCCCACTTTGGTCTGGTCGATGAGGATAACATCGTCTGCGTACATTAGGCGAGGGATCTCCATTTTCCCTATCTTCGGGGGAAAAGCCCGAATATTCGCTTCAGCTTCTTGGTAGTCCCCTAGGAAAGATATGAACAGGGCAGGGGCTAGCGGACATCCCTGTTTGACCCCTCGTCCCACCATGATTTCTCCTGAGAGCGCGCCTTGATGATTCAATTTTACACGCATTTTTGTATCTGTGTTTAATGCCATCATGGGTTCCAAGATGTTTGCTGGACACTTCCAGGCTTGAAGCTTCGCCCATAGCGTGGGCCTGTCGACCATGTCAAAGGCCTTTGAGAGATCGACAAAAGCCAAGTAGACCTTCGGGGCTCCTTCTTTAATTCTGGCTTTGAGAATATTTAACACCATTAAGTTGATGGAGGTTGAACCCTTTTTTTGAAAACCTGATTGGAGTGGGTCTTTAGCCGGGCTTTTTTTCTCCCAGTCCCGAAAATGGTCTAGCAGGCGGGAGGCATATAATTTGCCCAGGATGTCCAATAAAGCTATAGGCCTGTAGCTTGCTGGTTCTTGCCTTGGGCCCTTCTTATAGATTGGGACGATCACCGCCCTTAGCCAAGATTCTGGCAACATCTTTGAACTGGCACATTGGGCGAATATTTTGCTGATCCACTTGGCCCATTCCACCGGAGATGCTTTGAGGTCTACGTTTGTTAGCCCATCCGGTCCAGGAGCTCTAGATGTTTTCAGGTTCCGTATGGCGATTTCAATCTCATCAGTGTTGGACAGGTCTACCCATGGTGTTTCAAGGTCCGGTAGCAATTCTTCCCTGCTACCTGGGAGTCCCTCAAATTCGGCCGTGAAGTACTGCACCCACCTTTCTTCTGCTACCGCATTAGCAGTGATGGTCCTTTGGTCCGCATTCTTGTTTTTTAAGAGGGACCAAAATTCACTAGCTTTTTTAGTTGCTAGTTTAGACATCATCTCCTCTGCGTCTCTTTGGTATTGCAAGGCTCTCTGCTGTCTGAGCCAATTTTTGTATTTTCGTTGTTCAAGACCCCAGCTCTTCCAATCTTCTATTGTGTTGGATTTCTTTGCTGTTCTTAGTAATCTACGGACCACTTTTCTTTTAATCACTAGATCTTTATCGTACTGGTGGGCCGTGACGGTTCTTTCATTTTTCTTTTTTGCACCTTTGACTTGGTAGGCCACTAACAAGGGCAAGTAGTTTGGTCGTTGGTTAATGACCGACTTGGGGTCGGCGCCCTCTTTCCGATCCCACGCTCGGTTGATTTTGTCGATGTCTTGTGCCTTTAAACGAAGGCGGGTTTGTTGTGAATTGACCTCAATCGCCCAGTCATAGGTGTTTAGTTGTTTCTTGGACATCTGCCATGAGCATTTCAATAGGTTGTGATCACTGTTGGCAGTTTGTTGCACCTTGAAACTTGTCAAATCCCTGATGAGACCGTTGGACACAAAAATGTGATCTAAGGTTGCTTTAGAGTGATTCCGTTCCCATGTTGGAAGATTCGTTTGATTGGGGAACAGCGTGGCCACATTTTGAATGTTTCTCGAGCTCAAAATTTTATTCCAGGCCTTTCCTCTCTTAACCGTAGGGTCGGCTGGGCCCCGGAAATTCGTGCGGCACTTTGTTTGCCATGGGTTCAATGCATTTAGCATTGAAATCCCCGCAAATTATCAGTTCGATTTGCTCGAATTCTTCGTAGAGCTGGTCAATCAGCGCACTCAAGTTGTCACAGAAGGCTTTCGTGGATGAACGCTGAGGATTCCAATAGCAATTGATAATTGCCACCGTTTTTTGCAGGGTGATTACCGCCTTTGGGTTATTTTCCTCCTGTGTGGTTAAGATTACGAGTGTTTCGTAGGACTGTTTCCACAACGTTGGTTCTGTGAGGCCTGAGCCCGATTTTATCGCTGTCAGCAAACCAGATGATGGTCTTCCCATCAGGCCTTTAACTGCCGGTGCGATCACCAAGGAGAACCCATCTAGGGCAGGTTGTTCCATCAGCCAGGTTTCCTGCAGGCATAAGATATCAAACTGGCTGAGGTCAACGTCTCCTGGTGTCGTCAGGTGCATGTGACCTCTCGTATTCCAGGATCCGAGTGTGATAGTGTCCTTGCCGGGGAGTTCGCTTATTCTCTTTACAGTTGTCATCGGAGCGAACCACCCCTGGTCGTTGCTATTTCGCCTGGTTTTTCTTCCAGGCCGTCGTTAGCCATTTCCATGGACCCATTGGTTGTTTTTCGATGTTCTCCCCTTTTTCTTTGGGACTACCCCGGACCGTCCTCCTCTGATGTCGTTGCTCTTGATCGGATTTGCCAGGGGGGCCCCTTAGCCTTTGATCATCTCTGTGTCTTATCGGCGAATGCCCCATCTGCTCTTGCTTGTTTTTCCTGCTATAATATCGTGGTGACTTTATATCATCCCTCTCCCCTACTTCAGTTCCACGCATTTCGCCCTTCATTTTGTACTCATGTCTATGGTGTTCTTGTCTCTGTTGTGGGAAGGTGTATCGCTTATCTCGATATAGTTCTTCCGTTCTTGATCTAAAATGGTAATGTGTTTTGTGCCTCTCCACCCTTCCCTCGTCCCGGTTTTGGGTGCCCATTCTGTTCTTTAGTTCCGTCAGGCGGAAACCCATTTGATCCAGTTCTTGATAAACCGAGTCATTGATGCCTTTGATGGCCGTTTCTTTCAGGTGGAGATACGCTTTCGCCCTCTTCTCCCTGTGATAGGGTTCCACCAGCACTAGATCTTTCGTTGAGATGTTTTCTAAGATTTTTACTTTCTTTGTAATTTGTAGGACGGTCGGTCTGTTTAAGATGATAAAATTTCTATCTGGAACCATTTGTTCAAGTTTAAATATTCTGATCTCTTTGCGAACTTTTCTTCTCTTTTCAGGATTCTCTTTGGGTAGGCACTCTTTACGTGGAATGACCCGCCAGTCTTTTATTCCCTTAGTTACTGGGGATGAGGGTGATGTGGTTCTATTTTTCTTGTCTCCATAATGAGAAGTGTCCTCCGTTAATCTTTGTGCTGAGCTGCTTTTGGGATTGTGTTCATCCGATCTACTTTGTCCCTCTTTCTCTTTGTTAATTGGTAAGGTTGAGGATGTTTTACCTCCTAAGGCATCATTATTTTTTTTTTTTATTATTTCCCGCAGTTCATCCGTTGCCTCCAAAATCTCAACGACCTTGTTTTCTGAATAGGTGGATATATTCATTAGGTCCGCACATTCTAAGAAATCCTCCACTGTTTTCGGGGATTTGGGCTGGTTAACTTCCTGGTGATTTTTGATTTGTGTTGCATCCTCTTCAACTACCGCCCTCCGGGCTGGAGCGGCTCTTTGGTTCGTGGGGTTCTTGAGATTGATTCTAGTTTCCCTTAGAATCCGTACTGGTGTTTCAGTCTTCTGTGGCCTCAGTCGCTGGTTCTCTTCCCGTTTACCTTGCTTTAAGACAAGCAGAGTATTCTCTTTTCTCTGAGGGCGAGACCACTCCTCACTCCCTGGAGCCCCCCTTGCAGGCGATTTTACTTGCACTTCGTTGTTCCACTTTTCCAACTTCTCGATTTTTCTTTTCCAGTGCTTCAATTTTTTTTTCCCACAGCGACCTGTGAGTGGGATGCACCTGCGGTGACCCTGGATCTGTAAGTCCTGGTGGTCCTTGACCAAGCTGTAGGGCCATGGTCCCAATTTTTCCAACGGCGTCTGGTTTAGTTGCCCAATGGTTATGTTGCATGAGCATTTTTTCACTGGTTTCTAAGAAAAGAGTTTCCATGTGGGTCAATTTATCCGTCATATTAGATAGAATTGCCGTATTGTCTTGAACATTCCCCTTGATTGTCTCGTATAATTTACAGAATGGCGCTAAAACGACGGTCATCGCTGACATGATGGCGATCATGTCAGGTTTCTTGTTGGATGGTTCGTTCTGTAATGACGCTGCAATCTCACTAAGTCTTCGCTGTTTCGGGGGAGTAGGCATTTTCTCAGATCTTCTCGCTTGGACTACTGAATCAAAGGTGGCTCCTTCTTCTGATGATCCTTGGTCTCTGACAGTGATTCTCCCTGTGCTGGGGGAGCCACCACACTTCCCAGCCCTCTCTATGTTCAATTTGGGGAGCGCCTTTATCCTTCCTGGCGTAGCCTTTTGATGGGCGCTGCTTAGATGGGACTTCGGCCACGCCCAAAGCTCTTCTTCGTTCTTGTTGGTCTGTGAAATTTGGTCCATAGTCCTGTCGGTCTCTTGCTCTTCTTCTTCATCCTTATCCTCAATCTCTATCTCCTCTATTGCTGTTGTTCCTGCGTCGCCGAGGCTTTCCCTTTGATTGATCTCGGGGATTCTCGTGAGCTGACCTTGTGGATCCCTTTGTCTACCCTCAGCGACCTCAGATTCTTTGGTTTTTACAGCTTCCTTGGGTAAATTGAATATTGTCTTGTTTGACATTTCACTCAATGGCCTGTTTGGCGAGCTTATTTTTTTGATACTCCAATAGATGGCTCTGTACTTTTCTGTTTTTGAGCCGGCTGAGGTTCAGTTACGAGTTCCAGCATCTCCGCATCTGATATTTCAGTATCGACGCTCAGTTTTCTTTTATGTTGTTGGATAAAGAAGGATTTGAGCGAGCGGAACGACACGTGGTTGGGAAGCCCTTTCGGAATCGGGGCTCCCTTATTGGGGCCTTTTGTTGGGATTTGTACCACCGGTCCCGTCAGTTTTCTAGGTCTCATGGATGCTCTCTTCATTGCTCCTTGGGATCTCACTGTAGATGGAATAGACGTTTTGTTTCTTTTCTTCTTTGAGACCCCCGCTCCCGCCTTCACTTGTTCTCCGTCCGTTTCTTTATTGGAGTCGTCCGGTTCTCGCTCTATAAGGTCCTCACTGTCTGAGGCTTCTACTTCTAGATCTGACTCAGTCTCCGGGTCCGGACCTGGCCCTTTATCTCTGGGGGTTTTTGGCCGGCAAGACCTCTTTAGCCTTGTCTGTTCCTCGTCTAGGCCACTGATTTCTGCCTCCCCGGTGGTTTTGTGGAGCAACACCTCAATTTGAAGTGGAGTAGATGTCTGGTCATCTTTCTTCCTTTCGTTAGTACTCTTCGTGGTCATTTTGTCTTGTTCCCTCCTGGGATTTGGCTTTGCTCCAAGCGACGAGCAGTGTGGTGAGAGTTTTCTTTGTTCAGTTGCTACCGTAATCTCATTTAATTTTTGTGTATCTGCTGATTCTTTTCCTTCCCCAAGCCCTCCGGTTGATATGACGCAATTGGGCGCCGCGCTCCTCCGGGCTTCTGGGTTTGTGGCTGGTCTCTTAGGAGACTGCTGTTGTCTCGCGTTCTTTGTCCGTTCTTTCTCCGGGTTTGCATTCCACGTTGCCTCTTTCACCTCTATCACTTTAGATGTACGCTGGGTATTTTCGGGCACTTCCGAGCCCCTCTCCGAGTCCCGCCACCCGGCCCCGCTAATCCCTTCATCCATTGGGATAGCGCTGATCAATCCTACACCTTGATGGTTAATAGTTGCATTGCGTGAACCCGAAGGAGGTCCACCTCTCGGCCGGTCCACAATTACCTGCACCCTGCCATCAACTTGTTGGTCCTCCCCTGAGCACTCAGGGTCCAGGGGCCAGGGCTCTGCCCGAGCCTGCCCTTGCAATGCGACCCTCTGCGAGTCCGCTGGGCTGAGTGAGCCGACCACTGTGTCGTGGGGCTCGGGTACGGAATCTTCAATTTTGTCAGGAATAATTTCGCCCGAAACGTCTGAGGTCTGTTTGGAAGTATTGCTGTAAGGAGTTGCTAGCGGCACCGAAGATAACTGGGACGGGGACGTGGGCGGTCTATATGCCGAGTCTGACTCGCTTCTTCTTCTACCAGGGCACATATCTTTCCCCCGCCCGGGCTTTGCTGTCTTTGCCGGGCGTCGGTCTTTCGGGGTAGGTTTAACAGCCCTCGAGTCGTGGGTACCAACGGGGGGACGTACCTCGGGTTCCATTCGGGCGCGGCTCCGCGTCTGCAGCGGACTGCCGCAGACTGGCTCACACCTCAGCCTCACAGCTCCGCTTCACCGCTCTGCGGTGTCAGGTAAAAGAAGTAGCACCTTCCGGACAAAACGATGTGGACAGGCTGCCACAGACTGGCTCACACCTCAGCCTCACAGCTCCGCTTCACCGCTCCGCGGTGTCAGGTAAAAGAAGTAGCACCTTCCGGACAAAACAATGTGGACAGACTGCCGCAGACTGGCTCACACCTCAGCCTCACAGCTCCGCTTCACCGCTCCGCGGTGTCAGGTAAAAGAAGTAGCACCTTCCGGACAAAACGATGTGGACAGACTGCCGCAGACTGGCTCACACCTCAGCCTCACAGCTCCGCTTCACCGCTCCGCGGTGTCAGGTAAAAGAAGTAGCACCTTCCGGACAAAACGATGTGGACAGACTGCCGCAGACTGGCTCACACCTCAGCCTCACAGCTCCGCTTCACCGCTCCGCGGTGTCAGGTAAAAGAAGTAGCACCTTCCGGACAAAACGATGTGGACAGACTGCCGCATTTTCATCTTTCACACGTGTTGCTGCCACGTGTTTTTATGGCGAAGTTGCTTTTATTAGTGTAGTTGTAGCCTGCCAATATCGCCGCCCCCTTGTGCCCCAGGCTCCCTTGTTGTTGAGTCTGGGCTGCTCCCTTGTTGTTGAGTCTGGGCTGCTCCCGCTCCCTTTGGCTCCCATTGGCGAGGACTGACAATAGCCAATCGACTCAACCGGGAGGTGGGAGCTGGGGAGCTGGCCCGTGTGTTCTAAAGCCTGTATCAAAGGCGCTGCCTGTCCCTGTACATACCATGGCCCGCGAATTCGGGCTTGCCCTTCATTCAATACGCCGATGCTTCTCACTTTTCCAAGCACATTGCTGTGGCAGTCCATGACTTTAAGAGCCAGCCCGCCAGATGACCTCAGTGACACCTCTAGCCTGGCCCTCTTCCTTTGAGAACCATTACAACGCCAACAACAAAATGCCCTCATGTATTTCGGTAACCCTGTTTGTTGCTTCTGACCTACCTATTGTGACTCTCTATTACTCTTCCACAATGTTGTACTGTATCCCTGGTTCATATCCAAGCATACATGCTGTGTAATGAACCTTAATTGTGCCTTTTTCTACCTAAAAGCTTTATTTCTTGTACCTCGTTCTGCTTCCGTATCATACCTACACCATGTTAATGCTTGTCCACCGTACCCATGGCCCTCCACCCTTGTGCCCATTACCCCTTCCACCATTCAAATTTGGTTATAGTAAGGAGATCCGCTGACACAACGTCCTCAACGTTACCCTACTCCTACCAATCGCACTTCTCTTCGCCTTTGCCCCACTGTGCTGGTTGTCTTAAGGTTGCACTGTATTCCCCCTCCTACTAGCCTCCCCTTAGTATGTTTCCCACCCAGCTGCAACTGCATATCTTGGAGTGAGGCCTGTCCAAAGTGTGTTCCCTACAATAAGTTGTTAACTTCCTGCAACTGCATATTTTGATGTAGCACCCCATAGCATGAGGGGAGGCTTTTCCAAAGTGTTCCCTAAAATAAGTTGATTTGTACCTACTTGTAACTGCATATGTTTGATGTATGAAGCTAAGACTGTATGTAACCTGTTACCATTCCAAGAAACTAATGTAACCAACTTCTTAAGCTAAAAGCGCCTACATACCACTGGGTTTTGTGCGCTATACAAATGACAAATAAATGAATACATATGGTAGCATTCACATATGCTTCTGTCTTCAATGGATACCGCATTGTGACCACCTTCCTTCCCAGATGGCACAATCTGCGATACAATAAGAATGACTGCAAAAGCAAGTTGATGCTTTCCCTGGAAGTTGAAGAGAAATAAGAGGGTGCACAGAGAGAGCATAAAAAGGGAAAAGAGGACGAAAAGGGAATGGGGGCGTGTTAGCTTGTTTCTAGTTCAGCCACATCAGGATCTTTGCCTGTCTGAACTCTGGGCCCTTTGTGTTTTTTGGGTCTTTGTAACTTTTACTCTCACTACTAAACACGCATAGCGGCCAACTCCTGAATCCCACCCATCCACCCCTGTAACAACTCCAAACGTTGGAATAGGAAATCTGCCGTAGCCACAACAAACAGTAGACTGAGTAACCCCCAAAACCTGTCCTGTTTACACCATTTTACATCTGGAGCCATGACCACTCTCTTTATCCAGAAGATGAAAGCAGGTTGGTCAGATAGTGATTACATCCGTCAGAGAGGGGTGGGGAGCCCGAATTTTGGTGGAAGGGAAAATCATGACCCACTTCTTGCTGCCACCACAGGGGATGGAAGCTGCCCTGGCCTATCATTGCAAAACCAGCGTTCAGCATTGCTGCTTCAGTGACCATCAACAAAAACAAAGTGTGCTCTCTTGAAATAACCGGTTAAGAATTCTAATTATAGGAGCTTGTTTTGCGAAGGATTGCACAGAGTCACATGCCTTATGTTATTTGTTGGCTCTGTGCCACGCGACCAGGTTCTGAACTCAGACGTTTTTAAGTGGGCAAACAAATGCACGTTTGTTTTTCAGGTGAGCAAGGAAGGGAATAACCCTGCGGCAAAGGTATAGGGACCTGCCCCCTCACTTCCAAGTCCAGTGCTAAGTGCTGTGTTTACAATTCTTTCATTCATGGCTCAGAATTTTCCCCCGAGTGCCTTTGTCTGGTGAGGTGCCACTAAGGATCGGTTCCAAAAGCCCATCCTTTTATGTCGTTTTTCCCGCCTAATCTCGTGTCCGTATTCCCAAGAGAGTTCAGTGAGCAGTAACACACGAAGGCCTACAAGAAATCTGTACAGGTGTGTATTAGGACGCAATGCCTTCATTTGGGGTAGTCGGCAACTGAAATGGATGTTCAAACTTTGCAGGAAATGCCTTGGTGTTTGTTTTCGTTCTTCTAAAACGTTTTTGGCAAAGTATACTTTTTTGGTAATGAAGGAGTAAATCGTGTCCTTTTTAAAGTAAGAAAATAACGTGAATCATTATGATTGGAAACTAGGATTGTTTGGCAAAGACTATTTTTTTAATGAATTGTAGTTTGGTTTATTAATTTTAGTGTGCAGAGTGATTTTTGATTTGTAGGCTTTCCATTGTTTCTGTTGGTATGTTGTGTGTATTGGTGATTTTTCCTTCGTTGATTGTTATAGTGCACTGGCTTATCTGGTTTATAATACGATTCCTGGCTACAAATGTGGGTGGGGTTGGGAGAGGGAGCGTGGGTGGATGGGACATAACTGCAGCAGGCACCTTTTTTGCAAACCCAATCTTGTTGCTTGTTTCACCTCCCAATGTGCCCATACTGTGTCTTGTTCCCTGACGACTTTGGCTTCTACATTTTCTACTGTTGCTGACCCTTTGGCTCCTCTTAAGCTCTGTAAAAGGAAAAACCGCCCCTCAGAACCCTGGTTCTCTGAATTTAAGGCTTATAAACTTATCTGTAGGCAGGCGGAAAGGAAGTAAAGAGCTAGCTACAGTGTGGCTGATAAGACTCTCTTCCGCCTAGCCGCCACTACTTATTAGAAGGCCATCTTTTTAGCTAAACAATCTTTTTTCTAGTGCGAAAGATGAGGCAGCAATAAACCACCCTAAAGCACTGTTCAATTTGGTTCACTCGCTGGTAACAGGAAATCAATCCCCTTGACATTTCTGCACCCTGTATATACACCCACAGCTCTATATTTTGAACACCCAGTGATCTGTTTGCTGTGTGGAGTACTTCCAAAAACAATGTAAACAAATGCTACAGATTGGCAATGCTGGGCTTAAAGCGTCACAGCCTGCATCAAAAGAGATGGTTGATCGTGTGCCCTGTACCATACTGAGGCATATCGGGTCCATTAAGCCCATTTTGGAAAGGTTACTGCTCACCTAACTCCAGCTTAGCTATGGCTCTGCCATTAAAGGACATCTCCTTTAACTATTGAGCTTTAATCAAGTCTATGGAAAAAGGACGAGCATAACCGTCCTTGGCACTTTTCCCTGTGTCAACAGGCCACTGTTGAAACATCTCTCTTTACACCGGGGAAGCTAGAAGGCAGGAAAGGAGCAGGCAGGAAGTGCAGGACAGTTGGCTAACTGTCAGTTTTTTCAGTTATCCCGAGGAAGGGGAAGTTCAATATGGCAAACAAAAAAGCGATCTCTTGCACACAAATAGGCCTACAGTCTTATTCTTCACTGGTAAACCTTTGGCGTCTTGAGCATATCTTGGATCCTTACCTAAGCACGATCCAGTTCCTTTTTAAAAATAATATTGACCTTAATACATTTTTTGTGTTTGCTATATGTATGTATTCTGAAGATGTAATTGCTGGCGTGTACATATTTCCTTTTTTTTCTCGGTTAAATGATTTGTTATAAGGCTCTTTAAACTGAAAGTGCTTTCTTGTTCTGTGACTTTTCATACTCTATTTCAATTCGGTGTTTGGGTTCACTTTTATTGAAATGTTTCTTTTGTTGCATACGTTCTTAAGATCCCTTCCTTGGTAATCCTCTGATAAATGTGGCTGTGCTCAACAGGGAAGACAGCCAAGATGCTGTTTGCATGTCGTGCAACACTTACTTTGCCTGTAACTTGCCTGCACATTTTCTAGTCCCATTTCATTTTAGATTTCTAGTCCAATTAGTATTCTTTTCAAAAGACTCTAATATGCCATTGTTAGGTTTTAGCTATTAGGTGTCACTAGCCACCTGTAAAGCCGAAACTATTGACATGGGAATATAAGATACAGGGAGATGGCCTGAAATGGGGACACACATCCAGTATATTTTGTTTGGTTATTTGTCTTCTGTGTTGACACTCATGGCCATGCTGAGGCCTATAGTACTTCCCTCTCTATCCCTGCCCCTCTCCGCCCAAACCACGTCCATTGCAGACTCTTATGTGTTGTCAATTAACTGCATGTCTCACGTGCTCATTAGCACAACTGTGATGTGCATCTGTTTGACACTAGGGGAAAAGGGAAATTGAAATATGACTTCAGAGGGGTCAATCATTGACTCCTCTCTGTGCAGTGCCTGCACATCACCACCCATTTCTGGATTCCGAACTGGCAAACAATTCCTGTTCGCTAGTGGTTTTATTTGAATGTTGTAGCCTGTTGGCTTCATTTTGTGGAGCTGAGTTGTATGGGCCTTTTTCTGAACTGATGGAGCTTTTTTAAGCATGTGTGAGGACTTTGTAGATTGCAGAGAGAGATAGGGAGTTGTGAGCTGATTCAATATCTATCACATACCACACAGCACAGCACTACTCTGACACTCCCACAGCATTCTGCCCCCAGCCCCACATCCAATGCCCCACACACTGGGTCCCCTAACACACTGACTACCCCCCCACACACACACACACACTTCACACAGGCCCCCACATGCACACTTCACACACCCCCTCATGCACTGGCACACAACTCCACCACAAATAATTCCCACGCACTCTGATGCCCCGATATACTACCTGCCCACTGCACAAATGCGCACACAGCCCTCCTCCATACATGCGCTGCACCACCACAAACGCACTCATCCCACCCCCCCCCCCACAACTGCCCACTAACAAACACTGAGACAAACATGCTTTTCCAAACCTGGAATGCGGTCAAGGCCATTTCTGCTGGGAAAGCGAACGTTGTTATGGCTTGCTACTGTTCTCCGTGGAGCGTGTTTTTAGAGCAGGGAGGCCCTGCGTTCCTTGAGGGGAGCTCTCGATTGACCCAGCTGGCAACCGACGGCTGTTCCTCAACTGCACAGGTGCAATTTCCAGAATGTTCGAGAATTAACTCCCCATTGTGGAGTGTGTATATATGCGGAAACCCGGAGGGGGTCAGGTGAGACTTCAGCCAGAGAAGGACGCTCCGTCTGGCCTTCCTGTGAGCTGTGGTACTCTCGGCCTGGCTGTCCCCGGGGTCTTCCAGCCGCTTCTGGACGAGATGAGGAATTCTATTACGCTCACAGTGATGTATTTCTTTTTGACTTCTTTGCTGTTTCTGTGATCTATGTCCTTATTTTAATGAGTTATTTCTATGTACTTGTAATCTTTGAATAAATAGCCGTAAAGAGCTGATTATCTTCTAAAGAGTGCGTGGCTGTGAGTTATTATGTCTGTCTGTTTATGGGTTGAAGTATTTGCTCTATAATTGCAGTGGTGATTTATGGTTGTTCCGTGCACTTTTAAGGGGAGAGCAATACAATGTGCCACGCTACCTGCGGGATTTGATTGTAAACAAGGCCGCTAGCAGAACCATCAGATCGAAAAATCATAAATTATTAGTAATCCCCAGAAGCAGATCAAAGAAGACCGAAAGGGGAGCCTTCTCTGTGGCAGCACCCTCGGCGTGGAATGCTTTTCCGCTGGACCTCAGGCTTGAGCCCAATCTCGAGCCGTTCAAAAGAAAACTGAAAACCTGGCTGTTTGTATAACCCTTGCCTCCTCTTCTCAGAGATCCTCTCCTGGGTTTGCAATGTTTGTCCTTGGCTTTTGGGCCTACTTGCTTGTCAGTGCACTCATGCCTCCGGGTCCATTGCTGCGCTATATAAATCAAGTAAAGTGCCACTTGGACAGACCCTGTATACTCCCCTGCCAGTTACTGTCCCATCTAGGTGCCCTCTATTAGTATCTGATTGTATGCCTCTTTTGTTGTTGCCTTGTACCCCTCTGGCATGTTAGCCAGCTTCACCCAGTTCATATTATATTGTGTTTTCTTTTCCCACCCGCTTGTGCTCTTCGGGATGTTCTTATTCAGTTTATAAAGTTTGTATATACTTGTATGCTTCGTTTTGCATCCCCTTGTAATCTTTCGGGATGCATTTATAATGTTTGTATTAAATTGCACCCACTTGGGCTCTTTGGTATGTTTTCATGAGGCTCGCTCAATGCCCCCTGACCGGTCCGGCCCTTTCCCTACCTTTGGGAACTCTCAGGGTGGTCCCTGGTATCTTCTGTAGGTGGAACAAAGCTACTCTGTTTCTGCAGCGCTTGCTGTTCTCCTTCTCGCAGCTCAGTAGCCCCAGTCTCTCTTTCTCTTTCTCTGCTTCTCTTTCTCTTTCTCTGCTTCTCTTTCTCTGCTTCTCTATCACTTTCTCTGCTTCTCTGTCTCTTTCTCTGCTTCTCTGTCTCTTTCTCTGCTTCTCTGTCTCTTTCTCTGCTTCTCTGTCTCTCTCACCCGCCCACCTTCGGCTGTCTACGTCTTTGTTCCTGGTCTTTGTTATTGGTCGGTTTCCACTGGTCTGGCTTCCCGTGTTTGTCACCGGTCAGGTCCACCTTGTTAGGACCAATAAGGTATCCGTGACTGGATGCATCCCGATCTCCAGTCTTTGGGTTCCTCGGTTATGGGACCAGCGTTTCTCTCTGCAGTCCAACAGTCTGCCCCTGTTCTTTGAGGGCAGACTGTTGGACTTTGGAATGAGTCTGTCTTCCCTGTTTACCATCAGGCATGCCTTTGGACATTTGCAACGGTTGTGTTGGTTCCTCAGTGGACTTTTGCCTCCTTGCTACATCTTCCTCATCATAGTAATATTTTGCATCGCGCTTGGGCGATTCTCCCTGTTCCTTGTCCGAGTCTTATTAAGTATGTCTGCTGCTAAACCATAACAAATAGTGGTGCGGGTAATCAGAGGGACTTGAGTGAGGGTTAAGGAAGGTGGGAAGACCAAATGGGCTAATGAATACTGTGCTCTCCCAGGGCCATTGTCACCAATACCATGAAGGACTTCCCCCTCCCATGAGATCCACCCGCCGAGTACAACCCCCAGGGGGACTATCGGGTAGGAGACTCACCTCCCTGGCCTCATGGAAACGGGCCTCTGCCATGGAAGATGTGACAATACCCTGGGAGTCGTCGCCACACAAGCACGCACACCCACACTCCCCTTGCACCCACACCCACACTCCCCTTGCACCCACACCCACACACACACTCCCCTTGCACCCATTGATCCCACTCTCTCTGCAAACTCCCCCCACAAACTCACTGCCCACCCACATTAACCCACCACAAATGCACTCTGCACATCTACTGCTCCCACAAATCCCCTCACCACTGTCCCCCAAACTGCCCACATACCATAGATACACAAAAACACTGCACCCACACACACTGTTTAGACACACATACACACTGCTCCCCCCAACAAAATATGTTCACAAACACACACAGACACACACACAGACACACACACAGACACACACACAGACACACACACAGACACAGACACACACACAGACACAGACACACACACACAGACACAGACACACACACACACACACAGACACACACACACACACAGACACAGACACACACACACAGACACACACACACACAGACACACACACACACAGACACACACACAGACACACACACAGACACACACACAGACACACACACAGACACACACACAGACACACAGACACACACACAGACACAGACACACACACACAGACACACATACACATACACATACACACACATATACATACACACACACACACATAACAATGTTGAGTACTTAAGCATTTCAGGGAAATGCGTGCCAAAGGTTTGTGTAACTGGACATTTGTAGTCAATCCCTGGTGATGAAAGTGCTCGGCCATATGTGGCCAATCTCTGACAATAGGTGGGAAGGAGTAGCTGAGCATTTGATGGTAACATCTGACAGCCTAAATTATGGCTTTTTTTCTTTTATTTGTATTTGGTACACAAGTACCTTTCCAAATTTCACAATACAAAAGTCACAACGCATTACATAGAATAACAAATCAAGGCAATGGAAAAGGGAACAAAGAAAGAAGACAAAGTTTCAAATAAAAATAATGCGCCACACTTAACATCTTGACCACACACCAACTAACATTATAAAAACAGAAAGAAAAAAAAAGAAGTTTGTAGCCAACCAATCTACAGGAATAAAAAGAGAGACTAAAAATAAAACGCGTCTCCCTGAAAAACAAGAAATATGAACCACAATAAAACAGGTTTAAAAATAATCCAAACATTAAAATTAAAGGACCACACCAGAGCTGAAAACCAACATGTGTGGAAGAAAATACCATGTGCACAAGCTGCTTAATTCTAAATTGTTAATACAAAATAACATGTATGGATGCTAAGTCACAGAAAGGATATAATCAAATACACATATTGCTCAATATCTTGCAAACATTCTTGCTGTGAATGAGGTTAGAAACACATCAATATCATGACCATGTCCTACAAGTTAAACACATTGCAACTGTCTTGTATAGGTCATGAGTCAAGACGACTCAAGCATAACATCGTACGCAAATTACAAATGAGAGCATACTCATTGCCATGCTATCGACCTTTGGATTAACACACATAGGTTTCATCCCTTAGGCGACTACAAAGAACACAGTTTAATGTGAGGTTTCTTTCTTTTTCCTTAAGTAGTCCTTCAATAAAAGCCACCATTCGGACTATGGGGAATATAATGGCATGACTGTGTCCCCACATGCATCTCATCCAAGTGAGATTACGAGAGTTTATTGATCTATCCTTGATGTAAGCACCTAAAAAGAGCATTCTTTGCTGTTCAAAATATGGACAGAACAAAAGTGTTTCAAGTGCATCCTGGCCAGCACAGAAGCGACAATTCTGGTTGGACAGTGCGATTCGTATTCCAGTTTTTGGTATGATAACCTGTGCGTAGCAAGTCTAGTCTTAACCACATATAACATTTCTAACTTTGTTGCAGGGAAAGCATTTAATGTAGGGTCTGCGTTCGTAATGTGCATGTCTAAACTTAACATATTCTTTGAAAGAGGAATAATCCGCCATTGCATCTGATCTGGCAGCTCATGCATTTAAAATGAATCTCTTTTTAACTAAGGCAGGTCACACGAGAAGTTTGTGGGTCTCCATATTTAGGGACCCCAAGATATTCTTCATGCTTGTATGGAAGTGTACAATCGAAAAAGGACAGGATTTGACAAGCATTGCATGAAGGTCTTCGTACAGGGAATTAGCAGGCGGAAAAGACATCTTGGTGAAGTTGGTGAACAATCTCCAGGCAAATTTGGCAGCCAGAGTACAAACCCAGTTCATGTATAAGAATGGAATTAGGGAGATACATGGGCAAACCAAAGACTGATTTCCATATTTTCCCGTGTATTTTATTTAGGATTTGACCGATTTCCATAAGTCAAATGTCCAAGCCATAAAAAATGATTGCTCCAACCTTCAATAGATAGAAATCAATAAGCCGCTTTAGCGAGAATTTACAATGACGATGGAAAATTAATTTAATCTGGGCAATAAGATTAAGTTAATTATGGCTTTGCCAATCTTTGTTTAGTATGGGTTGAAGTGTCCATTCATAACTTTCAAAATGCATGGGGAATAATAGAATGTATTAGGCAGTGGCAAAGCTGAAGACTGCATATTTAGTGTGTGAAGCGCAGATGAGGCATAAGCAGACTTGGATTTACCTAGTAGACCTCCTTTTTTTTTTAATTCACATTCACAGATGATTCTCTTTGTCCCCCAGCTTAATGCATTGAGTGGCACCCAGGGGTGGACATTAATTTGAGTTGTTTAATTAGGTCTTTCCTAGATGGCCCAAATCCCATTTGCCAGTGTTTTATTCCTTGTTCCTTTAACATTTACCAGTTTATTTTTTAAAATACTTTTTTTACTTTGTAATGCAGTTTTATTTTTTACTTGACATATGCATGTGTCCATCCATTGGCTATAAAATCCAAAAAGCATCAGTTTCTTGACTGTCCTATTTGGAACATAGCGAACACTAATTCAGATCTTTGTGGTTGTTTTGCAGATTTATTGTCCGAAGAGGATCCAGGCTTCTTCTGTTACAAGTTCTTCTCGTTGGGGGAAAGGCGCACCGAAGAAAAGATCCATAGGGAGTTCTAAAGCAACAGGCTGAGTGGGAAGGGCAATGGCAAACAGAGCAGTGTCCAGGACAAATGGCTTGGGACAAACAAAAATTTGTCAGTTCAAGCTTGTGCTTCTTGGAGACATGGCAGTGGGGAAGTCCAGTCTGGTTCTTCGCTTTGTCAAGGGACAATTTGACGAATTTCAGGAAACCACAATAGGAGGTAGGCTTCTGAATGTGGCAAGATGTTTAAGTCTATGTAATAAATGCTTTCTGCTGCTTCCAAGGTAAGTGCAATATGAAAAGACCTGACAGTACATGATCATGACAGTACATGATCATGATCAAATCACTTCTACGAGCTATGCCTTGGCTGGAGCAGTACATTTGCAGAATAGTCAGTGATTTTTCTGCAGAAAGACACTTGTCAACTTAAATCTAATCATATCATTTCCATATCATTGCAGGTTTTAGTACATTCTTTCATAGAATTTTGTAGATTTTGGTTGCAAATTTAGGTTTTTATTTTGACAAAAATGTTGAAAAGTTCTTCAAAAGTAGAGCACAGAGTTGCTACATAGATACTATTTTAGCAGTCTTTGGAGTGCTTGATCTCCGGATTTCTTTGTGTAGCCCTTAACACTCTACAGATAATTTATCATTTGATGCATTGTTTGCTTATGGCTCATTTCTGAATGTATGCTTGTTTCACCCATTAGTTTCCTAATGTTGCTTTGCTTATCAATTAGGGACTTTGTTGCTCATTTATTTCAATGTTAAGAGGAGTTAATAAAATGTGTGTAAAGTGAGCTCAATGTTATGTGAGTAGGGAAGAAAAATTCCCGGTGGTGATCTACATACCACAGACTCCTCTTATTCTATCAGATGCTTCTAATCCTGGGTTTTCACCCCATGGTCCAGGCTTAGCAGAGGTCCACCGTCCCTTGTCTTTCTGAACGTTTGTGTGGGATTTCTGAAGCTAAAATGTGGTTGTTATGCACTGAAAAGCAGGTTCTCCAGAGTTCCTGGGTTTGCCAGTATTCTGGGCTGAAATCCCTTGATGAAGGGATGTGTGGTTTGGATTTATCATAAGTGTTGTTTCTCATCAGGTTGGATAGCTGCACAGCAAACCTTAGGTGATTCAGATGCCACAAGCACGCAGCACCAGGTTGAGGGGTGCCTTCGCCATTACAGACGTGGCACGTTAAAGACTGCTAGCCAGCACATGTGAAATACAGTGGAGTATGGCTCGCAGCAATAACGCTTTTTCTGAGCGGATCCATACATCCATTTGACCCTATACAAGCTGCCGAAAGAAAGGGAGAATAGCAGAAGGTGTTCCCCTAAAAAACTGGATGTTTTGAAGGATACATTATTTTAAAGATGGAGATATGATTTTTTTACGTTGAAGTCATACCTGCACTTACAATGGGAGAATCCTGCCAGGTACATCCTCAGAGTGTGGGAATCTCAAGCGTTGTGACAGATGTAAAGTTTTGCCAGCATTTTCAGATCAAGTTTTGTACCATAAGAAGTGTACACAAATAGAATAGTTATGTTATTTGAATTTATTAAGCGCACGTTCGCCCAAAGGCATCACGGCGCTAGAAGCGGCAGCAGCAGTTTTTATGGAGAAGGTTCAGAAAAGGAACGTTTTCAGTAGACAGCGAAAAGGGAGATGGTCAGCTGTTCCACGTAGATGGGAGATAGTCTAATCCGAGGAACCAGCACTAAGAGAGCAGACTGAGATCGAAGACACCGGGCGGGAGATGGTGCAGACATGTTTCCTGTAAATATTCGGCCCCTAGACCATAGAAGACACGGTAAACAATACACATGGATTTAAAAAGAATCTGTTCTCAATAGTGACTGTGTAATTAGCTCATGAGGAATGGTTGCAACTAAAAGGGTCATGGAACAGAAACCTGTTGTTCGAAGGCCTTTCTAATGAGCAGGGGTTTTTGTAATGACTTTGAGCCTTACATTATGAGAATAACTTAGTGTGATCTGTTATTCAACACAGACCAGGATTACTGAATTGATCTGTTATTCTTTCAAAACAGTCATTCCCAACACTGTGGGAGTTGTGGTCACGCTAGCACTTTATTGTAAAGTAGCTATCTACGCACTTTATTTGCAATATATATCTGAGCAATTAAATTTTGTATGTGAATATATGTTTTTGATATTTTTGATTCTTTAGTAATTTTTTTGTGGCATTTACATTTTTCTATGATTGAATAATAGGTTTTAAAATTTTGTATGCTATTTTCCGACTTAGTTGTTGTTTGTCAATCTTCATTTTTGTGTACTCGCTACTTTTGATTTTCCCACTACTGCATTTACCTTACTCTTCCTTAACCCGGCTTGTTCAACAGTATTGTTTTGATTCCGGGGCAGGGTCAGGTCTGCACTTACCAATCTACAGGTGCATCCCAGAGTTCCCCTCTGATTCTTTGATTCTCATCTACCGAGCCTTACCTTTTTTGCAAAACCACAGACTTGAAGGAAATGAAAATTATTTAAACAAATTTACATTGAGAGAATTGCACTGAAGATGGTTGGTTCACTTGTTGGTTAATCTGAAAACCAGACTGAGTTTTACAATCCGATATATTTACAAGCCCAATCATAGAAACAGCGGCCTAATGTGTGCCCCTTTAGTGCAATCTGCCACTCAACAGCACACAGCCATTGCATGTTTATGGGTAGTGTGACTCTCGGGTGAGTAAAAACAATGTTGTTCGCTTGCCAAGCCCATATGTGCCTCCCTTGCCGACAGAAGAGATCGATCAGTGGTTGTCAATGTCCTCCCAAAGGGATTTGTAGCTGCTTCAATGTGCTGTTATATTTTTAACAGGCGTAAATATTACAGGTTACAAACTACTAGCCAGCCATAAAGTCACTTGCCATCTCAATTCTACATATACTCAAAGCACACTACTTACTTGCCAAGGGACAACTATTACTAGCCAGTGGCTAGTGGAGTGTCCATATTCTGTGCCCTGTTTTATTATGCCTGCATTAATGTTCGCTTTCTTCGTTATGATGCCATTATAATTTTTATGTATCAACTCGTCACCTCATAATATTTCCTCAAAAATAAACTAGTACCGATTTGTCTAAAACTGTAAATGAAGTTTACATTCATCTCAATGCAACGCATGACAGGAAAATAGTACGATATTGATAAGTAAACTGAATTTAATAGACCACACTGAAGAAATCTGGCTTTCCCCCCACTCCATTTTCAGCAACCCGTGTGCATGGTGATATTCCAAACCATGCTTTTGTAACCGGAGACCAAGGATGAGGTGTTTGTTCTGTGCTTTCTGCAGCTTGCACATATCCTCCTTTGGAAGTCAGGCATATGTAGAATTTGCATTATCAGTTTGCATTTGCGTTATCCATCCATGACACTTCAGTGTCCCATAATGTGATGTTTTTGTATGAAATGGTCAAGAATGCTTGGAAGGGTCAAGAATGAAATGATAGTTTTTGCGAGAACAATGTTCCAAGTCTTAATGTTATGGCCTGTCTGGGGTTGGCACCACACAGGGTGGTTGTTAGGAAAGATTTCTCTTAGGTGCAATCTTCCCTCCATTATGGAATCTACAAAATTGTGCTTTTCTTTTGGCTTATGTAACCTGACATTTTCAAGTTGAGCACAGCCTTCAGCTGCACTCCTCCTGGGATTTCGCTCATTTGTAATGGGGAAAAGTCCTTCAGGCTGTCAGTACTGGGAAACTGTTTCCCTTAGTGTTTGACTATGTTGCCATTTCTTGGTAACTTTTTATCTATGTGCCAAGTACTTAATACAGTACCGCACATAGGGCTCCTTTTGTTTTATGGCCTTAGCCACCCTCTAAGGATTTTTTGGTGTTTGTACAAATGTGCCTAGGAAGAACTGGTGGCAGCTGTTTACTTTAGAGGTATTTTTACTTCGTTTTTATGGACCATACCACATTTACAGAGCTTGGCTAAAGACTGTGGCCAGTGCCAAAAATGGCCGTGCCACAAAGTCTTTTGTTCTGTCCTTGGCCTTTTTGTCCCTTTGCCTTCCCCAGGTCGAGAGACCCGGGTATTCCTTATTTGGGCATGCAACCTCACGCGAAAATGACATCATTCGCTGGCTCCTGCATGTCACGTGGACTGTCTGGTCGCAATCCACACTACTGGTTCCAGTGTGTCTGGTAGGCGTGAATGACTGGAACCGCCATGGGCCACGATTGGCCCACGCCTGGCGTGCATGCAAGAGAGCAGATCTTCCATTGGTTATCTAAATTTGGGCGCAAAACAAATCTTGTATAAGAGAAGGGGCTCTACATCCATTCTAGGTCGATCACCTGAAGTTCCCACCGAACTACAGAAGGAGCCAATCCTGAACAAAAGAGAAGACTTGCGGAACCACCAGAGACATGCTGTAAGGTTTGGCACCCTGATCCCGCTGTTGTCCCGTCGGACCCCTACTTTTGTATCGTACCAAGAAGGCCTGCAACAGCGCTTTGACCCTTTGGAGTAGTGGGACCAACTACTCTCGGCACCTCCTGCTTTTCCTCGCAAAGAGTCTCTTCCAAAGTGTTCCTGGGCCATCCAGCGAACTGACCAGCTCGAACCTGTGGTATCGTTCAGGAGCGCCTCTATCCTCAGTTGAGACTCAAGGCTCTGGCCATTGCTTCCTTGTGGTCCTGAGCACTGTGAGAAACCTGAAGGTGTCGCACCCGCTAGTCCCCGGTGGTCTGTCATCCAGGTGGCAAGGACACAGCCATCGCTATTGGATCCAGTTTCTGGGGGTGGACCAGTGGGGTGAGGATCACCTGAATGAGGGGTATTCGGGAAGTGGGACACCGACGGGCGAGACATGGTAACACCTTTTCCCCACCCTACCCTGTAGGACGTTTTAGAAGCTCCACTCCCCCACCCCTTTTTCTGGCACGAACACTTTCTTACAGCGTAACAGACAATGGACTAACACCAGAGCCATTTACCTGACATGTCCCAACACACGGGTTGGGCAGAGTCAGGCAATTGACAACCATGCACATTTACCTTCCCCACAGGGAGAAAAGGCAGAGCACGAGAGCACACTACTAGCAAGGCCGAACGCACGAGGACACAGCTTTACCGGATAGGCAGTTCAAATGGAGGAGAAAGGTGGCGAGAACTGTAAGGACGACGAAGGGGAACTGCCCTTGCCTCAGACTCGCAAAACCTCCTAGAGGGAAATCACAAGACCGGAAGTTACAGCTGGTATGTGGAGGAGCAAATGTCAACGGTGCATGGGGCCTTCCTGCATTGATAGCACAGGCGGGGAGGCGAGCGGTCAGGCATCGTAGGAGTGCTCAGTTGAAGGACTCTCGTTGGCCCCTTTTGCTTATTGAAAACTACAACTACCAGAAGGCACTAGGAAAGGGTGACGTGAGATGTCGCAGTGGTCCTACAAAGGTCACATCAAATCCTTTGTACAATCAAAAGTCTCTAACCGATGGTTGAGAGAAAGCTAGGGGAAGGGAACCCTATGCCGCCCCGCTGTGGTGACTTTCACTGTAAGTGACTGCAGACCTGCCCCACCTTGTCCCGAGACGTGCTGAACTATCCTTCTCCTTTCTTCGAGAGCTGAGCAAAAGGCTACTGTCCCACCATGGGCAATTGTCCCATTCCGCAGCCGCTGAGAGCCGGAGAGTCCTGCAACTGCAGGGGTGAAACCTACCAACGAAGTGGACTAGACTGGCAAAGTTTGGTCTGGATTGTGTTGGGGGTCAGTAAGTAGTTGCATCACTTACCGGTGGCCCCCTGGCACATCCATCTGTTTTTATGCACGAGAATCCCTTAAAAGATACTCATTTTAGCTGGGCTATCCTGCGCTCCCCAGCTATTCCCGAAAGTTACTCTATCTGCAAGGGTAGACCCTTCTCAAGGATTAGGGCTTTATGAACACCTACAGCTCCCTAGAGAGAACCGCTTTTCGCTTTACGCACGACGGCGCATTCTTGACGCACTGCTGTACTTTGAGCATAAGGCTCTTCACTTCTTAGGGCTGGACTGCATAAGATAGGGATTGACTTTGAAGAACTGCCTAATGCGATATCTGTGTTGAACCTGCCCCTTTTGTTGCAGGTTGTGGCTATTTTCTCCCCTTTCATCAGCATTAGGCTCAACACATTTTTGTATATATGTTACATAGTGAAAAATGTGTGTGGTAACTGTTGTATTATTACTGTGGTTTATTCGTGTTTTAATTATAAGGCCTATAATAAATGTATTTTTGATATACATCTGTCTAAAAGTAATCTGTGGAGTTTCACTGTGTGTGCTCCCTGTGGGCTTCCAATCTCTCACCCCTCCTGAGAATTAGTCCTGACCGCCTGCCAAGCTATCGTTAATTGGTCTGGTTTGTCCAGAAGGGTCCCCTGTTGCACTAAACTAGAGTGGCCTCCTAAACCAGGTCAGAGTTTAGAAATCCATTTTAACAGTTGTCAATAAAGACTGACTTTTGTTTTGACTTTTGTCAGTGATGGATAGCTAGATCTCCTGAAACCAAAACCTGTTTAAGAACAATTAAGGGGCAAATATGCAGTATTGTTCATTGAATAGGCAATCATGTAGGATCCTTGCAGATACGGTAGACCCAGATTAGTGCATTTCCTTCCCTCTATTCAAACAAATTGCTAGCTGTGTCTGTGTGTGTTTTGATAATCTCACACAGGATGGAGAGAAAGCAAGGTTCCTGTGGGACATCCTGATTAAATGCGGTTGGGTGGTCAGAACGGGTCCGCTTTGACTAGTTGGCTGCTGGTCAGAGAGGATATGAACAATTTTGTTGCCAACTGTTAGTCCCTTTACAACCTTTAAGCCTACCAGGCAGCACCTGGTAGGTGCCAGTATAAAAAGCAGCAGATTTAACCATATGCAGCATGGCATCCGGCTGACCCTCATCTCTGGCTTTGAGCAGATCGTATTCAATTTCAAACAGCATCAGTTCAGCACCATGTGGCAGGACGGAAGGATGACTGACATGTGTCAAGCACATTATTTTGTTCTATGAGTTTATAGCGGACTCATAATACCGCTCTCCATAATCCTTATGGGCAAGTGCTGATTCAAGATGGGTCCATAATTGGTCATGTCAGGGCCCTGTGTTATAACTGTGTTTTAGTCAGAATTGTGTTCTTTTCGTGAGGTTAATGATGGTGAAAAATCGACTGGTCCTCATTAATGCATAGCTTTGCAAAACTTGATTAACATAAAACCAATGTTGAGACACTTCTTTAATCAGATTCTCGGCTGTAGTCATTAAAGCTGTTGAATTTGGAGCTGCACATTATGGAAATAGTAATGGGCTAGAGCGTTTGACTATTTGTAGGTGCTAATTCGGTTTTGGGTCTCGGGCTGAAAACATTTTAATAAAGAATTTTTTAGTATGTTTATAGAACTCTTAACGCTATGTAATCTGATCTTGAGGCTTGGACAAGGACATACATTCTCTAAAACACGTGCACAACTTTCCTGTCTTGTTTCCAGACTTCCCAACCTGCTTACAGTAATGTGTATCTGACTTTGAAAAATGGCCTTCCTTAAATTGCATTGTCCTTCCCTAAATGCTGTTTGTTATCATAACAGACTTACACCACTGGTGTTTTAGCTTCCTGTATTGTAGACTCTCGAGCCCCAACATTTCTTTATCAGTAAGCCGTTGTCACATGGTAGAGATGCATGACATTCAAACGCATAGAAGAAGAGACCGGTATTGGCTGGTGTGTCCCACCAGCAGTGGTAAACGCTAAGCTGCACACTACCTGGGCCAGGGTCTCCAGGACTTAGTTAGGCAAGGTATGATTTGAGAGGTGTAAGAGACATGTAGCTTAGATTGACATTCTTTAAAATGTATCAGGCCACTGCAAAAACAGGAAGTCATCTGGCATCTTGAAGCAGGTTCAAATGTGGCTACAGATTTCAGCAGCAAGCAATCCATCATTATGTTACTGTTTTCGTGACACAATGCCATTTGGTGCGGGCAGGAAAGCCTGAACCTTTTTTAATTTTAGGAATAAAATGATGCAGCTCCTTCTGTTTCTGAAAGGGATGCCTTCTAATCAGACTTCCCCCTTCATAATGCAACCATGTACATTGCTGTGATTACTAGAATCCTTTTGTTGTAGGCAGACAGAAGAAGGGGTGGAGTTAGAGCCGTCCAGAGGAGAGGTTTACGCCAAGGAAGGGTTCTGCCATCTTGGATTTTTCTGGGGCTCCCAAAATGTCCTGCCCCCTCCCTACTTCCTGCAGACAAGGCACTCTGGGTATGAAGTCAGCTGGCAAAGGACACTTGTTACAGCAGCCTGGATTGGACCCTTGACAAAAGGCTTGCCGTGGAACAATCTGCTGTATCATTTCACCTATATAAGGAGTAGAAAGGCCCTCCCCTTGGTTGATTCATCTTTAGACATCAAATTAAGGATTCACCTAGAACCTTCTTGGCGATAGTCTCTTCCAAAGTCATCTGTCATGGAGGTGAAGACTGAACGATCCAAGGAAGGGGAAAACTCGCCTCCCTACCCATCTCAGCGCCACATTTGGAGTGAAACTGCTGTGGACCACCGCTAATAAAGAGATTTCTGTCACTGTAGCCACAATCTACAAAACCGCCATTATTGACACTAAAAAGGAAATCTATAATGAAGGAATCCAAAACGCTAAGTCAGATACAAAGGAACTCTTTACCATACTTGGAGAACTAGAGACACCGGCTCTCCCTGCAGACACATGCATGAAAGACACTGCCTGGTGTGCAAATATACAGAAGGCCCTATCAGACAAAATAGCTATATTACAAACTAAAATTGAATTTAAAAAAAACAACTTACCTGTAAAAGCCAACATCCCTGAAACCCACCTCCACCATAATCCACTGTGTACCCCCTTGCAAATTTACACCAGTCACCATCAAGGAAGTAGAGAATGTAATACTTGGGATAAAACCATCTAATTGTCAAGGCGATCTCTGCCCAGCCTCGGTCAACAAGGAGGGCGCTGGAGAACTAGCACCATTCATTACGGCGCTAATAAACTCATCCTTCAAAAACTGTTCAGTACCGGACAACCTCAAAGAAGCATGGGTCAGACCACTTCTTAAAATAAAAAAACCTAGATCCCAGCATCCCCACCAATTTTAGGCCCATAACAACGGTCCCTTTCCTTCTAAACATTCTAGACCGCGCAGCGTATCTCCGAATTCAGAAACACTTGGAAGACAATGAGCTACTAGGACTACATCAATCTGGTTTCAGACCTAGGCATGGCACTGAGACAGCTCTCCTAGATCTAAAGATACAGATGGATGAAGTTAAGGACAAGGGCAAACTAGCCATCCTCCTACTCTTGGATCTCTCAGCTGCCTTTGTCCTTGACGACCAGAACATCTTGACCAAGCACCTAACATCAACAGCAGCCTTCTCACCAAACGATGCTAGCTGGATACAATTCTTCCTCTCAAACAGCACCACTAAGGTTTTCACACCACTAGCATTGGCTCCACCAGACCCCATCAACTGTGGTGTTCCGCAAGGATTGTGCGTCTTCCCCCATACTCTACAATATATTTACAAAGCATCTCTTTGATTGTCTTGATAATCGGGGTGTCCCCTACTGTCAAGCTGAGATGTTCGTGATGATTGTGTACCTGTTTTCCTTGATGTGGATCTTGTTGAGGCCGCCAGACTGCAGTCTTCTGAACGATGAATGGCACAGGGTGGAGGATGGGCAGACTCCCAGCGCCACGGAAAGCACTCTCCCGATTTACGTGACGATGGGACTGTGCAAGCACAGACAGGAGAGGCTACGGTCAGTCTGAAGAGTTGAAACAAGGCGAGGTCCACGTTGAAGGTCGATGCACCAAGCTGCAGGCTAACTTCGGATAGCTGGTAAGAAGATGGAGCACCAAGCACCAGGCTGAGACAGACTGGAAAAGGGGAACCAGATTGGGAACGACCTAAAGGTCCCAGGGGAATCAGAGGGGACCCTTGAACCCGCAAGACGCAGGGCAGAACAAGGAACTGAGGTACTGAAATAGGGACCAGAGAGACCCAAAAGACCAAGAGCTAACTGGACCCCTCAAGAGACAAAGGGTAAGTAAGCAACAGGGCCCTAAGTGGAACAGGGTACCCAGCAGGGCAAGTAGGACAGGATACCCAGGAAGGCTTTAGGCAGGGCAAGTAGGACAGGCAGGGCAAGTAGGACAGGATACCCAGGAAGGCTTTAGGCAGGGCAAGTAGGACAGGCAGGGCAAGTAGGACAGGCAGGGCAAGTAGGACAGGCAGGGCAAGCAGGTCAGGCAGGGCAAGATAGCAGGAAGCTGGTTTCGCAGGAAAACCAGGAGCGAGCAACACGAACAAAGCTTCCGCGTTGAGACGCGATTAGCTTCTGTTGCCGCTCCCTTTTATGGGCCGCCGGCGCCCGCGAGGCCTGAAACGCAAGCCGTTTCACCTCCGAGCGCCGGCGGACCCAAAACGAGGCTTGGAAGGCGAGCCCTTCCCGATGTACAAGTCTGATCTACGGCGCATGCGCGGGACCGAGACAGTGGTCTCCCGCGCATGCGCCGTAGCCCACTAACAGCGGTTCCTGAAGCTCTCCTCCTGGCGGCTCCCCAGATGCGAAAGCGCGGGTAGATCCGCCAGGAAGGAGAAGGGAGAGCGATCGCCCTGGACCTCGGTCTCCCCCGAAGTGGCGTGACACTATGTTCCCTCCCAGGAAGACCCGGAGCCCCGGGTTTCCAAGGAAACCGATCATAGAACTTCCGCACCAAGCGGGAGGCATGCACATGCTGATGAGGCTCCCAAGTGCGGTCACAAGCCGGATACCCCTTCCAATCCACCAAGAAATGGAGCACCCCCCTACGATAGCGGGCATCGCAAATCTCTTGTACCTCAAATTCTGGAACCCCTTGGACTATGACAGAGGCAGGGCGAGGACAGGACAGACCATAGGGATCTGCTACATAGGGTTTCAAAAGGGAGACATGGAAAACAGGGTGTACATGCCAAGAGGGAGGTAACTGAAGACGGAAGGCCACAGAGGATAGCCGTTCGGTTATCGTGAATGGACCAAAGTACCGGGGGGCCAGTTTAACCGGTAAATTGCGTAAAGGCAGATTTTTGGAGGACAGCCACACCTTATGCCCTACTTGTAAATCTGGTTCCAGACTCCTTTTCCTGTCAGCCTGGGCCTTCATCCGTTCCTTCGCTCTCTTCAGGATATCATATGCCAATTCTTGTTGTCGTTGAATATTGGAGACTAAGGCATCAGCAGATGGTACGGTACTGGTGGGTACAGGATGGAACGGCACCAATTTGGGATGTTGACCAGTAGAACAAAAGAACGGACTGATTCCGATGGAAGCATGAATAGTGTTGTTGTAGGATACTTCAGCGAGATCCAAGCATGCCTTCCAGTTGGACTGAGTGGCGTTGGAAAAACAACGGAGGTACTCCTCCAAGGTATGATTAGTCCTTTCGGTAAGACCGTTGGTCTGTGGATGATAACCAGAACTCAACGCTCTACGTACACCCAGATGATTACACACCTTGTTCCAAAAGGCAGAAAGGTATTGAGAACCACGATCCGAGATTATCTTTTCTGGAAGACCATGTAATCGATAGATTTCGTGGAGAAAGACGGAAGCCATCTGAGCAGCCGTAGGGATCTTGTGGAATGGAATGAAGTGGGCATATTTAGTGAAACTGTCGACCACGACCATGATGCAAGTGTACCCGTCAGAGGGAGGTAGTTCAACCACGAAATCAGTGGCGATAGTATGCCACGGGTATGGTGCCAATTCAGTGGGTACCAGTAAACCCAGAGGTCGTCTCCTTGGGACTTTACATTGAGCACAGACGGGACAACTGTCGATGAATCCCTTAACCTCGGTAGCCCACCTAGGCCACCAGAATTGTCGAGAAATCAGTTCACATGTTGCTCTCACCCCTCGATGCCCACCAATGGGAGAGTCATGTAACCCATGTAATATGCCTTCACGAACCGAACCCTCGGGAATGTAAAGCCTCTTCCGATAAAACAGGAGTCCATCATGTTCCGATACGAACTTGCGCCGAAGAAGGACCGGTCTTTCAGGATCCGTCCAGGTGGCGTCAGCGATGGCTTGTAAGTGAGAGGACAAGGTCAATAAGAAATGTTGGGGGGAAAGCAGAGGCTGATCCAAACCAGGCGTTTCTTCCCCTTTCTCCAGGGATCGTGAGAGAGCATCCGCTTTCAGATTAGCTGTTCCCGGAATGTATGTGACGTGAAACACAAAAGGGGAGAAAAAGAAGGCCCACCTAACCTGTCGGGGTGTTCGGCATTGCAGGGAGCGTAGATACTGCAAATTGCGATGATCGGTACGTACTTCCACCGAAAAACGGGCTCCGAGTAGATGATGCCTCCATTCCTCGAATGCGGTTTTTATAGCCAACAGTTCTAACTCGATAACGGCATAGTTTCTTTCACTGGGACTCAGCTTGCGCGAGAAGTAGGCCACCGGATGTTCAACTGAGGTTTCTGGATCTTTCTGCAGAAGGACTGCACCCACAGCAAAGTTCGATGCGTCCGCTTCTACGATGAAAGGTAGATCGTCCTGAGGATGGCGCAGAATGGGGGCGACCATAAAGGCCGACTTCAAGGTGTCGAATGCCTGGGAAGCGAGAGAATCCCACCTGAAAGTGATCTTACTGCTGGTCAGACGGGTAAGGGGCGCTGAAATTTGAGAGAACAGTGGTATAAAGCGCCTGTAAAAATTTGCGAATCCCAAAAAGCGTTGTAGAGATTTTACATCATGGGGTTGAGTCCACTCCTGTATGGCTTGTAATTTCTTGGGGTCCATTTCTATCCCATCCTGATTGATCACAAATCCCAAAAACTCAATGCTGGACAAGTGAAAACTGCATTTCTCAGCCTTTGCGAATAGGTGATTGGAAGATAAACGTTGAAGGACCTCACGAACATGTTCTACATGGTCTTCGATGGATCTGGAAAAAACCAAGATATCGTCCAGATATATCCAGACCGACAAACCAATGAGATCACTAAAGATGTTGTCCCATTAATCGTTGAAAAACGGCCGGGGCGTTGCACAGACCGAACGGCATGACTTTATACTCGAAATGGCCAAATGATGTCTTGAAAGCCGTTTTCCATTCGTCCCCGTTCTTGATACGTACCAGATGGTACGCTCCACGTAAATCCAGTTTAGTGAAGATCCGGGCAGTATGTAAAGTATCCAGGATAGTGCGTATCAAAGGGAGAGGATACCGGTCTTTAGCTGTTATTTCGTTGAGTTCACGATAATCAACACAAGGTCTCAAGGTACCTTCTTTCTTCTTCACAAAAAATAAAGGAAACCCCGCAGGAGATTTAGAGGAACGATGTACCCTTTTCGTAAGCAATCCGATAAGTAATCCCGTAGCACTTGTTTCTCCTCCCGTGTTAAAGCGTATAGTTTCCCATGAGGTACCACGCAGTCAGGTAACAACTCGATTGAACAATCAAACGGGCGATGCGGTGGTAGAGGTATATCGCCCGGTTCAGAAAACACATGCTCGAACTCGGCGTAGTCCTGGGGAACATGAGAGACAGAACACACACGGACCCCGTTTCCGTTAGGATCCAAGGGGGTCGATGGAGCCCGAGTTGGCGTAGACACACAGCATTTCTGAGTGCAAACAGCAGAGGAAAAGGTCAGAGTGTGCTTTCTCCAATCAATTACCGGGTTATGGTATTGTAGCCAAGGTAATCCCAAAACCACCTTGTAGGTGGGAGACTTTATGACGTCCAAAGCGAGTTCCTCAAGATGGTTGGCGATCCGAAGAGATAGACCCACTGTGGATTGCAGGACAGGGCCAGAGGACAGAGGATTTCCGTCGATGACTTGCACGGACAGAGCAGTGGCTCTGGACAGGAGTGGAGTCCGATTCACAGAAGCAAAAGTTTCATCTATATAATTGCCGGAAGCCCCGCTATCCAGCAGAGCAAACACCTCCACACTTCTGCCGGGTAGCTTGATTCGAATCTTCAGAGTCTGTAGTACCGCAGGTTGCATGGGATGTAGAACCGAACAAAACGCGGAAAGGACTGAAGAGAGAGAGGAACCTGTCGCTGCCTTCCCAACACACGACAGGTCCTCTAGTTTTCCGCCTTTTTCTTCTGAGACCGTAGAGGGCATGTACCCAGGAAATGCCCAGCAGCTCCACAATAGAGACATAGGCGTAAAGTTCTTCTCCGTCTTCTCTCTTCCTCTGATAAAGGACCCCTCATAGCCCCTAGTTGCATAGGCTCTGGTCCAGATTCAGTAGACCCGAAGGATCCGGCAGGTAAACCGGTTGTCCTGGAACTGCCCCTCTCGAACCAACGTCTCTCTGCCTTCCGTTCCGCCAGTCTCTGATCAATACGGAGCACCTGCTCAATTAGCTGATGAAGAGTCTCGGGTTCGGGTATATGGAGTAACTCATCCTTAAACTCTTCCCTCAGCCCACGGCGAAACAGTGTCTTTTGTGTGATTTCCGGCCATTGGGAATCGGTTGCTAGCAGACGGAATCGACTGATGTATGTTATTACGTCGACGTTCCCCTGTTTTAGATCCATCAACTGGTTCTGCGCAGCGGAGGCCAGGTTGGGGGTCTGAAAGACCTCAAGAAATGCTTTTTCGAAAGCTGCAAAGTCGTTCAGGATTGGGCTATTGGTAACCACAAACGGGGTTGCCCAGGCCAGAGCATTGCCCGTCAAATTACCCAAGATATAACCGATCTTGGCCTTGTCGTTATTGAAATGCGTCGATCTAAAAAGAAAATGGATTCGACAATGATTACAGAATTCTGCTACTCGTCGTGGGTCTCCATCGAACTTGATAGGCGTTGTGTGTGCCAAAGATCCTTCCACCTGTGAGGTGCTCGGAACCCCTTGGGTTATCATTTGGCGTAGGGTCTGGTTCTCCTGGCGTAAGGCGATCATCTCTGCCCTGAGTGCTTGTAACTCATTCCGCACTTCTTGCGAATCTTCCATCTCAAGGTCTGAAGGCAGGCGTCTCAATCTGTCAAGCTGAGATGTTCGTGATGATTGTGTACCTGTTTTCCTTGATGTGGATCTTGTTGAGGCCGCCAGACTGCAGTCTTCTGAACGATGAGTGTGTGACTCGGGGAACCCGCCTCTCCACCACCCAAATGGCACAGGGTGGAGGATGGGCAGACTCCCAGCGCCACGGAAAGCACTCTCCCGATTTACGTGACGATGGGACTGTGCAAGCACAGACAGGAGAGGCTACGGTCAGTCTGAAGAGTTGAAACAAGGCGAGGTCCACGTTGAAGGTCGATGCACCAAGCTGCAGGCTAACTTCGGATAGCTGGTAAGAAGATGGAGCACCAAGCACCAGGCTGAGACAGACTGGAAAAGGGGAACCAGATTGGGAACGAGCTAAAGGTCCCAGGGGAATCAGAGGGGACCCTTGAACCCGCAAGACGCAGGGCAGAACACGGAACTGAGGTACTGAAATAGGGACCAGAGAGACCCAAAAGACCAAGAGCTAACTGGACCCCTCAAGAGACAAAGGGTAAGTAAGCAACAGGGCCCTAAGTGGAACAGGGTACCCAGCAGGGCAAGTAGGACAGGATACCCAGGAAGGCTTTAGTCAGGGCAAGTAGGACAGGCAGGGCAAGTAGGACAGGATACCCAGGAAGGCTTTAGGCAGGGCAAGTAGGACAGGCAGGGCAAGTAGGACAGGCAGGGCAAGTAGGACAGGCAGGGCAAGTAGGACAGGCAGGGCAAGCAGGTCAGGCAGGGCAAGATAGCAGGAAGCTGGTTTCGCAGGAAAACCAGGAGCGAGCAACACGAACAAAGCTTCCGCGTTGAGACGCGATTAGCTTCTGTTGCCGCTCCCATTTATGGGCCGCCGGCGCCCGCGAGGCCTGAAACGCAAGCCGTTTCACCTCCGAGCGCCGGCGGACCCAAAACGAGGCTTGGAAGGCGAGCCCTTCCCGATGTACAAGTCTGATCTACGGCGCATGCGCGGGACCGAGACAGTGGTCTCCCGCGCATGCGCCGTAGCCCACTAACAGCGGTTCCTGAAGCTCTCCTCCTGGCGGCTCCCCAGACGCGAAAGCGCGGGTAGATCCGCCAGGAAGGAGAAGGGAGAGCGATCGCCCTGGACCTCGGTCTCCCCCGAAGTGGCGTGACACCTATACTAATAATGCGGACGATATCCAGATCCTCATTACGCTCACAGGGTGCTATATTGCTTATATCAGGGTATGTCCATCACGACTTAGAGAACCCTACCCTCCTCCAGCCCCCTCCCTTCCTTGATTGAGCACACATCCGTTGAATGTTATAAAAGCCGGGGGACTTCGAACGTGTTTTATTCACATTTCCGTTGTCTGGTCAAACAATGACAAGACTGAACTTCTAATCATCGGCTCCCAAGCCTGCCTTAACCAACTAGACAAACGCTACTCTGCCTTCATAATTGATAGAAACACCATAAAAGATCAACAGCCTTCCCCCTCATCCGCAGCCGCGTCTTGTGACTGGGCCTTCAAAAAATAAGGGCGCTACCTCCAAAACAAACCCGGTAGGGGAAAAAAATCTACCGCTAGGCCTCCTAGTCGCCCGTTAGTAGAAAAATCTATTGTCGGGCCTCCCAGTCATAGGCCACGCCCCACATCGCCGAAAAGCATTGCTTTGGCAGTGGGGCTGGAGAGTCTAAAGACACAATGATGCGCACAGAGCGGGCCGCGGACACGTCGAAAGACACACCACAACACCCCGATGCTCAAGAGGACTACAAGGATAGTCGGGAGCCTTTGGTTAGCGCTATTGGAAACAAATTACGGCGCCATAGGGAGGCAAATTAAGATTTTCCACCCTTGGACCCTTCTGGTTCATCTAAATGGACCAGAGAAAAATGTAAAGGGTGCATGGACCATTTGGAAAAGTTTCTCACTTTCAGAGCAACCTACCACAAAGATACCTTGGGAGGACCCTCCCTTTGGGCCTGCTTCTAAATTTCCTAGTCTTTTCTGACCATCTAATAAACATTTCACTTCTATCCACCCAGAAGATGAGATCCAGATGGACACTTAAATGGACATTTATGAGGAGGAAGAGGATACTACCTTCCTACAAGACTACATTGTGGATGACCAGGCTGATCCCACGGAAGGCTGGGAAGACGCTCACCAGGTTGAGACGGAACCATTGGCGCTCCCTACTCACGACCAGGACATGGATGTCCTATATTTGGATTCCCCTCCCTCCAGTCCAGCCCGCCAGGCTTCCCCAGTGGACGATCAGATGGCATTCAATGCCATTTTACAAAAGATGGCAGATTATTTTAAAATCACCACCCAGGAAGCCCTACCTGAACAAGATTTCGTGGAGGATACTCTTAAAGAAACCCCCCCCCTCCAGCCAGGCCATACCTCTCCTGAGTTCTATTAAAAGGAGATTGGCTCCTTCCCTGGTCACACCAGCCCAGACTAGGGCAGTAAATCCAAGAGTGGAGAAATTATTTCGCCCATCGCCTAATGACCCTACATATATTAAAGGCGAAGCCACCCCCGACTCCCTAGTGGTTACCACCACCTGGAAATGGGCGGCAGTACCTCCTTGCTACAGGAGAGGCACCTCCTGATAAGGATTCAAAAAGATTATATGCCTTGGGTAAACGAATTACCACAGCAGCTGATTTTACCACGCGCATAGCAAACACTACGTTGCTTGCCAGTTATGCCGATGCACGGTGGAACCTTATACAAGAAGGTCTCCAGGAGGTGCCTGAACCCGCAAGAACCAAATTATTTGCCATTGTGGCCGAGGGCAGGCAGGTCAACCAAAAGTACTAGAAAACACTCTGGATACTGCAGAAACAGCAGGAAGATCCCTAGCTCAGGGCACCCTGCTCAAATGGCACGCTTGGCTCCGAAACGTGGGCTTCAAGCCGGAGACCCAAGCAGCTCTCATTAACAAACCTTTCGAGGAGTCGAATCTCTTTGGTAAAGCAGTCGACGATGCTCTAGAAACTGCCAAAAAAGTATGAGACTCAAGTCCCTGCAACAAATCACTCAAAAACCCTCCCCCCCCCAGAGGGGAAGCGGGTCCCGCCAGTCCTTTCGAGGCCAATACAGTTCTGCACAAAACATGTACAATACGATAAACACCTGGAACTCAGGACAAGCATCCAGCACCCCTACCAACTACCCACCAAGGGGTCAGCGACGCGGGAAAGGCAGAGGCCCCAACTCCAGGGGAACCACAGCCTCCGGTCAGAAATGACCTACGGATCCAGGTCCCCTCCCATGCCAACCCGGTCTGTAGGTGCTTAACATCTTTCCTTTCGGCATTGGAGGGGATTACATCAGACCAGTGGGTTCTCAGAACAGTCGCCAATGGTACTATGTGGAATTCGCCCGACCCCCACAATTCAGACCGCCCAGAGCACGACACCTGATGTCAGACCATCTGCGAATCCTAATACAAGAATAGAGGCACTTCTGGGAAAGGACGCCATAGAAGCCGTCCCTATTCTTCAGGTAAAAAAGGGTATTTATTCAGTGTACTTCCTTGTACCCAAAAAGGACCTCACCATGCACCCTGTGTTAGACTTGCGCCCAGCGAACAAATTTGTCAAACCTCAAAAGTTTTGTATGGTAACCCTGCAGGAAGTAATCCCACTGTTGAAACAGGGGATTACATGGCAACACTGGACATGAAAGCTGCATACTTTCATATTCCAATGTTGCCAGCGCAAAATATCTAAGGTTCATGATAGAGGACAGGCGCTATCAATTCAAAGTACTCCCCTTCGGCATTGCCTCGGCACCAAGGGTGTTTAAAAAGGTTCTGGCAGTAGCGGCAGCACAACCTGCGCAGACTGTCTGTCCCGTTGTACCCTTACCTTGACGACTGGCTCATAACAGGGCACTCCTATGAAACATGCCTATTAAATACTCAGGAGACAATAGACCTCCTGTTCAGTCTGGGATTCTCCATCAACGAGAAGAAATCCAGCTTAGACCCCAGTCAAGTCAAGCAATTTCTAGGGGCTCTAATTCGGACAAAGGACGGCCTCGTCTTCCCCTCCAACGAGAGGGTTCAGAACATGCTTTCTCAGATCCCTCAATATGTAGCCAGTCGGGAAGTGACGGTACGCAAGGCCATGCGCTTGCTAGGTATGATGGCGTCATGCATTTACTTAGTTCCCCATGCGCGGCTGCGCATGCGTCCCATGCAAGAGTGGCTCAACAGTCAGTGGTGTCAGGCCAGCGGACAATGGGAAGATCTGGTAGTTGTCTCGCCAGCCCTTGTTCTCTCTGCAATGGTGGTCGAGGGAAAACTTCTTGAGGGGGAAGATGCAGTAGAAGCCACTCTCACGACAGACGCGTCACTCACTGGCTGGAGGGCTCACCTGCTTCAGCAGAAAGCACATGGAGTGTGGTCCCCACAAGTAGCATCCAACCATATAAATCTGTTAGAACTGCTAGAGGTATTCAAAGCACTGAAGGCCTTTCAGACACAACTACAGGGGAAGACAGTCCTGGTCCTTACAGACAGCATCACAGCCATGTATTACCTAAACAAACAGGGGGGTACACACTCCAGGGCTATCCAAGCTGTCCCAGAACATTTGGATGTGGGCTCTCAAACACAGGATGTTCCTACTGTCCCAACACGTTCCAGGAGAACTCAATGTTCTAGCGGACGTGCTCAGCAGAGATTTCCCACTGCCCGTAGAATACGAATGGTGTCTGCACGAACACATCGTCTCCAACGTCTTCGCAGAATGGGGCTTCCCAGAGATCGACCTGTTCGCAACTCAGGAGAATGCCCAATGCCAAGACTACACCTCCAGGTACCCCCAGAACCGCTCCAAGGGGAACGGACTCTGGATAACATGGTCAGGGAAATTTGTCTATGCTTTTCCCCCCCTGACTCCCCTACTCAACAAGATAGTGCACAAGATGCACCAGGAACAGTCACCATGATGGTTCGCTCATCTATTGGAAATGTCCCTTTCCCCCCTCCCCTTCCCCTGGCCACCCTTCCCCCGGGTGAGACTAACCATGCCCGTACAACATGTCTCAGGACAGAGGGGAGACACTACACCCATGCCCGCAAGCTCTGAATTTAGCGGCCTGGCTTCTGAGGTCATAGTTTGCACACCTTCAGCTCCCTCAGAGATGCATGGACATACTCAGGGAGTCTAGAAAACCTAACACTCGTTATTGCTATTCCAGTAAGTGGAAACGCTTTGTCATCTAGTGTAAAACTAAGAGCGTCAATCCCATTGACTGCTCGCCTACCCACATTTTATAGTGTCTTAATCATTTACTGACTCAGGTTTGGTTTTTAATTCCCTAAAGGTTAATCTAGCTGTTCTATCAGCCTACACTACGTCACAACAGAAAGTGTCATGGTGGAAAATACCTGTTATTAAGGCTTTTATGGAAGGGGTTAAGAGAATTCACCCCCCCCCCCATTTCTAACCCAGATGGGATCTAAATGTGGTTTTGACCAGACTCATGGGGTCTCCGTTTGAACCAATGCATAAAGCAAGTCTAAATAAGACAGCCTTCCTAGTGGCTATCCCTTCAATTCTACTATTAGAATTGTTAGCTAACTACAGGCCCTTTCGGTTCTAGACCCTTTTGTTACAGTCCACAGGGATAAGGTGGTTCTGCGCACTCATCCCAGATTTGCGCCTAAATTCATCTAGAACCAATCAATCGAACTACCCACTTTCTTCCAGAATCCCACTAGCATGGCGGAAAGAAGCCTACACACACTAGATGTGCGCAGGGCAGTCATGTTTTACCTGGAAAGAATAAAACCACGGAGGAAGACAAACCAGTTTTTCGTTTCAGTGGCAGCTGGTAGAGAAGGAGATCCTGTCTCTAAATCAGCTATCTCAAGGTAGATTGTCAAATGCATCACACTATGTTATACTCTTGCTAAGAGAGAACTGCCCTTCAAGCCTAGAGCACACTCCACTCGGGGCACTGCAGCTTCAATAACATTAATTGCAAATGTTCCCCTCGAGTCCATTTGCAAAGCGGCAACCTGGAGTTCTGTACACACCTTTACAAAACACTATTGCCTAGACACTCATTCTAGATCTGATTCTCAGGTGGGACAAGCAGTATTAATACATCTTTTCACTACTGTTCCTTCTCATAACCCACCTCCAACTCCAGATACTGCTTGCTAGTCTATGCACAGCATGTTATTCTAAGCAGATTAAGAAGCATCAGAAGACATGCATTATTCATCGTAATAGCATTTCTGATGGTTGTATCTGCTTCGATTCACATGCGCCCACCCTGCCTCCCACGCTCAGGTGGAAGGAACATAGATTACTTACTACTTCCTCTCTTTATGTACTCACTCAAAATAGCCTTCGGCTCCCTTATGGCAGAAAAAATACAATTGGAGGGACCTCGGCGCGTGAGGGATTTTGGGTACACTACACATCACGATAGGGATAGTGTTACAGACACGCCTATGCTGACGTCCCCTTTCGGTCCCTGAAAGGCAAGATGCAAGACTTAGCGGTTACCACTGGATGTCGGACCATATACACAGCATGTGAATCCAAGCAGATACAATCATCAGAAATGCTATTACGGTGAGTAATGCATGTCATTTACAGGATAGCCAGCCTAACCCTGCCTGACAATTATGCGTCATTATAAATGTGTTCAACTTCTCTTCCCCCTTTTAAAAAGCATGACAGCTGCAGCCCATTAGTAAAGCTCAGGTGTATAAAGGGGGGAACTGCAAGCAAGCGTTAGAATGGAGGCAGAAGCCAAAGCAAGAGGACCAGAGTGGAAGCTGTGTGGGAGGCGAAGCTGAGACTCCAATACGCCATCAGAAATCCTGGGAATCCCGTCGGAAGGTGTATACGGATCAGAGGTTTTCACAGCTGGGCAGGCGAGCAGCAGGTGCTGCAGAAAGGCAAAGGCAAAGCTCAGCAGATCAGCCAGCGAGTGCATTGTGCAGCGCCTGGCTATTGGACTGTCCCCTGGAAACCGAAAGCAGAAAGAGGGAGTTGCCAAGATGGAGTCATGTGTCTGGGACACTGGCAATACTCTCTAAGAAGACCCTAACTACAATACCAGTTAAGTGAATGAAACGAAGCTCATTACTTATATTGAATACTGAGCTAAACAATACTAACTTAAGTAATTTTAGGCATTGAATTCCGAACAGAACTAAATGAATACTAATAACGTAAGATATGGAACAAAGTGAAATACGTTACTCATATTGAATAGCTAACTAAGTGAAACTAATGAAAGTAACTTCACACATTGAATGACACTGACAAAGTTGAACAACAGTGCTATTGAATCACAGACCTGAACAAAACAAGGGAAAGTGACATAGCTTACTATATGAAAGGAAACCAATTTCTTCCATTGAACATTACATTGAATGAAAGTAGTGAAAGAAACTTAAGTTGAATATCGGATTGAATCACTGGAGTAATGACCGGAGTAAAAGCCACCTTTTTCAAGTGTAAAGTCCTATTGAATAACATGAAAGTAAATCTGAAAAGCAGATTCATCTGAACAATGAATTGAAGGTTAATAAGGAAAACAAACTGAAGGCTTTAAGAAACCTAGGTGATTAAGTTGTGAAGCTGCCCTTAAAGAGACTGGTGAATCACATCTTGAACTCTGAAAGAAGCCTGGGAGCTCCTGGTTGCGTGACCTGTGATGGGCGGACCGTGTGGTCTGAAAACTATGCCTTGACCAATTTCTTTAACAAGGAAGCCTGCTGTTGTGAAATTAAGACACTCAATGGTGATAAACATCAGACTTGGGAAAGGGACCCTGAGTTATATAGGTTCATCCAAAAGACAAAAGCCTCAAGGATACTTTCTTTTGATATGAACATCGAGCTTGGGGAAGGAAACCCTATGTTTTGGTGTCCTGGGACTGAGTTTACCTGGAATTGTGTTGAACTTGGGGAAGGGCACCTTAACGTTCATAAACTATATTTCATCTGATGCTAAGCGGAGGAGAAATTGAACTTTGTGGTGAACCTATTGACATTTGGGTGAGAAAGTTGATGAATAAGCCAGAGTTGGAAGTAGCTCAGAACTTTGTTTGGAACACTATTTTGAGTTATAGTTGATGTCCCTACACATAGTTTGGTGTTAGCTGTGAGGGCAAGTATAGGATTTGAACACAGATTTTTATGTTGAACTTACTGACATTGACGTTCCTTAGTTTCTTTAAGTAGGGAAATACCACCTTAGTATAGGGCAAGTTAGACCTTAATCCATCCTGCCATTTTCTTTAATTAAAGATAGTTCAACTTTGAATCTGTTGTCTGTGTCTCCTTCCATGATGCCAACGTCACACTAGCCGGCGCAAAAGAATGCACCATCTGCAAGAAAATAACACACTACTCAAAGGTATACAGGGAGAGTAGAAGAAAAAAAGCACAGTCCCACAAGCAGCAAGGAGGGTTTGATTCCAGTGCACAAATGCCTCAGACCACAGGGAAGTCAATACTGCATTGCATAATACAGGTTTACAACAATGATGTCTGCCTGATGGTTGTGTAGTCAGTGGTCTGTCAATTAGTGCATAATAAAAACCATGTATTCAAAAAATTGAACGCAAAACGGACACAATGCAACGCTGTTTATCACAGCTGGGTGAGCACAAATCAAACAGAACAGAGGTTTAAATCTGATCGAGAGACTGACATCTGAATAGACTATGAACAGAAGTTTTATGAAAAGAAATGCAATAGGTGGAAGTCATGCATAACACTTGCAAGTTGGAGGATTTGTTTTTTCTGTGCATCCCAGGGATTTTATTAGTTTGCAATCTCCTCCTCCTCCTCATTGACAGTTACATTAATTAGTGAAAGCGTCATTGGAGCAAACAGTTCAATAGTTTCCCATCACCTCACCTCCACAAGTGGTACCACATTTTATTCACAACCCACCCTGGAACATCTTGTTATTAATGAAGCAACATTTGTGCTGACCGCCGGGCCGTTAATATATTGCCATTGGTCAGTGCCCATTAAGAACGAGACATGAGAGCTGGTGGGAAAGGGGACATTCAGATGATGCCCATTAGATAATGACCTTTGCGGACTCTGTGGTAGATACTTTGAGGGCTGGCCCCCTCGTCGGAGCTTAGCAACTTACCATCTGATTGGTCCTCCCAGGAAAGCCACTCCTTACAGTGTTCCTTTCCCACTGTCGCCTCCCGACGGGCCTCGGCGGTCATGCGACGGCACACTTGTACAGAGACACCCTCCCTGCTACCGTGCAGGGTGGCATGTTTGGCTGATTGCCCTGCAGTTACCTCACCAAGTTCCGGCTGTCTTCCCATATGACAAGTAAATTGAGCCTCCCCCTTTGCACATTCCTGTCATTGTGGTCACCTGTTTCAGATTGAAGTTCCCAAGATCCAGCCCGCGCTCAGGGATTTCCCACTAAGCTTATTTGTGATTGTGCTATTTTTGTCCCTCCCCTCCTTTAGCTAATCGTAGAGCAATGTGTTGGACCAAGTTTACATCCAGTGTATCTTTTCCCCCTACCATTCCCGGTGAAGTCCTGTATACAGTGTGTCTGTTGCTCAGAGTATCTGTGTTATTCCCCATGTGGCCACCCCCACCGTGTATCTTCTTTTACTCCCATAGTTGGTAGGCGTGTCCCTCTATCTGGCGCTGAATTTGCACCTTTAACACAATTGTCTGAGGTTCACACCTCCCTGTGATCCCGCTTTAGACATAAAAGGAAATGTTGGGAGAAGACCAGATACAAGTCAAAGTGCACATGGAACTTGTAGCGTAGGAAGGGTCCAAGGTGTGGCTGGTAAAACACCACCCACCCCCAAAAATGCTGCATAAGCTAGAAAGGCAGAACAGCTCAAACACGAATTTCCCTAGCTGAACATTATCCAGTAATAATAATTTGACCAACTCAAGTTGGAAGTTGTATTAGATAATTTCAGAAACATTTTGGTTCAAATTCCACCGGCTGTATATGAGGTACCGAAATCCCCTTTGAAAAGTATGGATAGGGTGATTGCGGTCCTGCTCAGCATATACATCAAACAATGATGAACAATGTATTGTGAAACTGACGTTTTTGTATCAAAGTGGTCCTGCAACGGGTCAAGCCAAATCCTGTGCATATTCAAAAGTCTTTGATAAACCAAGATGAAATACAAATTGGTCTGAACCCGGCTGATGGAGACTAACTGGAAAAGGGAAAGGATCTGAGCCCGGCTCAGGGTCATCCGGGGTGAACCGTGAGTCACCCGACAAAATGAATATTCTCCAAACTTTGTAATAATGGGGATCTGAGCCCGGAAGAGGGGGATCCGCAGTAACGATCCTAAAATAACAGGGATCCGAGCCCTGCTGAGGAGATGCCAGGGTGAAGCATCAGAGTTGAAAACGTCTGAGAAGAAAAGAACTGTGTGTATATTATTTTTTGTACATCAGACACTCTGAATCAAGAGACTTTTATGAGAAAAGAGACTTGAGCACATTTGGCCCTGTTGCTGGAAATAGAACTGTATCTTGTGTCGAAGAAGCCAGAGAGTGTGCTTTGCTCGAGTGAACCGTCTTGCCAGGCTGTAAACGTGGGGAAGGAAGCCCAACGGCACGACCATTCCGACATATCATTTTGTGAAGACTTCTTACTTTTTCATGAACACTACCGCCCCACCCACACACTATTTGTAAATTAGCGGTAAGGATTGGCAATAGTTTTTTTTAGTGTTGGCCCTTTAATTTTGACAAGACTCCACTAGGACTGCATTATTATTGTTTGATGGTTGGAACTTGCTCCCGTCTGTAGATTAAGGTTTAGATAAGCACACCCTTGTGAAAGTTCAATAGCTTCAATAGCGACCCAAGTGAACTGTGGTCACTTGGGTCGGTCTTACTGTTGATACCATGCCTTCCTAACACCGCAACACACGCAAGGAACCTTTTGATATTTCAATATGACCGGTGCTTTAGAAACCCCCTAGTCCCTTCTCTCTTCCGACAGCAAGCAGATACGTAACAGGGGTTACTTAGCAACTCTGCACAACAAACGAGAGTTGTGGAATTCGTCGGTCTAGAGAGACTGTGACGGGGTGTCTGCCGTGGTGAGTTATACACCAATCCGTTATTTAATGTTTTCTGCAGTTTATTCTCTCCAGCACCCGTTCACATGCCAGCCCCTTCAATTCGTCGGTCTAGAGAGACTGTGACTGGGTGTCTGCCGTGGTGAGTTATACACCAATCCGTTATTTAATGTTTTCTGCAGTTTATTCTCTCCAGCACCCGTTCACATGCCAGCCCCTTCACTTTGACTTACACTGGTGGGCTGTGCTTTAGCTTCGGCACAGCAGGGCCATAGTTCTGGTATTCGCTGGTCTATAGAGACAGCAGCTGGGAGACTGCTGCAGTGAGTTATACTTCTAGTTTTTATTTAGTATGTTTTATGCAGTTTATGCTCTCTAGTACCCTCTGGCGTGCCGGCACCGCCCCTTTGTTTCACACTGATGGACACATAAGGCTCCCCTGCTTTTTGTCATTTTTGGGAACGCCATTGTGACATGCATATAGCATTCACTTCGGGGGTACCTAATTGATTTCTTTTTTAAAATAAAAATGGCAGATGGTTCAATCGACGCCTAAATCATCGAAAACAGATGTCATCAGCGTTTTAGTCCTCAACGCTATCAGTGTCCAAACCACCAATGCCTTTGGCGTCGAAACCACAGGCGCCTTTGTGCTCAAATCCATTGCTGCCCTTACTCACTAAGAAAGTAAAGAAAACCTATAAGCACTTGTCAAGGAGGATCTTTATCCTCTATTTATGAGGAGCATGAGTCATCGGACCAAGACACCTTACCTTTTGGTTTGGAGTGTGGCTCTCCTAATATCCCAGAAGCCCTCATTTCAGAGTCTAGGTTAAAGGGCTTGCATGAAAACCTTCAGTCTGCAAGTGGTATTGACACCTCACCAGAAGTTGAGTTTGGCAGACCAGACACGGCAGACCATGTAGATGCCTCTTACAGGCAGCTTATAACCAGGGTTAATGATTTTCTGGAATGGGTCTCCTCCATTCGAGCAAGATGAGCTGACAGACCTCAACAATTATCGCCCTTCAAAAAAGGGTAAAGGCAAATTGGGAGGCTTCTGAAACAAGTCTAGCAGTGAATAAGAACCTCACCAAAAAGTACAGGCCTTCAGGTAGAGATCCTGACTATTTATCAAAACATCCTACACCAGAAAGCCTGGTAGTTCAGGCAGTGAATCTACTTCCAAACAGGCGGCTTATCCAACCATACCGCCAAACAGGGTTGTTAAGCGTTTTGGCGCTTGGGTTAAGAAAATGTTTTCTGCCGGGAGCATGACTCAGAAATCTGCAAATGCCACTTGCACCTTAGCTACATTTACGTTCACCCTCTGGGACTGTATAGCCATGACGGCAGAGCATATTCTCAAAGGGGAGAAAGACGGCTTCCTGAATATTGTAAGGGAAGGAAAGGCGGCTATGTGAGTCTCTTCAGTCAGGACTGGACTCTGCTGACAGCATCAGCAGAGCCATGGTGGCAAGCACGGTCATACGCAGGTTTGTGTGGTTGAGGAAGTTGGGATTTGCACTAGACATGCAGTCTAGGCTCCTCAACTTGCCCTTTGACAGCACTCAGCTGTTTGGCAGCAAGGCTCATGAAAGCCAAGGGAAAGCTGCAGACCTCAAAGGCGGCAGCCAAATCCCTTGGTGCCGCTATCAGACATCCACATCATCTCACCCCAGTGGATCATCTTGGAGGGGTAGGTCCTTTCGCTTCTACTCCTCAGTTGGAAGAGCAAGCTGACTGTCTAGTCAAAGGGGCCAAAGAAGATTCCCTCGTGGTGGACCAGGGAGGGGTGCCTTGTCTGCCCATGTAACGGCTACCTTTCCTTCGGCCGCCGCTTCAAAACCTCTGAGGCTTTAACCCACATGACCCTGGTGGCAGGCAGACTCTCACAGCATCTGAAAGAATGTTGGGGTATTACTTCAGATGCGTGGGAGTTGGAACAAGTAGCCCAGGCTTACTGTCTCCTCTTTTTAAGAAGGCCTTGGGACCATCCAACGGGAAACCACTTGTTCAAAATTCCAGATCCGTTGTTCCTTGTGCATGAAATGTTAAGCCTGCTAGAGAAAGGTGCTATAGAACCAGTACCTGTAATGGAGCGGAACAAAGGGTGGTACTCTCCTTATTTCCTAATACACAAGACGGACGGAGGATTGAGACCCATCTTGGACTTGAGATGCTTGAGCAAGTTCCTCAGGAAGCAAAAGTTCAAGATGGTCACTCTTTCTCAGATCCTTCAGGGCATCCAGCTCCAGGACTGGATGGTATCATTGGACCTTCAGGATGCTCACTTTCATGTCAATGCATCACAAGCACAGAAAGTATCTGAGGTTCGCCGTTGGTGGTTCTCGTTATCAGTTTCGAGTTCTGCCATTCGGGCTGCCCCCACCACAAGGGATTTCACCAAGTTTCTGACGGTTGTGGCAGCGAGTCTCGGGAGAGGGGGGATTCACGTCTATCCCTACCTGGCTGATCAGGGCTTGTTCTTCCGAACACGTCCTAGAACATCTCAGTGTAACCTCATTCTCTCTACACAGACTGGGCTTCTCCCTCATTTAAAAGAAGTCCCACATGATACCATCTTAAGGACTCCAATTCATTGGAACGGTACTGGATGTATCCTTGTGGAAAAGTCTCGCCACCGGAGTTGAGGGCTCAGCGCATTCTGCAGATGGTCACCAAATTTCAGAGTGCCCACCATCTTCTGGCCCTCAAATTTTAGAGGTTGCTCGGCCTCATGACATCCTGCACTTTTCTGGTGCCAGTGGCCCTTCTGAGAATGAATTCCCTCCAATGTGCTCTCAGGACACAGTGGTCTCAATTCTCAGTCAAGAAGTCAGACCTACTTCAGGTTCTGAGCCACACAGGAACTCCTGTGGTGTGCCTGAGAGGACAACATTCAGAAAAGAGAACTTTTTTGGCAGTCATGGCCAGAGATAACAGTATTTACGGACACCTCACTCATGGGGTTGGGGCTCACGCCAAAAATCTGGTAGTCAGTGGTCGTTGGTCTCCATCGGAGTTCGAACTACACATCAATCTTTTGGAGCTGAGGGCAATCAAAATATCGCTGAAGACCTTTCTGCCCTCTGTTCGGGGAAAGAATGTCCTTATAATTACAGACAACACAGTGGCCATGTACTACCTCAACAAGAGGAGGCATAGGTTCACTACCACTGTGCAGAGAGGCAATGCAGCTCTGGTTCTGGGCAATTCAAGACAAACCTCTATATCAGCAGTTGACCTAGCCGGGGAGGAAAACGGGGGGACGTTCAGAGCAGGCAGAGCAGTCTCCCATGAATGAGAACTAGTCCAGGAAGTCCTTCAAGAGATTGTCACCCTTTGGGGAACCGCTCAAGTGGATCTGTTCGCGACCAGTGTCAACCGGAGGTGCGATCTGTTCTGCTCCAGGGAATTTCCCCCAAGAAGAGCTCTTGGGGACGTGTACATAGTGGACTGAGAGTTTCCACTCCTGTATGTGTTTCCTCCTGTCCCCCTCTTTCTTCACGTGATCAGGAGGTTGAGAAAGTTCAGGAAATCCATGATCCTAATTACCCCAGAGTGGACCAGGAGGACGTTATGCCTGCGCAAGGTTGAGATAAAAGGATTGGCAACTCCCGGATGACTGAATGGAGATGTTGCTTTTGGCCAGAAGGCGAGCAACAAAATCCTTGTACCGCTCCAGTTAGAACAAATTCTGCAGCTGGTGCGGGGAAAAGAATGTGGACCCTTTTCTGTGCAATACACCTATGGTGTTGTCTTTTCTCTTACATTTGACAAATTGGGGCTCCAGATTGAGACCATTAAAGGATACTTGGCGGCGATTTCAATCTTCAAGCGCACCTTGGAAGAGGTATCATACTTCAAGATGCTGTTAGTCAAACAATTTCTAAAGGGGCTCACTAATGTGTTCCCTCATTTCCTTTTCAAGTTCCAATTTGGGACCTCGATCTTGTATTAAAATTCCTTATGTGTGCTCCTATTGAGCCACTCATTCTTGCACATTAAGGTTGTTTACCTTTAAAACCATCCTATTGGTTGCATTAACATCAGCCCGCAGGGTGAGAAAGCTACATGCCTTATCTAGTAAGCCGAATAAACAACAGCTCCTGGCTAGGCCCTGATCTACTCAGGTAGGTTTGAAACTATATAATAAAGTGATCAGGGTGACTGAACTTGCATACATTCATCACATTAACCCTGCATGAAGAAAGACATTGTTCTTAATTGCAGTGTGAGCAAAAACAGCAGTTTGCTCCAAAGCTTTAATGCATACAATCTAATTTTCAAACTAGTTTTTCAAAGCAGGACACATATTAATAACGATATTCTGTACAAAATACACAGATGCTCCGTCCAGTTACACTGACTGGAGTTGAATGCAGATAGACATGTATCATCCCTTACAAGATGTAGGGATTTCGGTGAACAAATAACATGTATGTGAAGTACAAAACAGTATACAATTGACAGTGTTGGTAGTACAAACTGGAGACAAAAATAGGTAGTCGACATTACTGTATTTTGGCCAATTCATCAGCCATTCAAAAGATCTGGTGGGTGGTTAGCCTTCATCAGGACGGAAAAACAGGTTAAACTGAAGGTGTCCTACTGTTCTCTGTCAAAAGAATGACACGGGATATGTGATTTAGAATGTATGCAGTTTCAGTATTAGTTGGCATTATTTATGAAAGCATCTGAATGCCAATTTATTGCAACAAAGAAATGGCCTATTTCAGGCCATTTCTTTGTTGCAATAAATTGGCATTCAGATTCAATAAATTGGTCTATTCCTACTTCAGTCACCCTGATCACTTTATTATGTAGTTATCTAGTAGGCCTCCATATACTACCTTCTTCAAGGACAGGTTAGTTCTTAAAATCGAGCCAACTTTTCTTCAGAAAATTGTATCATACTTTCATATATCCCAGAAAATGGTGTTACGGTCGTTTTATCTGCCTCCACATCCTAGTAAGGATGAGGGAGAGGCTGCATATGCTTGATCCTAGATGAGCACTTAGCTTTACATCTCTAGGATGGCTAAGTTACGTCAAGATGACCAACTTTTTGTTGGGTACAAGGTCGCAGTTTGGGACTAGCAGTCACAAAGCAAACTTTGTCTAGATGGATCATTTTGGGCATTACGGAATGCTACAGATTGGCTGAGAAAGATCCTCCAGAAGGTCTTGAGGCCCATTCCACAAGGGGCATGGCAACGTCTTCTGCTTTATAAAGAGGTCTGCCATTACATGATATTTGTGCAGCAGCCACATGGTCTTCCATTCACACTTTTACAAAATATTACTGTCTGGATTCATCCTCGGGGGCAGGAAGGCGCATTTGGGAACGTAGTTCTACATTCAGTCCATGACAAATCTCAAATCTAAAAATACTTACTCGCTCCTCCAAAACCTAGCGCTGCTTTGGGAGTCTTATTTAAAGATGAGGAATATGTGAGAAGGACACAATCCATTTGAAGAACAAGTTACTTACCCCTGGTAAAGTTCCTTCTACTGGATGTTCCTCCCACATATTCCTCATCGCCCGTCCCAACCTACCCTGCAGTAGAATTTCTATACATCACACTTTACGCTCTTTCAAAGTCTAGCACTGGCTGGGAATCACTGATGCCGGTATTTCTGCAAGAAGGCGTAAAAACAGAACTGAAGCTAACGGGCGCTGCGCGAGCTTTATATATACCTATGATGATGTCGACCCTGTGATGGAACCCCTCGAGGGTCATCGAGTCGACCACGTCGACGCACAGCGCAGGCTGCCAAACCTTTTTTTCCATAGCTGGGCGGGAAGATATCTAAAGATCAGGAATACGTGGGAGAAACATCCAGTCAAAATTGTTCTTCGAGCTGATGCAGTGGAATATTTGCAATGCACCATTTCAGCTAAAGGAATAAAGCCCATACTCAACCTGCTCACACACATCACCAATGCTCTGGTCCAAAGAATAAAGAGGGATTCAAGTCTTTCCTATTTCTTGCAGAAAATTATGCAAGGTGTGTCAAACTTCTCAGAAAAGACTGAACCACTAAGGAGCCTTCTCAAAAGGGACAAGAATTCATGTGGGCCTTTGCTCAAAATGAGGAGTTTTCCACCAAGAAGGAACACATTGTAACCCCCCCCCCACTCCCCTCCCCTCATACCTGAGGCCGATCAACCCTGAACTCAAAACGAACATTATAGTAAATGCCACTTCACAGATGCCATACTAACTCAGAAGCAAGGCAGCAAAGGAAACGTTGTGCCCTTTTGTGTGAAAAACTATATCCCCACGTAAAGAAACTACACAAGTAATTCGGAAGAAAATGTTGTCCTATGCAATGACATTGTTTTGCAATTATAAATGGAAAGGGGTATTTCATGTGGTCACATATCATTTGTTCACCTTCTCACCCCATTAGGTGTCAAACACTCCATGCCCAAGTTAGCAAGACTAGCGGCCACATTTCAGGAACATACCTTTGCAATCCAATATATGCTAGGCTGGAGAAATTGATAGGCTGGTTGCAGGTAAAGGCTACCATGCCCTAAAGAACCAGCAGATCTATTCCTCAAAGGTGAATGCATCTTGGGAACACTGACGTACATGTGTGTTGGGGGAGCCTCAAATGCTGAGTGATCAGGCATGGAAGAATGCCGACAAGATATGCCAAGAAACCAGAACTGCCAAACAACTGACCGTTAAGGAATGGCTGAATGAAAATCCTTTCCAGCAATGCCCCATGCCTTCAAATAGTGTCAGATCGAAGTCATGAAACACATATTATTCTGAGGTAGAAAATCTGTGCCCCTGACAAACAATGGAGAGATTGTAATCAAACTAGGACACAGAGGACATTTAGGCAGCACTCTCTCACAAAAAAGGGCATGAGAAGCATACTGATGGCCTGAAGGAAATACGAAGTGCACACGTTTGCAGAACGTAGACGGAAAGTAATCAGCGAGAAACCCAGTCAAACACTAACTTTCAATTGAGAACCAGAGCACTCGGCCAATGAGGAAGCAAACGCAACTCAAAATTGGTTCCCTGAACTCTATGGCAGAGTTTCTGCCCACATTTGCAGATCTAGAATGGCACTAACGGCAGAATTAAGGCTCAGAGCCAATCCTTAAACAATTTATAAATCAAGACCCAACCAGTGCCAAAAGGGAATTAATAATACGCCCACGTTTCAAATGAAGTCTTATGAGAAGAAAAAAATCAGTCTGGACACATAAAAGAAACCACACAATGGAAAGACTAATCTGGGCTGGCTTAGGAAACCAGTTACCAGCCCATAATTTTAAAAGAAGGTGGGAAACGCCAGAGTGAGGCAAAGACTGGGAAAATGCAGACACGCTTTCCTTCACTCCCTGGATAAACAAGGGGACCATTACCTGGGGGAACAGTAGTTCATTTACCATTAGCTGTGCAACAGTTGCCCTGGCAAAGGGGGTGTCGGGGATGCTACCATAAGAGTATGTGGTGTATTGAATAGAGGATCTAGGGAGAGGTCCTACTCATCGGACCTGGTACTAGAGGGAATAACTGAGGACTGTGTGCTTCCTTGAAGAAGCTTGAGGAAACGAACCCCCTAGCAGAAGTGTTAGAGTATTATCTACCTGAAAAGGACCCAGAATTACGTGGGGAGAAATATTCATTGTCAAGAGTGCTGAGCTGAGAGAATCAAAGGTCACGGTCTGGAGAGATGAGAGTAGCCTGAGAGGGGTCATGGAGAGACCTCGGACGTCTGAGAGAACCTAATGTCAGTATGGGGACCCAACAAGGTTTATGTACTAAATAAATGACAATGGAAGGGTCTAACAAACCTGTTCTGACCAGAGATCTTGCAGAAGGCAGACCAGGATGGCACTGGATGGGACACATTTAGTGTAAGAGTTCTGAGAAATCCAGAGTTTGTGAAGAGACCCAAGGTAATCCTGAGAGCACAAGAGGTAATTGAAAGACCACTGAGATCATGGAGAGACATGGGAGAAAACAAAGGTCATTGAAATAATTAAAGAACTGATGCCAAGACTGAAAATTCTTAAATATACTTTTGAGAGTTAGGAGTTCGATTATGAAACTGAAGTTGGAAGACCCAATGTCGTCGAAGTACACATTGTAATGAACCATAGAAGAGTTATGTTTCAACCAGGGTTTGAGAAGGGAAAGAATTCTACTTCAAACCAGTATTCACAAGTAAACTTAACCCAAGCTAGGCCTATGCGAACAATAGTGCTGTGGAAAAGACAGAGTTCTGACGCAAACTTAACCGTGAATAACTTGGGGAAGATTTACTTTAAAGCATCTGGTGTTAAATGATAAGTTTAAGAACACTTTTGTTGCACAAACTTGCAGAATTGTTTTGTTGTAATTTAGGGTTAGCATGAAGGCTAAAGGAATCCTAAAGAATAGGTTTGATCTTTCTGTTGGTCATCGCCTTTAAACTTTGGTTGTTAGGACCGGGGTGTCTTTGGAGGGTCAGAGACTTGTCAGAATATGTTCAAGACTTTTTTATGTTGAAAGATCACTTCACCATGAGGGGCAGGGGACACACAGATAATCCCACTTTAAGTGAACTCATCCTTGACACTAGTTTATTAAGGGTTTTGCAATTTCTTGGATATTAGGCTGTTTTCTAACCCAATCCCTGGTATTGCAACTCTAAAAGACATATGTACTTTCAAGCTATCTGTGCTCTTTGTTTCTCTGCATCATGATAAGAGGCAGCCAGATCAGGTCTGCCAGGGTGGGGTGTTAAGTTAGTTCATATTTTTGTAATTTGAGAAGCATATCATTGTACAAAATGATGTTATTTAGCGTTACCTTTGCGTGCTTGTGGATTCTGGCAAGGGGAGCACTGATGCTCCAAGTTGAGTAAGGCAAGCTTTGGATATGGTTCTACCACAAACAAACAACCAAAGTAATCATCAAAAGACTGCAACCAGTGGCAACCTATCCACTTAATCGTTGACTGGCAAACTCACTATGTCTCCTCTCACCGAAGTCTACATTCTTATTTTTTCTTTTATTTGTGCTTAGCTTGCCTGTTGGTATAATGAATTACTGTACTTTTAATAATACATGTCAATGTTTTAAGTGTCATCAGATTATCTGTAAATCTGAATTGTAAGATAAAGTATTTGAAAGGTTGACTCTGTCAGCCAACCAAAAAAAAAAAAAAAATAAGTAAGGCAAGGGTTTCATCAGTGGTTCTGACGTCTGAGTTGTTGGGTAGCTAATGCTTTAATCTGAAAAGGAGGAAGATCTAGTGCTGGGCTGTCTGATTACTTGACAATGTCATCTTGAAAGAAAAAATGCTGTTCATGATTAATCCGGTAATCCTTTCATTAGGTGCAAGTTAGAATGGGTATTTGTCTGTTTGTTTACGATCAGAAAGAATACATTTGTTTGTTGGGGTTCTCCTTATTTTTTGTTTTTTCTTTTCTTTTGGGTATTTGAATGGAAAACCTAGCTTTGGCAATAGGCTGAGCACTGTACAATCAGTAGGTGTTACAGGCATATATTAGATGGTTACAGTGGGGTAGCAGTCTTTATAACATAGGGAGTAGTTGACATGTAGAATAAATTGGGAATATAAAACAATGCTGAAAGGATGAATGGGGAGGTAAAGTAGGGTAGAGTGCTGTAGAGCGTGGTTGTCGGAAGGGATATTGGTCTGGATGGATTCCCTGGGGGTTTATCTCACAGGGCATAAAGAAGGTGCCAGGGAGGGTCAAGTGCAGGAGTCTGATGTTGAAAGGTATGAGGTTCCAAGGGTGGGAACATACACTTGTTTCCTTTTTCATTCTTTTGTACATTTCTGCTGCTTTAGTCAGGCTTGTTTCAGTGATGTGTGGACTGCTACAGGTGGTGTCTTTGTCTGCCAGGTAGGAGGGAGCTTGCATGGTAGCTGTTTGGATATAATGCACCTGGATTTGAAGATGATGCATTATTGCAGGGGGTATCCAGCAAAGTTTGTTGAGAGTGGCTATGTGCTTGTAATTGCAGAGATCTTCAGTGAGGAAGACAGTGGTGTGGAGGAAACCTTTTATTAGGTGCTAGCGTGATAAGTGGATAGATCGAGGAGTATGGTGTTCCATCTTGGTGATATGTGTATGTACAGTGGATATGGAGCTAGCGTCTAGTATGAAGTGCTTGATTTTCTGCAGAAAAGATAGTTTGTACTGTGTTGTCTAATTTTATTTCCTTGCTGTGTATGTTTTGAAGGGGAGGTGGCTGTCTGTGGAATCCCAGAGATTTGGCACAGGGTCGTGGATGCGAGTAAACCCCTCAAGGTATATGGCAGACAGCCAGGCCTGGATGTAGAAGTGTTCTTTGTTGTTGGTGAGAAGCAAAAATTCTATCTGGGTGGAGTTCAATTTGATATGATGGCAAGACAACCAGGCCTCAATCGGGGTAATGGAGAGCTTGTCTTGGTAATGTCTTCAATAGATGATTTGTTCAAGGTAGTATTGTGTATTGGTGGATGGAGAGGTTTTGGTTAGTTACGAGGGCTCCAAGGTGCTCCATGTGTAGTGGTTCAAGATCATGGTGAGAGGATAAATCGCTGTTGGACTCCACAGGAAGACTGATAGAGGGGGTCATCTGGAGTTATCCATGTGAACAAATTGATGGTGGTTCTCGAGGTTAACCAATTCCCATGCGGTTTTGCAGCATGTTGATGAGGGCTTGATGGCTTACTATGTCAAAGCTGGCGGAGAGATTGCAGAGCTTGTGGTAGGAGCATTGACATACACACTTAGTGGATGTTCAGTGGATGTTCTCGTTTGGAGTGACTTCAGTTAGAGTTGCATGCCATCACTATATTGGTGAATCTTGATTATGTGGTTTGCAGAGTCCTCTAAGTGGCTCCTTGCACATGTTGAAGATCACAAGAGAAAGGACTGGTTCTTGTGGTACTTTTAAGGGCACTTGCCAATGGGATCGCAACCGCTCATATTGATGATTTGATCTTGGCTGACGAAGGATCAGGTGAAGCATTTTAGTGCAGTGTTATGGGGTCCGACTATCCAAGCCCTCCATATGCCCCCAGTCCCTTTGTACTCTCTGCTTCTAAGATTGCTTTTCACTGCAAAAATACTTACTTTTAACAGTTTATCTCTATTGCTTTCATCTGATATCCATCTCACCCATTTCCTGCAGTGTTTCTATACTGTGGTGACATAGAATGAGAAGTCCGACCAGGATCTTATAGTTTTGGCTGTAAACATTTATTAACAGAAGCATTAAATCCTATCTATCCCTAAAACTAGAGGGGGGGTTTCCTTACCTCACAAAACTAAAACGTGGGTCTGTCAGGAAGTCTGTGATGTCCAAATTAAAAGGTACTGTCCTGATCAAAACTTCTAAACTATCCCTATCACTGAAACACAGGTCCAAAAACAACAAAGCCACATCCAAGGAGAATACTTCCCTTCTCCTGGGTTGAGATATCTATGGCTAGGAGGATTCCCCCCTTCTCCTAGCTGGTATGTGGGATGTTGGCTTGAAAGGCATTTCTTCAGGTCTCTCTTGCCTTGGTTGCTTCCTTAGAGTCCCTTTTTATGGGTTTCTTCCTTTTTTTTATGAAAAGAAAGCGGGGAAGGGGGAAAGAAAAGCTGACTCTTAGGGTGATCCGGTGTTGAGGGAACGCTGCTTCGAGAGGGGCACCTCGATGCTGCCGGAGAAAACCTCCAAAGGATGCTGGTCTCAGCTTACCAGGCTTTGTGACCACCCCACCCCTCCTACTATAAACATCATAAACCGCTAAGCTAACGGAAGAGTTCTTATCCCAACCCAGGAGAATGACTCCCTTCTCCTGTGTAGAAGTCTCTCAAAGTTCGGGTTTCACAGGTTGCACAAATATCCCACGACTAGGAGAATGGCTCCCTTGTACTAGTTTACGGACAGTTTTTTAGTAGGCTTTTCTTGAGTTAATTCAATTTTAGATTCTTCATCAATTCTCTCCAAATACTTGGTATCATCTCTACTTGAACACTGTCCTTCAACTTGACCCCCATCAGGACAAGGAAGTGACCCCCCGTGCACTCCTTGGCTCTTCAACGGTCTGCCAATATTCTTCAAACGGACAACACTGGGACGAGGCAGAGGCTCCCCGAGTCTTTCTTGACTCTTCAATACCAGAGTCTAATGGAACTGACCATGGAATTGCCTCCCAAAATGATCAACTTCTCTCGTCTTCTTGTTTAATCTTCCCATGTTTTCCCAGCCCCCTACTGGACTTATTACTGTTCCTGTTCCATTCTCTCATGGATTCTTCACCTTTTTCGCCAAGAGTCACACGTTTGTTCTTTCTCTTTCTTCTGCTCTTATTCGGCCTGCTTGACTTCACAACCTGTTACTGTTGGCAGTCTAGGTGCAAGTTTCAGACCAGACAGTCTACCCGTTACAGGTCGCGCAACCACCACAGTTCCTTGTGCTTGTCATGCAATTGCCTATGCGGCTTGCAGTAGGCTAGTGTTGGCGGTCTCTGTGTTGTTCTCCGACGACACGCTCCACCCACAACCGGTCACGCCACCACCACACAGAGTGTCAACTTCTGTTACGCTCACCTGGTTTCCGCTGAGGCGTTGGAACAGTTGCAGCCCTCCCGGGGATGAGGTCGCTCGGGTCTGACTTCGCCCTCTGCATTTATGTGGTGACTGGTGGTAATAGGTAAGGCTGCCAGGAACTGCTCCTGCATGGAGAATAGGCCGCGTGAGTATGCCAGCTTGTGCGCCTGATCCCCTTCCAGACCTCTTCTCCCAAACCGTGGTACCCGTGGGATGCGCTGTCCCTGGAAAGCTCACCTGTTGATTAGTTTTGGTGAGCACTCCGTCCTGCTGCTTCTGACAGGGGCGCTTGTATGATCTGGACCGAGTTCCTTCACTGGTTCCTTGCACGTGGTAGTCCAGACCTGCTGCGACTAAACCACTATACTTCAGGTAAGTGTTCCTGTTTGCCTTTGTCTTTCCTCGTCCGTTTTTGTTGTATTGTAAAGTTCGTTGTCTTGTATAGCCGTCTGTTCCGCTTTTGATGTTTGCTCTTTTGCTTTCTTCCCTTGCAGGTTATGTTGCCGGCCCTGCAGAAGCTGCGGAGCACTAGGTGGCAGCCGGAGGAAACGAGGAACGAAGCTGCAGCAGTACAGTAGCTGGTAAGTTGTTAACTAGGGGACACGCAGGGTTCAAATGCGGCGCGGTCCTAGGACGGATGTTCTAACCTTGTCTTTCTTCTTCTTCTTCTTCACAGGGTCCGAGTTCGTGGATGCGGAGCGCGGTGCTGCAGCGTCGGGATTAAGATCACTGGATGTCAGGAGATGAGTCTGCAGATGAAGCAATGAAGCACCAGTTTCCTGGAGGTGAGTATGCAGGAGAACGCCTGGTTGCAAAGGTAAGTAAACTGGTCCAAGTGACGGTGAGCGTCATGTTGCACGCGAGTGCACAGTAATGCGCAGCACTGGCCTGAAGGATGGAGCAGCTTGTAAAGCTGAGCTTCTGAAGCCACGCCCACCAGTTTCAGCCTGCCAGCCACACCCAATGAGTCAGCACATGAAGACCAGGCCTAGGGAGCCACACCTGATGAGTCAGCACAGGAGGATGTTCTCTGGAATAAAGGCTTTCAGCTCCTGGAAAGTTCTTGTAAAGTAAAAGCACTCCTGCACTGAAATAAAGTAAAAGTACTCCTGCACTGAAATAGTGTTCCTGCTCACATCTCTATATGAGCCTGCTGCCAAAGGCGCCAGGACTGAGTCCAGCCAGGGCCCCTGTGTTTATGGGCCCCAACGGGACATAAGTGAGTCAAGTGACCCATTGCCCCCATCACTAGATGGTGTGGTTTTTGTGTTCTGGGGACTGTGGCCATGACAACTTCAAGGTTGTCGGCTCCCAGCCAACTGACAAGATGCTTTCCTGGCATCCCTTGCTTCGTTCTCATCACTCCACACTGCTGCTTCTACACAAGCTTCAAACATCCTGTTTTCAACTCTCATGCTTTTTGGCGGTCTCCTAGCTCACCAATATCTTTTTTATGGATGTCGTGTTTACTGTTTAGCTTAATAGGCTGGAACTTCCGGGGAGGAGGGGGGGTTAGATGGCTGCTTAGTTAATAAATTCTGCCCTGTGGCACGAAACACCTGACAATTGTCACGGATATCGTCGTTATAGTTGCTTTATAAGACAAATGACATTGTCTGCGGGAGGCTGCATTACCTGCTCGCAGTTTGGATACCCTGCCGTCCTTTGATTGCAGTGATCTGCCATCCGCAGTCCCGGCGGATCTTCGCAAGTGGCAGCGGCTTGGAGGTCCACACTTAGCACTGCCTCTGCAGAACATAGAGGTCCTTCTGGGAGTTGCCACACCAGGGCTGTAGCCTCGCTTTGGAGGTGTGACAAGGCTAGTGGGGCCGCTTCCATTGAGGATTGCTGCGGTGGCCTCCCGCTACCAGGTCGGCCGCAGCAGTTGCTGGTGGGCGCAGGTTGGAGACCCGTATTACACTGCCGTTCTTCGAAAGGTGCGGCCGCCCGAAGCACTGCGGCCCTCACCCACTCTCTTTTGCAGCGGCTGTCAATATTTGGAGAGCCGGGACCAGATGCAGCGCCGTGACTGCTTCAGGTGAGTTCAGCAGTACTCAGTTAGGTACAACGGTTGTATCCGGTGCTGGGAGGCAATCTAGCACACTATAATCTCTTGCACGCTGTCAATCGGGCTTGGGTCAGGCGTGGCTTTGTTGCGGTTCCCGGGTCCGTAATGTAACCCACATGATGAAATCCACGGCCTGGTGATCTGTACAGTGGGTGCCATTTGTGTTACTGTATGTTTGCAGCACCGAGGAGTGTGTGGCCGGGCTCTTGGTTACTGTGCACTGCCCTGGATCTATCTGGTTACAGGGATCATTGTGATCACAGGGCCTTCTTTAACACTTGTGCTTGGTGAATACTACAAGACAGGCATATTGTACTGCGCTGTGGCATCTGAGTAGAAATCCTTGCTGAATCTCTGGGGCTGAAATCTCATACACCAACACCTCCCAGCTACTTTCAGTTCACTGCAAGTCATGACCTTAGGTGCAGATGGAGGTAAGAAAGCTGGAGCAATGGATATGTTTACAAAATCAACCCCCCGGAGGGAGATGCATCATCTCCAAGTGCAATTCCCCAGAACAGTCAGGGAGTACCCCCCCCCCTCTCTCAACTACAATAAATGCTTAATACCATGACTAAAGGGTTTGCTGCTGTGAATGAAAAATTAGATGACATCACGATCAATGTCACCACCATTAGGGCACGGCTTACTAAAGGCAGCCAATGAATCAATGAGGCAGAGGAGCTTATTGGGGCAACAGAAGACGCGGTTCACCACCTACAATCATCGGTGAATGCTTTTACGAAAGACATGCAGTATGTCAAAGCCAAATGCGACGCGTGAATCCCGCTACTGGAGGAACAATGTAAGAATAGTTGGGGTCCCGGAGGATGCCCTCACTGGGAGCATGAAGCAGGCGGTTGAGCAGATGCTCAGAGAATTGATGGAGGAGCTACAATGGTCACCTTTTGTTTGCAGTCGAGAGGGCTCACAGAGCGTTGACCCAAAAAGCCAAAGACGGGTTACTTTCAAAGAACAATAATTGCCAAAATATTGAGTTATTGCATATGGTCCGCCAGCCAGTGGTAACCGCAGAGTATTGCATCTTGTCTTTCGAGGATCTTAACAGGACGTCGGCATTGGCGTGCCTGTAACACTATCCCTAACGTGACGTGTAGTGTACCCAAAATCCCTCACGCGCTGAGGTCCCCCAGATTGTTTTTTCCAACCAGATTACTGGTCGCCCTAATGCAGAGCTCTTACATAGAGATAGCGTTATTGTCATTATTATTGACTTTGTCGTTATTCCTGTTAAGTCACTTCGACTGTTCAATCCTGTGAAACAAAGCCAAAGACTGCTGCAGACTTTCGACGCCTGTTGATCCCAGCAGCGCTACCGTCCACGTGGCCGGGCTTCCTGGCCGGCCTACAGAGTAGGGAGAGTGGGGTCGGGGTGGACATATCCTTTACAAGTATGCCTTTCCTCTTTCACCCTCTCTGCTTCCTGGGTTTTGTCATCACTGTAATTGTCTTTCGCTATGGAAAAGACACCTTTTAGATTTTGTCCCTCATGCAGGGCCAAATATCCTTGGAAAGACTAGCACGCTCGGTGCAACAATTGGGAGCACTGCTTAAAGCGCTGGGCGGCCTACGGCATGTCGCAGGCCGAATGTTCCTCCCCACTGTTGCAACCGCCGAATGTGATGGGGGGAACTAGCGATGACTAGGCCTCCGTGTCGGAAGCCATTGACCTAACGGCGGACTGCTCTCGGTCCACGACGCTCGTCCCTGACCCCACCAGGCCTGACGCGAGTCACGCTATGGGGAAAACACCCGGCGACAGGGGCGCACACGATCATAACACCAAACACACAGCACTATCGAAGCGTACCAAAGTGCCAACGGAACCATTGAAATCTTCGACGGGATCCTCTGATCAGCATGATCGGCAGCCTTCCCTGCAACCGCAGTCGCGGCCTGCGACTGGGCAATCCAAATTAAAGGGCGTTAACACTAAAAGACACACTGACATCGAGGAGCTCCAGGAGGACGCGCAGACACCGCTTAAGGCCCGGGTGGCAGTGAAATCCACCGCTCAGCCCCCAGTTCTCCTGGTGGCATCAAAATCCACTGCTCAGCCTCTGGTTGTCCCAGGGGTGTCGAAATCCACCGCTCAGCCTCCGGTTCAGCCGGTAGACCGTCCGGATTCTCTGATCATTGCCGAGAGCATTGCAAGGATTACTTCAGGCACATTAGGGAGAAAAATCTCGTCAACACGGGCAGAAGATAAACCCTTTACTCCCCTGCACCCCTCTGGTTCATCCTCATGGACCAGGAAGATATTTGAGGGATGTATGGATAGATTAGAAAAATGTCTCTTATTCTGAGACCCTTGCTCCCAAGAGGCCTCAAAGACTTTCCTTCTACTTCTATATCCAAGTTTCAAAGGACCTTGGAAGATCCACATGAGGAGTTTACTTGTGTCCTTGCAGATGATGATGTTATGGACATTATCAGGATGAAGATGGCACCTTTCTGGAAAGCTACAATGTGGATGATCAGACAGGTCTTATGGACAATTGGGAGGACAGCCGTCCGGTTGATCAACCCTGGACATCCCCCACTCCCACCCAGGACCCCAATGTCCTGTGCATAGATCCCCTCCCCCTGCCCCCTTCCACTCTGGCTCGGAAAGCCTCCCCAGTGGACGACCAGATGGCATTCAACGCCATCTTGAAGAAGGCGGCTGACCATTTTCAGATCGCCACTCAAGAGGCCTTACCAGATTCTGATTTTGTGGCGATATACTCAAAGAAAAACAGCCAGCCAGCCAGGCCATCCCCTTGTTGAACCCAAGCAAGAGGAGATTGGCACCTTCTTTGTTGACACCGGCCCAGACCAGGGCAGTGAACCATATGGTGAAGAAGCTGTTTCGGCCTTTTCCGACCGACCCTGCCTACATCAAGGGTCATGCCACTCAAGTTTCGTTAGTGGTTACCACTACTAGAAAACAGGCTCGTGGTCGCCTGTCTACAGGAGAGGCACCACCCGATAAGGAATCAAACAGACTTTATGCACTGGGAAAAAGGGTAACAACGGCTGCTGCGTTTACCACCCATATAGCCAATAACACCACGCTCTTGGCCAACTATGCAGACGTCCAGTGGAACATTCTGCAAGAAGGCCTTTAGGAAGTGCCAGAACCTACAAGGACCAAGTTGCTTGCCATCGTTTCCGAAGGTAAGCAGGTGAACCAGAATGTGCTCAAAAACACTCTGGACGCTGCCGAGATAGTGGGGAGAACCCTGGCACAAGATACCTTGCTCAAGAGACCTGCATGACTGAGGAACTCCGGTTTCAAGCCAGAGACCCAAGCAGCACTTATTAACAAACCTGTGGAGGATACCAACCTGTTTGTCAAGGCAGTGGACGATGCTCTTGTAACAGCTAAAAAAGAACATGAAACACTCAAGTCCCTTTAACAAATTACCCAGAAACCCTCTCCTCCGAGAGGAAGCAGCTCCCATCGGTCCTTTCGTGGGCAGTCTCGTTTTTCCCCAGAACCATTATAATGCAGGAAACGACTGAAATTCGTGAAAAGGGTCCAATACCTCCACCACTTATCCACCCAGAGTACAGCGGTGTGGGAAAGGTTGAGGACGAGGTTCCAACCCCAGAGGCGCTCCAGCCTCTGGTCAGAAATGGCTTACGGATCCAGGACCCCTCCCATGCAACCTCGGTCAGGGGGGGCATAAAACATCTTTCCTTAATGCATGGGAGGGGATAACAGACCAGTGGGTATTCCAGACGGTCGCCCACGGGTTCTGTTTTGCCCGACCATCCCAATTCGGACCGCTAAGAACAAGACGCCTGACCCCCTGCAAATCCTACTGCAAGAGGTGCAGACCCTTCTAGGAAAGGACGCCATAAAAGTCATCCCTATTCTACAGGTAAACAAGGGTATTTATTCAGTGTACCCAAAAAGGATCTCGCCATACGCCCTGTGCTAGATCTGCACCCAGCAAACAAGTTTGTCAAACCTCAAAAGTTTTGTATGGTCACTTTACATGAAGTAATCCCACTGTTGAAACAGGGTGATTTTCATTGCAACACTGAACATGCATACTTTCATATTTCAATGTTGCCAGCGCACAGAAAATACCTAAGGTTCATGATAGAGGACAAGCACTATCAGTTCAAAGTACTCCCTTTGGCATTGCCTCGGCACCAAGGGTGTTTACAAAGATACTGGCCGTAGCGGCAGCACACCTGCGCAGACTATCCGTCCCGGTTTACCCTTACCTCGATGACTGGCTCATAACAGGGGAGTCCTACGAAACATGCCTATTGAACACTCAGACAATAGACCCCTTATTCAGTCTGGGATTCTCCATCAACGAGAAGAAATCCAGCCTAGACCCCAGTCAAGTCAAACAGTTTCTCGGGGCTCTTATTCGGACAAAAGACGGCCTTGTCTTCCCCTCCAACGATGGGGTTCAAAACATGCTGTTTCAGATCACTCAGTATGTAGCCAGTCGGGAAGTGACGGTACGCAAGCCCATGCAACTGTTAGGAATGATGGCGTCCTGCATGCATCCCATGCAAGAGTGGCTCAACAGCCAGTGGTGTCAGGCCAGCAGACAATGGGAAGATCTGGTAGTTGTCTCGCCAGCCCTCATTCTCCCTGCAGTGGTAATCGAGGGAAAAACCTCTTGAAGAGGAAACCTTCACCACCCGTGCAGTAGAAGCCACTCTCATGACCGACGCATCTCTGACAGGGGGGGGGGCTCACCTGCTTCAGCAGACGGCACACGGCGTGTTGTACCCACAAGTAGCGTCCAACCACATAAATCTGTTGGAGCTATTAGCGGTATTCAAAGCACTGAAAGCCTTTCAGACACAGTTACAGGGGAAGACAGTCCTGATCTTCACAGACTGCACCACAGCCATGTACTATCTGAACAAGCAAGGGGGCACACTCTCCAGGGCTATCCAAGCTGTCCCAAAACATTTGGTTATGGGCTCTCAAACACAGGATGTTCCTGTTGTCCCAACACGTTCCAGGGGAACTCAATGTTCCGGCAGACGTGCTCAGCAGAGATTTCCCACTGCCCATACAGTATGAATGGTGACTACACAAAGACATGTCTCCAATGTTTTCGCAGAATGGGGTTTCCCAGAGATCGACTTGTTCGCAACTCTGGAGAATGCTCAATGCCAAGATTACGCCTCCAGGTACACACAGAACCGCTCCAAGGGGAATGGGCTCTGGATAGCATGGTCAGGGAAATTTGTTTACGCTTTCACTCCACCCCCAACTCCCTTACTCAACAAGATTGTGCACAAGATGTACCAGGAACCAGTCACCATGATATTGGTGGCCCTCATGTGGACCCGCCAACCCTGGTTCTCTCAGGCGATGGAGATGTCCCCCTCCCCCTATGAAACTGCCCTACCCATACAACATGTTATCTCAGGACCGGGGAGAAACACTGCACCCATGCCCGCAAACTCTGAACTTAGCGGCCTGGCTCCTGGGGTCATAGAGTTCAGACACCTTCAACTCCCTCAGAGATGTATAGACGTACTCGGGGAAGCGAGAAAACCCAACACCCGATATTGCTTTTCCAGTAAATGGATACGCTTTGTTATCTGGTGTAATGCCAAGGGCGTCGATCCCATTGATGGCTCTCCTACTCGCATTGTATTGTACCTGACCCCCTTACTGGATTCAGGCCTGGTTTTTAATTCCCTAAAGGTTCACTTAGCTGCTCTCTCAGCCTACACTACGTCACAGAAAAAGGTGTTGTGGTGGAAGATACCAGTTATCAAGGCTTTCATGGAAGGGGTTAAAAGGATTCATCCCCCCATTTCTAACCCAGCTCCCGGATGGGACTTAAATGTGGTTCGGACTAGACTCATGGGGTCCCCCTTTGAGCCTACGCACAAGGCAAGTCTAAAAGACCTTACCTATAAGACAGCCTTCCTAGTGGCTATCACTTCTATTAGAAGGGTTAGTGAACTACAGGCCCTTTCAGTACTAGACCCTTTCGTTACTGTTCAGAGATAAAGTGGTTCTGCGCACTCAACCTCGATTTGCGCCTACATTTATTTCCAAGTTCCATGCAAACCAGTCAATAGAACTGCCCACTTTCTTCCATAACCCCTCTAACATGGCCAAAAGAAGCCTACACATGTTAAATGTGCACAGGGCAGTCACGTTTTAACTCGAAAGAACACAACCACTGAAGAAAACAAACCAATTTTTTGTTTCAGTGGCAGCTGGCAGAGAAGGGGATCCTGTCTCTAAGTCAGCTATCTTAAGGTGGATAGTCAAATGCATCACACTCTGTTACACTCTTGCTAAGAGAGAACTGCTCTTCAAGCCTAGAGCACATTCTAGTCGAGGCACTGGGGCTTCCATAGCATTCATTTTAAATGTTCCACACTATTGCCCAGACCCTCATTCTAGGTCTTATTCTCAGGTGCGACAAGCAGTACTAAGACATCTTTTCACTACGGTTTCTTCTCACAACCCATCTCCAACTCCGGGTACTGCTCGCTAGTCTATGGACCGCATGAGATTTTAAGCGGATTAACAACCATCAGAAGACCTGCATTACTCACCGTTATAGCATTTATGATGATTGTATCTGCTTAGATTCACATGTGCCCACCCTTCCTCCCTGCTCCGGTGGAAGGAACATAGACGTCTTACTGCTTTCTCTCTTTTATGTACTCGCTCACATTAGCCTGGGGCTCCCTCATGGCAGAATAAATGCAATCGAAGGGACCTTGGCGCATGAGGGCTTTTGGGTACACTATACGTCACGTTTGGGATAGTGTTGCAGACACGCCTATGCCGACGTCCCCTTTCCATCTTCGAAAGACAAGATGCAATACTCTGCTGTTACCACTGGATGTCGGACCGTATGAACAGCATGTGAATCTAAGCAGATACAATCATCAGAAATGCTATTACGGCGAGTAATGCATGTCATATTGAGTTATTGCGACAGAGACTTACTCCTGAAGTTGGCAAGGGACAAGAAAGAGGTCCGGCTGGGCTCCCAAGTATCCAGATTTTTCCTGACTTCTCTGTGGCAGTTCAGCAGGAGCATTGTCCATTCCGGAGAGTCAAAATGATGGTGCAGGAACGCAATGCTATTTCCGGCTAGACTGCGTTTTCAATTCCAGGGTAAATTGTATTTTTTCACAGTTCTGGAAGAGGCACTAAAGTTTATCGAGGTCAAAATACTGATTCAGCAACCTTCTATTGAGCCTCCGGAGGACTTGTTTATAACGGGAGATCATTACCTTCTAATGTTCAGTGAGATGTCAGTAATTATGCATGTGTTTTTGGCATTGGGTTTACTTATCACTGTTAATGTGACTTGTATATCCAATTAGAAACTTGAAGGGAATTGCCTAGAGTTGCGATGGTACGCTCCCGTTGTGATTGCATTTTGGTTGTTATAGTTGGGAATCTGCCCCAATGGTGAGGCTATACAGTTGTGGGTTGGTGTGGATTGGGAGGGCATGGTTTACAATTATGGTTTGGGGGAGACAGTGAGGGTGGACGGGGAGGGACTGTGCAAATCTGGAGGGGGTAACCTTGAAAGGGCTTGGTGTCGTGTTCAATGTGCAAAATTGGGTTGGCAGCACAGAGCTGTTTTAGGTCTGGTTTATGGAGCAACTACAGAGTACTTGTTGAATGCCTGTCTGGACAATGCCGGGTGCAGCCCAGATTGAGTTATTGAGCTGAAATGTCGGTTGGTTAATAGCGTGAAGATTGCTCATGCCAATAGGTTGGGTGCTTATATATTCTTCTTACAAGAAACTTACATTGTGGAGTCAGTAGCTCCGTGGGTTGCCCAGTCTTCGGGTGGGCAGCGATACTGCACATCATATTCCACCAGGGCATGGGGGGGTGATGATATTGATCCACAGATCGCTTCCATTCTCCTGCCTAGACCTGTTTGTAGATGAGAGAGGCTGGTGCACGGACTGCTGCGCAAAAGGGATGTAGTTTTGTTAAATTGCTATGGCCCCAACATAGATGACCCAGGTTTTTATGAGGGGTTGACAAACCTTTTGTTTAGATTCCCGAGGGCGGTGATTTTGACACTGTTATGGACACGACCGTAGATAGGTTGACCCCCTAGCCCCTGGGAATTGACAAAGGCGGCACAGGTTCTCTGGTCTGAGGCGAGGGATCTGACTATTGTATATGTCTGGCTGATGCAGCATTGCACCAAGCAGGGATTCACCTATTACTCTGCTCTCCATAATATGCACTCCCGTATAGATATGTGGTTTCTCTCAGATTTTCTGCTTCCTGATGTTGTGGACTGCGTCATGTATCCTAGAACTTTCTCAGATCATTCCCATTTAATGCTGGTTCTTAATTGGTCTGCGGAGGGTCACCCCACACTGCCATGGTGCTTCAGACCCGAGGCACTGAGAGACCTGGCCTTTGTGCGCAGGGTTTGCAGGATAATATCGATGCTTTTTTCTCACAGAATGTGGGGTTGGTTGCCTTGACGGCAGTATTATGGCAAGCGTTTAAAGCCTACGTGCGGGGAGTGGTGATGTCAACCGAACAAGGCATAATCTGGCAATGGCTGAGGCACAACTGAAAGACCACTATGCCATAATTCCCACTATTGAGGTGCTTTCCAAGACTAAATGCGAGTTGGATAAATACAGAGACCTTGCTCACAGAGAAGTGAATTTGTTAGGCTGGCCCGGGATGGGGCGCCACCACGGAGAGGCGTTTCCTGGCCCAGTTGAACCGCGGGGAGGTAGGCAGGGGACTGATTACATATATTGACACCGAAGCTGGAACTAGGGTCTGTTCTGAGACTGGTATAAATGAGAAGATCTGCTCCTTTTATGAAAGTTTGTGCCGACGCAAGGGTGAGGTGACAGGCTGAAATTAGGGAGTATCTTGGCTCAATCCCCACTTCATTGTTATCTTCAGAGGCTTCGGAAACATTGGTGGCTCCCCTATCTGTGGAGGCCCTAAATGGAGCAATTAAGGAACTCCCCCCCAGGCAAGACCCCCTGGCCCCAATGGGCTAGTAGCAGAGGTTTATGGCAAATTCTGTGATATCCTGGTCCCGCATTTGCTTTGGATGTGGGAGGAGGCTTTGGCTAGAGGTACCCTGCCTGAGACAGTGCGCAAAGCTGCGATCATGTTGAAACCTTGGTAGGAGGCCTCTGCATGCACATCATACTACCCTCTGTCATTGGCGAATATCTTGGCATCAACATTAAGGAAAGTGATAGTGAACTGATTGCAGCCTCTGTTGCCCTATCTCATCCATAATGACCAATCAAGGTTTATTCCCGGCAGGGCCACAGCATTGAACCTTCATCGATTTTATAACTTGCTGGTGCGGGAGCCCCTGCCTCTGGTCCGGTAGCCATATCTTTAGATACACAAAAGGCTTTCGATACAGTATACTGGCCTTATTTGTTCACAGTACTGGAAAACGCTGGGTTCAGGCTTTGTTTCATGTCATGGGTGCGACTGCTGTATAAAGACCCAATAGCGAGAATCCTCACTAACGGAACAATATATTTGCTGATTAAACTGTGAGCCTAGCACCCGTGAGGGGTGTCTGTTGTCTATAGAACGCCTTGCTGACTTGGTCCGATATCTGCATGCTATGTGTGGGCTACGATTGGGCGGTCCGACAACGGTGATAACGTTATATCCGGATTAAATCCTGCTTTATATTAAAGAGCCGGTCAGGGATGCAGGGGCGGTCCTTCAAATGGTAGAGGACTTTGTTAGATACTCTGGGTTGCATCTCAACAGAGATAAATCAGACGTTTTCTATTGGCTGCATCAGGCCAAGGCAGTGGGAGGGGCATGGGCTGCAGGCGGTGAGTTCCTCTTTCAGATATGTAGGCATTTTGGTTCATAAATCATCAAAGGATACAATAGCTCTTAACTATACAGCATACATGAAACAGTTGGGGCCCAACTTGGCATGTTGGGGCAAAGTGCTGATGTCGGAGATGGACGCCTCTCAATAGTGAAAATGCTGGTACTCCCGAAGCTATTATATTTATTATAATATATTATTATAAAATATATATTATTATATTTATTTAACAATATCCCAGCCTGGCCAGGGAAGGCACTTTTTCAGGAGTTACAATCATCATGCTCTTCTTTTTTGTAGGGTAACAGAGGAGTCTGCATGAGTTGGAAGGCTATGACCCGGCCTTGGGAGGGAGGAGGCCTCTGAGCTCCCCACTTTGAACTTTATCATTTAGCTGCACAAGCGCTCTTTGCCTCCTATTGGGAAGATCATTATAACACCCCCCACACATGGCACTTGAGAAGGCTGCAGCGGGCACAGTAGTGCTACAACCTTTAATGTACGGCACTATATGTGTATCCCGAGGACCTCTAGAACGTTGGCTGCTACACGGCTGGCATGGGGTAAACGGCAGCGACTAAGGGTGCTGGAGCATCCTTACGACAAGGGGGCTCCTCTGTGGGGTCACACAGGGCAGTCACCAACGCTGGACAGTTCCATATCCGGGAGCTGGAGTGCTGCTGGCGATACCACTTTTGGGTGTATGTATGTACAAGGCAAATGTATGGATTGGGAGGAATTTTAAAACTATGTTGTAAATCCCCAATACAGAGGCTACGCTATTGGCGAATCAGAACCGCGTTTAGGCTATGGTGGCCGGAGTACCCATGTAAGCTTGAAATAACCCCTGGTGAATCGTATACACATGAAACTGCGGTGATAGGTACCACAAAGCGGGTATCAGTGCTGTATGATCGATTGTTGTGTACGTTAGTGCATAAGAGTCCTGATGTCAAGAAAAAATGGGAGCGTGACCTGTGTATGATATTCACAGACGAACAGTGGGCCATGATATGTGGGCAGAAAAAAGGATCTCCTATAACTCTAAATTCTGATTGATTCAGTTCATGGTTCTGAACAGACTTCATTATACCCCAATGAGGATCCAGCAAATTCAGAGACAGTTGCTTGGGCAGATGCCCCAGGTGCACCAGCGATGAGGCCAATCTGTTAAACATATGCTATGCCTGCCCTCGTCTGTGATCCTACTGGGATGGGGGTTTGTGACATATTGATAGAAGTGACGGGTCATTCAGAGCCATTTTCTCAAGTGGTCATACTGTTAGGCATCACAGAGCCAATGGCTTAGGAGAGTGGTTGGTTTCTTAATATGGGATTTCTATTAGCTAAGAGGTGGATTTTGTTTAGTTGGAAGCAACCTGGTGCCCCTTCAGTACAAGACTGGTTAAGTAACCTTTCATGGGCGAACGACATGGAAGAGTTATATGGAACTTGCCAATCCACTTGCAGTCACCACCTCTCTCCCTCCCTCGCAGGCACTCTGCACTGCCTTGGCTTCCCATTGAAACCCATGACATCCTATCTTCACCTCCACCCCATCTCCTCACCCACGCCTGCTCCCTTGCCTCCCTAAGCCCCCCTCGTCCATACCCCTTCACTTTCCTCCCTCCTGCCCATAGCACCAGATGAGGTCTCTAAAGTGGTCCGTTCTATGAAGGCCTCCTCTAAACTGGTGATCCCTTGCTCCTCCAGAACCATCGAGGACAACATTTCATCTCTTGCCCCTGCTCTTGCTGACTTCTCTAACCACTCCTCCGCCACTGGCTCTTTCCTTCTATCCCTCAAGCACTCCCTTGTACACCCGTTCCTAATAAAGCCGCCTGCTGTCCCCTCCTACCCAGCTAACTATTGCCCTATCTCTACTACCCCCTTCCTCCAGTAAATTCTTGGAAAAGTTAGTCTTTGCCCAACTGACCCTCCACACAGATCTTGTTGGCTGCTTCCATGACCATCAATCTGAATTCCGGACATCCAGAGGCATGGAAATTGCTCTCTTGAACACCAGTGAAACCATGCATGCAAATCGCGATCCCTATTCTCCTGCTGTTCTCATTCTCCTCAATCTCTCTTCTGCCTTTGACACGGTCAACCATTCCATCCTCATAAAATGACAGTTACACCCTCGGCATCACTGACCGGGCACTGGACTGGCTGACCTCCTTCGTCACTAACCGCTGTTCCCAGCTGCAATTGGGCCCTTTCTTCTCCACCACCACACTCTACCTGTGGCGTCCCTCAGGGTTCTAGCCTATCACCATGGCTCTTCAAAATCCATCTCGCCCCTCTTGCTCAGCTGATCTCCTTCTCTCCTCACTTCCAGTATTATGCCGATGACACAACTTTCATTCAAACTTCCCCCTACTTCCCCTCTTACTCCTCTCTCGCCCCGACTGTCTGTCTGCCATTCAGGCATGGTGTGCAGTGAATGATCTGTCTCAATGCCAGTAAGACGGACATCCACCTCATCGGAGCACCTGTGCCCTCCTATCCTTTGAACATCCTCTTTTGGCCCTCTACCCTCTTCATCCTGTGAAGCCAAAAACCTCAGTCATTTTCGACCCCAATCTCACCTTTGCCCCTCACATCTTGGACCTTACACAATAATTGCCGCTTCCAGCTCCACCTCCTCAGAGGCATTCATTTCTTCACCTTCCCCCCAGAAGCTCAATGTCTCCAGAGCTCTGGTACTCTCCAGGCTGGACTACTGCAACTGCAACAGCCTCGTTCTCAGTCTCCCTCTTTTCTCCCTTTGCCCCCTTCAGCTAATCCAGAATAGGGCTGCAAGAATTCTCATTGGCCTCAAGCCCAGGGACAATATCTCTCCAGCCCTACAATCTCTCCATTGCCTCCAGGTGATTGCAAGGATCAAATTCAAAACAATCTGCATCATCCACAAAGCCTTCTGGGGCCTGGAACCACGCTATATCCAACTTTGCCTCCCTAAATACTCCCCTGCTCCTCGAATTCCAACTCTCTTGCTGTCAAATGCTTCTCCAAGCAGAGAGTGGGCGGCAGGTCTCTCTCCTTGGCTGGTGCCTCCCTTGGCAACAGCCTCCCTGCCCCTCTCAAACTAGAGCCGGACCTCCTTAAGTTCCGGAAACTGCTCAAAACTCTGCTCTTCTCCATCTCTCCCCCTCGTTCCCTTCCCTGCTAATCACCCTACTGCCGCTTTGTCTGTGGCCTGTGTCAGGGCGAGATCCGTTCCACGCAGAAGCAGCACAAACTCCTTCCTCCCCTTGGCGCCTGGATTGGATAAACACAGGTCACCGCGACCCCCACGGAGAAAGAGGGTTAGGGTCCTTGGATGGGATGGGTGGGGGGTTTTAGGTACACCGGGTTGAGGGTTAGGAAGCGGTAATGGATAGGCAGGTTTTTTTTAGCGAAGGCATGTTCCTTGGCTCTGTTCTTGGCCTATAGTGGTGGGCAGGTGCTCTGAGTCTTTCTGCCCTTTCAGCATTAACTTCCACACTCACATGCATTCATTGTCATACATGCGTTACCCCTTTTGGTAGAACATGCATTCAGCTTTCATGCATGCATTCCTTGCTTTAGCTCCACTCTCTGTTGTTGGCACAGAGGTGGATAGTGAATTGCAGATCAAACAAATTCACAAACAGTAATGGTTCTTTCTAAATCACATTTTCAGTTCACTGTGAATAGTTCGTGATGCGTGACAATACTGGGCTGCAATACGTACGCCCAGCGAATGCCCCTATGTACTCAAATTAGGCAGTTTCATGCATTAAATGGATAAATAGAAAGCACTTAGCTCTGGCTTCCACACGGGTCCTGTTTCTTGTAGTAACACGGGTTCAGAAGTATGAGCGCCAAAGTGTTTCTTCTTCCTGACAAGAAAGGAAATAATTAGTGCGTGTTTAAACATACTGCAGTTGTCACCCAAACAACACCAGAGATGTCCGCAACTGGCGGGCATAACGCGGCATGCAATTATGAGTTAGTATTGTTGTAACGTTCCCCAATGCGCTTGCTATCACTTCCCAAAGTTAGTGTATTAGGCAAGTATCAGATACATGCTCCGGTAACATCCGCAGCGTAAAACAAGTTCAGCACTTATCTTAATAGGCGCGGGGCCAGGGAGATTGATTCCCGCGTGGGCGGGCCCGCGTAAGGTTTTCACCGGAGCTCTGTGAGATGCGTCCTGTTCGAAGGAATCTCGAGCGCGAACAAGCGTTCGCGAGTTGCGCATGCGTGGTAGCCGTCCCGCGCATGCGCATCACGCTGGGCGTTGGCCTGGGCGTCGCCTGAGCCTTTTGCAGGCCCTGTGTGCCTGTTTTCTTCCAAGGAGGAGTCTGGGCTGCTGGGGCTGTAGTCCTATGCCCAGAGGCTGCTGGGATATGTGGTACTGCCAGTTTCTTTCTGTTCCTTGAGAATGCCCAGCTGCCACACAAAGCACACCTACAAACTGGGCAGAGATGACATCTATTTGGAGGCTTTCCCCCCACAGTTCCACCAACAGTATTACATTTACCTTTTTGTTATGTCTGGCTTTACGGCAGCCTGGTACTCATGAATCCCATAGGATCCCAGGCCCTCCCTCCCAGTCAATACCAGCACCCCTCTCCACTGTACTGGCCTGCAGGCCCTTTCTTAGTGGCACTGCATCCCACCTTGAGAGTCGCCTGTACCAGCACTTAGCCCGAGGTGCTCCTCTTCCTTCAGTACTTCCCTCCCGGATCCTCCTCCAGCACTTGTCCGCTCCTCTGTCCCTTGTTCCATCCCCATCCCCTGCACATTTCCCAATGCGCTTCCACGGCCGAATGCCACAGGGCTTAGTAGGACCACGACTGTTTATTGCTGTTTTTGCCCATTGTTATTAGTTCACCCTGTACCCTTCCCATAGCCTTGTTGTGCTTTGAAACACAATTCTGCTGTATAAAGCGCCGTACAAAATGCCCAATAAAATAAATAAATAAATAAACACTGGTCTATCCCCAAAGCAGACCCAAAGACATCGGGTCGTACTTTCGCCGCTATCTCGATGATACTGCAGTGTCTGTCTTGGTCATCTCCCAGTGCTGGTGTTTCTACTTTATAATATTATCTGTGTAATGTGGGTTGTGCTATTGTTGCTCTTGAGATCACTGTGCTGCATTTTTCTCTATGTTGTCACCAAGCTAACGAAAAAGAAAGTTTAGACACCCGAAAAATGGAAAGTAGCTGGGACTGCTCCAGTGTAACATCAGTTTGACAACAGCTGGTCGAACACTCTTCATGTTGGACTGTAGCGTTCTTGGGTTCTTCCAGTTATTATGGTAGTGAGACTGTCGTGACACATTACAGTAACACGTAGTCTCAGACTTTATCATATGTACGGAAGGGTTGGGTGTTATTACCCTGTGGGGTTGGGAGACAAAGGGGCTGTGTCCCAGACTTGCGGTCTTGTCCGCTGGAGGGGAGTTCCTCCCCATGAGATCCTGCCTCATGTTACCACCCCTACAGAGACTATTGGTTAGCGGCCTCACCGCCCTAGCCTCATGGGAAGGAGCACCCCTCTGGGGAGGAGTGACACCATCTGAAGGATCTTGACAATTCATATTTGGATTTTTAAGTTGTTCCTTCGTTGGCTTTATAGTTTATCATTATGGTAGTGTTCCTAGGCCGTTTCTCTGTCCCAATCCAACTTGGCATCATAGAACTAGACTCCATCTTCCTTATGAGGTTTCTCTAGTGATGTGCAAAGTGGGTATTTTATTCTGCTAGTTACTCCTTTTCTTATGTATCGCCATATTTTTATTTTTATTTATTTAATGTGATATACCTTTACACATAACACTTACAAAAATATGAAAAGAATAGTACATTCATTCGTTATTCCATATTTAAATTTGACCTTCACTCCATTTCATCAGGAACAGAATCTCAAATAAATACCATTAAAAAAAAAAAAACACATTAGATTAGATACCTAGTACAGTGAATTCTGATTACTTAGGGTAATGTGTAAGCCACAAGGCGGCCCTCCACATCTCATAGGGAAAGAATACCTAACCAGGCCAACAAAAAATTCATACAAGGAAGACACATTACACCCTCCTATTGCATTGATGTATCAAAGAAATATCAAACAAAGAATGGTTCACAGCATTCAGATGGTACCTGAATATTAACATCACAGTGCCCTCCATCTCGTAACCAACATACCCTAGTGTACAACTGCGCTATTTGGCTGGAATCAGACGCTTCTCTACCACCTTCCAAATCCTGTATAAGGCCATTGGAGTCCCCTATTATTAGTGTTAAGACATTGTTTCCAAAAAAGGGGCTCCTTAATCGTGTCCCATTGAGTGGTATGTATAAACTGTCCCACGGCATAGGCACTCTGTCAATACGTGCTTTGCTGTTTCGTGATGAACTTTAAGACAAATATGGCAAAAGCGCTCTGGTTCTGCAACAGAAAGTGCCGTTCCCATCACACTCGGCACCAGTAGCCAGTTGATCCGTAGGAGAACGATAAATCTTCTCAAATGGCAAGAAGGACATAGGTTTCTCCAGCATGGGGTCTGGCATGGATTCACATGCTCATGAATATTCCCCGTCGTCAGGCTGGGAATCCTCGGTAAAGAAAAAACCAGTATCAGTTTCGTTTCTGATCTGTCTTTCGTAGTAATAACCAATCACTGGTCTCTGCGTCATACTGACCACAGCCAATGACTGCCCTCTACCTAAGCACCGCCTCTGGCAGCCATCTTCAGATTTTTACCGCAGGTTCATGTGTTGGGATCCTCGTGCTATTGCTCTCGAGCGTTAGTGCTATTTTTTCACGTTTTTCTCAAAAACTTTGTTTTTTCGGTCAAAAGAGCCTCAAGCTCCACCGACTCTCCATCCGATCAACGGGGACCCGTGTCGGATTCGTCTGCGCCCCTCAAGGGTGAAGATTTCGTCGAGCTACGCTTTTGGAGGACTCCAGAAGTTTCTCAGGCCCGGACATGGCCCAGGAGAAGGGATGCTCGACGCCCGGAAAGCTGTTCAGGGTCTGCCCTGGATGCCAGCTGCAGAACGTCTTTAAGGAGGACGAACACTCCTTTTGTCTCTACTGCTTACATGAGGACAAGACGCACGTGGAGAAGGACTGTGCGTTTTGCGGCAACATGTCGGAGCGGACCATGAAGGACCGCCATCAACGTCTCGCCAACTGGCTGGAAGGGAAGAGCCCGTCAGGCGAGAAGAAGAGGAAGAAATCCGAGCGGTCTTCTAAGACCTTTGAGGACGCCCCGGCGACGGGGGTCCAACACAAGGCAAAGCACTGCGAGTCCGCTGGCACAGGGAGCGCCGAACGGTCGGGCTCTACGGGCGCCAGGCAGGGCGCACCCTCCCCGGCACCATCAACCACGAGCCAACGCTCTGGGTCGGGTAAGAGGAAGGCCGAGCACCCGGCGAAGCTCCTGGAGAGGCCCCGGTCGAGCTCGAAGGCCCCATCGGAGGGGGAGCGAGGCAGTGTCCCCCCCCCTCAAGGATAAGGCGGTGAGAGCACCTAAGGTGGTGAAGGCCTTAATCCATCCGGCCAAGCCCTCTATCGAAACTGTCGCGGCGGCCCTGGCTCAGCCTGTGGGGGCTACACCAGTGGTGGCGACCTCGGGGCTCAGAGTCTCCCTGCCACCTCGGAGGGAGTCCTCTTTTGTGCCCATCGATAGGGCCCCCGTGAAATCCCCCGTGGGGAAGAAAAAGGGGGGGCAGGGCGTCGTCGTAGATCCGGCCTCAACCTCGGAGGAGGAGCTGGTCGAAGTCTTAAGCCACGGCCTCGGCGTGGAAGAAGACAGGCCCGTCGGGATGGATCCCGACGCAGGTGACGACGAAATCATCGAGGGTACCGACGGGGCCCCTGATCGCCCGTCGGATTCCCCTCTGCCAGCGCCGTGAGACAACTCGGCGGCCATTTTGTTGGCTATACAGTCCTTATGCTCAGAGATAAGGACGAGACTACCGTTGCCGACGGAACCTCTCCCGTCGGGGGACCCAGAACCGGGACCTTCTGGTGTTCCCCCTACCAAGAAAAGAAGGATCCACCCTCCGCCTCCTTTTCAGCCGTCGCGCCCCTTCCAGCCCTCCTCCCCGTCCACCCGAGGGGATGATACAGGGACTGACACGGCAGCGACGGGTACGGACGACGAGGTATACGACGAGGATGTACCGTCGTCGCCTCCCACCAGGGCTTCTCCGCCCGACGAGATTGGATCGTTCCACTCCATGATCACCAGGGCATCCGAGCTTTTCCAACTCTGCCCTGAGGAGAAGAAGGAGGAAGGTTTCCTTTATCAGCGGCGCGAGGCCAAGAGGAAGACGGTCCTCTCAGTGCCTCTATTGGACGACATTTGGGATGAGGGCCTCACCCTCCTCAAGAACCCTTCCACGACGCCAGCTAGAAGAGACCGGTACGAGAAGAAGTACCGGGTCCCGGACACGGCCCCCCTGTGCCTCCGGGCGCAGCCTACCCCGGACTCCGTCGTCTCCGCGGCGGCCAGGAAAAAAGCGGGGGGGGGGGTGCGGCCTCCACATCGACTTCCCCACCGGACGGCGAGGGAAAGAAATTGGACGCTATGGGACGCAGAGTCATCTCGTCTGCGGCGACGACGATTAAAGCGGCCAACGCCTTGGCTATCGTGGCCCGCTACGACAGGGAGCTCTGGTACAAACTGGCTCCCCTACTGGACTTCTTGCCGGACGACAAGAGGGCAGAGGCCCTGGAGATCCTGCAGGAAGGTGAGGTGGCTTCGGACCACGCCATTACCGTTGCGACGGACATCGCCGACACTGGGTTCCGCCAGTTGGGCAACGGCGTTTGCCTTAGGCGGCGTGGATGGCTCAAGGCTACGGACTTCCGTCAAGACGTTCAGACCAGAGTCCTGGACATGCCCTTCGATGGGAACAACCTGTTTGGGAAAACAGTGGACGATTCCCTTCAGGCCATTAAAGCGGACACCGAGACGGCCCGGGCCCTTGGAGTTCTGCAACAACGACGGACGCCCTTTCGGAGCAGCGGAGGCAAGGGCGCCTCCAAAAGTTCAGGCGGCGGTTTCTCCACCTACCGTCAAGCGGCCCGCTCGTCGGCTCAGGAGGCCTACAGAGGACGAGGCAAGTCTGGCGGACCCCGCCGTCGTCGCCAAGGAGGTCAAGGCGGCAAAGCCTCGTCGAAGCAGGATTGAACCGACCGTGGGGTCGGGCCCCCACCGAAGCACCCCGGTGGGAGGCCGGCTGGCGAGCTTCGTCAGCGTGTGGGAGTCCATCTCCACCGACCGTTGGGTGCTGGACGCCTTGGCCCGGGGCCACGCGCTCGAGTTTCAAAGAAGGTGTCCGCGCGTCCCCCCCGTGGCCAGGAAAGAACTTCACGTCCCTCAACTTCTCCTGGAGGTAAAGGCGATGCTGAGGAAGGGCGCCATCGAACTCGTCCCAAAGAGACTTCGGGGCTCCGGAGTTTACTCGAGATACTTCCTCGTGAAGAAGAAGACGGGGGGATGGCGCCCCATCCTGGACCTGCGACGTCTGAACAAGTTCATCAAGGCGCAAAAGTTCCGGATGGTCACCCTCCAGCACGTCCTGGGTCAGCTGGAGGAAGGAGACTTCCTGTCGTCGTTGGATTTGGAGGATGCCTACTTCCATATTCCCATCCTAAAGGGGCACCGGAAATTCCTCAGGTTTGTGGTCCAAGGGCGTCACTACCAGTTCAAAGCCCTCCCCTTCGGACTACGGTCGGCCCCCAGGGTATTCACCAAGTGCCTTGCACCGGTGGCGGCGCAGCTGCGCCGCGAGAGGATCCACGTCTACCCCTACCTGGACGACTGGCTCATCCGGGCCAAGACGAGGGAGCTCGCCCTGGATCACACGGCAAGGACCGTCCGACTTCTCACGGACCTGGGATTCTCCGTGAACTACGCGAAGTCTCACCTGGTACCCGCGCAAAACGCACTGTTTCTGGGAGCGAAGCTCGACACAGTGTCTCTTCTGGCCTCCCCGTCGGAGGAAAGGACCAGGTCCATCCTGGGCAAGGTACAGCGGATGTTGGTTTCCGACGCGGCCAAGGTGAGGTCCATCAAGTCCCTCCTCGGAATGATGTCTTCCTGCATCTACCTCATTCCCATGTGCAGGCTCCGGATGCGCCCGTTGCAGGAGTTCCTGGACGCGCGCTGGATCCAAACGACGGGCAGCTTCGAGGAGAGGATCACACTCGACGAGAGTTTCCGCCGAGCGTTCCGGTGGTGGGGCAACCGCACGCATCTGACGGCGGGCATGGACTTCCAGACCCCAGACCACCAGGAGACAGTGACCACCGATGCCTCCCTGGAAGGGTGGGGAGCGCACACCGAAAATCTGCATGCGAGAGGCCTTTGGCTCCCGACGGAGAAGTCCCTCCATATCAACGTCCTGGAGCTCCGTGCAGTGTTCTGGGCCCTCAGGTCCTTCCTTCCGTCCCTCAAGGGCAAGGTGGTGAGGATCTTCACCGACAACACCACCACCATGTTTTACATCAGGAAACGGGGCGGAACCAGGTCCCCAGCGCTGTCCAAGGAGGCGCAGGACCTGTGGCATTGGGCCGTCGCCCAAAGGATGTTTCTGGTGCCATTTCATCTGGCAGGGATAAAAAACACCATCGCCGACTCACTCAGCAGGGAGCTGCGCTCGTGCCACGAGTGGGAACTACGGCAGGATCTAGTGGACCGCCTCTTCCGACGGTGGGGCACACCCCAGATCGACCTGTTCGCGACGGCGACGAACTCCAAGTGCCGGAGGTTCGCCAGCAGGTTTCCCCAGGCGAGGAGCATGGGCGATGCCTTCTCGTTCCCCTGGGAGGGCCTGTTCCTCTACGCGTTCCCTCCTTTGCCACTGCTAATCCGGCTCGTCAACCGGCTCAAGAGGTCACGGTGCAGGAGGATCCTCGTCGCACCTGCGTGGCCGAGGCAGATATGGTTCCCGGACCTTCTGGACTTGTCAGCGTCCCCGCCAATCAAGCTGCCGGTGGACACGGATCTACTCTCCAGGGAAGGAGGCGCCATCCTCCATCACGACCCGAAATCGCTGAACTTGCAGGCCTGGCTCCTGCAGCGCTAGAGTTTGGAGGATACGACATACCGGCCGACTGCAGAGAGGTTCTTGCAAAGGCCAGGGCGTCCTCGACTCTTAAATGCTACGGACACAAATGGAAGAGGTTCTCAGTCTGGTGCCACGCACAGAAGATTAACCCTCTACGAATTACGGCTCCCCAGGTACTGCCGTACCTGCTGACGCTGGCCAAAGCTGGACTGGCACACGCGTCCATCAAGATTCATCTTGCTGCGATCTCCCGATACACCAGAACCACGGGCCGGACGTCCTTGTGGTCTCATCGTCTGGTGAAAGAGTTCATGAAGGGATTGTTCAGATCGTTCCCGCCGGTGAAGGCTCCGGCCCCGGCGTGGGAGCTCAACGTGGTGCTGACCAAGCTCATGGGACCTCCGTTCGAGCCTCTGCACTCGGCCCCGTTGAAGTTTCTGTCGTGGAAAACAGCGTTTCTTGTGGCCATCACCTCCGCACGACGGGTGGGAGAGATCCAGGCCCTTTCATGCAAGGCCCCGTACTTGACTTTTCACGACACGAGGGTAGTGCTCAGGACGCACCCCTCCTTCATGCCCAAGGTACCGTCGGACTTCCATCTCAACGAACCCTTGGTGTTACCTGTGTTCTTCCCGTCGCCTTCGTCGCCGGCTGAGAGGACTTTGCACTCGCTGGATGTGGCTAGAGCGCTGAAGTTCTACGTGGACCGCACGAAGTGTTTTCGGAAGACGTCACAACTCTTTGTGAATTTTGGACCTGTCAATCAGGGGAAGGCTCTCTCGAAGGCTTCCATTTCCAGATGGCTCTCCGGCTGTATCATGTACTGTCATCGGTTGGCAAACCGACCGCTGCCTGGCCGTCCGAGAGCCCATTCCACCAGAGCGATCGCAGCTACCACGGCGTTCCTTTCTGGTGTGCCCCTGCTGGACATATGCAGGGCTGCTACGTGGAGGTCGACGCACACCTTCACGAAATTCTACTGCGTCGATCGGGATTCCAGGGAGGAGTCCAAGGTCGGCCAAGCAGTGCTGCGTAACCTGTTCGCCTGAGGTGAGCCTGGTGAGGAGGTAAGATGCTTAATGTTGAGTTTGATGTGCTGCTTAATGTTGAGCCGTTGCCACCTCCCGTGGTTGTGCATGTGTGTACTGCTATGTATTCTTTATTCATGAGCATGTGAATCCATGCCAGACCCCATGCTGGAGAAGGAACAAGTTACTTACCTGTAACTGTTGTTCTCCAGCATGGGTCTGGCATGGATTCACATGCGAACCCTCCCGCCTACCCCTCTGCGGCTCTTCACTTGGTCATACTGCCACTTCACGTGCTTCCAAATCTGAAGATGGCTGCCAGAGGCGGTGCTTAGGTAGAGGGCAGTCATTGGCTGTGGGTCAGTATGACGCAGAGACCAGTGATTGGTTATTACTACGAAAGACAGATCAGAAACGAAACTGATACTGGTTTTCTCTTTACCGAGGATTCCCAGCCTGACGACGGGGAATATTCATGAGCATGTGAATCCATGCCAGACCCATGCTGGAGAACAACAGTTACAGGTAAGTAACTTGTTCCTTAAGTACGGTTGAGCTTTCTTAAATGTGTATAAGACATCAGATATAAACATATAACTTTTTAATAGGCCCAGATGCAATATGTTTTCGTTCCAGTCCCATAGCTCGATATGTTTTCCTAAGGAGTGCCTCATACCGCTGAGATCACCCCCCCCCCCAATTGGGAGTCCGCCCTAAATCATAAAAGAGCGTGTTCATACTTTTACAAAAGGGAGACCTTTTCTGTGTTCTATGCTCAGCAAGGGCCATACTTGTCAACAGCGGGTTGGAAGGGCCATTCAACATCTTTATATACATTACACCTCCAGGTACTTATATTGCGGAATGTAATGAAATGGTATAGCCTGGATATATAAACGGGGTCTAGAAACGTGTTTAGCAGAGAAACACATCGATGAAGTTTTATCTCTGTTAATCGTCAGGCCATTAGTATCCGCATAGTCCCAAAGTGCTTCTGCTGAGCGCTGTGTGCCGCTGAAGGTATTATCTAGTAACACTAGATCGCCGCATAGCCTAGGACTGTGCAATGAGAGTTACCAATTTTGGAAGGGCAGTTATTATTCAGTTTCAAGAAGGCGGGAAGATCTGACACAAATAAGTTATACAACAGAGGAGCTGTCACACATCCCTGTTTTACACCACAGTTCTGTACTACACGATCAGTCCTAGTGCCTTGAGTATCCAGTCTCAGTGATAGTGTTATTTTTGTGGAGCAACTTTAAATAATACTGGATTACAGGAGGACAGCCCAAAAGCTCCAATTTATACCAGAGTCGCTCCCTGCATAGCGGATGTAGAGCGTGGATCGGACGGAATGCATGGATCGGACGGAACAGATGGAGCGCATAGAACTGAGGGAGTACATGCGACGGATGGAATGCATGGAACAGATAGAGGGCATGGAATGGACATTGTGCATGGAACGGTTCAAGTGCATGGATCGGCTGTAGTACATGGAACAGTTGAAGAGCATGGAGCGGTTAGAATGCATGGAATGATTTGGAGTGCATGGAATGCATGGAGCATGAAGGCGCTCTATCTCAAGCACCTACTGAAAATCACCATATCACATCAACATGCTTACTTTCTTCTATACACCACTGTTCTCATACCAACACCTGCCACATAATCCACATCATCCTAAATAAACACAGATGGTTGCACACCCGCCAGCTTAGGCGTTCTCCTCGGGCCTAACGCAGCCAGAATCAGTCTGGTATCGCCCTGCCAGAACTAACACATGCTCCTGATCTCCCAACCACCACACCTACCGCTAAGAAGCAGCTATCATACGAGTGCCACACCTGCTGCACACATACCCGGTGTACACACGCACCTTATGACTCTCTGTCTCTCTACTGACTTGAACTACGGTTCCCGAGGGCGTTCAACCTACCAGGGCCTTGAGATCATACCAATGGTACATAAGGCACTAAATAAATGCAATGTAATGCAGATTTAAAATCTATAAATAGTGCATATAGCAGAGGGCTATTAGAACTGTGTGCAGGAGTGATCAAAGAATCCATTTGTGGTAGATTGGAGCAGTAGAATAGTGAGATCTGAACCCACACTGGAATTGATCCAGAATGCCCCTGCGTTCCACCTATCCCTTCAATTCATTCAGAAGTAATGACGCAAACAGGTTCCCAGATCAATCTAACATGAAGTCTGGTATCTTTCCCTCCACAAGAACCTTATCAAACAGAATTTTAGGTAAAGAGGACCAGAAAGGAGTTTTATTCTTCAGGATCACATTTGTGAGTCCATTTGGACTAGGTGACCTTGAAGACTTAAGATTCTTGATTTTATTGGCTATAATTTCAGCGTTTACAAGAAAGGGAGGGCAAATGGGTTTAGGATCTGCCTGTACAGGCTGACAAATAGGACGAGGAGAGTTGCGAGTGGCCAGGAAGGAAACCACAAGTGCGCCCCTATCTGGTTAATCAAAGGGAGCTTCCTGCTCCTTTAGCCTCACCCAGAAGGACCCAAATATTAAGGGAGTTTCCTCCACACAGTGTGGTCCCCATCTGTTGCCACAGGGGCTATCTACCAGAGCAGCGCCACTGCTTGACCAAGTTCCAATAGGAATTGTTAAGCCTCCTTACTTCCTTAAGGTACTCAGCCTGAGGTAGAATTGCCAATCTAATTTTCTGAAGATCACCCCTCATATTACGTTTAATATCTCTTATGGTTTATAAGTCATATATCACTTATGCTCTTTCGCTGTCATTCTGGTTTTATATGTGGCATGGCAACCGGAAAAAGACAGCATCCATCCCTCAATGTCATCCGGGGACATATTTTGAAAGGCCTGGTAATTGAGGGAGGTCATGCAAAACATGCCTCTTTTGGCCTTGTTAATGTTTTTCGCAGACAATACGATCCGACTGGCTGAATGATTCGTCAGCAGGTCCCCCAATGAATTTACAGGGATACTAATGGCGGCACCGCTAAATCTAAGAACAAGGGTATCATGGTCACTCCAAGTATTACAGCTAACTTGGAGGTCTGCCACCCTCAAGGCTACTTGGTAGCTAGCAAAAACATAGTCAAGAGTGGCGGTAGCCTTGTCTGTCCCCCCTCCAAGTATAGTCCCCCGAATTATCACTTTTAGTGCAGCCATTTAATATCTCCAATTCCCAGCTGTTGAAAAAACTTGGCCAATAAGAACCCTCCCGCCCAGAGTTATTTTGCTTCATGACACTTTTAGCTAGTAATTCAGGGTTTTCTGAAGATCCCACTCCGCCAGCACAATGGCAATTAAAGTCACCACCGACAATACTACGTTGGCCGAGCTGACAAATATGTCTTGCAATTCCTCTTGCAGCTGCTCTTTCTGTGCTGCCCCCGGCGGATTATACACATTAACCAATAGTAGCTTGTGGAGGTGATCCTTGGCAGGGAGAGTAACCTCAACTGTTAGCAAATAATCCTGCTTCATTGACATGATCTTAATCGAGTTTTCAGAGTTCTTTTCCCCAGTCAGAAGATCCCCATAAGGTCTACCCTCATCATCTTTCAAGCCAAAGGATTGGTGAATGGTATAACCATCCATAGAGACGTAGGTAGTTAGCTAGGTTTCCTGCAAGAGAGCGACTGTATACTGCACAATATAAGGCAATGAACCAATAGATGACAAAAACAAAGGTCCTCATTGATCTGTTATTGAGAAAGGACGCAATCCAAGCATAGAAGTTTGCAGCAGAGGCTAAGTGATTGCATAGAATTGTGTGGTCTACCAAATCCAAAGCTGCTGATAGGTCTAGTAAGAGGAGCAGAGCTAATTTACCTTTATCTTTCAGAGTTAGGATTTGGGTCTTAAGGTCGATAAGGGCAGTTTTGGTTCCATGTCTGGGTCTAAAACCAGATTGGCTCAAGCCTAGAAGGTTGTTGGTTTCCAAGTATTGTTGTATCTGCAGGTATGCAGCGCGGTCAAGTATTTTTAGAAGAAATGGGACCATCGTGATGGGCCTATAGTTAGCTGGGTTGTTAGGGTCGAGAGTGAGTTTTTTTTTTTTTTAACAGAGGGACAACCCAGGCGTCTTTCAGGTTATTGGGAACTGTGCTGGATTTGAATGAGACATTGATGACTGTTGTAATGAAGGGGGCTAAGTCCTTGGCAGCTTCCTTGATGAGTGGGGCAGGACATGCGTCACCTTGACGGTTTGAGTTTCAGAATGATGGTTTCGACCTCTTCAATGGATAGTGGCGAGAAATTAAATTGGGGTTGAGAGCTCTTAGTGGATGCCTGAGAAATTGGGGTGGAATCATTGTTTGAGATGAGGGATTTCTTCATTACTATTTTATTTTGTAGCATGAAGATTTTATCTTGGAGTGCGTTTTGTATTTTGGTGCACCATTGGTGTTATGGAGAATTCTCTGTAAAGGCTAATTTCCCAAACCTAGTGAGTCCCCCAGCAGCTTTGCTGGATTTTTGGAGTTTATTTTTTTCTCCTGCTAAGAGTGAGACTCTCTTTCTCCCACTCTTACACATGATTTGAGCTGTTCCTTTGACTGTGTATGTGTTTTATGGGCTATGGGGTCCTTCACCCCATAGGGCTTCATGTGTTTTTGGTATGTGGGTTACACAGCAGCCTCAGTGCAGTAACCCAGGGGTGTCGTAGATACCCCCAAACATAGACTCCATACCCTGGGACTGACTACTGTCTCCCAGGGCATGTAAAGTCACCATTGGCTTTACTAGTCTTAAATTGTGAACAGAACCAGTACAAACCATCATATTGTGGACGTACTGGTCGGGGCAATTCGATTGCCCCGGGGTCTGTTGTTCGAGGGGGCACTGTCCAGTCCCCCCCCGACCGAGTTTTGGCTGGTGGCAGTGGATACTACTTTTTACATTCGACCGCAAATATATTCCTATGGGATTTTCCCATTGTTCGAGGCTACCACTTTTTAAAATAGCCTCGAACATACCGCCGGTTTATTAAATTAATATAAATTCACTGGTTGGTATTTTTTTGCCGAAACTTGGTTCTAAAATGGCGTTTGTGTTCGCTTCTGTGACTCCAACCCAAGTCGAGCCCTTTGTTCCACTTTTTGGCGGGCTTCTCCACAGAAGCCTCCAAAAGTGGTGCCACTCTGTCTGGGTACCACAGGGGGTGTGGAAGGGGGTTTAGGCACCCTGGACTGAGTTGCCTCAGCAACTCAAGTCGCACTCTTGTGTGATTGGCCCAAGTGGTGAGCCGCCCGGCTCACCACTTAGCATGTTTGAGTGACGGCTAGGCTGAATGAATGGGGGTTTTCCGAATAAAAGCAGGGCTTTGGGGACTGGAACTTCAGAAGTCACCACAGGACCTAAAGAAACCGAGGAGGGAGAAGCCGAGCCGACCTGCTACAACGACACCACTGGTGGAGTCCTGCTGAGCAGTGTCACCACTTTTCCAGACGAAAGAGGAGATCTCCAGCCCGGAGAGTCTTCTTCCTTTGACTCGTGGGGATAACCAGTTTGCCCGTCTTTTCGCCTTCCTGGACCATCTCGTGGCCGCCTTGCCCGTGCCAAGCACCCCGCCAACTGGAATACCACGGTTTACCACTACCGCGAAGAAAAGGGTGGTACCTTGTAACCGGGAAACTCCACGGCTGGTTTCTTCCCTGGCAGTGCAATGACCTTCAGCTTTCCTCCACGTCGAGACCTCCTCTTCCTCTGGACGAAACACCGACTTGCTGGAGCGTTCTTCCTATTTTCAGGTACTGTGTCCCGCCTGGCTTCCCTTGCGACAGATCGTTCGGGGTGACAGTAAATCCTCGACTTTCTAACATGGGCTAGCCTGGGGCCTGTTAACTAACTTTTCTTGACTTGATCTCAATCTTTTGTGAACTATCTACAAAGACTCTTTGGGCATAACCCGACTGTGTGATCCTGGACACCTTTCGCTTGCTCTCTCTAAGAGTGGGCCTGGCATTTGAACGTCCTTGCTCTCCAGTAGACTTTGCCTAACCTGTCTCCCTGTGGTTCTTTTAAAAGTATTGAACTTGTGTGCTTTCATAACTCTGCCTTTTCCCTCCCTTTTTATATAACTTATTAGAGTGCCATCTTAGTTAAGCGCTCACCTCTGTCTGAAAATAAGTGATGTTTCTCACTAAGACTTGTCTAATAAGTAATCAGGGTTGTATATATATAATAGTGACTGTGTGTTGAATTAACCTACCTCTTTTTGTGCTAGTGTAATTTACAAGTGTGTCTTTAAATAATTATATACTTTTACACCAAAGCTCTGGTCGGTGTTTGCTTGTGCTACTGTGTCTCTGTACCTATTGTGTATATTCTATATACTGCCTAACTCATCTTGAGAGAAGTCTGACTACTCAGCCACAGCTACCGGGTAAATCTGGGTGGTACAGACTGCTACCAATTGGGTTTACTGCCAAACACCTGTAGTCTTAAATCTTTTGCAGTGGTCCGTAAGGGAACTGCACAGGTTTCTGCCTAACAATTGGGAATCTTTAAAGCAGGTGTCTGGAGGCGGAGCCGGAGATTCCAACTCCTTCAGTATATTGAAAAGTTCCTTGGTGTTGGACTCTGCTTTGGAGATGCTGTCATTGAAGCTGTCTTTCTTGGCTTGGATTATTGCTAGTTTGTAGTTAAAGGATGCTGCGGTAAAGTTGGCTTTGTTGACTACAGTTGGCAAATTTTTCCAAACTGACTAAGCTGTTCTTTTGACTTTCCTAAGTGACATTGAGATGTGGAGTGTACCAAGTATTGAGGTGAGTACGTGGTTTGGATTTACGTAGTTTCAATGGTGGTAGCATGTTAAACGCTTTGAGGATGGTGTGATTGTATAAATCAACTAGTACTGTCGGGTCTAGAGATGTTATTAGAGGGGTTAGTGATCGGCTGTAGTAGCGGGATGAGTTTGTCACGGGTAAGATTACGTTTGTTCCTGGTCATAATGGCAGGTGCTTGAATCGTTTGGGGGGGTTGTGGAAGAGGCAGTTTCATTAATGTTGAACCGGATAAGGTGGTGGTCGGTCCAGGCGCATGGGGTGTTAGAGAGGGTTTCGATGTTACAATTGAGGTCCGCTATCCAGTCAATGATGCAACCTTTGTTGTGAGTGGGAGTCAGTACGCAGTGTGAAAAGCCCAGTTCGCACAGGGTATCCTTCATCGTACAGGCATTCTGATGATTGGGGTCAAGAAGGCCTAGATTGAGATCTCCCAAGATGACAATTTGCGATTTGTTCTTAATATTAGATGATAGTAGGTGTGAAATGTCATTTTCAAAAGTGGTGGTTGTACCAGGTGGGCGATAGACGAGATGCAGAGTAATGATAGATGTAGGAGAGGTGGCTAGTTTGGCAGTTAAGCATTCAGCTGAAGGCATGGAAAGGTTGGTAGTTTTTCTCAAGCCTAGCGAAGTTTTGTGTATGAATGCCAAGCCTCCTCCTTTTGAAATGCTGGCGTCCCTATCTTCGCGAATGAATGAGTAGTTGTCCGGAATAGCAAGGGCCAGTGAGGGGCCTGAGGCTGTGTGTAGCCAGGTATCCGTAATCGCAATAAAGTCAAGGTCGTGAGTGGTTATGATATCTGCGATATTTAAGGCATGTGCCTGAAGGGATCTGGTATTAATTAGGGCATCTTTTATAGGTGGTAAGGTGTTTTGTTTTATTTTGTTAGGAGGGTAGTTCGGTGATTCCTGGTTGGTATGGGTGACTGAGGGGCTTTCTATGAGGACGTCTTGTACATTTAGTTTATGGTGATGACGTGTAAGTCTAGAACTAAGTCTAAGATTTCTGGCGGTTACGGGGCATGGCTGAGTGGGCGATGCAGTTGGTATAGCTTGGAATGGTTTATCAAGGGTGGTAGCTGAGAGGATAATGGGGTGTAAGGATGTTGTATTATTGGGAGGACAGGTTGTCTGAGGATGCAGGGCTTTGTGTAAAATGTGTGGAACAATGGGCCTTGTCTTAGGGGGGCAGTGAGCTCATGGTCATAGCAAGGTGGTAAGAAGCTGGAAGGTGGTATTGAACCTGATAATGGTAAGTTAGGTGATAATATTAGTCGGATAGTTGGGGCCATGTGGCCGATAATGGAGAGGCTATGTTTTGCTGGATGGCAGGTTTTGGTGAGTATTGTTATTGGTAGGGAGCAATAAATTAGACAACTAAATAAGCTTAATAGAGTTGGGTAGTGTTTTTTCATTACTATGCTAGCTGTGCGTTGACCGTGGTTAGAGCGGCTCAGACGTAGCACTATGCAAATATTTTGCTGGGTAGTTACAGGAATTAGATCAGTATCGTAGGCAACACAGGTCTATGCACTGAATACAAAGTGGGGCTAATCGGGTCAGTACCTGTGGGCAATGAGACAGGTGGACATTGAAGTTGTGTTGTACGAGGCGTCTGACAATGAACAGCATATAGGAGGGGCACAGTGCGGTGCAATGGGCAAATGTAGCAGGGCGTTGCAATGAGAAGCAAGTTAAAAGTTGCAAAGTTCAGTTCAATAATCTATAGCGAGGCGTCACAATGAGCAGCATATGCGAGGGGCACAGTACAATGCAGTGGGCAGTAGGTGACCAAGGAATAGCAAGGCGTTACATTGAGGAGCAGGTTAAGAATTACATAGTTCAGTACAATAGGCCATAGCAAGGAGTCCTAATGAGCAACATATAAGGGGACACAATTCAATTAGATCCGCGATGGATGACCAGAGTATGGGGAGGGCGTTACAGTGAATAGCATATAGGGGGGACACGGTACAATGCAAAGGGCAATGGGTGACCAAAATATGGCATATGTTATAATGAGCAATACATAAAAGGCTCACAATGCAGTAAAACAGTATGAACCGGAAATAGCATGTAATGCAGTGGGTCACTTTGATCAATAGGAGCCACATTGGGTCATGATTATGCAAACTATAGTGATGGGGCAGAACCCGTAAGGTCTAGTGGTAAATAAGTGGCACTACAGAGCATACAAACACATATTAAGTGTTTAGTATCGCGTATATTCGCCGGATGATACAGACTGCTAACATATGATGACGGTACATGCAAATAATAACGTTACTGGCATGCATATAAACAAGTAAACACTAGATAGCGTGAGTTCAGTTTGGCAACTAGACACTCATAAGGCAGTGTTGACTAATGTCAATGCGCAGGTCTTGTAGCTGACGGCGATCGCTATCTTACCGCAATTGTGGGCATTTGAGCGTGTGAGGATGGGCATTGGTTGGCTGGGGATCCTGTGGATAAATCCGGGGAGAAGGTAAACAAACCCCAATGCTCGTCCCTGCTCTGGACAGGCTCAGGACAGGAGCCTTTTTTCGTGAGCCTTCTTGCGTGGGCCGGCGCTCGCCTGCCGGCGAGACGCAATTGGCTTAAGAAATTAGAGCTAGCCAATCCGGGCGATTCTTAACCCAACAGCTGCTGGTCACAACCAAAGGAAGCCGCAAACTGCATAGCACCCATGTTGAAGGTGGAAAGCCTTGTGGTTTGTGATGGAGAATGTGGGAGTTTCAGGCAAAAGGGCCACAGTTCTTCAATGGCAAGGCAGCAAATATTCTTTAGATCTTGGATAGCGCTCATGCAAATAAGGCGCTTTGCACGGCAAAATGCAGCGGGCACTCGAGGGGCTTTGGGGCAGTTGTGCAATAATCCCAAAGCTTACCTGCACATCTCAGCAGGGTGGGAGGATGGTGGTACTGCTCCTGCAGCACATAGGGTGCAGCCAGAGCTCCTGATTAAATGTAGAATCTGTTTGGTGGGAAAACACAACACTATACAGCTGTAAAGTGTTGCAAACAAACATTGTAAGCCGTTAAATACAAGTGCTGGATCCCAAAAGCACACAAACATACTACTATAATTGTTTCCTCATTTAACTAATGACTATTACTTGACAAAGCAAAATGAGCATAAAAGATTAGCATCTGAAAAGCTACTCATTGCTTTAATTATTATAGTGACACTTGGGATTCTCCTGGAGATCTGCCTTTCACACAGTGTTCTGGCTCTAGCAGCAGGCATTGTGACCTTATGAATCGGCTGTAATATAATAAGAGTAGTGATGTCATATGGAGGCCTCTGCCTTTTTAGAACTTAATCGACCGAGACGTTAATACTATCTGGGGCTGCAATTGTTCTGGTTGTTGATTTTAGAGAACACCTACTTAATTGTGTTGATGTTGCAGCATTGATATGATTATTTGTGTATGATATGATTATTTGTGTATGTGTTGTTTTCTCTCTATACTGAATGGTCTATTTTGATTACGTTTTGGTTCTTTTGTAAAACATCTTTTAATGTGATTTTGAATAGTTGTTTCTTTTATTAAGGTGTATGGCACTCCGATACCTCTTGTGAATTAGGTTGCCTCATTATAAAACTTTTAAATAACAATACGTTACAGTTGGCTTCTAACATTATTATGTGCAGGCTTTAATATCAATAGTGCAGGTATCCATGTATTGTAAATTGCTTTGCATAAAACCTTGCATTGAAGTTCCTGATCCCAGATAGTAAATATTTTTAATGAGTAGGTTTGGGTTAGATATTTGTGGTGTGTTTAAGCAAAAGGGAACGCTAGATATACTTTTTAAATGTACCCCAACCACTCCCTCCTCCTCAAACATCACCTGGATGTTCTGTTACCAGGGTGTTCAGTGAGACTTTAAAATATTTTGCACAATAGTAAGAATCTGCGCCTTTCTCCTCAACGTATGCATGGTTTTGATCTTCCTGATTTTCATTGTTTAATTTGCTGCAAGGGTACAGACTCGCAGCGACATAAAAATAGGATGGATGATGGTTAGGTTGGGGAACATGCTAGTGGGCGACCCCGCTTTCAAGAAGTTTTAAAGATCTTACTACATGAACCAAGGGTAGGATTGAGGATTTTTTAGTAATTGAACACCTGGTTTTATGTTTTGAGTTTCTGTATAATAACTTCTTCTCTGGTGAAGCAAAGTTAACAACCTTCCAAGTGTTCTTGCTATGATGAACAGTGTTCAATTGGATCCCGTACCATTGTTTGTCTGCCTAAAGAAATTGTCCCTCTCGGTCAGTTGCTGTGTTTAGGCCGCATATTACAGCTTAGTATTACAGCTTAAATAAAATAAAATATATTTAAGTGACTTGGATGAAGGTGTTTATGCAAGTGTGGTGGGTTTCTTGCTGTCAGCGTTTAGAGCCACCATTGGTGCTATGCCAACAACCTTCTATCTAACTGTTCACCTCTGTGAGACACAATTTCTTACATATGCATTTTAGGAATGTGCCGTCATGTCCTATGTATTCGTATGTTTTCTTTATTTTTATTTTTACTTTTTTTTAAAAAACCTGTTCATGTCCTATTTAGAGAATTTCAGTGTTGTCTACTTTCTCGGTTCTGAATGTCACTAGACACATTGGCTACGTATGTATTAATTTCCAGACTAACTTTCTAAAATGAGGTAAGTCATTAGTGGCTTTGCTTGGTCTCACCCTGAACTGTTTCTCCCTCTGATCATCTAAGTCGCCTTCCTCATTTTTGCCAAAATGGAACAGAAATTCTATCTAGAGAAGGAGTTCCCTGCAAGGCTGTAGGCATTTGAACATTTAACAGTTCTTGGACATCTGTGTTCGATACATATTGGCTGTCATTCCCAATGTTTTACTATAACAATCTTTAGCTTTTAATGCATTTGAATGTGAAAGGGATTTCATTTCTAGTATGTAAACATTTGGTGCTATGTTTTGGTAAATTCAATTTGCAGATTCATGGGTATGGGCCATTTTGCTCTTTATGTAAAGTTGTAAATCTGCTTAGTGATCCAGTTACTGGAAGAAGCCGAGCCTTCTGTGAATCTTTATTTTCACTTGAAAATAGTGATGGCTGACCAGAAGTAGCCTTGCCTATTTGGAAATCTTAGGATTACCGAGCTGGCCAGCATGCACTCTTGTTCTGATCGAGCATGGCAAAACGGAGACCTAGTGAGTACAAGCCACATTTCGAACTAGAGCCTGGAAGGCGTCCTATAACAAAAATTCCTGTCTTTCGAACGGAAGAAAAATACAGGATGATTTAAGGGTTATTACCCTCTTATATCCAGAAGAGTGGAAGGGGAGAAGTCTTTCCTATAATCAACAGTAAAAAGAAAATCTTAGAATGATTCCTGTGTTAAGGTAGAACACTTCAGTTGGTTAGCACTGGGATAAGGAAGAGGGACATGGCAGCCACTAAGGAACCCACATCTTGTGTGATGCAGCGGCTCACTCCGACGCATGCATACATCCGTTAACTGTTGATGTCACAGCCCCAATAAAGAGAATTCTCCAGCATTGGATCTTTCATGGATTCACATGCTTAGAATATTCCCCGTCATCAGGCTGGGAATCCTCGGTAAATTATATAGACCTTTTCCATAGGAAAACAAGTCCACACTTTTGTGTCCTATCTACGTCGTTTTGGGCCGCGTATGCCTGCGCCACTAGGACGTAGAGGTATAAGTAGCCCTGCCCCCGCAGCACCCTCAGATTTCAACCGTCTTCCAAAGTAGTGGGATTACCTCGAGTATCTACTATTTTTGCAAGGTTGTGCGTATTTCTTCTTTGACTTCCCTCGAAAATGTCTGGAAAGGCGTTGTTTCGTCCGTGTGCTACATGCGGTCTTAAGAAAGTATATGAAGGTGATAGGCAATTGGACTGTATTTACTGTCTTCACCCTCATCATTCGGCTGACACATGTGAGATCTGTCAAGGCTTCTCCCAGAAGACCCTGAAGGACCGAAACAGACGCCTGGTAACTTGGCTCAATGACGGGGCGGGTGCGTACCCTGCATCGGAGGTAGGCTCTACTGCCTCGAGATCTAAATCTCTGGTGCCCCCTCGTCACTCTGCGTCGGCAGAGCCTCTGATGAAGAAACCACGTTCATCAGAAAAACGCCTCTGATAAATATCCTGCGAGGGACTCTTCGTCAAAGAAAATGTCATCTTCTTCCTCCTCATCAAAAAAGGAGAGAAGAAATCTATTTAAATCCTCCTCGGGAGACCGCCATGGCTCTACCTCGAGTCGAGTGTCGTCGACCCACAAGTCTAGTTCAAAACCAGCGAGTACGCCCCAAGGCTCGGCGCCAAAAACTTCTTCGACGACGGCCATATCGTCAACGTCTTCTTTGCCATCGGCGCCTGCTCTTCCCGCGATCACTTCGGCGGGTCAAACAGCGGTTATGGAGAAAATGTCGTCGACGGTGGCACCTTCGGTGGGTTGGCTACCGGAGGTTTTCGACTCGATCTTGCCTGAGGCCTTGTTGCAACCAGAAGCAGCCCTCTCCATCTCGTCGGCGGAGGATGACCGTGGTCCGATCGTACAGCCAACCGATCTGGGGTTACGTGCGACCAGTTCGGTGGCACTCCCGAGTGGAAGTGCCATCCCAGCCGCCTCTTCCTTGCTGAATCCCCAGGCAGTATTGTCCCTGGAGGTGTTGAACACGTTACAGAAGCTGTTGCAGCGTTTGGACACGCAGTTGCCTCACACTAGTGTCCCGACGGTACTGCAGGCTACGCCGGTCGTCGCCGAACCAGGCCCGGCTCCTCGCTCGACGACCAAAATGCCTACAACTTGCCCGGTTGAGGAGGATCTTTCTCGCTCACACTCGGAGGAGGGAGAACTGTCGGAGTCGGAACGTGAAGGGTCTCTTTCAGATGTCTCATTATCCCCCTCAAGGGACCCGACATGGGAGTCGGATGCGGAAATGGTACCTCCAAAGAGCCCGGCACAACCATCACCACCGGATGACATCGGGGCCTTCCATGCAATGATGGGAAAAGCGTGTGCAGAGTTTGGCCTAGCACCGGAAGAAGTAAAGAAAGATTGTTTTCTCTTCGATCATATGGGCAAGAGAAGAAAATCGATGTTTGCTATCCCCATTTTGGACCATGTCTGGCAAGAGGGGTTGAGGACCATGCATCATCCTTTCTCAGAACCAGCGATAAAAGGACAGTTAGAAAAGAAATTTAAGGCTCCGGAGTCAACTCCCAAGTGCTTGACGTCTCAACCGTCACCGGATTCGGTGGTGTCCGCTGCTGCGGCCAGAAAAGCGAGGTCGCAACACAAATGCACGACCCCGCCCAACAACGATGCCAGGAGACGAGATGCGTTTGGAAAGAAGGTATTGTCAGTCGGTGCGACTAGAGTAAAAGCAGCCAACTCCCTGGCCATTATGGCGCGGTATGATGGAGAGATGTTGCATTGTTTGGCTCCTATCTTGGACCATCTGCCAGAGGAACACGGGAAGTCCGCTATGCTGCTAGTACGTGAAGGGGAAGAGGCTTCCAGTCATTCCATAAATATCGCTGTCGACCTGGCGGAGGATGGTTTTAAACAAATCAATAACGTCGTAGTGTTAAGAAGGCAAGCCTGGCTTAAGTGCATGACTTTTAGACTGGAGGTGCAATACAAGGTGCTGGACATGCCGTGCGAAGGGGAACAACTGTTTGGCGAGAAAGTGGATGAGGCCTTGAAGGGCATGAAAGAAGACTCTGACACTGCTCGGTCACTCGGAGCCCTCCAGAGTGGCAGAAATTTTCGTTCCTTTCGTCCTTTCAGAGGAGCTTCGGGAAACTCCCGGTTTGGATCACCTAGAGACCGAGGTTTCAGTAGACCCTCCTACTCTTCCCAAGGCTACAGACGAGCAGCCCAAGCTCTCGTAGAGGCAGAGATTATCAGTCCTCAAGAAGAAGAGGTTTCTCCTCCTCGTCGGCGAAGGATCGACGGGCAAAAACCCAGCAATGACAAGTTTCAAGAAGTCCTGGGAGGCAGAGTGTCTCGTCGACGAGTGGGAACGCATAACAATGGACCAATGGGTTTTGGACACGATACATCTGGGTCACTCCCTACAGTTCAAGGGCAAGCCTCCACACATTCCACCAGTGTTCTCGCCACAATCCCATCTTCAGATACTGGTGACGCTTATGCTGCAGAAAGGGGCTATAGAACTGGTCCCGGTGGCAGAAAGGGGAAAGGGAGTGTACTCCCGTTACTTCGTGGTCAAGAAACCCAATGGAAAATGGCGTCCCATTCTAGATCTGCGGGCTCTCAACAAGCGGCTAAAGAATCTAAAGTTCAAAATGCTTACACTGCAAGAGGTTATCCGATCGATACAACCAGGAGAATTTTTGTCGTCGCTAGACCTTCAAGACGCATACTTTCATATCCCGATGCGTCGACGACACAAAAGATTTCTGCGGTTCGTCGTCGGACGAACCCACTATTAGTTCAAGGTCCTCCCATTCGGACTAAAGTCATCTCCCACGACGTTCACGAAATGTTTGGCTCCAGTGGCAGCTTTGTTAAGGAAAGAAGGTCATCATGTGTACCCATATCTGGACGATTGGTTGGTAAGGGGATTATCTCCGGAAAGGGCACGTTAGAGTCTGAATGCCACCATGTCCCTCCTACAGCGTTTGGGCTTCGCAATAAACTTCGAAAAGTCCTCCTTAACGCCATCAAGGACCTTGGTCTTTCTGGGGGCGGAGTTCCAGACGCAGTCAGGATTGGTAAAACCATCCGTCGAAAGAGTTATGAAACTACGACACAAAGCATCGGAATGGAAAGTCAACACCAGAGTGTCAGTAAGAAGGTACATGTCCCTGCTGGGGACCATGGCGTCCTGTATACCCTTAATCAACAATTGTCGTCTCTTCATGAGGCCCATTCAGGAATTCTTGACAGATCGATGGGCACAGAGTCAAGGGCTTTGGTCGGACAAATTGACCATCAACAGCAAGCTCGTGCAGGCACTTCAGTGGTTGAGAATCTCCAAAAATCTAACAAGAGGAATGCCGTTACTGGAACCTATGTTCCAGATGACAGTGGTGACAGATGCTTCTCTGACAGGATGGGGAGCTCATCTGGATTCCCTACAAGTTCATGGTCGGTGGTCATCGGAGGAGTCCAGCCTTCACATCAACGTGCTGGAGTTAAGGGCAGTGTGTTGGGCCCTGAAATCCTTTCTACCACGCATAAAGGGATCTGTTGTACGGATAATGACAGACAACACATCAACGATGTTTTACCTAAGAAAACAGGGAGGTACTCGCTCCAGGACTCTGTCGACCGAAGCCCAGGAGATCTGGCATTGGGCCCTCCACCAAAGGATATATCTATTGGCGTTCCACTTACCAGGAGTCAAAAATGTGCAAGCAGACTCTCTCAGCAGAGAGATTAATCGACTACACGAATGGGAATTGAATGACCAACAACTACACCGTGTCTTCGAAAAGTGGGGTTGTCCGGCCCCATATCTCTTTGCGACGAGAGAGAACAGGAAGTGCTCAAAATACAAGTGCAGGTGACCACAGCAAGACTCACTGGGGGAAGCGTTCTCCTTCCCGTGGAGGGAAAAGTTTTTGTATGCGTTCCCCCCGTTTCCACTCATACGTCGGACGGTGCAATGAATCCACAGATATCCATGTCGGGTGATCCTGGTGGCCCCGTACTGGGCGAGACAAGTGTGGTTCTCCGATCTACTCCATCTTTCAGCAGCGGAACCAATGAGGTTCCAGAGGATCCATGAATCTTCTGTCTCAGGACAATGGGGCGGTTTGGCTTCACGACCCGGACAGCCTCAGTCTGACAGCCTGGCTCCTGATTTCTCCGAGTTTGGTACGTTAGCAATTCCATCGGACTGTCGTCGCATTTTGCAAGCTGCAAGGGCGCCGTCCACAAACGATTCGTAGACATACAAATGGAAGAGATTCTGCATATGGTGCAGGGATCAGCCAGGTTTACATCCACTTAACATCACACCGCAGCAGCTTCTACCTACTCCTACGTCCCGCCCCCTTTCCTCCATACTTGTGGGACATCTCTCCGCCCTGTGGGACGGGACCGGAGCACTTTGTAAAAAGCATCCACATTTTTCCAAAAACCGTAACCCCGCCCACCTTGGCTCCGCCCCGCGCATCGCCCCTCAGTCCTTTTCTCCGCTGGATCCGGGCCGGATGCACTTGCATCCTCGGAAGACTTTCGTCCCTGTTTTTCTCTCTGGCTCTCGCTAGCGTTCGTCTTCTAGTCTGTCTTTTAAATTAGACTTTCCAGACTGTTCTTCGTGTCATTGTCGCTTCACGAGGGCGGATCCCCATCCTCTTTGTTTAGAGTGTTTGGGTCCGGAACACCGTTGGGACTCCTGTTTTTACTGTGACTCCCTTTCGGTCTGGGCTCTTCAACGTCGGTTGGAACGGTGGGAGGAGGTGTTCCGACGCACTCCCCCATCTCATTTTTAGGCTTTCATCGATGAGAAGAAGAAACGCCCGGTAAATTCTTTACTTTTCAGAGCACCCCGGCCGGGGGGGGGGATACCTTTCCGGGTTCCTCTCGAGCCGGGAGGGGCGTTGATCGCTCTGTCACCGGGGTTCGCCCTGAGGTGCCTGTCGGGCCTAATAATTCTACCAGAGTTTTCTCCGAGGGTCTCCGTAAGGGGCCTGTGTACACCGGAGTAACTTCCGAGGCCCCTCCTGTGGGGGCTGTGTGTAGACCCAGTTCTGCTGAGTCACAGGATACCGGAGCTTCCTCTGAGGCCTCTCTTTCGGCTTCCCTCAAAAACAAGACCGGGGTACGCCCCAAGGCCTTGGCTGGGCTTGTGTTTACCGAACGGATGGTCGAGGCCCATGCCGAGAAGGCTATTACCGAGCCTAGGCCCGAGGTCCCTCGTACAGAGGATAAGGCTACCAATAGTTGTGAGGGGCCGGGCAGGGTCCTGTCGGTGAAAGCGGTTTCTCACCGTTCGCGCTCTTGTGGTGATACCAGATCTGTTGAGGGGGCAAAGAAGCAAGGTTCTTCTTTTACCGGCAGTGCCGAGGTCCTTCCTTCGAAGGCTCAGTTGGTGGTTGGTATGTCGCAGAAACATTCCAGGCCTCTCAGTACCGGCTCTGCCGAGGTTCCTTATGTTAAGGCTAAAATTAAGACCCCTGATCCATCGACAGGGACCCCTGCCTCAGCTCCTCACGTGCCGCAGTTCCCCCTCAGATGAAGACAAAATGGCAGCCGTTCCCGCCACGACCACGGCGGCCATTTTAGGTACTACTCCTACAACTACACCATCGGCCCCTGGTGTAGGGTTCGGTCCTTCGGGTGAACCTAAGGTCACTTGTGCGTATCCTTACCGGCCCGTTTATGATTGGAACGGCCGGATGCCTCTTCCGCACAATGTTTAGTTGCCTGCGGGGGCGGCCCCTTTGATTTATGTGGATATGTCGGCAGAGGGCCCGGCGTGGCACCCTTCTCCGTTACGTCCCTCGGTTTGTCCACCTCATGAGAGTCCTCCTCCGGTTCCGAAGCAATCTCACGAGGACGCTTTTTTCGGTAAATTTCAAGCGCTTATGCGCACCAACCCCATGAGGGAGTATTTCAAAGGGCTGTTTAAGGAAATTTGTCCACCAGCGCCCCCGGCTCCACCCCTTCCTCTGGTGGTTCCGCCGGCTCCTCCTTTGCCCGTGGTGCCTGCCCCTGCTCTTCCGCCTTTGCCACCATTGTCCCCAGTGGACAAGGCAGTGCCTGACACGGTTCAGCAGGATCCTGACCTGTCAGATGACCCTCAAGGCGAGCACGACAACGAGGACCTTCCCCGCTCTGTTAGAGCTTTTCATGACCGGGTACTGGACATGATGAATTTCTTAGATGTTCCAGTTCCCGAGGCACCTGCTCCACAGGAGGGCGTGCTTTCTGGGGCGTTCACCCTGTCTCCTTTGGAGCGTACCGGCCTTTTCTTGCAGAAGGATGTTTTGGCCCAGGTCCCAAGAGTCTGGGAGAAGCCACACTCAGGACTTTTTGTCAATAAAAAGATTGACGCGAGGTACAGGCTACACTCTTCGGAGGAAGTGGCCTTGTCGTCTTGTCCACCTCCCTCTTCCACAGTGGTGGCTGCGGCCACGTTGCAGTCCAGACCTGCAGCATCCTCTTCTGCGACGGCTACTCGGGTCTTGGGAAGGGAGGACAAGCTCCTGGACTCCTTAGAGAGGAAGATCTTTGCCAATTCGGCCTTGCAGCTCAGGCAGGCCAATGCCGAATTGATTTTGGCTGGAGCTAACATGCGGATGTGGAAAGGCCTGTTGGAGTTTGAGGAGCACATTCCGGTCGAGAAGTTGGAAGACTTCAGAGGTGGCCTTTCCGATGCCAGGGTCTTGTCCCAGGATCTCCTGGAGGCTGCGGCTCATCACGTAGACACCTCGGCTCGGGCATGATGCTCGGGGTTGATACCTCGAGGCAAGCGTGGTTGCATGCCACTAAGTTTTCGAAGGAAATGCAAAACAAAGTATTGGACCTTCCATTCGATGGTAAGGAGCTTTTTCATTCGTCTACTGATGTAGAGCTCACCAAAACCAAGGATAGCACTCAGACGGCTAAATCATTGTCTGTTCTGGTTAAACCTCCCTTCAAGGCTCAAAGGCTGTTGTCCCAAGGGCGACCTTCCTCTGGTTTTATGGGATTCCTCGAACGTAAGAATCGCAGAGTGGATACTCCTGCGGGGAATAACCGCCGTAGACAACAGCATACACAGTATTTCTCCCGCTCCTCAGCCTCCTCATCAGGTTCAGGTGGCACCGCCACCGATAAACCTGCCAAATGAGGGTTTTCCGCGCTCGCACGAGACCCCGGTGGGAGGGCGCATTGCGTCTCATTGGGAGGCGTGGCAGACCATCACAGAAGACAGATGGGTCTTGTCAGTCGCTCGGGCGGGCTTCCGCTTACCTTTACCCCCTACCCCACCCCTCAACCCTCCTTTTCAGCCGTTGGGCTTGCCCTCCCTCAACGCCGAGGTTCAGAAATTCCTGGACCTCAGGGCGGTGGAACCCGTTCCCTTTGGGGAGCGAGGGGAGGGCTTCTACTCCCGGCTGTTTATGGTGCCCAAATCCAACCAGGCTGGCCTGCGCACCATCCTAGACCTTTCCCAGTTCAATCTCTTTCTACCCCAAGAGAAATTCAAGATGATCACGCTCAGCCAGATACGCTCCTCTTTGCAGATGGGCGACTGGCTCAGCGTAGTGGATCTTCAGGACACGTACATGCATACCCTGATTTGGGCTCCACACAGGAGGTACCTCCGTTTCTCATTGGGAGAGGAGCACTTCCAGTTTCGGGTGCTTCCTTTTGGCCTCAGCTCGGCGCCGCATGTCTTCACGAAGATGATGTCGGTGATTGCGGCCTATCTTCGTCTTCAGGGTATCCATGTGTATCCTTATTTGGACGATTGACTATTACGCAGCCCTTGTCCGCTGGCGGCAGCGGGCAACCTCTCCTTCAGCTCCTGTTCCATCTTGGGCTGTCGGTGAACTGGCGGAAATCCTCCATGACGGTCTCTCGGGACCTGATTTTTCTGGGTTTTCGTTAGAACACGATCGACTGCAGAGTATACCTGACCGGGGACAGAATGGCGGATCTGTTGGCCACGTGTCAGATGTTTGCGCAGTCGGAGAGTATGTCGGCCTGGTGGTTCCAGAGGCTTCTTGGCCTCATGGCCTCGTGTGTGCTGGTGTGTGCTGGCTCTTCCTCTTGCTCGTCTCAAAATGAGACAGACTCAGATGGCCCTTCGGAATTCATGGCGTCAGGCAGTGGACTCAGACTCCATGTGGATAATGATTCCAGATTCCATGAGAGTGGACATGGACTAGTGGTCATCTCTCAGCAATCTGTCTGGGGGCACGGGGTTTCAGGACCTGGTCCCTATGGTGACGATCACGACGGACTCCTCCCTCCTCGGGTGGGGTGCGACGTTAGATCTCTTTCAGGTCTCGGACCTCTGGTCGCCTTAGGACCAGCTCCTGCACATAAATCATTTGGAGCTTCTGGCGATTTTTCTGGCGCTCAAGGCGTTCAGACCTCTCATTGTCAACAAGGTGGTCCGCATAAGAACGGACAATGTGGTGTCAATGTACTACATAAACAAGCAGGGGGGAACGAAGTCTCCCCCTCTCGTGGATCTGGCCATTCAGATTTGGGAGTGGGCCGTGCTTCATGGGGTCTGGCTGCTTGCAGTGCACATTCCGGGCCGGCTGAATGTCACCGCAGATGCCCTCATCCGGCGGACAGTGGTCAGCTACGAGTGGGAGTTGAAGGCGGGGATACTATCATGGATTTTCTCGCGTTGGGGCGCACCAGAGGTGGACCTCTTCGCCACAGCGATGAACAAGAAGCTTCCTCAGTACGCCTCCAGAGGGGGTCTGGGAGCCTCCTCTCTGGGGGACGCACTCGAGATCCCATGGCACAACATGAGAGCTTGCGCCTTCCCACCTCTTCCTCTGGTTCATCGAGCAATTTGGAAGTTGAAGAGTTCTGTCAACTGTTCTCTTCTACTGATAGCTCTGTGGTGGCCGGCCAGGTTTTGGTTCTCAGAACTTCAACGCCTGTCGGTGTGTCCGCCGATCAGGTTACCAGTAACTCCCGATCTTCTTCACCAAAGGGAACAGCAGATGTGGCACCCCTCCCCACAATCGCTCAGCTTGGCGGCATGGTGCCCGAGTTCAGGTCTTTAGAGCATCTGAATTTGTCTGCGGATAACATGCGTATTATCCAGGCAGCCAGAAAACCCTCAACCAGATCTCAGTACAAGAGTAAATGGCTCAGGTTCTGTCATTGGTGTCTAGAGAAGAAATTGGATCCAAGGGGGGGGCCACGGTTGACACGGTGTTGTCCTTTGTGTCCTCCCTAGCAGAGTCAGGGGTTCATGTTCTGTCATGCAGGACTTACCTTTCAGCGGTCTCCGCTTATCTTTCTACGGATCAGTGTTCGTTTTCTCTGACTAACCCAGTGGTAAAGAGGCATTTCGCTGGTTTAACACGCCTTTACCCTCCAGTTCGTAATCCGCACCCGCCATGGGACCTGAATGTTGTCCTGACGGCGCTGTGCCATAAACCCTTTGAGCCAATGGCTACTGTGGACCGCAAGTACTTGTCTTGGAGAGTGTCCTTTTTGGTCGCTGTCACATCGGCAAGGAGAGTGAGTGAGCTCCAGGCATTGTCGGTGGAGCATCCTTTCTTGGTCTTTCATAAGGACAAGTTAGTCCTTCGAACTAATCCGGCTTTTCTGCCGAAGGTGGTGACCGAATTCCATTTGAATCAATCGATCTCCCTACCGGTCTTTTTTCCGAACCCCGCCTCTGAGGCGGAGAGGGTTCTACACTGTCTTTATGTCCGAAGAGCTCTTAAGTTCTACCTGGATAGGACTTCTGAGCTTAGAAGTTCTTCTCAACTTTTTGTGACTTTCGGCAACCATCAAGGCAAGCAGGCGTCTAAGGCAATCTATTTCTAGGTGGATTGCCCCCTGCATCACGGAGTCTTTCACTATCCAAAAGCTGAAACCTCCTAAAGGTATTCATGCGCACCTGGTGCGGGCAAGGCAGCTGCGGTTGCTTTTCAGAAGTATGTTCCCTGGGAGTCCATCGCTGGGGCAGCTACTTGGGCCTCTCCATCTGCTTTCTGTAAGCATTACTGCCTCGATATGAGTTCTAGAGCTGATGCTCAGTTTGGTCAGGCTGTGCTGAAGAACCTTTTTCAGTAAGGGGTATTTCCATCCACCCGTAGCTCCTGTAAGGAGTGCTTGGGAATCTCCCACAAGTGTGGAGGAAAGGGGACAGGACGTAGGAGTATTACCAGGTTACTCACCGTAGTGACCACCTTACTCCTAGTCCATAGTCCCCTTTCCGCCATACGCCCGCCCGCCGTCCCCTCTAATAAGGTTCCTGTGTTATTGGTAAAGGGTCTCTGACCTGGCAAAGAAAAGGACTGAGGGGCGATGTGCGGGGCGGAGCCAAGGTGGGCGGGGTTACGGCCGCGTGCCGGGCCCCGCTCAGGAAAGGGAGGAAGGACACATTTTTGGAAAATGTGGATGCTTTTTACGAAGTGCTCCGGTCCCGTCCCACAGGACGGAGAGATGTCCCACAAGTATGGAGGAAAGGGGACTATGGACTAGGAGTAAGGTGGTCACTACGGTGAGTAAGCTGGTAAATACTTGCTACTCCTGGCTCAAAAAGGTTTGTCTTTTTCATCGATAAAAGTGCATCTGGCTGCCATTTCGAGATTTACTCGGAAGAGGCATTCAACTTCATTGTTTAGTGACCGGTTGATTAAACATTTAATGAAAGGATTGTTCTGAACTTTTCCTTCAATGAAGAAGTTTCCTCCGATCTTGAGTCTTAACTTGGTTCTAGCAGCGCTAATGAAGGCTCCTTTTGAGCCGATGTCATCATTGAAATTCTTATCATGGAAATTGGCTTTTCTGGTGGCTATTACTTCGACGTATGTCAGAAATACAAGCGTTAGTGATCGATCCACCATATTTGAGTTTTTTCAAAAATAAAGTCGTGTTGGCTACTAATCCTCATTTCATTCCTAAAGTCCCTACCATGTTTCATAAGTACTCTTCGATGGTGGTACCGACGTTTTTTCCAACGCCTCCGTCTGTTTCGGAGAGGACTCTCCATACATTGGACGTGAGAAGAGCTCTGAAATTTTACCTCCATCGCACTCAAAATCTCAGGGACACAAGACAGCTATTTGTGGCTTATGGCCCTTTGGCTAAAGGTTAAAGCAATCTCAAAACAAGGACTGTCCCGATGGGTATCATCTACCATTTCTTTTTGCCACTCAAAAGCTGGGAAACCGCTGGAAAAACGTCCAAGAGCCCATTCGACGAGATCCACTTCGTCGTTGGCGGCATTGTGGTCTGGAATTCCGCTGGGAGATATCTGTCAAGCGGCTTCCTGGTCGGTACCACATACGTTTACCTGGCATTATTGCCTCGAACAACAACATGCTGAGGATACACAGATGGGTCGTGCAGTCCTGTCAATCTGGAAAAGTGAATACCCTTCATTTGGATGATAGACTTATATTGATGGCCGAAGGCCAACCGTCTTATGCACAGAATTATAGAAATACAGACTGCTATGCTTGACCAACAAGCGGCCATTTTAAACGTAGCAAGAATCGCCATTTTGCTTGTTAAACATTGATCATTGCTTTCTGTCTAAACTGCTTTGCAGCTTGCAATTCTTGCGAATTCTGCTTACTCTGCTCAACTGTTAACATTGTTGTCTGAATGTGAAAGGACAAGGCCGCGGGACTGAGGAGTTCGTTGAAACTCCTCAAGAGCAGCCCAGAAAGGAATGCCCACGCTCCCTCTCCGTAGCCTTGAGGGAGAGCTGCAGGGCATTTAATCATTTCACAGCTGCCAGCCAGTCTCGTACTGTGGTAGAATGTTAGAATAAAGCAGCTAAAGGCTTGAATTATGCTCTTCTTACGCCCCCCCTTCACAAAACCCTTTAGAGCGTGTCGGCTCCCAGGACACGAATAGCACCTCATAGATAGCAAAGCTTGGAATGTGACTCTTCCCCCGTGTGCAGCTTGCTTCCAAGAACAGAAGCACCGTGTTTCTGTTCAACAACTAGAAGATGCCTCCGCACTTTCTAAATTGCACATTGTTACTAGAATAGACATCGAAAGTGTCATAATTGTCATATTCGTCGGAAATGTCCATCATCATCCTGAGTTCAAAGAAACTCAATAAAAGAGGGGTGTTAAACATGTCATAGCTGATTGTATGATATGCATTTTGTATATATGTAACTGATGTACATAATTCGCTCTCTTGCATCCCTCGAGGTCTAGGGGTCAATTTAGATAAAACAAATATGAATGATTTCAAGGAAATTATCATGAGACCTGTGGGCGGCTCCATATTCCATAAAACACGTGTAATAATCCCAAAACCCACGCCAAAGAGTACACGAAAAATAACAAAACAATATAGGCAGGATAGATTGTCCCCGCCAGAAAAAACATCAGTAATGACGTTCCGCATGAGAGAAGAATGGAACAAAGACGCTGTGCCACCTTCCTATGCGGTGAATTACAGCCCAAGAACTATCCCGTTATGCCTGAAGAAAAAAGGTACCTACTTAGTAGGCACGCCCTCTGGGTGCATGAATACAGTGGTCCTAAAATATGAAGTTGAACCAGTATACGTAGGAGACCCTGTTTATTTCATATGTGGGGAAAGCGCATATCCATGGTTACCTAGAAACTGGGGAGGTACGTGTTACCTGGGTCTACTATTCCCAGGAGTGTTCCTCTTAGAAACTGCAGAAGTAGTGAGGCGATTAAAAGGTAGAACGCGAAGGAGTAGTGAAGATGGAAGGATAGCAATGGATGTAGCCAAATCGTTTATACCATTCTTGGCCCAAATAGAAAATTCCTATAATATAAGAAAACTGTCTAGAATATTAAAAAATACAATAGATTCAACAACTGATATTTTATTCAATATAACGTTAGAAGAGAAAGGAATAAGACTAATGGCACTACAAAACAGAATGGCTCTTGACATATTATTAGTTGATCGTGGGGGAGTTTGCAAACTCGTAAAAACTGCATGCTGTGTGTTCATAGATGACTACTCCCCTACCATATTCAGAGCCATCAGGAAACTACATGTCCTTAGTTCCACACTCTCTACTGAAGAAGGGGTGTTGGGGGATAGGATCCTGGTTTTGGGGACTATTGCGGTCCTGGGGATGGAAGCCAATTTCGATACTAGTGGTGGTACTTGGTATATTCATAACATGTTGCTGTTGCATACAATGCCTACCAATAGTTTGCACTGAGATAACCGAGGGATGTACTAAGAGATGTATGCACATGGTGTCGAGAGGTAAACAAACGCATGGCCGAAATAACAGACACTGATGAAACAAAAACAGTAAAACAATTCATGGCTATAGACATTAATGATGAAGATGATGCTTATGATAGCATGAAAGGTTCAGACATAGATACCCCAGACTTATCCTCATCAGAGGAGGATGCAATGAATGAATAAGACGCTTGGCATACGGCCAAAAGGAGGGTTTGTCAATCTGGAAAAGTGAATACCCTTCAGAATAGACATCGAAAGTGTCATAATTGTCAGATTCGTCGGAAATGTCCATCATCCCGAGTTCAAAGAAACTCATTAAAAGGGTGGTGTTAAACATGTCATAGCTGATTGTATGATATGCATTTTGTATATATGTAACTGATGTATGTAATTCGCTCTCTTGCGTCCCTCGAGGTCTAGAGAATACACGTTGCGGGGCGTGAGACCATAGTTGGCCAATTGGGACTATTTTGCTTGCAATAAACCCTAGCATTGGGAATTTTAACCTCGTGTCTGGCGCATCCTTTCGTGTATGGTTATTGCCTTGTTTCCATATCGCGGGGGACCCCTAAGGGCCCCTTTCAGTCCTACAGCACCTGTTTCAATAAGGTAGGCCCCAATAAAGGGGTTTATCCTTCGGCTAATGTACTTTAAAGTGTTGTTTTTTTTTTAGCTGTTCATGTACTATGATTTGAAGTTTAGCCATGGCAAATAGGCATTTATGGTTATAGTGTTATTGGTTTTCATACACACCTCCAACAATGGGGGATACTGCTATACAATCTATTCTAAGCATGTGAATCCATGAAAGATCCAAAGCTGGAGAAGGGAATAGTTTCTTACCTGTAACTCCATTTCTCCAGCATTGGTATCTTTCATGGATTCACATGCTCCCGCCGGCCTCCCCTAGCATGCATACCAGATGTCCCCTCATACTACTTTGGGGGTCGAAATCTGAGGGCTCCGCGGGGCTGGGCTACTTATACCTCTACGACCTAGTGGCGCAGGCGTACGCGGCCCAAAACGACGTAGATAGGACACAAAAGTGTCGAAATTCTTTCCTATGGAAAAGGTCTATATAATTTACTGAGGATTCCCAGCCTGATGACGGGGAATATTCTAAGCATTTGAATCCATGAAAGATACCAATGCTGGAGAAATGGAGTTACAGGTAAGAAACTATTCCCTAATCTATTACACACAGGTGGGCAGACCACAGCAGTTTCTGCATTTGTATTTCTAAGTGCATGATCACCAAGTGGTGGAACTTCATAATAACTGTTGACGAGGTAAGCCAGCGATTCTAGGAGAAAAAACTGATTTCACCACGATTGCTAAGAAGGGCTCATTAGGCACCCCATTTTTCAGCCTTCTCTGCCCTTATCTAGGAATCTGATAATTAAGATGCCCAGCACTCGCTGGGCCTTTTGGGTGGAAAGGATAGAGATTAAGTTCACCACAATCAAAGAAACAAAAAATGCAGCAATTAAATTGTCTCTGCTTTTTGATGCAGGTTTTGGAATACACTAAAAAGATAGACAAGAAGCAAAAAGACGCTATCCTGTACTTTAATTCACAAGCCAATGCTGATTTTTGAGGATTTCAGCTTGGACAGACACGACAACTGAGCGGTGAATCAATGAAATACCGATCATCCATGACTACAGCACCTAGCCTCGTCCTGTTGCCTCGTTGATGAGACTGATGAAGTAAGAGCGCAGCTCATTCAGGGTTGTTGCTCTGTGAAATTACGTAGAAATATCCTATGAGAATTTGGCTTGTCACGCCATACGGTTCCACAAGTTGGCCAATACACCGGAAGAGTGCATGACAGCTGCGTTAAACAAACAGGATATTGATGATGTCCAAGCAGTATGGAAATATGACCTGCTTCATTTCACCAAGACGACTGAGGAAATTTAAGACACATAGGCCCTCATTACAACTCTGGCATTAAGGGGTTAACGGCGCCGTAAAAGGTGGCGGCGCCGTTAAACCCTTAACGCCTGATTACGAGGTCCCTTTGCGGGTGGCACTTTAACGCCTGCTTTTAGCAGGCGTTAACCAACCCGCAAAGGGACCTTGGTGCTAAGTACGGTGCCGCAATTTGCAGCACCGTACTTAGCGCCTCCCCCATTCCCATTGAGCCCTATGGGGCAAAAATGGGAATGGGGAAGGGCCATGGCGGCATGGGGAATTACCGCTCCGCCAACCTCGGAATGGGGCGGTAATTCCCCATTCCGCCATGGCGGAGTCGGTAAGTTACCGGCATGGACCCTGGTGCTATTCGCACCATGGTCCAACGCCTCGGTCGTAATGAGGGCCATAGACCAGAAGTTTGTGTTGGTAAATGCCAAAAGAAAAGGATTTATATGCATATAACAGTGTGGCTTCGCCTTGGATTGAAACAGATGCCAAACAGCAGGATAGCTCCAAGAAGCCCAAGAAGGTGGGCACCACCATAAGTAAAACACAATCCTGGAATTTACTATTAACAGTTTGGTATGTATATAAGGAGCACTGTAGTTAAACTCAGGCATATTGGGTGATGAGTACTATAGAAAGAAAACCATAGAATAAATGCTCTGGAGAACTGCAGGCTCACCATGAGAGTTCAGGCAACCTTCACAATCTTAAATGTGTAAATCAAAGTTCATTCATTTGAATAATGGGAAAGAAATCTTAATCCAAGTCACTGAGTGGTCAGATGTTTTAATAGGTATATCCCATTCAGGGGGAACAGACAGTGATTGTTAAGTCAGCCATAGGATTAGAAACAAACAAGTCACTTCTGTAATCAACCGTCCCAAAGTCTTGGTCCAGGAGCCCATGAGGGCAAATATTCACTCAGTCTCTCACATATTTTAGGTGCCCTCCACACTTCTTTCCACCAGCCATGTAGTGATCATCCTTGTTTCCTGTACTGCTTCAGTATGGTTTGTTCCGGGGCTCTCAACAAATATAGCCAGGGGCTAGGGGTCACTTTTTGCAGTCTCCACGGTTTCTGCCTGCTCTGTCTGATTAGCTAGTGAGATGGGGATGTCTGACTCTAGCCAATGGCTCGTTGACTAATCCTTATTTGCCCTGCTGTCTATTTCGAGCCTCTGTAATGGTCTTGCTCCTTGGCATTGTTTCACTCATCTTTACACCTTGACTTTGCGTCTCCTATACCCTCCTCAGTGCCCTGCTGCATGCTTGTACCTCCTCCAACCACCAGATGTAGGTTGTATCTGCAGCACCTTCTCTCTCTAGCTGTCCAGACCCTTCCTTCCTTCCTTCCTTCCTTCCTCCGCGTCTTTCTCTGGCCATCCCCTGGGGTTTCTGGTTCTCCCATTTCTCTGGGGTCTTTTTTTTCCCCAACCGCCTACTGCTTTTCTTCACGCCTCCTTTCTCTTTAACCCTTCTCTTTGCTCTCCTCAAATTTACCACCACCTCTCCTGCAGAATTCTCCTTTCCCCTCCTCCAGCCACCTCCAAAATAATCTTTCTTGCTTCCAACATGCTCCTTCTTGCCTTTTGCTCCCCACAAACCCTCAGACTATGAGGCCCCACTGTCATTTTTTATACTATTTATATCAACCCCACCAAATGGGTTAGACTTTTGGCTGTGGGATTAAGGTGTGTGTTTTGAGGAACCTGGGTTTGCGGTTAGGCCAAGTTTCCTCCTGGACGGTCTTTCCTTTATGTTTGTGTCTAGCCCCGCCCCTTACTTCTCCACAGACCAAGCCTCTTTAGAGGGGGTCTGCCAACTTCTTAGACCTGTATGGTAATGTATGCGTAACTGTAGACTTAAGGTTCATGGGACCACAGCATCCATGAACATGTTGCTTTAGACCTGCTTCTCAAGAACTTCCACCCACATTTGGGAGTCGCTGACTCGGCAGGTTGAACCAACGTCCTTAAAGAGGCCATACTGATAGTTGGGTCCCTGCTAAGCTTTCGGGTGAAGGTGGGGTAGACTAGACCAGGAATCCAACCCATACCACTCTACCTTGTATAGTGGGTGGTGGCTGTCCTCTTTAGTCATCACATCGCCAACCCCTAGAGCAAGGAAAAGTACACTTGCCATGTGAATATTGTGGTGGTACATTGACAAACCGAGGCCAGTGCCACACTAAATGAGTTGAATGCTCTAAGAAAAGTGGCTGTCTGACCCACTATTCAAATGTCTGAAGTGCCTACCCGGACCATGATTGCCATCCGTCGTCTTTACAAAATAGACCTCCGAAAATTAGAAAAGTGGCGACTCTACATCCTTCCGGCAAGAGGATGAGTCGGATGTCTCTGATTATGATCCAGAAATCTTTCTCATATCGGCATTGGGCAGACTCCCCAAAGGGTGACACTGCCAACCGAAGTGCCAAATATCTGGAATGGCCACTCGGGGCGTCCTAGACACTCCGACTGCAACCTTTACTGTGCAACATGAACATGAAAATGTATGTCCATTGTAGTGACTCTCCAACACCAATAAATGGCATGCTCTGCAAGTCTTTTGAGACAAAATAAGCATGAACTGCAAGTATTATGTTATAGCAGCCAGTACAGTGACACTGCTTTGTTGGGACATGGCCAAAGGCCTTGAACTAGTTTGCTTTGCTTATGGGATGTTCGAGGACATACTAGAAGCCATTTGTCTAAATGAGAACCTGTTCCAGGGTTTTTGTTGCCTCAAGGGACAGGAGGTACAACAGTTTACGGACAGAACCATGCAGCCATTGACCCTCAAACACAGGGAAATAACATTTCTTCTCAGAGTCAAAGTTGAAATAAAACTGCGAAAATTAGAAGATGGTAACATTATTGTGTCCAATGGCATTCACCATTGGTGTCACCCATTGGTGTGGCTTGCAAGCCAAAGCAACCTGATGAAGCACAGGTATGTGTGGACACGCACCTATCCAACAAGGCAGAAAAGAGGGAGAGACCTTGTATGGCCACAGTTGACAATACCATCACTGACATAAGAGTGAACAACACTTCACAAAGTAGACCACAACACTGGGTATCATGATTCCATTACATCTTGACTCCTGATACATAACGACTTTCTCATTCCAAGCAACGAAAGACACCTCGAGAGCAGACACCACAATGTCCTACTACAATCCTAAATAGCCAACCAAACGTTGGTTGAGTGCACCCCTCTGGTCTAGGTTGAGGCCTGATTGAAATTGCTCCCCACGCTGTTTGTCTCTGTGGACTATGCAAGCAAGGGATCCCCCTGAAATGCTCAACTAGCAGATAGTAAAGAAGCATCCACATGTATGTACATGGCCACCCGTTTACTGTTGTAACGGAACACAAACCCCTTTTGCCCACCTTCAAAAAAATCAAGCACCTTGCCCTCTGGTATGCATGGAAACGTGGATCGTTTGAAACCGATTTAAACCATATCTATTGCCTGGGTACAGATAACCGATGAACTTTCAGTTAAGCCACCCAAGGGCAGCCTTTAAGCAGGTGGGGCTAGTGGCTTGCCTTTTAGAACTAAGCAACTGATTCATCGTGCCATGCTTAGAGCGGCATCTCTTGAGGAAATTGCTGCAGCATCACAAGATGAATTCATTTTGTGTGTCAAAAAGCAACTCTCAGTGGCAAGGGGAAAGATTTCGGGACTATACAGAACAAGCACACACTGCCCTAAAGAGCCTCTTTATGGTTTGCACAGAACTGCTGCGGCGCCCGAAGGGCTGTTATTTAGGGGCTCCCAAATAGTGATCCCACACAAGTTGAGAGAGATGGTAATTTCTGTAGCCCATGTTGGTCACCAGGGTCTCAATACAATTAAGCTCAGCTAGTAGAGATGATGGTTCTAGGGCTTGGAGCAAGTAGTAAAAGACCTCTACACCGCTATAGTCTGTGCCACACCATTGGGCCTCCAGACAAACTGACCCCAATACGATCTATGAATTGTGGTTCTGAGCCATGACAAGGCCTAAGCGCAGCCTTGGGATCCCTACCCACCAGTCAATATGCACTCATGGTCGTTGCGTTTTCTAGATATCTGGGTGTGGAAATTGTTGATTCTACAGCCACTTCAGCAGGGTTACCCAAACTGGAAAAGATGTCAGATCATGAACTGCCTGAACTGGCTTCCTTTTCGAGGAAATTAAATTTGACAACTGTTGGAACAACTGGGGGTGAAACCTGTCTGCAGGCCAATGGCAATTTGGAATGTTTTATGAGAACTCTGAAGAATACAATACAAATTGCACTGGAACAGAATGTAGGCATCGATTAAATCAATATATCAATCCACTCCCAATGCCTCCACGGGAATCGCCCCGGACGCTCTCCTAATGGGCCAATCACTTGGAACTACAATTCCTACACTAATCCTAAACAAGTCAGAAGTTCTAAGAAAACGCTCAAGCCACAATGTAGGCAAGAGTGAAATTCTGAATGCCAAAGATCCCAAAACACTAAGGAAGCAAGTACTGGTGAAGAACCCAAAAGTCACCACTACGTTTAGCATGTTTTTGAGGCATCACCATTTCCTGTGATGGCCAACGATGGGAACCCAAATTAACGGTCAGAGGGGATCATCAACAATAACACTGAAATCCTCTAATAAAAAAATTAAAAAAAAGAAAAAGCAAGAAATAACAGACTAAAATGCTAAATACAAAGGGAGTAGCCTAGATGCTACCAGCAAGGATAAAACCTTCAGTTGAGAGGATCCAGGCACATTGCTTTCAGGCACAGAGGAAGTCAAGAAGCACTGACTGATGGGCATCAAGGTCAAACACGATTTCCAGTACGATTGCAGAGGACAATGCAGAATTTATAATTGGATAGTTGCTAGCAAGAATTTTTGGTGGACATACATTTGTTAAAAGATAGTTTATTATGTTGACCGATGTGATGTCCACAAGCACAGTTGAATCACCTCTTGTGATACGGCCACTCAGTCACATGCATGCATTGATGGGGGACGTCACCACGCCAATAAAGAGGAATCTTCTGGGCATGGATGGGTGGATCATAGCAGCAATTATAGAGTCCTGCTTCTTCATTTCTAAGTGCATGATCATCACACAGCATTTAGAGGGCTCTGCTAGTATTTACAGCCTGACACGGTTTCCATGTACACCAGAACACCAGGGGTGATACCTCCCAAAAGTAACGTCAAGTGAGATGTGAATGGCCCTGTCCTCTAATCAGTAAATCTTCTAGAGGTTAGCCTGTGGCTGCCATTCAATTGTGAATACGTGGAATGCAGTAGGTTTGCTTTAAGGGATGAATACAAAATTGGGAGGGGGCAGATAGCTCCATTAATTTGAACAGTAAGATCTATTCTTTTATTACGCTCCAGGGTCCGAAATTGCTGCGAGCTATTAGCTCCTTATTCTGGCTTTAGAGAGCCTGGTTAGCTTGAAACCACAGCTAGCCACCAGGAGCTACATATGGCTCCCCCAGCCCCACGGGGGCCTTACAACCATGCATATGTGACATTAACTTTGGAGTATTTGAGAATGTTATTGAAGAAGAATTGGGACACACTTAGTACACATTTAAATATAATAAATCATACTTAATGGGTAAAAAATGAAAGCTTCCATCTCATGTGGAAGTTAGATTTGTGGTGTGCTGTGTACTTGCTCCTAGTTTCCCAGCACTAGCTCCTGCCTACTGGGTGATGCCCGACACCCAGGAGCTGGTTTTAGCTCCTGCTCAACACATCTTTCAAGGGGTAACACAAGAACATATTTTTTTTTAAAGTTCAGTCTCAATTTGGAGGAAGAGAGATTAAAGTAGGAGAGCATGATTTCTTCTGTTCCCTTGTGGCCCATTTTAACAATGATACTCGGGAAGTTGCACCATGTCATTATTTCTGTTTGATACTACTATTTTATTAATTGTATCTGGATCTTCATCTTATGGGTTTATTGCCCGCTCCCCTTTCTTCTGTACGAAGATTGAGTTTGGTATTTGGTATTAATTTTGTTACACTCTACAAATATAGTTTATGGTTTATTGTGGAAATCCAAATTAATAAAGATTATATTACAATGCAACCATGATACCCAGGCAGTTGTGAAATGCTTCGAATCCTGACCCTCCATGAGCACATCGCTAAAACGTTTCTTATAAGAAGGTGCCTGAATTTATCTGGTACTTCTTTCTTCCTACCCCCTTAGTTTCTGTCCACATTTGCCTCTAATACATCCAATTCTTGAGTTGCCCGCTAGGCTTGGCAGTCGCAGAAGTAAATTTCTGTAGTTTGTTTTGTGGGAAGAAATTAAACCTACTTCCAGGGAAACTAGCCCCAAGAGCGCTCTTGCTCCCAACCCACAGCTATACACGCTCAGGGTTTTAAATTGTCAGGAGCTGGGAGCTATTTTGCTTTTGGTTATAGCCAAGGGGAGCCGGGTTTGCTTGAAACCAAGAGCTACCAGGAGCAACGCGAGACTCCCCAGCCAATGTTGCCATACAAACATAGCTATCTGATATTAACTGTGTATGTTCGGGAATGTGTAAAACGCATAATAAAGGGACACTTCAAGCATATTGAATAAAGTATAATGGACAAATTGAGTTTGCATCTTGTACGCAAGTAAGATTTGCTGTGGAAGTGGAGCTGCTTTTTCTCCTTGTCAACAAATGCTAATTTTGACCCCTGCACTCTGCCCATTTGTCTCTTGGCTTTAGGCACAGGTTTTATCAACACCCCTTGTAATCCATCAGTATTGACTACATATCCATTCCCACAAGCACAACCATATTTCTTGTCCCCCAACACCATGGTTTCTTTCCGTTTTTCCTTTGGTATCCAACTCCCCCTCTGCTTTTCTCTCACCTCTGCTCCTGCTTTCTACTATAGACCATTGTGTGGTTCACCAAGGTGGGAGCACAATACATCACATTTCGGATCAGCTTTGTCACTGAAACACCATTCTAGTGGGGATGGATGTAGTATAAATGCTTTTTAAAATACCATTTACAGAAACACTTCTAAAGGTCGTGAATACACCTGCATCCTTATCTATAGAAGGCACTGGCTGATCCATTGAAGCTTGATTGGATTGTACTTAGTCTGATCAGACCTTTCATCCGATTTACATCGTCCCTAATGAAGGGGCTGAAATTGTATAGCAGTAGAACAAGTTTTCTTAATGCAAGCATTAGTATCCTAATATGTTATTTTTGTTTTAGATTTTTGTTTGTTTGGATGTTTTTAGGGGGAGAGGTGTCTATAAAGTAGCAGAGGGACCCCTGTCCGTGGCACACATTGCGCTCACTAAGAACAATTTACCAAGCTGAGCTGTCGGCAAATGTGAACTTTAATGGAAACATTTTATTCTTGGCACACAATTTCATTGCTGATACCACAAAGAGCATCTTACTTATTGGGCTGGCATTTCAGAAATTGAATTCTTGTAAGTGTTTAGGCAACAGCCTTCAAATGCTGTGGCCAAGTAGGACAAATGTTTTGGCAACATTTCATGGTCACTTTCCAAGTGAACCCAGCCGCAGAAGAAACTGGGGACTTCAAGCCTCTGATTTTTTTGGAGAGACCCATGTGGGGGGGGGGGGGGGAGTAGTCTGCCTTAAGATTTCTTTCTCGGAGGACACCAGGGGGCGCAGGCAAGATGGCCGCCTGAGCCTATAGCTCCATACCCAGCCCCGGGAAATCAGCGGAGTCGAGGCGGAGGAAGGGTCCCATCCCACATCCCATCCCACATATGGCAGCTGAATAATGCAGTGGGAACCTGTGAACCCCTGAAGGGTCCAAAGCAGAAGTTTTTCTGTGCCCCCTGAGCCAAGTTCTATCTCCTGGAGTCCCTGCTGCCCCTCCCCCACAGTTCCGAGCAGCACGCCTGAGGGGACCGCCGAGGCCACGGACTGCCCGGGAAGCAGAGTGCACCACAGTGTGCTGCGGAAAGCGCCCACCTCGAGGGAATAGGAAGCGAAGGCCACTGAACACCTCCGGAGCCCGGGGGAACGGGCCGGGCGCTGAGTAGAGGATAACGAGGAAGCGGAGAGAGGTGGCCTGGGCCCAGTGACCCGGAACACCAGAGGAGCGCTTCGTCGGGGTCAGGCCGCCCCGCGGTGCTTCCAGACATCCTGTGCCTGTTGCCTCTGCGTGCGTGGGCCTCGCGAGCCGGGGGTGCAGCACCTCCCCCCGACTTGCGGCCATGCGAGTCAAGCAGTTAGGGGGCCAGAGCCATGAGTGGACTAACACACCACCACTGCCCTCCCCGAGTTCGGGCAAACCCCGGGAGACTCACGGGCACAGAGGAGTAACACCGGTCCATCGCGGGAGCGCGCCCCCGCTGCTGCATAGGGTGAGAGGGGGCACCTGGAGTGTTTGATGCGGGCCCCCCCACCCCAGGAAAGGCCAGCGCACCTCGGCTCACCACCTACCTAGAAGTGGAGCCTGACCGGGCCCCCAGTGTCCTGCAGACATCCAGGAACAAAAGAGGCAGGAGGACACAGAGGCCACACTCAAATCAGCACCAGGGTTTCCCCAGCCTGAGCCGTCGCGGGAGCGTGCCCCTAGCACAACAGGCTTGGTCGCACACACGGACCAACGCTGCAGGTGAGGGGCCCAACGGGCCAAGATCTTCAAAATCAACCCCTTTGAGCCGGGCCCCCGGGGGGAGTGCCACTCAGATGGAGGACCTACCCTGAGGAATATCGCAGAGGGCATTTTCTGCCACCCTATACTTAACCCATAGACCACTACCTAAGGGTCTCTCCATTTCCGGGTGGGCAAACCCATCTGCCCATTGTCACTTTGGACCCGGGTGGACCCCACCTGAGGACCCAAAGACTGCCGCTTCAGGGGTACTGGCCTGCCTCAAGCGGACCTGGCTCACCCCTGGATACAGCACCTATAGACACCGCATCCACCCCCCTACGGGATCCACTGCAACTCCGCTGAAAACCGTGGGCATAGGCATGGGGTCCTCGCTGCTGCATGTCGTATAGGGGGTAGTTGCTACATCCGTCCTGAGCAAGAACCCCATGAGCTGGAAGGAGGCCCTCTCTAAGTACCAATTTTGCGTCGACAAGGGTGACATGGCTGCCGGGGGATCATCCACACCACCCCCCAACCTGGGTGCCATCCAAAACAATATCCAGATGATCGTAGAGGAGATTTGCGGGATACGAACCGATATGGGTGCCAAGCTTGCAGACCTTACAACAAAAGTCACCACCCTGGAGGACCGCATGGAGGGAGTTCAAAATGACCAGCTCTCCACGGCGCTCCTGGAAACATAAATGGAGGCTAGGTTCCAAGAGGAGCAATGTCGCGAGGAGGAACTACGGTTCAAGGTGGATGACATGGAAAACAGGGAGAGGAGAAATAATCTGTGCATTTTCGGCCTGGTGGAATCCGACGGCGAAAGCCCACAAGGCCTAGAGGGCAAGGTGCATGACATTAAACGGATTGTCCTGGTGGCGGACGCCGAGGGGGAGATCAAATTCGACAGAGTGCACCGCGCTGGAGGGGGGTGGGCAAGACCTATGCTCGGTGTTGGCTCGGCTGCATTACTACAAGGACAAAGCCAAGATCTTGGAAAAAGCTAGGAATCTCGGAAACATACAATATGGAGACTCCAAGGTGGCTATCTTACAGGACCTTTCAGCCCTCACCTTGCTGATGAGGAAAAAGTGTGGTAATCTCACCAGATGGCTCCAGGGAAAGGGGGTCAGATACCGCTGGGGCCAGCCCTTTTACTTGGCATTTGAATGGATGGGGGAGAGACACCACCTGGTGTCCGAGGAGGACATCCAACGGGTCACGGAGGACCTGGTGTGCGACCGGGCTGGCTACTCAGGCAGCCGAGAAGGAGATGCTCGGGACCCACCACGGGGTCCTAGCAGATTGGATAATCTCAATGGTAAAGCAAAGGTGAAGGGAGCCTGCAAGTTTAAAAAAACTAGACACTCGTCAACGGCCTCTGAGGGACACCTGAAGTGACCGTGATACTACTACTAAAAGTGCAAGGTCCTTTTCTTAATGACAGTGCTAAGTGGGGGCACCTACGGTATTGAGGGCCGGGGCACTATGGCCACACGCCATGTTGCCGCCATGTTCGGCTCCCAAGGTTACGGGGCCAGTTGTTTCTTGAATGGTAACCAAATTGTTAACGGATTCACACTCGGGGTCCAAGTTTACTAATATGGGCGGAGGTAGGGGGTCACAGATGAAAGATCCCGCTTTGGACACCCCTGCTGAGGATAGCACGGGATCACCCCACACATGACAGGGATGGGAATCCCCTAGCATTTGAACTACCCGAGGCTGGGGTAGAGTCCTTGGTGGTTCGTTGACTAACCCCGACGAACGTTGGGGGACATAGACGAACGCCTTAAAATAGGGGCGGGTAAGGGAGGGAGGGAATGAGGGTCGGGGAGGGGACGGGACGGGACAGGGTGGGAGGATGATGGTAGACCAATGAAAGAGCTAGGGGGGGAGACACCTGGGGGGGGGTCAAGGGGAGGGGGCTCAGCCAGTTCGAGCCAGGGTCCCGGGCTTCACAACGGTTCCCATATCAGAACCAAATGAAGGAGCAGAAAGAAAACGATACCAAAGACGACAATGGTTGAAGGTAGGATAGGCACACTCAATGTCAAGGGCTTAAACTCCCAAAACAAAAGATCATTGACTAGCAACATGTTCCGCAAACAACAGCTAATGGTACTCCTCCTACAGGAAACCCACTGTAACGCTCACCTGATTCTCGCAGAGGCGCCGGTCCTGACTGGGCGACTACCGTATCTTCAAAGGTGATGTGTAGCACCCGGTTGGCTCTTTGGGCTGGACCTCTGTGCACTGTATGCCTGACGTGTAGAGTAAGATGTCTGCAGATAGAAAATATGGGGTTAATGAACTGGGGTTATTGGGGTGTCCCTATCTCTTTCCTCTTCTCCTCTCCTGTAGACCCCCAAAGGTTAACGCTCTCACCTTAGGTAAGTGAATGCCGAGCTCTCCATCTGCCTCAGGGCAGGGTGCTGTAACCAGTTTCTTCACTGGATAGGTAGCGCAGGCCTCTTGACTTCAGAGGACTGCTGTCCGTCGTTTACTGCACGAACGGTAAGTTTCGAGTCATTCAAATGTCTTTAAAGTCTTTAGTAATGATGTCTCTTGTTTTGCAGGGTTCCGGTGATGGCGGATGACGGGCTGAAGTGAGTTGAAGATGGAGCCCGTGTGATGAATAGAAGCGCCTGGAAGCACGTAAGTAAGCGCTTGTTGCCTGCTTCACTATGCGCTCTAACTGTCTTTTTATTTTGCAGGTACGAGTTCGGAGCGGCTGCAGGGTGCCGGAATACCCACTGGATTAGATGTGGAAAGGAGTAATGGCACGTGAGTATTAAAGTTCCCCAATGTCTTTAAACGCACCTTGTTTTGTCTTTCAGATGCGGGATGCAGCGCCGAAGGCCTCCGGAGCGTGCGAAGAGTTGGTAAACTTTTGTCTTTCAGATGCCGGAATGCAGTGTGAAGACCTCCGGAGCGCACGAAGAGTAGGTGCGCCTTTGCCTTTCAGTTGCCGGAATGCTAACCTGTTCTTTCTTGTCTTTATAGGTGTTGCTGAAGACTGGATTCAAGATGGTAAGCCTTTTTCCTTAGGCCCAGGACCGGATGCAGAAGACACGATGAGCGTTCTGCTGCAGAGGTTGCAGAATAACGCAAAGCAAGATTCATCCACCGGGTGTGGTTTAAATAGCCTCCTGTAGTGCTTAGGTGTCTCCTTCCACAGCCACGCCCAAGTAAGAAAAGAGTTCCTGGTAAGAAAAGAGTTCCTGCCTTCCAGAAGAGTTCCAGTGTTCTGAATCTAGGGAGTGGCTCCAGCCCCACCCAACAGGAAAAGTAGTTCCAAACAGAAGAGGATCAGAGGCTCAACTGGCAGGCAAGTAAGCAGCATGGTCTGCTGAAGGTAAGTCCACCCAAGCATTATGAGCCCGGCGCTTCCAGCGCTGGGACTGGGCATATTTATGAGCCTGGTGCCACTGGCGCCAGGACTGGGTCCAAAAGGTCCCAATTGGGACTGGTTGGCACTCGGAGCCTGGGTTATGGATCTGCTTCCAAGGGAGTTGGGAAAACCCTGACCTTTTGGAAGCAGAGATCATGACACCCACTAAAAAACAGGGGAAAGAGTCGCCCATTAAAGGAACGGAAATCAGGTGCAATTTCTGGGCATCCCATAGAAGCTCCAAGGAAGGGGTGGGCATTCTTCTGAATAAGACATTCCACCTCACATACATAGAAACCAAGAGGGTTTTGGGGGGCGATTCCTGGGGATCAAGGGCACCTGTGAGGTGCGAACGCATCACTCTGGCCACCCTTTACGCACCCAATTAGGGCCAGATACTGTTTCTGACCCAGATCTTCAGGGTAATGGACGAATGGGCAGAGGGGGCCATGATATTAGGCGGTGACTTCAACCTCATAATGGACCCCAAACTGGATTGGTGGACGGCGAGAGGAGTGGGGTCAAGAGTTGTCACCAAAGATAACCTAGCACTACAGACCCTCCTGAAGGAACACTATTGGGTAGCCGTATGGCACACGGCGTGGCCGGGCCCGGGGGGGATACACTTTCTTCTCTCCCCCACACTACACTTACACGTGAATCAACCTGCTCTTAACCTCAGAGGAAGGGGAAGGGGCGGCTACGCTCCCCAAGGTGGAAGCAATAACATGGTCTGACCACGAACTGCTGGTGGCAAACTGGTCACTGCCCCTGTCCCCGAGATCCTCACGCTGGTGCTGTAATGACACACTCCTGAGAGACCCAGTGTTCAGAGACTTCTTAAGGAACGAAATGGTAGCCTACTTTGAGACAAACGACAATGGGGAATTTGATATGGTGACGGTGTGGGAAGCAGCAAAGGCCACCTTCCGGGGTCTCCTTATAGATGAGGGCTCCAGGTGTAAGCTGGAGAGAGGGCTCATTGAAAGCAAGATACGAGTAGAGTTAAAGGTTCTCTGTGCAAGGCTCAACCTCAGTGGGGAAGACAGGAAAACCCTCCTGGCAGATATGCAAGAGAAGAGACAGGCACTGCATACAGTCCTCATAGGGGAGGTGGTTAAGAAATTGAGATACATGCGGCAAAGATACTATGAAAGAGGGGGACAGAGTGGGGACCCTACTTGCGTGCAGAGTCAGGGGATGTAGAATGGAGAGGATGGTGGGACCCACCAGGGATAGAGGGGGCAACGTGCGCAACAAGAAGGAAGAAATAGTAGACTGCTTCGCTGACTTTTATAGGGAACTCTATACAAAGCAGGGTGGGGGGGGAATCAATGGAGGAAATCCGGGCATACTTAGCGGAACACCCACTACGCCGGCTGACCGAGCTGGAATTACAGGAGTTGGAGGGGGATATAACAGTGGAAGAGGTTGAGGCCGCCATTAAGAGGTTAAAAGTGGGAAAGGCCCCGGGGGGAGATGGGTTCACGGCAGATTTCTACAAACAATGCCAAACCATCCTAGCGGAGCCCCTAGCCAAACTGTTCAACCAAATTAGAAATCAAGACACAATCCCGCCCACCTTTCTGCAGGCCCTCATCACTGTAATACCCAAACCGGGTAGAGACCTGGCAGACTGCGGATCTTACAGGCCCATTTCCCTCCGGAACCTCGATGCCAAGATTTTTGCCAGAATCCTAGCAACCCGATTAGAGATGCCTACCCCGCCTGGTCCATCCAGATCAGGCGGGATTCAACCTCAACAGGCAGGGCTCCGACAGCATGTGCAAAACCCTCCACGTACTAAATTCAAGGATGGTCCGAGATGAAGGGGCTCTGCTGCTGGCACTAGACGCAGAGAAGACCTTCGACAGGGTTAGTTGGGGATTCATGGGGAGGTCTTCTCTGCGGTAGCGATGGGACAGAGATGGTTGGGATGGATGTCAGCATTATACTCCGCCCCTTCGGCCAAGGTGGTTGCAAATGGGACAGAATCAGAGTCTTTTCCACGAGGGAGAGGAACGAGACAAGGCTGCCCATTAATATAATATATGCCTTGGTCATGGAGCCCTGGGCGATCTCCGTTAGAAATGATGAAGCAATCAACGGAGTGCAGATAGGTGACTCCCACTGTAAAATTAGCTTATTTGCCGATGATGCGCTCCTCTATATTACCTGACCGTCACAAACGGTTCCCCATGTGCTGCGAGGCTTGGCGCGCTACGTAAATCGGTGGCATTCATAGGGGGACACTTATCGGAAACTGAGACAGAATACGTGGAAGAGCTCCCCTTCCAACTTCAGAGGGACGGGTTCTGATACTTGGGAGTCCAGGTCACAGCCAATCCTGCGGACCTCTTCCCCAAAAAATTTCACCCCACTTTGGACAGAAGTCAAGAGGGATGTAGCGAGATGGGCAGGCGCAGACTCCGGGTTCTCGTGGATGGCACGACTCAACCTGATTAAAATGGTGGTCCTCCCTAAATTCCTATTCCTATTTCAGATGCTCCCCATCCCGGTGCCCAAGACCTTCCTAGCGGCAATAAAACGTACCCTTCTTAGATTCCTCTGGGCAGGCAAGAAGCATAGGATCTCATATGATGGTCTAATGAGGCCCAAGGAAGATGGTGGGGTGGGGTTCCCAGACCTTGAAACATACTACAAGGCAGCCCAGTTGAGAATTCTCACAGATTACTTCAACCCTGGGACAGAAAAGCAGTGGGTGGCAATGGACAACAGGGTACTTGCTCCGGTCACGCTGGATGAATGGTTGTGGGTCCCAAGATCACGTGTCCCAAGACGGGTCCTACACCACCTGGTGCTGGGGGTCTTATGGTCGATCTGGAGGGAAGGAGGTTATTATAGATGGCTCACCACCTGGCCCTCCCCGCTGAGCTGCATTTGGGCCCCCCCATTCATAGATAAGGTGGCCGAACCAGCCACCTTCCAACAGTGGTATGAGGCAGGTCTTACCAGGGCAGGCCACCTGTGGGTGGAGGGATCCTTCATGCCCCTATTAGACCTGGAGGTGGCCCTGGGGTTGGGCAAAGTATCACCGTTCCGCTACCTCCAGCTCAAGAGAGTCCTCACTGAACCTTCATGGGGCGACACTCTCAGGAGAGACCTAACAGATTTCGAGAAAATGCCCATCTCCACCCGGGCCTCCAGGGGAGTGAGGGGGGTCATATCTCGCCTCTATAAACTCCTTCTGTTCTCGGCCCCTGGGGAACCTCCCCCAGCCTGGACACAATGGGAAAGGGACCTGGGAGGGGCAATTGACAAGAGGTGGTCTAAGATGTGCATCCGGGCCCACCGTTCAACGACCTCGCTTCGATACCAACACCAAGCCCTAAAGGTATTACATAGGTGGCACTATCCCCCCCAGATGATCACCAGAATGAGAGCGGGATACGACCCGCACTGTTGGAAATGCCGTAAAACAAAAGGTGACTGCATACACATGTGGTGGACATGCCCCAGGGTACAGACATACTGGGGAGATGTCCTATCCTGGATTAAAGGGGTCGACGGAGTGTGCAGGCCCCTGCGCCCTTGGCTTCTCCTCTTTGGGATTGATGTGGGTGATGACCAAGAGGAAACCCAGGGCCACATGCTACAGGTCATGCTGGTGGCAGCTAGGTGTTGCCTAGCCCAAAAGTGGAAGAGACCACACATTCCAGGGGAGAGGGATTGGGTCTCCAAGGTCCGGGCCATTTATGACATGGAGTTTTTGACACACGTCCTTGATGAATCTAGGTCTAATATTGAAGAACACTGGCTCCCCTTTTTTGAGAAGTAAGAGCGCCCAGCCTGAAATGATAAAAGCACACCTGGGTACCTACTCAGACACCAATGAACACCTGGGACAAGGCCCCAAAGATATGAGATAATAGAATTCCTGAGGGGCCGCAACAAGCCGAGCCCAAGACATTTGTGCACAAGAATTTTGACAAACTGTCTAGGAACGTTTTCTGTGAGCCTGTTGGATAAACCAGATACCAGTGCTCGATCTACGGCTGTGGGTGAGGGTGGACGGTGGGGGATAAGGGTTATTGTTAAAAAGTTTGAGGTGAATATTGATGAAACAAAATGCATGATGTAATAACCAAAAAATTCCAATAAAAATGTCATTTTAAAAAAAAAAAAGGTCTTTCTCTAGAGCATTACAGTCCGTGTTTGCAGTAGCTGAATAAAGATTAAAGGGGCTGTGCAATGTAGGTCTCACTCCCCAACCAGGCAGAATAACATTTATTTTTATTGTGCATTTGTAAGGCGCTTAATCATTAAGTAAATTGTGATTCCAAGTGCCCACAGGGCAACAGGCAGGGAACATGGGAAAGAAAAGTAAATATAGTAATGAAAGGTAGAGGCGGGCCTACTAGGCCTTGTGAGCATTCAGACCATGTAAGTGCAGAGAGAGAGAAGGGATGAGTATCTGGGGGGGGAATGGTAGGGTGTAAGCAGCTGTTAATTGATTTGGTGAGGGTGGTCAGTTGCCAATAAATACATACGTTCCGGCCTGTGGTGGCATAGTCCAGTGGGTGACAAGGCAAGTGCTGGGAGAAGGCGGAGGCTGAAGGTGATTGGGTGTGTGAGGCCTGGATCCAGGAGTACACAATAAGGGCCCTGGCCACCAATCTAAGCAACTGTGTGGTTTAGCAGAGCAGGGAGGAAGAGAAAGAGCAGATGAAAAGGAAGGTCTTGAGGAGCTTCTGGAATTTGAGAAGATCTGGCTCTAGAGGAAGGGGCAGGCAGGTCCATAGGAGGGGAGCCAGTCGAGGAAAGAGATCGGCCACCAGCTCGAGGTTTAGGGAAGCAATTGACACACAGAGTTGGTGCCAGAGGAACGTAAAGATGTGGAGGTAGAGTATTTAGTGAGAGCCAGTTGTTGATAGTGTGGCCCGGGCCCCAGACAGCCTTATGGATGATGCAGAGGGATTTGAATTTGATTCTTGCAGCAACCGGGAGCCAATGGAGTGATTTTAGGGCTGGAGAGATTCTGTCCCTGGGCTTGAGGCCAAGGGTAAGTCTTGCAGCCCTATTCTGGGTTAGCTGGAGGGGTTGTAGCGAAGAAGAGGGTAGATTGAGGAAAAGGCTATTGCAGTAGTCTAGCCTAGAGAGAACCATAGCTCTAGAGACATTGAGCTTTAGGGGAAGGTGAGGAAAGTAAGAATTCCTTTGAGGAGGTGAGTTGAAAGTGGGCCTTCTTGGCAAGGTCCTGAACGTGAGGCAGGAAGGAAAGTGAAGAGTTGTAGATAACTCCTAGGTTTCTGGATTAATATGATGGAGAGGGGCAGAGCCCATAGAAGATGGCCAGACTGAGGGGAAGAAAGGGGGAGCAGGTGTCCATATAGGAAGGATCTCAGTCTTGCTGGCATTGAGGCAGAGGTCTTTGGAAGTACACCAGGACTGAATGGCAGATGGGATTCAGGCATGATGGAGGAAGTAAGGAGAGGATCAGAGGAAGTTTGAAGAAAAGTTGTAGGTCATCTGCAGAACACTGGAAGTTGGGGGAGAAGGTGGAGATGAGGTGTGCAAGCGGAGCAAGGTAGGTGTTAATACGGCAGTGAGAAAGGCTGGAGCCCTGAGAAACATTCTGTAACCCTTATTCTTGGTAATTGTTTTTGATGCAGCTATGGATGCAGTACTGTAATTACATAATTTCACTAGATCATAAGAATGTATATGTGTCGCAATTCTAATTAGGAGAGGCACTGACCTGAGGTTGACCGTGTATTGATGACGGTAGTTATCCCCAACTCCATCATATCCCAGGATCGGTGAAAGGGGGCCATGCAGAATCGTGCAAAAAACCCTTTATGATGGTGGGGAAAAAAACCCTGTAGATCATCTGTTCTGTCTGTGTCTTGTAGACGTGAAATCCTTGCAGAGTGAGGAGAGCCGATCCTTCCGATGGTACCAGGCACAGGGAAATACCTGATGGTAGAGGATGGTAGATCTGTGAGTTTTTCAGTTAAGGCAGATCAAGGCAAGGATTGAGGAGCACAAAAGACAGGAAGATATAGGTTCCAGAATGGAAGACGATAAATTACGAGGAGCACAAGATCAACAAATGTGCAAGTTAAGGGAAGTAACAAGGCCACTAGAAAAAACTTGAGCTCCCTGCAAAGGCAGTCCAGTATGTAAGGAGGGGGAGCGAGGAGCACAGAGATAAAGGTATGCATCCAGGGTTCAGGCTTTATAGATGTATACTAGCAATTTAAAGTCGGGACTGAACAATGCACGAAACACGAGAAGCGCGCATGTGGGACGGCAGCAGCTGGAAATCACAGTGAGCGAGGAGCGTGTGTGCAGGGAGGAATCGGCGGGAGAGCACCGTAGGCGAGGAACAATAGGCAGGAAGGTAGCTGATGGAAGACAGAACGCGAGGAGCGCGATGTGGGATTGCAGAAGCTGGAGGGCACAGAACGCGAGGAGCACATGTAAAGGAGGCACTGAAGGATAAACAATGTCGCGAGGATTGTCAGCAAAGAGCAAGAAAGTCCCGGATCCCAGATGGGAAAGAATTCAAGCAGGAGATAGAATCGGGCAAAATGAGGCGAATGCGCGAGGTGCGTGAATTTTCACTGGAGCAGAGCAGGAAACCGGCAAGCAAAGGAGGAAGTTGGGGATCAGAGGGAAGTTACCAGGATCAGGAAACTGTACATTTGGCGAACCAGGAATGAGGGCATCCGAGGCAGCGGCATCTGCAGGCAACAGGACTGTGAACTTCGAGCGCTACAGGTGGATAGTGGTGCAGCGCTCTGCTGGGTCCCAGAGAATAAATCAAGGCTGCCTCGTCATGGTTGTAGCACTAGATAGCAATTCAGATATTTACATTTGTGCATTCTTGGTGGCCATCTTGCTGGTAGTGTTGACAAGTGTGGATGGTGTTAATCTTTCATTTGTGCCACAACTTCCAGGTTCTGGAGCAGTTGACAGTATGCCCTGCTTGTGCCGGATAAGGGCTAGGTTTCATGCGATGGGTCCGATGGTTGCATCTAAGTATAGCAAGAGCATGAACTGAAGAAACCAGTTCCCAGGTCTGGTCAGCTGGTCCCTATCCCTTCCAATCGATAAGGTACTGCAATTGGCCCTGATAATACCTAGAATCACAAATCCCGGAGACTTCATCCTAAGGCCCATATTCAGTGTCGATAGGTGGTTTGTTTTGTTGTCTGTGAAAACGGTCTTCGATGTGAGGTTTAGGTTGGGACACATGGAAAAAAGGATGGATGCTGGACCACGAAGCTGGTAAGGATAGTCGATATGTCACAGGTACCACCTTGGCCAGGATTCTAAAAGGCCCAAGGAAGCGAGGGAAGAGTTTTTAGGGTACAAGTCTTCTGGGTAAGCACCCAGAGGCCAGCCAGACTTTGTCTGTGCGTAGACGGGATTACTTTCTTCTCTTTAAGTCTGCATATTTCTTGACACGTTCTAGAGCCGTGTTAAGTGCTGTTAATGCTTTGGTGTGTCCAGTTTCAATGTCCGCGCATAAGGCTGAAACAGATGAGAATGTGCCGGATGAGGTGGTAGGGACAGGGATTCTGGATGGATGAAAACCATATGAGCAGAGAAAAGGGCTCATGCCTATGCGGGTGTGGAAGGAATTGTTATATGCTATTCTGCCAGGGGCAATAAGAGTCCAATTACCTTCCGAGGAAGAAACAAAGCATCTGGAATACTGTTCCAGAGTCTGGTTCAGGTGCTCTGTTTGGCCATTAGTTTGTGGGTGGTATCCAGAAGAAAGAGCGCTATGGATTCCTAGGATGCGGCACTGTTCATTCCAGAAGCGAGAGGTGACCTGAGACCCCCTATCTGACACTATCGTGTCTGGTATTCCATGTAGACGAAATATGTTCCCTCATGAATTGATGTGCCATTTGTATAGCTGACGGTACTTGGGGTAAGGCAAGGAAGTGGGCCATCTTCGTCAAAGTGTCAATTGTTACCATGCTGGTTGTGTTACCGGCGGAAGTGGGCAACTCTACGATGAAATCCATAGATCTGTTTTGCCAGGGACGTGTAGGTAGCATGGGTTGCGTCAAATAGCCTGCAGGTTTTTGATGCAAGGTTTTCGTTTGTGTACAAATGTTGCAAGTCGCAATGCAATCTTGAACATCTTGGTACAGCAAAGGCCACCAAAAGTGTCTGCATATGGCATCTATGGTCACACGAATGCCTCAATATCCTGCCATGAAAGAGTCATGACACGTGTAAGACATTCATGTGTAGGGATTTAGCGGGACAAAGACTTGTTTACTGTAGAAGGGCAGATCGTTCTCATGTGAGCTGGAAGGTTTAAATAGTCTTTTGAAGACACAAGTGCAGGTTCTTTGTGAGTAACTACGAAGTTTGCCACATAGAACACAAATAGAGCTTTAGGATGTAACGGTTCAGGTTGGAACAAGCCCTTTCTGTCCTTCTGGGTCCGAGAAAGAGCATCTGCTAATAGATTCTCTTTCTCAAGCAAAAATGTGAAGAGCAATCTATAGGAGGAAAAGAAATAGGCCCATTGTGCATGTTGGCTGTTTTGAATTTCCGCCGATAGTAACACCGGGAGATGGCAGTGGTCTGTGCGTACTGTGATTGGAAAGTGTGAGCCTAATAGCAGATGATGCTACTCCTTACACGCCTTGTTTATGGCAAGAAGGTCTTTATCCAATACCCTGTAGTTTTGCTCAGATGGGGACATCGTCTTGGATAGGTAGGAGATGGGATGTTCAATTCCTGAAGCATCTACTTGCTTGAGAACTGTGCCTATGGCTGAATGGGAGGCATCAGTTTCTAGAATAAAAGGCCACCTTTGGCCCGGTTACCTTAAAATGGGCGCAGTGGTAAAGGCCTTCTTTTAAATTCTGGAACGCGGTTTGAGCTTTCTCATCCCAGATGAATCTTTTCCCTTTTTCTAACAAAGAGGTAATGGGTAGAATGTGAAAAGTGAAATTTGAGATAAATTTCCTATAAAGGTTTGCAAATCCAGCGCGGTAAAAAGGCACGAAATCACCAGCTGCAGCACTAACCCATTACCAGGGGAGGGGGGCTTCATTGATGGCCACACTGTTATATGCACTAGGCTGGAGAATGTCCTTAATTGTTTTTAAGCTAATAACATATAGGCAATAAAGTTGAGCCACAGGTAAGTATACCAAGTTTAACGTTGGACCAAGGTGCTGTGAACAGGCCTTTTTTAGAAACATGTTCATATGTCATTAACTTGCTTAGTGGCCGCAGAGGCTGGCAGCCCTGCGCAAATTGCATGTTCCCAGGATTGTATGGTAGGAAGTGAACAGCCTTTGCTACTTTCGAGGTCAGGAAGCAGAGCTTATAAGTCCTGTAAAAAAAAACAGTGGCTGCCCAACCATTTTATAATTTGACATATTAGTTTATGAAGCTGATCTTCTGACGGTTTCAAAATGCCCCTGGCGGTTTCAAATTGCCCCTTAGCATATCTTCGCCTGGGACGAAGTTCGATGAGTGCCTAAGATGCAACGTTAAAACTGTAACTTGTTTGTGGTTCAAGGCTCTGGCAATGTCGTGATCAAATGCGTTCCCATGAGAAGAAGATGGAGATGACCGATGGCAGAAGAATAAAGATCCACTATTCATCTCAAAGGTTTCAATGAATTGGCATTATGATGTGGGAATTGTGGGTTGGAGTGTGACGTAACAAGGGTGGTGTGGTAAGGTTTGCAGGACCCAATCATTTTAAGATAATGTATGTCCGGATATAGGGGAATGACGCAATCCTGCCAATGAGCCTCCCTCTGAGCAATGTACTAATGTTGCAATGTGTGTTGATGCTAATTAGTTTGAGATTATGAAAGCTTTTATTTTCGTGGCATACTTTTGACGGTGCTTTTAATGCAGTTCTGTTCCGCATTCTGTTTTGAGTATCACTTTTCCAGCTGTGGCTGGACCTAGAATAAATTGCGTTACTTCTTGCCTGGTATACACTCCTTTTAGACTACTTTTCTAATTTTTACTAGTGAGTTTGGAGGCAACCCACAGTACAAGGTAATGGGTAGAATGCAAAAAGAAACATTTGAGATAACTTTCCTGTAAAAGTTTGTGAATCCGAGGAAATCTTGAACACCTCTAATAGTGTTCGGGGGTGGCCAGTCAATTACTACTTGGACTTTGGTAGGGTCCATCCTAGTATTGTGGGAGTAAAAAGTATAACCCAAATAAGTAAATCTATTAAAACTGTCATTAATAAAATATGGTGGGCAGCACTCCGGGCAAACAATATACATGTCATTTTTTGTAATTTAAAAACTGCTTTTGACTCTGTCTTAAGGGAATTATTGTTTGAGAAATTAGAAAAAGCCAAGTGTTCTATTTATATACGGGCCTTGATTTCATAATGTTATTCAAATACCTTGATACAAGATTGTTTAACCCGAGAAGGCCAACTCTCCCAACCTATTATGACATGTAATCATCTAGATTAGATCTAGTCCTGAAGCAAGGACGCATACTTGCTGCAAATTTTTTTTTTCTTTTTAAACTTTTTTTTATTTGGCATGGCAACACAAGAACAGGCGGAGGCATACAGGTAATTACATACAGAGCAGTGCAAGGAATAGAAAACACAGGCACATATTGTCAGATCAGAGCCAATATAAACATATCAAGGATGCGTAAGGGCGGGTGAGGAGCAGAGGAGGCTGTTCAACAGACAGAGGGGGACTGGCGGCGAGAAGGAACTAGGGATGATGCATCAGAGACAGTGTCGGTGGGAGACCTATATGACCGAAATTTTCACCAAACGTTTCTGGGCCTCGAGTGGGTTGGCTATTGTATGGCCCAAGATTCCTCGGTGTCCGAGACCCATGTGACCGCCCTGAGCCATTGAGCTTGGGTGGGCGGGGTAGGTCGGAGCCAGCAGAGTAGTATGGAGCGTACTGCGAGTAGCATGCAAAGACCAGCTCGTTTTTTAGAGTCTCGACAGAGTTCAGGAAATTCATGAAAAAGGCATCTCATCGGGGATGGAGTGATAGGAACCTGAAGCATTTCGGACATAGTTGAACATACTGCGTTCCAAAAGTGGGCGAGGCGCGGGCATGACCAGATCATGTGAATGTAGCCAGCACTATCTGAGCCGCACCTAGGGCAGCCAGAGGGCAGTTCGTTCGAGATATGGTGCAGCCTGTTTGGGGTGTAGTGGTATCTGTGGAGTACCTTGAATTGGATCAACTTGAATCAGGAATTATAGGATACCCCATGAATGCGGGCACACATGCGGGCCCATCGTTCGTCTGACATTTCCAGCCCAAGGTCGTCCTCCCAAGCTTGTCTCAGTTTAGTAAGTGGTGGGGCATGTCTGGATTGCAATAGGGTGTAGAGCCTAGAAACTTTGCCTCTCATGGGAGCGGGAGAGGTCAGCTCTGTGACTATGTGCTCATCCGGTGGTATCGCTGGGAAGTTGGGGTAGATGTGTTTAAGGGTTCTCCGGAAAGATGTGTAGATGTGTACTGGAGCCAGACAGAAGGTCTCCGCTTAAGGGACAATGGGAGGTCAGGCCACTCGATGAAGTTGCCCTGTTCAAAGACATCGCAAAGCAGCTCGAAGCCAGCTTCTGCCCATCGGTGGACAACGAGAAGAGGTACGTGTGGGACCCCGGGGAGGAAGTTCCATAGTGGTAGGTTACCATGAAACGGATGTGCGACTCCCAGCAGTTTCCAAGTTTTTAGTAGGGCCAATGACGTACAGTTCACCGGGTCAAGCGACTCCGATACTGTCGATGTGGGTGTGACAATCGGGGATCGGATATCGCGGTCACCGACCGATAGCCTCTCGAGTTTGAGATAGGGTGGGGGATCCAACTCTTTGAACCAGTATGATGTGTATTGGAGTTGTGCGACTAGCCAGTAGTTGAGGAAGTCTGGTGCACCGAAGCTGCCAACCTCCATCGTGGTAGCCAAGGTTTTGAGTTTGAGCCGGACCGCACCAGAATGCCAAAGGAAAGTATTAAGGATACGGGTCAATGCGTGGAAAAAAAAAAAACGGAGCCCGGCCACAGAGGGATGCTGGTGAATTTATACAGTAGTTGGGGTAACACCACCATCTTCAGCACTCCTATCCTGCCCGCCAGCGAGATTGGGAGTTTGTCCGATCCCAGTGTCTTAGTTGTGAGGTTTGTGAGGTACTTTTGATAGTTCTCCTCGAAGACACTTTCGAAGTGACGAGACACCACTATACCTAGGTAGGTGAAGTGTGATTGGACCCAAGAAAACCCTAGGGTGTCGGGAGGTGGGCGCGTGCAGGCAGTGAGCGGTAACAGGGTGGATTTAGAACAGTTCACTTTCAGGCCGAAAATGCGCACGAAAAGGATGGTGTCTTCCAGTATCGGAGCTAAGTTGGTATCAGGAGAACGAATGAAGAGAAGGGCATCATCTGCATATAGGGATACTATGTCCGACTGACCCGCTGTACGTAAGCCCCTATGTGCATGGGATTGACGGAGCATGTGTGGGAATGGCTCCATCGCAATGGCAAAAATCAGGGGGGCGAAGGGGCAGCCCTGTCTTGTTCCTCTGGCTATTGGAAATAGGGGGGGAACACCGGTCTTCGGTACGGACCCTAGCTACTGGATCGGAGTATAGCAGTTTAACCCAAGAGGAAGCAGGGACCGAATTTGCATTTTTCTAGCACCCGCCAGAGATATTTCCATGAGACAGAATCAAAAGCCTTCTGCCTGGACATTTGGGCTAATTCTGCTTATGATGTCGAAGAGGCGTCTCAAGTTCAGGGAGGTGGAGCGTCCTGGGATAAATCCTGCTTGATCAGGATGGATAATATAAGGCATATAGGGGACCAGGCGTTGTGCATAGAAAAGAGTTTGGCATAGATTTTTACATCGCTATTAATGAGGGAGAGTGGGCGGTAGGATCCGCATTGTGTAGGAGGTTTTTTGGGTTTCAGCAAGATGGTTATAGTGGCTTCACGGAGTGAGGGTGGGGAGCCGGCCCGCCTCCATCGATTCCTCCCAAAGGGACATCAAGTGAGGGACGAGGAGGGGCTTATAGTGTTTGTAAAATTCAACGGGGATACCGTCGGAGCCAGGAGATTTGCCTGATGAGAGTGAATCGATGGCGTCTGAGAATTCCTCGAGGGTGAATGGGTTCTCGAGGGATGCGATGGTCTCGGGGGAGAGGACTGAAAGGGGGAGGTTGTCGAGATAGGAATCAATCTCCATTGATGAAACACTATCCGCGTTGGCATATAAGGATTTGTAGAGGGAGTGGAATTCGGAGTTGATTTCTTGCGGTGTCAAGGCCAGGGAGCCATCGGGTCTTTCTACTCCAGGAATGGGTGGGGTACCGAACTCTCGGCGGAGATGTCTGGCCAGAAAGCGGCTTGGGCGTTCACCCTCACCGTACTTCCTAGCAAGGCCCGGACTGTCTAGAAACCTCAGTTCACGGTCCGCTAAGGAGCGGAACGTATCAAGCTCCGCGCCAATTGATGCTAGGAGTTCTGAGGTTTGATGTAATGAGCATTGGGCCTCCAGTGTGGACAGGGTAGCCTCACTCTCCGCAATCTCTCTGCGCATCGTTTTAAAGATGCCGTTTTCCTTGGAAAGGGCAATGCCTCTAATGTATACTTTGAAAGATTCCCAAAGGGTGGCCTGCGAGGATACCGTATTGGTGTTAATTTTGAAAAACTCCTCGATGGCGGCCACAAGTTCGGAGCTAAAGACAGGGTCGAGAAGGGAACAGGGTTTAATTCTCCAGCGTCTGGCCCGGTCACGATCTGGGCCCCACGCGAGGGTAATTGTCACTGGTGAATGGTCAGATAAGGTCCTGGGGAGCATCTTAAGGTCTGGATACATTCCTGATGAGTATATCAGACACCAGCCATCTATCGATTCGGGAATATGAGTCGTGTACCGAGGAATAAAAGGAGTAGGAGCGGGAGTCGGGGTATAGGAGTCGCCATATATCCACCATGGAAAGACAGGGGAAGAGATAGCAATGTAGTATAAGCTGCTCTGGAGAGTTGGCGGGGTCTGGAGCCGGACCTGTCCAGGTCTACATCAAATATAGTGTTGAAATCGCCACCCCAAAGGATCGTTATGAGGGGAAAACTGTCAAGAAGTGATGTGAGATGCAGGTAGAATTCCGGGTCGTCAATGTTAGGGCCATAGATATTTAACAGTACCACCTCCTTATTCTGCAGGGCACCGTGGAGGAGGACATATCTGCCCTGGGGATCGATCTGTGTGGATATGGAATTGTACTTGAGACTCCTATGGATCAGCATCATGACTCCACGGCTCTGAGTGGAGTAGCTGTTAAAGTACCTTTGAGGGCCCCAAGTTTTGGCAAACTTTCTGCAGTGTTCAGCGCAGGCATGTGTTTCCTGTAGAAATAGGATTTTGGCCCCGTGTCGTTCGGCCTGCAGTTGTAATTGTCTCATTTTTTTGTAGTTTCCCAGGCCCCGCACATTCCAACTCATGAGTGTTAGATTGTCTTCAATCATCAGTCTAGATATATTTGTCAATAATTACAGGGTAACAATTCAGTGATCCACAAGGACTGTGCACTGTCTGCCCAACTCCGCAACAACAGCAGGGCCACGTTGCCCCATGTTCCTCTATCCTCGCGAATGCCAAGCCTTTTTTAACATAAAACCCAACATCACCCACCTCCTCCCACATCCCTCCCCCAAACAGAGGAATGGTAACCCCAAACCCAAACAACCAAATCCAAACCAATGTCATCAACGCCGAGGGGGGCCTATGAACTGGCCAGGCGGTGACGCTCTGAACAGAAAGGCACATGGAGGATAAACATGGTGCCTAGTGGTGGCCATGTGCGCAACCAGAGCAGGGCCCTGTGTGGGCGGGGAAGGCACGGCCAAGTAGAGTGGAGACCTTGTTCTCAAGGTCAGGAGGAGGGGCCTCCCTTGTAGTCAAGCAAAACATGTAGCTGAATCCATCAACATATGAATCGGGAACTCTAGGGTGGTGGACGAGCGCCGCAGAGGAGTTAGGCCATATATTGATTGATTACTTGTGCATTTCGAAGCCCATTGGGTGATCCGGGCCAGTGGGCATTTGGGCGATATGCAGGCTGTTGAGGGCCCACGCGGTACAAGACGGGCGTCTCGGAGAGAGGAATCAGCCAGGAAAGTCTTCATCAATTAACCTGGACGCCTCCTCGGGAATCGTGAAGAAGTACACCCGGTTGGAGTGTTCAATCCGCAATTTGGCTGGATATAGCATAGAGTATTTGACCTCCAGGTCACGTAGTCTTCTCTTCACAGCTAGGAATGTTTTACGTTCTCGTTGAACCGCCACCGAGAAGTCTGGATACAAATGGATCCTAGCGGCCCCCAGCAGGAGTTCAACCTTAGCTCTCGCTGCCCTAAGAAGGGTGTTCCGATCGCGAAAGTTAAGCACCCTAGCTATAATAGGCCGGGTAGGTGCACCCGGCCTGGGTTTTGCAGTAAGGGCCCGGTGGGCTCTCTCAATCGCAAATTGTGGGGAGAGCTTTGGAGAGTCAAGTAGCGTCAATAAAGTGTGCTCAATATAGTCCTCCATAGGTCCCTTAATGCTATCCTCGGGTATTCCAATTATGCAGAGGTTGTTGCGCCGCGAGCGCGATTCAAGATCCTCATTCTTTTTCTCAACTTGGGTGATGCAGGAAGAGAGCGCGGATACCTCCGCCCTGAGAGAGCCTAGGTGATCCTCAGTGGTGCTGACTCGTTTCTCGATCTCGACCGCACGGCTATCCGTCCTCTCCATATGGGCTTTAATGGAAGATATAGTGCCGTTCATGTCGTCTAGTTTACTGTGGAGTGTGGTGAATCCCTCACGGATGAATTCCATCATTTTCTGAGAGCCAGAGGGACTCAAGGTCGATGAATTAGACGGCTCCTGGTCGGGTTCCCCCGCCGCCGAGCCCGAAGCGGCCTTCGCAAACATATTAATCGAGCTGTTTCTTCCCCATCCCTTTGGTCATGGCGCCAGATGGGTAGGTGGCCCGGGGGCCAAAGGAGGCAATGGGCGCGTCAAGGCGGAGCAAAAGGGGAGGAGGGCTCCAGGGGGGATCGGGTGAACAGATGGGGTGTTCAGGGGCTTAGAGGCACGTCAAACTGCAACGCTGTGTGGAGCAATAGTAAGAGGCGGAGCCCGTTGAAGTGTGGTTGGCCACCCGCCAGTGGGACAAGGAGGGGCTCCTCCAGCCCAACACAATGGGCATAAACTAAATTGGCCGCAGGTGAGGGTACCAGAATGGACTATCCTGGTGGCATGGAGTGGGGGTTGAAGGCCAAAGAGCCAGCGCGGCAGCAGCGCGGTAGCAGTATCCAGAAGAGCAGTAACTGTGGGTTCCGGTGGAGAGATTGGAGCAAGCGCCTCGCCTGCCAGTGGATAGACAGTCGGAACGCTACAGCGTGTCGATCATCAGCGAGTAGAAAGTAGACTGGGCACCAGGGCCCGACAGTTAGATGGTCGGGGCGGGGTCCCCCAGCACAGAGGGTGCCCTGGGAAATTGAGGATCTGCCTGCCGCACAGTCCGAGTGGTGGGTATAGTTCTGGTGTTAGAGGTGGTCCGGAGGGCCCCTGGGTCTATCCCAGATGTATACACGTAGAGGATATGGCTAGCTTGGGTCCGCAGGAGGCCTTTCATCGTGGGGTGCCTCAGGGAGAGTTGGGGGTCCCAGGCCAGGGAGGGATCTTCATCCGGCAGTTCAAAAGCGGGCCTGGGGTGTTGGCGTCAGATGGGGGGGATGGGATACACCAATTACTGTCCAGTGAGGCCCCCTAATACAATTGCAGGAGAGGATGTGGGCAGCGGTGGCAGTCCCAAGACAGTGCTGGGCAAGGTAGGTGGTGTCCGGGACCAGACAGCAATGGAAGCGGGGGCCCCGGGACTCACCGCAATTATCCAGGAGGAGGCAGCAGCTCTCGAAACACTCCCGGGTAGGAGGCAACACTGCCCCGGGAGACATGACGCCGCCCAGGAGGGGCAGTGGAGCAGAGCGCTCTACGGTGTGGAGGACCTCCGGGTCCAAGGAGGCACCTCACCAGCACAGGCACTGGGCGTCAGCACGCTGCTCTCGAGGTGCAGTGCAGGAGGGACCGCCGGGTCTGGGAAGGAATCCTGGCCCCGCCGGCCACAGCCCTCCAGCAATAGGGAGGCCCGCCGGCACGGGGCGCAATGCGGGAGGCCCCCTCAGAAGGGGAGGAGGAGCGGGGTGTCACGCAGTGTGAAGGATCTCCGGATCCACACAGTATGTAGGCCCCCTGCCACATGTCACCGGCGGATGGAGGAGGGAGGTTGCCGCGCGCGGCCCACGCGCCCCTCACCCACTGCAGGCCCTTGGTCCTCGGCCCCAAGGTGGAGACGCGCCTGAGGCGGGACGGAGCAGCGCCGGCTCTCGGGCTCAGTTCAGCACTGCAGATCTCCGTCTCAGCACGGATCCAAGACGCAGAGTTTAGACAGCGGGTGCGCGAGACCAACAGTAAAGTCTTGAGGTTGGTTGTGGAGCGAGAAACAGTGCACCAAAGGGGAATTTAAGTAAAAATATCGCCTCTCAGCATGGAGCCTCGCGTCAGGCGGCCACCCTTAACGAGCGCAACAGCGCCCCCCCCCCCCCCCGCTGCAACTCTTTTAAATTTCTTCATAGCTGATATTGGTAAATCCTTTGAAGCTGTAATTTCAAACTCCCCTAAGCTAGGTTTGCGTGCGTTACCGTAGTGTTTATATGCTGATGACCTGGTTCTGCTGTCTAAAACACAGAAAGGGCTACAAAATATTTTATCTGCCCTACAAAACCATCCTTTAAAGAACCATTTATCCATAAATGTGGAAAAAACTAAAATTTTAATCTGTGTAGGCAAAAAATATTTTTAAAAAGCGGAGCTTTACATGGATGCTTCACCAGACCACGGTTGATGTAGTTAATGAGTATTGCTACCTTGGGTTAAACACAAATCACAACCTGCCAGATCACCCTTACCATCTTGAATTAAAGAAAAAAATACAGACCGCAGTATCACAAGCAAGACTGAGACGCAAGAAATACGGAAAGTTTTCCTATAAGCCTCTGCTAATCTGTTACAAGCAGAAAGTGGTTTCGATTGTGACATAAAGTGCTGAATTTAGAACCTATAAGGGAATGGTATATTGTACTAGGCTTGAAGGCCTATTTTCGAAGTAAATTCTAGTACTGCCACTGAGTTGCAGATATATTGGCAGAATTACTGACGAATAATCCAACAAAAGCAAAAACTAAGTTGTGGTGGTATGATTGGCAGATGACATGGCAACTGTGCCAAAAAAAAGAACATTTTGAATAAACCTGAACCAAATTTGATAAAATTTCCGGCCCCTAAATGTAGGTCCATGTTCCTTCAATTGAGGCTAAATTTATGGCCCAGAGGGGACCATTTGGAAGCAAGAACAAATGCGACTTTAGCTGATAGTCTGTTGATATTGTACAAACTGTCTCGAACCTGAAACATTAAAACACATTTTAGTGTTCAGTCCAGCCCTTTCAGAATTGAGAAAACTGTATTTGCAGCATTTGTTTAAAGCTTTTAAAAATTTAACACCTGATAAATTGTAGGCAATAATTTTCAGTGGTCAGCGCATCGCAGTTACTTCAGCAGTGATGACATTTTTAGAATTACCAATTTTAGGCCTAGAATGACTTTGAATCTAGTATGATATATCGATTAACATGTATGATGTGGATTTTCTTCTTTTTAGTAATGTGTTTAATTATAATTAACGTATTTTACTTAAGTGCAAAGTCTGTCTTAAACGTGTACATTTTGAAACTTTGCATGACTGTATTAAAAGGTTGACTTTTTTTCTTAACCATATCAATAAAAAGAAAGCAAAATATATATATTTAAACTACAATGCGACATTTTAACAAGAGTAATTTTGTCTTGTGGACTAAATTTGTTCTTTGTGTACATTGTGATTCACTTGCATAGTTGTCTCCAGTGTATATTCATTAATACATTTACATGAAATCGACATAGTATATTTTATATAACAAATAATGTTTTTCATGGGTCACCTGATTTGTTGATTTTTGGATTGACCCCCATGTCATGGCCCATTTAGACTCCCAAAGAAGAAGAGGGGAGGCCTCATGTTTGTGTTTGGTTGTGCACAGCCTGTGCCTGTTGAGGTCGACGTAAATAATTGCTAAAATATTTAAAACGGTGTGACGCTAACTCATACAAACATTGTTTCATTTGTTCTGCCCATCCTCGTGTCCATGTCCCACCTGTCTCTCTCATTGCGGCATGTCGTAGTCTGGCACCCTCGGCTTCACAGAAGCTCAGATACAGTCAGTGTTCACTGGACCATCAATTTCTGAAAATGTTCCTAATGTAGGAACACTTGGCGTGACCATTATGGTCGAGGAACTGATACGAACAAAGAAAAAAGGTTTTAGGGCTGAGCTACACGGTAATTTACTTGAGAGCAAACCTCATACTGCAGGATCTTCAAATTCAAACCGCCCGGTACTGTTTCTAGGTGATGAGAAATATTCAATGTGGGATTCTGTCAGATTGACACTAAATGTTCCCAAGAACTAATGCACCACACTAGTAATACAGCTGCTAAACTAGCTGTAAATTTAAACAAGAACTAGAGACTTTTGAGGAAACCTTTTTAACTAATTGCTTAATCTCGGACGCCCGGGCAAAACTTAGTCAATCAATAGAGGGGTAGACGAATTTAAAAATTCCAATCTCCAGAAAAAGTTAACAAAGCTTAAGAGACATCAGCATGTTTTCCAAAGAGAAGGTATACCCATATCTATGAGCAGATTACAAAGCTCCCCAGAATTATTGCTATTCACAGGAACAGCAGAGGAAGCAGTGGGTCACCTTCTCCAACACAAGCAGCTCCTCTGCTGATGAAACTGGGGGTACAAGGTGTCTGGGAACAACCTTTCAAATCCAGACTAGCCTTTAGATCGAGGCCAACCATGTGGAGTACGACCTCCTTGAGGCAGCAGTTTCGAGCAACAAGGCAGGTTGAACACCTTCAACAGCAGGAGGGAGAAGTACCTGAGGTAGCGAGTGCAATGTTTAATCTATTCAGTGTACCCCTTACTGAATTCGATAGACACGTTTTAATAAAGGGCCTGTCCTTCGTTCCAACACAAGACACATCAGTGTTTGACAGAAACTGAACTCAAAATATTCTTTAGGATCATTAGATTAAGGGCTTTCTTTCCAAATAGAAGAGACCCAGAGGAAGACAACTTCAACAGTCCCTGTAGACTGAAATCAATGTTCACTCCTAATGCCTCAGAAATACAACCAGAGATTGTGATTTTTTTTAATGCAATTGTGAGAGAATTGCCAGTGATTTCTGAAGACAGAGGCAACTTTGGGCAATCCAACAATTTGAGCAGAGGGGGGGGGGAACAGCAAGTGTTGAACAATGTGTCTGAGATCAGACATTGTAATTAAACCTGCATACAAAGGGGAGGCATCCTGAGCAGCCAACAGTATGCAAGGATCAGTCCATGCGTTAATATGCGTTTAGGACTGCTATACACAAATCTGTATGGATCTCTCGAAAAAACGGAGACAAAAATTGCTCACAATTTGAAAACAGGGCTAGAAGGAGGTACACTGACCACCAAGAGGCAGCTTTCCTGACCAATAGTGATTTCCGATGTCCCATTATCTGGGCCCTGCCCAAAATACACAAGAGCACAATAGACCCTCCGGGTAGGCCCATTGTGAGCCTATGTGGGTCTATTTTAGAACCAGCAGGGAAATATATAAATTAATTTTACAACCTTTGGTAACTGAATACAGATTGTACATTAAAGATACGATGGATGCGTTTAACAGCTTACAGGAGAAACCATTTGATGCTACTGAACAGATTCTAGTGACGCTAGTAACGGCCAATGTACCCCAAAAAGATGCTATTAGAATCTGAAGTGAGAGACTGAATGCAAGATCTGGCCTCAGCCTGTTCCAACGTCATTTATCGTGGTATTGCTCCAATTGAGCCTATGTGTGAACTTCTTCTGCTTTGAGCAGCTGTCATGATTCCTGCCCCTCATGTCCCCAGCCCGCCAAGGAAAAGGGAAAAGAACAGAAAAAAGGCATTAGTAAGCATTCAGCAAATCTTTGCTTATTTTTAAAGACTGTACTAGCTTCAAACGCTTACCTGAATCCCAGCTGCTCTGGGAGAACTCTGTCTCCGGAACTTCTCATCCATCTGCAAGGGGGAAAAGTCACTCCAGGTTAGCGTGGAAACATCTAGAGGCGCCGCATACCGCGCTTACTCACCGCATTTCTTCTTCATAACCGGCATCCACGCTGAAAACATTGCGGCACCTAAAAGACACAGAAAAAGAACTCAGTTCAATACACATACGAAAGGGTCGCATCGCGCTCTCACTCACCTTCAGCGCTACTCATCTCAGCAGCACGTCTCCATCCCCTGACGCCGGCCATCATCTAAGGAAAGGAAAGGAATGAAGTTAGAGAACTGTTCAAAAGACTCATTATACTTACCTGTCAGACTCTTGCCAGTGAAGTAACTAGGCAGCAACGAGCCCGCATCAATCAACGCGCTGAAAGCAGGACGGAGAGCACACTTTCCAAGAAAACAAGGTGAGCTGTGGATCAAAGGGAAGTGTTGGACCCCGGGGAAGAATGGGTTCAAGCACACAGACAATAGGGAGTTAAACTCTACCAATCCTGTGTTTCAGGCCCAGTCTCCAGTCGAGTAGACTCCAGGGAAGGGTTTGAGGTCATAAGAAGTCAGAACAGGCTGAGTGACGTCCCCGTGGATACCAGGTGAGCGTTACAGCAGCATTATTATTTACAAAGGGAAGGAACGGCAATGGGGGCATTCTTTGCCCGGGGTTAGCCAACATATATGGCAGACTTTGAAGATAACCGTGCATATTCAGATAACCCATATGGCAGTAACATCAGACGGTGGCAAAGGTTCATCGATGATATTTTTTTCATTTGGACAGAGTCGGCGGAACAACTCAGCAAATTCATAACGTGGCTTAATGGATGTAATTCTAAAGTGGTTTTACATGCACCACATCTAAAGTAAAGTTACAATTTCTAGACTTGCTCATTGGCCACAGTACGGGGTCCCTATACACCAAACTGTTCATAAAACAAACCGATTGTAACACACTAATTTTGCTACTCAAGTCAACATCCTCAAGCACTCTGTGACAATCTACGGTTGGGGGAATTTCGAAGAGCGCGGCACAGTTGCACGCTGGTAGAACACTATACTGAACAGGCCAACAAACTTACATTTAGACTAAGGGAAAGAGACTACCCATGGAAGGCAATTCTACATGCAGCAAAAAAAGCTAGATTGATGCTGACACCGTGGATACGAGTAACCGCACAAGACAGGGTTGTGTGTGACTACATTTTCGAAACACACAAACAGTATAAAACAACTAGTGAAGAAACACTGGCAATTGGTCAGCAGTACCAGCTACATTACTAGCAAACCCCTATTCACCCTGAAGCGAGGCAAGAACCTCAGAGATAAGCTGGTACATGCCAAATTTGGCAGTCCATTAGACGATCTTGGACAGAAAACCATTCCAACAGCATTGAGAGCAGAAGTGGGACCTTTGACTGGACATCATCCTTGTGGTAATTGCACAGCGTGTGCATTGACTGTCACTATGAGGACCACAATACATTTCAGTGGACATTGTCAGTGCAATTTACTATATGTAGAGATGACAAATAGAAAGGTGGTTGTCAGGATCGGAGAACATCAAAGTGGGATCAGGAACCAGGTCCTGGCAACTCAACTAGTCCAACACTTTACAGAAAAAGGCCATGGACCAGATGACCTGACCTGGTTTGTACTGGATCAGCTCAAACCAGATATTTACGGTCTACCAATATCAAACCGTTTGCTTACCCTGGAACAGAAATGGATCCACCATCTGAGGATACATCAGGTACAGCTGAATGACGGCATACATTGGTCAGCCCTGATGACTTTGTATATACAGGCATTGGGACAGGGCATTTTGAGAGTTTTCCATGTATCGTTCTAGACGGGGACCCCTGTTTAGGGACCCATGGAGCTGCGATCTCCTGTGGCGTGCTGGAGGAGACCCACCCGTATGCAGTATTTAGTATTTATTTAATAATCGTCAGCATGGGCTATCCCTTTACCATACAGGTACTACATTGCAAGATTGCCGAGACACGCACCGCCATCCCACTAGGAAGTACATCTATCGCGAGACAACGTTTTTCAATTGTGTTTGCAGGGCATTTCCAGTAGTGGCCACCTTTCAGGAAACAGAAGAACCAACACTCAGGTCCTTTATGGCATGCTTGAGGAGGCCCAGTTGTATACAGGGTTCATTCAGTGATAAGTAGAATGGGATATCCATCAATTGTTGATGGCTGTTTGTTCCAAGATGGCTGAGATACAAACTACCTTCCCACTAGTAAATATCTCAATCACGTGACACAGTGAGGTACGTTAAGTGACACGACCAAACCGAAAATCCATTGCAATAGGGTAAAAAAGATTGGGGTACTTCGGAACTCCACAGGTCTTCTACTTACCAGAACACACAGGTAAGCTGCACAGTGGCCGCAGACTTTATTTTTTAAAACAGGCTTTATTGGTTTTTATACACATGTAATAACGGTGCAATGAACAATCATGTACATATTAGTGAGCAGTTTCAATAATGTTATAGTCCGTAGTCTATATAAATGTATCCCCCAATTATCCCTCCCGCACCCTCCCCAACTACCTCCTCCCCGTGTTGCCTGTCATACTAGCACCTAGTCTATGTATATGGTGACTTCCTAGGGCTGAGCTGCATGTGGTGTCTGTGAGGGTGTATTTGCTGTCTGATTCCACAGCCTCCGGTGCGAGCAATGTCTGTGTCATTATATTCCATGCTATTATATTCCATGCTACTATGTCCTTGCTAGTGTCAGAGAGGCTCGAGTGTATCCCGCGCCTCCAGACGCTGTTTCTAGTGCCTATTTTTTAAGATCGTGCCACCAGTCTTCTACATTGGGCCTCTCGGGTATTCCCATGCCATCGCTATCCTGCGTTTAGCTAGAATAAACGCTATGTCTTTCATCTTGGATACATAACGTGTAGGTTTGGGGCGCATGAAGCATCCGAGCAAGCAGGCAGAAGGCGACAGCGGGTCCATGTTAAGGCCCCCTCTGCTCATTCTAACCGCTTCCCCCTCCCAGTATTCCTGTATGTTGGGGTATGATCAAAAGGTGTAAAATGCTGGCTTCTGAGGCGGTACATCTAGGGCAGCATTGCCAAGCCGCACCGGGGGATTTAGAAAGCCTAAGTGGAGTCAAGAATGCTCTGTGTTACGAACAGTTGGATCAATAGCAATCTTGCGTTCAGGGACACCTTCTTGTGATATCTCAAGATCTCTGACCAGTACGTATCTTGTAACGGAGCACCAAGGTCATCCTCCCATTTAGCCCTAATCGTTAAGTCTGTGGTGAGTCCACTGGTCAGGAGAAATTCATATAACTTAGATATTGCCTGTCCACTCTCAGCAATGTCGTACAGGGTGTCGACTACGGAGTGCGTTTCCATTATATCACGGTGCATTGGCCATCTGCATACAATCGCATTTTTGATGGTGCAGTGCAGCAGGTATTGCCCCATTCGGAGGCAAGTATTATCCACTAACTCCCGAAAGGGTGTGAAAGAGGTATTGTGAATCAAATCTTCTATTGTGGCAATGCCTTTTGGTTCCCAGTGTGATTGAATTCCCAGTTGTGCCTGGGATGCGCTTTAACCATTGAGGCTAAGGGAATCTGTACGGAGAATGGATCCATCAGCCTTATTCGTGCAAGCGCCCTGTCCCATAATTGGATTCCCAATGTTACCAAGTGTGAATGTTGGCTGGCCTGGGGCTGTTTGTTCCATAGTAAGTTTTAGGAAGAAGCGTGGCACTGTGGGCTGACGTAGCTCGGCATCTAAAGTGGGTTCATCGTCTAACCAGCCTACCACCCACTGTAGCTGCCCTGCAATGTAATGCAGCTCAAAGTGGGGTACTCTAATGCCGCCCTCTTCATAAGGCCTTTGTAAGGATGCTAACGCTATCCTGCATCGACCACTCTTCCACAGGAATTCCCTACACAAGGAATCTATAGTTTTCAAGAAGGCTTTAGGTATGTTATATGGGATGTATACAAAGTAGTGCAGGAGCCTACGGAGGGCCACCACTTTTAACAATGCGGCTCTGCCCATCAATGAAAGGGGTAGGTTGGTCCAGAACTTCATTGCGTTCCATATACTGTCTAAGGCTTTTTGTGTGTTATGTTCCTGAACAGGTTCATGATATATGTTGATTCCTAGGAATCTGAATGTATGAATGCTCCATTGTAGAGCAAGTCCTGTGAGTTTGTCACCTGTGGCTAGTGTGGCCAATGGGAACAGCATTGACTTCTATATTTAAGTTCTAAGTTGTCTTCCGGATTTTGCACATGTAAATGTGTATCGTCAGCGTACATGGATATCAAGTGGCATATTTGTTTAACGGGTATGCCTGCTTCTATGTATTCCGTTCTTACATATGCGACCACCGGCTCCATGGCTAAAATATACAGCAGCAGGGATAATGGGCAACCTTATCTAGTGCCCTTCTCCAGCACCCATGGCTCTCAGAAGTATTTGCCCGTCTTTACCCTTGTTAGATGCTCGGTATATATTAGTCTCACACATCAAATATAATTCGGACTAAAGCTGAACCTGCGTAATCTAGTGTAATAACCAGTCCCACTTGATGGAATCGAATGCTTTTATGGTGTCCAGCACTGCTATCGCGCAAGGTGTATCCCAGGATGCATAACATGATGTAAACGCCTTAGGTTCCAAGACATATTTCTGCCTGCCACATATCCCGACCAGACAGGATGCACTAGTGTATGAATTACCTTGTTCAGCCTATTGGCTAGCATTGCCGTCAGGATTTTGCTGTCCTGATTAGGCATGGACAAGAGCCTGTACGAACTACTTTAGTGGCAGCTTGTTGGGTTTAAGTAGGAGGTATAATTATTGATTCCCGTAAACTGAGAGGAAGGAGGCCGGAGTCGTGCGCTTCGGTCAGAGTGTACAGGAGGTGTGGAGCAATTCCGCAGCAAATTCCTTATAAAACACATCAGGCAAGCCATCTGAGCCCGTGGTTTTTCCCGCATGCAGCAAACTTATCGTGGTCATTAATTCTTCCACCGTAATAGGGGCATCTAAGTGGCTAATTGCCGTATCATCAAGCCTAGGGAGATGTATCACACTTAACACTTCTATATTTACGTGCAAGGTCGTGGGCTCTTCCTGATATAAAGTGCGATAGAATTCCTGAAAAACTGCATTAATCCCCTGTTAGGTGTTGCATGGTATGGTATGGTATGGTATTGTTTATTTATAAAGTGCCTATACACAGGCAAGTGTTTCAAAGTGCTCAAGGAGGGTGCGAAGAAGGGAAGAAAACAGTCACTGAGAGCCCTTGAAATTCTGAGACGGTAATAGTCTGCACAAGCAGAGTAAATGCATAAGATGCATTTAGCAGTTTAAGGTACAGCAAATAGGCTTAACAGCGATTCTGCAGTTTCTTTTTACCAACGCAATTTAGGGGTGAAGACAAGGGCGAAAGACAGATGATCTTCAGGCAAGGTACATGCGTATCGTCTTAGTTCACATGGTAACAGAGAGGGGGAGGTCCAAGTGAACCCGGTCGATGGAGACTGGGCTAACCTGTGACACTCTGAGGTACACCAGGCAGCCAGTCGGCAAGCTGTAAAGAAGAGTAAGCAGAGGGGAAAGATGAGAGAGCTAGGTTAGCAGGGTAGAGGGAGAGAGAAGGAAGAGGAAGGTCTTGAGGAGTTTCCGGAACTTAAGAAGATCAGACTCAACACGGAGGGCGGCAAGGTGGCTATTCCAAAGGGAGGCACTTGCTGAGGATAGGGCTCTCCCTCCAAATGTCTGCTTGGAGAACCGGCTCACTCGCAGAAGGTTGGAGCCAGATGAGCGGAGGGCTCGTGAGGGACAATATTTAGGTAGACAGTGTTTCAGGTAGGTCGGTCCCAGGCCCCGGAATGCCACAGGGAGCCAGTGAAGAGATTTCAGTGCAGGTGAGATGTGGTCCTTGGGCTTGAAGCCAAGGACAAGTCTCTTGGTTCTGTTCTGGATGAGTTGCAGAGGGTGCAGGGCCGAAGAAGGGAGTTTGAGGAAGAGGCAAAAGTCCACCCTAGAGAGAACCAGGGTTCTTAAGACAGTGAGCTGCTGGGAGAAAGTGAGAAAAGGTAGACTACCTCTGAGGAGGTGTAGCCATATAAAACAAACAAGATGATGACTGTGATATTGAGAGATGGTCTGCCCAGTCAGTGACTCGCTTGACCTGGGGGTTCCCAACTGGCGCCCAGCTAGTGTTGCCCAATTCTGTCAAAGTGTAGTTAGTGGTATTTCAGTCACTAGTCCGTACCTGCCACAGCTTCAGGGGTGTCTTTGTTTAGGCAGAGTGGCATTGCCATCTGTGAGCGGGCTAATTCTTTCTCTGTCCATCCACGCTTGGGCCTCTTCCGGGAGGTAGAAAAATAGAGCGTAGTTTTTGTGAATGACCTTTAGTCTGGCTGGGTACATCAACATGCATTTCAGACCAGCTTTCTGAAGTCTGTCTTTAGCTGTTGAGAAATGAGCTCTGCTTTTCTGGACTTGTAAGGTATAGTCAGGATACACCGCCAGGTTTGCTGCCGCTGTTCACATCGTGCCACCTTGCCTTGAATAAGATAAGATCTTCTCTATATTCTTGTAATTTAGGACTTTTGCTATTATTGGTCGTGGAGGGGCCCCGGCGGCGGTTTTCTGGTGAGGGCCCTATGTGCCCTTTCTATCATGAGGCATTGAGAGGTTCCCGGGTCAGATGTCTTGCAAGAACATATTCTGCACATAAGATGTGGGGTCTGTTCCTCCTTCTGGAAGGCCGACGATGGGTACATTATTCCGACAGGCTCCCCCCTCTGCAAACTCTGCCATGCTTTCCAGTAGCCTGATCTTTTGCTGCAAAAATGTGTGATTTTCCTGAATCATTGCAGTGTTGTCAGTCATTTGCCTTTCCAAGTTTGTGGTCCTTTCGGATAATGTCCTAACCTTATGACGCAGCAGACCCACATCCATTAGGAAAGCATCTATTTTTGAGCCCAGTGAAGCTTTCAATTCTGCGATGGCCAACAGGACTTGGTTGTCCGGCTCCCCAGCATCCTTTACCTTACCTTGTGTCAACGCCATATTGTCAGCAGCGCCTGTGCCTGGATTTTGGCATAACTGTCTATTGTTGTTTGGTTATCCTTTGGTTTGGTTGCCCTTTGGTTTGGCCGCCTTAGGAGGCATTCAGCTTGCTATGTGTAATGCGATGTTGTGCTTAGAACGTAAGTATTCCCACGGCATTGTCAGACAGTAGCAAGCTGGGTCCGATGTATAGTTGTGACGTGGCTCCTGGCTTCCCTTAGATTTGGTTGGAACGATGTAGGGAGCAGAATCCTAGTGCGTGGGTTGCCTTTCTATTCAATCCCCTGGGCGCCATTGATGGTCCTAAGTGCCCCCAGGGTAGCAAAGTGAGCAGGGAGTGCGTCTCCTCCAGTGTGTTTCCAGGGCCCACCACTCTGTGATGTTATCCCGGGGTACCTAGGTGCTTCTTAGGTAGTATGCTCCCCTCCAACTGCAGTGGAAACTTGGATTTTTCTGCGGCCTGAGCCTTGACCAGTCTTCAGGGATTATTAATGTTCTTCCGTGATATGAATGCCGCACATAGGTCCAAACTTCGCGTTACTTAAACTTAAGTGCTTGGTCAGCAAATGTGTGAAAGGCCCGTTGGCAGACTCTACGCCTCGCTGCGCGCTGACCTGTAGAAGCCGGGGGAGTCAGTCTAGCCCTGAGTGGGTGCCTGCAGGTGCATCTGTGCGCTGAAGATTTTCCACGATACGCTGATGTCTGGGTTCTGTTGGCTCACCTTTGTTTCCTTTGGTGTTGGCTCACCTTTGTTTCCTTTGGCGTGTGTCCGTGCAGGTGTCTGTTGGGCTTCCACTTCCCAGACGTCGCCCTGTTGCTGCTAGTGTTTCACTTCGCCCTCAGCTCCACACATCTCGGAGCTCACTGCGTAGCAGGCGCCATTTTGGTTCAGCTCCGGCAGGCCACCTACAAAACCTGCAATGCGTCATTCTGCCGATCCACAGGGGCAGGCTGTCCCACAAGTCAGGAGCTTACTCTGCAAATGCTTAGGTAGGTCTCCCTTTAATTACAAATTGGATCGATGCGGCAGATCTTTTTTTTCTTCTGCGTGTTGGATCAGGCAGGAGCTCACTGAGAAGCCGTCTCACACCATGGCTGCTGGCCACGTCCCCCCACTATGGCTCTAGACTTAGGAAAAAGGTCCGCACATTGACTTGCCACAACGCTTTAGGGTGCCCTTTTGATATTCAGCGCTGGCCGCTTTCTCTTTTCTTTTCTCTTGTGGTTGTTTCAGCCAGCATGTTTAAGCTGAAGCCGTACACCCATGCCAGCAGACGGTTGGCTTTTGTTCTGTCTCCAGACACCGGAGAAGAGGTCCCATAGTTGCTATGTGAAGGTAGACTAGCAATCCCTTACATCTTTTGGTAAGTGCCACCACAATGCACGTGAGGGATGTGCCCGTTGTTATAGGGAGAGTTGGCCTTTGTTTGGGACATGCGCTGATTCCTCGACTAATGGCATTCCTTGGTCCCTATAGGTAAAAAAAGGACAAAAGGAAACAGAACTATTACATTTGCAGAGCTGACAAACATGACACCTGACATTCGAGGAGAGTCCAGTGAGCTGCCGAGGCGTGGTAAGGCTGAAATTCAGCCACCAAGGCTGTTGTTGTTTTTCACGGATTGACACAGTGGTGGATCAGTAAAGGAAATTGAGTTCCATCACAGGTAAAGGCTGTGGGTGCACTGTTTGGGCATCTGCGCACCCCGTAGGGACACACAGATGGGTCACGAGGATGAGGCTAAGACACTGGCTACACTTGCACAGGCGGAGTTCGGGCTGAGTTCAGTCTGCGGCAGTCGCTGGTCCTGTTGGTTGCTGTGAGGAGCTGCTGCTACATCCATCGCATCGGAGATCCAGTGTATTTGGATCACTTCTTCTTTAAGAAAAAGAAGCCCTACTCCCTTTAAAAACTCGCCCGGAGCGCGCGCGGAGTTCGGGCTGAGTTCAGTCTGCGGCAGTCCGCGGCCGTACGCCGCCGTACGCCGCTGAGGTGAAGACCCACCGGAGAGAAGGTAAGAAACACGCCTCTTTGGCTGAATTGGGGCCCCTGACTCGTGCCATGTCCAGACAAACATTACATTCCAATGGCAAGTTGGACTCCCTCAGAGCGGAGGGCTCCCTGTCCGCCAATCCTGCTGAGCCCGAGCCAATGGATGTGGCGGTGACTCGGGAACAGATTCCATCATCGGTGTCCTCCTCTCAGAGAGACTGTGTGACTATGGAGAGTCTATCAGATGGCTCCCTAGGGAGCCATGACTGGGAGCAGCAGAGGCTGAGTGGGCCCCGCATGGTGGGCAAAGCACTCCTCAGCCTAGGCTCAGGCTTTGCCCACTTCTCAAGTTCATCAAGCCCACAATCGTCACTTGAATCCTTGATGCCTGGCCGCCTCCTTAGTCCCTCCTGTAATCCCTGTGCCGTTGCATCACGGCGTCAGTCTTTAACTCCTGATCTAGCGCCTGATCTATTGAGTGATCCCTTAGTGTCACCACTAGATCCGGAAGTGGGTGAAACCCCTCAGTTGATTGCGTCATATACACAATCAGCGACGGATTTGTCCATGGCAGTACCTTCTGTCCCTGTGGTCGGCCAGGAGGAAACCTCGCTTGACGAAGTCTGTGCATCCACTATAACCAACGACCATACCGAATTGAAAAGAATTGCCTCCGTCCCTGTCACGAATGACTCTCACCATGCGAATGAAGGAATAATGGGAAGACCGCTGCATGAGTGCGATGTGACGGACCTCGAACTCATTGAACACGAGAAAGAAATGGTGTTGGTCTCTACTAATGCTGAAATATTCGAACTAACGAACCTTGCCAACACTTGCAACCTTCAAACACTGGAGGTAGAATCGAGCCTCGAACCCTATGACGATATGGAAGTGAGATTAGATCCACTTTCGAACAAAGATCCGAAAGCATTTCCAAGATCAAGCGCTGAGATCGCGATTAATCTGAATAAAGCCAAAGCAATTCGGAAAGAGAGACGTGCTACTGCCGAGTTGCAAAACCCACAGGCATACTCCCCTGCATGCAGCATATACTCAACTCAGGTGTTAGATCTAGCAGGACGTGAAGCTAGACTTGCGGAACGCCTGAAAGCTGACTTTGATACAATGAAAGAACGCTTGTCTATAGGCCCCTCAAGAACTGGAATGGAGCCCCTTGACATCTACATTAGAAAGTCTCGCCTAGTCGGCCCCCATAATGCCGCAACGGTCTCCCCTCCGCAAATGTTCCATCACGTATTAAGGGAGGTGCAGAGAAATGCTGACGAAGTCTCAAGCCATCGGAGAAACAGTCTCTCTCGGCTAGAGAATCTAGGGGGGGACAGCGTCTCCAGTAACAACCAAAACTCATTGACGAAGATTGCATCCACCTGTTCCACCCCGAGAACCCCGTCTAACTTCAAACCTACGAGTAACAAAAGGACCGGACTTGGAGAAACGGGGCCTAAGAAGCAAAAGGACCCAATGATCCCGTTTGATGGTAACACAGAGGGTGACGCGGCTGCAGCCTACAAATCAAATCTGTCGGCTGCCGCCGCTCTTCAAATTCATAACAATGTGTTAGCTGCATCATCGGTTGCTTTACTACCCTTCACCAAATTATACGAAAACTTACATGAGGCACTGCAATCAAATGGAGGGCTACTGTCCCACATCATTGAAAAATTAGTCAAACAAGAACAACAAATTGCACAGTTGCAAGACAACCTTGAATCTTATAAAACAGCGCTGTCAGAGATCCAAAAGCAAGTAAATGAAGGTATGGCAAAAGGAAATCAGGAAAAGAACGACTTGATAACATCAATTGCTGCCTGCCTAAAGCAATCAATCACACTAATGAGATTAATGCGTTCAATGGAGCCTATAACACCGACTCCTAAAGCAAAAGAAATTACTGGAACACCTAATTCCGACTCAATGGAATCAACGCCGAAAGAACCAGCCGTGTCCAACGATGTGGCAACAATAGTAGGGCCTGTGGAGCCACCTCCCATGTCTTCTAACCTTAAGCAAGGACTAGAGGAGTGTGAACCCAAGTCCCAAGTCTCCATCAAATGTGCCACTCAAACCCGCCCAAGTTCATCTTTTGGGATTTTCTTTGGAGCAGCAAAAAACTTTAAGGAAACAGGAAAAAAGCCAACACTGGAGAAAGAAAACGCTGAGAAACCTAAAAAGCTGCTGGCCACTGACAACACCCCGAAGAAACGGAAAGAAAAGAAAAAACATTGTGAACCTCGCAACCAAACTAACAAATCTAGAAAATTTATACGCAATCTGACGTCTCCGGCCAAACCAAATTTCTTTTCAAGAACTCAAAAAAGTAATGCACCAATGCCGTCTAAAGAGACCGCAAGTAAGAGTAAAGTTGTCGGTGAACCTACAGCTGAAAAGGGAAACCCCAAAAAACGCCAGAGAGTGGAAACGGAAGAAGTTGAAAGCCCAGCCCAAACCGCGTCTATTGACCTCTGCAACTTATCAACATACTCAATAGAAGATGACTGCGAGACAAACGACCCAAACGCCTCACTTATTTCGACGAGCAGCTTGGAATCAAATGAATCCCTCAATTCTAACCAAAATGAATCCTACACATCCAAGGGAAAGAGGGCGGGAAACCCTTGGATATTAAACTCCAAATCGCTCCCGAAGGCCTCAGTGCATCAGGCTAAATTGGACTGTAAAAACCAAAAAATGCCCAGAGGCGAGCTGTCAGATGTGGACTCCTTAACACAAGGCGTAGGTGGCAGCCCCTTTAACATGAGAAATCTAAATCCCAAATGTACAGCCGGACAAAGATCACATCAGGCGGTAAAGACCAGGCCTAGAATCCATGAATCAACGGTTGATAGAAACCCACGAATTGCAATCACGAACATCCACAAAGACGATCCTGATGTGAACCTGAACAGAAGGAATGTTATGCGCCTCTTACACTCGGTACCGGCTCTGAGAACGGTGACATCTAATGACATTGCTATTATCGAATATGTGTCTGAGAAATACGCTGACAAAGTATACCTTCACATATCTTCCAAAGCAGTACGCAATACAATTCTGGCAGCAAAGGATGAAATTCTGCAGTTTGGCTTTGAGACTAGAGAAGTATCGTCCGACTTGGCAAGTCAAAGATCAGTTAATTCAATGAACCCGTTAAATAGCCTCGGACAGAAAGTGTCCTCTCAAGATCACCGGAGGAGAGAACTAAGAAAACAACTAAGACCCGAACTGCCTATGCCCCACTCTGGGAAAATCAACAAATATGGGGAAGGCACAAAGTAGCTAGTCTCCGACAAAGAAATGAAATTGACTTCCCTGATCTCCTGGAACACGAGAGGCTTCCGTCATCTCTACGAAAGTTTTCCGATTGAGCTGAATGATAATTTCATAATTTGTCTACAGGAAACATGGTTAAGATGTCCACCCGTGAAGGATGGCTATGCCACAATGCTGAATCCAGCGGGAAAAAATTCTCATGGACGCCCGTTCTCCGGCCTGATAACCATGACGAAAATCGGATGTGACTGGAAGGTGCTTAGAAGTGAAAACCCAAATCTGTTTGTGCAATGTACGCTGATGCAACAAAAAAGTCACGATGGGAACAATCAACAACAACTCCTCGTATTAAATGTATACTGGAATCCGGCGATGATCACCACCAAACGATTTATAGGCACGGTAACAAATCTGTTGGACAAGCACATCCACAAGAAGAACAATATCATACTACTAATATGCGGTGACATGAACTTGTCCTGGATTTCTGAAAAGGGTGTGCGAATATCTAATGACCGTGCCAACAGCCCCTCAGACCAGGAGAGAAGGATCCTCTGGGATAATATCATGGAGGCGTATGATTGTGATATGGTCAACGGTCAAATTGATGGCGACGGGCCCCCGAAAATTACGTGGCAAAATTTGGGCACTGCAAAGGTTTTGGACTATATATGGGTCTCAAAACATGCCTGGAACTCACTTCATGAATTGATATAACGCCTGCAAAATCCAGTGACCATAACCCGTTAGTACTACATCTGAGGATACATTCAGGAGCAAATAAGTCAATAGTGACTCAAGCTCTGGAAGTAAATAACGGGAAAAACAGGCTACGAATATCTACTGCTCAGATATCCAGTATAACAGAGAAACTGGACGAAGCAGACCGTCTGTCTCTGTGTAACGTGGATTATGTATCACTCTTACCGCTGAAAAGTTTACCGACCTTGTGGAAGAAAAATTCTGAGAAAAAACATATCCATGAATGGAGCACAAGAGTAAACGAAGAAAAAAAGCGCCTAAAGAGCGATATACGCAAGCTGAAAGCGCAAGGTGGCATTAACAGCGCCAGCCTAATAAAAAAAAGGTCCCAAACATACCGTAATTGGTCTAAGGCATTTAAATTCCAACGCGACCAAGAGAGAGGCGAACTCATGCTGAACATGATAAGATCACACAAATGCAGAGACATATGGCACACTCTAAACAACTGTACAGCCGACCAAGAGACGAAAATGGCAAACATGGTCACGGAAGCGGAGTGGAATAAACATTTCCGTAAGGTTTTCTCAGGAGATAATGAAATTGATATCACACAAAGAAACCTAAGGTCTGTAAACTCGGACTGCACCGAAACCAGGGAGGACATCCTATTTGCGATTGAAAAACTGAACAACTCGCGAGCCGCTGGGCCTGACGGCATCTCCAACGTTATGCTCAAACAACACAAATCGGAATGGGCAAAATTAATCGAAACTCTATTTGCCAACATCAAAAAACTTAGAGAGATACCGGCATCGTGGACATCTGCAATTATAGTCCCTATATTTAAGAAAGGCGATCGAGCTGTTCCGGCAAACTATCGCCCTATCGCCTTACTGGACACCATCGGCAAAGTATTTGCGAACTTCCTGCAAAAGAAACTAACGAAGTGGGCTAACACGAGTGGAATCACTGATCCCAGACAAACGGGTTTTACGAAAGGCGTCGGAACTGAAAACAACCTGACCCTGTTAAACCTACTGAAGTTGAATGCTATGGAAAGAAAAACACAGTTGTTTATAGCATTCATTGATCTTCATCAAGCTTTCGACTGCATAGATCGGGAAACCTTGTGGGCCAAATTAATCAACTGGAATTGTCCAGAGGAGATTCTGTTCCCCATCATTGCATTGCATACAGCCACGACCATCCAGATAAGGCTAAATGAAGTCGGGATTCTATCGGACAAAATGAAGACCCAGAGAGGTGTAAAACAGGGATGCCCTATTGCAGCATGCTTGTTTAAACTATTCATCGCGGATATTCCATCAGCATTGAAAGAGGTGCGTTGCTTTCCACCGAAACTGAATGGATCCTACCTAAACTGCCTAATATACGCAGACGACATAATCCTAATAGACACCACGCCGATCGGCCTACAACGTCTATTACATACATTATACCAATACATGAATACAAACCAGCTGAAGATAAATACGTCAAAAACAAAAATTATGAAGATCGGAGCGCTGAAAGGAACAAAGAAAAAAAAATGTTTTAAGTGGCAAATTGGAAATACGAGTCTTGAGGAAGTAAACGAATTCAGATACCTAGGTATAATGATATCCTCCTCGATATGTGAGAAGAGCTGGTCAAGAAATCTACTATGTCGTATGAATATCTTGGCCATCCAAGGAACCAGAATTCATAACCTTTTTGGCAAATTTTCCCTGACCCCAATTCGTCTATTCTACTTGCAAAAAGTAATCCCATGTGTCACCTATGGAACCGAAGCCGGTTGGAATCTCGATCACAACATCTGGGCAAAACTGGAAGGATATTTCTGGCGACGTGTCTTAAAGCTACCGAAATGCTTCTCAACATCAATAATAAGGCATGAACTTGCCTTGGATGCTCTACACACAACAGTTATTTGGAAATCGATTGCTTTACTGAGGAAGATGACAATAATAGAGAAAGAACCCGCCTACGAAATCTTAGCAATCGACGAAGTGTGCCCTTCAAAGTCGATCCTAAACATCTGGGCCACAAGAATTCACGACATCATGCGAGCAGCCAATATAAACAAGGAAATGCTGGTAAAATGGCCTCAACTCGCAAAGAAAAAGCTAAAAGAATGGGCTTGGGCACAAAACATCGAGCGTCTGGAGAAAATGGCATCGGCGCCAAAGTTGGGACCAACCATCAACATGATAAATAAGATGCTGAGATATCTTACCCTGTTTCCTTCTAGACATCACCATGACCGCTTTCTTCATCTGCGAATGAATGCGCTACGAACAAAAGAGGTTTTACTAAGACGGAAAGCCCCAACGATCTGTGACAACTGGTGCAGATTTTGTCTAAAGGAAACCGAAACCATAAAACATTTGGTGATTGGTTGCACTAAACTGAATTCAATTAGATCGATACATCTGAGCAAATATGCACCAACAAACGGCAACATGGAGGATTGGTGGTTCAGAATACTAAGTGGGAGCTCTGTATTTCTAACCTGCTCGGTGATAAACTTTATCGACCGGCTCGATGTATAAGATCGTAGGCCGGATATGAGAACTGCAATCCTTGAACTTCCTTAATAGGATGGGGAAATGACTAAGAAATAGTTTTTCAAAAAGTTTATTATTAAACTAAGTAAAAAAAAAAAAACAAAAAAAAAAAAAATTTAATGCACGTCAATTCAAGGAAATGGCATGCAGGAGTTCACTTGCATGTACCGGCATGGATGTTGCAGAAGATGCATTTTTGGACATCCCGGTTGACATTATGCAATTTTCATCTTTGACTGAATCCATTCTTGCACGAAATTGTTTATTTTGGCCCTGATGAAGGCAGAGGTCCCCATTAAATCAAATGACCTAGCTGAAACATGAGTTGGCCAAGTTCAAGTGTTGCTTAACTCGTTATCTGCTATATGAACTTAAGTTCCTGATATTTATTTTTCTCAACGGGGGGGATTCATTTGTTGACCATTGCGTTTTAGAAATAGAGCAAATGCTAGGTAGGATGTATCACTGCTATGCTTTGTTAATGTGATTCGTTAATGTTTTGCGTTAAGCTACATGCGTGTGAATGTGAATAGGTATGATTGATGGCGAGGTATGCAAGGAGAGGGTTTTTTCGAAAGCAAAATGCATATTTGAACTTTTTGTCTTGTTTAATATTTTTGCACATTGTGATGCACTTTGCATAGTCGTCTTCATTCAGTGTGTATTCATTAATACATATACATGAAATGGACAGAGCTCCTCCATTTATATAACGAAAATGTTTTGTCATGGGTCACCTGTTTTGTTGATAATACTTTGATCTGCCTGGTACTTCCTCCTCACCCCCAGATCAGTGGCATTTCTGGTATATTCTTGCAAATCGCCTCCCATCTCCGTTCATCCATTCCAGTTGTAAGTTTCATGACCACGCCTGAATCCGTACGGTTATTCTCTGGCATGCTGCTTGCGGTACCAATTATCAATTCTATTTTTCAATATGCAATATTCTTTATATGTGTCAGATTCGTCCAGATTATGGTCCTGTTTTAGCTTCTGAAAAGCCATCCAAGCTCCATTTTCTACCTCCACTCTTGTCTCAATTCACGTAAATATGAGGTTTTTATTTTGTAATGCATTTTGAAACTTCTCAAAGTATGAATAGTATAGTGTAGTTCAACACCAAAACAATCAGCAAGGAGAGAAAGCTACGATATTTTGAAAGCAAAATGCCACAAAGCTCAAATACCAATATAAGCCATCAGGGGAATGATGACTGGTCTCCGGTTGATCTAACACAGAAAAGCGTGTAGGTCTCAACGTGTGGGCCTCAACAGCAGTTTCTCCAAAAAAGCCAGAATCTTTGCTGGTGTTCTTGTCCTTGTGTACAACCCGGAGTTTGGCCTGGAAAAGCCTGGCGTATTTCAACCCTTGTGCAAAATTTCGATTTGCCATAAATTTGCATCTAGCCCCATGCAAAGAGAAGGTGAAGTACAAGTAAATGTAGATTTTCATATTTTCAGAACACTGTTCACGAATGCTGCAGAGGACCAGATTGTGATCTTGATAGTTGAAAGGAGAGCGTTACCTGGACAAGGTGGTTGGCCTGGCTTTAGAGGGAGTACTAAGGAATCTGATATTAAGAAGAGAATGTGGACCTTGTCTTGAGGAGGGTTTTGACAAATAGCTCCCTTTTGATTGTAGTAGTAGAAAATGTCTATAATTTGAATGTTGTTGTGGCAGGACCACGTCTCCAAATCCTCATACGTTACCTGCTCTATTTTCTCTTCATGTTTTTGCTTCCTTAGTTTATTAAAGAACATTGTTGCACTATACCCCAGTGCACAGATTCTATCTTTATTCTCCAAAGGGCTGCCACGCTTTCTCAATTCTGTCCTCGGGTCTCTTCATTAAATGCCAAATTGTCGGTTTTAAGGCCTGCAAATATAAAACCTGACTTCCATTGAGCAAGAATGACAGTAGTATCAATGGGAGCAGGCGAGTCACTGGTGTTGGGTGCCTCAAAGGCACCTAACAAATCGGGTATCCACCTTCTTTTTTTTAATTTAATTTTATTTTTTTTCGTACAAGTTGGCCTTGTCTCTTGCTCGTCCTTCCTTCACCATGGGAGGAAGTCCCTATGAAAGGGTGAGTCAGTTGAGCAAACGAGACAGAGACCCTCCTCCTTCAGGAGAGCAACGACCCCCACCACGAACCAGCTCTCCCTCAACCAAATACTAATTCACTTTGTGCCACAGCCCCCACCCAGTCATGCAGAATTCGAATGGCATGTGATTATATGATGGTGCAATAAACTGCAGTTGTGGGAATCCAACACAGTACTGGTCCACATATAGGGGGTCTCCGGGAAGGTTCAGGGGTGGCCCAAGGGTTACAAGTGTACAAGGAGTTTGTCTTCAGTAAGTCAGTGGATTAGGTATTTGACAGCAGCCACCATGTGAAGGCTGCCAGAAGCATGATGTCTCTCGGGAAGGCCAAGGCAAAGCTCCCAGGGCACCGCAATTCTCAAGGAGACAGACCAGGCCTGGAGCTGATGTGCAATAGCAATCCGGGCCTCAATCCCCAGACCCAACAGCCGCTCCAATGTCCATGGCACCCCGAAGCATTAAGTGGATCTGGGGCCCACAAAGGGGAAGAGTGTCGGCCCCCGGTGCTGCCCAGGAACTACCACCGCCACAAGAGACTCTGGCAACTCTCCCAGCAGCCCCAGGAGGCCAAGAGCCATCCAAAGAAGCAGGTCTGCTCGAAACTGAGCAGGAGTACAGGTTGCAGCCAAGCCCCCAGTAATGGTATCAGGACTTTGGCATAGGCAGACCACTTGGGACCCTCCCGATTCTCATGTAGAGGAGCAGTGAAAGGCAGGAGGACTGTCTCCAAAGCAGCATCAATGGCTTGACACGCCTATGCCGCTGCCAGTTGGAGCAAGGAAGGCATAAAAAGGAGACTGGGCTTCCAAAGTGTGCCCCAGTGGCACAGATTTCCAGAGTGGGCTGCATTGTGGCTTCATTGCCGGATATAGCGTGCTCATGGGTACAGCAAGAAGCTGTTTGAAGTGACACGGTGACAACAGAGCTGAATGGTGAGCCTGAAGAGCTAGTAGACCGGGAGGCTAGCGGGGGAACAACGCGTTTGTCTTGGTAGCAAAAAAACAAATAGTAACACAGGTTCGAATCCTGGTCTCGTGCTTAGAAACTGGTCTCGGTATTAAGTTTGTTATAAAAGAACAATTATAATAATTATAATAAGTCTTTAAAGGGCCCAATTTTCTTCTCCCTCAGGGTTGTTTTGAAACGTTGCGCCAATAAGAATGGTCACTTTTTGTGCCACTTGTAACAGTTCCATGTTATTTCAATGACCCAAATTACTTTGTTGTATTTTACTTTGAAGTAATTACTTCAAATATTTATTAGATTTGTATTTATTTTTATTTTGGCCGGGACCCCCATACCTCCCTTCAATAATACCCTTACCCCAAACCCCACCCCCTTTTAACCTCTTAACCCACAACGATCTAGATGAATCGAAGTCATTTCGAAGTAATTAATTTGAAGAAAATTACTTGGAAGGAATTGCTGTCTTGTAAGGGAGCAAGTAAAGCTCTTTTGAGTTGAATGTCTGATGTATGTGTTATGATACATGGCGTTTAGGGGAGAGTAGTGAGAATGTATTAATTTGGAGGGTGCTGTTCATCCAGACAGGTATTCATGGCTTTGCTGTTGTGCCGCTACCAGTTGTCACCTGGTGACCCCAATTTCTCTGGTGACAGTGCGCTCTTATGTAGCCACCTAGGAGAGTGAACCTAAGATAGGCCCTGTCCAGGGACGCCAGACACTGGCAGGAACAGGATTTCACCCAGAAAGGTAAGCTCCAGGCGTTCCCTTTAGGTAACTGCCACCTTGTAAGCTGGTGTTAGCAGGTGCACTCAATGCAATGGTGTCATCACCTCGTGCTGGGCCAGGACATTTCTGGGACTGCCAATAATAGACATTTTGGTGGTGGCATGAGACAAGGATTTTTTTTGCAGCCACATCCATTAGTAGAAGCTATTGCTCAGCGGTTAGTTCTGTTGTCATTACCAGAGCTGAGAAAAAATCGGTACCATACAAGGCCCCAGATGACACCAACTTTTTGGTATGCTTTTATTTAGCCACCTACAAGGGTAGGCAAATGGGGCCACTAGAACCAGGATGTCCAGTAACACTATTATCCACTGTCTGTGAACTCTTATTGTGCCACCTTTCATGGTCTGCTTTTTCAGAGAAATTGAATAGAGATGGGTCGGTAAACTCTTACTGTATAACAAATGGGCACGTTGAGAGAACTGCAATAAACTGCGACTCAACCTCAGGTAGGCTAGAGGAGGGGAGCCAGACTTGGGACGGAACTGAGTTCCGCCCAGGAACAGTAAGTCCTCAGGCATTTCTTTAGCTAGCTGCCATCAGCAGGTGTAAACAAGTGCACTCATCTCAGTGGGGAGGGGGGAGTTCCTTTTTTAATCTGACCCTTTGATGCTAGTAATAACACGCTAGCTACAGCCTATTTTAAACCCAAGACAAATTGTAGTGTCTGTCTTTAACTATGAATATAATTGTCTGTGTACAAATTTCTATGCGTGAATATGCTGTTGTGTTGATGTGTGTGGACTGGCCCTGGTGCTTCCCGGATGCCACCTTCCCCGCTCCCCATCCCCAACTTTTGCATCTCTAAAAATTGGCAAATGTTCCCAAAAAAAGAAAAATGGGGAGTAAAAGAAATAGGATGCTGACACATAGGAGCTTGTCTCCCTGCTTTCACCCACACTGCTCCATGGATATCTTTGGAAGAGTAGTACATGTGGCACCACAGGATGAAACTACTGTTATTCCAGGATTCGAAGAGGCAAACATGTTAACTTTTAATGTGCATGAATAACTTGGGACAAAGAAATATGAATTACAAAACATTTCTGTTTTATAGTTACAGCATACTCACTTGTAAAATGCTCCCATTAGGAAGGGGACTTACTTTTTTACTCCCTAAAAAATCATTTTGCTCCCAACTTAAAAAGAATTGGGAGTAAAATACCCCCAATTCGAAATCTTATCTGGAGCACTGTTTCCATTTAACATGGTAAACTGATGACTCTCTTCATATTCTAGAATATACATGTTATAGCAAACTGGCAGTAACAGCCCCAAAGGGAGGCCCTAGTGGTGGGCTGATGATTTAAGAGGTGAATACGCTGCATAGTTGTGTAACCTTGTTGAGAATGATAACCCAGACTTCATGTGTATGTCTCTTACATTTCAGAATCATTTAAACGTGTTTATATTTAATGTATATCTAGGGCCATATAATAGTAAGCAAATGGTCCATGCACTAAGCAAAGCAGAAGAGATGGCTGATAAATTAATGAAATATCTAAACTATAGAGAGTGGGGTTGTGTAATAGTTGCAGGTGATCTAAATATGCACTATGAACCATCATATGGATACTTTGTTTTAATTGCAGATAGAGTGTAACATCTGGGGTATCACAATTACTAGTTTCATAATGTAAAACAAATGTCCCACTGCTAAATATTTGGCTTCCATTACTCAAACCATGGGTCTGAGAGCAGGCCGGGAAAACCGAATAAAGCGACCCATGTGTCCTTCAGAGCTGGGCGTGCATGGTTGCAAGGGCAGCTCTTTCTATGGCGCTAGGGCATGTGTCACAGGCCTGCCAGAGTCCAGAGCAGCGTGAGGCAAGTGCGAAGCAACAGCGGGTTGGGAGACGTGGGAGCCCGTGTTTTTCCTCTGAGCAGTGCTGGTGTAGCATGGCCTGATCCCGCAGCCCATTCCCCTCCCTACAGACATGCAAGGAGGCATGCGGGTTCATCCTATCCCTGGAAAGGGTCTTGATACCCTTCTGCTTTCTTTGTGAGGGCTGAAAGGGACACATCAATGATATATGATATGGAATTTATAACGGGCCTGTACACAAGTGTTTCTAGGTGCCACAAGAAAAGGGATTGGAGACATAGGGAGGACAAGACAAACAATCCTACTAGGCCTTGTGTCATTCAGATCGTGCAAGTGCGACGATAGAAGTACAAGGGGAAGGAGAGCAGGAAGTGCGATCAGGTCAGCGTGGCTCTGAGGAAGTGCAGCCAGGGAAGGGTTGCCCTGTGTAAATGCAAGGAGGCAGGAGGAATGTATGGGTTAGTTACAGCCCCTAAGGGCGCGATAGGCCAGGTCGCAGTGCAAAGGAAGACTGGTCATGGAAGAGCCTGGTACCCAGTGAGACTCTGAGGGAACCAAGCAAACCAGTTGGTGCAGCAGACCGGTAAGTTAGCAATGGAATTAGAGCGAGAAGGCAGAAGAGAAAAGGAGGGTCTTGAGCTGCTTCCAGAACTTCATGTGGTCCGACTCAAGTCTGAGAAGGGCAATGAGGCTGTTCCAGAGGGAGGCACCTGCAGAGGAGAGAGATCTATCCCCCACTCTCTGCTTGGAGAAGCGTCTGACCCTCAGAGTTTGAGGTAGCTGAGTTAACGGCTCTAGAAGGAAGTTATTTCAGAAGAGAGAGTTGGATGTAGTACGGGCCTTGGCCCCAGGAAGCATTGACGTCGATGCAGACGGTTTTGAAATTGATCCTTGTAGCCACTGGGAGCGAGTGGAGGCGAAGATGACGCCAAGGTTTTTTGCCTCATAGGAAGGCCTGGGTAGAGGACCCAAGGAGGACGGCCAGCGAGAGAGGGAAAGCAGGAGCATGGGTCCCAAGGAGAAGGATCTCAGTCTTACTGGCATTAAGGCAAAGATTGCTGGAGGTACACCAAACCTGAATCGTGGAAAGACAGGAATGAGCGAGGGAGAAGAGGAGGCTGAGGGAAGCCTGAAAAACAGTGGAGTGTCATCCCCATAACAATGAAAGTTAAAAGAGAAGGTGGAGATAAAGTGGGCTAAAGGGGCCAGATAGACATTGAAGAGCCAGGGTGAGAGAATAGAGCCCTGGGGACACCACATGTGGAGAGAGAGGTGGTGTAGGGAAAGGGCCCAATTTGAACCTGGCAGGGATCGTCCAAGAGGAAGGAGGTCTGCCACGGCCAGGTTCACACACAGTCGGTTAATCAGGGTGACATGATTGACCATGTTGAAAGCAGAGGAAAGGTCGAGGAGGATAAGGACAGAGGGAGAGCTGGAGTCGAGGTTAGGGAGCAGATCTACATGGGTGTTCAGGAGAGTAGTTTTGGTGCCTCTGGCTGCTCTGACGTCAGACTGATGGTCATGGGGGCAGCCAACAGATTCAGTGTGGAGGGTAAGCTGGGAGATGGCCAGCTTTTCCAGGAGTTTGCCCAGGAAAGGAGTGCTAGAATCAGGCAATAGGTTGCCGGACATGTAGGAACGACAGAAGGATTTTTTAGGGGGGGTGCACAAGTGAGTGCTCGAGGAGAGAGGGGAAAGATCCAGTGGGGAAAGAGTGATTGCAGAAATCGGCCAAGGCTGGCATGAGGGTGACGATGTGGTCCTTTATGGTTCTGGAGGAGCAGTGGAGCTCCTGTTTGGACGACACTTTCATTGATCAGACTTTTCTAGAAACCTCATCAGGTGTTGCCAGAGCGAAGGAGGAAAAAGGAGGAGGCAAGGGAGATGCGGCCAAAGGGGGCCTGAGAGGTAGGGGGAGAGGAAGAGGAAAGCGAGGACTAGTTTTAGTGGTGAAATGAGAGGCCAGAAGGAAGGAAGGGAGAAACAAATGAAAACCAATTAATAGTGAACATACGGATACTGGGTGCATATACATAATAATCAGCAAATCAAAATTCAAAAGACCATAATCAATGTACAAGTCAAAATAAAAATGAAAATAAAAAGAACTTCCCTTAGATCAGATACAAAACGAGCTGTTATTGCAGGCTCCCTTCTAGTAAAATGGGTTAAAGTCTGACCTCAATGCAACAAGTGCCACCACCAATAAATCTGTGAACTACGGATACAAGCAATAAATTAGTATGTACTAAGATTTACCTTAAGACAAGTAATGCTGAGCGGAGTGCAAGAAAAACATCGCCAGATCAGTGTAGTACCACCTCTCTGTGTCCCCTTGTAGAGAAATTTGCCTAAAATGCTGTTTCAGTGGGTCACTCATTTATGGCTTGTATCCATAGTTCACAGATGTTTTGGTGGTGACACCTGTTACATTGAGGTCAGACTTTAACCCATTTTACTAGAATGGAGCCTGCAATAACACAGCTCATAATGTATCAGATCTAAGTAAAGTTTTTTTATTTTCATTTTTATTTTGACTTGTACATTGATTATGGTCTTTTGAATTTTGATTTGCTGATTATTATGTATATGCACCCAGTATCGGTATGTTCACCGGTATGTTTTTAAAAAGGAATGCAATGGAAATGTTGGAAAATAAAGCGAAAGCCAGGCTTGCAGACATACAAGAAGCAGAACAGAAAGCTGTGCTGTTTGAAGCAGAATATTCAACCACCTGATCCCAGCAGGGGCTCAGAGAATTCAATAGGACTAAAGAACAGATTAAAATCCAGGCCACAGATGGGGGTCAGGCATCAACAGCCACTCACAAGATGCAGGATATTTGAACACGGGGACAAGGTGGGTATATTGTTGGCCTTGCTTGCAGGCAGGGATGAGAAGGGTGGAATCGTGGCTCTAATTAAGGCCAACGCTGGCCAGTTACTGATGAATAGCAAGGAAATAGTAATTTGATTTGCAGAGTATTACAGTAGCTTTATTATCCCCATCCTGAAGAGACTTAGTCGTATGGGGAACGGAAATGCACAATAAGGTTACCTGCTTCTTATCATTGTTGGACACAGCGTGCAGCATTTTGCAACAAATCAATTTCTAATCGCCCAACTTTCGCATTATTAAAGGGACATCTCACTGACAGTAGTTCCCGATTACCCACTCAGTGCTGTCTGCAACTATCTAACGTCAATCACCTGTTAAAAATGCTCTTTTTATGACGCAGTAACTAGTTTCTTTATTTGCCCTTGAAATTAAGAGTTTAAAAAACACACAAACTGGACCAAAGCCCTCTGAGCATTGGCTTGTGAACATCTAATCCTGCGCCCTGCTTAGCTACATCCTTTGCCCGCCCCAAGAAATTCCCCTGTGTAGAAATGTGAGATCTTTTTTTCTGATGCAAGCTAAACATTTGAATTAATTAAGGCAACTGTTTTTTAGGGTCTCTGCCTTTGTAGCAGCAGAGCCACCCAGAATTGTAATGATTGCTCTTCATTCACCATAACGTAAATATGGCTTATGTGAGGCGGAGAACTTTGTGAATGTTTTTCAAAAGATGCCATTTCATTAAATTAAAAGGTTGGATAAACTCTTCACTGTCCCTCAAGATTATCTTCTTCACATAAACAAAGAATATTTCCTCAGTTCGTCAGTAGCAACATAAATTGTCTTTGTCAGGATGCTTTGCCACAACTTATTATTTCTGAAGAGATATAACACTTGTGCAGCAGTTTTATACAGTTCTTTCTTCAGCAATGAAAGTCTGTCAGAATAACTTGTTAACACCACTTCACAGCACTTAATCGACTTTTACCTGGTTTACCACCATGCCAGACCTACTACTTCAAATGTTCGCTGATTGGGAATACTCCCCTATCCGGGTATACTCCCCTGTCCCAACAGTAATTCACAAACAAGTGCCTCTGTGGTTAAGATAGCTTTGAGCTTTGCTGTGTTTATTACTTTATAAAATCAGACTTTAAACAATGCATCAGGGAACGCAATATTCACATTGGTGCTCTCAAGTACTCTTTTGCACTTTCCGAAACCTCTTCAAGTTATGCTCCTCTTCTTCAGAATAATCTTTTCCAGAAGGACAGCCTGCTTGCCACTGTTGTTTACCCACTGCATTAACAACCAAACACTGACAAAGATATGGTTATATTCTGCTTCTTTCTCGGCTTTGGAAATGTGTGTTTATACCAAGTTTTGTTATATGCTTCTTCAAACATGGGCAATAAGCTTAGCAACTTTTGGAACTTTCAGTAGTCCCCTTCTGCCTTTGGCAATATCTGTTGGTTTAAAATTGCCATTATTTTCTTTGTTTTGGCTTGAGTATTGGTTGTCTGCATTATGTTTTAAAGTATTGCCCCATCTTGTTGCTGGGTTATCAATAAACTTGCATGCTTCAAGACGGTCATTTGGCTTCGAAAAATACTGTTTTCTTTGGTTTCTGATAGTTCGGTATTCCAATTTGCATTCAATTTTACTTTCACTCACACACAAGTGTTTTCTACTTTGCAAACGCCTGTATCGAGCATGCGAGCGGTCTCGGAGCACTCTGCGGTCACCATCAGCTGGTAAACTCACTGGGTAAGTCATGCGCGTCAGATTCCCTGGCTGCTCACAGGTACTCTGCTTCAATGGCTCTGCGTGACCCAGCAATCTGCTGCTTTTGGTTTGCCACCACCTGCGCCACTTGTAAAAGGAGATTCCTTCACTCTGGAGGCTTTCTGGTGCTCGCCGGCCATAGGGGACAGCGTTGTGGTGAAGAAAGCTTTCCCCACTTTCGCTTTCCCGCTGCGCAGCCACTGAAAACAGGTCCTTGGATGGTAAACTACCCTGTTTCACGCTTCCTGCTGCACAACCTCTGCAATTAAGGCTTCTGGAGCAAAAGACCCTCTCAGGACCTGCTACTTTTCTCTGCTCAACAGTGGTCCTGGCTTCTTCCTCCTCCTCCAGGTTCTGCTTCTGCTGCTCACACTGCTCTCCCTGGTCACTAATGACCTGCACCTGAGGGGGCCTTTTAAGCTCCCCAATTTCGCTCGGCTGCGGGTCATTTCCACTAACAAGCTGGCCTTCTACATTTTTCTTCCTCTTTAGCCCTCTTCTTCATCCCAGTACTTTGGGAATTATGGTACTTGACGTGCCTGATAAAAAGGTTTATTTTTCTAACTTGATTTTTTTCAGTCTCAAACTCATTTCTGTTCCCCATAATATTTGTTAAAGGAATATCATATGGATCAATAACAAGACTGGATTGTATAGAGGAATAACGTTATTCAGAGTTTGAATTGTTATTTTTCACCTTTCACTGTACCTTTTGGGAGTTAGGGGAGCTTCTAGTTTTATAAGTCTCCAGGGTTTTTATTTCTCTCAATGCCTAAGGGTTTCTGACCCAGAGATGAATATTTTAGCCAAGATTTTAGCGATTCGGCTTGTAGAATGCTTGCCAGATTTGATATATCAAGACTAGAATGGATTTATTGCAAAGGGGCTGACCCAGCTCAATCGTTCATGGTTGCACTTGGCCTTTGTCCTAGCGTGCAGGTCCTCGTGGTTCAGAGAAAGCATTTGACTTTGGAATGGAGCTACCTGCTCAGCCTATTGGAAAAGATGGGCTTTGGTCCAAAATATCTTAACTAGGTCAAATCGTTTTATCAGGAGCCCCTGGTCAGGAAGAGGGTCAATGGGATCAAGTACAATGGATTTAGATTGCCTAGGGTTACTAGGCACGGGTGTCAGTTGTCTTCGCTCCGCTTTGCATTGGGGTTGGAGCTACTGGCAGAATGGAGAAAAAGAGACCTGTTGATGGGAATGTTTTCACAGAATATTGTTTCTCTTTATGCAGATTGCCTATTATACCTGGATAATCCATAGGTTGTATAGAGTAATATACTTCAGAGAATTTGGGGTAGCATGCAGGGTTCAAAATCAGTTGGAATAATTGTTGTATAACTCATTTTGCGAAGGAGGGCTGGTTTTGTCAAAATTACGGATTTGCTATTGGGCTTCACAACTGGGGGTTATTACGGACCTGAAATGTAAAACACTGCGAACCATATGGTGCAACTGGAGCTGGCAGGCCTGAGTGGGAAGGGCTTGGATGCACCGTTATATAGGTAGAGCGGATTCCCTAGTGCCCCAATGGTGTCATGGGTGATGGTGGTAGCTTGGGAGGGCCAGCTACCCTCTGTAGCTAAATAATGTGGCCTGCTCTATCCAGTCGCAATCTATCTCGGCTCAATAACACTGTATCAACCATTAGACTCAGTAAGACAATGGTGGACCGGGGACACGAGGGAGCTCAATGATAACAGCCAGAGGGAAGGGCTTCAGTCCCCAAGAGAGATCTCCTCGAGCTCCAGGCTTTGTCTGATTCAATACAAATGTATTACTCCCAAGACAGGTTGCATAAAGTGGGGAGGAGCCAAGATGCTAGGTGTCTAAAATGTAAACACACCGTTGGCTACTTTTTTCATACGGTCTGGAACTACATGTCTGTTTTTGGGACACGGTCTTGAAAGAACTTTCTGGAATGGTGGGATGAAAAGTGGCCCCAGAACCCGGGCTAATCTTGCTGGGCATATGGGGAGGAGACTGAAAGGCCCAACGATATGTGAGATTTTTTTGAACACCTGTTTCACTGTAGCTAAACCTGATAGTGAGGTGCTTTGAGGCACTGTTAGCCCCCTGAAACTGTCCAAATGGAAAGAAGATATGAATAAATTCAGACTATGAAAATATAATGTATCATAACAGAGGATGGGATGCCAAGTTGGAGAAAGTGCAGGGATGCAGGGCAGCCTCTCAGTAGAGGGCATTAGTAGAGGATGGGGTAGTGGGGATAGATACCTGCAAGAGGAGGTTCAGGGAAGGGTGAAGACATTCATTGCATCACATGGTCATCCACATGAAAGATGTACAGTTGGTATATTGGTACTAGTTATTTTTTATCCCTCCATGAATTTGGTTTTAAACATATCATGAAAATTAAACCAATCAACATTTTGTAAAAGCCCAGCATGATTCTCAAAGTTCAGCAAGACCTTGGGGTAATGCCAGAGTATGGCCAGTGTGGTGTTGTGAGGTCCGTTCCTCTCTCCGGTCTATTCTGTCTATCAGCGAGTAAGCAGGGAAGGGAAGCAAATCGAATCTCCTGTATTTTTTTCTGGTGTGGATTGGCGCCCGGTGTACATAGTGCTGCTTTGAATCCCTTGGTTCTGCAGTTTTGTGACCCACACATTGCTCTCATTGCTTCTGGAGCTAAGTGCTGTGTAGCAAGAGGCATCTCCTAGTTTCCTTTATTCTGCAAACACGACAATACTTTTGGGATAATTGGATTCCCCTTTGTCACACCTGTCCAGATAAACCAGCGAGTCACTGCGAGGAGTTCTGCAGCTTGTGAAGTCAGCGCTGGACGAGAGGTGAATGCCTCCCTTTCGTTACACCATTGCGTTAGACTGCAGCACTTCCTTGATTGTCATCGATTGGAATTCTCACTGCAGACTTTGCCACATTATTGCTGCAAATACACATTAGCACTTGCACTGTCAGTTTCCGCTTTTCTGGTTTCCTGCAGTTCCTTGACTGCTGGGCCTGGTTTCTGCAGTGAAAGGAGAGGAACCAACCATGTACGATTTGCGCAGTAAACCCGTATTGAAAATAACTACTTCTATTCACCCACCAGTTGTACAGAGGAGAGGTGAAGTAGGGCAGGAGTCAATTCCGTTTGTGCCGACTGGGCCAGTATTGCAGACTGGAGTTGCAGATATGATGGCCACTGGAAATGGCCAACCTGTTACGGTCTCAAAATTGACTGAATATGGCAAGAGCGGCACGCAACATTGTATCTCCGTAACTGACTTTACTGCACCAACCCATCTAAAAGAGAAATGTTCACCGTTGACCCAAAAGGTCATGGATGGAATGGGACTAAGGGGGTATGTAAAGAGATGCCAATGGTGCACAATGTGGATCCTGAAGCGGAAACTGACTTGGAGGCAATAGGAGCCCACCTATTGATCTACACGTGAATAACAGCTGTCTTAATGAAGATCATATTGTTTGTGAAGCATACATTACAGATCTCAAATGTTAGGGCTGTGGAAGGTTTGGCTTCTAATGCCGTAAGAAAGCCCGCTTACGAGACCAGTACAGTGGCCCTTACACTTAATAATTTTTCCATGAGGCGAAAAGATGCTTCATCAGCCTTCAATTTGCTAAAGCAATTGCTAAACAGAAAGAATAGAGGATTTTTTCTACGGTGGTCGAGTAACTTGGCCGATGCCGGGAACAAGCACAGGCATCAAGCCTGAAGGATGCAGGAGAATCTCAAAGGGATTAGACAGTAACTTTATTAGCGACCAAAGTTTGATTGCCAATGTTTTGTCGGTTACCCATGAAATTCCCAATTTAGTGTCACCTATGAAGGGTGGTTTGCTGTACTTGGATGCACCGTTCGGAGACAACCCAAAGTTGTCCGTCTTAACGGAACATTGTATTGGCTTACCTGGGATGGGTGGGGGTGAAGGTGTTGTGCCATCGCAAGGCTTACCCTATACACTAGGGTAGGTGGATGAACAAGTGTGAATGACCACTGTAGAGATCTCTGCCCTAAATCTGCTCCTTGGCTCATTTGCTTCTTTATATGAGAAGTTAAAACTTGAGCTGGAGGTTCTACCTTATATTTGAGCGAATTGAAGCGGGGAGTGACGGAAGTGAAGGGTTACTATGGGTAGTTGGTGGAAACACCCACCGATACGGCCAAGCACCATATGTGCTGAGGTTGTACAGAGCCTGATGATAGTTGATCTGTCACCGGGTGACGGTACTTCTGGGGATATAAGATTTGGGGAGTTGGTTGTAAGAGCGGGTGAATGTGGTAATTCCATACTACAAGACCAGCCAAAAGAAGATGTTGATAATCAAACCTTAGAAAAGAAAAAGGGCAGAAACATAGGCTCAAGAAAATATTTGAGGAACCTCCCGGTTCTAAAAACTCCACCCCCCCATGGAAAATGATGAAGGGGTTTGAGAGTGGGCTGAGTTTGAGGAGTCAGACTTGCTGGAGGCTCCTCAAAACATGAGGCCAGCAGGGCACGATTTTGCATCTTGTAATTCACTAATTAGGGTTGATGAGGTTAGAAGTGAGCTAACCTCTGAATGTGCTACTCAGACGGAATCCCTGTCACTGAAAACAACAAGGTCTGCACAATGGGTAATGGGTCAGGAGTTTGTGCCTGGAAATCAATTGAGGATGGTTGAGCAGACTCTGAGGAAACTAACGTGTGAAGGTGTTAACTCAAACCGAATCCATGTCTCAAAAAACAGCAACAATTGCACAGTTGGCTAATATCTCTTTGCAAAAGCGTGGGGGGGTTCCTCTGTGTTAGCAACTACTAAAATTAAGGAAGTTGGGGTCTGCGGAACGGCTTTGGAGTCTGTCTGGTTAACGACATGGGCTGTCAAACTGAAAAAATTGATTGGGGGGGGTTGGTTGCCCCACCCGCTCTGCAAGGAGGCTCTAGTCTGAGGCCTGAAATGGGCTTGGTCGGTGATGGGGTTTCAGCACCGGATTTAGGTGGTGGTGGTCAGGGCGAAGAGAGGTGGGTGTTTCACTGTGCTTTGTCCCCGTAACTGGATAGCGCCCAGAAAGGACCTCCGGCCATATACACTGATGGAAACAAACGCCCAAGGATCCCCTCGCTACCACTGGGGGAATTGACTTCGTCCAGGACAGATTGTGGGGGAACTTTGAGTGGAAGGAGTTTAACGCTTGGGCTGACGGTTGTAGATGTACGGGTTAGCCGAGAGCAAAATATCCCTTGAAAAATTCTGAGGGGGAACTCGCCAGCATAAGGAAGTTCAATAAAGCAAATCTGTTTATCCTATTTGGAGGTTCCAAGGTGAAAGTGTTGGTTTTGGAGCGGCTGTTTGCCATTCCAGAGGAATTTCCTCTGAACTGTTCCAGTGTTCTGAGATTACTTCATGAAATTCCACAACTTTGATTAGTCCGTTCAAAATATAATTATAGAATATTCTTTCCACATATCAGACGAATGGGTACTGTGCAAAGGGCTGTAAAATCTGAATTGGCAGTGAATTTGGTAATTGCTGAAGTAGACTCTGTTTGTCACCAAGGTTATGATTTATATCCCTTGGAAGATCACAAGGTAGTGAGAGAGGAAGAGGAAACCTCTCATTTTGAGATAGAATATAAACGAGGATTGGTTCGACCTTTGAGGGTTACTTGTGATCTAACTGGAATGACTAGGCCCACCTTGGAACAAATGGGGAAATCAGCTGTGGAAACTAGGCTGACGGGGGAATTGTGGGCATGACCCCCGTCCTCTCTGCCTGGTGGTGGGAACCCAATGAGCGGAAGAGGGGCGGGACTCTAGCACGTGAGGTAGTAGGGCAGCTGTTCTCAGTCATCAGTTAAAATTCCTGGGGATTTACTAGCTTAACAAAAAATAATCTCCTGTAGACTGCTGGTGTGCTATTACTTCAAGAAGTATAGTTGTGTAGAGACGTGTCTGTAGATGGCTATACAATTCTTCAACAACTGGCCACAAAGAAAATGGGGTTAGACCTTCAGGGGGACTGATCACGACTGTAAAGAATACACTGATCGTTCAATCAAAGTTGTTCTTGGATGATATATATGGTATTTTGGCAAGTATAGTCAAATGGGCCCCAGCGCTACTGGTTAATGTTTTACAATAACCCGAAGTGTGTCAAACTACCCTGTTTCTTGAAAAAATTGTCTGATATTATTGAAGATTTTCTGTGTGAACAAGGTGGAGTACATGTGTTGATGGGGAGGAGGATGACTTGAATGCAGTGTGTTGAGTTAGAAGGAAATAGGCATCTAAACCAGTGTGGGGGAGAGGGTGGAATAGAGTGGACGGCTTTCTTTGATAAGTGGGGCCTCGAGATGATGAATGGAAATGTTGAAGGAGATCTCCCCCAAAGCCAAAGAATGGAAGAATGAACGCAGTGTGTTGTGTTTTGATTACATTGTTATGACAAAATGCATTATGTCATTTTGTCTAGAATTTCGAGTTCCATCCACTCTGTAAAGTGACCATAAACCCTAATAGCAGTGTTTGATTTTAGAATTTAATTTGTTCTTCAGCCTAGTTTACCAAACTTAATTCTATCAACTGGAGCTAATCGATTGATGAAGAGGACTTTTAAAGTTCATAAATGTATAGAATACTTTGACCATCTGTAAAGCACAACTTCCTTATCCGAATAAATTGAGATCTTTAAGGTGTGATCTTTCATCTGTTTGCACGATAGATTTGCCAAAGTAATGAAAGTGAGGAGTAAGACCAAGGGGCCCAGTTCCCATCAATGTGATTGTTTGGTTCAGGGGTGGAAAATAATCCTGCATAAAGAAATATGTTGGGATTCGGAATAATTCCACATGTAAAGAATCCTTGATTGGGCGGGAGAAAAAATGGAAACAAGGATTTAAAAATTGGAATAAATCCCACCATTACTATTCGTCTTACTTAGAAGGTGAAAAGATTTTGCAAATCGTCCTTAGCAATGATTCTCAAAAGGTTTGGGGGGGGATTAATAATTTGGTACAGCCCCGGGATGATAGATTAGATAATCCCATTCCGGAAGCAGTTTGGAATGATCATTTTGAACACATTTATAGGGAGCCAGCAATTATTGACCAGCACCTACCCATTAATGCTCCATGGAGTTTGAACATTGGGGTAGCTAAAATTGGGGAAGTTATTAGAAAGTCTTCCAATTCAAGGGCGGCTGGTTTTAATGACCTCTCTAATGCTATGTTTTTCCGATTTTAATCGGTGCTGGCAAATGGAGACGCCCAAGCAAATGGAAGCGATCTCTGATCGTCCCTCTATTCAAGAAAGGCGATAGGAACAATCTGTCTAACTATCTACCAATATCGTTGCTGGACTCGGAAAAGTAAATATTTACCAGTCTAGTCCTGCAGGAATTGTTGGATTGGGCCCTTGCAGCCGATCGCCTAATGACATTTCAAACAGTTTTTAGAAAGGGCATAATTACCTTCCTAAATGGCTTTATAATATCCTGCATACAAGAATGTGCTTGGATGGAGTCTACAAGGCAGGCATTTGTTATTGCAATTGATTTTACAATGGTGCTTGATTCAGTGAACCGTTCATGCCTTTGGGCGAAATTGTACCCCAGGGGAATTCTGCACCCTCTTCTGTCAATATAGATACATCTACATAAGGGGACAGTTTTACTGGTCAAATTGAAGAGACGGGAGGGGGTCTTATCAAAAGGATTCTGTGCTTGTAGGGGGCTGAGACAAGGGCGTGTACTTGGCCCCCTGTTTGTTCAACTTGTATTTGGCAGATTTGGGGGAATGGTTGGGTGCAGTGAGTTTTGTGGTACCTACGGCTATCCGACCTTTCCTACGCAGATGTCATCCTGTTGGACAATACACAAATTGGGTTACAGAAACTGGCCCCCGCAGTAGAAACATACGCTGAGTTAAATGAACTTGAAATCATTTGTGCTAAAACAAATGTACTAAGATTCAGTAAGAAAAGGAAAACACCTTTTGGGCTTCTCTTGGCCAATGTGCAGTGAATAGTTGATCCCAAAACAGAGTCTTATCTCTCTGGGCTTTTTTTTCTAGTCTCTCGGCTATTTGCGATTTATTTTAGAAGGTTTCCCAGCCCATATTGGCGGGAAGAATTCCTCAGACAGCGATTTAAATCTGCTACTGACTGGAGAAATCAAGGTTAGGTCTGGGGGGAAAACTGAAGAAAGAGTTGGATGGTTTGGGACATTGTCCAATGTGTAAGTCTACTAATACCTTGCAGACCCGAGATCATATCTTGGTAGAATGTGAGGCGTTACATGCACAGAGGCTGGATCTATTCAAAAGATTTTTTTGGAACCCAGATTTTGTCAATAACAGCATATTATTTCTTAGGTTGCCTAGTGGGGAGGAAACGCTGCTAACTATAGCAGCAGTAAAAAGTTGGTTTTAGCATGAATTGTGAAACCTTCCTATCTGTATTTCTAAGAATGCCTGCCAATTTGCACCTTGATTTATTGCGTGTTTTGCAGAGCAGGACCTTGATTGGACGGTAATGAAATTAATGTTGTTTGCCTATTCGCACATGCAAGGACACTGCTATTTGCACAAAACAAGAGGAAGACATTATTAGTTAAAGATAATGAATTTGGCTTATGCAGTAAGTGAACGTTTTGTATTGTGTAATCTGATGAAGAGGAAGTAATAATGTGTTGAAATATTAGGAAATGCAATGAAATGTAACATTTTTTAATTTTAGAATGTTTTTGTGTGTTATATTTGTGATTCTTAACTGTGTTTGTTTTAATGCTCTCTGTAAGGCTGCCTAGTTTCAGCCATTATCACAACAACAAAGAAAGAAAAATATAAAGAGGCAGGTCAATGGCGAGCCCTTTTCTGAACGTGCTTCGAAAGCGCAGCGTCTCTTCCACAGTTCCCTTCCGAAACATGAGTGTGATGCGAGCCCAGATTCCGCTGACCGCGACAGCTGTAGTAGTAGCTATTAGTAGATGGCGTTTGTGCAATGCAGCCTGCAGGGGAATGATCACGCAGCTGCTGCCCGGCGGTTAGATAGATGGTTGCAGTCTAGAGGTTGGCGCGTGGCTAAAGAAACAGTTACCATGAAATGTTTTCAGTTATGTTAGTGTGATTTATACCGCGACCGCTGCCTTTTTAATGGTCTCCTGTTATTTCTGTTTTGTATACGAACAGGGCAGTTTCTAGACCATTCAGCGACAGAACTAAACACTAGAATGTGCCCTCTGTCGAAAACACCCCCACACTGAAACTCTGCCCCACACATGCTAATAGGTCATGTAATCAGCGCCTTGATGCCCTAGGGCTTAGTGCGCTATACAAATGGAAAATAAACATTATAACATTATGGCAATATACAGAAAGCTGTTTTTATTAACCCCATAATTAATGTAGTAAATGTAAGAGGTAGACGCAATAATATTGAAATAGTCTTCTCTTGAAACACTTCATGTGTATGTATGTTCATTTTCTAAAGATGTTTCTGCTGCGAAAGAGTTTATTGCTGCTTAACATATTTTAGCAATCATATTACCTTCAGACGAAAGTATAACTAGAGCCCATTTACAGAGGGTAAAGACCATAAATATGTTTTATCAGTTTTAGTTTACTGAAACTTCTCAACAGCAACCGTACCCAGGATCCACAGGGCAAACCGCACATTTGGAAACACATTTCTTTGTATAGTGAATACCCTGACCAAAAAAAATATTTCACGTACCCACGAGCCGTAAATGAGACATTAAAAAAAAAAGTGCACACTACGAAATGGATTCCTTCTAGGGGTTCACATATTTGACTGCTAAGACACCTTGAAATTAAACCATTTACCCAGGATCTCATGCTTTAGTGAAGTCAGGATTTTATCCCTGTCTGCCAGGTAGGGATTCACATGATGTAACGTACCGTTGCGGATATAGTTTGTATGGCTATTTGTTCATGTTTGGTTTCCCCAAGTCTTAAATAATATTTTCTTTTATAAAGATGACATGAAAGGTACACCAATCACGCACTAAACCAACCTGACACTATCTATATAGAAACATGTACAGCAAAGGAGTATCGTTGAAACTTTGTTATTCCCATTCTGAAGAGACTTGGAAGTACCGGGGCACGTAATTGCACAATAAGGTAACCAGCTTTTAATCATTGCAGGAAACATCGTGCAGCGTTTTGCAACTATTCAATTTCTAATCTCCCAATTTTCGCATTTTTAAAGGGACATCTCACTGACAGTCGTTCCCAATTACCCACGCCAATCACCTGTTTAAAATGCTCTGTTTATTACGCAGTAACCAGTTTTTCTTTGTGCTTGAAATGCAAAGTTTAAAAACCACACAAACGGGTCCAGAGCCCCCGAGCATAGGCTTGTTAACAGCTAATCCTGCGGCCCAAATCCCCTGCGTCGTGGGTAGCCACATCCTTTGACCGCCCCTAGAAATTCCCCTTTGTGTACATGTGAGCTTTTTGTCTGATGCAAGATAAGCAGTTACAATAATTAAGGCCACTGTTTTGTAGTGTCTCGGCTTTAAGCAACAGAGCCACCCAGAATGTCCATGATTGCTCTTCACTCACACCCTAGTGTAAATATGGCTAATCACCGTAAATTAATTTCCGCTGCTTGTTTGTCTTTCTGAAGTGGATGGATGGGATTATTTTTATATTGCACTACTGCAAAGTAAGCCGCATCTTGGTGATTATCGTCACTGAGCAGAGCAAAAGCAAGAAGCCCATTTGTTGAAGGGGGTAGTTTTGGAAAGGGTACGGCATCACGGGTGGTTTATTGGAAGGTTGACTGTTCCAGACCTTTGGAAAGGAGAACGTCTTAAGTGGTATAGAAAAGTGCTGATATGGAGGAGTGAAGCAGGCGGGAACGTGACGGAGGCCGAATTTTAGAATCAAGATAAGCATCATTGTGGTAAACCGAACTAAGGGCTGATTTGCAGGAATTAAGCGGGCGGGAAAGTGACGGATGCTGGATTTTTGAATCCAGATAAGGGGCAGCTCATTGCGTATACAGAAGAGTCGATTTGGCGGAATGAAGCAGGCGTGAACGTGACGGACTCTGGATTTTAGAATCCACATAAGAAGGGGCAACTAGACATTAGTTTGCCCGTTTTTTTAATTCACACCAGAAATTAGATTGTGAAAATTGTCTGGAGTCTACCCGTCTTGCTTCTTCCAATACAGGTTAAGTTTCACTGTTGTGTTAAATTGTATACTTTGTGCCCATGGAAATAATTCCTGCACAAAATTACAATCCCACCACTATGCTCGTACCTTTTAATGGAATGTGTCCTCCCACGTGTTCCTCATCTTTGAGTGTCTGCTGCCTCAGTTCTGTTGTTCCGCACAGTTTGCTCGAAACGGTTCACTGGCTTCAGCGTTCACTGTTGCATCACACTCAGAAAAAATGGTTGAATATGTTTTCTTCTACCCCAAAAACGGGATTCAAAAGATGGGCCGATTGCGGTGCTAAAATGTCTGTAACAGATCTGCATCGAGTATGTCTCTGGGGCTTGGGATCGGGCCACAAAGTCAATGACTGTGGCTCCTGTGAAATGATGAGGGTGAAAGCCTTAAAAGAGAGGAAGGGGAAACTCGCCCTGAGCAGGCCTTCCCCCAAATCTGCCTCACTCAGTCAAAAGCTAAATCATCCGAAGACAAGAGATCGAGAGACGTTTCTCCTCACTGATCCAAGAGACGCAGCGAACCTGCAACGCGTTCTAGGGTCGAGGTCTCGCCGCTCTTTATCGTCTTTCTCGAAGAAGTCGAGAAAGAGAGACATTGCGCTTGATTGACCTCTTTGGATTCCTCGCCCGAGGCAAAACAGGTAAGCTTTCCTAGTAAAAGGGCTTCCAAATGCTGGACGTTTATGCGAAGGCGGCAGCACCTACCCCTTTGAAGAAGTCGAAAGCGACTTCTGACCCAATGGCACTGAAGGCCAACAGGGTGTTGCCAAAATCCGCTGTTCCTCGCTCCCAGGATCCCAGACAGAAAGGCCTTGAAGGGCCCCTCGAGCGCCACATGTGGTCTCAACGCCTCAAGAAAAAAGTCAATCTCCACTGCAGCCAACCTCATCGAAAGGGTTGAAGTCGACGTAGTTGAAACCTTCAACATCCTCTTCATGCTCATCAAAGGTTTTTAAACCAAATGCGAAAAAAGACTTTAAGTCTATGAGCTGTATCTATGCGGAGGAGGAAAGCCCTGTTTTTGGTTTTGGGCTGGATTATGGCCCTCCTGGTGTACCAGAAGAGCTCATCTCTGAGGAATTTAGGATGAGGGACCTGGTAGACGCACTTAAAGAGGCCAGTGGACTTGATACTTCCCCTGAAATAGAATTTGACACACCTGAGAGAACTGGTCATGCTGATGCATTTTCCAGATCAGTGATGTCTAAAGTCAGAGTATTTGGGCTTGGGGGGGGGGGGGGAGATCCATGGTGGACTATGAGCCGGATGACTTAACTGGGATTCTGCATACAGGGCTGCCTAAGGATCTTATAATTCCTTTCCATACAGCGGTTAAGAACCAAGTCCTGTAAATTGGAGAAAACCAGATTCCACTCCTGCAGTGAGTTTAGATTTCACACAAAAAATAGGCCTTTCTCCATTTACCCAGACAACGTTTTTAAGCACCCGATCCAGAAAGCCTGATGGTACAGGCTTTCCACCTCTGCTTAGAAGGGGGCTGCGTACCCTACAATTCCCCCGGACAGGCTTGATGAGAGGGTGGACACCCTGGGAAGAGAGTCTTCTTAGCTTGGAGCATGGCTCTGACGGTGGTCAACGCTACCTGTGCCTTTAGTCTAGTTCACGTATTCCTTGTGGGATGTGATTGCTATGGCAGCACAACATGTCCCTGAGGGGGAAGAGAGAGGGTTTTCTAAACCTCATTCAAGATGGGAAGGATGCCATGTGTCAGACACTAGAATCGGGCTTGGACACCACAGACTGTGTAAGTCGCTCCATGGTGGCTGGTACTGTTCTCAGACAATTTGTCTGGTGAGGAAGTCGGGCTTTGCACTTGATGTGCATTCCATGCTTTTGGACATGCCTTTTGAGGGATCACAACTATTTGGATCCAAGGCAGATGAAAGCCTAGAGAAACGGCACTCCTCTAAGGCAGCCCCTAAATCTGTTGGTGCTGCAATTAGACAACCTCAGCAGGGTCGATCTGCTTCTTCGATTTAAGGTTGGAAAAACCGGCCATTTCGTTTTTTACTCCTCTGTCGGAAGAACGAGGGGTCAGATTTCCCACATGGGACAAAGGAGGCAGCTTCGTGGCTCCCGAGGATGTGGAGACAGAGGTACTGCTACACCTCCAGCCTCTTTGCCATCCACAGCGGCTTCAAAACCACTTTGAAAACATAAGCCACAGGACGGTGATGGTAAGGGGCAGGTTAATCCATCATCTGGAAGAGTGGTAAAGTATTATTTCCAATGCTTGGGCGCTGCAAACAGTTGCCCACGTGTACTGCCTCCCTTTTCTGAAAAGACCACCCAACTGTCCCCTCGAGGCCAGTCCTTGAAAGTACCAGATCCACCCCTCTGACAGGAAGTTCTAGTCCTGTTGGAGAAAGGTGCAATCGTACCAGTACCTGCAGCTGAAATAAATCAATGCTGGTACTCTCCTCATTTTCAGATTCCAAAAAGGACACAGGGTTGCAACCCATCTTGGACTTGAGATGCTTGAACAATGGTAATGTTTATTCGCAAAAAAAGTTCCTCAGGAAGGACAAGTTCAGGGGGGTCACTCTCTTGCAGATCCTCCAGCCACTTCAGCTGCAGGATTGGATGGTGTCATAGGATCTTCCGAATGCTAATGCCTATATACCTATGCGTCACAAGCACAGGTACCTGAGATTCACCATTGGCAGCTCTCATCAGTTTTGAGTACCGCCTTTTGGCTTGACCTACGCCCGAGGGTCTTCGCCAAGCTGATGGTGGCGCTGATAGTGAATATAAGGAACGGAGGGATTCGCATCCACCCCTACCTGGACGATATGTTGATCAAAGCCTGCCCTCCTGAACAGGCTATGGAACATCTAGACAGCACTTGCCACTCTCTCCACAAGCTGGGTTTCTCCCTCAATATCAAGAAGTCCCACGTGACACCTTCCCAGAAGCTGCAATTTATTGGAGCAGTCCTGGACTCTTCCACTGGAAATACGTTGCCACTCGAGATAAGGGCTCTTCACGTATTGCGGATGTCAAACAAATTACAGAGTGCTCACAGTCTCCCGGCCTTCGATTTCCTGAGGTTGCTGGGCCTCATGGCATCCTGAATTTTTCTGGTGCCAAAAGCCCATCTGAGGGCGAGATCCCTTCATTGGGCCCTGAGATCCCAATGGTCGCAGTTCTCTGGCAGAATAACGTATCTGGTGCAGATACCGAGCAAGGTCGCACAGGATCTCCTGTGGTGGGCCATGTCAGAAACCAGAAGGTGTCTAACCCACTAGTCCCTGGGGATCTGTCATCCAGGTGGCCGGAACACAGTCATCTCTTTTGGATCCAGTTCCTGGGGGTGGATCAGTGCAGGAAGATCACATGAGTGAGGGGTCTTCGGGAGTGGGACACTGGGACACCGGGTGGATAGACGCTGTATCCCCTTCCTTGTAATACCTTTACCCCATCCTACCAAATAGGATATTTAGGAACTCTACCCCCACGCCCCCTTTTACAACACAGACACTTTCACACAGACAGCCCGCTATGAGGGAATACAGACTTAACACCCTACCCATATATCTGATGTGTCCCAATACAATGGTTAGGCGAGGTCCAGCAATTACTGACCATCACACACACCTGACTTCCATTAAGCTCCCCCACACGGGTAAAAGGCAGAGCACTAGAGCACACTCTGAGCGAGGCAAAGCACACAGGGAAACAGTTCCGAAATGGCATTTTAACGACAGAAGAAAGACTGCAAAACCGAAGGGGATCACAAAAGGAATTATTTGTCAAGGAACTATTACTTTCCTGAAAACTCGAAAATAGAAAGCTTAAGACCAGGAAACAAGGCTGAAGAATCCTGCATTGTGTGTCAGAGGTACCCGGTGCCCTCCCACGTCAATAATATAGGCGGGGAGAAGCGTCAGCCCCTGTGGTACTGTCCTTGGCTCCAAGAACAAAGCAGCGCCAGTGAAATCAATATAGCCGTTGAGTAGGGAGACTAATACAAGACCGGACTGTGTCGAAGCCAAGGTTGCAAGCAGCAACATTGTATGGTGAACGCTGGAACGAACATTGTTGAAACGCGTGTTATAAAGGACGCAAGTAAAGTTGAACTTTTGATGAGTGATTGAAACCAGGAGAGAGCATATCACATCTGACAGGAGGGCACTTTCACTGGCTATCCATAAAGGACAGAATACATTTCAAGACCATGACGGTAGTTCATAGATGTTTATTTGGGCAGGCCCCGGCCTACCTTAAAGAAAGCATTCTACAGCATGTACCTAGGTGATCACTTATATCAGAGGAACAGGGACAGATCAAATGCCCGGTCTACAAAAGGGCGAACGGCATGGGTCAGGCTCTCCCTGTGAAATCATCCAAAAAGGAACAGTCTACCTATGCAGGTAAGAAACGAATCAAACTGCACCACTTTCAGAAAAACCCTGAAAACACTTATTTAGGTGAAGGCTTCGACCTAGTAAATCTGCTTAGTCACTCAGCACTTGTCCTGTTTTATATGGAAGTCCTTTGTCTTTGTATGTGCGCCCGATGCACATGGGCTTTCGTCACATTATAAATAAATAAATAAAACAGTTTAAAGTCTTCGATCTCTGAAATAAAGAAAGCTTGGCGTGCATTCAAGAAGTCCATTCGGAAGTCTGAGAGCGTGGGCTTGACTACTGGCGTGACTAGTGGCTTGTTCATTGGAATATTTAGAAAATGGACTGGCTACATTGTAGCAGGCAACTCTGCCTCTGCATGCTCCTCCTTCCGTACTTCACTTCCTATAACTTCCCAATGCGCACGCATCCGCGTGCACGCATTTGAGAAGTCCATTCGGAAGTCTGAGGTAGGCTGCTTCGCTGTGACACGGGCACTGAGCAGGAGCAGCAATTGCTGTGTAAGCATTTTTTCTTCTGCTTTTTATTTTGGTAAACTTAACTGCTGGTAGTTGTTATTCATAACTAAGATATATTATTTGTTTAACCCTGCTTAGGTGTCATTACTTCTCACATAGTTAAAAGCGTTAGATGAGAACAATTCAGCGCAAATATGCGGATATCTAAATGTATCAAATTACAATACACAATTCCCTGTAGAAATTAATGGAGTCACAAACGAGCAGTGGATTCAATATTATACTAATGTGTATGCATGTCCTAAGATCAGTATGAAGAGCTGTGCTCTGAATTCTAGTACCACGTATCGGATGAATGTTGAAGTGGAGGAAATGTTATATTATATAATGAAATCAAGTCATTCGAGAGCACCCGGCCCTGATGGTTTACACAATAGAATGTTCAAGCAACATCTTCAAGAGTGGGCTACGATACTTGGTAGAATATTCTATGTGCTTACTACTGGAAACATCACCGATTTGTGCCGTCATTAAATAATTGTCCCCATATTCAAGAAGGGCGATCGGTCGTGTCCTGCCAATTACCGACCGATCGCCCTTCTTGATGCTCCGGGTAAGATTTTTTTTCTAGATTTATTCTTAGGGACTTTAATCAGTGGGCAATTACAAACTCACCGAAACCCCTTTCAAACTGGATTTGTGGCAGGCCTAGGTATATCAATCAGCTTATTAACTATTACCGCTATCCAACATAATTTTATTGGTGGACAACCTCTCTAAATGGCCTTTGTAGATTTTCAGGCCGCTTTCGATTCGGTTTCCAGAAAGATCTTATTTGATAAATTGAAGAGTGGACTGCCCGTCAAGCCTCATTGCATTAATTCAGGCCCTCCATACACATAAGAAAATTCAAGTAAGAACTTCCATGATGGGTGATTTGACCCCATTTATTGAAACTTATCGAGGGCTGAGGCAGGGATGCATACATGACTCTGCCCTTTTTATATCAGACATGGGTGATGGATTTCGGGACATTAATATTGATGGCCCTAAATTGAATGGTCAGCAAATCTCAGCATTATTTTATGCAGAAGACCTTGTGTTGATGTCAAAGACACTCCAGGGTCTTCAGCGTCTTTTAGCTGCTTTGTCATCTTATGTTGACCAAAATGTGTTGACAATCTGAGTAAAAAGGAAGTGTTAGTATGTAACAATAAAAAGGGATCTGGAAGACTTAGAAACTGGTTGTCCCAGAATACCGCTTTGACGAATGTACAAACAGTATATGTATTTGGGCGTATTACTCAGTAATGCTAGAAATGATAAACCATATCTTGCGAATCTTGAGATAAAAGTATCTACAGGAATATCTCAATCATTTGCTATTCAAACAAAATATGGAAAATTATCACTTATGCCTGTAATAACATTTTATAAACAAAAGGTCACTCTGATTTTGTTGTATGGGGCTGAAACAAAGCCCACAGTCTCTGAAATGACATTACAGAAACTTGAAGGTCGATATTGGAGGCGCATGCTAAGTCTGCCAAATTGTGTCCCAGTTGTGTGGATTCGGTATGAATTGGGTCCGATTTCCTTGTATTGCAGATATTTATGGTTAGTAATTTCATTGTTTAGAAAGTGTCTGCTGACACCAAATTCAAATATGTTAAGTTTATTGCAAAGTATACATTTACATCAACTCACAGATTTGTCATGAAATGGATGGATATAGTCATTCAGACTTTGGCTCAAGGAGAAATGTTGATCCACACGCTAGAGAACCCGAACAAGGCATAAACTAAGATTTTCCAGCATGATTGGATTCGTACTAGAGGCACATGTCTGAAATATAATGATTTTAAAAATAACCCATTTCAACACCAAAAATGTTGTACTATTGAACCATATTTGATCCAATCACCACAAGCGTCACATAGGCTCGATTTCCTTCGACTGAGATTTAGTTTATGGCCCACTACAGACATTTTAAATAGACGTGGGGAGATCTCTAATCGTGAAAATGTCTGTCGATTTTGTCTGAGTATGGAGAACAAAGAAACTTTGCAGCATTTGATCATTGACTGCACGATGCTAAATGAATTACGCACACTGCACTTCACAAAATTGGCATTGGAGTATCAAACAGTTACCTATAAACAACTGTGGCAAATCTGTCATGATCCCTACCCCCAACCCTCATAGGCAAGTTAGTCTTCCCCTTGGAGCCAAGTTAGGGTCTCCTATTATGGCCTCAAAGGGCTTGCCACCTTGCCAAAGACTCTCCTGGAGTCAGTCCTGGCACATCTGGCACCAGGCTGATGCATAAATGTGAAGGTAATATGGGGGCCTGGACTTCGTAATGGGCTGGGTCCCACATGGAGGCTCCCACATAGCTCAGTTCCAAGAACTGAGCCATGCGGTCTAGTGTTTTGGGTGTTGTCGGGGCCTTGAAATTCCTGGGGCTATATAAGCCACGCCTAAACAGAGGAACACGCTCCGCGTTACTCCGCGGTTAGCAGTGTGATGCTCACCGTGTCCAACTGTCTCCTGAATACCTTACCTGCTGAATACTGGAATCGTGCACCCTGAAAGAACAAGAACATCATTACTACAGCACTTACCTGTGAGTACGATCCTGTCATCGGTCCATCTCTTAGCCGGTCCAGAGAACACCAGCATGTAGGCGCTGCATCCTTTTCCGGAACACCAGCATCTAGGCGCTGCGTCCTCCTCTGGAGCACCGCAACCTGGAAAGGAGAGAGAGAAAGAACAGCATTAGTGAGCACCGAATCATTCTTGTTAAGGAAGCACAAGACGCTTACCTGATTCGAACGTCTCGTGGTCGGCATCCATTCTGGAACATCACAGCGACCTGCAAGCAAGACAAGAGACACAGGTTAGCACAAGAAAGGCAGATGAACGCTGCGCACCGCACATTACTTTCAGAATAACTCGGCGCAATGCGCATTCACTCACCAATTCATGCTCCACGCCGATCCGCATGGCAACACCAAAATAACTTTCGACACCTAGAGGAAAGAAAACAGACATTAGCAAATGAATAAGGAGGAAGAAAGAAAGAAGAGAGACTGATATAGCAAAACTGTGAAAAAAACTACCTTAACAAAGTTGGAGTCCCAGCAGGACTGGACTCGCACAGGGCTTGCACCCGTGAAGTAACTCAGTCGCAACACGCTCACTCCATCTACGAGCCCCTGCATTGAGAAGCAGGACAGAAAAATCAAGGTGAGGACAGGTCTGAGGGAAGGTCTGGTTTTCAAGGGAGGCGGGGGGTTAAGCAGTAAGGAACAATTAAGTTTAAACCCCGTACTCCTGTATTGCAGGCCCAACTCTCTCTGAAGCATTACCAAGGGAAGAGGTTCGAGGGGGAGTGAAGGGTCCAGCCAGGCTGAGTGGCGTCCCTGTGGATACCAGGTGAGCGTTACAGAATCCTTTTTACGGGTCATCGGATTGTAAATCGAATTTCTGTTCTTACATTTTTATATACACTGAAATTAATTGAATAGAGTTGTGCAAATGGTGATTAATTAAGAGGCCGATTATTATACATTGTGTCTATATGCAAAACTCTATTTTTATGATTGTGAATTTAATTAATTTTAAAACTGTAAATCATAAGAATTGTATGCACTTTTGTATTCTGAATTTTATAAATTGTAAAGTTGATTTATGAGCTAAACCAACAAATGAAAATAAAGAAAGCTTGGAAAAGTAGAGAAAGTTGGTCCGAGCCCGGTAGAGGGAGATAAATTGAAAGTTTTGTGTTAAAGTGGGTCTGAGCCCGGTGGAGGGGTACCTTGGCTGAATTGAAAATCACCTAAGAAGTTGTAAATGTGTAATCCTGAGAAGACAGGAACTTTAATGTTTGTCGTGTTGCATCAATCCCTCTGGAATAAGAGACAGAAGGCCCTGATGTTGAAGTTTTGAACACATGCTTGTGCTAGAGAAGCCAACAAGTGTGCTACATTTCGTGTGCCGACTTGTCACGTGCTGAAAACGTGGAGAAGGGAAGCCAAAGGCTTGAATATCTTGCATATCATTTCTTGAACACTTTTCTTTGGTATAACCTTGTTTCCCACACTATTTGTATGTAGAAGTAAGGATTGCAATAGGTTTATTAGTACAGTCCCTTAAACAGACTCAACTAGGACTGCGTTATCATTTCATGGTCGTAGCTTACTCCCAACCTTTTAGATTTAGGATTAGATAGGTGTTTTTCAAACCCAATTGAAGTTCAATAAACACCCTTGAACTGTGATCACTTGTGTCTGTAATGCTGTTGGTTACCATGCCTTCCTTACATCCTGCAAGGAGAATGTGTTACAAAGGGTACCTTTTTGGCTACCATGGTCAAGTTTACAGTGGTTACGGATGCCTCCATCACAAGTTGGGGGTGGGGAGGGACATTCCAACAGCCTGATGATCGGCAGATTCTGGTCTCAGTCAGAGTCCAAACTGCGCATCAACCTTTTGAAGCTGAGAGCAATCAAACTAGCGCTATTGGCCTTCCTGCCCTCTGTACAGGGGAAGAATGTCCTGATAATGACTGACAACATGGTGGTCAAGCCTTAACTCAGCAAGAGAGGAGATGTAGGGTCGCTAGCACTGTGCAGAGAGGCAATGCAGCTTTGGTTTTGGGCACTGCAAGAAGGAATCTCTCTATCGGCCGTTCACCTACCTGGAGAAGAGAACATGACAGATGCTCTGAGCAGGCAGAGCACAGTCGTGCACGAGCTCCCATTCGTGGGAGAAGTCCTTCAAGAGATCTTTGTCCTTTGGGGAACCCCTCAAGTGGATCTGTTTGCGTTCATTGTCAACAGGAAGTGCAACCTATTCTGCTCCAGGTAATTTCCTCAGAGGGCGCAGCTCTAGGGGATGTGTTCGTAGTGGACTGGGAATGTCCACTTCGGTACACGTTTTTTAGCCTGTCCCACCATTCCTCATGCTCTCAGGAAGTTGAGAAGGTTTGGGAAGGTCATGATCCTGATTGCTCCAGATTGGGCCAGAAGGACGTGGTACCCAGAACTTCTGGTAATATCCATCTGCCCTCCAATTCCTCTTCCCCTAAAGAGAGGATTTGCTCTTGCAAGAGGGGGGAGGTCCTCATTCTTCACCCTGAAATCAGGACCCCCAACCTTCACGCCTGGTTTCTGAGAGGTTAAGGTACAATGATTGGGACCTTCTGGAAGATGTCATTGAGGTGTTGCTTTCGGCCAGAAGGCCAGCGACAATTTCTATATACTGTTGCAGTTGGAACAAGTTTTGCAGCTGGTGTAGAGCTAAATAAATTGACCCTTTCACTTGTGACACCCCTTCTGTGTTGTCCTTTCTTCTATATGGCTACAGGCTTCTATGGCCAAGAGCTCTCTGGCTGCTCTATCAATTTTTAAGTGCTCACTGGAACAAGGTTTCTTTTTCAAGGTTCCTATTGTCATTCAATTTTTGAAAGGGTTGACTAATATCTTTCCACCTGTTCCCTTCATTTTTCCGGTCTGGGACCTCAACCTAGTCTTGAGCTTCCTGATGGGCGCTTCTTTTGAGCCTTTGCATTCCTGTCCTCTTAGGATGTTTTCCTTAAAGACTGTGTTTTTGACAGCCGTTACCTCTGCTCGCAGGGTTAGCAAGCTTCAAACGTTGTCATCTAAGCCACCTTTTACAGTATTTTATGAAGACTAAGTAGTCTTGAGGGTTTGCCCTTCATTTCTACCTAAGGTAGTGTCAGAATTCCACTTAGCGCCAAAGATTGCTTTCCCTGCTTTTTACCCTCCTCCTCACCCTTCAAAAGAGGAGAGACTCCACAGACTGGACTCTAAGGTAGCATTACTCTATTATATCAATAGGCTCCCTAAATTGAGACAGGATGATCAACTGTTTGTTGGCTATTCAGGCCACAGGATGGGACAAGCGGTTACAAAACAAACACTGTCCTGCTGGATAATCCTTTGCATTTCCGAATGCTACAACCTGCCTGGGAAAGGAATTCCTGAAGGTCGAAGAGCTCACTAAAGTAGAGACATAGCCACTTCTCAGCCCTTCAGAGGTGGGTGCCCCTGCAAGACATTTGCAATGCCGCCACCTGGACTTCGTTGCATACCTTCTGTGAGAAACCTAGGGCTATTGTCCCATGTAAACCCAGATAATCCTCTATTTAGGTGGCCTGGGGAGGGCCATTGCTTTTTGATCCCATCCCTGGGAGTGGACAAGCGAGGGAGGATTACCTGGTTAAGGGAGTCTGAGGCTATATTCATAGGGGTGCCCCAGGCAAGACACATTATACCCAAGAAACAATGAGAAGGGGAAGGAGTCCCAAAAGCCTTCATGAGGTATTCTGACTTGCTTAACCCTGACCCAGGTCTAATTACTCCAAATTAAAAGGCCATTATTCATGGCCCAGGTAAGAAGAGGTAAAGAGTTAAGTACGCCAAGACTAGAGAATGTTCTGATCCACGCTATCACTATCCTAACAGTATTCTGGTAAATAGAAGTAACCCTCAATCCCAATTCAATTCCCCCGCCCCCATTTCCCATCTGAAGCTTTCATGGGATATTTGCAATCCCATTCCATTTCCCCATTCCCATTTTCAACCAATATTGGGAAGAAGAAGCAACAGAGAGTAGTGAGGATTACCTGCATGAAACACCTGGAGAAACAAAAGGAAGACTTCCACCTACTACCATTAGGTTGTCCTATTAACTTCACACTGACTACTCTCACGTGACTCTTATGTGAAGTATAAAAGGTGTGGTTTTGCACAATCAGGAGAGCAAGCTGTGAATCCTGAAGGAAGCCAAGGAGCAGGGAGCTGAAGGGAGAGGAGCCTGGAGGATCCGGAGAAGAGCAGCGTGCCGAAATGCTGGCCTAGTGCCTGTGATGGGCTGCAGCGTAGCTAGGGAGCCATGTCTCCAGGAAGCCGGATTAAGGCAGCCCGTGTCCTGCTGGTGGGATGTGGAGGAGTGCTCGGCTCGTTCCCTTGGGACATGGGCTGGCCCCAAGGGGGTCTGAGGGGCAAGTGGTGAGACCCTGACTTCGATCCCATATGTCCTGAGATGACTGCTTGCCAGCGCAACCCCACCAGGTGTTAGGCAGAAACCTGTGCAGTTCCCTCTGGGACCACTGCAAAAGATTTAAGATAACACTGGTGTACAGCGGTGGGATTTGTATTGAGTATACACTTTAGTGTGCTTTTTGAATACTTTAGGACAACTAACCAGAAGGCTTAGCACTAAAAAGCTGATTTTCTAACTGTCTGCTATGGAGAGTTATACCCTAGAATCATTGTCTGCCAAAACTGCTGATTGCTTAAAAGTATTGTGTAGACATAAGAATCTCTCTGAGAAGGGCAAGAAAATGGAAGTTAAAGAAAGATTGTTAGAAAACCAAAGTCTGGGTGGTACAGAGGAATCTACCCCCCAGCAAATGTAGAAAACAGTGATGCTATTGATCTAAATCAAAGTCTTGATAATGAGTCAGAAGAGGAAAGTGAACCTAATGAAGTTAGCCACTCTGAGCCTCTGTCTGCCTTACCTACTGGGCCTATACCAGGTCCCACATGTAACCCTGCTTATTTTGAACTTGAAAAAATGAAGCTTGAATTAGAGTACAAACGTTTTATTGCTCAATCTGAAAGAAACCAAGAGCTAGAGTTCAGAAGAATGAATGCCCAGGCTGAGCAGAAGCAAGCTGAGTTAAGACTCAGAGAAATAGAGCTTAATCATGAACTAGAAATGAAGACGTTGTCTGTGGAAAATGCTTCTCTCGCCTCTGGTTCCTCTAGGAGTTCCAGTCCCAAAAGACCCCAGATGCCTAAGGAATTAGTGGGTATGTATGAACCTAAGTTGGGTGTGTTGGATTGGTTAAAAATGTTTGAGTATAATCATGGGCTCCAGGACATCACAGGGAATGAGTTACTTCCCTGGTTGTTCTCTAGGCTTCCCCCTTTTGCAACTGATGTGGTAATGGAGTTGGGGGAGGTGGATAAGAAGGATTATGAATGTGTGAAGCTAGTTTTGATAGCTAGATTTGGGAAGACCCCTTCCCAGTACCTTAAGAGGTTTAGGACCCTCAAAAAGCATGATGGTACCCTTTGGACTATCTGGGTGAGGGAAAGTTTGAAACACTTAGAGGGATGGATTAAGGGTTACAGGGTTAACACTTATGAAGGAATGAAGAATCTTGTAATGTTGGAGTCAATTTGTGATGCCTGCTCTCCTGAGCTCACACAGCACTTGGCTGATTCAAAGGAATTGGATTCCAGGAAGTTAGCTAAGGCTGCTGACTTGTGGGTTGCCAACAGGGCCACTCACAAGGATTCTGGGGCTACTCAGAAAAAGGATGAGGGAAAACAGCCAAGAAAGGACTCCAAAGAGAATTCTAATAATTCCAATTCCAAAGAGGGCCCCAAACAAAACCAAAAGGGTAAGCCACAAGGGAAACCAAATCCAGCTAGTGTACCTTCTGGTGCCAAACCAGAAGGTCAGAACAAGCCACCATTCCAGAAAGCATTTGGTAAATGCTTTGTTGGTGGCTCTACTGACCATGTGAAAGGAGATCCCAGATGTAAGGGTAAACCTTCAGGGGTCCAGCTTGTCTCCTTAGCCTTCGCTCCAGAGGAGGAAGTACAAATGGCAAGTGGAAACTTTCTATTGCTGGCTGATGAACCCATTGGAGTCTCAGACAGTGTTTCTTTAGTGTCTCTGGGTTTGTGGGAACAACAGAACTTGGATGTCTATAATTCTATCCCAGATAATACTAAAGAGTATTATAAGGACAGTGTCCAGGTGAATGGTCAGGAGACTCCTGCCATTAGGGACACTGGGGCCAGCATAACTGTGGTGGACAAATCGTTTTTTCAGGTTGAGGATGTTGCTAAGGCACCCAAACGCCTCACCAAGTTAGCTGGAGGGCCTGTGCAGATGCTTCCCCAATTACCTGTTCTCATCCAGTGTAATGACATGACTGTGAAGATACCTGTCAGTATACAAAGTGAGGTGCCAGGAAGAGTTCTGCTGGGTAATGACTTAAAAACTCTTGGAGTCGTGTCACATACCCCCAGACCGCCTAGTAAAAGGTTACAGGAGCTCACCAGACCTGCAAGGGAGAGAACCATGATGTTAGGCAGAAACCTGTGCAGTTCCCTCTGGGATCACTGCAAAAGATGTAAGACTACAGGTGTTTGGCAGTAAACCCACTTGGTAGCAGTCTGTACCACACAGATTCACTTGGTAGCTGTGGCTGAGCAGTAACACTTCCCTCAAGAAGAGTTAGTCAGTATACAGAGTATTCACAATAGGTCAAAAGAACACAGTAGAACAAGCAAACACTGACCAGAGCTTGGTGTAAAAGAGATATAATTATTTATTTAAAACCACATCTAATAAAACACACAGGCACTAATATTAAGCAGTTCGAAAACATGGTCACTAAAAGATAGACACTCCCTTAAACGAATATTAGACAAGCCTTAAGTAAAGCCCCACTTATTTTCAGACAGCGGTGTTCGCTTAACGCAGATGGCGCTCTAATAATTGGGTTTGAAAGGGAGAGAAAGGCAGAGTGTAAATTGAAACAGATCCCAACACTTTCCCAAGAACACAGCAAGAGAGGAAGGCAGAATCAACCCGTGAAGTTAGAGTTCAGAAAGCCGGATCTACTTTAAGAGGATCAGAACGAAATGTGTCCAAGGTCACACGGTTGAAAAGTGCACAAAAGTCTCAAAGGTTCAGAAAGAGTTGGACCAAAAGAAAAGGACCAGTTAGATGGTCAAGGCGGCCAGCCAAGTCCAGAAGGTTAAGGGATTATTATTACCTTGTAGCAATCTTTAGAAAGGGAGGCCTGGCGGAAACGGTACCTTTAAAGTGGTGAGAATACTCCAGCGGGGGCAGTTGTTCCTGGCAGCGGATGCAAATCGGTGCTTCGTTCGGGGGAAGAGAGGATCTCGTCGGGGAGGAAGACAGGAGTACGTTGCACTGCCAGGGAAGAAACCAGCCGCGGAGTTCTCAGTTAAAAGGAGCGGTCCTTTTATTCGTGGTCCAGTGGTAAGTGACTATCCGGTTGCCGGGGTGCTTGGCACGGGCAATTCGACCACAAGACGTCCTGGGATGCGAGGAAAAGAAGGTAAACTGGTTGTGCCCACCAGTCAGGGGAAGAAGACTCTCGAGCCGGGAGATCTTCTCGGTCGTCGGGAAGTGGTGAGTCGGTTCCGCAGGGCTCCACCGGTGGTGTCGTCATAGCAGGTCGGCTCAGCTTCTCCCTCGTCGGATTCTCAGGTCCTGTGGTGACTTCTGAAGTTCCAGTCCCTAAAGCCCTGCTTTTATGCAGCACACCCCCATTCACTCAGCCTAGCTGTCAATCAAACATGCTAAGTGGTGAGCCGGCCGGCTCACCACTTGGGCCAATCACACAAGAGTGCGACTTGAGTTACCAAGGTAACTCAGTCCAGGGTGCCTAAACCCCCTCCCACACCCCCTATGGTATCCAGACAGAGTGGCACCACTTTTGGAGGCTTCTGTGGAGAAGCCCGCCAAAAGTGGAACAAAGGGCTCGACTTGGGTTGGAGTCACAGAAGAGAACACAAACGCCATTTTAGAATCGAGTCCTGGCAAAAAATACCAACCGGCGAATTAATATTAAATAAATAAACCGGCTGTATGTTCGAGGCTATGAGAATTAAATAATTAAAGTTGGTAGCCTCGAACAATGGGAAAATCCCATAGGGATATATTCGCGGTCGAATATAAAAAGTAGTATCCACTGCCACCAGCCAAAACTCGATCCGGGGGGACGGAGACGTGCCCCCTCGACTAACAGACCCCAGGGCAATCGAATTGCCCCGGCCAGTGCGTCCACAATATGATGGTGTGTATTGGTTTCAGTTAATAATTTGGGACTAGTAAAGCCAATGGTGACTTTACATGCCCTGGGAGACAGTAGACAGTCCCAGGGTATGGAGTCTTTGGTGGGGTGTCACTATGACACCCCTGTGTCACTGCACGGAGGGTGCTGTGTAACACACATAGTAAAAACACATGCGACCCTATGGAGTAAAGGACCCCATAGCCCATAAAACACATTAACAGTCAAAGGAACACCATAAATCATGTCCAAGAGTGGGAGAAAAAGAGTCTCACTCCTGGCAGGAGAAAAAAACAAACTCCAGAAATCCAGCAAAGCTGCTGGGAGACTCACTAGGTTAGGAAATTCAGCCTAAACAGAGAATTCTCCCTAACACCGGGTGAGTTTCAAAGGGGAAAGTGATGAGAAACTTAGCAGAGTGCGGCTAGCTAGACCGGGAAGGGAGAAAAGACCGAATTTGCACGCGGCACAAAGTGGAAAGCAAGCAAGAAAGATAGCGGAAAGTAAAAGGAAAACGCAAGAGAGGCGCTGAGAGAGCGGAAAGGAAGAAAAAGGCTTGAAGGTAAATGAGAAGGGTGCCAGTGACCCGAAAGTGCAAGTGAGCACTGATGACCAAAACAAGTGGGCAAGAGGCACGGAAAGGAAAAGGACCTGTGCATGGGTGCACGGAAGAAAAGAAATTAATGTGCTAGAGGCACAGTGAAGAGAAAGTGAACCCAAACGGAAGGTGCCAGGGGCACGGCAAGCTGAGAGATACAAGACAAAGAAGGTGCAAGTGAGCACGCCAGAGTGGAAGATAACCAGGGGGCGCAGGAAGCACCTAGAAGCGGAAAGGATAGACGAGAAGCCAGTACAGGAAATACAGAGAGGGGCCAAAGATCAGAGTGGTCGCGCTTCGGATGATCCAAGAACCTAGCATTTTCAAAAGTCTCTGATATTACCCCATGAGAAGGTTGTATGTGAAAGGAACTGTAAACAAGAGAAAGGCGAAGTTGAATTTATTTTGTTTAAAACTGATGAAGCCTAAGCTTGGGGAAGGGGAAACCCTGCGAGGCCTAAGAGAAACTCTGTTGTTAAACTGAACTTGTGTTGGAAACTGAAGGGAACCCTTAGAGGCCTAACAGAGGCACACTTTTATTTATTGAAACAAGCACGCATAAGCTTGGGGAAGGGAACCCTGAGACGCCTAGAAGAAACTGTTATATTAATGTTTGATTTGTAACTTGGAAGGAGTGAAGCTTGGGGAAGGGAATCCCCAGGAAGTTAAGACATTGGGGCTTGTTGAACAGAGTATAAGAACGTTGCGGAGAAGAGCTGATGAACAACTTCTTTTTGATTGTGCTAAACATTGAGGATACTAACCAAGCCACACCTCGTTAGAAGATCACCTGAAACCAGCCTTGGTATATATTTCTTTTTGAATTACTATTTTTCCTTTAAACAGACTTCCTACCACATTTGATCAAGGAGTGAGGGCAAGCATAGGTTTAGACACAGACTGGTTTTGGACTTTCAAATATCGACGGCCAGGAAACCAGATTTGGACAAGCTTTGTTACACAGCATGAATCGGAAATGCATTCTCCCTTCACACCTCCTACAAAGTACTGCTATGAGAGTCTATCAAAGATGAGGAATACGTGGGTGCACACAATCCATTAGAAGAACAAATTACTTAGCCCGGTAATGTTCTTTCCACTGAATGTTCCTACCATGGATTACTCATCGCCCTCACGCCCTATCCTACCCCTCTGTCGGAGAGAATTTCCACGATTTACACCTTCCTCTCTGTTGATGCTCACGCACACCTTCCTCTCTGTTGATGCTCGCGCCTTTCTCATTTTCAAGACAGCTGTGCTGATGAAGGGAAAAACACTAACCGGGGCAATGGGCCCGGTTTGTGCCATCTATAACAACGTCATACTCAAGACTGATGGACACCGTCGAGGGACAGCGCCCTCTGCTGTGAAAAGTTTGAGCAGCGAGCTGGATATTGAAGTATATCAAAGATGAGGAATCCAAGATGAGGAATACGTGGGAGGGTCATCCTGTCAAAAGAACATTACCAGGGGTAAATAATTTGTTTTTTATCTGCAAGACGAAGCAGGGGGGATTGGGCAAAAAATAAAGTGAAGGTAGCATACCCGACATGTTATACGGCTCCTCCATCCCAATCCCCCGTTCACCTCCATCTTATTTTCTCCACAAGTGCTATATACATACTTTTCAAATGATCGCATTGTTTTAAGTATAGGTGCCTTGTGGCCGTTGGTTTCCCATGGGGGACATTGAAAGATCCGCTAAAATTGGCACACTGCAGCATTGAGTTAGAAAGTGAAAATAAATGTGCAAAAAAAAAATTCACTTTACTCGTTTTGTTTGTGGATTGTGTTTTCTTGCTACTGCTGTCCTAGTGATAGACCATTGGCTTCATTTTAGTGTTAGAGTTTTGTACAAATGCGTGTTATTGTGCAATAGAAGATATAAGAACATGCTACTGATTCTTGTACCCCGGCTGTTCTTCGAGTCTGTCACCTGTGTTGGCATTGAGTTTGCTTATTTACTGTAAATGTGCTTGATGTGCAACACATAACACCTTCAAACCTCTGCCATCATAGTAATAAGGACTTTCAATATAGTAGTAAATACCAGAAATTCAAATGTCTGTTGGTGCTTAAAATCATAGAGGCTCGTTTTGGATTGACTCATAAACTCATAAACAGGGAGAAGTGGACCGCCTATGAATGCGCTAACAGCTGACCGATGGTGCATTTCTAACAAGAAAAGCTCAGCAGACCCGGGTTTCCTTTGTCAGAATGAGTTGTAAATACCCTCTGCAATGTCCGTGCACATCGTACGACATTTACATGGGTCCTACAGTATGGAATATTGCGCCTTTTGCTGGTGAAAAATATGTAGACTCTGTAGGAATCCACAGAATCTTCGCATGGGGGTTCAAATTTGCGAGGTGAAATGGATGGGGTAGCAGTTTCGGTATTTACATGGTTCTTATATTTTGTGTGCAAGGTCTGCATGGTCCAAAAGGGCCTTCTTAGTGTTGCTATCAAACTTGCGTACTCATTTCACAAACCACTGATACATGAGACCATGCTAGCCCTTCTGATATTGAAAACTGTGACCTGAAGTATGTGCAGAGATCTTTCATCATTCACTCTAGCCATTGAGGTGCATTACTGACCATGATACGGGTAAGTAATAAAGGCATGAGGATTCTTCCCTATTAGCCAAAAGGAAGCATTAACATCATCTTTTTGGGTCACAACCTGCTTACCCATAGGATCCTGTGAACCATCTGAGGGTCCTGTCTGCAAAATGAAACTCCCTGGGCCTACAACATTCAGTAGTCTGCCTGCATCCCTGCTGACAGTCTGGAAGCCACCTGGAGCACTGGAATTGGCTTCCGGAGGGTCGTGTGAGTCACTGTCTCCCTAATTGAGTCTCTCCTGGGCGTCCGTCCCGGATCTCTGCATCTAAGGGACAAAAGCAACACAGGGTAACGTTGGGCTGGTGAGGGCTAGGACTAGAACCCCCTGCTTGTAAGCTAGGATTTTGCTGACCTCATCCTTTACCTGACGCCTACTTGGACGCATAGGAATTCTTCCACCAATTGACTGTCCATTCATGCCAGAGCTTCTGTTAACTCACAGGACTAAATAACCTTGCTGTTTTGTACCTGGTAACTGTCTTTTGGTTGCCTATAGCCCCTTTCTAGCCCAATATAGAACGTACATCTGCTTCTCGTCAACCATCCACCATGTCCTTTTCACACCCACCTACCCCCTTGTGCTGCACCGTTTCTTCACTCCCTCTGCCTCACCATCTTGCACCCTCGCCCAAGGATCGCAACCTTGGGTTCCCCTTTGATGAAGACCTCTGTGTGCAACAATTCATCACTACAACGGCTTCTGCTCCTCAACATTTGGAAAATTCGCCCACTTCCGACTAACCACTCTACTCTCTACCCTTGTGCTCCCCTGACTTGACTACTGCTAATGCCTACTCACTGGCCTTCACGTCTAATCCTTACTTCCTTTTGACAAAGTCCTCAGCATTGCCACCTGCACTCTCTATAACCTACCCAGTTCCTCCCCCACTTCTTCCTACCAACCACATACTGGTTGGCTCTCCATGCACACCCTCCCCCTTGTCAGATTCTTTCACCTAGTCTACAAAACTATCCATGGTCTTACACCTCAGTACCTGTCTGATTGTATCTCTGTTTATTCATTACGTTGGTTCGCCTGCTATTCCTCTGCACTCAATCGCATGGTCCGATGTCCTCTCTGTGCTTCTTCTTGCTTCTGCTCATTCTTCCTACCCACACTGCTACAATGGAACCCAGTGCCCATCATAATCAAAGTTAGCCCAACTGTGGATCTTCTTAAAGCTTGGCTTAAACTTCACGTACTTGTTAATGTGGGAGCTACTCCTGCCCTTTCCCCCATCCCGCATCCCTGACCTCACTGCTCCCTCCATAGATGTTTACTACCAATGTAATTTTAAAAATGTATATAGTACTTTTTCATTTGAAGCACTTGCCGCCTTGGGTTAATGTTACCTTTTGTAAGTCACTGATTTCTTATGTATATGTTTTCTATTTTTATTGTATTGAGCCTGGTATATGGGAAACGTTTGAACTGTCTCACCGCTTGTTTCCATCTTTGTGCTATTGTGCAGGTGCCCTTCTGGGGAAAGCCTCAGCCCTCAAGAAATGTGTTATTATAAGTCCTTTCCGATCGAAATAGACATCCCTGTTCTTTAATAATAATACAATAAATAAGCACTTTATTTCAATGGCTTCAATGGTGCACTGGAATTCAACAGTGATCAATTTGATGTGGCCTTAATGCATTATGGCAAAGGTGTTAATGGCACTGAAAACAGTGATGTCTTCTGTAGAAGTAGCAGTGGAAAAACGGTGTGTGGTTCACTGTGCCAGCAGATAGCGAAGTTGAGGCCTTGAGTTCCAGCAGGTACATCCAAGTGTCTGTGATAAGATCGTGAGATTCCCCATCCTGTAAATGAGGAACATACTCCATTTTCCGTCACGCAGAGCCACAGTTTGCTACAGCTGACAAGGAGTGGGCTCCCTCACTGCAAGGTCTAGAGCTGGCCATATTTATTTCATTCTACAGTGACATAATTGTATGGACATTTCTGGAGTCAGGTTCACAAGTCCTTAGATGGATCAAGAGCCCACAAATAGAACTTTAGTTGGCTGTGTGTTAAGGATGAATTACATGACTTTTACCCCTCACTGGATGTGCTTTGACAGTAAGTGCTGCCTTTAATACAAATGCACCCAGTACACATGGACATTTCCCCAGTGAGTAGCTCTCTGCATGCGTTTGAAAAGGCATTCCACAGGGTTCTGAAACTTTGGTAAGCATCGCACAGATCCTTTGCTTTTGGATGGGCTTGCAGTCCGATCTCTTGAACCTGATGTTCTCACCATGCCACCAACATTGTATCTGCTGGGATGACTCATTGCAATGTCACACATTTACTCATATGAACAATGCGTTAAATTGGGTTACTAGTGTCTTGCAGCTGCTAACCAACCCTTGGAAGACAAGCTTGCATGTAAGCCAATCCTACAAAATTTGTTAACAAAGTGGTAGGGTAGCCCCTGAAGTGTCAGTGTGGATTCAGGGCAGTATATCATATAGAACAAACAAAATTGAGCGATCCACACTGTGCTCAATCATAAAAATGACTGACCTTATTTTACTTTTCATTACCAAAAAATGTTCTGTGCTCATATGTAGAGTCACTGGTAAGAAAGTACCAAAGATATGACTGGAAAAATATTGACCATTTATTAGTGATGAGACACGAAATTCAAAAAGGTAAATAAAACAAAGCTTGATAATAAATTGTTCAAACAAAGAAAAAGGACATTTCTTTAAACATGAGAAACCAATTCAAAGAAAATATTACATTCAGCAATAAATACCAAAAACAATGCAAACAAATATAAGAAAACAGTAAAAATAGTATTAAACAGGAGTAGATACAAATGTTGCTCTAAGAATAGACTTAATATTTGTTCACAAACTTTACTGAAAATGTCTATTCCTAGAGAGTTCTCTATTGGTGTGTGTCATGATCAGTGTATGATCATGTTTTGTGATCTGCAAACGTGCCGGTTTTTAAGCAAAAATAATTATCAGTGCTGCTGATCTAAATATTCAAACAAATGAGTACTGAAGGCATGTTTCGGCTATCACCATTTTGGTGGGCATGGATTTTGATGCCTTCCTCAGGGCAAGACAGACCTAGAAGGAGTCCTGGAAACAAAAAGGAGGCAGATGTATGTAGTTGTCAGTATGGTGTTTTTCTAGCATATATAAGGTTATCTTACCAAAAAAACTTTTAAGAGGGATCGTACTGCTTGTTTAGATTCAAAACAAAAAGGTGTCCACATAATACTCACCCTGTGTGTTAAACAGCGGTATGCAGACTAGGGGAACTTTTGGTTGCTGGCGACAGGCTTTCCTCCATCCTACAAAATTGAACTCACTCCATCAGCGGCAGATCCAGAAGGTTTAGAATTGGGGAGCTCCAACTTGCTTATCAAGCAGCCTCCGTAGGTTGCGAATTGGGGAGCTCCAACTTGCTTATAAAGTAGCCTCCGTATGAGCCCAAACAAGCACTTATTACATGGAGCTCATCAGGCTTTTTCTGGGGAGGAGCTTTTTGGGCAGTTGTCCAGTAGTACTCAACTGGACACCTCTGCAGTGACCCATGGCCCTTTTCAACCAAAGATCAGTCGGGCCAATGCAGCAACTGGCCAACTTGTCATTCAAGACATTGCTGGAGAAAATGAGAAGCAGCATTGCAAAGAAATTGAAATACACAAATCAGAGCTTGGAGATATCGTGATTAAACTGCTGTTGACATTCCTGCAACATGTATGTATTGTATTTTGACTACCTTTGTGGACCCACATTTTAAAGCCTGTGTCACAATACATATTCAGGCTTGACTGCATTAGAGGCTTTGGCAATAGGAATAGACATGGGAAGTTGTGGCCAATACCATAGTGGGCCATAGACGTCTGAGCAGCATTTGTCTGAGGTGAAAGTGGGCACACCCAGGAATCAAAAGTAATTCATGCCCAACCTTGTAAACAACCAGAGTGCTGGTGAATGCTCCCATTTGCATTTACTTCCCAAGTTTTCGGATGGTGATGATGGACAGAAGCTGTATACAGGGTGTTGGGGGATACCTGCATGATACACCAGAGTCTACTTTGATAATGGTTTGCTACACTGGAAAGAAGGACACTAGTGTAAATTATGACATATGGATGCTGCGAGCTGCCTACTAAGCAGTGTCTTGGAAGACATAAAAGAGGAAAATGAAAAGTATAGGCCAACCCTTCCCTCCCCCCCCCCCCCCCAAACTTATGATTTTGTCCACCAAGTCTAAGCAAGTGGCCCTTCATTTAGGGCCATGGTATCTCGGACTGTTTCCTCATGGATCTGAGGACCCAACTCTAGATCTGGCAATTTATTTCATTTCATGCTTATGTTTAAGTTCAGGGACAGGGAAGAGCTACGGGAATGTCCCACAACTATAGTGTTGTAAATTTCCCATTTGTATGAGGAAACTAACGCAGCGCTTCCTGCAATGGCAAACGGAGAGGGGCACATCAAACGACAACTGACTACTGACACATTTACCCTTAACCTAAAAGTAATCTGGCCAAAAAGAAATTATAAATGTGCCTCCACTTACCAAACTGTTGGGGTTATAGAATTCCCAGAAAATGCTCACTGAAGAAACAGCAACTTCCCCCCAACAACATTTGTAAGAAATGTTAATACACGGTAATGAGTAACTACACCACAGACAGGGCAGCACGTCGGATGTTATTTTTGTGAAAGAATTTCTAATGTATTAAAGATTTCTCCAGCATGGGGTCTGGCATGGATTCACATGCTCATGAATATTCCCCGTCGTCAGGCTGGGAATCCTCGGTAAAGAAAAAACCAGTATCAGTTTCGTTTCTGATCTGTCTTTCGTAGTAATAACCAATCACTGGTCTCTGCGTCATACTGACCACAGCCAATGACTGCCCTCTACCTAAGCACCGCCTCTGGCAGCCATCTTCAGATTTTTACCGCACGTTCATGTGTTGGGATCCTCGTGCTATTGCTCTCGAGCGTTAGTGCTATTTTTTCACGTTTTTTCTCAAAAACTTCGTTTTTTCGGTCAGAAGAGCCTCAAGCTCTCCACCGACTCTCCATCCGATCAACGGGGACCCGTGTCGGATTCGTCTGCCCCCCTCAAGGGTGAAGATTTCGTCGAGCTACGCTTTTGGAGGACTCCAGAAGCTTCTCAGGCCCGGACATGGCCCAGGAGAAGGGAAGCTCGACGCCCGGAAAGCTGTTCAGGATCTGCCCTGGATGCCAGCTGCAGAACGTCTTTAAGGAGGACGAACACTCCTTTTGTCTCTACTGCTTACATGAGGACAAGACGCACGTGGAGAAGGACTGTGCATTTTGCGGCAATATGTCGGAGCGGACCATGAAGGACCGCCATCAACGTCTCGCCAACTGGCTGGAAGGGAAGAGCCCGTCAGGCGAGAAGAAGAGGAAGAAATCCGAGCGGTCTTCTAAGACCTTTGAGGACGCCCCGGCGACAGGGGTCCAACACAAGGCCAAGCACCGCGAGTCCGCTGGCACCGGGAGCGCCGAACGGTCGGGCTCTAGGGGCGCCAGGCAGGGCGCGCCCTCCCCGGCACCTTCAGCCACGAGCCAACGCTCTGGGTCAGGTAAGAGGAAGGGCGAGCACCCGGCGAAGCTCCTGGAGAGGCCCCGGTCGAGCTCGAAGGCCCCATCGGAGGGGGAGCGAGGCAGTGCCCCCCCCCCTCAAGGATAAGGCGGTGAGCGCACCTAAGGTGGTGAAGGCCTTAATCCATCCGGCCAAGCCCTCTATCGATACTGTCGCGGCGGCCCTGGCTCAGCCTGTGGAGGCTACACCAGTGGTGGCGACCTCGGGGCTCAGAGTCTCCCTGCCACCTCGGAGGGAGTCCTCTTTTGTGCCCATCGATAGGACCCCCGTGAAATCCCCGGCGGGGAAGAAAAAGGGGGGGCAGGGCGTCGTCGTAGATTCGGCCTCAACCTCGGAGGAAGAGCTGATTGAGGTCTTAAGCCACGGCCTTGGCGTGGAAGAAGACCGGCCCGTCGGGATGGATCTCGACGCAGGTGACGACGACATCGTCGAGGGTGCCGACGGGGCCCCTGATCGCCCGTCGGATTCCCCTCTGCCAGCGCCGCGAGACAACTCGGCGGCCATTTTGTTGGCTATACAGTCCTTATGCTCAGAGATAAGGACGAGACTACCGTTGCCGACGGAACCTCTCCCGTCGGGGGACCCAGAACCGGGACCTTCTGGTGTTCCCCCTACCAAGAAAAGAAGGATCCACCCTCCGCCTCCTTTTCAGCCGTCGCGCCCCTTCCAGCCCTCCTCCCCGTCCACCCGAGGGGATGATACGGGGACTGACACGGCAGCGACGGGTACGGACGACGAGGATGTACCGTCGTCGCCTCCCACCAGGGCTTCTCCGCCCGACGAGATTGGATCGTTCCACTCCATGATCACCAGGGCATCCGAGCTTTTCCAACTCTGCCCTGAGGAGAAGGAAGGTTTCCTTTATCAGCGGCGCAAGGCCAAGAGGAAGACGGTCCTCTCAGTGCCTCTATTGGACGACATTTGGGATGAGGGCCTCACCCTCCTCAAGAACCCTTCCACGACGCCAGCTAGAAGAGACCGGTACGAGAAGAAGTACCGGGTCCCGGACACGGCCCCCCTGTGCCTCCGGGCGCAGCCTACCCCGGACTCCGTCGTCTCCGCGGCGGCCAGGAAAAATGCGGGGGGGGGGTGCGGCCTCCACATCGACTTCCCCACCGGACGGCGAGGGAAAGAAATTGGACGCTATGGGACGCAGAGTCATCTCGTCTGCGGCGACGACGATTGAAGCGGCCAACGCCTTGGCTATCGTGGCCCGCTACGACAGGGAGCTCTGGTACAAACTGGCTCCCCTACTGGACTTCTTGCCGGACGACAAGAGGGCAGAGGCCCTGGAGATCCTGCAGGAAGGTGAGATGGCTTCGGACCACGCCATTACCGTTGCGACGGACATCGCCGACACTGGGTTCCGCCAGTTGGGCAACGGCGTTTGCCTTAGGCGGCGTGGATGGCTCAAGGCTACGGACTTCCGTCAAGACGTTCAGACCAGAGTCCTGGACATGCCCTTCGATGGGAACAACCTGTTTGGGAAAACAGTGGACGATTCCCTTCAGGCCATTAAAGCGGACACCGAGACGGCCCGGGCCCTTGGAGTTCTGCAACGACGACGGACGCCCTTTCGGAGCAGCGGAGGCAAGGGTGCCTCCAAAAGTTCAGGCGGCGGTTTCTCCACCTACCGTCAAGCGGCCCGCTCGTCGGCTCAGGAGGCCTACAGAGGACGAGGCAAGTCTGGCGGACCCCGCCGTCGTCGCCAAGGAGGTCAAGGCGGCAAAGCCTCGTCGAAGCAGGATTGAACCGACCGTGGGGTCAGGCCCCCACCGAAGCACCCCGGTGGGAGGCCGGCTGGCGAGATTCGTCAGCGTGTGGGAGTCCATCTCCACCGACCGTTGGGTGCTGGACGCCTTGGCCCGGGGCCACGCGCTCGAATTTCAAAGAAGGTGTCCGCGCGTCCCCCCCGTGGCCAGGAAAGAACTTCACGTCCCTCAACTTCTCCTGGAGGTAAAGGCGATGCTGAGGAAGGGCGCCATCGAACTCGTCCCAAAGAAACTTCGGGGCTCCGGAGTTTACTCGAGATACTTCCTCGTGAAGAAGAAGACGGGGGGATGGCGCCCCATCCTGGACCTGCGACGTCTGAACAAGTTCATCAAGGCGCAAAAGTTCCGGATGGTCACCCTCCAGCACGTCCTGGGTCAGCTGGAGGAAGGAGACTTCCTGTCGTCGTTGGATTTGGAGGATGCCTACTTCCATATTCCCATCCTAAAGGGGCACCGAAAATTCCTCAGGTTTGTGGTCCAAGGGCGTCACTACCAGTTCAAAGCCCTCCCCTTCGGACTACGGTCGGCCCCCAGGGTATTCACCAAGTGCCTTGCACCGGTGGCGGCGCAGCTGCGCCGCGAGGGGATCCACGTCTACCCCTACCTGGACGACTGGCTCATCCGAGCCAAGAGAGCTCGCCCTGGATCACACGGCAAGGACCGTCCGACTTCTCACAGACCTGGGATTCTCCGTGAACTACGCCAAGTCTCACCTGGTACCCGCGCAAAACGCACTGTTTCTGGGAGCGAAGCTCGACACAGTGCCTCTTCTGGCCTCCCCGTCGGAGGAAAGGACCAGGTCCATCCTGGGCAAGGTACAGCGGATGTTGGTTTCCGACGCGGCCAAGGTGAGGTCCATCAAGTCCCTCCTCGGAATGATGTCTTCCTGCATCTACCTCATTCCCATGTGCAGGCTCCGGATGCGCCCGTTGCAGGAGTTCCTGGACGCGCGCTGGATCCAAACGACGGGCAGCTTCGAGGAGAGGATCACACTCGACGAGAGTTTCCGCCGAGCGGTCCGGTGGTGGGGCAACCGCACGCATCTGACGGCGGGCATGGACTTCCAGACCCCAGACCACCAGGAGACAGTGACCACCGATGCCTCCCTGGAAGGGTGGGGAGCGCACACTGAAAATCTGCACGCGAGAGGCCTTTGGCTCCCGACGGAGAAGTCCCTCCATATCAACGTCCTGGAGCTCCGTGCAGTGTTCTGGGCCCTCAGGTCCTTCCTTCCGTCCCTCAAGGGCAAGGTGGTGAGGATCTTCACCGAAAACACCACCACCATGTTTTACATCAGGAAACAGGGCGGAACCAGGTCCCCAGCGCTGTCCACGGAGGCGCAGGACCTGTGGCATTGGGCCGTCGCCCAAAGGATGTTTCTGGTGCCGTTTCATCTGGCAGGGATAAAAAACACCATCGCCGACTCACTCAGCAGGGAGCTGCGCTCGTGCCACGAGTGGGAACTACGGCAGGATCTAGTGGATCGCCTCTTCCGACGGTGGGGCACACCCCAGATCGACCTGTTCGCGACGGCGACGAACTCCAAGTGCCGAAGGTTCGCCAGCAGGTTTCCCCAGGCGAGGAGCATGGGCGATGCCTTCTCGTTCCCCTGGGAGGGCCTGTTCCTCTACGCGTTCCCTCCTTTGCCACTGCTAATCCGGCTCGTCAACCAGCTCAAGAGGTCACGGTGCAGGAGGATCCTCGTCGCACCTGCGTGGCCGAGGCAGATATGGTTCCCGGACCTTCTGGACTTGTCAGCGTCCCCGCCAATCAAGCTGCCGGTGGACGCGGATCTTCTCTCCAGGGAGGAGGCGCCATCCTCCACCACGACCCGAAATCGCTGAACTTGCAGGCCTGGCTCCTGCAGCGCTAGAGTTTGGAGGATACGACATACCGGCCGACTGCAGAGAAGTTCTTGCAAAGGCCAGGGCGTCCTCGACTCTTAAATGCTACGGACACAAATGGAAGAGGTTCTCTGTCTGGTGCCACGCACAGAAGATTAACCCTCTACGGATTACGGCTCCCCAGGTACTGCCGTACCTGCTGACGCTGGCCAAAGCTGGACTGGCACACGCGTCCATCAAGATTCATCTTGCTGCGATCTCCCGATACACCAGAACCACGGGCCGGACGTCCTTGTGGTCTCATCGTCTGGTGAAAGAGTTCATGAAGGGACTGTTCAGATCGTTCCCGCCGGTGAAGGCTCCGGCCCCGGCGTGGGAGCTCAACGTGGTGCTGACCAAGCTCATGGGACCTCCATTCGAGCCTCTGCACTCGGCCCCGTTGAAGTTTCTGTCGTGGAAAGCAGCGTTTCTTGTGGCCATCACCTCCGCACGACGGGTGGGAGAGATCCAGGCCCTTTCATGCAAGGCCCCGTACTTGACTTTTCACGACACGAGGGTAGTGCTCAGGACGCACCCCTCCTTCATGCCCAAGGTACCGTCGGACTTCCATCTCAACGAACCCTTGGTGTTGCCTGTGTTCTTCCCGTCGCCTTCGTCGCCGGCTGAGAGGACTTTGCACTCGCTGGATGTGGCTAGAGCGCTGAAGTTCTACGTGGACCGCACGAAGTGTTTTCGGAAGACGTCACAACTCTTTGTGAACTTTGGACCTGTCAATCAGGGGAAGGCTCTCTCGAAGGCTTCCATTTCCAGATGGCTCTCCGGCTGTATCATGTACTGTCATCGGTTGGCAAACCGACCGCTGCCTGGCCGTCCGAGAGCCCATTCCACCAGAGCGATCGCAGCTACCACGGCGTTCCTTTCTGGTGTGCCCCTGCTGGACATATGCAGGGCTGCTACGTGGAGGTCGACGCACACCTTCACGAAATTCTACTGCGTCGATCGGGATTCCAGGGAGGAGTCCAGGGTCGGCCAAGCAGTGCTGCGCAACCTGTTCGCCAGAGGTGAGCCTGGTGAGGAGGTAAGATGCTTAATGTTGAGTTGGATGTACTGCTTAATGTTGAGCCTTTGCCACCTCCCATGGTTGTGCATGTGTGTACTGCTATGTATTCTTTATTCATGAGCATGTGAATCCATGCCAGACCCCATGCTGGAGAAAGGAACAAGTTACTTACCTGTAACTGTTGTTCTCCAGCATGGGTCTGGCATGGATTCACATGCGAACCCTCCCGCCTACCCCTCTGCGGCTCTTCACTTGGTCATACTGCCACTTCACGTGCTTCCAAATCTGAAGATGGCTGCCAGAGGCAGTGCTTAGGTAGAGGGCAGTCATTGGCTGTGGTCAGTATGACGCAGAGACCAGTGATTGGATATTACTACGAAAGACAGATCAGAAACGAAACTGATACTGGTTTTTTCTTTACCGAGGATTCCCAGCCTGACGACGGGGAATATTCATGAGCATGTGAATCCATGCCAGACCCATGCTGGAGAACAACAGTTACAGGTAAGTAACTTGTTCCTTATAATTCATTAAAATATGTATGGGCACAACTATATACAAACTGGACTTCATAATTGTATAGACCAGTGGATACCTGGAACTCTCCACTTGGCTGTTTACCTCTGGTGTGTCTGTTCCAATGATGAAACTGTGAATATAATGAAGCCCTATTATAAATGACTTTCTCCACCTCATAGGCGGTAGCATAGTTGGACAGCCGCTGATCAACCTTAGTAACGATCTCGAAAAACGCTCCCCCCTTCACGGGCAGAGTGCCACATTGCACAAGGCAGTTCTAAACTGGGGACACCACAAGAGTGAGTCCTTTAACACTGCATCTCCTCAAATATAACCAGAATGGGTACATGAGGGGCACCTCGGAATAGCTCTAAGTCACCAACTAAATATGGATTTATGTGATTCGACCAAATAAACTCTGGTCCAATCACAGATCCTCTATTCCCCATCCACCGAATCCAGCTCACCAAACCCCTCTCTGCCCTCCCCACCCATCGAAACGCATTTCCTCGAATCCTTACTCCCGTAGCCCCTGCTCTCTTAACAACTGGGAGGTTCCCCCCAATGCCATCTTCCCTCCTACACCCACGTCCCTCCCATATGTATTCCCCACCCTGAGACCTAGCATGCACAATCCTCCTACCTGCACTTCTCCACCCCAAAGAAACTTTTTACCCTATGCAATGCTTCAACCCTCCCTCCCCCAATCTCTTAACCTGCTCTTCCTCAGTGGACCCTGCTCAACTTCCGGGCTTCATGCAGCAAGCACTGGATAAAGAAAGCCGACTATGCGTTCACTCATTTATCATTCGCTATGCAGGCCGGTCCGTGGCCCAGGGATTCGTCAACCCATATTCAGTGAAGATGTATTTGACTAATCCATCTTTGCAGAATATGGGTAGACCTTTAAATATCACACAACTAGGACGCTTTTGGATTAATGGATGCTCCAGATAATTAAAATCGCCTCCTTCTCAGGCTGCCTCCAAATCAGTCGATGTGACAAAATTACTACTCTTCTGCAGGAGCACAGGGATGAGCAGTAGTTTCTGAGTTCCTACACAGCCCCACAGTACTACTCATCCACCAGTGATCTCAGTCATAAAGGTGAAACGGGGACATGCTGAATGGTACAGCTCCTTTGCCTCTTTAAGCATGGGCTGGCGGGATGACATACCTACTGTACCCTTAAAGAGGGGTATGAGCCCGCAAAGAAGCATCCAAACACAATACTACTGTGCTACCAAAATTTAAAGAAATGTCCAATCATGTTTTTATAAAAAAACAAGACCTTAATCAAACGGTTCCATGTAATTTCATCGTTGGGCATTTCAAAGCCTGCAATTTAAACGTGTTTGACAGTTCGTTTTTTTGGGGCGCCCAATTCCCCCCTACCCCCCCAGTATACCTATTTTTAACTATACCCAACCACTTATCTGCCATTTCTCCCCACCTCCGACCCCCAAAAAATTAGATGAACTGTAAAACACGTTTAAACTGCAGGCTTTGAAATGCCTGATGATGAAAGAACGTCTTATCAATCAAACTAGAAGAACAAACTAATGAAAACACTAACAACTCAACCCTGTAACGTAACGCACATAATATGCAGAATTATGGTTGAAAGTGGCACTTTGTGTATGAAGACCGGGATATGCAGGCAACCAGATGTTTTGTAAGGTAGAAAGCCGGGTCTTGGATGTCACATAGAACAAGGCCATCGGAACAGAACCATTGTGTATACCTCAATATCATCTTTCTGAGCCTTTAATCGCAAGAACATGCACAGTGAAGCTTAAATCGGGCAACAGACACCAACATAAACTGTAAGTGTGGCATGGGTGGGGTGTAGAGCAATTACTCTACTCCAGAAAGCCCCCGCCACTCTACCTTACCTTTCCAGAACGTAGACTGCCCTAGACTTATCCCATGCATACTTAGTGAGATTTGTAACCACCAGCCTAAATCTATTTATGGCTGGTCTATAAATGTTGCCATGCATTATATATTAACATAATTGCCAATGCTGACTAGAGAAAACTGTGAACATTGACCTGTGACCTGTGTCGCATCTAGATAGAAATGTGAATGACAGCATGCGCCACACTTAGATGAAATTGCAATCTCTAGCCTGCGTCACATCTCGATAGAAAGGTGAATGATGGCATGCGCCACACTTAGATAAAACTGTGAACTCTGGCCTGCGTCACATCTGTATCCCCATGTATCTGTATCCCCATTTATACCTGTATCGACCCCTGTCCCTATGTATCCGTATGTCGTATATGTCCCCACCATCCTGTTCACGTGCCTGGTCTCAGACTCCTTACAGATAACCACCATAGCACACCACTATGCTTATTCTCTACTATACACCATCACTCAACTAGAATACAGCTATACCCCTGATAATTCGGCCTAGCTGTTCACATACGAATATGACCCCATGAACACCGAACACCCATCACCCAATAAAACGCAGCTTGCTGAGCACATTCCGGTCTAGCTGCTAACATAGGCGTTCCTCATGCCTAACGCAACCAGAAACCAGTCTGGGTGTCCACCCGCCAGACTGCACACATCGAACGGATATCTCCATCTCCAGCACCACACCTATCGCTAGGATGCAGCTATCATCCGACAACTATACCAGCTGCACACATATCCGGTTCACCCACACACCATATGACACTATTGCTCTCTACTGACCTGAACTGCGGTTCCCGAGGGCGTTCAACCTACCACGGCAAGTAACATAACATAACCTCACACCAGTAAGAAACAGTGTTTAAGCATGGCACTTGGCAGTGCCTACTCAATATTATAATGCAGCAGTATGCTAGGGGAGTACATTCCATTTACAATTCCAGTCATTCCCCCAAGAATCACGGGATGCGTTATCTTGGACTCACTCCTTGCTGTAGGGCCAGACAAGGTTAGGCCAAACCTTGATAAGAAAGGAGCTGCTTAACCCACATTACACTTTTCCTCAGTCTCAACAGATTTTACCCTCTCCCATTCAAAAACCCATTGTTCCACTCCTCTGGTAGTAACCATACTCACCTTGCAGTAAGGGAAACAGTAGAAAAACATTGCCATGGTTGAGGAATGATCCAAAAGGATGGCTTCATAAAAATAATTTTACATGCCTGAAATACATAGCTAACTCGGCACACTTAAAACACACTTTTATCCCATTTGTAGTATATTTGGCCAGCGGTATGTGAAATCTAGGTCAGATTTTACACATGCGGTCACTGTTCTACAGGTGCCTCTCAAGCTTCACAGCGCCTCAGCCTGCACCTGGCAGAGTATGATCTAAATATGGGATAGTTTTATATTGGATTAATAGTTGTCAATAGTGTTGTCTCCCCAGTGCTTACCGCTCCTACTTTCTTGTGCCATGTAACACCATGCTCAAGTCCATGAAGTCCTCAGAGTTACCCTACTGTCACCCAGTTCACCACAGCTCCCATTAATTAACCCTATAAATAGAACACAGCAAAACAAAATGTGGCTGGCACCATAATGGCTGGGGCTTGAAGCACATGGACCTATTATAGTGTTCCTTGTACAGCTTGATCTGGTCTAGCTGTTTTAGGAATTGAGAATTGTCAACTTTGTTTTAGTGTTGACCTACTGAGTAGTATATCTGTACAAGAAGGACAACATGTGTTGTGACAATCAGCCTTCCATACCTGTTCTCGTTTCCAAAGTATAGTTGGCAACCTTGTTAAACATTTAACATCCTAATTCTGTCAGTGAATGGCAATCTTGTTGACCATTATACGTGTTTATTTTGGTTCTGAGGTGCCTCATAGTTGACCTTACCATGTTCTAACATTGTCGGTAAGTGTCAATCTAATAGCTGCTCCACTCTGTCCATGTCCTTCAGTGGCATCCTTATGGGCATGGCTCAAAAGCTTGCTACATATCTTTAGATATAACAGAACAAATTTATAGAGATGGGCCAAGCTTTCCAATTTATAGGTACAATACACTAATTTGAATTACATTTAATATTTTCCTTTTTCACAGAATTATATAAATATCATTGATGGTAAACAAAGTCAGCCCTATTTAAAATAATGTATTGATGCCGAAAGTGTCAACAAGAGATCTTCTCATTGTCTCTACATTTCTTTCCTTCTTTCTTTTTTTTCTTCTTTTTTTCTCTTTCCTCTTTCTACTTCTCAATTGAATTGCTAAATATTATAGTTTCGTGTATCACCGAGTCTTAAAAATGAAATGTTTGTAACAAACTAAATCATTTTGATTAAAAAAAAAATATTAAAATAATTTACCAGCCTTTAACAATCCTAGGACCAGCCAACACATGTCACTTCACACACTCTAGGGATTTTGCATCCTGTTTCTTTGAGCACAATGTCAGAGCCCTGCTAAGGGTCTGCGGTCCCCCAGCTCACAGAGGGCCCCAACTCCCTCTCTGGTCCCAAGAAGTCTAGGTCCACACAAGGAGCAAGGATCTACTGTGGTTCATTAGGCATAAAGCACACAGGGGTCACATGGAGAACAAACTCCAGGCACATCTCGCCACATTCTGACGCGCGGGCCAGTTTTGTGTCCTTGTGACGCAATAACATTTGTCACTTGGCAGACTCCCTCCTAAACCTATCCAGGCCTGGTATAGGTCCGCTGACTGGTAGGTTCAGTATAGGACCATATAGAAAGGGTTACCATTGGACAGGTCTGTGCCAGGTGGTATACTTGGATATATGATATGATATATTTTATTTGTAACGCGCTTGTACACAAGTGTTATCATCCCTGAAAGTTGTTACACTAAAAGTGTTAAGGTGAGAAAGCCTGGTAATTGGATGGGAACCCTCGCCATCTGCCCCCAAAACCCATGGTCCTGATTGGTCAGGCTGCGGGCCCCCAAGCCTGGGACAAACGTTCTCAGCCCGCGAGACACCTGTTCTCAGTGCATGTCTACTATGTCTCCGTAATTGCAACTATATGTCTGCGTATAAAAATAGTGTGAAGAGGACTAATGCCATGAGAGCGCACCATTCCCATCGTGGATGGTGTCTGGAAAGTAACGAATGTGTTGCAAGTCGCTGTCCAGCTGTGGGGCGGCTGTTCGTTGAGTCTTGGCGTGTTCACAACTTGGCCAGGTTGCGTGGTTAGAGACCACTCTTGCAGGTTCGAGTGCCCTGAATTGGTGTATATCCTACAGGGAATCTTTGCTACTGCCACCAACGTTACCTTGGCTCAGGATATGGAATGTCGCCTTGCAACATGATGTCCTTGATGGTCTGTGGTTACGCTGTAGGCGTTTCTGCTAATGTAGCACCTTACTGTTCGAGGTTTCTTTGCAATCACCACGGCCTGCAGTTTTCTCTTGAGGCCTACTCTGGCTTCCAATATGTAGTCGTCATAATGTCCATATGTTAGTAAGAGCTTTACGGTAGGTCAGGACCCTTGGGTGCTCCTGTCCTTTCATGGGGTTAGCTGCATACTGGCAACAGCAAGCGTATATGAATTCTTCTTGCTTCTTGCATTCCTGCGGTGCTATAGCGAGCCTAATGGTAAAATAACAAACATGCTACTATGTAGGTGTCACAGTTCTCTATCTCATGAACTGTACATGTTCTTCATGTATATTGATGTGTGTGTGTGAGGTACGCAGAATGCGCGTGTGCTTCATGTCTAATGGAGCTCTGTCATCGGGATGTTTCGAACGACCTGCATCATACCAGCCTTTAATACAATGCCTTTAGTCAAGTCGGTCCATGCGGTTTTCCCCAACTCTGTCTTGTGCCTCTTCATCCATTCTTGGCAGGGTTCGTGTTACTGTGGGAACATATGGCCGACTGGCTGGGTATCGCTTGTGGTAGTTGTCACTGGTTGGAGCAGTGGGGATAGGCATAAGTTTGTACGACCGGCGGTCATATTGCTGTTGGTGCTTCTTCCGGTTAGGGGGTTGACAAGGACTGAGAGTTGGCTCAGATTTTTCCTCTTCAGTCCCCCCTCTGGTCGACTTGTCGACCACAGCATCATGGTACCTTTTGTCATCCACCAAACGCCACACTTTTGTTATTCCACCCAAGTGTCCGTAGTGGTTAACGTGATCTTCAAAGGACCAGTACATGTAGATGCAGCCACCCCCTGGCTTGCAGTAGACCCACTTCCCTACATACTTCTTTGGGTTGCACAGATTTTCTAATTTCACTGTAGGGGGGTACACGTCTACCTGTGTAGGAGGGTACACGTCTACCTGTGTTATCTGTTCTCAGCCGCTCTCTTCCAGTACCTTGTCCATATGTTGGCCCTAATCCATGGCCATCAGCAATTTCATTCCTACCGTTTCCTCTGCTTCCTTTTTACATTTTGTCATGCAAAACTTAACGCCTAATAAGGATGCCACCCCCATCACTAATCCTCCGGTTAGCACCTTCAGGCCATCAGATAACCAGGGAGGCATCCAGGAGCATAGGTGCGAAAACCAGCTCTTGTCAGTCTTGGTACCTTTTCAGTTCTTCTTCCATCTTGGTGTGCATTCGCGCCAGCTGTGCTACGGCCTCAGACCGGGTACCATTGTCTTCATAGTTTGCTGTGATAAACGTACAGCAGGAACTCCCTATTTTGGCGCAAACACCTCCCTCTATAGCTGTGAGGAGGTCCAGAACGTATCTGTTCTACAGTGCCACCAGTCATATTGCTCTGAGTTCTTCCTTAATTGCGTTGAAGCCGTTCACTGTTGAGTTAATTGTCATCATCAGCTCCCATCTTGTTATCTGGAGACACTTCGCATTGGCGTGTGTCTGAAATCTTGGGTGTGTTAGTGCTGAAAAGAACATTGCAGTTCTGCTGTGAATAGTTCCCTCTCCTCTCTCTCTTCACCTGGTCTTTCTCGATTGTTGTGCTTGTCCTAGTGGTTTGGGTGAATGGCAGCAACCTTTTCTTCCTGCTGTTACCTTTGACAATTTTGGGGAACTTGCTTAGGTTAACATGCGTTTTGGGAACCACTAGTGAGGGGATGTTAACATGCGCTAAGGAACATACCCCTCCCCAGTTCGGAGGGAGTTTCTCGTATGCTTTAGAACCACAGGCTCAACAGTGGTCTATCAGCACGGCCGTTCCTGTTCCCATTTGTGGTATCTTGTCTATTCTTCGGCATCCTTCGTTCTACTCCACTTCATGAGTGCCATTTTTCTGATAACATAAGGCAGGTGTGGTCAGCGGGATTAATGTGAGTGGCTCATCTTCCTTGTCCACCCAGGTCAACAAGCTTGCACTCCTGGCCCATTCCTTGAGGCACTTGTCATTTTCTTCTTGAACCTTGGCCACACCGGCTCTTGTTAACATCAATGCCTTGCTCCCTACTACGCCATCCTCACTTTGTGTAAATCTTGCCATACACCAACACCTGCAGTCGTTCCCAGCAACCGAGATCTCTGCCTGTCTCCTTTTCTCCCCATTTGTATGGTAGGTACTGTAGCGTCACTTTTTTTGTTTCACCTTTCTCAGGTCCACTATTAATATATCGTAGGCCCTCGGCCTTCTGCCAATAATTGTCCATCATCGGTAGTGTCTTCATGAAGTTGTCCTCATAGGGAAATGTTTCCTTTGATCTCCATCTTAATGTTACCATCTTCCCTTGGAATCTCCCCCGCGTCTGGAACAGGGCGAGGTACAGGAGACATTGCACCGTTGCCACTTCTGTTGCTATGTAGGTCCTGGAGGCCCCCAGGGCATGCGGGGATCAGGGAGCAGACATAGCAGCTCTCCCTTGTTGCGTCCTTACTGATTTTAGACATGTGTTTATACCACATGTTATTAGCTACGTGTGCGGTGTCGGTGAGATATGTATCCACACCCCTTACATCAGTTCCCACGCTACGTTTACCTCTTCTTGCCTGATTTACTTCATTGGCATTACCTGACACAGTTGTCCTTGCCTGTGTGGCTGGGGAAATGTTAGTATTTGATGCAGCGGAAACATGCAAAGTAGTGTAGGTGTTCCAGAGCACCACACCTAAAATGCTCATGGATAGCAAAAACCACACAGGTTTTAAAACTCTTTTTTTTTTTATTGAAGAAACCATTTTTACCTGCTTCCTTGTTGAGGTTGTAGCAGATGAGATGATAAAGTTGCCTGCCTGAAAATCGCGATAAAAGGTGTTATTATGTTGGTACTTGTAAGTGTTTTTAAACTCTGCACACTAGATAGTCATTTAGTGCCCATGCAAACATTTCCTCCCATATCTTCCATATTGATCGGTGTCTGAGGTTTGGTATAATATGGTGAAGTTGTGGGCTAGGTACTCAATGAATGCGTAGTAGTATATTCGGGGTGGCTGCTGTCTGTTGTAGGCGGACCTTCATATAGTATGAATGTACTGATGGGACAATGCTCCAGGGTGGTCAATAGGAGGCAGCATCTACTATACTGTAACCTTATCTTCTTCTATTTGTACATCAACAATCAAAGTCGCGTCAACCTGCATATGAGAGAGAGAGAGAGAGAGAGAGAGAGAGAGAGGGAGAACGAACTTCAAACAAGATGTTAACACAGTGTATTCCTAATGAGACTGTGCGTGCTGGATGGTCATTTCTACTTGGCATCGGATAGTTTCCATTACAGGTCCTTGACACAAGTGGAACAGTACTGTACAGTTCTTGATCTGGAAAATCTTGGTATTGAGGACACTCCTCTATTTGTACTAGAACAGCAGTGGGGAATCAGTGGCTTCTGAGCGTCCGGCCATTGGATGGCCGGTGCGCTCTTGTGTTATCTGCGGCCAGGGCTTTATCAGTATCTACAGGGCTCAAGGTCTGGGCATCACATTTACCTAGGCCATTGTCTGCTTCCATAGTATTAGCACTGTCGGCTTCTCTTGGAGCAGGCTGCGGCGGTATTGGTGCCTTGTAGGATTTTATATCCTGCAAATGGTACCAAGCTGACTGGCCCTCGAGCTTGATCGCTCTCTCCGCTACTGCTTCTTCGGTGTAAGACCCCATGAAGCGTGGTGCATTCCAGCACCTAACGAAGTTTTTCAAGAGGACACATTCTCCCACCCTAATATATTGTTCTTTTGTTGAGTCTTGATTGCTGTCGTCTTTGTCTTGACCGTCTTCCACTCTCCCTTGGATCCGTTGAATCTGTCGAGAGATAAAAGAAGCGCTAGAAACAAGTGAATTAACATAGTCCTATATTTCTGCACCAAAAACCTCTGCAACCCCTTCGCAATCTCTGACTGCTCTGGTAGGAGGCGCTAGTGGTAGGCGCGTGCAGCATCCTGTCACCACCTCGTGGGGTTTGAGGTGGTGGTCAGAGCCGGGTTTATTCCTAAGCTTAAAAAGGGCTAGGGGCAAGCAGTGCAACCAGTTTCTGTTGGTGCTCGGCTGGATTTTGGCGATGCTTTCTTTCAACAATCCGTTGAGGCGTTCACACGCACCATTGGCTTGAGGATGGTATGCACACACAAAGTTATGTTTGATTCCTAACAGGGCAGTTATGTGCTGAAAGAGTTCATTAACAAAATGGGGACTGTTGTCAGACCGCAGGACCCCCCAGACCCCCCATCTAGGGAACACTTCTCGGACTAGGAACTTAGCCGCTCTGAAAGCATCAGCATGGGAGCATGGACTGCTTCGATCAACCTTGAAAATGGGCAGACCACCACTATCATGTACCGCTAACCTTGGGATGCATTGATCATATCCTCGTAATCAATGTGGAGTTGCAAGAAGGGCCCCTTAGGACGGGGAATTACTCCTGTTATTACCCTTAATGTATGTCCAGCAGTGAACTGTTGGCATGTCAGCTGATATAAATTGGACACGTATGTTTAAATCTGGACAGAACCATGATTCCCCAATACGTGCTGCAATGACCTCTTTCCCTGTGTGCGCTGGATGTTGCATTTACATGAGAGCTATTTCCGATCTCCCAGTGCTATTATTGCCTTCCATGCCTTTTGTTAGTCATCCACTGCATGCACCGCAACCCAGTCGTCTCGTGCCATAATTCCTTCTATGTTGAGTGATCATCAGCTGGTGTTTCTGGCCTAAAGAGGTACTCACTGTGTCTCCTCCACACCTTCCCTGTGATCCAGACAACCACGCAAGGGCCATGTCTGTTCCGTACTGGAAGACCTCTGGGTCAACAGGCTCCCCCCCTCTGTATCCGTTGCCCACAGTATGCCTGAAGCATTTGCATGGCTGTGAGCATGTGAATGCCTGGTGTGGAGCAAATTATGCCTTTGTCTGTGAAGGAGATCGCCATGTTCAGTCAGCTCATTATGTTGCGTCCCAGTATGTTTACAGGTGCATGCTTGGAGTAAAGTAGGGTTAATAAGTTGTGATCTCCTATTGCTAATTAGATGTTATGAGTAAAAGCAACCACCTCTCGACTCCTAGAGAATACTTGAGTGGGCATGCCATTGCCTGACAATTTCTATTTTCCCTCCCGTATGCATGACCTAGTCGCCCCAGTGTCAATCAGAAAGGAAATGATCTTGTCACCTATAGCCACCCGTATGCAAAGTTCCTCCGCAGGATTAGGTATGAATGATAGGATGAGCAACAAGTTCATCTGTGTGGGCTGTCCTGTTGGCGGTACAATGAGTGTCCATTCCCCGTGTATGGGTTATGCCCCACCAGTGTCACCCCACCCATCCTGGTCACTGGTACCATTTGTAGTTATGTCCAGGGTTCATGTGGAATCGTCCTTTATTTGTGTCAACTGCTCAAACCGGCATCGTGCCTTGGGGCTGTAGAGCTGCCATGTTCTGTTGTTGTGACTCCTGTGTTTGTAACACGTGTGTGTTCGCTGACATTGTCTGTTGTTGTAGTACATTTTGTAGTGGCCCAGTCTGTTGTGCGTCTGGCACATAATACCCATTCTGCCCATTCTGGTAGTTCAGTTGACCCTGTTCACCTCATCCTGGCTGCATCCCCCTGCTGCGGTGTTGCAGGAGATATGTTCTAGTTGGCTACAGGTCCAGCATTGTTGAGGGTCCCGCGCTTGCCATGGAAACACCATTCCTCCTTCCCCCTGTCACTGTGGGTAACCCCGGAACCCACCAACCTGGTGCCCTGTCTGGAATCCTCCCCGCCCCCTAAAGTTACCTTGGTTACCACCCATTCCCATGTATCCTCCTCCTGGTTGGGGCATGAATTGCTGCATTGTGTGGTACTGTTGCTGCTGTTGAGGCTGTGATACGGCCACCTGTTGTTGCGTGGCTGGGCTGGTTATGAGCACACCTTCTAGGGCGTATTTGGATAGTTTCTTTTGAACTAGCTTGGGTTCATCTGCTTTTCTATCCTCTGCCTTCCATTTCATCTTGTCTTGCCATAGCCTGCAGTGGTGTACTATTGTGAGCTGTATCTCGGACCATGCTTTAGCCTCCACCCCTACACATTTCTTTAATTTTCTCTGTACTGGCTCTGGTAACCCTTGTGTCAGGATGTGATGGAAGATTGTTTTATCCCACGGCTCTTGAGTTTCAAGGCGCCAACGTTCCTGAATCTCCTGAATGTAGCTAACGGGATCCTCATTGTCGCGCATTTTGCGTGACGTGATGCACCTATGTCTGATGTGTCGGGATATTTCGTTCATAATGCTTACCATACTGCATGTCTGCAATTTGCGAATGGTGCTCCGTCGTGAATAGTAACCCCCTGGAATCCTGCCCTCCTCTAGTTATCCGCAGCGTCACCTAATATGGACACCAATAAACCCTTGACATCACCCACCGCCAGCCTGTGCCCCGCCTTCAACTTCTCCATTTCGTATATACATTTCCCGCCCCTCCGCTTAGGGAAGGTAATCTCAGATTGATGTTTTCCTTGTCTGTGTGTTTCCAGGGTACGTACTGTGGTTTGCTCCCACCCCTCTCCAGTAAGGGCATCTGCGAGTACACGGCCCTCTCTTCTGGTGTGCTTCTATACTGCCGTATTTGAATGGGCCCCCCTCTCATCCTCCGCTTCCGCATGTCCATTACCTGTATTGCGTGTGGCAGACGTGGGGTGTCTCACGTCCCAATAAACCCGCCTAGGGAGCATGTGTGTCCCCTTGCTTGTATTACTGTCGCCCCATCCCTCCTACGCCCTGGTAGATCTCCGAGTCTGCTTGTGTCTGTTGGATCACCCCCCCTTCAGTTCTCTTGAGTGGTGCTGTCTGCGTTCCTTCCCCTGTCCCTCTCGTCTTGTGTTTTACAGTCCCATGACATCGCCGTACCTGTTCGCGGTATATAAAGTTTACTAGGCCCTCCCTTTCCCTCAGCATTTGGGTTATCATCTCCGCCCTCTTCACTGCAGAATCTGTCAGAGGATGTCAGTTAGCACGCATGTGGGTAACGTACGGTTACTGTTTTGAGGTCAATGTTAGTTAGCCCGCATGCACCTTCCTCCTCTCACACCCCTGTGTGCGCTATCTCGCCACTTACAGAGGGTGACTTAGACACACTCATGCCACTCACTGTGCCCCCATGAGGGACCTGCCCGTCCAGTCGCTCTCCTAGCCGTTCTCTGTCGCGCTTCTTCCTATCCAATTCTTCCTATATCGCCTCTCTAACCCTTTTGAGTGCCCGTTCCTCCTCGTCACCCTCATTGCGCTCCCTGGTTATTCTTGCCATGCTCAGCTCCTTCAACTTCCCTTCTTCGTACTTGGGTGTCTGTTGCAATAGTATCTTTTCCCTCCACAATGCCATCTGTCTCGCTGCGTCTTCTCTTTCCTTTCTCTGTATCTCTTTTCAACCTTCTCCATCTCTGCAACCTGCCTCATTGGCTCCGCCTCCCTTCTGGCTTTGTCTTCCTGCTCCCTGTCCGTCTGAGCTGACCGTTCCTGCCATTCCCGCTCCTTGAGCTCCAGCCCTCTCATTGTTTCCTTCTGCTCCCTCCTCCACCTTTCCCTCTGCATCTTCCCTCTGCTGGTCTTTACTTACCTTGTGTGTCATCTTCCCTCTACACCCCTGTCCCAGCTCCAACCTCTCTATTGCCCTTGCCGCACCTTCTGCCTCCCCTGTCGCGACCCCTTGCAATTTCAGTAGCACCTGTGCCGCCACCCATTCATCCGGACCAATCCCGGCAAACTGTTTTCGCCCGCCGCAGACCCGCCTCATCAAGACCCAGGCGGACGGTCTCCTCCCCTTTCCCGTGCTGTGGGATATCTGGCCCGCGCACCTTCGGAGCGTACAGGGGTGGTTCGTACGTGGGGTTGGAATACCCTTCTGCCGCTTTTAATTCTCGGGGCTCCCTTACTTCATCTAGGTCCCGTAGCGGATATAAGCCCTGCACCTCCTTCTCCTCTGTTGTCAGAGGTGACGCTGGGTGGTACTGGAGGTGGCACGCATGAGTCTGCGCCCTCCTCCTTCACCCTCCGCATGCTTATCCATGGTCTGTCCGCCTGGAACATACGCCATAACTCGTATAGCTCCATACGGTTAGCTAACTTCTTTTTCTTGTATGTGTTTTGTATGTGCATCAGTAGTGATTGCAGCGCATCTGGGGGAAAAACTGGCATCAAGTCAGGAAGGAAAATTCATAGGATATATATATATATTTCTTCTTTATATTTTTCCTTTTACTAGCCTCTGCGGCTCTGCACCTTACGCGGCATACTCTTGTACGTACCGCCCCGCCTTCACCTGAACTGCCGTAGTCAGATGCACCACCTCAATCATGCGCAGGCGCCGTCTGCCCACTGCCGCTCAATCACTCGTCTAACAATCCAAGAAATACCATCTTGCTAATTCTCCACCAATCCACAATGCAGGGTCCTATGCAATGGCCTATGGGTGACATCACCATCTAACGTTCAGATGAGTGGAAAAAAACCTTGCGCGCTGACAAGACCACAATGCATTATTTCAATCCCACCCACAAAAACCCCAAAGCTGTCTTCCCACCTCCCAGGAGTAGAGTATCTGTTTTCAGCCTCTTAACTCTACGTGATTGAACTGCACCCGGTGCGTCGCCTAACGGATGATATGCCTCTCGCCGGGGAGACTTAACCAGTCAATGCACCTTCCACACTAGACGGCCTCATCTAACCTTCATGGGAATACTTCTTCTGTTCGCCGAACTAAAACATCCAACTCGTAGGGATCTGCTACTTCTACTTTTCATTCTCTGTTTGAATGTCACATGACCAACCGATCCTACGAAACACCAGAGTTGAACTTGCTGCTACACAACTCGAACATGCGCTACCTCAAGACACCCTGACACTAATTAATAAGGGCAGTCCACATTCCCCTTCTTGCCCAATTTGCACATCCCTCTCCCGCCCACACAAATGTTGTTGCTCGTTGCGTGGACCACACTTAGGTTATTACATGCCTGCTGGCGCCACTCGGCCGCTGTCTCCCCTCCTTTAGCTCGTCTCGCACAATCTGGACTGCGTGGATAACTCTCCAATTGCGGGCGGGATAATTTTGAAGTCGGCTCCCGACTACCAATTTCTCCGGTTGCTCAGGCCGGTTATTTCGCAATTCTCGCAAGGGTCCTACAGTCCTCAGAGGTCTGATGGCAGAGGAGGCAGCACTTGGCCGAGTCGACGTCATGAACGATCTCGCTGGGGCCTCCAACTTGTCAAGGTAATTTCTGGGGCCGGCAGAGCTGAGCCAAGGGTCTGCGTCCTCCCAGCTCACGAAGGTCCCTAACTCCCTCCCTGGTCCCAAGAAGTCAAGATCCACACAAGGAGCAAGGATCTACTGTGGTTTATTAGGCATAAAGCACACAGGGGTCACATGTCGACCAAAATCCAGGCACGTCTCTCCACAGTCTGGCTCGCAGGCCAGTTTTGTGTCCTTGTGACGCAATAATCTGTCATTTGCCGCACTCCCCCCTCAACCTATCCGGGCCTGGGATATGCCCGCTGACTGGTAGGTCCAGTGTAGGACCCTGTAGAAAGGGTTACCATTGGACAGGTCCTTGTCAGGTGGTATACTTGGATCATCCCTGAAAGTTGTTACACTAAAAGTGTTACAGTGAGAAAGCCTGGTAATTGGTTGGCAACCCTCGCCATCTGCCCCCAAAATCCATGGTCCTGATTGGTCAGGCTGCGGGCCCCCAAGCCTGGGACAAATGTCGTTCCCAGCCCACGAGACACTTGTTCTCAGTGCATGTCTACTATGTCTCAGTAATTGCAACTATGTATCTGCGTATAACAATAGTGTGAAGATGACTAATGCCATGAGAGCGCTACATTCCCATCGTAGATTGTGTCTGGAAAGTAACAAATGTGTTGCAAGTCGCTGTCCAGCCGTGGGGCGGTTGCGCGTTCTCAGCCTCTAAGTCTTGGCGTGTTCACAACTTGGCCAGGTAATTTGGTTAGAGACTACTCTTGCATGCTCGATTGCCCTGAATTGGTGTATATCCTACAGGGAATCTTTGCTACTGCCACCAACGTTACCTTGGCTCAGGAAATGGAATGTCACCTTGTAACATGATGTCCTTGATAGTCTGTGCTTACGCCGTAGGCGATTCTGCTAACGTAGCAACTTACTGTTCGGGGTTTCTTTGCGATCACCACAGCCTGCGGTTTTCTCTTGAGGCCTACTCTGGCTTCCAATATGGAGTCATCATAATGTCCATATGTTAGTAAGAGCTTTACGGTAGGTCAGGTTCCTTAGGTGCTCCTGTCCTTCCATGAGGTTAGCTGCGTAGAGGCAACAGCAAGCGTATCCAAATCATTCTTGCTTCTTGCATTCCTGCGGTGCTATAGCGAACTTAATGGCAAAATAACAAGCATGCTACTATGTAGGTGTCACAGGCGTAAGGCGCTTTATAAATCAATAAATACAAATACACTCCTCACTGTACATGTTCTTCATGTAGATTGGTGTGTGTGAGGTGCGCGGATTGCGTGTGTGCTTCATGTCTAACAAAGCTATGTCGTCGGGATGTTTCGAACGACCTGCATCATACCAGCCTTTAATACAATGCCTTTACTCGAGTCGGTCCATGCAGTTTTCCCCAACTCGGTCTTGTGCATCTTTGTCCATTCTTGGCAGGGTTCGTGTTACTGTGGGAGCATATGTCCGACTGGATGGGTACCGCTCGCGGTAATTGTCCCTGTTTGGAGAAGTTGGGATAGGCATAAGTTTGTATGACCGGCGGCAATATTGCTGTTGGTGCTTCTTCCGGTCAGGGGGTCGTCCAGGTCTGAGAGTTGCCTCAGATTTTTCCTCTTTAACAACACAAAACCGGTATTGTTGCTAGTCACCTGGGATAAATTGACTGGCACCCTCTGCACCTGTAGAGGAGCAGACACAGCCTTGTAAAGGGTATCTTACTTGGAGCAAATAACTGGTGCAGCCAAGTGTTTTGTTTCAGATAGTTCTGGCAACCTAATATTTGGGCCAAAACAAAAGAGATGATGGCTGGAAGATTTAGAATTAATATTAACCTCTGGCATTGCTGTGGGCAACCCTCTAGACCATTGTTCTTCTCCTGACAAGTCATCACAGAAAAGGAAAAGACCATATGCAAATCAGGCTTGATCCCACCCCAAAGGGGTAGACCAACCCGAAATGCTTGGTCATATCCCTTTTGCACGAGACCACAAGCAACCCCAGACATGTCAGCCTCATTTGGCCTCACCAGTGAGGCCTCTAGGCCCAGCAGGTACGGGACCCATGTTTGGGCACCACTGTCCCACTTGGGATGGGACCAAGCCTGATTAACATATGGTTTTTCTCCTTTCTGTAATGGCTTGGTAGTTTAAGAACAATGGTCTGGCAGGTTGCACATAGCGATGCCGGAGGTAAAGATTAATTGTAGACCTTCCAGCCATCATCTTTTGTTTTGCTGTAACCTAATATTTGGGTCCACCTACGCTTTTGTTTCAAATTGTCTTATGTCCGTGGTGACCTTTGGCACTTGGTATTTCTTTTGTTTCTGGTGCCACCAAAATTGTATGTGCCGTACTTTCTTATATTTAGCAGGAGTATCAAGTTATTTCTGTCTTTTTCATCCTATTTCATCAGGCTGTCATTGGCCACGTATCTGTGACACTGTTGTTTTTGTTCATCTAATTGGTGAGTTTACGTCTGTAATCCATGTACCTCTCATGCGCCTTTCATGGAACAACATCCTGTTGTGTTTGTTTAGAAGGTGAGTGGGAGCAGATGTGAGTGATTAAGTCTGTGCCTTCACCTGTGTTCCTTAGTGTATTTTTTCAGTATTAAGTCAACAGAGCTTTTTTTCCGAAAGGAAACAAAATCTGTTTAGAAAGACCACTCCGTGACTGCACGGAGTGGTCTTTCTAAATCGAACTGTCCTGCCCCTGCCACACACAAGTGCGCGCAGGGGCTGACAGTGCCGGGTAAGTGTTTGTGTGTGTGTGTGTGTGTGTGTGTGTGTGTGTGTGTGTGTGTGTGTGTGTGTGTGTGTGTGTGTGTGTGTGTGTGTGTGTGTATAACCGTGTGCAAATACGTGTGTGTATGCGGGGCGGGGTTTGGGGGAGGGGAGGCAGTAATTGGCAAAGAAGGGATTGAGGGGTGAAACCCCGGGAATTTACAAATAAAAGCACTCAGTCAAGTCCTTTTCCTGCTTTCTGGGTGACGCACATACTCGACCAAAATAAATCATTGTTTTTTTATGTGCGACCTTTAGAACACAGGAAAATGACATAGAACCCATTATTCTTATGCATTCGATTAGAGTTCTGAGTGCTTCGGGTGCTTGCCTGGAATGAGTGAGGTTAGTAGTTTTTGTGTTTAGATTTTCTTACTTTGTAACTTTACTAATACATATGCTCATAAATATACAACAGAGTATATAATGTGAAATTTGTATTGGTAGCCATACAGGATGAGAAGTGATGATTTAGCACAGTACTGAAACAACATACAAAGAAAAGTTGAAAACCTACTATAAATTAAATCAATGGACAGGAAAAAACTAAGCGAATGAATCAAATAATGGACGATGACATGTTAAAAAACCTAAGATGGGGAATAGGGATAAAGTGGAAATAATGGAAGAAATAGGAGTAAGGAACAAGCATATAATATAATAAACTGAGCTGCTTATCCTTGGTACACACGCTAAACTGAAAAAATGAAACACTACCTTCTAATCATTTACTATAGATGGCAATTCCATTACTGTCTCAAACAACACTAAAACACTTGGCATTTACCTTGATGCCACCTTATCCTTCTCCAAACAAATGAATGCGGTAGCAACGTCATCCGCATATACTTGTAAACTAATCACCACCTGCAGGCCGTTCATTTCCACACCTAATTGCATCACACTTGCTAGAATCCTAGTTCTGTCCAAAATTGATTATTGTAACGCCCTCTCTTTAGGCACTAGCCACAAAAACATTAACAAGTAACCCAGAATAATGCCATCAGGGCAGCCCTCAACATCCCCAAGAAGTCCCATTTTTCTGAGACTAGACGCAACCTGCACTGGCTCCCTGTAGAGCATAGTATATCTCTCAAAACTCTTGCTCTAACACACTCCATAACTCGGGAAGGGCTAGCTTCCCTGTACGGGCATCAAAGCTATGGAACACACTCTCTGCTTCCTTCAGATCAGAACCCTCCTTCCACCTATTCAAGCGCAACACTAAGCACTGGCTTCAGGATTTGGATACAACGAGAGTTTAACTTCCTGATTTTAGGCCTGTCGTCTGCCTTACTGTATTTATTGTAAATATTGTACTGTATTATTTAACTGCATCCTCCTTATCTACTGTATGTAACTGTAACGTTCTGTAACCTACTTTAAATTGATGCGCCCGTATGCCCCTGGGCCTGGCTGCGCTTTATAAATAAAATAAATACAAATAATGTATTCATCACAACAGGATATATTATATATGGGAAGGCCGAGTCCCCCTATAAGGTCATGGAACTCCGAAGTGACTTGCAGTAGTCTCATATACTGGGGGGGGTACTTTATTTTTCATAGTGTCGTCACATCATCATTCCATTCAAACATTTCTCTTGCTTGTGGTGATGTAAAAGATTTTCCATTTGTAAAGTGAGAATACATGTCGAATTTGATTGGAAAAAAGCACTAGTACACCTCTTGTAATATGTTGCAAACAACCATTGTAAGTTTACTAAACATGCATTTAATAACCAACATTGTAGTTTACTATAAGTAGGGCCATGCAAAATAGATTCCAACTCGCCAGTGGTAAATCCCAGTACAAAAATAAGCATACTATCATATGTTTCCGTATTTATCAACTAATGACTAACTTGAGACACAATTATTATTTTAGAATTATTTTATTACGAAGATCTCTGCAAAGCTAATCATTGCTTTAATTGTTTGTGCTATTTGAAATTGTGCTATGGGAACTGCCTTTCACACTGTCTGCTGGCCCTAGCAACAGGTGTTTTGACTTCATGAGTCAACTTTGGTATAATATGAGTATTTGTCATTTTCTTAGTAGGTTACCTTATGTGACAAGGTGCTCAATGAGACACAAGAAAAAACCAATACGTTTCAGTTCTCTAGGTCCTACTACCTGTCCTAGGGAGGGCTTAAAGGCCGTGGTCTTAGCTTTCTGACTCCATCAGGGACCTCCTGTGTAAACTAGCATGGTAGTCTGGTTGTCCTGGCAACCTTCTCCTGTCTTAACCTTTTCCTCACTCGCCTGCCCCCTCTTTTCTCCACCCTCCTCCCTTTCTCTCTGTCTTTACACTCTGTCTCCTGGTCTTATGAGCCCTCTCTCTCCCTTCGCATGTCTCCACCCTTCAGCTCCCTCCTTGATTCTAGTTGCTCACTACACTCGGTCTCCAGGTCTTCTCTCTCTCTGTCTCTCTCTCTGTCTGTCTTTGTCTCTGTCTCTCTCTGTCTCTCTCTCTCTCTCTCTCTCCCCCCCACTTTCCCTCTCTTCACCCTCCAACTCCCTCCTGACACTATTCACTTCCCTCCAAATCTCACTTATCCTGACACTGCCCTGCTTGTTTCCTCTTTCACCCTCCTGCCTCTTGCTTCCTTCTTTCTCTCCTACTTCCAACTTGCCCGCCACTCTCCATTTATAATCACCTTTAACCACTCTATCTCTCACACCCAATTGGTAGCCCTTTCTTAACCCCAACACCTTGCCTCCTTTCTCTGTAAATACTCCAAAGTCTCATCTATGTCCTCCTGTAGCTGCTGTACCCTCCTCTCTAATCTGTTTGTCTTTCTGTTCCTGCTCTCCGAACTCACTCATACACCCCTCTCTCTCTCAACAGACTCTGCTGACTTTTTATAGCCCTCTATTTCCTGCGTAGACTCTCTCCTTGGGCCCCATTGGTTACCTGCGTCTGTTGCTTCCCTGGGCCAATCTCGGGACTTCCGCAGGAAGTCTTCATAAAGCCCTACAGCCCAACCCACTTCTCATTCCCCATCCAACCATGCGGTCAGAATGGTCTTTGGCTCTCTGGTTCGGTCCTGTCATCAATGAGTCATTGTCAATCAGGGTTTGGGGAATGTTTCTTGGTCTCCCCATTTTCTTTGCAGTCCTTTTATCACTTCTACTGCCCCACTGCTCCACTTTAGCCCATCTATGGTGGTTGTTTGGTCTCCCATTCAGCTTCTAAAGGTGAAGCCCAATCCATTCCCATTTGGGTAACAAGTCTGTTCCTCCTGTTCAAGGCTGGGTCTTGTCTGGTGGGCCCATGTGCATTTCAGTACTTGTAATCTTGTTTTTTTCTTTATTTTGTGCTGCTTCGTGGGAATCCACGATTCATCCCAGCTGTCTGAGGACTCTGGTGCTGTTCATCGCAGTTTCTGACCAAATAAAAAAAGAGACCTTGCCAGGACAGAACCTGATACGCATTGGGACAGAGGCACTACTAATGTACATGGACAGCACCATGCATAGCCTGGAGCCGGGGACAGATGTCCCCCTGATCTGCCACACTGAACCTCTGGGGTAGGTCTGCCTCTGGTGTGGCTAAGGTTGGCTGCCTATTGCAGGTTCAGAGTGGTCCTTGGGCCCCCCTGAATAGGGTCAAACCCATGACCCTGTAATACGTATTACGTTGCAGTTGATCTGTAATAACAATACTATGTATAGGCTTTAACCACAGAGTTCTGATAAAGCACTAGAGGGCCAGCATTCCATACTTAACGAGAGCAAAAAGTGAGGCAGCTGTTTTCCATTCATTTAGCAGCCATGGACACGATACTGGTAGAAAATCTATCATAAATGAACAGTGACGTGTTGTTTCCACCAACATGGTGCCCAGGCCTGACACAGCTTCTGGGGCAATGTTGGCCCTCTAGTTCTTTATTAGAACTCTGTGGCTATTACACACTTATGGCAAGCACTGTGTATTATACGATTATAGGAGGGATCTAGTATTAACAAATCTGGTGACATCTTATTGGTTGAGGTGGTGATGGAGTAAGTGATCATCTTGGTAATTCGCTAATTGGGAAGGTATGTTTAGGTATACAGTGGTTACATTAGATTACAAGAACAAAATAGAAAGGATGTTAATGTGTCACATCCTGTCTTGCATCTCATGTGCAGATGTAAATAGTTGGTGCTTTGAATGACAAAAGTGTTGGGATGTCACTTGGAGTGCTGTGAGAATGGAACCTATAGGTATTCTGTATTGTCATTGATCAGCTTAGCTGTAAATGCTACTTTAGGAGCTAAGAGTAATTAGCACCCTGAGTGAAACTCTGACTGTGGGTCAGCAAATCGCGGTCCTCTTAGTGCAGGCACAAACTACTGGTAGTTAGAAGAATCCTTTTGGCTCATCCTGTTAGTGTCTTCCTGTAGAGCCTTCCGGCTTGTTACAATCTTGTGTTCTATGGCGCGATGCGCCCCTTGCCACACGCCATGGAACACAGTGATAGAATGTTGGGAGCAGGGCGGGTAACAGTTGGAGATCTGGCAGTTGGTGGTTTGCACCTGTGGTGGCGGCTGGCTCTGGCCTGCATGCGGGTCCCATTAAAGTACTTTCTTCCCAAACATTGTACTTTCTTTATTCACCACAAGTGGCAACGAGGATCAGGTGCTAGAGTATCAAGAATATACTGTGGGAATCTGTGACCACTAGAGAGCGTGTATTGGCTGAGAGGACACTGAAAAAAAAATAAACTATTGTGTGGAGATAAAAGCATATATATTTCTGAGGCTTGTGGAATCTGCTTAGATCACATGCTGTGCATAGGCCGACATCTAGTGGAAGCTGCGGAGTATTACAGTTTGTTTTTCGAAACTCAAAAATGGGCGTCGACACAGGGCGTGCCAGTAATACTATCCCTAGTGTGACGTCCCCAGTACCCATGATCGCTCACGTGTCTAGGACCCTCAGATTGTTTTTTTCCGCCATACTGGTCGGAAGCATTTCGCGGAGTTCCTGGCACTAAGCCATAATTTTGCAAAATATTGATAATTTTACCTCTTCTCCACCCCAACGTCGAGATACCGAATTTCTACACTCGACGCCGGATCGGAGAGGATTTCGACCGTCGACTGCACAACGACTTTGGGCCTCGAGGCTTCCGTCTCGGCCCGGGCCTGGGCCGCTGGCCAAGGCCCTGCAAGTAGGGAGAGTGGGGGGGTGGTCATACTCTACACTCTTGTGATATATAGACACACTTATATATTCCTACATTTACCAGCCCGCTGCCACAAGGTGCGTATGGAGGGTACCCCTTTCCAATTCTGCCCCAAGTGCAATCGCAAATACCCTTGGGTCGACAGGCACGCCACGTGCAACCTCTGCTTGCCCGAGGGACCACCCCGAGGCAAATTGCAGAGCCTGTAGTAGGTTTAAGCCTAAAACACTTAAGGACCGTTCAATCAAGCGTTGGGCCCACACGCCAGGCGTCAAGAGGCCATGGCAGCGGAGGGCGCCTTCAGCGACGGCAGCGATGCCGTACTTTCAGACGGCGAGGGCTTTATGGTGTCGAAAGACAGCCGAGCGCAAGTCCCCGACCTCGGAAGGTCGACCGGCAGGCCGGCTATGGGGAACACCCCCGGCGACACGAGCGCTTCCCATGGCACCTTCACAAAACACACAAAGTCCAACCGAGACTCGACGCTCACATCGAGTTCTCAGAAAGAGGCACGTAGAGAACGGTCCGAATCGGCATCCTCTGGGCGCTCTCGATCGCCACACGACGCCAGGCAAGCATCCACTATTGCCAAGAGTGCCTCGCTCCCTAAGGTCACGGAAGCTCGATCGTCGGGAGACGAAGCCGACTTCCACCCTCAGGCCGCACTCCAAGAGTCGGCGCCCGCAGACCGAATTACTACAGATCCCGAACCCCTACCTCCACGCTCGAAGGATAGGGTCAAGACCCCCGAACCTCGACGCCAGGCGTCGAAAAGCTCAGAGGGCCCTAAAACACACTGGAAACACTACTCCATTCACGGGGAGGGAGGGAAACACCAAAGGAAGCAGTCTCTACCCACTTCCAAGCACGTAGAACACTCCACTCCGCAAAAACAGAAAGACAAGTCCACGTCTTCTAATAACACCAAAACCCCTGCACAGGCTACCAAGTCTAGTCAGGATAAATTTGGAAAGGGTCATTCCCAGTTCCAGAGAATGGACCAGTTTTGACATAGATAGGGTAATGTCAAGAATGTCATCTTTTGGCAGATTTTTATGCAAAAAACCCAGAACACTTTCTTGCCTGTACTCCCGACGGGTCAGCACCGTCTGGCTCTAAAGATCCTATAACTCCAAGTGCAAGGTCCCACTTTGAGACACCAACAGGGTCTTCAGACCCCTTCTACGTCCAGCCCTACTCTCATTACCAGGGAGAGACATCCTTTGTTGAGGATCCAGATTTGGGCATGGTGGAGGAACAAACTGGGACAGGCTACTATGGGGATGATGAGGATCAAGATGAGGAGGAGGAAGACTCCTACAGGGTAGACTCCCCAGTAGAAAGAGAGGCCCCCATTACTGACTCCCCTGTCGACAACCAGCCACTCCTGAATGAAGTGCTGTCTCGAGCAGCCGAACATTTCCACATCGACACCCAGGGTGCCCAGGAGGAAAGAGACTTTGCAGAAGAGTTAGTGGGGGAGAGGAGGCCTGTTGCTCAGGCCATCCCTATCCTAAAATCTATTCAAAGAAGAATAGACCCGTCACTCCTCAATCCTAACCTCACCAGAGCAGTGAACCCTAGGATTGAAAAACTTTTCAAGGCGGCCCAATCAGACCCACTATATATAAGAGGGCATCTGAAGCCGGACTCTCTGGTTGTTACTAACACCCGTAAGAGGGCTGGAACACCCTTATCATCGTCCGAGGCTCCTCCCGACAAGGAGAGCAAAAGACTGTACGGGTTAGGCAGGAAAGTGGCCTCCACTTCCGCCTACCAGGCAAGGATTGCCAACTCCACCACCCTGTTGGCCAGCTACAACTGCCATCAGTGGGAAGAGGTCGCGGCACTCATAGACTCCTCATCAGAACCCTTAAAGAGCCAATTGGCATGAGTTTCAGCGGAGGGAAGAGCCGTGTCCGGTTGCATTTTAAAGGCAACCTTTGATGCAGCGGATAACGCAGGCAGATTAATAGCAGAAGGAACTGTTATTAAGAGACATGCTTGGCTACGCCAGTCTGGTTTCAAGGCTGAAACACAAGTGTCACTATTGGACAAACCGGTGGAGCCGGATCTGTTTGGTAAGGCGGTCGAGGACGCACTAAAGAATGCTAAGGACGAGTATGAAACACTCAAATCCCTAGGCCAGCTAACCACTAAACCCCCTAATCAGAGAGGGAATGGCAATTTTCGTCGCTCACGCGGCCAAAATTCCCAAAGAGGTTCTAACTATTCCCAGGGGCAGGGTACACAGTAGAACAATAATAACCAGCAGTCTACCCAGGGTTACGGCAGGGGGAATAAGAGAGGACGTGGTAGAGGTAGAGGCAGCCCCAATAAGGGAGGCGGCACGCCTCCACCGAAAAGTGACGCTCCGTTCAGGGTCCCTTCTCACGCAACCCCAGTAGGGGGACGCATTTCCAACTTCACCCAAGCTTGGGAAGGGATCACATCAGACAGATGGGTGCTGTCAACAGTATCCGAGGGGTACTGTATAGAACTACTAGAGCGTCCCCAAGACCATCCTCCACGACAAAAAATACATTCTTTGGAAAACCAGAAGATCCTCCTAGAAGAGATCGTCAATCTGCTAGCAAAGGACGCGATAGAACTCGTCCAGGGACACCAGGTAAACAAGGGTATTTATTCAACTTACTTCCTTGTGCCAAAAAAAGATTTGACAATGCGCCCAGTATTGGACTTACGGCCTGCCAACAAGTATGTCAAGCCCCAAAAGTTTTGCATGACAACTCTCCAAGAGGTAATCCCCGTCCTAAAAAAGGGGGATTACATGGCAACATTGGACATGAAAGATGCCTATTTTCATATTTCCATGTTCCCAGCACACAGAAAATACTTGCGCTTCAAGGTGGACAGTCGGCACTACCAGTTCAAGGTACTGCCCTTCGGGATAGCTTCGGCCCCAAGGGTATTCACCAAGGTACTGGCAGTGGCGGCAGCACACCTACGCAGGGAGGCAATCTCGGTGAACCCTTACCTGGACGACTGGCTCATCACAGGGGAAACCCCAGTAATTTGCAGAACAAACATTCAAAGGAGTATCGACCTCCTCTTCGAATTGGGCTTCTCAATAAACGAGAAAAAGTCAAGTCTAGTGCCAAGCACATCCAAACAATTCTTAGGAGCTATCTGAGACACTCAAGAGGGGTTGACCTTTCCTTCAGAGGAAAGAATTCGGAATATACTGCTGCAAATCCCGCAATACCAGTCCGATCGTATTTACCTGGTCCCCCACGCACGCCTGCGCATGCGTCCCATGCAGGAATGGTTGGCGAAACAGTGGTCTCAGGCAAATGGTCAGTGGGACGATCTAGTGGTCGTTTCGCCAACACTGGTACAAAGCCTTCACTGGTGGACAAGAGAGAATCTGTCCAAGGGGAAACCCTTTTACGATCCCGAGATACAGGCGGTAGTCACAACCGATGCATGCCTGACGGGGTGGGGAGCTCACCATCTCCACCACACAGCTCAGGGTCTCTGGTCTCACGCAGTGGCCAAGAATCACATCAACCTTCTAGACCTTCTGGCAGTATTCAGAGCGCTTCAAGCTTTCGAACCCTACCTTTTAAACCTGTCAGTGCAAATCCGGACGGACAGCACTACAGCCATGTTCTACCTGAACAAACAAGGAGGGACTCGCTCACCAAATCTGTCCAAGCTTGCCCAGAAAATCTGGATATGGGCACTCAGACGGAACATCTTCCTGTCATCACAACATGTTCCAGGGGATCTCAATTCCCTAGCGGATGCTCTGAGCGGAGACCTCCTCCCAGAGGAACATGAGTGGTGTCTACACAGAGAAGTCGTAGAAGACATCTTCTCTCAGTGGGGTTTCCCCGCAATAGACCTATTTGCCACAAGCGAAAACGGACAATGCCCAGGATTCGCATCCAGGTTCCCCCAACCAGACTCCCAGGGGAACGCCCTGTGGATGAACTGGTCAGGGATGTTTGCGTACGCTTTTCCACCAACTCCTCTAATCAGGAAGGTGGTCAACAAGATGAACAGAGAATCGATGACGCTCGTCCTGGTTGCTCCCATGTGGGCGAGACAACCATGGTTCCCACACCTACGCAGACTGGCGGTGTGCGAACCCATCAGACTTCCGAGCTCGTACAACCTATTGTCCCAGCACCAAGGTCAAACAGTGCACCCTCAACCCAACTCAATGAACCTGGCAGCATGGCTCCTGAGGTCATAGAGTTTGGACATCTCAAATTACCACAGAGGTGTATGGACATCCTAAAAGAGGCTAGGAAGCCCAACACGAGGCACTGCTACTTTGACAAATGGAAGAGATTTGTAATCTGGTGCCAGAGTAAGCAAATCAACTCAGATGATTGCACTCCTTCCACTATTGTTACTTACATGCTCCACCTGCTGGATGCGGGGCTGGTTTTTAACTCACTGAAGGTACACCTGGCAGCCCTGTCAGCATACACCACTTCCCATAACAAGGTGTCATGGTGGAAAGTACCAGTAGTTAAGGCCTTCATGGAAGGAGTAAAGAGACTGCACCCTCCTATTTCTAACCCACCACCAGGATGGGACCTGAACGTGGTGCTATCTAAACTCATGGGCCCCCCATTCGAGCCCATGCATAAGACGAGACTTAAACACCTGACCTATAAGACTGCCTTCTTAGTAGCCATTACATCCATAAGAAGGGTCAGTGAAATTCAGGCTCTGTCAGTGCAGGATCCTTTCTTTACTATTCATAAGGAAAAGCTGGTTTTACGGACACACCCTAGGTTCTCACCTAAGTTTATTTCCAAATTCCATGTAAACCAGTCCATCGAGCTTCCGGCTTTCTTCCAAAACCCACAAAGCTCGGCTGAGGTTAAACTACACACCCTAGATGTGCGTAGGGCGGTCCTTTACTACGTAAACAAGACCAGACCGCTTAGGAAAACAGATCAACTGTTTGTCTCCGTAGCCACAGGCAAGGATGGAGATCGCGTCTGTAAGGGTGCCATCTCCAGGTGGATTGTCAACTGTATCCAGTTGTGTTACTCTCTTTCTGACAAAACTTTGCCTTTTACGCCAAGAGCCCACTCGACAAGAGGCATTGGGGCCACTCTGGCTTTCATTGCAAATGTTCCCCTTGACACCATGTGCAAAGCAGCTGCTTGGAGCTCTATTCACACTTTTACTCAGCACTACTGCATTGACACCCATTCCAAGACAGATACTCAAGTGGGACAAGCGGTTCTAAGACATTTATTTGCTCATGACCCTTCTCAAATCCCACCTCCTTCTAACACTGCTCGCTAATCTATTCACAGCATGTGATCTAAGCAGATTCCACAAGCCTCAGAAGAGATACATTACTCACCGTAATCGTATTTCTGATGCTTGTATCTGCTTGGATTCACATGCGACCCACCCTTCCTCCCCTCTGAGAGAAGGCGCATGGATGCTTGTAGTCTTATCTTATCTATCTTCTATCTGCTTGGATCATCTGTACTCACGCTACTCCTCATGCTACCTCATGTCAGAAAAAATACAATCTGAGGGTCCTAGACACGTGAGGGATCATGGGTACAGGGGACGTCACACTAGGGATAGTATTACTGGCACGCCCTGTGGCGACGCCCATTTTTGAGTTCCGAAAAACAAACGGTAATACTCTGCAGCTTCCACTAGAAGTCGGCCTATGCACAGCATGTGAATCTAAGCAGATACAAGCATCAGAAATCCGATTACGGTGAGTGATAATCTGTGAAATACATCAGCCAATCTAAGGGGCCAGGAGACAATTGAAGATACTGTGCAGTATATTACAGTTTCACACCTGTCGTAGCAATATCCAGCAGTGAACAGACTCGGCTGCCTCCACCATTCTTAGCCACTCCAGGCAAACCACCTATGAAATGTAGTGTGTGGTTCAGAGCATTTAAAACCTATTTGGCAGCCAGGGATGGTGTGAACTTTAAACTTGAGAAGAAAGCTGTGCTGCTTGTTAATGCTTTGGGTCTGGAAGCACAGACAGTGTTTCACCACCTACCTGTAGCACGTATCGGGGAATTAAGTCCTAGATGAGTATACAGAAGTAGTGATGCGCATGAAGAAGCATTATGATGTGCAGGCTAATGTGATTTTGGAAAGGCAGCATATCTATACTCGCCAGCAAGGATCTGATGAATGTGTAGATGAATATCTTGCAGCTTTACGGATATTGGCAGCTGATTGCGTGTTTGGGCATCTGATTGATCAGCATTTGAGAGACTAAATTGTGGTACATTGCAACAAAAGGATCCAAGAATGAATGTAAGTTGCAGAGAACTAACCTTGGACCAGGCAGTGTACATGGCAAAAAGTGTGGAAGTGTCTGCCAGTTTGTTTGTTTATTTGTATGGTGCACCCGACCCAAGGGTATCTGGGCACCTTTTTGCATAGGATACAGGTATACTTTAGGCTTGGTTACAGGGAGGTAAATATGAAGCATGTACAGAAAAAACAGTAACATAATTGACAATTTACAAAATGTACAGTCAGATGGACAAATAAGTCTCTGTGCAAGATAGCAGAGATAAAGATGGAAGTAAATATACAGCATGTGCAGCGACGAAGTAACATAATTAACAATTTACAGAATTTACAGTAGCTTTAGACAGTATATATCTCTGCATGATAGCAAGAAAGCAAGAAAGAAAATGTGTCTGGAGCCCTAAGCTTAGCATAGAGTCCTGTCTGAAAGTTTGGGCTGGGCAGGTTAGGACTGTCCAGTTGTATCGTTGGTGACCAGCCAGTTCATGGTATTGCGTCTAAACAAGGAGAATGGTTGGTTAGCTCTCAATGAGAGAGGCAGGGAGTTCCATGTTTGAGCAGCCTTGACAGGGAAGCTGTTTCCTCCTGCGTTTTTTAATTCTCGGCACAACTAGACGTACTGTATTGATAGTCCTTGTGGGGTGAGATGTGGATTTTTTCGTGATTCGTTCTGTGAGGTAGATGGGGCGGAAAGATTGAGGCATTTATGCGTAAGGGATACCGTTTTTAGTGTGATTTTATCCTGGGTGGAAAGCCATTTGATCTGTCTTCTCAGATGCGATGTGTGCTCTTTTTGGTATCCCATGGGCTGCTCTCAGGGCATTATTTTGTAGGATTTGGATTTTATTTTTAATGTACTTACTTGCTCCCAAGTGTAGAGAATTACAATAATCCAGTTTGGATAGGATCAGTGCTCTAGCTAGAGTGGTACAGCTATCTTTGGACAGCAATGGTTTGTAGGCCCTCATAAGTTTGCACGTGTAGGCAGTAGAAGATGCCATGACGTTAACCTGTTTGTTGAATGAGAAGGTGGGGTCGAGGTAAAAACCTAAAGTTTTTACTTCTTTTACTACTTTTATGGAATTGCCGTCTATATTAAATGCCAAGTAGTATGCGCTCAATTTGTTGAGGTTAGTTGTGGTTCTGAGTATTAACAGTTCGGTTTTGTCATTCAGGCACAGGCCATGTGTGGCCATCCAGGCCTGAATGATGAGGTATAATCTATTCACCAAGGCTAGATCCAAGTCGTAATCTCCACTGAGGGGGATGAGGATCTGGGTGTCATCTGCATAGCTCGTGTAGGTGACATCCAGGTGGTCCAGATCATCAAACAAAGGCTTGGTGAATACATTATACATAGCTGGGGATACACAATAGCCTCGTGGCATGCCACAGGATATTGGGATAGGATCAGCCGCTGCAATTGGTGAGAAGACTCTCGTAGTGCTCTTGCTTAGAAAAGATTTGATCCAGGTGATCGCATCTGGTGAGAAGTGGGCTGCTGTAGCAAGGTGTTTACAGAGTACTTGATGGTCCACCAGGCCGAAAGCGGCCGAAAGATCAAGGAGTAGCAGCAAGACAGTTTTGCCCTGATCTTTCAGTTCGATTTTGTGTTTTTAGGTCTATTAGCACTGTCTCAGTGCTATGATGTGGTCTAAATCCAGATTGGCAAGTACCAAGGAGGTGGTGGCTCTCCAAGTACTCCTGAATTTGAATTCAGGCCACTTTGTTGAGAATATTGAGTAAGAATGGTACCGTGGTCATGGGTCTGTAGTTGGTTGGGATTGTAGGGTCCAATTATTGTTTTTTTAGAAAGGGTAAGACCCAAGATTCCTTGAGGTTACTGGGGACGATGCCCAGGTGAAGGATAAGTTAATTCATTTGGTTATGAAGGGTGCAAGGTCTCTGGCAGCATCTTTAGTTATCTGTGCCAGGTAGCTGTCTCCTTGGCATCTCGAGGGTTTAAGGGCTGCAATGATGTTTGCTACCTCATAGGTGGAGACTTGAGAGAAGCTGAAGTGGAGAGGAGGTTTGGAGAGGGGGGCTGAGGCAGTATTATGCGGGTCTATGTAGGGGAGGTTAGCTTTTTTGTTTGCGATCTTACTTGCCAGTGGAATGAAAGCTCTGGATAAATATGTTGGTGAGAGTCCATCGTGTTCTTATGTCAACAAAAGGCCTGTGAGGATGATGTCGAGAGCAGGTGCAACTATCATGAGAAGAGGAGAAAGGGGCATCGTGAGAGAATCCAGGGAGTACTATTGTGAAAATGTTGCTCACCTTGCATCAAGCAGGATGTGTCCTGCAGTAAATAGAGCGTGCAGCTCATGTAAACCTGTGGGTCATTTCACAAAGACCTGTTGATGGATGGGGAAGGAGGACGAGTGAACATTGCTGCAGAAGGCGATGCAGGGGACTCTGACTGCGAACACATTGTGGTCATGGTTGGCATGAATGGCGACATCACTAAGGTGAACCGATTACCACGTTGTAAAGTGAAGATTAATGGCAAGTTTGTAAATTTGGTCACAGACTCTGGTGCTACTGTGAGCATAATATCCCTGGACACTTACAGAACAAATTTTAGTCGAGTGGTTTGATAAAAGCTCGAATTGCACCTCAGCAGTATGAAGGAGAGAGAATCAATCTTCTACTGTGGTTTTATGCTAATAATAATAATAATAATTTGGCATTTATATAGCGCTACGAACCCTCAGGTATCTGAGCGCTGCTTATTATTACCCACGGTGTGTGGTGCTCATTTATCGACCTCGGAAGGATGAAAGGCTGAGTTTGGCCTTGCCGGGATTCGAACCTGCGTTAGCAAGCTCTGCACGGGTGTCAAAGCGAGCGCTCTACTCGCTGTGCCACTTGACCGGCTCATCTGGAATGCAAGGGATGCTATGCTGAGGACAACATATGTGGTGAAGAAAGGCATAAATGTGCTTGGATGGGAGGCGTAAGCTCGTTTGAAGATAGTTTTGGACCCATGTAGTGAAGAAAAGGTTTTTACTTTACCCCTCAGATGTGAGTGGGAGAGAATTCTTCAAGAGAACCGTGAACCCGTCAGACATGGTGCTAGGGCTGTGCCATTCAGTGTACGAAAGGAACTTGCTGAGCATTTGGAGAACATGGTTAAGGATCAAATAATTGAGCTGATTGAGTCTTCATTGTGGTTGTCGCCCGTGGTGGTGGCAAGGAAGGGGAATTGAGACATTCAGCTTTGCATAGACTTGAGGGGACTTAATACTGCGATTTCTGTGGATTGCTGTACTTTGCCCAAGCTTGATTATCTACTTGCAAAGTGTTTCACAACGCTTGATTTAAAAGCTGCATACCACCAGATCCAACTGCATCTGTATTCAAAGCATTTGACTGCTTTTGCGATGCCAGAGGGAGCGTTACAATTTAAACGGATGCCATTTGGGCTGGCATCCGCTTCCTCTGTTTACCAGCGTGTCATGTTTGAAATGTTCAGGGGTTTGAATGGTGTGGTAACATTTCAGGATTACTTATTGGTTTTTGGACGCAACATGGATGAGCACAAAAGAATTCTGGCTGAGGTGTTGAAGTGGTTACTTGAGAAAGGAATTACTTTACAGAAGGCGAAATGTGTGTTTTTAAAGGCTTCAGTACCTTGGTCATGTGATATCTGTAGATGGAGTGAAGCTGAGGCAAGGTTTGGTTGCTGCCATTGTTTAGGCACCAAGGTCTCAGGGTAAGGAGAGTTTGTTGTCCTTAATGGGATTACGTGAATACTATTCACAGTTTGTGCCTGGGTATGCCACAATTGTGGAACCGTTGAGAGAATTGTGATGTTAGGGTGTCGTCTTTGAATGGACTGAGCAGACGGAAAATAGTTTTTCAACAATTAAATGTTGCATTGGGGACACGCTTATTTTGTTGTTTGTTTTGTTTGTTTGAGTGTGTTTTGCGAAGGTAGCCCATGTTTCATTACAGTGGACACAAGCTCTTATGGTTTGGGTGCTGTATTAGGACAGGTGATTGCGGGTAAGAAGTGTACCGTGGCATTTGCATTACGCACGCTACGGAAAGCTGAAAGTCAGTATTCTGTAATCGAACGAGAAGCCCTAGTGTTTCATGTTTTCGGAACGATTTTCACATTGATCACAAGCCCTTGTTGAATGTTCTGCAGGCAGGGGGATATGGAAAAACTAATCCGAGGCTGGTCCATTTAGCTTCTAAGTTGCACAAAAACATGTACAGTATTGAATTTGTACCAGGTAACCAATATTAGAGCAGATTTTCGGTCTCTGATTCCATTGATGGATGATGGTGCCAAGGAAGATGCAGAGGTTGAGGGGGAGATGGTGGCGGTCATCAGGGATAGTGAGTGTGCCATAGCATGTAATGAGTGAAAGAACATGTTAGTGAATGATGTGTTGACAAGTGGTGTTGTCATAACGTGTTGAATGGGTGGCCAAGGGAACGAGGTCTGGACAAAGAGATGCAGGCATATGCGAAGGTCCAGGAGGAATTGTCTGTGGAGGATGGTATGTTAATTTGTGAGCACAGGATTGTGCCACGTGTTGGTGTGCACGGGAGGCTGTTGAAAATGTCTGATGAGGGGCATGTGGGGGCCACACATACGAAGAGGCGTCTACAGGAGTGTTATTGCTGACCCAGAATGGATAAGGTGGTGGATTGGTTAGTTGGTAGTTGTGGTGTGTGTTGCTCAGCTGACAAAGGATTGCAGTGTCGCAATGTGCCGTTGCAAATTGTAGATTGGCCCAATGTGCCATGTATCAAATTAGCTGTGGATTTCATCAGTCCCATGAACTTGTTGCCCCCAGATGAGCATTACGCATTGGTAGTGGTAGATTATCATTCCAGGTGGTGTGAGGTGAATTTCTGCTGCACCCAACACTACAGGTGTGATTGAGTATCGCCGGGAACCTTTTGGAAGAGAAGGGACCCCAAAGATGTTGGTGGCTGATAACAGGGTGCAATTTACCCCAAGTGAAATGCAAAGATTTCTAAACGAGATGGGAATCAAAAGTTGGCACACAGCTCTTTGCCATCCCCAGGGGAATGACTTGGTGGAAAGGTGTCATGATGCCTACCCCCGGAGAACCAGACCAGGTCCAGCAACCGCGGAAGCAGGCATTTTGAGCAAGCCCAAAAACCCCTGCTAGGGGCTGTTTGGGTGCGGTCTTGGCCCCTATGGCGCCAGGCTCATATGGAGAGTCAGTCCTGGCGCCATAGGCGCCAGGCTCATTTGGAGAGTCAGTCCTGGCGCCATAGGCGCCAGGCTCATATAGTAGAGCTTACCTGATGCAGACCAAGCTGCAAGCTTACCTGATGCAGACCATGCTGCAGAGCTCCAAGGACTTTTTTTTTTTACTCAGGTGGGGCTGGGGAGGAATACTTACCTGGGACTACTTTGGAGGCTATTTAAACCACGCCTGAAGAGCAGCACACGCTTCGTGTTATTCTGAATCCAGCAGCGTAACGCTCACCGTGTCTGCAAGCCTGCATCCAGTCTTCTGCCACGCCCGCCTCGAGTCTGCAGCTCCTAGAAAAAGGGAGGAACAGAAGGAGAAAAGGTTAGAATAAGAGCAAAACCTTCGATCCTTAACTGAATTCCGGATACACCGCGCCTTCGAGCTGGAAGAAAGAAGCATTTTATGCACGCCGCCTCGCCTGCTGCAGCGCCACGCTGAACTCACCGGCCTTCCCAGCATTCTCACGATCCACTGCATGCTTCTGCACGTTCCCGCCGCACTCTGGCACCTAAGGGGAACACAAGAACAGCAAAGGTGAGCCAAGGGAATAAACAGAGGCAATAGTAACTACCGCCATAGACTTACCTGATTACCGCCGGGGGTACTATTCCTCTTCACGGGTCGGCGCAGTCTCCATTGCATCCTCACCGTACCCCGGTCCCTAAGGGGAACAAAAGGACAACAAGGTGAGACAAAGGGACAAACAAGGGGAACTCTTCTCATCGCAATAGACTTACCTAATTTTACCGCCGGAGGCATTATTCCCCGAACTTCATATTTTCTCTCCACACCTGAATAAGGGAGCAAGCAACAGGTTACATTCTGGCCTTATTTTATTGAACTGTGTAGGATAAGCCAAATCCTTACCTGATTCCATTTACTCGTGCGTCCCGTCCCCTTTCCTCCATACTTATGGGACATTCCTCCGTCCTCTGGGACGGGACCGGAACACTTTGTGAAAAGCATCACCTTTTTCAAAAACTGTGTCCTTCTCTTTTTACACGGGGTACTGCACGCGGCCGTAACTTTACATTTTCATGTTTGTTCTTCCTGCGAATGACACTTCGCTAGGGCGGATCCCCATCCTTTTTGTTTAGAGTGTTTGGGTCCGTACCACCGGTTGAACTCATGCTTCTACTACGATTCCCTTTATGTCTGGGCACTTCAATGTCTTGAGCGGTCGGAGGAGGTGTTTCAGCACGTTCCTCCTCTGCATTTTCAGAGTTTCATCGACGAGAAGAAGAGACTCCCGGTAAGTTCTTTAGTTTTTAAGGCACCCCGACCGGGGGACTCCTTCTCAGGGTCTTCCCGGTCCAAAAGGGGCTTTAAAAGCTCTGTTACCGGGGTTTCCCCTGAGGTAAAAAGAGTACCAGAGTTTTCTCCGCGGACTCCGTAAGGGGCCTGCTTACACCGGATTGCAATCCTGTCGGGCTAGTCAATGGCCCAGTTCAACTGAGGCAGTGGGTACCAGAGCTTGCTTCAAGGTCTCCTTGTCTGGAGCTTCTCATACAGGCACCGAGGCATGCCCCAAGGCCTCTATTGAGGTTTTCTGTGCCAACCCAAGGTTTGAGGCTCCTCGTGAGGGAGCTGTTGCCGGACTCAGGTCTGAGGTTCCTCTATCAGAGGCGAAGGTGACCGACGAACCGAGAGGCCTTTTAAGGTCTTGTCGGTGAGGGTTCCTCATCGGTCCCGCTGTAGTGGGGAGTTATAGTAATGGGTACTCCCAAAATGTTTTGTTATCGGGGGGTCGAGTCTGTAGACGGGGAGATTCTCAACAGGAAAAGGAACATAACAGACTGACTACCCCTCTCTCTAAGGTCTATCGACGACACAGATTGAGGTGCTTAGAAACTATTGCATGAATCTGCAATGAGTACTTATTGAAGATGCTAATTATTAGACTCAGACTGTGAAATTACAAAAGTATAAATCATTTTAATAATTTGATAAAAAAACACATTTTTATAAAAAAAACTATGCATTTATCGGCTTTTTCATACACCATTCATACCTTTCATACTAATTCATTCGTACTGTAACATAAGGGTTTGGCAATTTACATTGTCTTTGTGCATATTAGTTGTTAATAGCATGCATGACATCAGAAAAAACAGTTGGTTTTTCTAAAAGGTCGACATATGTTTCGGCCTCTTATAATAGTACCATCGTTGTCTACGGTGGTCTACAGAATTGTTATTGGGCCATCTTCAGGACAGTGATGATTTTTTGGGAAGCAAAAAGTCTTCACCCTTTTCTTGTACGAAAAGCCATCTAAAAACATAAATAATACATATATTACATTTTGGAACGGTCTATACTTTTTCAGTTGTTTGCAAGGTGATGGCCAAATTACTATGCCACAAAAGAAGCACCCACCTGTGGTCGAAATGTGTTATTTGGGAACCCAGAGTTGAAGTTAAAGGGAATCTTCTATATTACCCTTTATCAGGAATCCTATTGAAGGGGAACACACATAGGGGAGGTTACTACCCTGTGTTTTTATTTGAATCAACGCTAAGTTTGAATAAATAATAAATAAATAAAGAGTGACTTACAATAAACTCCTCTGTGTAGGTTGATCTTCAGAATTCTGTGCTTCAAAGCCGCATAAATTACTGTCACCTAGAGGGAGCTGTTGATTTCGGCAGCATCAAGAATAATAGTGGGGATACCGGTTCGGTTGAGGGGGCACAGAGTGAGGTCGCTGACCATAATTCCTCTGTTACCAGTGTGGCCGAGGTTCCTCTTTCAGAGGCTAATTTGGCTAGTAGTATGTCTCAGAAACATCCTAGGCCACACAGTACCGGCTCTGCCGAGGTTCCTTGTGTCAAGGCTAAAGTCAAGACCCCTAACCGGTCTGTGGAGACCCCTGCCTCACCCACAAATGTGACAAGTTCTCCTCAGACGTTGATGACAAAATGGGGCCCGTTCCCATGTGTTGGCCATTTTGAACTCTTCCCTTACACCTACGCCATCGGCGTTGGGTGCTGGGAGCATTTTTTTCATGTGAAGAGCGTTTTCCTTGTGCACAGTTTCGTCCAGTTTATGACTGGAATGCTCGGATGCCATTACAGCACTACAGCAGATCTCGATCCCTGTGGCGTCTGCGCAATTGATTTATGTCAACCCGGCTGGTGAAGGGCTCTTGGCAGCCCTCTCCCTTGCGGCCCTAGAGCTATTCCTCTCATGAGTGGCCTCCACCTGCCACAGTGTCTAAGCCTTCGGTGGAGGATGCCTTATTCGGAAAATTTCAGAAGCTATGCACTCTGACCCCATGAAGGAATATTTCAGAGGTCTTTTTAAGGAAATCTGCCCTCCTGGGCCGATTTCTGTACCGACGGTTTCCGTTGCAGCACTAGTTGTTCCGGCAGCTGTTCCACCTTTACCAGTTGGCCCACCTCCAGCCCTTCCGCCTCCGCCACCCTTGTCTCCTATAGACAAGTCTTCGGCAGAGCCAGACGCGGCGCAGGTCGATCCGGACGTGTTGGATGACACGCAAGGGGATCGGGATGGCGATGACCAGCCCTGCTATGTTAGGTCGTTCCATGACCGGGTACTGGACATGACTCTTCTGGATGTTCCAGTACCTGAGGCACGCCCTCCGCAAGAAGGGGTGCTTTCATGGGCATTCACCTTGTCTCCTCAGGAGCGCACCGGCTTGTTCTTCCAGAAGGACGTTTTGGCCGAGGTCCGCAAAGTCTGTGATAAGCCACACTCTGGACTGCACATTAACAAAAAGATTGACGCTCGTTATAGGCTTCATACTTCAGAGGAGGTAGCCTTAGCGTCTTGCCTGCTTACTTCCTCCACAGTGGTGGCGGCCGCCACACTTCAATCCAGACCGGCTTCAGCGTCATCTACAGCGGCGGCTCAGGTTCTGGCCAAAGAGGACAAGCTGCTTGACTCTTTGGAGAGGAAGATCTTTGCTAATTCGGCCCTGCAGTTGCGCCAGGCGCACGCAGAGCTCATTTTAGCGGGGGCAAATAAGAAAATGTGGAAAGGTCTGTCGGAACTTGAGTTCATTACTGCGGACAAGCTGGATGATTTTAAGGCTGGCTTGTCAGATGCCAGAGTCCTGGCGCAGGATATGCATGAGGCTGCAGCGCATCATGTCGACACCTCGGCTAGGGGGCCTCATGCTTGGCGTGGACACCTCTCGTCAGGTTTGGCTTCATTCCACAAAGTTTTCCAAGGAGGTTCAGGATAAAGTTCTGGACCTGCCTTTTGACGGCAAAGAACTGTTCCATTCGTCAACGGACATAGAGCTGACTAAAACTAAGGACAGCACTCAGACGGCCAAATCTTTGTCTGTTCTGGTAAAACCACCTTTTAGTGCTCAGAGAACGCCTTGGCAGCCTCGGTCTTCCTCTGGTTTTCGGGGGTTTCTAGATCGAAAGACCGAGGCGATCCTCCAGCTGGAAACTCCCATCGGCGTCAGCAGCGAGGCCGGTTTTTCTCTCGGTCCTCGGCCTCCTCCTCAGGCTCTGGGGGTCTCGCCTCTGAGAAGCCTGCTAAGTGAAGGTTTTCGGCGCTCGCACGAGACACCAGTGGGGAGGGCGCATTGTCTCTCACTGGGAGGTTTGGCAGACCATCACCGAGGACCGGTGGGTCTTGTCAGTAGCTCGTGCGGGCCTCCGCTTGATCCTTCCCCCTACCCGACCCATCAATCCTCCGTTCCAGCAGTCGGGGACGCCCTCCCTCAGAGCTGAAGTCCAGAAGCTTCTGGATTCCAAGGTGCTGGAACCCGTTCCTCTAGGGGAGCGAGGTGGAGGTCTTCTACTCGCGTCTGTTCACGGTGCCCAAACCCAACCAGGCTGGCCTGCGCACCATCCTAGACCTTTCCCAGTTCAACCTTTCTCTTTCCCAAGAGAAATTCAAGATGATCACCCCCTGTCAGATAAAGTCCTCTCTACTGAACGGCGACTGGCTCTGCGTGGTGGACCTTCAGGATGCTTATAAGCATTTCCTCATTTGGAGCCTGCATCGGAAATACCTACGGTTTTCCATGGGGAAGGAGCACTTCCAGTTTCGTCTGCTCCCATTTGGTCTCAGCTCGGCACTGTCTTTACGAAGATGTCGGTCATCGCAGCTCATCTTTGGCTACAGGGTATCCATGTGTATCCGTATTTGGACGATTGGCTGCTGCGCAGTCCTTATCCACTGAAAGCCTCGAGCAACCTTCAGTCTCTCCTACAGCTCCTGTTCCACCTTGGGCTTTCGGTGAACTGGCGGAAATCCTCCATAACGGTCTCTCAGGACTTGATTTTCCTGGGTTTTCGTTGGAACACGATCCATTTCAGAGTGTACCTGACTGGGGACAGAATGGCGGATCTGTTCGCCACGTGTCAGGTGTTTATACAGTCGGCCTGGTGGTTCCAGAGGCTTCTGGAACGCATGGCTTTGTGCGTGCTGCCTCTTCCTCTTGCTCTCCTCAAGATGAGGCGGACACAGATGGCTCTTCGGAGCTCATGGCTTCAAGCAGTGGACCCCGATTCCAAAATGATACTGGTTCCACCATTCATGAGGGCGGACCTCTTGTGGTGGTCGTCTATCAACAGTCTGCCGGTGGGAGCTCCCTTCCAGGACCCTTGCCCACTATTGACTGTCACAACGGATTCCTCCCTTCTGGGTTGGGGTGCGACGCTGGATCATCTTCAGGTGTCAGATCTTTGGTCGCCACAGGACAGACCATGGGAATCCCTCTGAGTCCCTGGGAGACCATCGCGAAAGCAGCTACGTGGGCCTCCCCATTGGCTTTTTGTAAGCATTACTGTCTGGACATGAGCTCGAGGGCTGATACTCAGTTCGGTCAAGCTGTGCTTAGGAGCCTGTTTCAATAAGGAGTTTCCATCCACCCGTAATTCCTGTAAGAAGTGCTAGGGAATCTCCCATAAGTATTGAGTGAAAGGGGACGGGACGTAGGAGTAGATATAAAGTTACTCACCGTAGTGACTACCTTACTCGTAGTCCATAGTCCCCTTTCCTCCATACACCCGACGTCCCCTCTAAAAAGTTTCTTCTGTTATTGCTTAAAAGTCATAGACCTGGCGATAGAAAAGGACTGATGGTCGATGCGCTGGGCGGAGCTAAGGAGGGCGAGGTTACGGCCGTGCGTAAAAATAGGACACATTTTTTGAAAAATGTTATGCTTTTTACAAAGTGTTCCGGTCCCGTCCCACAGGACAGAGGAATGTCCCATAAGTATGGAGGAAAGGGGACTATGGACTAGGAGTAAGGTAGTCACTACGGTGAGTAACTTTATTATAGTACAAAGGGTAAACGGGACTGTGAAAAATTGCATTCAGTGGGCAATTGCTAACCAGATACCGGTGCAGACAGTGATGTGTGAAATGTGGGCATACAGGACCACGCCAAACGGTGTGACTGGTGTTTCTCCTTTTGAATTGTTGAGAGGTAGGAAGGCCGGGTCAAAGTTGGTGCAAGATTGGGTTGGGCAATTGTTACGTGAGGGATTTCCTGTTGTTGATGTTGACCGCATACACCAGAGGGTGTTGGATTCTCAGTACAAGAGCAAGGCTGCTTTTGATAACCGTATGAGTGCCATGCATAATGATATCCTGGTGGTTGACGTTGTACGGGTTAAAAAACCATTCAAAGTAGTCAAGGGGGAGTCTCAGTATTCCACTCCAGAAGTTGTGACAGACACAAGTTGAAGTCCTGTCAAGTTGGGAAAAATGGATGGGGGAACAAAGAAAGGATTGTCAGGTTGAACGGGAGGTATGGGATGCCTGGAATGGAATGTGGTGGTGGTGATGTGTTCTGCGATGAGGGGAGTGTGGAGATGACGCACGTGAGAGAAGGGGGGGGCATGTGAATAAATCTGTTAGTAGTTCAGCTGAAGATGTGGGACAAGATCATTTGAATGTTGGAGCGTTTGACCAGAGTAGTGGCAATGCAGTGGCAGATGATTCATGTAATTTTAGACATGGTTCTAGAGACCGCAATGTTGGCTGCCCAGAAAAGTTTAAAAACTAGGTTTTCTCTGATTGATTCTTACTTGCATTTCTGTGCTTGATTGTTTCTTAATTCTTTCTTGAAAGGCAGATGTGTTACGATGTTGTGTTCCATGGCACGAGGCACCCCTTGCAGTGCGCTCTGGAACACAGTCATAAAATGTTGGGCGGGGGACAGTTGGGGGCTGGGGGGTATGGCAGTTGGTGGTTTGTACCTGTTGTCACGGCTGGCTCTGGCCTGCGTGCGTGCCCTATTAAAGTGCTTTCTTCCCAAACATTGTACTTTCTTTATTCGCCACACGTCTCCTTTTGTCTCTTTTCTGTATAACTTTTCAGATGACTTAAAGTCCACAGCTTTTGCCTGCTGCCACCACATTCTCCTACTGGTGCATGGCCCTCACAACCTACTCTTGTATTTTCTGTGTCTGCTCCATATCGGTTTATTCTTTCTCTCCTTGGTCCACACGCAAGACTCCTCCTGACTCCTCTTGACTGAACTGCATAGTTTGTGCTCCCTCATTCCGGTTTTGTTTTTTTGAAGTGAGCCTTGTTTGTTCCCACTGCCTGCCACTCCCTGTAGGTGGATATGGTGGACATGTTAAACTGTACATCCTCTTTGTTCTGAAATAGGTTTTTATATTCTACCACTCATCATTTAGTTCTCGATACAGGAACATAAAAATGTTTATTGGCAACTTAGCACACAGCCTTTTCATTTCTGTGCTTAGAGTGGTTGCGCTAGTGATTTGGGTGCGCTAAATTACGTTTCACGCGTATTAACTGCCCCCACTTCACTATGGACTATTAACTTGGGTTTTGGTCAGGTAAGTCTTGTCAATGCACCATACAATAGGCACTAAAGCCAAAAGCAAACCAAGATTACAAAGTTCCCAAGGTGTGGGCACTCCCGTTCCCTGCACACTGTCTCGGGTCTTAATACAGCCAAACTGTTTAATCTATAATTGAAAATTAACTTCTCAAACGTGTTCTGTTTATACAGTGTTAAGTCATAGGTATGATTTTTCAATTTTGTAAAAACAGTTAAGGAATAAACAAACTTAAACAATACCTTCTTTTGTTCTCCAAATAGTTTTTTCTTTTAATCAGGTACCCAGCGCGTTTCGAGCAGGAACGCTCTTCATCAGGGGTTCTTATATACAAAGTCCAAACTGTGCTTTAATAAAAAGAAAAAGAAAACATTGTTTCCATGGACTATTACTATTTTATGCGGCCAGTCTTGATTTTCTGTAATTTGTTACATAAGCAAGTACACATTAGTTATACTGTTTGTACATAACAATTTCAGTCGTCCAAAGCCTGATCAATCACCTTGTAAATCAGGAGATGTCTGCAACGTGCTGTAATGGAGTGCCACAAACTTGCATTTTAAAATAATTATCATCCGATTTGTCACCCGTACTAGAAAAATGTAAAGAAACCCATCAGATGCTAGTAGATGTCATCAATGTAAATAAAGTAACAATATCCTTTCATAATATGGGACCCCACCTGGGGGGGATGGTCTGACCTTGAATTACTATTCAGGAGATTGCATATCATGTATACAGCGAGGGGTGAGTCGAGTTCTTAATACACGGTTTTGTAGAACCTCCGTCCTGTAAAATATACATAGCCGAGTCCAGGTAGTTTAAAATGCATTGGAAAGAACTAAATTATGAAATAGTCAGGAGGGACTTATTGTGGCATGTGTGGTCTGCCATCTGTTATGTATTATGGGAGAGCTTCTACCCTATGTCTGGATGGAATAGTTGATGTTTGTGCGTCTGCCATCTAAAATGACAATGTGTTCAGGCTAATGTAGATAGCGCTAGAATATACCATGTGTAGAATGTAGGGAGAAGTCCACTGTTCCAGTCCATGATCGAATCCAGTTTGGAAACAGCAAGCAATGAAAGCCAATCACTGCATTGCTAGGGATCGGGGTTACTATGTACACAACTAGCGTCTGACGTCATGACGTCACAATTTACTGGATTGTGTCTGAATACAGACTACAGTGTACGGCCTTGTTAAGATGTATGTATAACTGTCATGGCAATGTTCTAATGGTCCTGGAGTCCACCTGAAGTGCAGGTTTGCCTCAGTTGCGGGTATATACAGGTCTGTGCCAATGTCTAGCGCTATTCGGAATAAATCTGTGTGCTGTAAAAAATGTGCTAATTTGGTAACATTCACGTTGGTATTCAGTTAGAAACGTATCTGTAAAGCGGTCTTAAGTAAAAGGAAAGAGGTATCCAAATTGAGAGCCTCAATGGGCGGTCTCTCTAGGAAGATAAGTGAGGTTCTGTTGAAAGGCAGATTGATCAGGCTTATGGATTTTACAGAGAGGTTCAAACGTTCTAATACAGAAACGTACACAATGAAACCTGAACATTGGAAATTCTGTTTACATATGAGTTAAGATACAAAAATGTATGTGCACATATTCTCTGAACCTAACAGGAGTATGTCTATTTACAACTTCACATTACACCGCCTATGGAGTTGTGGCTAGGTCCTAGTATGTTGGTCAGTTATATTATGATTATTATACCTCCAGCAGCTAACACTGGGTTGTCATAGGGTATATGTATCCTGAGATCCATATGTCACACCTCTGTTGTGACTGTTAAGTGTATGGTCCACTCAATAGTGGTGGTATTCTAGAGATATGGACCTAAATAGTATTCCTCATTCATCCCTAAGGAATTGATGGATTCCAAATTATAAATCCAGCTGTCATGGTGCAGGCACCCAAACCTTGAAACTGGTGGGGCCATCCCGGACTTTGGCCCCTTTGGGGGCTTATCAGGCCCCAGCCAGGCTCACCTGGACTCAGACCTGGCGTCGCTGGCGCCAGGCTTATGGAGGTGTTAGTTACATGGTCCATTAACTTGGCTCTGAGAGGCTGAGCCATTCAGTTCAGGGTGTGGCCTGGAACTACTTTGCCTGAGAGAAGGGATACGGAGAAGAGGACTATTTTCTTGGAACTACTATTTAAGGCTATTTAAACCGCACCCAACAATCTGAACACGCTTCGCGTTATTCTGCACTCCTGCAGCGTAACGCTCACGTGTCAGATCAGTTCTTGCTTCCTTCTGCCACGCCCGTCCAGAGTCTTCCATCCATCGGCACCTGCGAACAGAGAATAACAGGAGTTTAAGCATTGAAGGCCTTACCTGCAGTGCATCCAGATCTCATCTCCTGCTTTCCCACGGACCACTGCATCTGCAGAACAGAACGAAAGCACCCTCTCGGGTAACTACTCACCTGATCGGCCCGCTCCAGGAACTTCATCGGACAATTCTTCACTCAGCAGCGCGCCGCAGCTCGACACCGCTACACGGATCTTCTATTCTTCTTTCTGGACTCGCGCTGTACCTGCTGAACAGAAAAAGACAAACAGGTTAGTCGCACCTAGCAAAGGAAAGCTACAGAGGCGAACATTTGCGCGCCCAGCACAGCGCAATACTTACCGGCAGGAATCCTGAGCATCATTGTCAGGAGGGTCATCCATCATCCGAAGGTCGCTTAACGCCGCACCTGTAAGACAATAACGGACATTAGTTATCTTGAACAGAAAGACTTAAAGGCAGTCATTCTGAGCAGTTATTGGAATAGAGACTTAACTGCTTACTCCCGGGCCTTCTACTTCAGCAACTTCCTTTGGATCAGTGACGTAACTCGATCCAGGAAAGGCTGTGAACCGCGCCCCTGCCAGAGTGTGCAGGACTGAGAGCTCGCCCATTAAAAAACAAAGGTGAGCCAGAAGAAGTGAAGGATAGACCGGAAGGAGGTGAAACCACTGACCAGCTCCCTTCGGTAGCTAATATCTTGTTTCGACTTGCAAGCTAACATCTCCTGAAGCAAGGACTAATGGGAGACGCAAGCTAGCACCACCAGCCAAGCAGAGCAGCATCAGGACAGACAACAACCTACACACACGAGCACGCCCCCGTGAAGACCAGGTGAGCGTGACACCAATAGAGTTCCCTTTGTGTGAGTTTTCTTCATGAGATCACCACCTCTTGGTAGTGGGCGGATCACTTCCAATATCACGCAACTCATCTGGGTCAGTGTGTGTCTGGCCTCCTTGAAATGTCTGTAGATGGGTGACGAGTTTTGCTATTCTGATGTAGGACCTGTGCTCTGTCCATCGATCTTTCACTCTTCTGATGGCCTGCCCTACCTAGAATATGCCACAAGGGCACAGATCACATTCTTGGTGTCGCGGGTGGCAAAATGGCGTCATCTGATCTTTTGTGGGGGTGGCGAATGTTATCTCCCTTTATGACATTAGAACAGTGCTGGAAATTGAGGCACGGGAGGGTGCCTGATTTTTGTCTGTGTAATACCGTTTGTGTTGGTTTCCTGTTCCTTTCGGCCTTAACAAGTGAGTCCCTAAGCTTCTTTCCATTCTTGTAGGATAACATGGGGGATTCTGGTAACCGTCTATTGAGCAGTGGGTCTAATCTGATGACATTTCAGTTTTTTAAAATAATCGGTGCTACTTGCTGGGTCTGTGCAGAAAAATGTAAAGTGTAGATCAACCTCTTGTTCTCCCTCTTTGTTCTGGTTTGTAAAAATTCTTCTTTTGGGTTGACTCTCCACTCTTGTGATAGCTTTGTTTAGGATTTCTGGTGGGTAGCCTTTTTTCTTAAATCTTTCAGACATCAATTTGTATTTCCCTTCTAAAGTGTTAGTGTTCGATACTATTCTCTTAAGTTTAAGGAATTGACTGTATGGGAGACTCTCTTTGAGGTGTTTAGGATGGAAGCTTCCGAAATGTAAGGTGTTGTTCACTTCTGTGGGTTTACGATATGGTGGTATTCAGCTCATTATTGGCATAAGTCATTATAACGTCCAGAAAGTGTAAAGATGGTTCGCCCACTTCCATTGTAAATTTAATACGTTCATGGCATTGGTTGAGGTATTCGAAGAATTTCTGTAGTTCTAACCTAGTGCCTTTCCAGATGGTGAACAAAACGTCAATGTATCTTCTCCAGAAAAATGATTTAGGCCCCCAGAGTTCGTTACCGAGCATATGAGTCGTCTCAAAGTGGTACATGTAGATGTTAGCGTAAGTTGGAGCCACAGGTGATCCCATAGATGTTCCTGTGATCTGTAGAAAGTATTTGCCTTCGTATCGAAAGTAGTTATTGTAGAGGATGATGTTAATAAATTCAATGACAAGTATTTTGTTGATAGTCACATCTTCATGATTCAGGAGAAACCATACTAATGCTTCTATGCCTTCTCTGTGTGGAATCAAGGTATATAGGCTGGTGACGTCTAGTGAGAATAGGATCATCTCCTCTCCTGATAGTTGTAACTCCCCAATTAGTTATAGGAAATGGGATGTATCCTTGAGATATGTGGAGGTGGTTTGAACCAACGGTTGTAGTGCCTCATCGAGGTATGTTCCTAAAGGGTTAAATATGCTATCCGTCACAGCCACTATTGGTCTAAATGGTGGGGCAATGGGATTCCTATGAATCTTCGGGAGTGCATAGAAAACAGCAACGATTGGATGTTTGTTGATGAGAAATTCTCTTGTGTGTGGTGTTATCCATTCTAGTTCCCCAGCCTTTGCTACAGTGTCCGAAATGAGGGACATTATTGCTGCAGTGGGATCGTGGTCTAGTTCTAGATAGTTTTAACGTCTTGTAGTAGTGCCAGACAACTTGGTTGTAGAACGTAGTGTCCTGATCAATATCCCTTTCAACAGAAGGACTTCACTTATCTTCCTAGAGTGACCGCCCATTGAAACTCTCTCAATTCGGATACCTCTTTCCTTTTATTTAAGACTGCTTTACAGCCATGTTTCTATCTGAATACCAATGTGACTGTTACCAGAGTGGCACATTTTAGCAGTACACAGATTTATTCCGAGTAGCGCTGGACATTGACACATCCCTCTATAGACCCGCAACTGAGGCAAACAGGCACTTGAGGTGGACTGCAGGGATGATTAGAACATTGCCATGGCAGTTATATATACATCTTAACAAGGCTGTACACCGTGTAGCCTATATTCAGGCACGATCCGCAGTCGTGGCGTCATCGCATCATACGCTAGTTGTGTACATAGTAACCCCGATCCCTAGCAACGCAGCGATCGCCTTTACTGCGTTGATGTTTCCACGCTGGATTTGATTGTGGACTGTAAGTTATTTATTTAAAAATGTTTTTATTGGCATTGTGGACTGTAAGTTAGTTGATTTGTCCCTATATTCTACACATGGCATATTCTAGCATTATCTTTATTAGCCTGAACACATATTGTCATTTTAGATGGCAGACCCACGACCATCAACTATTCCAGACAGAGGGTAGAAGCTCTCCAATAATACATAATAGAGGCAGACCACACATGCCACGGTAAATCCCTCCTGACTACCGTAATTTAATTCTTTCCAATGCCTTTTAAACTACTTAGACTCGGCTATGTATATTTTACAGGACGGAGGTTCTACAAAACCGTGTATTAAGAACTCGGCTCACCCCTCACTCTATGCATGATATGCAATCTCCTGAACAGTAATTCAAGGTGAGACCACCCCCCCATATTATGACAGGATATTGTTGCTTTACTTACATTGATGGCATCTACTAGCATCTAATGGGTTTCTTTACATTTTTGTAGCAATGGTGACAAATCGGATGATCATTATTTTAAAATGCAAGTTTGGGGCACCCCACTATGGCACATCGCCGACATCTCCTGATTTACAAGATCATTGATCAGGGTTTGGATGGCTGAAATTATGTACAAACAGTTTAACTAATGTGGGCTTGCTTTTGTAAAAAAAAATACAGTAAGATCAAGACTGACCGCATACAATAGTAATAGTCCATTGAAACAATGTTTTCTTTTTATTAAAGCACAGTTTGGACTTTGTCTATAAGAACCCTTGATGAAGAGCGTTCCTGCTCGAAATGCGTTGGGTACCTCATTAAAAGAAAAAACAATTTGGAGAACAAAAGAATGTATTGTTTAAGTTTGCTTATTCCTTAACTGTTTTTACAAAATTGAAAAATCATACCTATGATTTAACACTGTATAAACAGAACACGTTTGAGAAATTAATTTTCAATTACAGATTAAACAGTTTGGCTGGATTAAGACCTGAGACAGTGTGCAGGGGGCGGGTGTGCCCACAATTTGGGAACTTTCTAATCTTGGTATTGCTTACGTTTGTTCATTTCTTAACTGTTTTTACTAAATTGAAAAATCATACCTATGGCTTAACCCTGTATAAATAGAATACGTTTGAGAAGTACATTTTGAATTAAAGGTCAAACAGTTTGGCTGGGGAGGGCAGGCTAAGCGCTGACGCAGAGGGCCGCCTGAATCAGACCTCCCATCCCAGCTAAATTATTATGTGCTTTTACAGCAGTAGGAAGTTCCTATAATCCTACCTTCGGGCCATTTAGGGAAAGAGTGTGTGGTGCATCGATGGCAGGCTTCTGTTGAGAAGTAAGATAAGCAGAGGGCGTGAATGTCTGGAGGTGCGGCCTGCGGCAGGGAGCTTGCGTTGTGAGGAAGCAGACAAGTCCTGTCAGCTGGTACGGCTGGCGCCGTGAGGATGCTCAGCTAAACGTTAGGAAGTGCTTTCCCTCACAACAAGGGTCAGTCTACCAGTTCTTAAACACAGACTTGAAGTTAAAGGTATTTTTTGGCACACTGCTGCCAGGAACTTTACATGTGTGTGGCTAATTATATATAATGCTTTTTTATAGCCTTTGAGTGCTGCTTCATGAAAACAAGGCACCTGGAAGTTTTTTTTATAAAGACGAGTGATATCTCACTACAATAAAGGATAAAGGAACTCACCAATATATGGTCCCCACTCTTCCTATCTTGGTGGGGTAGACTTGAAGCTATCAAGATGGTTTCCCCTATTATACTTTACTTTCTATATATGCTTCCTATCTCCATCCCTGTATCTTTCGTCAAATCTCTGGACTCCTGTATTCAGATTTCTCTGGGGGAAAAAGAAACTGACTGAGAATTTCACTATCTAAGCTCAAGAAACTTAGAACCGAGGGTGGAGCTGGCTTCCCGGACTATAAAAAAATATCACATGTCCTTTGTACTATGACAGGCATAATTGTTGTTCATTCACACTAATCCCAATGTGCCCAATTGGCTTCTTATAGAGAGAGCGATGGTCTTCCCCCCCATACTTTTATGGACTATCCTTACATTAAAGGCAACAATAGATGCTTTACTAGCACTAGTATTAATGTTTCTATTATGTATATTCGATCATATTTATTCCCGTTGATTACTAAAAGATCCCAGTTTGTATCACAATATATATGGATGAATCCCCTCATAAAGGTCAACAAGACAATTATATGTTGGACACCATGGCTTTCTCTTCGTATTAAATATGTTGGGCAGTTGTAAGTTCTGGGTACTCCTCTTACCTTTGAGATCAAAATCAGATTTCATGCATCAGTGTCGCTTTTGCAGCAATATTTTAGTTTAATCGATGTTATTATGGAAAATTATGATTTATTACTTTGTAATGCTGACATCTATCAAGCTCCTACAGCATCTGTCAAGCCCCAATGTTATACACGTTATATAAAACGTGTATATTCATGTCAACAGATGGAACTCAGTTCAAATATAAAGGGGCTTGGAGACAAGATTGTTCGCTAACGAACTCCCAACTAGTGTGGCCTTCTGTGTGGAAGAATATACCCAAAGCTATTGTCTCAGCAAGTTTACTTCAAACACTTTTTTTTTCTCCACCATAGGGCCTTTATCACCCCACTAATTCTCTTCAGGGGTGGAGACTCTCAGAATGATTGGAGTTGTCTTTGTACTCAAGGTTCCTTTAGACATATTGTCTTTGATTGTATCCATGTCAAAGCATTCTGGGAAAAGGTTTGGAAAACTCTCAAGCTTATTTTTTATGCAGAACAAAATTTTTCCTTTACTGCTCTGTACCTTGGTAGTAAAGTTATTCAGCCTGCTATTGATAAAAATAAATGCTGTTTGAACTCTTCATTGCTATAGCAATCCAGAAAGTCACCTCCAACTGGAAAGATCTCAAGTGTATACATTTTAATATATAGTGGAATTCTGTGTGTAATAGTCATAGAATGGAAAAATGCAATGCTACGTCCTCATTCTTACAGTATAAGCATTAAAGTGGCTGCCATTTCTAGAATTTTTGGAAAACGCAATGCCTATTTAATGGAAAGGATCGTAATGTGCTGTCATTATACTTCTTGGTAAATACCTTTTTGTCCCCTCCCCTCCTTTTGTTCATGTTAGTCCTGTGCGTTTCTGTCCGTCTTTTATGCTTATGATACATGCTTTATACTACTATGAGCTAATTCCAAATTGATTTTATGCATTAGGACATAGCATATATTATATCATATGAGGTTCCTATGTTGTTTAAATTTGCTGTGGGCGAATTACGTGTTATATCACGTACATGGTCTTCGTTTTACCTTTATATGCTGTTTTACTTGTTGTACAAGCCTTATATGCTTACTGTTCCTAATAAAAATATTTAAGCAAAAACTGGCTGGATTACGGCCTGAGACAGTGTGCAGGGGACGGGAGTTCCCACACCTTTGGAACTTTCTAATCTTGCTTTGCATGTGTTAACAGCCCATGTGCCAGGGTCGCTTCTTCTCCCCTGCACCACTAATACCGACAACTAGTCCACTACTGACAACTAATTCCACAAACCCTATTTACAAGGGAGTGCAGTGTATACCCCAATACTAAAGCCAAAAGCAGCATTTCTATTTCTATTACCTACCTAAGTTGTCCATTGTATCATCATTACAGTCTCTACCCCAGGGAAATTTGAAAACTTACAAATAATCGCAATTGGATTGCAATATGCCTGCTCATATTCATGGTTATCAAAGCATTTCACAGCAGCCTATATTCCCTGATATCATTCAACAAAAATAGCAGACCTATGAAGATTCCATACTGTATTGAGTTGGAGAAGTCATGTATGAAGATTGCATACCGCTACCCCTCTCCCTAATCACTCTCTCCCTTTAAAATCACAGAGCAGCAAAGCAAACTAAAGTGTTATGTTGCTGCAAAGGTAGGCATTTGCTTACTTGACATTTTTCTGGAGAAGGGACCAGGGCAGTTTGTGTATCGGAGTGCTGACTTTCTGGTGAATTCTGAGATTGGGGATCCTGATCCTGCACAACTTTTGAAAGAAGAAATCCATGCATTCTGATTGTGGCATCAATCTCTTCTTCTCTACCTCCCTCACTAAATTAAGAGTGCTACACAATTTAGATTTTGTTTATGGTATGTAAAATCACAATATGCTGCATGGGGCTGACTCAAATTTTTTGCCTTTGTCTCCCCCACAGCGGCATTTCTGGCCCAGTCTGTGTGCTTGGACGACACAACAGTGAAGTTTGAGATCTGGGACACTGCGGGACAAGAACGGTACCACAGTCTGGCACCGATGTACTACCGGGGTGCCCAGGCTGCAATTGTTGTCTTTGATATCACAAAGCCGGTAATAACATGCCAGACCTTATGAGTAGATTCTGCTGTTTGCTCCAAACCGTAGCCCTCTGTACTTCACGTAATTAACCTGTGTGTTCAAATGATTGGTCTCACAAGGTGTCCGATTTGAAATTTTGACAATAACGCATAATATCATGTTCTACCTCAAGTGCACAAGATTAAGCATTTCTATAATTACCCTCCTGCTCTTTTAATCTCCTGTGTTAACATTTGTTAACTTCCAATGTGAAAATTGGCACACTTCTCTTTTAAAGTATGTCTATAGAATTATTTGCACTGAAGAGATGTTGTAAGGTGCCGACAACCACAAGAGTACATTGGTGGGGGGGATGTTCTGCTAGGCCTGCCTACAGATTAGCACAATCCAAGTAGATGTCTTGTGCATAATATTTTCTTCTACAGCTCCACCTGCTTCTCTGTGGGTTTTGGTCAAGAGTGTCAATGATCTGGTTTCAGGACGGCTAGTGTACTGAGGCCATTGCTGTCTTGATCATTGTATCTGTGGATGAAAGTCTCAGAGGAAACTGCAAGGTTTAAGACTTCTGTGGAATCACAGGAAGTTATTCTAGAGCCTGATGTGAAGGTGAAGCGCATTCCAAAAGGTGGAGCCTTAAATGAGGAGAAATCTTCCATCCAACTCTTTGTACCAAGGGAGTTGGGTGGCTGAGAATATGAGCTGCCAGCCCTAAGTGTCTGATTAATCGATATTTAATTTGATAAGTGAAAGCCAAGTCAGCGTTATATACAATCCCTTAGCTCTGCACGCTATCTAGATTGTGGGGAATGGTCCAAAACTGCAGGTCGGTCGAATGAGAGGGATGGCCAGGGGGCTTGAAAGTATGTTGTGGAATATGCTGATGGCAGCTGTAAATTTGATTTTGGCTACACCAGGGTTGTATTCCCGTTCACAGCATTAGTAGCCCAATGCACCTATATGGTATTCCTAAAGCCCTGCTCCGACCGTTTCGTTTTTGGCCATCCACAAGCACTGTAAGAGTGCCTGAGGCGCCCCCACATTGATGGTTTGTAGGGTTTGATGGTTTTTAGGATCTGCAAAAGTCTGTGTGCTGCCTGGAGTGTGATAGGTGAGCTTGCTTAGGCCAGCTCATGATTGAATGGGTTTTTATTGAGAGACCTCAAATTCGTTGCTGATTCTTTCATGAAACTACTGATTGGCTGCTGAAGGCCCTAGCATGGCCATACCTCATTTGGGCTGTATATCCTGCTCCTCCTTGCTTGTGGACTACCATCAAGGTCTCTTCCTTTGCTTTTTGACATTTTCTTAGCTGGTTGAGTTGGATGTTCTCGCTGGACTCCTCCTCGCCGGACGTTGATCAACACCTGCTAATATCTTTCTGGATGAAGTGCCTAAGGTTGGAGATCCCTCCTGGTCTTCCTTATTTGAAAACCTGAGTGACTTACTGCTGCTCCGCTTCAATTCCATAATGGGACATTTTAGGAAACCTCCAGCCATTGCCTCTGTCGTGACCCTTGATAGGTTCATCCGGGCTTCCATTACAGCTTTTGTTCTGCTGCATCTTCTGCCTTGTGGGTCATCTCTCCTAGGTATCTTCTTAGCCACTAGCTTTGCCTAAAACCAATACCCATACTCACCTGTGCACCCCCCATTCCTGGGTCAATTTTGTACGCTGTTTTTCATAACTGTTTATAGAGAAAGTCTGACTCATATGAGTTTATAATCGGTTGCTCCATAAACTTATATTAGCCATTTACATAATGCAAACTGGTGGAGAGGCAGGAAGCCAAATGAGGTTCTTTTGTTGTAGCAGGGTGGGCCATGTATGAGTTTTGTATCGTGAAGTTAGGCGGCAGGAAGTCACTTATGGTTCTTTTGCTGTGCCAGCGCATGTTTGGCCCTTAGAACATAGCCAGGCCGCCTGATTTGGCTCCACCAATGAATTCTCTTTTCTCCACCTCTATACATCGGCCTAAAACTAAAGGAAGGGAAAAAAGACTGAAAACAGGCCTTCTTTGTCTACGCCCTTCAGACTCAGGAACCTCCTCCCTATCAACATCAGACTCGCCCCCTCACGCCCGAAAGTGAAGAAGAGTTTGAGAGACTGCCATCGGGGGGATGGGCATTAAGGCAAAGAGACTACCCCACTAGGTCATTTAGAAAGTCACTGTGGTAGTTATATGATGCTACAGGATTTAGGGCTTTCTATAATGGGCCTAGTTGAGGCAGAAAGGGTCACCTGGTGATAGGCTTGGGAGGTGGGAGTCTAGGCTAGGGAGGTGGGTGGCCCTTTGTTTAGGATGAGGGAAGGATATAGGGATCACCCTTAGACCTGGACCCTCAATTGACTTGTTTTGTCATTTCTACAATAAAATTGGACAACCTAATCTTGCGTAATTGAAAATCTACTGGTTTTCTGACAAAAAACAATTGGTTGGAGATGTATCGTACATGCAATGTTGAAAGTGTGATTTACTCAGTGCAAAAAAAGAGACCTACTTTTGATGAGATCTGGAAGGCCTTCCTGGATGTTGACTTGACCTAATCACGCATCCAGTATCGTGAAGGCCCATACAAAGATAGACATTTACGTTTCATTTTAATTGTTAAAGATCAGTAATGTTAATACACATGTATTATGATTTTTTAATTATAGGGTAGGCTGTGCCTTATAGAAGGAATCTGGAATTCATTTGTTTGCCTCAAGATGCTCTTTTTCCACTCATTATGACCTTGGTTGGTGTTATTGGGATTTCCTAATTTGTATGTATTTATTTTTTTCTTTCCTTCCCACTTTATGGTTCATGTGTATATGTGTATATATATATATATATATAGAATGTTTTATCTTTGATATGTTTTTGTATTTTGTTAAAATGTTAATAAATTGGTTCCATAATCTGGTTGTCTTGTGACCAATTAAGAACATTGTCACACTAGGGACATGCAGTGGGTTGTGCTCTGCATTACTGTTTCCCTAACTCTCTTCCTTGATCTTCTGCATCTTGTTTGTGGCAATTCTTTTCCGGTTTGCTGTTGTGTCTGGTTCTTCCATGTGCTGATACGTGGCCTCTTGGTTTCCTTTTCCTGTGTCTTGTACGTTGTTTTCCAGTTGTGGCTACCAGAGCTTGGATGTGAGTTTGGGTGGGTTTCACCCTGATCTTGTGTGCTCACTAGTTTGCTATCTAACCAGTCTTCCTGGTTGGTATTGTTTGGTTCTTGCATAGTACCTCTCAACTAGAGACAATGTTTTGGTGGTAGCAGACATGCTTACCCTAACACAATGAGTAGGAGGAAGAAGGAAGGAGAGAGCAAGGAACCACAGTTTACCGAGAGCTATAGCTCAGCCACCGACTTAAGTCAGTCAGTGAGGAGAGAATTCTGCAGAGAGCTTGCCATGGCTTGTTGACCACATCCCTGCAGGGGCCAACAACCACAGGGGGTGAGAGGTTGTGGTGCTAGCCAGCTATGACCTATATCCCAGATGCTGGTAGAAGAGAGAGAGGCAGAGCCTGTTGTCGGCTCTAGCCCAGGAGGGCACCCTGTGGCTGGTGGGTTAGAATAACTTCAGTCTGACATACACCCAGTCAGCGAGTTAGGAAAAATGCCTGCTGTTTACAGTTGCAGGAATTCCGTAAAACAAGGGGAAACCATATGTACTTGCTGGTAGGCATGTGTTGCAGCCACCTTCAGTAGCCTGAGACGTTGACCTGGAGTCAAAGTGTATCCTTATCTAGACCATGCATCAATGTGTAAGGACCTAAATAAGAGGGCTGGATGTTTCTTCATTCTAAGAGCTGTGTAAGGCTGGGAGATTGGAACCTCAATGCTTGAGACTACTACAGCATTTGGGACTTGGAGACCAGGTCTTGCTTAAGGCTCAGGTTTATTTATTGGGTATTTATATAATCGCCTATACACCAAAAGGTGATTCAATGTGCTAAATGTTTGGTCTCAGACATTACGTAGTGTTCAGAACCCACCCTTTGTATGCACTTCAGATCTCTATATTGACACTGTTCTAGCCAACCTTTTTAAATTTCACCCAGCCCAGCAGGGCCTTTTCCAGCCACTCATTTTGTATAGTAAAGGTGTCAAACTTTAACCAGAGTCTTCAGTGTTCTGTTGATCTCATGCTGTCCCATAATCCAATACTGCCCTCTGTTGCATGCAGCCTCCCCTCCAGCAATTACCTGTTTTCACTCAACCAGAGCTTGAGTATTGTCAATTACCTTCTGCAGATCCATGCTAATGAAGGACATCTGTACAGTAGTTTCCTTTGCTACTGCACGTGCATTTGGCAGGTTGCTGATAGTGCTCATGTTCTGAGGAGAATTGCGTAGCATTTTGGTGCAGTACTGTGTAGTGAACTGGTTTCCCTGTTGCCTTTGTTAGTATGTTTGGAATGTTGGGTGACATAGAATGCAGCCTGTGAGAATGTTGATGTATGGTTGAGAGTTCTGAGTGAGTCAGGTGGAGATATGTAGCCTATCTGAGAGGATGCCGGTGTATGTTGTCTTAGGCTCTGATGAACTTGACATAATAAACCAATACAATGTACTGGAACTGCAATAAAGAAGCAACTAGAACATCACCAGATGTCAGTCATCACTGGGAACCCAGAGCTTTACATACTGCTCTTGTGAGTTGGATCAAACTGATATGCAAATGGACATTTCTCCTGTCTGAAGGGTGCAGTGAACTAAAACATGGTGGTAGGTCCTACTGTGTGGAATACATTCCATAGAACAGGTTATTTGAACCATGTTCATCTCAGTAGAGGGTCTTCCTCACTTTGTTTCGTAATTAAAATCATGACTTTTTACGGGAACCTTGACCTGCATCTGTCCTCAACAAATGATGTTGAGTTTAGCAAGAAACTCCTCGTAGTATGGTTAAAGCAATCGCACCTGACGCTACCTGCTTTTTCCTTCTGTTATTATTCGCAGCATGCTGGGGATAGGAAAAAAAGAGGACACCTAGGTATTCTAGAATACCTCTTAGGGTTACTCTGTGTTCCTATGTTCACCCTCCCGCCATGCCCCAATTGCAAAATAAAAATAAAAAATTCAATGGTTTTTTCGTAAAACATTTCGTGGTAAAAAACACTGCGAAAATAAATCCTGCAATTAAATGACATGGAACTGCGGTAAGTGAGACCTCACAGGGGGAAACCTCCCCCACAGGGAAAAGGACTCCAGTTCCGATGAGGACTCCCTTTCGACGACAAATCCTGCTGCCATAATTATTATATTTACCCACAAGAGTTGCATCGATTTGGCCATCAGATTTTACTGCCCTCCACAACCATTGTTGCCAGTGAACCTCCATTGATTACCAAGAGGTTTCACCATTCCAAGATGGCCACTCGCGAAGTCTCTGAGAACCAGCACCTTTGTTCCTGTGCTGAGCTCCATGCGGCCACTGATTGGCTGCTGCCCTGCTTGTAAGGGCCAATAGAAACCGGGAGGCGAAAGCCGGAAAATCCCACGAAGGCAGGACCACAAAGGCTTCCTGTCCCTAGCCTGTCACAGCCTTCCTCGCCGTTCGCCAGGTCCTTATGCCCAATTCGCCTTGACATGTCTGTCTGCACTTCACCCACGAAGCACGGAGCCAACACAGTCACGACCTGCAAATCGATCTTCAGACCATAAGACTCCCTGCCGCTAATGTCTTTTCCAAGTGCAAACCTGTTACTTTAGCTTTATAATCATTTGCGCAACGCAAGTACATATTCAATTATGATGCCACGCTCTCCTATCAGGCTACAAGGCACACATCTCTGTCCATTAGCAACACGTCGCTTAATGTACTGGCGTGTATATTTTCCCCTGCGTGTTAGCCTTGCCCCCTTCCTCACGGTATCGGATACGTCCTCTCCACTACTTTGGTGCGTGTACTCAGCCTTTAAGTCATCATTTCAAGCCTGGTACTTGGTCTGTCATTGTTAGCACTCCTGTTCTAATTGGCCTGTTACCGCTCTGCACGGCCACCGACTTTGTTACGTATTCGTTTTTTGACCTGCCTGTGGAACGCCAATTGAGTGTATGCACCACCGCACAGAACTTTACGTGATCCCTCGCACTGTCATTTACTGTTGATTTTGGTCCACTGCACTACTCTCTGGCGGATCGCACACTGGGTGATCGTCCCGCCCACTGCAACGTTGGTCACCAGCCTGGCTTTTACCTGTGAACACCTTGACTGTAGCATATGCCCATGTGCTTGCAGATCGTACATAGCGTGATTAGCCTGTCGTCTAGACCTGCTTTGATGCCTACTGCACTGCCTTGTTGATTACTTATCTGCCTGCTGAACATATTCCCACTGTCCTGAACTGCTATGTGCCCAATGCACTGCCTTTTTGAATTCTTATTTGACTGCTGAACGTATTCCCACTGCCCTGAACTGCTATGTGCCCAATGCACTGCCTTATTGAATTCTTATTTACCTGCTGAACGTATTCCGACTGCCCTGAACTGCTATGTGCCCATTACATTGCCTTTTTGAAACTGACACGGCACCCCACGCTTTATTTGCCGGGTGCACGTTCACTGAGTAACTGATAACCCTCTTGCCCTCTCCCCTGCTATTATGCATTCCCAGAGTGCAGCATTTATTCTGTCAATTTGCCTTTTGCCTCTTGTTTACTATTATTGCACATACAGACTCAGCATTACCCAGCCGCAACACCCCCATAGCAGCACCATTACAGAACTACACACACGTCCCTTTGTCACCCTTCTGTGCCTCCCAACACATATTGTACACGTACCCTACTATGCACATACAACACCCTAGAGGTACCATTGTCAATTTACAACAACTCCCTTTTCACTCAACCATGGACGGCCCTCTGACCAACCCTTACCTCAACGACCCAGCCCTTTGGCTACATTACTTCACCAGGAAACCTACACCCAACCAACCTTGTTCTGTCTCATCGAGAAATTCTAGACTAGGGTCCAGACTTCCCCCACACCTTTTACCACCGCTCTAGCAGGGCCCAACCTGCCAAACTATCTGACATCAAGCATACAGCAGTTACCTATCACCATACGCCTATCCCCTCCATGGACATCCCTTCCTCGAACACACCTTCGCTAGTACCCACCCCTGATGCATGCACCTCACCGGTTAATACACAACCCTCAACATGCATTAAGGCAGCATTGATCAATTCCAGGTCTCTCACGGCCCATGCCCTTCACATGGCGGATCTTATCACTACTCATGACCTCGACCTCATAGCTGTTACCGAAACTTGGCTCCATGCGGCCTCAGGACCCCTTCTATCCCTTGCACTCCCTGAAGGATACACAATCATCAGAAATGACTGTAACACTGCTCAAACTAAAGGCGGAGGTATATCTATTATCCACAAAACCGTGCTAAATCTCCGGATTTCCACTCCTTGCCAATTCAAATCAGCAGAATCCCTCACAGCGAAGCTCGCCATCTCTCCTAACCAGACCATCACCATCCACATCATATACAGACCTCCTGGCCCCATATCTACCTTTACTGAGGATCTCGCCCACACCCTGTCTGAAAACACCAAGACTACCTCACAAATCATTGTACTAGGTGATTTCAATTTAGGCCTCTCTGAACCTAACGATGCATCGGCCCATGATGTCAACAGCTTACTACTCAATCTGCCTACTACTCAATCTAGGCTTCACACAACGTGTCACCGCACCTACTCACTCTAAGGGCAGAATCCTAGATTGGATAGCTGACCTTAACTATGATTCTAAGGTCAACTCCAACATACCATGTGCCTGGACGGACCATCGCCTTATCACATTTAGCATCCCCACTAAAATCATTCACCCCATCCCTAACATAGCACCTGCCACGTCCACTAGGAACAAGCGCAACATAACGTGTGCTAAACATATCCCACTCATCCTCCCCGCCCTCAATGATCTTGCCTCTGCATGTTCAGACCCTACTGTCCTGGTCGACACTTACAACCAGACTATGCTAAAGGCACTTGATCTTATCGCTCCCTCAAAACTACGGAATCCTAAACCCCGGGCTCACCTTAACACCTGGTTCACGCCTCAGCTGAGAACCCTACGTAAGGAAAAAAGGACCCTTGATACTCGTTGGAGAAGCCACCCCATGGAATCCAATAAAGCAAGCTTGGCTCTAGCCACTTTAAATTACAAAGAAGCCATACTGGCTGCTAAAAAAGAAACGTACAATAAACGTATTAAACAGGCCCAATCCAACACCAAGGAGCTATTCAAAATTTTAAAGGAACTGGAATCCCCTGCTACTCCTCCAGACACCTGCTCCAAAGACCGCGCTTGGTGCACAAACATCCAAGAGGCTCTCTTGGGAAAAATTACTATGCTCCAAACCACAGCTTGCCCCTCAGGCTAACTACAAACCGAATACTGCACCTCAACAACCTATCTGCTTCTCAGCCCTCTCTATTTCTGAAGTTGAACACATTAACAGTCTTAAGCCCTCTGTCAGGGTGACTCCTGCCCCGCCACTATTATCAAGGAGGCCTCACAGCATCTGGCGCCTTTTATCACTACACTCATAAACTCCTCCTTCAAGTCAGGGATCTTCCCTGCCAACCTCAAGGACGCCTGGGTTATTCCCTTACTGAAAAAACCTACCTTGGACACTAGCACTCCTACCAACTACAGACCTATCACCACAGTGCCATTTCTTTTAAAAATTCTCGATCGAGCGGCATACCTGCAGATCCAAGATTATCTTGAATCCAACAACCTTCTGGGTCTTAGGCAATCGGGCTTCCGTCCTCGCCATGGCACAGAAACTGCATTACTAGATTTCAAAACCTAAATAGAAGACTTAAAAGATAAGGGAAAACTGGCTTTTTTACTCCTTCTAGACCTCTCTGCAGCATTCGATTTAGTCAATCGTTAGGTCCTCTGCCACCACCTTAAATCAGCGGCTAACTTCTCGGAGAAAGCCACAGCTTGGATTACATCATTCCTGCACAATAGATCTATGGGGGTCTTCTCCCCCTCTGCTGAACCTTGCCCTGTCGCATGTGGTGTCCCCCAAGGGTCATGTGGGTCCCCGACACTCTACAACGTTTTCACAAAACCTCTATTTGACATACTGGACCGTATGGGCGTCACGTACACCAACTACGCTGACGATACCCAAATACTTATTCCCATCACGGGTGACCACAAAATTGACTCCCTAGCTATCAACGCCATTTATCAAGTCATCCAGGCATGGATGGCGCAGCATGAACTGTGTTTAAATGTCGAGATGACTGAGCTCCTCATCTTAGGTTCACCCCAAAAACTCAGTAAACTTGACTCCTCATTCAAGTCCTTCAGCATCGATGGTAACTCCATCAAAGTGGCCAAGGACACCAAGACATTAGGTATTTATCTTGATTCCACCCTCTCCCTATCCAGACAAACTAATGCAGTCTCTTCAGTCGCATCTTACACATGCAAGCTTATCACAGCCTGCCGCCCTTTCCTGTCTCCTGCCAATTGCACAACTCTAGCCAGGACTCTTGTCCTCTCCAAAATCGATGACTGCAATTCCCTCTATCTGGGCACTAACCAATGCAATATCAGAAAACTCAAAATCATCCGAAACGACGCTATTAGATCGGCCCTGAACATTCCTAGAACTGCGCATATCTCTGAATACAGACGGAGCCTTCGCTGGCTCTCAGTTACCCAAAGAGTCTCTCTTAAAGCCTTGGCACTCACACATAAGTATTGCTAACCTAGCCCCCAGCTACCTTTCTAACAGGTTCACCTCGCACTCGGCTGTGAGACCTCTCACAAGCGCACACACTAATTGCCTTGTCATCCCGCGGTTCAACCTCCAAAAATCTGGAGGTCGCAGTTTCCCTGTCCTAGCAGCCAAGCTGTGTAACAGACTACCCAACCCACTCAGAGCTGAACCTTCCTTCACTGCCTTCAAGCGTAATGCCAAAGCTTGGCTATCCACCCTCGACTAAGGATGACTATTGACTGTAACAATATTCTATGAAGCCACAGGCTATTTTTATGTCTCTGCCATTGCATTCTGCCCTATCATGTAAATTGTATACCTTCGATTATGTCACTTGTATATTGTAAATTGTATACCTTTGATTATGTCACATGTATATTTTGTATATTCTAAATGTAAATACTTCTATGTAAGCTGACTGTAACTAAATAATGCGCCCGATTGCCCTCGGGCCTTGTGCACTATACAAATAAACAAAATACAAATACTCAGAAACCTACTAATAACATACCAGTGGACAGAAAACTAGACTCCTAACATCTGCTATTGGGACCTTCCTGCAGAAGATAAGTATTTGTTTGGTACTGAGAAGAGTAAGATCACAAGAAACATGAAGAGTCATTACCTACTAAATACTGTGACAAAGAAGCCCCAAGCAGTTGTAATGAAAATAGCTCCAACACAAAGAAAGGACCATCACCATGAACTATCGAAGCCCCAGAGGTCCATCCTAAAAGTAGGAGGGACAAGAGAGCATTGGAGTGAAACTCTGGAGTTTTGAAAGCAGCTGTCGGAAGGAAGCTGAGAGACCAGAGAGAAGGCGGAAGAGAAACGTGGGCACCAGAGTCTTCACCTGCCCTACTCTAGAGGCAGGGTAATTGGAACCCCGGTCCAAGTTTGCCTTAAGTCCCATGGGGGACACATGCCAAGGAATTGCCGACCGGAACAGGGAAAGAAAGAAACACCTACCCGACACTGAGACCTTTCATTGATAAGCCCAAAGGAAGGCAAAAGTAGGGCAAGCCGGGCAGCATGCAGGGAGCATCCTGAAAAGCTAGAAAGTGACAGAGAAAGAGAATGCTGACCCGGTGACGAAGCCCCACAACAAGAATGGTAACGGAGAAAACAGGAGGCACGGAGAGAACAGCATTGATGAACATTAGCAGATAAAAAATTGTGGTACTTGGAAAAACGAATGTAACAATTGGGGTGATCTACCTCATCACAGTGGGGAACAGAATAATATGAAGAGAGAGAACCACTACGGGACTTAAAATACTTGGCCCAGTCGGAACTGAATTAGTTGAGAGACTGTAAATCGTTACTGGGGCCATCCCACACGTTCCAGTGCAGGGACTCATAATCGTCCCAGTGAGTGGCAAAAGTATAAGAAGACGGAAGATCACTCCTACTCATCCATACAATTGTGAATACTCGTTGAAGAGTGAAAATCACAAAAGGACACTGCCTACTCTTGCCAGTGAATGTGAATACTTTGTGAAAAGTGAGAACCAAAAAGGGATTCAGTCTACTCAACCTAGGGAGTCTGAACATGGTAAGAAGAGTGGGAATCGTAGGGAGATTCAACATAATTATCCTGGGAAATGGAAAAACTATGAAAGGGATAAAAGGTGTCACTGGGTACAGTACACAGATCCAAGTGTGAAGATAAATGAACCACAAGAGAGAACTGATAACGACCCAAGAGTTCCTGAACTGTAAGAGCTGATACCAGGAAAAGAGCAGTTTCCTAAAAAACATGGGGAGAGCCCAATAACTAAAGGTGTGAAGGCTTGAGTGCTTGGAGAGAAGAACCAGAAAGTTCCAACAGAGGCAATGAGTGAAAGGTTGAGAAATCACTGGAAAGAACTGAATAAGACGGGTAAAGGAAACAGCAAGAAGCTGTTCGAAAATCTTATACTGAGAGACGTTTGCTGGTAACGCTGCAAACCCCAGGACAAGGGAGTCATTCTCATGGTCTTTAGTTATTTAAGACAAGTGGTAGGGTCAATGAAGATTAGCTTTTGGATGAAGAACAGAATTACTTGGGACTTTAGACAATACGACGAACACCCTGGCTTAGTTGTGTTTCATAGGGAAACCCTTAGAATAGCAAAAGATGTGCATTCTTTTATTGGTTTCAATAAACCTCCTTTTAAAAATGGAAAACATTGGTCTGCTTCCTTCTTCTAACCTAGGACAGTGTTTAATTTCAGTGTTCCAAAACTCATATGCTCTTGTTTTAGGCTTGGTGTTATTTGTTTGTGCTAGTTCGGATTTTCAATGTGCAGATGGGGTATATAATGGTGGGGAGAAGTGTGTGTGTGTGAGAGAGAGCGCAAGACTTGTATTTCAATGAAAGATTTAAGAATGTATTATTTTTATATAGTGGTGTGATTGGGTTCCATGTATTATAAATAAATAAAAAATTAATTTATAATGAATGGAAAATAATTATTTTGTTTTGGAGGGGGTTGGGTCCCCCCAAACCACTGTTTTCCCCTTGCTAAAAACTCACCTCAACCCCCTCCCCGCAATATTTAAACCTTTACCCCACACCTACATATATTTTCTTTAAAACATTCAGTAGTTTTCATTATTTTTGTTTCGTTATAAATGTCATTCGTTATTTTTTTTCCGATATAAACGCGGTATACTGTTTGATTGGTATTGTTCTTTGCATTGCACAAATGTGCCTTGCGTCATTGAGGGTTGCACACAAAAAGGGATGTTTTTGGTATTTTTCTAAAGACAACATGGTTCGATTCAGCTCTCGCAGTATGGGCAATGCACTGCTATGTTTGTTGGCAAAACCGGAGAACCCTTTCTACATAATCTTTCCTTCTTGTACTGGGGACAACGTGGGTACCACCTCCTTTAGAGCATAATAAACAGCAAGGTTGATATAAAATTAACTTAATGCATTATATTGGCAGTTTGGCATCACTGAGTCCTTCATACATAAAACAGATGGATTCAAAGACAATTTATGTTGCAGCCAGTGCAAATTAGTCAAAGCAGAAGAGACACCGTGAAACGTCTGCAAGGCCTAATGGCAGCTTGTCTGCCATGGTTCTCACTTGTTGCAATCGGGCCAAGAGGCTGACTTTAAGGCCTAGGTGAATGAGCCAACCGAATGCCCAGATTGTGTACCTTGGTGCAGGTGTCGGTGCAAGTTCCAAACTGCTCAGACCAGTGGATGAAACTCCAAGGGTTTAGTGCATTGTTGACAACTAGAACATTTGCTTTTCCTGGGTTGATGTTAAGGTAATTGCTAAATATCCAATATTAAGTTGAGAATAAGTTATGTATTATCTGCATAGTTTTAAAAAAAACAGCAGCTAGCGTTAATTTTTTTGATGGCAAAATGTAAACTCTAAAAGGTAGTGGGGATAGTACAGAGCCATGTGGAATTGCACAGATTAGCTGTGGCTAGCTCCTATGCCTAGTTGTATTTACGGGAGGTAGTGATTTACTGTATGAAAATGGCGAACAAATCCAGCAAATTAGAGCTCATTCCCCATCACTGTCAAGTTCTTCTCTCAGTATATCAAACATAGTAATAGTTACAAATTCAGTGCAACAGTCAGTACAAAAACCTAAGTGGGCTTTATCCATTATGAAAGTCTTTGTGTTACAACTGTTTGTTCTAGCTGCTGTTCTGAAAACAGCATGATATGTTTTTACTTTTTTTAATCGGATCGGCCTGAAACAACCATTTTTTAGTTTTGGCTATTAGGTGGCACTGAAAGCGCTACCTTTAAGCTGAAACTGTCATTCATATAAGAGCTCCAACATAAGAGCTTCAAATATGGGCTTTGAATGAGGGTCTGTGATGCTTTTCCAATGGAGATGCCATTTGAGGAGGGATACTCAGTTTGGTTATTGAATCCATCACATTCCCTGCCCCTAGCCATGCTAATCCCTATGCCTAATCCCACCCTTTGCTGTCCATCTTGCAACTCTTCTGCCAAGGGGACAGCAGCCACTACCTGATACCGACCCTGGGGGGCGGCTTTGAGGATCGATCACATGGTACGAGACAACTACTGGGGAGATGTCATGACTTCATTGGATGAGACGCAGTATCTCCCCCTTTCCCATGAGGAACACCCTCTAATACCCAAGATCTTTTTGTTATTTGGGGAAGACCCTCTAATGCTCAAGACCCTAATGGCCTATTGTCAGCTGCGGGCTCCCGCTGTAGAGGAAGTAAAGAAACCTCTTCTTCATATTTCCAAAATGGCATATTTTATAGGCAGAAACTCAGGAGTATTAAAATGCATCTCAATGAAACGCCAGTGGAACTAGGGGCCAGAGTACAAAACACCTTCACTCTATGGTTAGGAAAGATGTCTTTACCAGAACAGTAAGAAACGCTTACCATAGAGCAATTAGTGAATTCATTAACCCAGTCTAATAGTAGCCATAGAGACCGCACAGAATTGTGCAGAAGCCAACCGACATTTAAGAAGTCTTCATAAAGTTGATGTACTTAAAAGGGAAACAAAAGGATTTTACCATCCTCCCCTTCCAAGTAAAGATACAAATCAAGACAATCCTTAAAAACCCATAGTGAGAGATCCTTTAAACGGAGAGAGAAAGCCTATGATAATTAGATGATAATTAGAGAAGCGGAGAGGTAAATCCCGAAGGGTGACGAATCCCAAAACCCACCTCCTTGATATGATTCTCATGCGGGCAATCTGGACACCTGGCCCGACAGTGCCCTTCCAATAAATAAGAAAAAGGAACCCATGGAGATGGGTTACATGGTAGGAAAATATTTGGAGGGAAATGATTTACCTGAAGATGTTGAGACCACCAGTAATTATTTTTGTACCCGTACTCCATTTAAAACCGTTTAGCCCTTATTGATTCAGGGAGTAAACAAACCGCAGTAAATTCTAATCTAATCTCTACCAGGGGCCTTAGAAGGGGAACCACAATAAAGGTTATCTGTGTACATGGAGATCGTAGGACCCCAGTTAACATCAGAGTTCATGAGGGGTCCATTGAAATTAAAGCTTCGGTTATTCCAGGGTTGCCGCAAGAAACAATAACTGGCACAGACTTTCCCAACTTTGAAAAGATACAAAAGAATGCCAGTAGGACCCCTCTTCCTTATTCCCCGGTTTATTCATGGAAGGAAGATTCTTCAGAAGGCCCTATTTGGAAGTGGAGCTGCTGATTAGCATCCTAGGTAGTAGCCGCAGAGCGGGAAGCCAAGTCTTAAGGGGAAGTGTATGTGATGAATCCAATGGAGTCATCACATATTTCCCAGCGGTGACCTCCTCCCGTGTGGCCAGGGGATGGCAGCCGCTACCTGATCCTGGCCCTCGGGGCGGCTTTATGAGGGATGGTCACATGGGAGGAGACCATTCCTGGGGAGATGTCATGACTTCATTGGATGAGATGCTGTATCTTCCCCCTTTCCCATGAGGAAGACCCTCTTATAACCAATACATTATTGGCCTCTTGTCAGCTGCTTGTCCCCCCTCCCTCCTCTGTAGAGGAAGTAAAGAAACCTCTTCATATTTCTCTGGCCAAACACCCACCCATGACCTAAACACCCAAAGCTCCAACGTAACACTTTTTGCTTCTAAAGTACCTTTATGTAAAATCACTGAGAAGAGCTGTTTAAACACCATTTGTCCAATGACACCAATGGACTTCAACTCCCAGAATCACCTAAGTACTGAGACGAGGAGGATGAAGGAGTTTGTATAAGGTAAGAAGAGCTCGACGCACAACTTGCAATCTATGCCGCGCCTACAAACACGTGTTTACAGGTGCGTTATAAATTACTTATCATATCATACTATAGTTGTTTTTCCAAATCACCTGGGAGCGCGTCCTTTAAAAATGGCAATCGTACTACTGAGTGCGGCAGTGCAGGCGAAGATATTGGTTCCTATACACAGGCTCAGGAATATGATAAACACATACCGGAGTGGCAGAGCAGAGAAGCCCCCCGGGATAGAAGAGGAAACGCTGTGCGAGAGAAGTGCTGTGGAGACGCTGGAAGCCGCGAGAAAGGTCCCGAGCGCTCTGCAACTCAAAGAAGCAGCGTCTTCCATTCCGGGACCTGAAGGCAAGCAGGCGTGTGACCGTGGAGCCACGAAGGAAGCCCGAAAGACGCCTGCTCACTCCCACATGGAAAAAGGGTGAAAGTGATTTCGGAGAAGCGCTAACTGGACCAGAGAGGCTGGAAAGAACGAGTGAGTCTTTCCAGAGCCAGTGGGAATCCCGGGGCTTTCCGGCGAATGCGCCTACGACAATTTGAATGTGATACCATTATTAAAACTACAAGAAGATTGTTTGAATGCATGCAGAAAAGTAGAATCCACCCTGAGCTTTGTATGCATGAGATGCTATTGTGGGGCAAAGCTTGAAGAAATCTTACTGCAAACAAATATACCAAGCCAAGAGCAATATATACAGTATTGGTGATACGGAAGAACTGTGAATCATATAAGAAGTCCTGGCAAGAAAAATACACCAGGCAATTTGAAATGCATGAGAAGTCCTAGCAGGGGATGGAAACTGGGCAATTGAAATCCCACGAGAAGTCCTGGCAGTAGAGTACACCAGGCAGTTGGAATTGCAAAGCTTTCAGAAGTACTAAAGAAATACAGTGTTTTCTAAAACAAAGGAGACATTTGTATTAATGAAAGACTGCTGTGAATAAAGGAGAGACATAAAGGAACTGTTAGTAAAAGAGACCATTGCCAGCCTACTTCAGAATCCTAGGGAGGGGGGTCCACCTTGGAGAACATTCTCATTGGTGCTATTCTTATTTTCAGTTGTAAACACATTTTTGCCAATATCAAGTTGAATACATTTCCTTTCACATTTGATTGTTTTGTTTGTAGTGTGAGGGTCAGGCTAGAACATTTTGGACACAACGAAGGCTTTTCAATTATTGCCATTCCGACAGACAGATCCTTAGTTTTTGGTTTTAGGTAGGGAGATCTTTCTTTAGAATGGGGGCAGAGAGGCATTTTTCCAATCCATTATTATTTAATAAATGTCTTTGAATTAAAACATGACAAATTTGTGTCCTGCTTTCATTTCTGATCCCTCACAGAGGGTCTATACAACTTATGGAGAGACAGGTGCTGTGGGTTGTTCAGCTGTGGTTGGACGTGTGACCGTGGGAACAAGAGACCAGAGAGAAGTGTGACAGTGCTGGCAGACTTTGGATTGAGTAGAAGAGATTGAATATAAGGTGTTGGTAGGAAGGAGGGAAGGAGGGGGTACCAACTGAAGTCAGGGGGTGGGTGGGTGGGTGGGTGTGTGTGTGTGTGTTTGGGTGTGTGTAGAGTGATTGAGGGAGAGATTAAGGTAGTGTGGGAATGTGGAGGGAAAAAATTGAGGATGGGGGAGAGCGAGCGAGAGACATGGGGAGCAGGAGAATAAAGAAACAGATTTGAGAATGGTGAGCGAAGGAGAGACACAGAGACAAGAGAGGAAAGGAGGTGAGGGAGGAGAGTATTGAGGGTGGTGTGTGGAGGAAAGAGAGATAGAGAGACAGACAGAGAGCTGAGAGCGACAGGAAGAAAATGGGAGAGAAGAGAGCAATGGATAATGAGGAGATGACCAGTGGGAGCGGTGTGACGGAGACCTGTTGTTGCAGGGATCCCTAACTATAGAAAACCATTAATGAAACTGTTGTGGAACCTAGATTGGGAACCTTAGGAATTGCTGTAGGCAGTTAATAAAGGTCACAAGGCCTTTAGTCCTCCCCTTGAGTCAGTTTAGCAGAGACAGTATGGGGACCCGTGGCAGTAGTTCTTGAGCAGCACTACTGGGCCCCTGGGTGGGTGAGAAGCTTTGCAGAATTTCATAATGTCAGATAAGTTGACCACTAATGTAGCCCATTGGTCCCACCTTTATTTCCTTTATGCAGGTACTTGTGGACTTGGATTCCGTCTTGTATCACAGTAAAGCAATCTACAAGTTCAACATTCCCATTGTTGGGAAGGCCTACACATCCAACAGACTTTTTCAGTGGCTATTCTATACATTTCTATTTAACTTTTCAGCTTTGGCTGGCACCACCAGCCTGTTGAAGGTAGTGATGTATACCCGAAGATCTTGCGAGCCCTGCCTCAAAGATAACAGTTCCCCATCCAAAGCGGGCCATTGTGTCCTTCGGGGAAGAGTTTGTCCAATTCCTGTTGGAAGCCCGGGAAGTTGTATAGAATGGGATCGTCTCGATTGACTAGCGGCACCGACCAGCTGGCTGCATGTCCCCCCCTCTCCCCCCCCAGGTATCACAGAACGAACGCAACCTTAATTTGGTCCGTAGGGAATGCCCCGGGTCGGCACACAAAATGAAGCAGACATTGGTTCATGAATATAGCATACTTCTGTGGACCTCCCACGAAACATTCAGATGGAGCTATAGGGACTGTGACTCGAGTGGTGACCTGCATCTGTGCTGGTGCGGCTGAAGCACCGTCTGGTGGGCCTGGTAGGCGAATCTGGCGACCTGGGTTCTGGTTAGACGTTTTGCAAGTTCTTCAGTTCTTTCCCGGTTAACCACCAACTCTTTTCTCATAGTGTTGGTTTCGGAGCGAGCAGCATTTACCTCAGCCCTCAATTCCCCCAACAAGGCAGCTACCTGGTCTACCTCCGACATGATGCCCAGGCAGGACTTTGACACGTGGGCTTAGCGTACTGTAACGCTTACCTTCAGGTGTCCTGAAGGGGCGTCCGTGTCGGCGGTTGGGTATGTGTGTGCAGCTGCTCCCTTCCCGTGGCGTGATGATAATCCAAAACACTCCTTCCCCCACCAGAGTCGCACACTGGCACGTTGGCCCAGTGCACAGTGGCTGGGGGTCAGAGGGGGGAGAGTTTTGGGGTTGGTCTCCACTCTGACTGATGCGGTACAGTTTTTAGGATTCATCCTAACTCCACAAGGTGTCCGAATGGACAATCGCAAGGCGGAAGCAATTCTCCAATGGCCATCGCCCACGTCAGTTAAAGCAGTCCAGAGCTTCCTTGGGTTTGCCAATTTTTACCGGTGTTTCATCTGATTTCTCGGACATAGTACCTCCGGCCACCTCGTTACTACGCAAGAATAAGACCTTTGTGTGGACCGTGGAAGCCAAACAGGCATTTAATCAGCTGACGTATCGGTTCACCACTGTACCAGTGCTTCGACACCCAGACCCGGAACTTCCTTTTCTGGTAGAGACCGATGCCTCCAGCATAGCAATGGGGACTGTGTTGTCCCAACGAGACCCAACCACCAATCAACTGCCTCCAGTGGCATTCTGGTCTAAGAAATTCTCACCTGCTGAAGTAAATCACTGTGACGGATGAACTCCTCGCTATAATGGCGCCATCATCTCCTTGGAGCATGGCATACTATCACGGTACTCACTGACCACCGTAACCTCCAATATATATGGACTGCCAAGGTACAATCACCCTGTCAGTTAAGATGGGTGCAGTTTTTTACAGAATACGATTTCACCGTGACATACCGCTCTGGAGTACAGAATGGGAAGACTAATGCTCTCTCTCGTATAGGCTCGGACTCTGAAGGGGAAGGATGTCTATGCACCACCAGCCCCAGTAGCCATAATTCCAGAAAAGAAGTTGCAAGGAATTACAAACCTGGACACTACCTCGCCTCCTATAGATCCATGGCAAGACAAGGTCAAACAATCCATGAATCCAGGCCAGCTACGTTTCCCAGGATCCGCAGCATACAGAGCACAATGGACTACCCTACTTTCAGCAACGCTTGTACTTACCGAGCTCCGCCGTACAACTCGAGGTCCTCCAAGCTTACCATGACATGCTCACAGCAGGTCATCCGGCATCACAAAAACAATGGGCAAAATCTGTCGGCATTTCTGGTGGCCTACAAGGTGGAAAGACATTATACCATACGTCAGAACCTGCAACGTCTGTGCAAGGAATAAGATGCCAAAAATGAAACCACAAGGCCTGCTCCAACCAATACCCATACCACCTGCCCCATGGCACACAATATCATTAGATTTCATTACCGACTTCCCTCCATGTAATGGCTACACTACTATCTTGGTGGTTGTCGACCTCATGACCAAGATGGCGCATTTCATTGCTCTGTAAGGATTACCGAACGCAGGGACCCTAGCAAAGGTATTCCTGACAAATTTAGTCAGATTGCAGGGTTTCCCATTCGCGATAATCTCTGATCAAGGAAGCCAATTTATTTCCAAATTTTGGAGAAGTTGTTGTGCCAAAGGCCAGATCGAAGTTCGCCTGTCAACTAGCCACCACGCACAGACTGACGGCCAAACCGAACGGACAAACCAGACCCTCGAACAATACCTATGCTGCATGTTCACCCAAACAGAAAAGGCCTGGTTTGACCTACTCTGGACCGCCGAATATGCTTACAATAATACCACTCATTGCTCAACTGGCGTCTCACCCTTTTTTTCTCCCTGCGTGGAAGGGATCCACACACTACTGCCTTTGATCCACCCACAGCGTTAGAAATGCCAGCTATCACTTCCCTACACACAATTATCAAGGAAATATTGAAAAAAAGCAAACAAGACGCTACGCCATTCTAAGACGGCTCACAAGCGATTTGCATATCAACACAGGTCAGGGGCACCCAATTATCTCACAGGGGACAAGGTGTGGTTAGCAACAAAGAACATCCAGTTGAAAGGTCCCAAGAGGTTTCACCCGAAATATATTGGCCCATGTCCCATTACGTCTATCATAAATCCAGTTGCAGATCTGCCTACTACCTTACGGATGCACCCGGTTTTCCACGTCTCATTGCTAAAACCTGTTCACCCAGGCACTTGAAATTCCATCACAAGACCTCCCCCAGTAGAGACACAATGGGATGAGAATGAGTACGAGGTACAGGAAATATTGGACTCCAAAATCATAAGGAAAACCCTTTACTACCTTGTTGATTGGAAAGGGTATAGTGTTCTGAATAGGACATGGGAGCCGGCAGCCAACATTCACACACCACGATTGCTAGCCTGCTATCACCGTGATAGTCCAGGTCGACCAGGGCCATGTTTAGCTCTCCTTGGGGGTCTGGGGGGGGCTTTGGAGGGGAGTGCTGTAATGATTCTCTGCAGAAGGCAGGACAAATTCTCCCATAACAGCAATCCTGCAAAACCAACCAGGGTATTAGGCCTGTTACCCCACACCTGTAGCATTTGCACGATATGGGCATTAAGAGTAGCTGCCTGGTGTCGGCAGCAGTACAGTAATGCTAAAAGCCTACACCAAGATGGCTGCCAAGTTAGACCACTGAATGACATCCAAGATGGCACCCTGTTGGCTCGTGCAGAAGCCATCCCTGGTGGTCTAGTTTTCAAGGGTGCAGAGCAGAGCTATAAAACCATGCCCTGGGCCGCACCCCGTGCTTAGCATTTCTCCTGCAACTCAGAGCAGTGCAACGCTTATCCTCTGTTCCAGTGCAGCCTTCCAACTAGATTACAGCAACGGAACTCCCGCTATTTACCAACCCGGGCTCCTGCTCGCTCCGATCCTCATCGCTGTTGTCCGATGCCTGAAAAGAGAAAGCACAGAGGTTAGGATATCAATGTGACTCGCGGCCCAAGTCTACACCAGGAAAACTGCTTACCTCATTTCTTTCGGCCGCATTTCCAACCAGGCTGAGATTCTATAGCTTCTGCAACAACCCGCAGGGTAACCGCACCTACGGAGAGAAACAAGCCATTATGAAAGCTAATCCAACCCAGCGTGAACATTATTACAACGCAGCACATGCATCACTCAACGCTGCACAGCCAATATTCAACAGAGCACAGGCATTGCATTAAAGCAACTCATGCTTTGCGCACAGTTGACAAAGCTGCAGAATGAACTCCTATGGAACTATAGACTCGCGCTTCACCGTGCAACCACCATCCACTCTTCCTGAGGTATTCTACTTACCTGAAGCATCCCATGTGTTGCAGCCGGTCTGGACCACATTTGCCCAGTGAAGCAACTGGACCGGGTGCTGAAGTTTGCACGCTGGGACTTGCCGCCACATGCAGAAGGTGAGCTTGTGCCCCTGCCAGCCAGCAACCTTAGGGAGGAACAAAGGGAGGTTGGAAGGGGAATAAATACAGAACCCATACTCAAGTGTCCCCTTGTTGCCCGTAGGTCACATAGCGGCCCGATCACCAGTCCATACGGCGGCCATCATAATCACATCAGCCAGAGTGGAGACCAACCCCAAAACACCCACCCTGCCCCCGTGCGCTGGGCCAACGTGCCAGTCTGCGACTCCAGTGGGGGAAGGAGTGTTTGTACTATCATCACGCCTGCCCACGGGAGGGGAGCTGCACACACATAGCCAACCGCCGAAGACGGACGCCCCTGCAGGACACCCGAAGCTAAGCGTTAAACTATCCTCTATCTGTCACCCTGTCATGGTGTATAAGTGAGCTTTTGTGTGAGTGGAGAACTTTATGAACAGTGTATATTCATTGGGTTGTAGCAGTCTGTATTTGTCATGTATATGCAGTGCTCCAGATACTATTTTGAAGTGCAAGTGTTTTACTCCCTATTTTTTAAAGCTGGGAGTAAAATTAAATGTAAGTCCAATCCCCAATGGGAGTATTTAATAAGCAAGTACAGATGTTTAAACTGGAAAATGAAAATATTTTTGTATTAATTATTCCTTATACACCTAGTTATTCATACACATTAAAAGATACAGTTTTACTTCTTTGAATCAGGCACTATAAATAGTAGTTTCTTCCTGTGGTACTATGTGCCCTACTGGTCCAGACGTATCTATGTAGCTGTGTGGGTGAAAGCTGGAGCACAAGATCCTATGAGTCGGTTTTCTATTTTTTGTTGGGGGGATTTTTACTCTCTATTTTAATTTTTTGGGAGTATTAGCCTATTTTTAGGGAGTAAAAGTGCCCAATACACCCCTTATCTGTAGGGCTGTGTATATGTGCGCTTGTTTGTGGATATCTGTATATGGATGAGGTGCTGGGCTGTAGTGTGCCTCAAATATGTGAGCTTAAGGAGAAGGATGATTTTAGTAAATGCTGCACTTGCAGCGCTATTGAGCTGTCCCATCGCAAAACAAAAGAGGTGATGTCTGGTTTTGAATGAATCTTACCCTCTGGCATTGCTCTGGTGCAACCCTCCAGACCATTGTTCTTCACCTGCCAAGCCATTACAAAAGGGGAAAGACCATATGCAAATCAGGCTTGATCCCACATCCCTTCTGCACAAGACTGCAAGCATCCCCAGACATGTTTCCCCTTGTTGGGCCTCATCAGTGAGGAGTAGCTTGGGTCTCTAGGTCCAGCAGCCACAGGACCCACATCTGGCCATACTCGTCCTACTCAGGCTGACAAAGAAAACAAACGAGGTGATGGCTGAAAGGTTTTGAATTAATCGGTGACCCTCCCGACCATCGCTCTTCGCCTGCCAAGCCATTACTTTACTTTTACTTTTCATTTATATAGCGCAGGCCATGGACCCTGAGGCTTAAGGGCGCTTGACATGACAAACAACATATAACACATAGCTTCAAGGGAAAAGTCTGTCAGTAATCGGTATCTGCCATAATATCTATCAGCCACTAGGAAAACAAGAACGTCTTCAGCTTTTTTTTTGAAGACCTCTAAAGAGTCTGTACTTCTTAAGTTTGGAGGTAAATCGTTCCAAGCCCTCAGTGCACTACATTAAAAGGCTCCATACATGGCTTTCTCAGTTCTACACTTTGTGGTGTTCAACAGATCCTGCTTACTTTACCTTAATGTTCTGCTGAGAGCTTTGTTCACAAGCAGTGCTTCAAGATAGCCCGGCATCTTCCCCTGCCTACACTTTTTTGTAATAACCAAGAGACTGAAACAAATTCTTGCATCAATTGGCAACCAATGTAGAGCCCTTCTAACCGAGGAGACATGATCTCTTCTTGAAAGACCCATAAGCGCCCTAACGTCTCCATTTTGCGCTACCTGGAGTCTTTTTCAGAGCAATTTGTTGATGCCAACAAGCAGGCTGGAGCAGTGATCTATTCTAGATCCAACAATTGCTCTTACCCGAGTGTCTGCGTTGGCCTGTGAAATCAGAGGCCTAATATGTGCAAGTAATTTTGTGTAGTACGCTCACGAAGACACCCCATTAACCTGGGGTACCATAGTAAGATGTTGGTCGAAAGTGACCCCCCCCCCCCCCACCCCAACGTTTTTACTTTTTTAGACGGGATAATTTTTATCCCACTAATCCCAAAGCTATCATACATGGGGCCTCATTTCTGGATCATATGTGGAGAACCAAGCATCAGCAGCTCTGTTTTACCCTTATTCAGGGCAAGTTTATTATGCACCATCCAAGCCTCAATCATGCCATAGATCCTATTAACCAGGATTTCATCCTGATTATGATTGCCAGACAAGGGGATAAGACGCTGGGTATCAGCGTAGCTTGTGAACTTTACCCCCTCATGATCTAACATGTCAAAAATAGGGACAGTGAACAGATTATATATATATATATATATTTCTGAGGCTTGTGGAATCTGCTTAGATCACATGCTGTGCATAGGCCGACATCTAGTGGAAGCTGCGGAGTATTAGTTTGTTTTTCGAAACTCGAAAATGGGCGTTGACACAGGCGTGCCAGTAATACTATCCCTAGTGTGACGTCCACTGTACCCAAGATCCCTCACGCGTCTAGGATCCTCAGATCGTTTTTTTCCGCCATACTGGTCGGAAGCATCTTGCGGAGTCCCCTGGCCTTAGCCATACTTTTGCTAATTATTGAAGTTTAAAATTATTTATTGACATCCTTCCCCACCCCAACGTCGACCCTCCACACTCGACGACGGCTGGAGAAGACATCGACCGTCGGCTGCTGCACGACGGATCTGGGCCTCGGAAGGCCGCTGGCCTCGGCCCGGGCCTAGTAGGCTGCTGGCCTCGGCCCTGCAAGTAGGGAGAGTGGGGGGTGGTACATACTCTTCACTCTTGGTATATAGGTACACCTTATATATTTCCTACACTTACCAGCCCGCTGCCTCAAGGTGCGTATGGAGGTACCCCTTTCCAATTCTGCCCCAAGTGCAACCGCAAATACCCTTGGGTCAACAGGCACGCCACGTGCAATCTCTGCTTGCCTAAGGACCACCCCGAAGCGAACTGCAGAGCGTGTAGTAGGTTTAAGCCTAAGACACTTAAGGACCGTTCGACAAAGCGTTGGGCCCACCACGCCAGGCAGGCGGCCATGGCAGCGGAGGGCGCCTTCAGCGATGGCAGCGACGCCGTACTTTCGGACGGCGAGGGCATTACGGCGTCGAAAGACTGCCGAGCGCAGGTCCCCGACCTCGGAAGGTTGTCCGGCAGGGCGGCTATGGGGAAGACCCCCGGCGACGCAAGCGCTACACACCCTACACACACTAAGCACACTAAGCCCAACCGAACCTCGACGACGTCGACTTCTCGGAAAGAGGCACAGATAGAACGGTCCGACTCGGTGTCCTCTGGGCGCTCTCGATCGAGATCGCCTCATGACGCAAGGCAATCATCCACTCTTGCCAAGAGTGCCTCGCTCCCTAGATTAACGGAAGTTCGATCGTCGGAAGACGAAGACGACTTCCACCCCCAGGCCGCGCTCCAGGAGACCGAGGCCGCAGTTAACACCAGCGAGGCCCCACGCTCGAAACAAGATACCTCTCCCGACCCTCGACGCCAGGCGTCGAAATTCTCTGGGGCCTCCAAGGGGCAGGGAAAACATTTTTCCACGCACGGGGAGGGGGGGAAACAGCGGAAAGCACAGCCTTCCACTCCTGTAAGACCATCCTTCCACCCTAAGCAGACAGACACACATAAATCTACTGGGACATCAACATCCAGCAAGGGTACCCTTGATAAGTCCTCTAAGTTGCCTACTAAAGTCATACCCTGTTCCAAAGAATGGTCCAGTGAAGACATAGACAGGGTCATGTCAAGGATGTCTTCCTTAGCTGATTTTTATGACAAAGACCCAGAACATTTCCTTTCGTATGACCCTCAAGGGGCCACACCCTCAGGCTCCTCTGATCCTATCTCCCTAAGTAAAAAGGCCCGGTTCGAAAGACCTGAACCCTTCGAGGTGCAGCCTTACTCTACTCCATACTCTACTCCACACCTCAGATACCAAGGACAGCCTTTCCTTGAAGGGGACCAGGAGTTTACAATTATGGAGGAACAAACCGGGACTGAATACTATGCGGATGATGAGGACCTGGAGGGGGTAGAAGATGAGCAGGAAATTTACAGAGTAGATTCCCCAGTAGAGAGTGAAGCCCCAGTTACCGACTCGCCAGTTGATAACCAGCCCCTCCTTAATAAAGTTCTCGCTCGCGCAGCAGAACATTTTCACATCGACACCCACGGTGTACAGGAGGAAAGGGACTTCGCAGAAGAGTTGGTGGGAGAGAGGAGGCCGGTCGCTCAGACCATCCCTATCCTTAAATCCATCCAGCGTAGAATAGATCCATCCCTGGTGAATCCTAACCTCACCAGAGCCGTCAACCCCAGAGTCGAAAAACTTTTTCGGGCAGCCCAGTCTGACCCTCTTTATATAAGAGGACATCTTAAACCAGACTCCCTGGTGGTTACCAACACTCGGAAGAGGGCTGGGACACCCTTATCGTCGTCAGAAGCTCCTCCCGACAAGGAGAGCAAAAGACTGTACGGGTTTGGCAGGAAGGTAGCCTCAACGTCCGCCTACCAAGCAAGGATCGCAAACTCCACCACCCTGTTGGCAAGTTACAACTGCCATCAATGGGAAGAGGTCGCGGCGCTCATAGCCTCTGCTCCTGAACCGTTAAAGGGCCAGTTGGCTCGGATCTCGGCAGAAGGGAGAGCCGTGTCTGGTTGCATATTAAAAGCAACTTTCGACGCCGCGGACAATGCAGGAAGATTGATAGCAGAAGGTACTGTTATCAAGAGACATGCGTGGTTACGGCAGTCGGGGTTCAAAACAGAAACCCAGGCTTCATTAATAGACAAGCCGGTGGAACCCGATCTATTGTTTGGGAAAGCGGTCGAAGACGCACTTAAGAATGCCAAGGACGAGTACGAGACTCTCAAATCCCTTGGCCAGCTTACCAACAAACCCCCTAACCAGAGGGGGAACAGTAATTTTCGTCGCCCACGCGGCCAAAATTCACAAAGAGGCAACTATGCCCAAGGACAGGGTACACAATGGAACAACAACCAGCAGTCTACCCAAAGTTACGGCAGGGGTAACAAGAGAGGTCGTGGAAGAGGCAGAGGCAGCCCCAACAAGGGAGGTGGCACGCCTCCACCACAGCAGTGACGCTCAGTTCAGGGTCCCTTCTCACGCAATCCCAGTAGGGGGACGCATTTCCAACTTCACCCAGGCTTGGGAAGGGATCCCCTCAGACAGATGGGTGCTGTCAACAGTGTCCTCAGGATATTGTATAGAATTACTGCAGCGCCCCCGGAACCACCCTCCACGACAAAGAATACACTCCTTAGAACATCAGAAGATCCTTCTCGAGGAGATCGCCATTCTGCTAGAAAAGGACGCGATAGAACTCGTCCCAGGACACCAGGTAAACAAGGGTATCTATTCAACTTACTTCCTTGTGCCAAAGAAAGATTTGACAATGCGCCCAGTATTGGATTTACGGCCTGCCAACAAGTGTCAAGCCCCAAAAATTCCGTATGACCACGCTACAAGAGGTAATCCCCCTCCTAAAAAAGGGGGATTACATGGCAACCTTGGATATGAAAGATGCTTATTTTCATATTTCCATGCTCCCAGCCCACAGAAAATACTTGCGCTTCAAGGTAGACAGTCGCCACTACCAATTCAAGGTACTGCCCTTCGGGATAGCTTCAGCACCAAGGGTATTCACCAAGGTACTGGCGGTGGCAGCTGCACACCTACGCAGGGAGGCAATCCCAGTGTACCCTTATCTGGACGACTGGCTCATAACGGGGGAAACCCCAGGAATTTGCAGGTCAAACATTCAGAGGACTATCGACCTCCTCCACGAATTAGGCTTCTCTATCAACGAGAAGAAGTCAAGTCTGGTGCCAAGCACCTCAAAACAGTTCCTAGGAGCTATCCTAGATACTCAGAAAGGGTTGACTTTCCCTTCGGAAGAGAGAATTCGGAATATACTACTGCAGATTCCACATTATCAGTCAGGTCAACAAATAACGGTACGCAAAGCAATGCGGTTACTGGGCATGATGGCGTCATGCATTTACCTGGTCCCCCACGCGCGGCTGCGCATGCGTCCCATGCAGGAATGGTTGGCGAAACAGTGGTCTCAGGCAAGTGGTCAGTGGGACGATCTAGTGGTCGTTTCGCCAACACTCGTACAGAGCTTACACTGGTGGACAAGAGAGAATCTCGCAAGGGGAAAACCCTTTTACGATCCCGAAGTACAGGCAGTGGTGACTACAGATGCATGCCTGACTGGGTGGGGAGCTCACCATCTCCACCACACAGCTCAGGGTCTCTGATCTCACTCAGTAGCCAAGAACCACATCAACCTGCTGGAGCTTCTGGCAGTATTCCGAGCGCTTCGGGCGTTCGAGCCCCATCTGCTAAACTTGTCGGTGCAGATCCGGACGGACAGCACGACAGCCATGTTCTATCTGAACAAACAAGGAGGGACTCGTTCGCCAAATCTGTCCAAGCTTGCCCAGAAAATCTGGATATGGGCACTCAGACGGAACATCTTCCTGTCATCGCAACATGTTCCAGGGGAGCTCAATTCCCTAGCGGATGCCCTAAGCAGAGACTCCCTCCCAGAAGAACACGAATGGGTCCTTCACAGAGATATCGTAGAAGATCTCTTCTCTCAGTGGGGTTTCCCCACTATAGACCTATTCGCCACAAGCGAAAACAAACAATGCCCAGGATTTGCATCCAGGTTCCCCCAGCCAGACTCCCAAGGGAACGCCCTGTGGATGAACTGGTCAGGGATGTTTGCGTACGCTTTTCCACCAACTCCTCTCATCAGGAAGGTGGTGTACAAGATGAACAAGGAATCGATGACGCTCATCCTAGTTGCTCCCATGTGGGCGAGACAACCATGGTTTCCACACCTACGCAGGATGGCGGTGTGCGAGCCCATCAAACTCCCAGCCTGGTACAACCTACTGTCCCAGCAACAAGGTCTAACAGTGCACCAGGAACCCAACTCAATGAACCTGGCAGCATGGCTCCTGAGGTCATAGAGTTTGGGCATCTCAATTTACCACAGAGGTGTATGGACATCCTAAAAGAATCCAGGAAACCAAACACAAGGCACTGTTATTTTGACAAGTGGAAGAGATTCGTTATTTGGTGCCAGAATAAACAAATCAACCCAGTTGATTGCACTCCTTCCAACGTTGTAACATACATGCTCCACCTGCTGGACGCAGGTTTGGTTTTTAACTCTCTGAAAGTACACCTGGCAGCCCTCTCGGCTTACACCACATCCCATAACAAGGTATCGTGGTGGAAAGTACCAGTAGTTAAAGCCTTCATGGAAGGAGTAAAGAGACTTCACCCTCCTATTTCGAACCCACCGCCAGGATGGGACCTCAATGTGGTGCTAGCTAAGCTCATGGGCCCCTCTTTCGGACCCATGCATAAAAGTAGTCTCAAACACCTGACTTATAAAACGGCCTTCTTAGTAGCCATTACCTCTATAAGAAGGGTCAGTGAAATTCAGGCTCTGTCAGTGCAGGATCCTTTCTTTACTATCCACAAAGACAAACTGGTTTTACGCACACACCCTAGGTTCTCACCTAAATTTATATCTAAATTCCATGTAAACCAGTCCATCGAGCTTCCGGCTTTCTTCCAGAACCCGCAAAGCTCGGCTGAGGTGAAACTACACACCCTAGATGTGCGTAGGGCGGTCCTCTACTATGTAAACAAAACCAGACAGCTAAGGAAAACAGATCAACTGTTTGTCTCCGTAGCTACAGGCAGAGAGGGAGATCGCGTCTCTAAAGGCGCTATCTCGAAGTGGATTATCAACTGTATACAGCTGTTACTCTCTTTCTGAAAAAACTCTGCCTTTTACGCCAAGGGCCCATTCTACTAGAGGCATTGGGGCCACTCTGGCTTTCATTGCAAATGTTCCCCTCGACACCATTTGCAAAGCACCTACTTGGAGCTCTATTCACACTTTTACTCAGCATTACTGCATTGACACTCATTCCAAGACAGATACACAAGTGGGACAAGCGGTTCTAAGACACCTGTTTGCTCATGTCTCTTCTCACATCCCACCTCCTTCTTCTGGTACTGCTCGCTAATCTATGCACAGCATGTGATCTAAGCAGATTCCACAAGCCTCAGAAGGGATACATTACTCACCGTAATCGTATTTCTGATGCTTGTATCTGCTTGGATTCACATGCGACCCACCCTTCCTCCCCTCCGAGAGAAGGCGCATGATTGCTTGTAGTCTTACCTTTCTGTCTATCTGCTTGGATTATCTGTACTCACGCTACTCCTCATGCTTCCTCATGTCAGAAAAAATACAATCTGAGGATCCTAGACGCGTGAGGGATCTTGGGTACAGTGGACGTCACACTAGGGATAGTATTACTGGCACGCCTGTGTCGACGCCCATTTTCGAGTTTCGAAAAACAAACTGTAATACTCTGCAGCTTCCACTAGATGTCGGCCTATGCCCAGCATGTGAATCTAAGCAGATACAAGCATCAGAAATACGATTACGGTGAGTAATGTATCCCATATATATGGTGAGGTGCACGATCCCTGTGGGACCCCAAAATTAATGTCCGAGGGTTTCGACTCTGCTTCTTGATAGAAGACTCTGCTCACCCGATCTTTAAGAAAGGAGGAGGTCCATTGGACTGCTCCTGGTGAGAAGTTGGCTACTTCCTTCAACCTGTTGGACAGGATGTTATGGTCCACTAGGTCGAAGGCGGCGGATTAGTCCAATAACATCAACAGGGAGGCTTTCTTAGCATCCATACGGTTTAACAGCCTTGATTTAAGTTCCAACAAGGCTGTCTCCGTACCAAACCCACCCCTAAAACTTAATTGATTTTCTTGTAAAATTGGATATTTCCTCAAGTGTTCGGCTATCTGTCTGTAAGCTACCTGATCAAGGACTTTATGGAGAAATTGAGTATTTGTTATGGGTCTCAGATTGTTAGGGGAATCTGCAGAAAGCCCAGGCTTTTTTAATATGGGAGAGACGCATGCCTTTTTCAGGTCCAGTGGTATAACACCACTGATCAAGGAAGTATTAACAAACAGACGGATGTCCGCAAGCAGTGTAGGGGGGCATGCCTTAATAATTATGGCAGCTGACGCATCATTTTTGTATTTGGTGGTTTTAAGATCTTTAATAGTCCGTGCCAGTTCCTCGACTGTGATAGGGGAGAAGTCAAAAAGAGGAATAGATTGGCATCTTTCAAACACCCATTCAGTAGCTTCTGATGTAGAGTTAGCCATAGCAATTTGTTTTTCCGCGATATTAGCCCTAATATTTTCCAATTTTGTTTGCTAGGCCTGTTGTTCCCCTTCACACCAGGCATTATCTTTGTTCAATATGCCAGGATCAGTTTGATTTGTAGTACTTTGTTCCTTAACATTTTTAAACAATTTCCTTGTAATTGATTGGGCATATTTGATATCTATCATTAATAGAGTTCTTCTTAGCCTCTATTAAAGCTACCTTATATTTTTGTGCCATAATCTTATATGCTATAAGTGCAGGCTGAGTTTGATGAGCTTTCCACGCATAGTGAAGTTTCAGTGTAGCTGTTTTTAATATTCTTAATTCAGGTGTAAACCATAAGTTACATTTGGAGTCTTGCCTAAGTATTTTCTTTTTAAATGGTGCCAGCTTATTTGCGACAGACTCCAACTTCCTGAGGATAGATCCAGCCAGCCCCTCCGGAGTGTCGGAAGCAGAGCAATGACCCAAAGTATTAAATAAAGGTTCAATTTTATCTACCATCACATTTTTACTGTTTCTGGTTAAAACATTCGAGCTAATCTTATTTTTCCTTTTAATTGGAAAAGCTACTAACAAATTAAATTCAATGATGGAATGATCGGACCATGGACATGGGGAGACGATAACACACTCTGTCCTAACCTTATGGCAAGCTACCCAGTCAAGAGTATGGACCAAGCAATGTGTAGGCAAATGAACTATCTGTTCAAAGCCAAAACCTTTTAATGCAGATTGTAGTTGCAACACCATCCTCTGCGTGTCCCAACCAGAGATTAAAATTCCACATAATGAGAAAGTTTAAAAAGGGTAAAGATCATATGCAAATCAGGCTTGGTTCCACCCCAAAAGGGGTAGTGCAGCCCAAACTTCTTGGTCACATCCCTTCGGCATGGGCCCACAAGCATCCCCAGACATGTTTTGGTCTTGTTTGGCCTCATCGGAGAGGAGAACTGTATGAACAGTGTGCATATTCAGTGGGTTGTAGCTGTCTCTCCCATGTCCTTTGTGAAAAGCTCATACAGTCATGATATTATTTGCATTCTGCATCTGAAGGAATTGCAAAGGGGACTACCATGCTTTTAAGGAAGACCTGGATTTTCTTTATCCCCCGCGCCAAAGTCTGAAGCCAGTTTGATACAAGGGTCCTCATCCTGAGACCTCTAGTGGACCCACAACTCTGATTAGCTCCTAAACCTTCAATCACCTTCTCCAGCATGGGGTCTGGCATGGATTGCCATGCTCATAAATATTCCCTGTTGTCAGGCTGGGAATCCTCTGTAAAAGAAAAAAGATTCATTTTCACTTTAAAACTGTATTATTTTTTAAAAATGTGTATATGGTTACAAACCTTTACAAAACACAATAAGACAAAGCACTGAAGAAAAATAAAAGGGAACAAAAAGAAATAAACACAACAAACGTTGAATTTCCCTAACTCATATGGCTTACAGTAAATGGAAGCCTCTGATACAAATAAACTAAAATCTTGTAATATGCATTTTCTCACAATAAAAACATTTAAAACGATGAGTAACTAAATAATCTGCACAAAACAGACTAAAATAGACAGAGTCTGCTCAAGAAGCCTCACATACAGCCAGACCACACATAATAGAACTGTATTTCAATGGATTGCTTTTCTCCCGCAGATTCCTCATCATGCTAGATGTTCGTCTCCAGCTTCGCTAATCGGAAAGCTTTTCGCCAGGGGGCGTAGTGTACCTTGACTCTCGGCCGTCGATCGTTGATCCGTCTTGTCTGGCTCCCGATCGTCGGCTCCGGACACAACGTCAGACATCGTACAAACAGCACGCCACTACGCCCCACACCTTGTTTTGTTTTCCTTGCTTGCTTGCATGATGCATAGGGTACACGACTCGAGTTACTCGACATTCATTTTTAACATTTTTGTTTTAACTTGTTTATTTTAAACCAGCACATAGATGACAATTAGCTAACAGACATTAAACTTCCAATCACCTCCAGTTCAATACTCGAGAATCCCCTTGACCCCTCCCTCTTCTACCTCCCACTCAACTGCTGTCGGGGTCCAGCGCTGGAAGGGCCGGACTGGCTCCCTGCCCTCCGATTGAAGGGCCTTTGCCACGAGGTGTGGTCTATAAGTTAGTGCTGGGAAGTTCTGGTCTTAATCCAGCACAGGTGCCCAAGTGTTTGAAAAGTGGTGGTGGAGGCCCCTGTTAGCTGCTGTGATTTTCTCTGCTATTAAAATGTCCCAGAGTTTTAACCACCATAGGATCATTAGGGGGCCCTCTGGAGTTTTCCAGGTGCGTGCCACTGTGATCTTAGCAGCAAGGAGGAGTTGTGTTAAGAGGGCCGCCTTCCTGCCAGATCTCGGATAAATACTTGAGATTGGGACTCCCAGTAGGATAGGTTCTGGCTCCTGTGGTATCGCCACCAGGGTGATGTCTGCTATAGTAGCCATACATTGGGAACAAAACTCCTTTTTCACAAGGCATGACCACCACATGTGCAGGTAGGATCCCGGGAGGCCACAGCGGCGCCAGCATGAGGGGTCCAGAGCTTGGTTGAAGTGGTATAGTCGGAGCGGAGGGTAGTACCATCGTAGTAGTAGTAGTAGTTTGTGTGCACTCCCGGTTGTTAATACAAAAGGAGGACGAGTGTGTCCTCGACCAAATGTCCACCCAGGTCTGGTCCTCTATCAGGCATCCCAGGTCCGCCTCCCACTGTGACATATAGGAGGCCCTAACGATGAGGAAGTCTACCTGTAATAACCTATAGAGTGCCTCAGATTCTTCTCCGAGCCGGTGGGTCTGCAACTGTAAGCTTGAGGGGGCTAAGAGCTTGCGTAGCCGGCAAGCGGGTCAAAGGGTGGGAGCACCAATGTCTCAGTTGCGCGTAGGAGAACCTATCCGTTTCTGCTTGTTGGAAAGCACTCTTGCATTGCTCAAAGGTGCGCGGTTGGTTCTCCTCAAAGAGCTGATCCAGGGAGCTAAAGCCACCTGTGATCCAGTTCTTGAAATTCGGAAGGCAAGATCCCGGTGCGAAGGCCGGGTTATGAAAGACTGTGGCGGACTGGCTTAGGCGTCTTGGGATGCCTTTACATCTGCGAGCCCAGTCCCATGCTCTTAAGATGTGTTTAGTGGAGGACAAGATGCCTGGCCATGTCCTGTGCAGGGGAGCAGGGAGGTGTGGCAGGAAGTGTAGGGGAAAGGGGCAGGCGAACCTGTTCAATCTCTGCCCACTTCGGGTGCCCTGAGACGATGGCGCAGGCCTGAGTGTTTGCTATCTGTGCTGCCATCTGGTACTTATGGAGGTCGGGGACTCCCAACCCTCCTAGCCTGGGACTGCTCAACATGGTCCTCTGGGGGATCCACGACTTTTTACCTCTCCAGATAAAGCGGAATGCTTTCCTTTGCAGGCGCTGGAGCGGGGGCCGCAGGATTGTGGTGGGGAGGGATGTGCAAGCGTAAAGAATTTGTGGAAGGAGATTCATTTTACAAGCTGTTATATGACCTAGGAGTGAGATCTCTTGCGAGAGCCATCAGTCGAGGTCCCTCTCTAAATCCTTGAAGAGCGAGGGGAAGTTTGGCCGATAGGTGTCTTCCGGGCAGGCTGGGATCTGGACCCCCAGGTAGGGGATATATTTCCCGTTCAGTTGAATAGAGCATAGGGATCTGAAGGACTCCCGGTCCTCTGGTTCTAGCGCAATCCCCAAAGCTGCCGATTTCCCAAAGTTAATGGTAAAACCTGATACCCTCCCAAACCTATGGATATCCGCCAGGGCAGACCTCAGTGAAGCAGAAGTGTCTGTTATGGATAACAACACATCATCTGCATAAAGTGCGATCTTGTGTTGAGAGGGGCCTTCTTGGAGGCCTTTGACCCAGGGGTTAAGACTGATTCGCTGGGCAAGAGGTTCCATGACTTGGGCGAAGAGTAGAGGGGAGACGGGGCATCCCTGTCTGTTTCCACAGGTCAGTGGGATTGGATCGGACAGGAGGCAATTGACCCTAAGAATGATTTTCAGGGATTGGTAGTTAGCTAATAACAATGCCCAATCCACTTTGTTGAATGCCTTGGTGGCGTCTAGGGCCAGCAAGGCTAACTTCTGTGAGTCCTGATTTGCGACGTCTACTAAGTTGAGGACCCTGCGGATGTTATCTGCAGTCGATCTATGCATTAAGAAACCAGTCTGGTCCGGGTCTATGATGTCAGGGAGGACTCCCTCCAATCGGTTTGCTAGGACCTTCCAATATATATTAGCATTGAGGTTCAATAATGAGATGGGCCTATACGAGGTGTTATCCCTGGGGTCTTTTCCCGGTTTGAGGGCGAGGACTGTGATTGATTCCTGCATCGAGGGGGTGATGGTCCCCGAGGAGGCGAAGGACTTGAAAAGAGTTGTCAAGGGGGCCAGCAGTTGGGGGCGAAAGATTTTATAGAATCGTGACGTATACCCGTCCAGCCCTGGGGCCCTGGGTTTGAGACTCTTGATGGCAGCGTTGACCTCCTCACTTGTAATAGGAGGCTACAGGTTCTCTCTCGTTGCGCCTGTGAGGCGAGGGAAAGCAGCACCCCGTAGGTAGCTCTGTTCCTCCAGTGACCACAAGGACGCTGACTTGGTGTCTGTGAGGTGGGCGACTGCTAGTTGTAGCTTGTCTTGATCAGCAAATTGGACCCTGCCTTGGGGGTCACGCAGGCCCAAAATGGTATTTCGCTTCTTAGCTTTGGTGAGTTTTTCCACCAGAAGTTTGTTCGCTTTATTACTTTTGGCATAGTAGCCTTGCTTTGTCTTAGCTAGTAGCTGGGCTGTGTCCTCAGCGTAGTGTGCCTCGAGCCTCTCTCGGTTGCCTGTAGGGCCCGGTTGGTTCTCGGGGTCCAGCCTTTGGCCTTACAGACTGCCTCCGCCTCGTGGACTTTGTCGACGAGGCAGAGCCTGGCAGACCTGCCGCCTGCATTTGTGAAAAGCTGCCCCTTGGGCAGTTAGTGCTCCTCTCACCACAGCTCTCCTTGCGTCCCAGGTATTAGCCGGGGAGGTATCCTCGTTACGGAAAACCGTAAAGAAATTCTTGATTGACATCGCTATGGAGTCCCTCAGCGACATGTCCAAAAGAATAGGGTCGTATAGGGTCCATCTACGTCTTGGGGAAGGGTCCGGGTCATGGGCCCAGAGTATCGAGGTAACTGGGGCGTGATCAGAGATCATCCTAGTACCAATGGTTATGTCGTCCGCGAAGGCCAAGACTTGGGAGGAGGCCAGTAGGAGGTCAATTCGGGAGTGGGTTCTGTGGACGTATGAGTAGAAGGAATAGTCTCGCTCGTCAGAGTGAAGCACCCTCCACGTATCCACCACATCAAGGGTTCTGAACAGTTGGAGCAGGCTCGCTGCCAGCTTGAAGTCTTTGCGGGCGGGAGGATGTGATTTGTCCTTAAGCGGGTCCGGGACTCCATTGAAATCTCCCCCAATAATAGTTTGGCCCTTGATGAAATGCAGGAGGGCTTCCTCTAGGGCTTCGTATAACTATTCTTGATTATCATTCGGAGCGTAGATCGAGATGAGGGGGTAGAGCTGACCATAGATCAGGCATTTGATTGGCACGAAACGGCCCTCGGAACAGAGCAATGTATCCAAGATTTACGGCCTGAGGCCCTTTGCAAAAAGTACAGCAGTGCCCCCCTTCTTGGTGCCATTGGAGGCCAGGAGTTGCAAAGGGAAGAATCTGTAGCAGAGCCGGGTGAAGTCCGCAGGAATCAAGTGCCTATCTTGGAGGAAGACCAATGAGGCAATGCATTCTGCAAGTATCGGAGCATGGATTTCCTATTTGGGGGGGGCGGGAGCGTGGGGGGGATTGGGGGGGGATTTTAGTTAAAGCCCCTGGCCTTTAGCGTAAGGAATTTCAATTTTCGGTGTGGAGGGGGTGTCACCTGGGCTTCTGCAGGCTCCTGGGACGGAGCTTGGGGGTGGGGGAGGGGGAAGAGTTCAGGCTTTGTGACGGTGTGGTCCTCTTGTAGCAGTTCGGGAGGCTGATATTTCTTTTTTTTTCTCACTTTTTTTTTTTTTTTTTTAAGTCTCAGTGACTCCCATGGCCATACCTGTCCTTCCAGCCAACGGGGCTAGGACAGAGCAAAGAAACTGAGTTCACCTCCAAGGGGGAATGTGATGGTGTCTGACTTGGAGGAGGGCATGGACCGCTCGTGGCCCGTGGCACCATTATTGCCGCTTCAAGTTCCACTGTCAATCATCTCGGCAGGCGAATCGCAGCAGCTCTACTTCACATTTCGGTGCCTCTGCACCTTTCACCAGGAAGGGTGCCTCTGCTTAGGGGGACACCTTTTTAGCTCCTCTGTTGGGCGGTGAGGGCTGCGGGAGGATGAGCCCCTGGGAGAATCTGAGTGCAGGATCGTTGCAGTGTCCTCCAAATGACTGATTCTGCATTAGGTTCCCTGGTAGGTAAACTGCAAGGCTGTAGGGAACAGCCACTGGTATTGCACTTGATGGTCTTGCAGAAACAGGGTGCAATCCAACATTAGTTGGGCCTTATCCATATGCGGGAGCAAAGATTGAAATAAATCGCCTACATACTCGGCTAAGTCTTTATCTGACACTGTAGAGGGGGAGGGGACCTCACAAATCCGTAGGTTTATGCGGCGGGCTCTATTTTCCGGGTCCTCCCGTTTAAACTCAAGCACCTCGCTCCTGTCCTGCAGGGCCTGGATGGATCGTTGCATTTCCATCAACTTCGCAGCGTGTCCCTGGGTTAGGTCTTCAACCTCTCCAAGTCTTTGTTCCGTTTCAGTGACTATCTGATCCGTTCGCTCCAGCTTCGATGTGAGCTCCGACATGCAGGATCTAAACTCTGCTTTGATATTTAACATAAAAGACTGGATGTCTTCTTTAGTTGCGAACATCCCCTTCTCTTCTGAGGCGTGAGTTTGGGGGGGGTCGGATTTTTTCCCTTTACCCTCTGCAAGCAACATGGTGGAAATGTCTAAGCTCTTGGTCACTTTAAGTTGTTTAGCCATTGCTCTTGGACTCCGTTTCAGGGACCCTTATGACCACTCGGGCAACACCCACGAAGGCGAAGGGAGTCTCGGGGCAGACTGTCACTAGTCCCCCGAGTGAGGTTTGCGGCTTTCGTTCCACCACGCGTAGAGGGAACTAGGAGGAGTAAGGAGTTGAGTTTTTAACAAATTGCACTGTGAGTGGAGAGGGAGGGCGTCTGGCCTCAGGATCCTGGTGGACTTGGCTGATGACGGCAGAGTTACTCAGAGGGGGCTGCCACCGGAGCAGCGCAGCGGCAGGAGAGTTCCAAGGAACAGCTGAGTAATAAGCTGAATAATAAGGGGTCTAGCTACCAGGAGACTCCAGCCAGTGGTAGATGAGGCTGCCAGTAGTGCCAGGAGACTGCTGCTGAGACCTAAGAGCCAGGGTTCGTCCAGTTGGGCCCACTAGGAAGTTGTCTGCAGCTCCGGATATGTGAGCTACGTGGGGGCTGCTGGCGTACATAAGACCATCTCATGCTGGGGCTGGAGATCTTCGTCGGGAGGGCTTCTCCACGATGAGGCTCGTCCGTAGGTCAGCGTTGCAGGGGGTGGCTCCACAATCGGTGAGCCTGCATCAGCCACTCCTGCAGCAACCCGCACCACCTCGGGCTCAGAGGACCCCCCCTGTTGGGAAGCAGGGGATCGCCCAAGGAGTATTATTCTGTACGGGGCCGCGGGAGAACAGGAGGCCGCTCCAGGGCACTGGCGGGATTGCTGATCCTTACCGCGGCCCTCCGCCCCCTTCGTCTTTGCTTCTGCCGGGCGGGATCCCCCTCCAGATCAGGCAGAGGGGCGTGCAACGCCGCAGAGATGGCTTGTGGCTGTGTCTGCGGATGGTCAGAGGGGCCAGTACGTCTCCAGATATGCCTCTTCAAGATGTGGAGTCCCGACATCTCCAGATCTCCTGCTCTGGGCCCCCATATCACTCCTGGGCCACGATCCTCCACGCAGAGGTCTCGTGGGCGGCGGGTGCAGCTCCACCGCCGCATCTCCGTGGCCCGTCCGCCATTTTGGATTCGGAGGGGATGGGGGCTCCAAGTTCACCGGCTCCGCATCAGGGCTCCGAAATGAATCAGAAGCTCCTTCTGTCTTTGGCTGACTCTTCCCACCACCCCCCCCGTTCTGACATCTGCCGCTATGGTCTCGGCTCTAAATCAAGAGTGGAAAGCTCATATTTCGGACGTGGGCCGTGGGTCCCGAGTGGAGGCCATCAGAGGAGCGTCCTCATAGCTGGCGCTCCTGACCACGTCCCCCATTATTCGACATTCTTATTGTTTTTTTGTACTTTTTTTCTACGAAACCTCAACGCGATGCCGTCCCACAGGGTTTCTGGCTTTAAGCGATGCCACGATTGCAAGGCCAAAATGTCTGACAGACCCCCATGACTTCTGTCTGTGGTGTTTGGGCGCTAGTCATGACACGGAGGTCTGCGCGATGTGCACAAAGATGCAACCAAAGTCCCTGCATAAGAGAACCGGGAAGCTTGCCTTGGACCGACCTGTCGCGAAGTCTCTGGCGCAGTCGCTCGTCAGGTCCTCAGAGGCTGTGGAGCCCACCCCTGTCAAAGGGAAAGACCAACATTGTAAGAAGACAAAGAAGCTGTCCCATGCCAGGAGCCGTTCCTTGTCTCCCTCCCGGAAGAAGAAACAGCACCACCGCCATCAATCCAAGTCCAGCTTGTCGTCGGAACGAGGTAAGCCCTCAGTGCGGCCGACCACTCAGGAGGAGTGGGAGAGTTTTAAGAACTCTGTTGGAAATGTTTAAGATGCAAGCGGCTGTAGGTGAGGCTCTGGCTCCCGACCAGCAGCAGGCTTTGTCGGTTAAAGCGGCACCACGTGCTCCCGACCCCAAGCTGCCCATCCGACGACATTTTTGGCATCGAAAGCGTCTTCTTGATGTGTTACTCCCGTCAGGCATAAGTCACCAGAAGGTCGTAGGGCTGAGGCCCCCAACGTCTCTCGGTTGCCCGAGCCTCCCTCTGTTTGCCAAAACGGCCATTGATCAGGATTTCAAACCCCGCCATACTAGGAGGCGGTCACCACCAATGCCTCTCTGGAAGTTTGGGGGGCTCCCACTGGACGTCTACACGCCACAGGTCTGTGGCTTCCAGAGGAGAAGGATCTGCACATCAACATCCTGGAGCTACAGGCAGTGTTCTGGGACCTAAAGTCTTTCCTACCGTCTCTAAAGGGCAACGTGGTGAGGAAATTCACTGACAACACCACCACCACCACCACCACCACGTTCTACATTAGGAAGCAAGGGGGTACTCGGTCCCAAGCGCTCTCTGAGGAAGCTCGGGACCTGTGGCACTGGGTCATCGGACAGGGGATGTTCCTCGTATCTCTCCACCTGGCAGGCGTCAAGAACACCATCGCAGACTCCCTACGTAGGTAACTATGCTTCTGCCACAAGTGGGAACTTCATCCGGATCAGGTGGACCGCCTGTACTTCGAATGGGGCAGACCACTAATCGATCGTTTCACCGCGGCAGCGAATTCCAAATTCCAGGCGTTTGCCAGCACTTTTCATCAACTGAGGAGCTTGGCGGACATGTTCTCCTTCCCGTGAGAAGGCTTGTTTCTGTGTATGCTTTCCCCCTGTTTCCTGTCCTGCGACATGTCATCAACACTCCGTGTCGATGCAAGATGATACTCATCGCCCCGCCATGGCAGAGACAGATATGGTATCCAGACCTGCTCAGCCTGTCTGCGTCGCCTCCGTTCAAGTTGCTGGTACTTCTGGATCTGCTCACCAGTGAGAGAGGCGCAATCCTTCATAACGACCCAGGATCGATGAAACCATAAAGGCATGCTCCGGCAGGTTTAAAAGTTTGGAGGTTATGAGCTGCCGGCGGACTGGATGGAAGTCCTCACCAAGGCCAGGGCGTCGTCGACTCTAAAGTGCTACGGCCATAAGTGGAAGCAGTTCACTACGTGGTGCCGGTCACAGAAGATTACCCCTCTGAGGGTCACGGTTCGGCAGATCCTTCCATACTTGATGTCCTTGGCAAGAGCTGTGTGGCTCACGCATCCATCAAGGTACACTTGGCGGCTATCTCCCGCTACACTAGGTCTCCAGGAAGGTCATCACTCTGGTCCCACAGACTCGTCAAAGAGTTCCTCAAGGGACTTTTCCAGTCTTTCCTACTGGTGAAGGCGCCCGCACCAGCATGGGAACTCATGTGGTTCTAACAAAGCTCATGGGGGCACCTGTCGAACCTATGCATCAAGCCCCACTCGAGTTTCTCTCGTGGAAAACTGCTTTCCTTGTGGCCATCACCTGTTCCAGACTTGTGGGTGTGTTCTAGGCCCTATCCTGAAAGCAACTGTATCTGACTTTCCACGAATCGATGGTGCTACTGCGTATGCACCCTCTTTCATGCCAAAGGTTCAGTTGGAATTCCACCTCAACAAGGCTTTGGTTTTGCCCGTTTCTTTCCCGAAACGTTCATTACCGGCGCAGAGGGCCTTGCATTCGCTGGACGTTGCTTGTGCTCTGAAGTTCTACGTGGCACGCAAAAAGAGTTTTCAGAAGACATTCAATTGTTTGTGAACTTTGTACCTGTGTCCAAGGCTTCCATCTCAAAATGGCTCTCTGGGTACATCATGCACGGTCATCGGGTGGCGAACTGGCCCCTGGCTGGCCGTCTGAGAGCCCATTCCACCAGAGCGATCGCTGCAACAACGGCGTTCCTTTCTAGTGTGCCCCTGCTCGACATCTGCAGGGCTGCAACGTGGAGGTCCACGCATACCTTCACAAAATTATCCTGCGTCGACAAGGATTCCATGGAGGAGTCCAGAGTCAGCGAAGCAGTGCTATGCAACCTGTTTGCTTGAGGTTAGTCTGTTCCAGGGGTAAGTGTTAATTGCTTTTGTGAGCTGTGCCACCACCTGGTATTGTGTAATGTGTACTGCTGTGTATTTGTTATTCATGAACATGTGAATCCATGCCAGACCCCGTGCTGGAGAAGGAACAAGTTACTTACCTGTAACTATTGTTCTCCAGCATGGGTCTGGCATGGATCCACATGCAAACCCTCCCTCCGGCACCTCTGCGGCTCTTCTTGGTCATACTGCCACTTTATGTGCTTACCAAATCTGAAGATGGCTGCCAGAGGTGGGGCTTAGGGAGAGGACTGTCATTGGATGTGGGCAGTATGACCCAGAGGACAGTGATTGGTTTAGAGGAGAAATACAGTTTTAAAGGGAAAATGAAACTGTTTTTTCTTTTGCCCAGGGTTCACAGCCTGACAGGGAATATTTCCAGATAAGTAACTTAAACCTTCTTACAGTCCCACGTTCGATAAGTATTTAGAAATTGACAAATCTGTATTTTGGAGGGAATATTGACTACTGCTCGTTTTCTGGCAATAATTACAACATTAACCACCAGAAAACCCAATAACCATCTGACAAGGACTTTTTAAAATGTATTTTCATGCATTGGTTTCAATGAATATTAATCATTATCAAATCATTCATTAGTAGGAGTGATGAATCGTTGTGCTTACAAGGGAAAATACAGGTTCATAAAAATCATGTAAGAGTTGGGCTCGGCCCTCTATCCATGTGGGTAGTGGTCATTGCAGCTGCCTGGACTTTAAGGTTCCAACACCTGCAATGCTGGTTTTAGATTTACTATTTGTTGTGGAAATATAACAGTTGTATTTTTAAGGGGAGTTGCATGTTCACCAGTTTGATGGGTGTCGCCTGAAGTGCCGCCTTTGTAGTTTCAATCAGTGCTTCATGTTTAATTCCACAGGAGACCTTCGACAGAGCCAAGGCTTGGGTTAAAGAACTTCAAAGGCAGGCCAGCCCAAATATTGTCATAGCCCTTGCCGGAAATAAAATCGATCTGGCGGAAAAGAGAATGGTGGAGTATGAGGTAAGATTCACATTGTGTAAGTGCGTTTTCTTCAAAAACATATGCTGTTAACTGAATACGCTCTGGACACCAGGAAGGTTTATTCAAATTTGTTTTGTGCTTGTGAAAGGACTTGAATCCTCAACAGTATTGCAAGCCCGGTCAAGCAATCTCATTCTGCTGTTTTGCACCTTAATCTTTGTTGTGTACCTGTAAGCCGTTGAACCTGTGAAGCCATGTGCCCCCCCCCCCCCCCTCATGTGGCAATGCCAGCACCACTCTCAAAAAGGGAAGCATTTCATCCATGCGGACAAGCCCGTTCTGCTGTTTTGCATTGCTGTTTTTCCATGCTTTGGTGCACGTGGCAGGGGAGCCAGCCAGCATTACCCTGATTTTGAGCCTGAGTTGCTGTAGATCAGCAGCATTGTACTCTTTTACTCCTACGTGCCGTCCCGTTTCCTCCATACGTATGGGACATTCCTCCGTCCTGTGGGACGGGACCGGAGCACTTTTTAAAAATGTGTACTACTTCTCTTTTTACTCAGGGTACCGCACGCGCCCGTAACCCCGCCCTCCTTAGCTCCGCCCAGCGCATCGCCCATCAGTCCATTTCTCTGCTCGATCAGGACTGGACGCAGTTGCATCTTTGGAAGATTTTTTCCTTCCAGTGTCCTTCTCTCCTGCTCCGGCTTAGCGGTCGTGTGGTAGTCCGTCTATGCCGTTTCAGTTAGATTTTCCTATTTGTTCATCTTGTGACCGACGCTTCGCTAGGGCGGATCCGCATCCTCTTTGTTTAGAGTGTTTGGGTCCGGACTTGTGCTTTTACTTGGATTCCCTTTCGGTCCGGGCGCTTCAATGTTGTTTAGAGCAGAGCAGGGGTTTCAGCGCACTCCCCCTACGCACTTTGAAGCTTTCAATCGACGATAAGAAGAAACGCCCGGTGAGTTCTTTACTTTTTAGAGCACCCCGGCCGGGGGACTCCTTCCCGAATCCGATTGATTTGCCCTCGGCTGAAATCGTTCTCATGAGAAAGGTGCAAACTACCAAAAGTTTGCACCTTTCTCATGCGAACACACATACATTCTCATACACACACCACCATTACACACCCCCCACTCACACCCCCACCCCCACCCACAGCCCCAACATAAACAAACCCACTTACCTTCATCTTCACGCTGGTTTCTGCAGCGCCAGTTCCCTTTCACTTCCATGATTGGGAAGCGGCACTGCAGGTTCCTTTTCTTTTTTTTTTAAACGGAAGGCTGCAGGGGTGTCCCCCGCAGCCCCCGTTTTATTTTCAATGCTACCACCAAAGCTTCGAACTTTTGGTTTTCGAACATTTGGTGGCAGCATTTTTAGAATTTTTGGTTCATGCGAACCTTTCGATGCAGGAAAATCATCCTAAACCCTCCTTCCTGGTCCGGGAGGAGCGTCCAAAGCTTTATTACCGGGGCTTGCCCTGAGGTGCCTTTTAGGCCTAAAAAGTGTACCAGAGTTTTCTCTGAGGGCCTCCGTAAGGGGCCTATTGACACCGGATTACAATCCGAGGACCCTCTTGTGGGGGCTGTTTGTGGGCCTAGTTCTACTGAGGCGGCGGGTACCAGAGCTTGCTTCGAGTTCTCCCTGTCTGGAGCTTCCCGTAAAGACACTGGGGGTACGTCCTGAGGCCTCCGTTGAGGTTTTCTGTGCCGAACTAAAGTTCGAGACCCTTCGTGAAGGGGCTTTTACCGGGCTCGGGTCCCAGGTCCCTCGTTTGTATCTTCAAAGGTGATGTGTAACACACGGTTGGCTCTTTGGGCTGGACCTCTGTGCACTGTATGTCTGACTTGAAGAGTAAGATGTCTGCAGATTGAAAATATGGGGTTAATGAACTGGGGTTATTGGGTGCCTCTCTCCTCTTCCCTTTCTCTTCTCCTGTAGAACCCCAAAGGTTAACGCCCTCACCTTAGGTAAGTGAACGCCGAGCTCTCCATCTGCCTCGGGGCAGGGTGCCGTAACCAGTTTCTTCACTGGATAAGGGTGCAGGCCTCTTGACCTCAGAGGACTGCTGTCCGTCGTTAACTGCACGAACGGTAAGTTCTGGGCACTTCAAATGTCTTAAAAGTCTTTTGTAATGATATCTCTTGTTTTGCAGGGTTCCGGCGATGGCGGATGGCGGGCTGATGAGAGTTGAGGATCGAACCCGCGTGAGGAATAGAAGCGCCTGGAAGCACGTAAGTAAGCGCTTGTAGCCTGCTTCACGATGCGCACTAACTGTCCCTTTTATCTTGCAGGTACAAGTTCGGAGCTTTAGAGAAGCTGAAGGGTGCTGGAATACCCACTGGATTCGGCGTGGGAAGGAGTAATGGCACGTGAGTAATAAAGTTGCCCAATGTCTTTAAACGCACCTTCTTTTGTCTTTCAGATGCGGGATGCAGCGCCGAAGGCCTCCGGAGTGTGCGAAGAGCTGGTAAGCTTTTGTCTTTCAGATGCCGGAATGCAGTGCGAAGACCTCCGGAGCATGCGAAGAGTAGGTAAGCCTTTGTCTTTCAGATGCCGGAATGCAGCGCGAGGCGTTGGTGACAGCCGATGGACCAGGTAAGAGATGTGCTGCCACTGAAGACCGTAGTGCTAACCTGTTCTTTCTTTGTCTTTACAGGTGCTGCTGAAGACTGGATTCCAGGATGGTAAGCCTTTGTTCCCTTAGGCCCAGGATCAGAAGCAGAAGACACGATGAGCGTTCTGCTGCAGAGAATGCAGAATAACACAAAGCAAGATTCATCCATCGGGTGTGGTTTAAATAGCCTCCTGTAGTGCTTAGGTGTCTCCTTCCACAGCCACGCCTTGGTAAGAAAAGAGTTCCTGCTTTCCAGAAGAGTTCCAGTGTTCTGAACCTAGGGAGTGGCTCCTGCCCCACCCAACAGGAAAAGTAGTCCCAAACAGAAGAGGATCAGGGGTTCAACTGGCAGGTAAGTAAGCAGCATGGTCTGCTGCAGGTAAGTCCACCCAAGCATTATGAGCCCGGCGCTTCCAGCGCTGGGACTGGGCATCTTTATGAGCCTGGTGCCACTGGCGCCAGGACAGGGTCCAAAAGGTCCCAATTGGGACTGGCTGGCACTCGGAACCGGGGTTATGGGTCTGCTTCCAAGGGAGTCGGGCAAGTCCTGATCTTTTGGAAGCAGAGATCATGACAGTACCCCCCCTCAAGGCCCCTCCCAAACCGGGCTTCTCCGGGGGTTTGGGCTTGTTAGGAAATGTTCGATGAAATCTTTTGATTAGACGAGGCGCGTGGACATATTCTGCAGGTTCCCAGGATCTTTCTTGGGGACCGTAGCCTTTCCAGTCAATCAGGTAAAATAGTTTAGATTTGGAGATCTTGGAATCCAGGATGCTTTTGACTTCAAACTCGAGTTCTCCATCAACTAGAATAGGTTTTGGAGATGTAGTTAGTCGGGTTTGAGGTTGCACGGGTTTTAATAGAGAGACGTGGAAGACCGGATGTATCTTCATGTGAGGGGGCAAGTCCAACTTGACCGCTACTGGATTTACTATGGTATTGATGGAATAGGGACCAAGGTATCTTGGGTTGAATGTGCGTGGTCCTTTTAGAGGTAGATATTTGGTGGATAACCAGACTTGATCTCCTACTTGATATTGGGGGGCTTCCTTCCGATGTTGGTCTGCTCCTTTCTTGTATTGTTCTTTAGCCCTTTGAAGGTGAGAAACGGCTTCCTTAAAGGCTTGGGTGATTGTAGAATGCAGGTGGTCTACTGCTGGTGTTCCAAGATCTTGGAGTGGATCCAACTCCGAGGTTCGAGGGTGACTACCGTATAAAAGAAAAAACGGGGTCTTCCCAGTTCCCGAGTGGACAGTTATTGTAGGCATATTCGGCTATCCAAAGGATATCTTTCCAAGTTTTTTCAGTTTGTTGTAGCATGCAGCGCAAATACTGTTCCAGAGTTTGATTGGTCCTCTCGGTTTGTCCGTCGGTTTGAGGGTGGTGGCTGGTCGAAAGTCTCACATCAATTTGAGCCGACCGACAGCAACTTCGCCAAAAATGAGAAATAAATTGACTACCTCGATCCGAAATTAGAACTGAAGGAAAACCGTGCAGTCGGACGATGTTTTCGAGAAATTCTCGGGCCAGAGTTGCTGCTGTTGGTAAGCCTTTGAGTGGAATGAAATGCGCCATCTTGGAGAATAGGTCCACGATTACTAGGATCGTATTGTATCCGGAGCATGGAGGTAGATCGGTGATGAAGTCCATAGAAAGCGTATGCCAAGGGCGAGGCGGGATGTCAATAGGGCGTAAGAGGCCGGCTGGTTTTTCCTTTTGACTCTTGTTTTGGGCGCATACTCCACAGGACATTATAAAGTCTCTGATATCTTTTTTCCAAGACGGCCACCAGAAGTAGCGCTTGATCTTTTCCGAGGTCTTGGTCATACCGGGATGTCCTTCCATTAAAGAATCGTGATAACAAGAGATTACCTTTTTCTGTAAATCTGTGCTGGGCAGGTATAACCGTTCTTGGAAATATAATAGGTTGTCCTTCACCGTAAAGTCCTTTCCCTGCAGATGCCAATTCTGTATGTCTGCTGGAGTTACCAGTAGCCTGGCTTTATCCTTAACTTCCTCTATGGATTGTGTGGCGATTACACCTAGAATTCTTTGTTCGGGAATGATAGGTACAGGTTTAGGATTGATCAAATGTTCTTCCACTCCCATCCGAGAAAGGGCATCAGCTTTACTGTTTTTTGTACCAGGTCGATAGGTAATTATGAAGTCAAACTCGGCAAAGAATAGTGCCCAACGGAGTTGCCTAGAGGATTGAGCTTTTGCGGTTTTCAAATATTGCAGGTTTCGGTGATCTGTAATCACAGTAACGGTGTGTCGGGCCCCCAGAAGATAATGCCGCCAAGCCTTAAAGGCGGACTTGATAGCTAGAAGTTCCTTATCAGTAATAGTGTAATTGATTTCAGGAGGCGAGAATTTGCGGGACCAAAATGCCACGGGATGCAACTGATTGGTTACTGGGTCCTTTTGTGATAGAACTGCCCCCATGGCAAGGCTCGAAGCATCAGTTTCAACGATGTAGGGGAGTTCTGGGCGAGGATGTTTTAAGATCGGTGCAGAGATAAATCTAGTCTTCAAATTCTGGAAAGCTTGTTCCGCCTCGGTAGACCATTCAAAACGTTTGTTTTTCTTTAACAAGGCGGTGATGGGCTGGACTATTCGAGAGAATTCGGGGATAAACCTGCGGTAAAAGTTAGCGAAGCCTAACATGCTTTGAACACCTTTTACCGGAGGATGGCGATGGCCATTTGAGAATTGCATCGACCTTCTTTGAATCCATACGCACTCCGCTAGGTGATAATATGAATCCCAAGAATTCAACTTCAGTCACGTTGAAAACACATTTTTCCAACTTAGCGAAAAGTTTGTGTTGACGCAATCTCTCGAGGACCATTTTCACGTGTTTCCGATGTTCAGTTTCCGATGAAGAATAAACGAGGATGTCGTCAATGTAAACAACAACACACACATCTATGAGCTCTCTGAGGACATCGTTCATAAAATATTGAAAGGCGGCCGGGGCATTGCAAAGTCCGAAGGGCATGACCTGATATTCAAATAGCCAATACTTGGTGCGGAAGGCCGTCTTCCATTCATCGCCCTCTTTTACTCGTACCAAGTGGTAGGCTCCTCTAAGATCCAGCTTTGTATATATGCATGCTTTTCTGACTTGGTCCAGGAGTTCAGGGATCAAAGGTAACGGATATCTATTCTTAACGGTGATCTGGTTCAGGGCGCGATAATCTATACAAGTTCTAAGGTCCCCTTCTTTTTTTGGAACGAAGAACAAAGCTGAGGAAGCAGGGGACTTGGAAGGACGAATAAACCCATTCGCTAGGTATTGATCCAGGTATTGTCGGAGGTGAAGATTCTCAGGCTCGGTGAGGGCATAAATTCTACTACAAGGAGGAGTAGATCCAGGTATCAGGTCGATCTGGCAGTCATAAGACCTATGAGGAGGTAGAGAGTTAGCCTGATCCTTCCGGAAAACATCTTGGAATTCTAGGTATTCAGGAGGTAACTGGGGCGCCTCCGAGGAAATTGCTGCCAGTGCAACACCAGGTCGAGGGTGACAAGTAGAGACACATTCTGGAAACTGAACCGTTCTTGCTCGCCAATCGATCTGAGGATTGTGCTTCTCTAACCAAGGAATTCATAGAATAATCTGGAACGGAGGGGCCTTGATCACATCGAACACGATCTTCTCATGGTGTCCATCTTGACTTACTAGCGTCACTTCTTGGGTGGTATGCGTTACTGGTCCGGAGGCTATCTCCGTACCATCCACCGTAGTAATGACGTCCTTTACAGCCTTTGGACAAAGAGTCCGATTCATCCTCAAAACCATTTCATGATCCACATAATTGCCGATGGCACCGCTGTCGACGTAAGCTTCAATCGCATGTAATCGATCCGGATGTTCAGGGCTAATGAGGACCATAGGTATCACGAAATGCGAGGTCACTGAACTGGTTTTAACGCTCGGCAAGAGGACCTCTATTCTTGTCGGGCGAGGTCGTTTCCCTGCTCAGAGTTTGTGACCCTGGTAACTGCAGCTCCTATTGCCTTCTTGGCTGGTTTCACCGGACAGTCTCGAAGAAAGTGCCCCGAGTTTCCGCAATAGAGGCATAATTGCAGCTGTTTTCTCCTTTCCCGCTCCTTTTGTGTTAGTGGTCATTTCAGGCCCCCTATTTGCATGGGTTCCCCGGAGTCTACTCCTTTGGTAGGAGTTGGTGGTTTGGAAAATACTCGAGCATCAAACTTGGAACGATCGGCCTTCCTGTTCTGCAGTCTGTGGTCAATTTGAACGACTAAGTCAATATAGTCCGAACAGTCTTGCGGGGGATTCACTACTTGGGCTAACACATCTTTGAGCTCTCCACGTAGACCTCTATAAAACAGCGTAATCCTTTTGTCCTCAGGCCATCGAGTTTCCACTATCGGTCTGTTGAAAGACGCAATATAAGCCAAAAGGTCTTGATTACCCTGTCGCAATGAAAGGAGCTCATTGTCCAAGGCCTGCCCCTGTGAATGTCTTGCAAACAGTTTTTCCATACTGAGCTGAAAAGCTTGAAAATCATGGAGAACCGGATCATCTTGATTAACTAGAGGGATCGACCAGTCTGCCGCATTGCCACTAAGGTACGAAAGCACGAAAGCTACCTTAGCTTGATCAGTTGGAAAGGCTGCTGGCCGGCATAAGAAGTGCAACCGGCACTGATTAATAAATACTGCAAACCTCTTTGGGTCACCAGAAAATCGTTCGGGCGGAGCCAGAGGTACATTCCCAGGTAGGTTGATCTGCACTGGGTTCGTAGAGGATGTTGAAGGAAGATTTGCCCCTGATGCGGGTAACGGAGTTTGTCCGGCTTGTGACTGTAGCAATTGTCTAGCGAGATCGTCTGTTCGCTCCTTGGAAATAATCAGTTCCCTTCTTAGAGCATTCGTTTCCTGACGGGCTGCATGCACTTCTGCTCTTAGTTCCCCAAGTAACTGGGCTAGCTGGTCGGTATCCGAGGTTTCCATAGCGCCTGGGTGGGAGTTTTGCGGTAGGCTTTGTGTTCTGTAACGCTCACCTGATTCCCGCAGAGGCGCCGGTCTTGACTGGGTGAATGCCGTATCTTCAAAGGTGATGTGTAACACACGGTTGGCTCTTTGGGCTGGACCTCTGTGCACTGTATGTCTGACTTGAAGAGCAAGATGTCTGCAGATAGAAAGTATGGGGTTAATGAACTGGGGTTATTGGGTGCCTCTCTCCTCTTCCCTTTCTCTTCTCCTGTAGAACCCCAAAGGTTAACGCCCTCACCCTTATGTAAGTGAACGCCGAGCTCTCCATCTGCCTCGGGGCAGGGTGCCGTAACCAGTTTCTTTACTGGATAAGGGTGCAGGCCTCTTGACCTCAGAGGACTGCTGTCCGTCGTTAACTGCACGAACGGTAAGTTCTGGGCACTTCAAATGTCTTAAAAGTCTTTTGTAATGATATCTCTTGTTTTGCAGGGTTCCGGCGATGGCGGATGGCGGGCTGATGAGAGTTGAGGATCGAACCCGCGTGAGGAATAGAAGCGCCTGGAAGCACGTAAGTAAGCGCTTGTAGACTGCTTCACGATGCGCACTAACTGTCCCTTTTATCTTGCAGGTACAAGTTCGGAGCTTTAGAGAAGCTGAAGGGTGCTGGAATACCCACTGGATTCGGCGTGGGAAGGAGTAATGGCACGTGAGTAATAAAGTTGCCCAATGTCTTTAAACGCACCTTCTTTTGTCTTTCAGATGCGGGATGCAGCGCCGAAGGCCTCCGGAGCGTGCGAAGAGCTGGTAAGCTTTTGTCTTTCAGATGCCGGAATGCAGTGCGAAGACCTCCGGAGCATGCGAAGAGTAGGTAAGCCTTTGTCTTTCAGATGCCGGAATGCAGCGCGAGGCGTTGGTGACAGCCGATGGACCAGGTAAGAGATGCGCTGCCACTGAAGACCGTAGTGCTAACCTGTTCTTTCTTTGTCTTTACAGGTGCTGCTGAAGACTGGATTCCAGGATGGTAAGCCTTTGTTCCCTTAGGCCCAGGATCAGAAGCAGAAGACACGATGAGCATTCTGCTGCAGAGAATGCAGAATAACACAAAGCAAGATTCATCCATCGGGTGTGGTTTAAATAGCCTCCTGTAGTGCTTAGGTGTCTCCTTCCACAGCCACGCCTAGGTAAGAAAAGAGTTCCTGCTTTCCAGAAGAGTTCCAGTGTTCTGAACCTAGGGAGTGGCTCCTGCCCCACCCAACAGGAAAAGTAGTCCCAAACAGAAGAGGATCAGGGGTTCAACTGGCAGGTAAGTAAGCAGCATGGTCTGCTGCAGGTAAGTCCACCCAAGCATTATGAGCCCGGCGCTTCCAGCGCTGGGACTGGGCATCTTTATGAGCCTGGTGCCACTGGCGCCAGGACAGGGTCCAAAAGGTCCCAATTGGGACTGGCTGGCACTCGGAACCGGGGTTATGGGTCTGCTTCCAAGGGAGTCGGGCAAGTCCTGATCTTTTGGAAGCAGAGATCATGACACTCCCTTACGCCCCTGGAATTACTCCGCTTATGAGAGGCCTCCTCAAGTTGCGCCTAAAACGTCGGCGGAGGACGCTTTTGTCGCTAGATTTCAAAAGCTAATGCACTTCGACCCCTATGAAGGAGTATTTTCGAGGTTTGGTTAGGGAGATATGCCCTCCTGCGCCGTCAGTCCCAGTTGTGGCACCGGTGATCCCACCAACGCCTCTTTTTTCGGCCGGGCCTCCACCGGCTCTCCCTCCCTTGCCTCCACTGTCTCCAGTGGACAAATCTTCAGCAGGGCCAGTCGGCGGCGCAGATTGATCTGGATGTGTCGGACGACGCACAGGGGGGCCAGGACAGCTAGGACCAGCCCCGCTCGGTTAGAGCCATTCACGACCGGGTGCTGGACATGTTTCTTTTGGATGTTCCAGTACCCGAGGCACCCGCTCCACAGGAAGGGGTGCTTTCAGGGGCGTTCACCTTGTCTCCTTTGGAGCGTACTGGCTTGTTCTTGCAGGAGGATGTTTTAACTGAGGTCCGTAAAGTATGGGAGAAACCACACTCGGGACCGTTTGACGCTGGCTATAGGCTCCATTCTTCGGTAGAAGTGGCCTTAACATCGTGTCTGCCCCCTTCCTCCACGGTGGTGGCTGCTGCTACATTACAATCCAGACCTGCTTCATCGTCTTCTACAGCGGCAATGCAGGTTCTGGCCAAAGAGGACAAGCTTCTTGACTCTTTGGGGAGGAAGATTTTTGCTAATTCAGCCCTGCATTTAAATCAAGCTGACGCGGAACTGGTATTAGCGGGGGCGAATATGAAAATGTGGAAAGGTCTGTCAGAATTTGAGGAATTCATTCCCTCTAATAAACTAGAGGATTTTAAAGCGGGATGGTCAGATGCCAGGGTCCTGGCACAGGATATGCTGGAGGCCGCGGCGCATCATGACAACACCTCGGCCCGGGGCCTTATGCTTGGCATGGACACCTCTCATCAGGCTTAGTTGCATGCTACCAATTTCTGTAAAGAGGTGCAGGATAAAGTTCTGGACCTGCCTTTTGATGGCAAGGAGCTTTTTCATTCAGCAACAGATGTTGAACTGACTAAGACTAAGGACTGCACCCAGACCCAGACCGCCAAGTCCTTGTCTGTCTTGGTGAAACCGCCTTTCAGGGCACAGAGAGCGTCTTCGCAGCATCAGTCTTCCTCTGGTTTTAGGGGATTTCTGAATTGGAAGTCCCGTACTGTCGATACTCCATCAGGAAATTCCCACCGACGGTAGCAACGGGGCCGGTTTTTCTCCCGTTCCTCGGCCTCCGATAAACCAACTAAATGAAGTTTCTCTGCGCTCGCACGAGACCCCGGTGGGAGGGCGCATTGCTTCTCACTGGGTGGCGTGGCAGGCCATCACCAAAGACCGGTGGGTCTTGTCAGACGCTCGGGCGGGCTTCCGCTTGCCCCTTCCTCCTACCCCACCCTTCAATCCTCCCTTTCAGCAGTCGGGGTCGCCCTCCCTCAGAGCCGAGATACAGAAGTTGCTGGATCTCAGAGCGGTGGAACCCGTTTCCCTAGGGGAGGGCTTCTACTCCCGGCTGTTTACAGTGTCCAAACCCAACCAGGCTGGCCTGCGCACCATCCTAGACCTTTCCCAGTTCAATCTCTCTCTACCCCAAGAGAAATTCAAGAAGATCACGCCCTGTCAGATATAGTCCTTTTACAGAAGGGTGATAGGCTCAGCGTGGTGGACCTTCAGGATGCTTATATGCATATTCTGATTTGTAGTCCGCATCGCAAATACCTATGTTTTTCCGTGGGGGGGGGGGCATTTCCAGTTCCGAGTGATCCAGTTTGGCCTCAGCCCGGCACCGCGTGTCTTTACAAAGATGATGTCGGTTATCGCAGCTTATCTTTGGCTTCAGGGTATCCATGTGTATCCGTACTTGGACGATTGGCTGCTATGCAGTCCTTGTCCTCAATCAGCCTTGAGCAACCTTCAGTCTCTCCTCCAGCTCCTGTTCCATGTTGGGCTGTCGGTGAACTGGCGGAAATCCTCCATGACGGTCTCTCAGTAACTGATTTTCCTGGGTTTTCATTGGAACACGATCGACTGCAGAGTATATCTAACCGGGGACAGAATAGTGGATCTGTTGGCCATGTGTCAATTGTTTGCGCAGTCAGAGAGCATCTCAGCCTGGTGGTTCCAGAGGCTTCTGGGCCTCATGGCCTCGTGTGTGCTGGCTCTCCCTCTTGCTCGTCTCAAGATGAGGCGAACACAGATGGCTCTTCTGAGTTCTTGGCGCCAAGCAGTGGACCGAGACTCCAAAATGATTCCTGTTCCATCTTTCATGGCAGCGGACCTTGTGTGGTGGTCGTCTCTCAGCAATCCTTCCATGGGTGCTACCTTCCAGGACCCCGGCCCGCTAGTGACAATCACAATGGACTCTTCCCTTCTGGGGTGGGGTGCGACATTGGACCTTCTTCAGGTTTCCGATCTCTGGTCACCGTAGGACAACCTCCTTCATATAAATCACTTGGCGCTCCTGACGATCTTCCTGGCGCTCAAAGCGTTCCAGCCTGTCATTGTCAACAAAGTAGTTGGGATCCGCACGGACAATGTGGTGTCCATGTTTTATATCTACAAGCAAGGGAGTACCAAGTCCCCTCCTCTTGTGGATCTTGCCATTCAGATGTGGGAATGGGCGGTTCAGCATGGCATCTGGCTTGTGGCAGTGCACATCCCGGGCCAGCTGAATGTTATTGCGGATGCCCTCAGCCGGCGTACAATGGTCAGCTACGAGTGGGAGCTGAACTCGGAGGTCCTCTTGCAAATCTTCCAATGTTTGGGCACTCCAGAAGTGGACCAATTCGCAACGGCGTCAAACAAGAAAATTCCCCTGTATGCCTCCAGGAACGGGCTGGGAGCCTCCTCGCTGGGGGATGCCCTCAAAATTCCCTGGCACAACATGAGGGCCTATGCTTTCCCGCCTCTGCCTCTGATTCATCGGACGCTTGGCAAGCTGAGGGGCACGGTGAGCTGTTCTCTTCTGCTCATAGCACTGTGGTAGCCGGCCAGGTTTTGGTTTTCAGAGCTTCAGCATCTGTCGGTGTGTGCACCGATCAGGCTTCCGTTAGTCCCTGACCTGCTTCACCAGAGATCGGCAGCTGTGGCACCCCTCCCCACAATCGTTCAACTTGGCGGCATGGTGCTGAGTTCAGATCTTTAGAACATCTCAACCTGTCTGCTGATAACATGCGCATTATTCAGGCAGCCAGGAAGCCCTCAACGAGATCTCATTACAGGAGCAAATGGCTTTGGTTCTGCCACTGGTGCTTAGCCAAACAATTGGACCCCAGGGTGGCTACGATCAGCACAGTGCTGTCCTTCGTCTCTCACCTAGCAGAGTCGGGCATTCGTGTCCTCTCATGCAGGACTTATCTTTCGGCTGTTGCCGCCTACTTATCCACGGGCCAGTGCTCTTTTTCACTATCAAATCCAGTAGTTAAAAGGCAGGTTTGTAGAAGATCAACCCACCAAAGTAACCTTTACTGGGCACAACAGTAGCACCCTCATTGATTATATTTTGGTCTCGGCTAAGGACTGGCCCAGGGTAAGTAAGTTTAGGATCCACAAAATAATCGAAAGTGATCATAAACCGTGGAGTATTCTCCTCCGTCATAATAGGGCCTCCAATTTATCATTACACGCGTTAAAGACTGTGGAAATGATTACTCTTACAGGACATGCCCGTGATTCAGTGAAATGGGTCAGGGCATAAAACCAGTTATATATGAGTCAATTTGGAAAAATCTTGTAGTTCTCTGCTCAGATAGTGTCTCTGATGTAGCGTTAATGGCCAAATTTGACAAACTGATAGAGAATCTGGTGCCTCACCTGACCTCTGCAGAGTCCAGAGCCAAAAGGGTAGCGATAAACCTGGCTGGTATGAAAAGGCCTGCCGGGAGGCAAACATCAAAATATTGCATTGTCTGGATTTACCTCTGGCTGTGGATAAAACACAGCTCTGATTATATAGATCTGATTACAAGTCCTTAATCGCAAGGAAAAAGAAAGACTTTGTTGCACAAAAATGGGACAAGTTATTAAAGGCATATGAAGAAGGGGATTATACCTCTTAGTGGAAATTGGTAGCAGGTGAGAATTTGAATGGTGATCTAACCCTTTAATGCTGCATCCCAGCAGATACTTGATGGCAGCATTTTTCAAATCTGTATGGAAACCCCACCGTGGGACAAAACCAGAATGCCATGTCAGAGTAATTTTCAGAGTGTAAATTTGGGGATGAGACTCTCGTTTAATACAAAGGAAGTATTGAGGGCTATTGAGACTCAAGAGAGGAAAGGCATCTTAGTCAGATGGAATTCCCATAGACCTATATAAAGAAAAAGTTTCTGCACAGAATTAGACCCCAGACTTTTGATTTAACGCAGTAACTAGATTGGGTATAGTGCATGCCTCCTGGCGAAGTGTGGTAATTCTACCTATATATAAAAAAAGGGTGCAGGGAGTGCCCAGTCAATTACCGGCCCATTTCGCTCTTAGACAGTGTGGGGAACGTTTTTGCAAAAACAGTCTTGTCCCACTTAGTCCTGGGTTGATGAAAATGACCTTGAAGCAGGGATTCAAAAACAAAAGAGCACTGTCGATCAAAGTTTCTGGCTATTCCTGCTGATCCAGAAATGCACCGTGCTGTTCAAGAGGAGGTTGTATGCTGTATGTGTGGATCCTGGGACCTCCTTTAACAGTGTCTCACAGGAATCCCTCTAGCGGATCTTGAGGAACAGAGGAGCCCCCTCAAAATGAATTTCCGCCATACTGTGTCTGTATATTGTGAACCGGGCTGTTGTGTGCTTTGTATTAAAGAGCAAAAATGAGCAAGGTCATGGGATACCTGGCTGATGAATTAAGGGTGAACACACACCTATGGGGGTTACACCTTGGTAAGTGTGTGTACGTTACTGTAAATGAATTCTGACAAGAATGTATCCGGACAATTCTGAGTACTGTAGTCAGATTTTTAATAAAACTGCAGTTTAAGTGTTTGTAGATACACTTAACTAGGAGTTACACAAGATACAACAGTATTTACACATTTTTCAGGTATAGTAACCAGTTTGTAAGTCACAAATTTCAAATATTTGTAGCGTCTTTCCAATGCTTACACATCCACTGAGGGGTCCTTGGGAAGGAGATCAGTGGATTTAGTGAGGTGATAACATGTACTAATCAGCATATATACATCAAAACAATGTAGGGTTGAACAAGGACAACGCAGACAATATAACAGTCAACACAACAGTGTTTCAGCCAGAAGGTGAGCTAGGATGAGCTCTGATGGTGTGGCCTTCATCAGGACGAGATATTCCAAAGCGGGAAGTATCTTGTGAGGTCTGTTGAGATAAACAGACGAGGTGTTATAGGAGTGGGCACATTCATGGGTATCTAGCCCAGGTAGAGGTATCAATACATGAAGGACCAGTGCTTACCGGAACTTGGGAGCGCAGTGGCTCAGGGAGTAGCAGTGTCAGGAGTACACTGGAGGAATTTCGAGATCCTAGAAGTGGCCGTTCCTGTGGAAGTAGGAAGGACATGGAGGCTGTGTTAAGCCATAAAGAGTGGGGGAGCAACTAAAGGTTAAAAAGGCGTAAGAGCAAAGCTTACCTTAAGGAGGCCTGTTACCGTGCAAATTATGGGTGGAACAGGCTGGCGTGATGAATACGCAAAGTCAACCGCAAGCGTGAGGGGCTGCGGAAAAAAGGACACACGGGGCTCAGATTGCGGGCCTCGGAGTATAATAAGTGTCATGGTGCACGTGAGGGCTGGTGAGGCGTGCAGGTCACAGATGGCCATGGATGAGGTGTGGTGGATGAAATCACGAGTGGGTAACATAACATGTGTGTCCCACGAGGAAGTAGGTCTGAGCATGACTTATAAATGGACAGAAGTGCGAATTGTTGTGTTCGCGGTGTCAAAAACGTCTGTGATGCTAAATCCTTACAAACCCAGGCGGTGGATTAGCGGGATTGCCAGTGCAGGATGTCATGCTGGGGTGAAGGTCTAAAATGGAGGCTAGGCTCCCGTTCTTAAGTGAGACATGCAGCCGAGAATTAAGGATCACATAGCTGCAGTGGTTGCATGCGCGTGTACTCACCTAGGGATAAAGGAAGGATGAGCGCTGCAGTGCAGGCTGTCAGCGGTCACACTCCCTGGCTGCGCACAGAGTGAGCTGGGGAGCTGACTGTGATTAAATGGGGTGAGCGGCCATGATGTGCGCGAGGCCGGGGTGCCCGTGAGAGTGTCTGACCAGAAATGGCGCTTGGTTCCAAAGGCAAAGTAAAAACACACTCAGCCATGGGGGAGCATACTGGTGTGTACGCATACGCATGAAAAGATGCCTGGCTCAGATAGGTTGTCCATGGGCAGACAGGTGGGCGGAGGACGCCTCACTGCCAGGCTAGGATGCTGATTGGTCGGCGTCAAGGGTGTGGTGGAATGGATGATGCGAGCATAACAACATGGTTTGGTGGTACATATTTGCAGGAAACGCCCCATTTTTGATGGTGGTTATGTTTAGCAGTGACACAGGAAAAGGCACATATTAACCAAATAGGGTGGCGTTTACAAAGTCCAGCGGTGCCACATGAGGTCAATTAGGAGTGGATGCATTGTCTCAATTACAGGAAGTGTTTCCACTCTACGCAGATGTTTAAACCTGACAGAAATTAATTTGTGCATCCATTTCTGTTCTAAACGGGTTAAGATTCTGTCGACGTCTCCCCCTCTGATGGTGGCAGTAACTTTCTGTATTACCACCCATTTGAGGTCCATATTGGTGTGATTTTTCTTGACAAAATGATCTACAAGGGGTTTATCAGGTACTTTGTTTTTTATGCACGAGCGGTGCTCGCAGATCCTGGTCTTGACTGGTCTCATGGTTTTGCCCACGTAAATGAGACCACAAGGGCAAGTAATAACATATATGACCTGTTTCGTATTGCAATTGGTATGGTCCTGCAGAGTCCAATTAATGTCATTATGTTGGAATATTTTGGTAGTCTCCGTAAATTGGCAGACAGTACTTTTGCCACACCGGTAGTGGCCTTGTACGGGTGGGAGATTCCATAGAGTGCTGGTAGACTTGGTGGGTTCGATGAAGGTGTGTACCAAGGATTCTCTGATGTTCCGGTTTTTCTTGAAGGCAAACAGTGGGACTTTTTGTAGTGATCCCACGTTTCTGATGATGGGCCAGTGTAGTTTGATGGTCTTTTTAATGAGGTCACTGAGTGGGCTAAACGTGGTGACGCATACCAGTCTGTCAAGTTCCCTTTTGGTTGTTTTGGTGAGACATATAGTGCGGTCGGGGTTGGCGGCCCGCTTCTTGACGTTTTTGATGGCTTTTCTGGGGTACCCCCTGTCGGTGAGCCTAGTTTGAAGGTCAGTGGCATGTTTGTCAAAAGAGGTGCGTTCGGTGCAGTTTCTTCTGATGCGAAGGAATTGTCCGTACAGTAAATTGTACTTCATGCTTTCTGGGTGGTAGCTGTTGAAATGAAACAAGGTGTTCCTATCGGTGATCTATAGATGTATAGATCTAGAAAAATCGATCCCATGGAAATCCCAATCTATGGTGAATCTGATGTGCTGGTTGAGCCATTCATGGAAAGCCATCAGATCTTCAGAGTTGCCTTTCCAGATGAGAAGAACCTTATGTGCTGGTTGAGCCATTCATGGAAAGCCATCAGATCTTCAGAGTTGCCTTTCCAGATGAGAAGAACGTTGTCAATAGATCTCTTACATAACATGATGTTCTGTTGGTAGGGATTGTGCGCTGACAAGATGTGTTCTGTTTGATAATGGGCCATGTATAGGTTCGCTATGTCAGGAGTGAACGTGGCGCCCATGCTGACCCCTTTAATCTGTATATACAATTGGTCTTGGAACAGGAAACGTTTTTGGTCATGGCCAATCTGACACATTCCAAGATGAACTCAGTAGGGACTGCCGTGATGTTATTTCTGGTGTCGAGGAAAAGTTTCAGTACTTCCAAGCTTTCTAGCTGGGGTATCGATGTATATAAGGCTTCCACATCCAAGGTGGCCAGGATGTATTCAGGTTTCATGTCAATCTCCCGGACGCAGCTCCAAGCTTTCCAACAACTTACAGCGGCCTACGAAACTACGCTTTTCCTTTTTCATAACCGCTTGAAGAAATTACATCAACATGAATTGTCTAGTTCAACCTGCCTGTGAATGGTTCCGGACATACATAGCTGTCTAGTTACTTGCAAGGCGCAGCCTCACCACAGCCTGTTCCTGTGCCTGGCCTCTTCGGCGGCCATTTCCGCACATACAAGAGTCGATTGAGAAGACCAATATTAAAGACACACACGCAGTCCACAAGTTCCATCACGTCCCCTCCCTTTCCAGTCCGGACACACCCAAGGCTTTTTCAATCCTACTGGCCCAGAAGAAGGCTGTCCACTCAGAAGCCGAAACGTCACTGCAGCAGGCCTTCACCTGCTGTTAGCTAACTATCAGGGATTTTCAGTTCCCGACGTAGACCAAGGATTGGTAACCACCATACTAATGTGCAAGATTTTCATCACAAACAGGATTTTGTCTGACTAAATAGTCCTCAGAATAAAAGTCAAGCCATATACCTCAAATGCACTGAATTTCGGGTATCACTATCTTGGTAACATTGCATCATAAATTTGTTGTGTCAATATTGGATGTATTAGAATTCATTATTGCTTTACTAGAAAACTACCACATTAGCAAGAATTATTTTTGTGTATTTGTTGTTTCTGTTTTGAATATTAGGAATCAATCGATCTTTGAGAATGGTTTTCACACAGAAAATAGTCTTCTGTTAAATCCAAAATTGTTTTCCAATTTTTGACCTCATGTTTTTCCTTAGATATGGGCAAAACTGGCTCTAAACAGTGTCTCCATTCCTTGACTATATATAATGTCAATAATTTTTTTTATGTTTAGATGTTGATGATTTGATTCTCACTTACAATACATGTAAATAAATACATGTCCCCTGAATCAAGGGATTTAGAAAAACTGTTGTGATTTATTCGAATAACATTGGTTATGTCTCTAAAATGTGGGAATAATCTGAACACTTGTATGCTGGGGTTAAGGGGATTAATCCCAACTCCTCTACAGTTCCTCATAAATAACACAACATTCGAAAACTTGAGAATGGTTTAAATTTTCCGGCGGCTACCAACCCCCTCAGTTATATATTCATGTCAATCTCATTCAACATAAGAATGATATCTGTGCTGTCCTTGAGATAGGAGTCCATTCTGTTGACTAAGGGTTTGAGAAAAAAGTCGGTATAGACCGAAAGGGGTTCGAGTATAGAATCACAAGCGGAGACAATAGGTCTACCGGGTGGATTGGTGAGGTTTTTGTGAACCTTGGGTAGTATATAAAATGCCGGGATGCGCGGGTGGTTTTTGTTCAAAAATCGATGTTCCTCGTCGCATATCCAGGATTCTTGTAGAGCGTGGTTGGTCAGGTTCAAAATTTCTTCCTGCAGTTCTTTGGTGGGATCTCTGTGTAGAGGTGAGTATGCATTGACGTCGCTCAATAGACGTAAGCATTCCGTGTCGTAGTCTGCGGTATTGGAGATGACAATACCCCTGCCTTTATCGTCAGGTTTGATCGTGATGGCGTTATTGGCTTTAAGTGAGGAGAGGGCCTTTCTTTCTTCTGTGGAGAGGTTATCCGGATAGAAATTCCTTTGAGAGAGTCCTTTCCGCATCGCGTTGGTTACCATTTTCTTGTAGGTATGAAATTCACAGTGGATAGTGTGCGGCAGTGGCATGAATGTGGATTTAATTTTTAATCCTGTGGTGTTTTCTTTATCCTTTTCCGGGGGGTTGGATCCGGATGGTGAATGTTCGGGTAAATACACCTCAAAGAAATATTTGAGACGAATGTTGTGGAAAAAGCGTTTGAGTTCGACCTCTGTGTCGAATGCTTGGGCCTTGGCCGCCGGAACAAATGATAGTCCCTTTTCCAGGAGGTTTATTTCTGCGGTCGTCATTCTGTGGTTGGATAAGTTGAAGATTGGAATCCTCTCTGCTGTTGTCCTTGGTTGTTGTACCACTGTCGGGTGCGCATTTGTTGTCCCTGTTGGGCCGGTCTCCTCTTCGGGCGTCCTCGTTGCATGCCTCTGGGGAAAAAAAGGTTGATGTGGGTGCTGTTGATTACCTTGGCCTCCACTGGCACTTCCACTGCTGTTGGACGAACTGCCTGAAAAAGTGACGCCACGATTTCTTCTGTTATAGGTACCTTGTTGTTGGATTTCTATGTAATAGTTCTCTCGAAGGTAAGGGTAAGTTTTGTCCTTGCATAGTTTTGTAATTCCTTCTTGAACTTTTGCGCCTTTCTTTCGACAGTGATGGCTTTGAATTTGACGATTTCGGTCTCTAGATCCTCAAGTTTCAGTTTGGCGTCTTTAATGGTGGCGTCCTCTTGGAATTTCTTTTCCATTTCCATGAGTTTGGTTCCTTGTTTTTTGCATTCTTCATCGGCTGTGTCGATGACAAGGATCAGCCAATCGCGGCTGCATTTATTACCAACCCCGCTGAAGTTTTTGTTTAATTTGGGGTTATCGGTAAAGACACGTGGTATATTTTTCACTTGTAAACCCTCTGGTATTATGCCTGCTTTGAGGTATTCTACCATGAATTTACCATGCATTTCGGTACGGATTAGTTTCTTCTTCTTTTGATTAATATTTTCAAATGCATCTTTAGCAAGGCTGAGGGTAGTATGCCTTCTGGGTTGCTGAGGGTGGAAGTGGTACCCAGAAGTTTTTTAAAATAATCATCGGAGTATGACAAGATGTTGACATTCTCCATGATGTGGGTTGATGGTGGAGATGGTGTTGTATTGTCTGTATTCTTTCTTTCTTTGTTTTAGGACTTTGTAAACGTCACCCTATTTGGTTAATATGTGCCTTTTCCTGTGTCACTGCTAAACATAACCACCATCAAAAATGGGGCGTTTCCTGTAAATATGTATCATATGTGTCACCAAAACATGTTATGCTCACATCATCCATTCCGCCGCACCCTTGATGCCGACCAATCCGCATCCTAGCCTGGCAGTGAGGCGTCCTCTGCCCGCCTGCCTGCCCATGGACAACCTACCTGAGCCAGGCACCTTTTCATGCGTATGCGTGCACACCAGTATGCTCCCCCATGGCTGAGTGTGTTTTTACTTTGCCTTTGGAACCAAGCGTCATTTCCGGTCAGGCACCCTCACGGGCACCCTGGCCTCGCGCACCTCATCATGGCCGCTCACCCCATTTAATCACATTCAGCTCCCCAGCTCACTCTTTGCGCAGCCAGGGAACGCGACCGCTGACGGCCTGCTCTGCAGCGCTCATCCTTCCTTTAACCCTAGGTGAGTACACGAGCAGTCAACCACTGCAGCTATGTGATCCTTAATTCTCGGCTGCATGTCTCACTTAAGAACGGGAGCCCAGCCTCCATTTTAGACCACCTTCACCCCAGCATGCCATCCTGCACTGGCAATCCCGCTAATCAGCCGCCTGGGTTTGTAAGGATTTAGCATCACGGACGTTTTTGACACCGCGAACACAACAATTCGCACTTCTGTCCATTTATAAGTCATGCTCAGACCTACTTCCTCGTGGGACACACATGTTACCCACTTGTGATTTCATCCGCCACACCTCATCCGTGGCCATCTGTGACCTGCACGCCTCACCAGCCCTCATGTGCACCATGACCCTTATTATACTCCGAGGCCCGCAGTCTGAGCCCCGTGTGTCCTTTTTTCAGTAGCCCCTCACGATTGCGGTTGACTTTGCGTATTCATCACGCCAGCCTGTTCCACCCATAATTTGCGCGGTAACAGACCTCCTTAAGGTAAGCTTTGCTCTTACCCCTTTTTAATCCTTAGTTGCTCCCCCACTCTTTATGGCTTAACACAGCCTCCATGTCCTTCCTACTTCCACAGGCACGGCCACTTCCAGGACCTCGAAAATCCTCCAGTGTGCTCCTGACACTGCTACTCCCTGAGCCACTGCGCTCCCAAGTTCCGGTAAGCACCGGTCCTTCATGTATTGATACCTCTACCTGTGCTAGATACCCACGAATGTGCCCACTCCTATAACACCTCGTCTGTTTATCTCAACAGACCTCACTAGATACTTCCTGCTTTGCAATGTCTCGTCCTGATGAAGGCCACACCATCAGAGCTCATCCCAGCTCACCTTCTGGCCGAAACACTATTGTGTTGACTGTTATATTGTCTTCGTTGTCCTTGTTCAACCCTACATTGTTTTGATGTATATGTGCTGATTATTACATGCTATCACCTCACTAAATCCACTGGTCTCCTTCCAAAGGACCCCTCAGTGGATGTGTAAGCATTGGAAAGACGCTACAAATATTTGAAATTTGTGACTTACAAACTGGTTACTATACCTGAAAAATGTGTAAATACTGTTGTATCTTGTGTAACTCCTAGTTAAGTGTATCTACAAACACACGTAAACTGCAGTTTTATTAAATATCTGACTGCAGTATTCAGTACAGTAACGGGTACTCACTTACCAAGGTGTAACCCCCATAGGTGTGTTTTCACCCTTCGTTCATCAGCCAGGTATCCCATGACCTTGCTCATTTTTGCTCTTTAATACGTAACTACCCACCTGGGTAGAGCAAGGCATCAACCAGGTGCCCTTTTTGATAAACATGTTGTGTGTTTTGGCCTGGCTGGAGATTTAACTGCTCCCTTTGATGTGGTGAAGTGGGTAAGGCAGGGTTGTGTCCTTGCCCCCTTACATTTTAGTATGTACATCAAAAAAATACTTAATGCACTGGTGCAAAGGAGTATGGACAGCCCTAAAATGAGTCAGGCCAATTACCCCGCCCTATTTTACACTGATGATGTAGTAATTTTATCTACCACCTCTCCAGGCTTAAAGGCAAATCTGAATGTATTTGTAAAGAAATGTGTGGAGCTTGAACTGCAAATAAACATTGTAAAAACAAAGACCATGGTCTTTAGGCCAGAGTTCTCAAAGTATAGTCAATTGAACATCTATGTGAACAAATGTAAATTAGAACATACTTTATTTTATGACTATCTAGGAATTCGATTCCATGAGAACTGTAGATGGTCTCCACAGGTTGCTACAGCTTGTAGTAATGTTGGAAGGTATTGTGGAGCAACCAATTCTTTCTTAAAAAAAACATGGCAGTGGTGCCATCGCTCCAGAAGTTGAATTATACCGCACGCAGGCAATACCAGCCTCCATTTTTGGGGCACAAATTTGGGGTTACAGTAGTTTAGTCTTTTAACAAAATTGAAAATACATTTTTGAAAAATCTGCTTATGTTGCCATAGAATTCACCAGCAGCATTATTACATTTGGAATATGACATCAGCCCGGTAGGTGACCTGGTGGCTTTAAAGCCTTTTATTACTGGCTAAGACTGTGGAGTACTGATAGCCTTGGTAAGTACCGTGATGCACTAAAACATTTATTACGTCTGGAGTGTGGGAAATGTATACCCTGGGTTGCACATGTTAAAGAGCAACTAATTGGATTAAATGAGCGTGCATTATGGGAAACCACTGATAATATTAAGAAATCCGCCTTATCCAGGATTAAGAAGGCAGCAGCTGTAAAGAAAAGAGAAATGATGATTGAGGCTGCTATACATCATAAATTGGGACCAGACTATTTTAATGGTAAACCAGATTATGGTTTAGAGAGTTTTCTCGATTATATACATCTGCCATTTGAGAGATTATTGAACTTTAGAATGGGAACCCTACCTTTGGCCAGCTTTACCAAATTCTGGGGTTTCGGTGTCTTGGGCACCTGCCCTCTCTGTGATTTAGGCATGGAAACTGCTATTCATTTCTTGTTTATCTGTGTAAAACTGAAAAATCTGAGAAGCCAATAACTAATGCAGTTAATTAGGGAGGCTAATTTATATTCTGCTAGCGAACCATTGAAATTCTGTAGGGATTCAACTTGTCATATTGTATTTGCAGTAGCTCACTATGTACATAGGGCTTGGTTATTTAGAACGTCAATAGTGGGAAAGATGGAGGATGGAAGTAAATTTGACCTCTTGCTGTAAGATGGTTGAGAAATGTGGTGGTTGTTCATCTTCTATGTAATTATTTGAGGCTGCGAGCTAGCTCTCCTCTTGTTATAAATTGTCAAAGATTTGCTATATTTTAATCTGTTTCATCTGTTTAGACTTTTAGAAGGGATGAATTTATGTAAAAGACTTAATGTAAAATTAATTTCTTTTTATGTTTTTATTTTTTGAGAATGGAAAATGATTTTTTGTGTTTGTTACTTTATGGTTTTATACCGAATAAAGTATTTAAACGAAACGAGTATTGCACTTTTCCGCGCTGACCGACCACCTCCTTTAGTGGATGAAAGGTGTGTTATGACTCTGCACACCTAAAATCTTCGCCTTCTCGGCAGAGACTTAACATTGCTAATACAAGTTGTGTGCCATTGATAGTGTACTTTTAAATAGTATGAAGACATTATATAAAAATCGAATGGAGAGCTGTAGTTGATGTGGTTCTGCAGGGGTGTGAGTGCAAGTAGCAGTTGGCGCTATGAGCATGAATGCTAAGATACCAGAGGGAAGAGTGGCGGGTGAGAGAATAAATGTCTGGTTAAAAATAAACATACAACATTTTGAAAATAACATCTCTCTGTATGCAAAGGAATGCAAAAGATGTGTAAATGTAATGGGGGTTGGTATTTGTAAGTCTTCTCCTCCTATATGCTTTCCTATGGGAATCCCTGGTTGTCATTTCCTCATTGTTCCCTCGCCGGAAGGCAAGCATGCTTTGACATTAAACATTTATAGCAGCAAGACCATTGGTCAAGCCAGCTGCAGCTGCTTGAGCTTCAGACACAAGATTAAATATAAAAGAAAAGTTCAGCTGTAGCCCAAGGACAAAACTTCAGTTCATCAATGGATATCATTGCTGAAAGATCGGCCTGCCTGGTGTGGTGCTCTTGAGGGAGTAAGGGCAGGGCAATCCACATCCTGACCAGCAGTGACAACTATCTGAGTGGAGTACTGTAGACACTTCTTTCTTTAAAACAAAATCTTACAAGACTCCTTCTAACCTCATTGACTTATTTTTTTCCTTCTCCCACTGTAGGAGTACCCCTCCCCTAACTTGTTGTCCTGCTGTTCTCCTTTTGTTCCCCACTATAGGTTTTAGGAGACTGAAAGAGATCGCCCTAGAAATATATTCAGAAAGCCCTGTACTGTTTTATAATATGTATGTGAAAGGATATTTATACTATCACCACCTAAGTGGTCCCCGGCGGATCTGAAAAGCAAGATGGTAAGATAAGGCAGTAGGACTGAGTGGGGGAAAAAGTGCAAGAGAGCTATGATTTATTTTGGTTGGTAGTTGTCATGTGCTGTTGTGCGAGGCTATGTTTGGCTTGTTTCGTTGTTGCGGTGTAGTGAAGTGTGTGCTGTTTGTTGTGCGGTATAGGTGCGGTTGTGTTTTGTTTACAGTTTGAGAGATGTAAGGAGAGGGATGAGGTTTTTTTTTAGTGGCGTTGGTTAGTGGTGGTGCTTTATCATACCCCCCCTCAGATTTGGCCACCTGTGACACGTCAGTGTCGTGCATTGTGGTGTGTTCGGGGGGGAGGCTCCCTCCTATATTCTGTGCAGAGTGTGGGTTGTTAGCAGGGCTGTTAAGTGGTGCTGCCTCCTCCACCCCCCCACCCCTGTGTTCAGACTAATGGATGTCTACACCGCTTTGTCCCCTGGCATGTCCTGGTGTGCACCAACCATCGCCTTCCTGGGCCCCTTGAAGGTGTGGGGAGGGTCTCTTCCCTGTGCCCTTCAGCTCCCTGGGCCGTGTGGTTTATCTGTTGGGTCGCCACTCTTTCCCCTTCAATTCTAGTGCCCTCTGTCTGTGGTTCAATTTAGGACTTTCCTATCTCTCTCCTTAGTTTCTGGAAGGGCCCTCTATGGCAACGGGTGCACATGGGTTCCCCTCCCATTCGGGGGTCTCTCTTACTTCTCTGCACTTTGTCACGCTCTGGTCTTTTCCTCTGTCTTGCCGTTTGTGTGTTCATTCGGTGAGGTGTGGGTGTTGCTCATTCATTTTCGTCTGGTTTCCGAGTTAGAGTCAGGTTTTTAGCAGTTTTCTGAATTTCAGGTGGTCCTTTATTTTTCGTATTTCTCTTTGTGTATGGTTTAGGTTCCAGGAGGATGTTGTTGCTGGATCTGAGTGTTCTGGTCGGCTGGCTAATGGTGATTTTCTTTTGTAAGAATTCTGCTCCTTGGCCATGGATTGCTCTGTGCGTTATGCACATTGTTTTGAATGCGATTTGTTTTTTGACTGGCAGCCAATGTAGCGTCTTTAGCACTGGAATGATGTGGTCCCTTCATGAGAACTTGGCCGCTGCATTCTGTATACTTTGCAGTTTCTTCAGTAGATAATCTGGCATTCCGAGTTATAGGCTTTTGGCGTAGTCTATCCTGGACACGATGAGGTAGATAATGGCCTTTGTTTTGTGCGTGAAGGAGCGGCTTGGTAGAATATTTTTGATTGTGTGCAGGAGGAAGAAGCATTTCTTGATTATTGCGTTTACTTGTGATTCTAGGGTAAGCTCGTTGTCCATTCGGATTCCAAGGTTTTTGACTATTTTGGATGGCATGCACGCTGGTCCTACGTTTTGTGGGCCATGTTAGACAGAAACCTGTGCAGTTTCCTCTGGGACCACTGCAAAAGATTTAAGACTACAGGTGTTTGGCAGTAAACTCACTTGGTAGCAGCTGTACCACCCAGGTTTACCTGGTAGCTGTGGCTGAGCAGTCAGACTTCCCTCAAGAAGAGTTAGGCAGTATACAGAGCATACATAATAGGTACAGAGGCACAATAGTACAAGCAAACACTGACCAGAGCTAGGTGTAAAAGTATATAATTATTTATTTAAAAGACACACTCATAAATTACACTAGCACAGAAAAGGTAAGTAAGTCAAAACACAGTCACTATTACTCATATGTACATCCCTAGTTATTTGTTGGACAAGTCTAAGTTAACACCACTTATTTCCAAACAGAGGTGAGCGCTTAACGTTAGATGGCACTCCAACAAGTTAGTTAAAAGGGAGGGAAAAGGCAAAAGAAGTGAAAACAGCAAGGCAAAACACTTTTCAGAGATTCACAGTGAGTGTAGAAAGGCAGTCTATTGAGGAGCAAGGAAGTTCGGTTGCCAGGCCCACTCTAGGGAAAGCCAGGCAAAAAGATGCCCAAGATCACACAATGTCACAAGTCTTTACAGGTGAGTAGAAAAGGTTTTTCCCCAGTTAAGAAAAGTTTAGTTAGGGTGTCCCAGGCTTACCCAGGGTCGAGAGCCGGGGGCTAAATCTACCCCGTACAATCGGTGGCAAGGGAAGCCGGGCGGAACACAGTACCTTTAAAATGGAAAGGATCCTCCAGCGGGGGCAGTTGTTCCTGGTAGTGGGTGCAAGTCGCGGCGTCGTCCAGAGAAGGAGAAGATCTTGTCGTGGAGGAAAGCTGAAGGTCGTTGCACTACCAGGGAAGAAACCAGCCGTGGAGTTTTTCCGGTTAAAAGGATGTTACCCCTCTTTCGCGGTTGAGGTAAAAAGTGGTATCCCGGTTGCCGGGGTGCTTGGCACAGGCAAGGCGGCCACGAGATGCTTCAGGGCGGCGAAAAGAAGGCAGAAACTGGTTATCCCCACCAGTCAAGGGAAGAAGACTCTCCGGCGGGAGATCTCCTCTGTCGTCGGGAAAAGTGGTGAGACGGTTCCGCAGGGCTCCACCGGTGGTGTCGTCTTGGCAGGTCGGCTCGGCTTCTCCCTCTTCGGCTTCTTAGGTCCTGTGGCGACTTCTCAAGAACCAGTCCCAAAAACCCTGCTTTATGCAGCAAACCCCCATTCATACAGCCTAGCTGTCACTCAAACATGCTAAGTGGTGAGCGGGGTGGCTCACCACTTGGGCCAATCACACCAGAGTGCGACATGAGTTGGCAAGGCAACTCAGTCCAGGGTGCCTAAACCCCCTCCCACACCCCCTGTGGTACCCAGACAGAATGGCACCACTTTGGAGGGCTTCTGTGCAGAAGCCCGCCAAAAGTGGAACAAAGGCTCGACTCGGGTTCAGGGTTACTGAAGTGAACCTAGACGCCATTTTGGCGGCAAGCTCTGGCAAAAAATCCCAACCGGTGAATTTATATTAAATAAATAAACCGGCGGTATCTTTAACATTGCACCAAAAAGGGGTGCATTAAAATCAATGGGAAATCCCATTGGGAAATATTCCGGTGGAATATTTCCGTGGTATCCACTGCCACCAGCCAGAAACTCGGCGAGGGGGGACGGGACAGTACCCCCTCGACAACAAACCCAGGGGCAATCTAATTGCCCCTACCAGTACTTCCACAGTATGATGGTTTGTACTGGTTAAGTTCCTAAGTTAAGACTAGTAAAGTCAATGGGGACTTTACAGACCCAGGGAGACAGTAGTCAGTCCCAGGGTGTGGAGTCTTTGTTTGGTGGTCTTAATGACACCCCTGTGTTACTGCACTGAGGGTGCTGTGTAACACACATTCAAAAACCAATGATAGCCTATGGGGAAAAAATACCCCATAGCCCATAAGCACATAGCAAGTCACAGAAACACTCAAGTCATGCCCAAGAGTGAGGGTAAAAGAGTCTCACTCTTGGCAGGAGAAAAAAATAAACCCCAAAAATCCATCAAAGCTGCTGGGGGACTCACTAGGTTAGGAAATTCAGCCTAAACAGAGAATTCTCCCTAACAGGCCATGGGATTGTATTAGGTGCTTCCCTGGTTTTTGGATATAATCATGATTTCTGTCTTGCCCGGGTTGACTTTGGGGCTATTTGTGTTCATCCATTCGTAGAGTTCTCAGTCTACTAGCATTGTGTTCTCATCTTGTACATCTTGGATTTTTTAGATGATTTGGGTGTCATCTGGATAGTTGTAGCTAGGTGAGGCGGTGCCTTTTGATGAGGTTGATTAGTGGGGTCATGTAGATGTTGAAGAGGAGTGGAGATAGGGAGGATCCTTATGGTACCCCACAGCTGGTGTCCTGCGGCGCGGATTTCAATAGTTCTATCCATGCTGTTTCTGTTCTTTCCAATAGGAAAGATTTAATCCAAAGCTGTGCCTTGTCGATGATCCCCCTATTTCTTCCAGTCTCTTAATGGAATTTGTAACTCCTAACTTATCAGGATTGATAGCTGAAAAGATGTAAATGGACAGTTAACAGTCATGCATTGTGTCATGACCAGCTTTGCCCACTCGGGTAAATCAAAGTAGAGAAGGAAAAAAGAAAGGATTAACCAAATAATCAAAGAGCAGCAGCAATACGTAAATAAAAGAAACAGACAAATGAATGTAATATCAACCAGATGTAGAGCAAGCCTACTGTAGCAATAACTAAATCTGAATGAAAGAACAATGATGTGCAGCCAAGGGGTTCAATAGGAGAGCTCTATCCAAGTAAGCTCTGGCAGGACTCCCCCACCACCTAATTAACCTCCCTGTAGTTTGTCATAATATTTGATAACATAACCGCTCATGTAACCTATTGGTTCAGCCTTCATTTCCTGTGTGGAGACACTTGCGGATTTTGATTCAGTTTTGTTTCACAGTAAAGCAATCTACCAGCTAAATATTCCCGTTGTTAGGAAGGCCTGCACCCCAAACAAACTAAGGCTGTACAGTGCTCTGCTTTCTTTGGGGTAGGTTTAAAAAAGAAATCCAACAGTCATGGTTACATCTTTTCTGCCCTTGGCACGCCCTTTGAATCCCAGCGTGGTGATATCACGAGCATGTGCTTGCAGCACTCACTTCTGGTTGGAGTGCACGGCATACCACAGTTGGGTGCAGGGGTCTGCTAGCAATCAAAGGGCTCACCGAACACAAGGCCACCAGTATGGCATGAAGCAGAGGTATGTTTATGGCTGACACAGAGGGGTTGATGTGGGCATTGAAACATACAATTAGACATAGCACGTTGCCTACCATCTGTATTCTATTTCCTGCATTTTCTGTTCAACAGATGGAGATCTGTTAACCAAGAGGGGAGTGTAACAGTAAATGGGCCACTGACAGAAAAACAGCACTATGGTCATTACTTTGCTTAGATATACAGCCCTGGCTACCCCAAACAAAAACAGTTATGTGAGAAAGGCCAGAGAAAACAAGAGCAGTGGTTTTCAAGGTGCCACTCAATGTCACAAACAATGTATCAAACAAGTATTAAACTTTAAAGGAAATGGGCAGAAAACCATGTTATCATGCATTTTCTAGAGCTATTTAGACCTGTGACCAACTAATACTTCCATGAGTGAGCAGTTCAAGTGTAATGTTTCTGTTGATTTGCAAACTAACCTGGTACAAGTAAAGACAAAGGACATATGCCTTGAAATGGAAAATCTGGGTACAGCTACAGGTACATGAATCGTGGATGGATATAGCACCAGTATCACCTCTTGCCCACTCTATCCTCAGAGGCTGAAATTGGGAAGGGTACTAGGATTCAACGGCGGCCCTCTGAGTAAGTCAATAAACCTTTCAGTGAATAAGTTACGTAGGAAGATTAGCACCAGCCCAGCAGATCGTTGTCTTTTTCAGAGTTTGGCTTAACAGAAAGTGCATCTGAAAACTGAGGGGATACACCTACATGATCCTAACATCACTGCTGAAGATATCCTTCGAGTCAAAGAAGGAGAACTGTCGGACTAGATGAGGAACAGAGAAATCGTAACTGACTTGTTAGGTGAATGGATAAAGATGAGAAATAGAGTGATAGCAAAGATGAAACGAGCCATGGGGTTGCTGGACTGAAATCATGAAGGAAAGACTCCTGTACTACGATGAAATAAAATTTGCTCAAGCAATAGAACCTCTGAGGAAGAAATTAAAGGATGGAAAGTATTACAGCAAGAAAGTAAAATGAGAAAGGAAAAAGGCAGTTTTCAGAGCAGAGGATGCCCACTAGTTTTCTAGCATCCGGAATGGACACTTTTGCAGATAATAGATATGTCAGATGAAGTAGTGAATCTCACAACAGCGCACATAGTGAACTCTCAGATACTGAGTACAATGAAGTAGCGGAAATCACAGTGCAAAAAAGTAAAAAAGCTGACTCATAATTCAAAGGAAAATGTAACAGAACAAAATAAAAATATATTTACAGAGAAGATGGCAAAGTAAGTAGAGCCTCAAATAAATCTAAAATATACCTGTAAAGTGAATTGTGGATCTTTGAAAAATATTCACCCATAGGGAAAGGAAAAATTGGACATCCATAGGATAACTTCACATGATGGAATTCAAGCAAATCTACCTCGAGCATAAAGAGCAGTCTAGTTGAGGCGAGACTGCCCATGAGATTTCTGTGAAAGGGTTGAAGCGCCCGAGCCATACCCAAAAAATACTGCTACATGATGGTGGACTGAATCCACGCTGAAGAAACCCTGATTTGAAAGCTAGTTTGGCAGTTGAGGAGCGATCACCTTGTGGGAGGGTTAAAGTGACAAAGCTGCATCCAGACTGTATTGCTGCACGAGGGGAGAGTGAGTCCATGCTGAACAACCCTGAGATTAAGGATAGGAGGCCACTTGGTGCAAATCTGCCTACTAAGTATGTGAAAGATGATTTTTCCGGAGAAAAATTGTAAAGACTGATCAGACTGTTAAATTCTAGGTATTCAGAGACCGTGTGGAATCAGCCAAGCTTCATGTTGGCTATGCTCTGGAGCTCAGACAGGCTTCTTTTCTGGGCTCAGGTTAAAAATTGCAGGCAAAGAAAGTGGAAGCAGCGTTTATTATTGTTTGCAGATGATAGGCGTAACTAATTTGGCTCTATACCGAGAACGGTATCAGCCACCGTGACACAAGCCGCCGCAAGGCACTTTCAGGTGTGTAGTGGTAGTGTCGCTAAGCCGTAGATGGGGGGGCTGAGGGAAGCCTGTCATGCCCCCATTGGAGTGTCTGCATTATTAAGGAGAGTTGCGGTGGAGAAAGAGAGAGCAATAGTGTACTGGCATCGTAGGAGGCAGCTCCCATGGAATGTGTGTGATGTGGCGCAGGGGGGTAAAAGATGATGGCAGGAACTGGCTGAGTGCAAGTGGGCGGGAGTCCGCAAGTGCCTCCCACCCCCCATTTTGCATGCACGAAGATTCATAATATGTTGGGACTGAGTGGGGACCAGGAGATCAGTGTCCCTAAGGTACAGAGGTCCTGAGGCCGCTTGCAGGTCTGTCATTTAACTGCGTAAACTTGAAGAGTGTTCTTTCTAAGGATAAAAAAGCAAACCTAGAAGGGAGACTTTTTTTTCTATCTCAGACTCTAGGGCTGAGACAAATGAGTGTGGTGTGCCATGTCCTCACTGGGTGTGGCTGCCATAACCGGATGTGAAGCATTCTTGGTGGAGGCTATCCCATTTGTATAGGGCTTCCCACAGCAGCCTATAAGATAAGCTGAGAGTATAAACAGTATGAGCACTGGAACAAACACCATTGAAATGGAACGTCCTTACTGGAAAATAACTTGAATGGCGTGGAGAACAGAGTTGCAGCAGTTAAAAATTGCCAAAACCCCCAAAAGTTTGGTGTCTCCATGATAGTTGAACTACAGACAAGGTGTATAGTTTGAAAATATTCAAGCGTCCTCCTTTTGACGATCCTAAGCTTGCCAGCGCTGACCGAGCAGAGTATTTGAGAGATTTGGTCCACTCTCTTGTGGACTGTGAGATATCAGTGGAAGTGTCTGTATACACTTGGTTGTGGTGTTTGTTGTGCGTAAGGCTGTCAGACTCCCGTTGCTGGGCCTTGAATGCAAACTCACAGCAGAGGGTATGGTCATTGCAGGAATGTGAACCACATGGAAGTGGGCGATGTCCCAGAAAGATTAGATACCTTTAAGAGATAGCGAGGTACATGCCTTCCCAGACCAATGCCATGAAACCCACCTACAGACGTCAAAGCAAGAGCTGTTGAGTGTGGAGATTAGGCCTTTTCGCTGTGTCGGGCAGAACTCTGGTGAAATGTTAGAGGAAGATTCACTTATTCACTGATGTAGAAGTATTGTGGGAGTTCTTAATGTGACAGGTTCTTGGTCAGGGTTGGACTATGTGTTTGACATTGAGTTGTCACCCTCACTGTTACAAATGTCTCCATCTTCTTATAGGTACTACAACCTCACTCTGAAAACACATTTTTTTTGAGTGGTCTTCAGTTTGCTGTGGATATTGTTTCACTTTCCCCCTTAAGTGTTCCACTGGAGAATTAGTTTCTCAGCATTGTATTGGAATTGTGACCCCAGCATGCTCTCCTTCTTTGGAATAAAAGTCTCCATCTGTTGTGAGCCTTATGACTGTGATTGCTAAAAGTAAATTTTTAGTGAGTGAAAGAAACCATGAAATTGATTGATTGGATAAGAACCATTGAAGATATGCGAATAATGAAAAGATCAGCTTCCCTGTCAGTATTAGATAAACGCCTTTCAACCGTGCCGGCTTATTTAAAGAAGTCCCCAAATCCGCGGTTTAGGTCTACTTTTTTGAGGTTTCGTCTAAATTTAATTCCTACCTTAGAGTTACTAGCTATTAGAGATAAGGAAGGAGTGATTGTACCGATTTGTGATAGGTGCCCTAGTAGTGATCTCCAGACTACCAAGCATTTGCTATATAGTTGCTCTGGGACCTGGAGCCTTAGGGCTGGCCATTTTAATAGATTTGTTCATGATAAGTCTTATATTAATTCCGAGGAGTTTTGGGCAAGACTATCTTCTGGGAATGAGTTGGCTTTATCAATTGAGGTTGTAAGGTGCTTAAGGGAACTGAAGTTAGTTTTAGACTGAATTGTTAATAGTGATTTGTATTCCTGTGTTTTTCTCTTTTTTTGCTTTTTATTCAAGATGCTTCTGTTGTTTTGTATTTAGAATATGTAAATTTCTGTTGGTTTGCGTATTGTCATTTCTTGTTGAAATGTGTTAAAAGTCAAATTGGCTATTGCACAATAAATATTTTAAAAGTACATTTTTAGACTTTTCCAATGTTCACCTTCTCATTAGAAAAGATTATTCTTAATTTGTTTTCACGACTTTGCTTCTCTTCCAGAAATCCCCTTTTGTAGGCAAGGACCTCTTGTTGAATCTTCAACATTTTGTCATTACCAAATCCCCTCTTCTCCTCCTCCTCTTCCTGATTAGTAGAGATGTTTTCCATCTCTGAAATACCCTCTGAAAGGGGTTTCTGTGCAAGCTCTCTTTTTCATGGCAGCAGGATTCACTGGTCTTCACCCCACTTCAACTGTCTCACAGCTCTTGTTCATGGCATAATTGGCACTTGCAGTACAAGACCTCTGCCTTTACTTTACCTCACTGTTTTAAACACTACACAGGCCATGGGCTGGTTAGCTGATCAGCACGCAAGATTTCTGATGATAGTCTCTTTGGTCCTTTGGCAAGTAGGATTTGTCAAAATAACATCAGGAAACATAACATTTGAAGAGTTTTATGTCTGATTGTGGGGTCCGAGTTTCTTTTTTTTCTCTCCTCCTAAGAGCGGGGTTCCCTGCCTCAACTAAAATAACTAGTGTCGGAATGTCCAAAGAAAAAGTCCCAATGTCCGAGTCCTAACTCTGTCCCTTACGTTCGAAGCTACCTAAATCAAAAAAGATGTCTTCTTGATCCAGGGGAATGACTCCCTTCCACCTGGACAAAAGGCCGTTCTTGGCTTAGTAGTTTTCCCAAGGTGGTCCCAACTACTCCTCAGGTGTTGGTGGGGGAATGTCTCCCTTCCCTTAGCCCTTCTCAGGCTTATGATTTAGTTCCCTGGGGTCCCAAACTCTAGTTGGCAGCTCTGGTTTCCTCTCACCATGTACTGCGCCAAGGAATAACAGCCCAGATGCACTGCCCAAGCTGTGGTGGGTCCCTGACCCGGGTTGACAGACCTGGTTTCTCCTCACCAGGTACTACGACGAACAGCCTGGACATGCTCCCAAGCTGTAGTGGGATCCCTGACCCTGGTTGGCCCACCTGGTTTCTCATCCCCAGGTACTGTGACAAAGAAGAACAGCATAGATGCACTCCCATAAAGACTTGGTTTACTCACCTGCCAAGTACTGCATGAACCATCCATTAAACTTCCAGTTTCCTCTATTTGGGTGCAAGTCCCAGACTCGGAATTCCGACTTTAGTTTCCCACTTTGTAGGCTTGGTTCACTCTGCAAAACCTTAGCACAAGTCCATGTACTTCTCTGCGTTTCTCCCACTGCTTCAGGGTCCCAGACCTTCCTTGTCCAGCCTCTTTACTCATCCCACCACCTCCGTGAGCCTCCAGCACCTTCTCGGCTACCCATGTACCTTATTGCACAGTCTGCGCTGTGTCTTCTCCTTTGAGGTAGCTAGACTCGATTGTGGGGCTCTGGTGTCGTTCTGGCGTGTCCCTCGTTTTGCGGCGGCAGCTCTGCAGTATTTGATCCTTCCCAGGTAGCGCAGTTTTCCACCTATGTGCTTCATGGGTCTCAAGGATGCCCAGAGTCCTAGGTCCGCTTGCAGGCCGTCTGGTCCTCATGTCCTAGACCGGCCTCAGATTCTCTCCCTTTGTTCCCTGTGTCCCGGTTAGCTTATGTCTGCACTTCTGGTCCATGCTTGCTCTTGCGGCTCCTCCATGATGCCTTGTCAAATCCTTCTTCTTTTTTAATACAGTTTCTTCCAATCAGCTATCGAGAACCACTAGAATGGCTAAGGTGGTTCTGACAGGTATTCAGCATTGCTCTGCCCCTCCTCTGCATATCAGTAATGAGTGGTGATGCACTAACTCGCCAGGGATCTTCCTCGTCTCAATACTTTCTACCTTTACTGACTTACAAAGGTGCATAGTGTATAACAGTAGAGGTGGAAATGGAGGCAGTGAGGAAGAGGAGGGGTTACTGTTGGAATGGGGTGTAGGGTCAGGTGATTGGCGGGAATACTGTGTTCTCCCAATGTGGTCGTCACTGGTCCCAAAGGGGGCTTCCGCTCCCATGAGATCCACCCCCTGAGTATCACCCCAAGGGGCACTGTCAGATAGCAGCCTCACCTCCCTGACCTCATGGCAAGGGGCTCCCCCTTCGAAAGCATTGACAACATCCTGGGATTCTTTGCAGGTCCTAGGACTCGAGTTATTGACTACAGTCTACTCCATCTTGCTAATGTTTTGTTTTCACTGGTGAGCAGGAGAACCAAAACTCTCTGGGTTCGAAAGTCCTTAATCAACTTTTCTTTCGTAATGTTCCTTCTGCGCATTCTGTGCAAGACCGAGGTTAGTAGTAGCTAGATACTCCACAGGGTTTTTTTCTTCTTGATGTTCCCACTCTTCTCGTACCATGTGAAGTATGGTTCTGGATTGTCATCTGAAAAGGAGCTTGAAGGGGCTACAGTATTGAGTTTGAAGGGTGTCTCGTAATACCATCTGGATTAAAGGTAATGCTTTTCTCAATCCTTACCTACTGGCCCTGACGTGGGTCTCAACATTTGTTTGATGGTCTTATCGTAGCGTTCCAAAAGCACTTTGGTTTGGGGGAGGATAGATCAAGGTGGGTAATTTCTTTATTTGCGACTGCTGACATACTTGTTTCGTGACACTCCGTATGACGTTGGTTCCTTGATCCATTATTTCTTCTGGGATGCCCACAAGGGCTCACAATGGGATCAGTAAGTCACAGACTTGTTTTGCTGACGTTCCCCTTATAGAGAAGGCCTTGGGGTACCACGTGGCATAGTCCACTATTACAAGCATGTATTTGTATCCTCTGCTGGCAAGTTCTAGGGGTCCCACAAGGTCCTATCCTCTGGAACCGGACCTTTGAGAGGCATAGGTTGATGTGGTGCTTATGGTTTCCTGCTTTGCCAATATCCATGATATGTATTTTGGCTAATTTTCTCCTTTGCGTTCTTTCGCCCCGTTATTCTTATTTGTTCAGTCTTCCCCGTAGCCTCCGTCTCTCCTCCTCTGCATACCAGTCTCTTCAGTGCGTGGCGTTCAGGTTTCTTCTGTGGTTGGCGGATTCCTTGCCGCTTGCTTCCTGGTTGCCTCTCCACCAGGATTTCACTTCTCGGAGGCGGATGTGTTCGCCTCTCGCATCCCACTCAGCTTCCCCCCCCCCTCTTGGGGTCGGTAGCTTCCGTAGCTTGCTTCTCGTCTGGGGATTCTGCTCCTCAGCCACAGACGGGCCAGAACTCCAATGAAAGGTTTCCTCAGGCAGCGTGACAAGGGTGTCCTTCTCCCCGTTTTGTCCTCGGTCACGTTCTCTTTCCTCTTCAGCGGTCTTGGTTCTTCAAGACTCTTCCAGGCAGCGGCCTCTCTTTCCGACATGCTGGCTGTGCCTTTTAAATGTCCCAACAACTATCAGCGGTTCTCCACATCTAGACCGCGTTCTGTGCTTCATTGTCGGTGATCTCCACTGCTCTAAGCAGCTTCCTCGTCACAGTACTTTCATTTTCATAGGAATGGTAGTGCGGTTTAGGAAACATATGCACAACACAAGGGAAGATATCTACAAAGGTTTCTCTGCGTGGTGGAAGGGAGTTAAATAAAGGCATGGGTAATCCCTAAAAGGGACAGAGGGGGATACCATGTTCCATCCCATAATGCATCACCCCCAAACCCCCCCGAAGGTCACCTCCCTCCATACGATCATCCTTCATGTAGCAGCCCCAGGGTCAGGATCAGGTAGTAGCTGCCATCCCCATGCCATCTGGGAAGAGGCTACCACCGGTAAAGGAGTGATGGCATCATAAGATTCATCACAGTAGTCTCAGGGTTTCTCTGTTTTTCATACCTTATCAATATTACTTAGTCAATTTGCTTTGAAGAGTAGCGAATAATGTTTTGGGACTTGGAACTCCCACTATCAGTACAATTGAAGTAGTCTTCTTTTGGAGGGCTCTTCATGTTTTTGGCATTGATCAATATGGCCCCCAGACAAATGCCAACCCAAAGGTTTTGGCCCTCTAAGAAATGTTTCTGAGTATTCTTAATTTAGAGTATTGATAGTTGTTGTACCGAGAGAAAGATAACAATTAATTGTATATCCTGGCAAAAATATGACAACCTAAATATAAGAAAAAGTGGCTAACCTAATTCTTGTTGCCAACGCTCCACAATCACTCTTGAATTGAGTCCCCTATATTAATTGTTCCTTCAATTTGGGCTTTGGTCTAGCCTCCAGCAAAACATAATTGCTATACTTCCAACCTGGCTGAACATCTGCTCTTTGTTTCAAACAAGTACTCTTCCTTGAATTGACTACAGCGCACAGGCTAACAACCCATCTTATGTTTACACCAATGATGTATTACAAAAAATTGCAAAGTGCGGATTTGAGCAATTTGCCAAAGCATCTCTCACCACAAAATATAGCCAAAACATAGGGGTCTCTGTTATCTCAAACCTAGAGTTATTTGGGCATTTGTCCATGTGATGGGCTGATCATGGCGTCGTCAATTTCACTAAATAGTTGAAAACGGACTCATTATGTATTCAAGGAATTGTTCATTGCTTAGAAACCCTTCTCAGCTTTAACCCAATGCGTTTCTGGAAGCGTTCACAAACCTAAAACTGCCACCGGGGGGCTTCCTGACAGACATAGTGATCCAAATTGTAAACTGAAGTGCCACCACTATCGACCATTGTAGATAAAATCTCCTAAATCGCCTTCTAACACACTTGTGGCATCTAAAGCAACAGACATAATCTTGAAAAACAGGGGTGCAGATTGCACGAGAAAAAGACAAAATGTCTGGTCCGTTTTACTTTTGGAGTTAACCAGTTATTGCTAAGGACTGAAAAGGTTTACGTCCAGAATTACATAGTTGAAGCAGGCAACACTTCAAAGGTGCTATTCAGAACCTTCGTTCAACTGGTGGCACCTCCCCACTCTGTCACCTCATCTACAAAAGCTGTGTGTTTACCTCATTTCATATTTCAAGAAGACATAGATGCCCTTTTGCTGCAACACAACCACTGCAGGTCTTCAGCCCTCTGGACCCACTCCCACTGGACAGAGCATCCATCTCCATAGCCGAACATGAAGTAAGAAATTGACTACTTTCCCATCATTTGTGCAGTTCGCACTTGCCCAAAACAATAATGAAGTCTTGCCTGCACTCATACACATTTTACTACCCGTTCACATCTTCAGTACCAACGTTCCCAATTTGGGGCTGCCTATTAATCTACCATTTAACAACTTACTTATAAATTCCTCACTTGCCAGCCACAGGCACTGTGCCACTGACACTTGTCTTGCCATTGTAGTGCACGTTAGTGAAGGAATCAATCTAGTTTCTGGCATCTTAGCTGACTTTAGAAGCATGCATACTTTACTTTGTGTCCGCAAGGTCCATGAGACAACTTTCAACAGACAACTTTATTCCCACCTGGGATCCAACTGCTTAAGTGATTTTCCGGTGTGTGTCCACTCATGTCTTGGTAAAGAGACCAGACATTCAAACATAGTGTAAGAACCTCTGATCTGTGGGCGAGAGCCAGTCCTGTCACTACTGCTCTTGAACCTTTCTGCCGCCTTTATCGTTAGTAGCTATAAGCAAGAATTGGTGGCAAGACAGCAAAAGGTTTTTGTTCCATCCTGGGCACCTTTCTCCCTAAGCCTACTGCCATTGCATGCTAATTTGTGTTGTAAGGGTGCAGCAGTAAGGTTCAGACAAAAAAGGTGGCATGGTTTTGGTTATAAACTTTTATTAACCAGAAACCTCTCTGTCCCTAACGCTAAGAGGGATTTCCCTGCCTCAAAGAAATCAAAGGAAAATGTCAGGATGTCAACTAAATATTCAGAAAATGTTGTGTCCAAAAACCCTGCTTCTTACCCTAACACTAATAACCTAAATCTAATGTTCACAGTTAACGTGATGACAGTTCTTGCCAACAGAAAGGTCCCAATGTTTCAGGTTGCTAATGAAGAAAACAAATGTTCTTTTCCCTTAAGTAATATTCAAATGTCCAGGGGTTGGCTCCTTTCCCCTGGATTCTTTCTCGTTTCCCTTCAAAAGTTAGAAACTCTTGTGGATATGGTTTCCTTTACTTTGTCAGGTATTGCCAAACAAAACACAAAGTTCTTTCCATTTCTCCCATGCTGCAAAACAAAAGTTACCAGCTTTTTCCTGTTAACACTTCCTCTTTGCTCACGTCAGATTACGTCTGATTCCTTCCCCTGCCAAACACACCCCAAGAATGTGTAACATAAAGTCTCTTCCAGTGTTTTCTGTATTGAATTTCACCTTGTCCTTAGACTTTCAAATGGGTGCGGGTCACAGACTCGCAACAATGGCTCCTGGCCGCTTGGTTTACACTCCGCCAAGCACACATTTTCCTCTGGAATGTCTCTATTCCTGGCCCTTTTATTCTCTGATATGGGTGCGCGTCCCAGACTCGCATCAATGGCTCTTGCCTGCTTGGTTTACTCTCCTGGCAAGCATACACAGGTCTCTTCCTCTCTCTATTGCTCTCAGGGTCCCAGACCCTTTTATTCTTTGGCTCTCATATGGGTGCGGGTCCCAGACTTGCATCTGTGGTGCTTGCCTGCTTGGTTTACTCCCCTGCCAAGCATACAAGTGTCTCTTCTCTCTCTCTTTCTCGGGGTCCCAAGCTCTTATCTTGTGCTTCATTGCGGTTCCCCGATTTCTCCCTGACCCCCAGCACCTCTCGACCAGCCCACACACCAGTCTGTGTGGTCTGCAGCTTCTGAGCAGCGGTGCTTCAGTGTGTGAGGTTGCGGCAGTGTTCGGTTGTCTTTTCGCGTCACTGGTAATTGCTGGTTACTGCTTCAGTCCCAGGTTCCGGTTCCTGTCCCCAGCAGCATTCAAGTGTCTCTCGTCGGCGGTCACTACGCTGGTTACTTTTTAAATTCCCTGGCTGTGGTTTCTCTCTCCCGGAGCTTCCTGGGTTTCTGGATGCCCAGAATGTTTTGAGGACAGCGGTCGGCGTAGTCCTTCCGTTCCGGATTACCATCGCGTTTCCTCTTGCCTCTGTGCTCGCCGTCTTGTGCTGCGTCTTTCGGTTCACTGGGACAGCGTCTCCAGGGTTTCCCCCTCGGAGGATGGCTCTCTTCTTGTTGATTTTCCTTGGTTATTTTGTATTGCCTTTGATCAAAATAATGTCGTGGAAGGCTAGACCGTTCACTCCGGTTCTCTGAAGTGATCTGCATACTCCTGGTCATCTTCTTCATCGCAGTACCTGTATTGGAACTATATGGAAAGCAGATTGGATTCTATGGTGCCCTATTCGGGTCCAACATACTAGGCTGGCTGACTTCACAACACATATTGGCGCCAGATGCAGCTAGGGAAGGAAAGTTGGATTGTGGCCAAGAGGGAGGTTTTACTAAAGCAGAGGTGTACCACGTTCTCTGGGGATAGTCATCAATAATCCCATAAGGGGCTCCCTCTCCCATGTGATCCTCCCCCTGTGCACCACCCACAGGGGGACTATCTGGTAGCAGCCACACCTCCCTGGCCTTAGAGGAAAAGGGCTTCTCCTAGCGCAGATTTGGTATTGATGTGAGATTTCAGTTGCATTCTAAAAAGAACGCTGGAGATTCCAAGATGGCCACCGAGATTGGGCTAGTGTGAAGAGAGAGCTCCACCTGGCCGCTCCGGAAAAAAAGATGTAAGAGCCCCCTTCACATGCGACGACCACCACAGTGTCCTTGCAAGAGCCCCGCGACTGTGGAGAAATGGTGTGGTTATTATCAGAGCAACAGCAACTGCTGGCCGCGACAAGTGCCGGGAGTTATCAGGGCACAGTATCGTTCCGAACGGCCTGAAGTGAATGCCGGGCAGAAGAACACTTCGTGTAGGGAGATGACCCAGTTTCTGAGGGCGTCTACAGAGCTGCCGGCCTATTGTGACAGAGGCGTGGGTGTGGAATTATAATAGTGTGACAGAGCATTGGGCTTTGGAGGGCTCAAGGCCATTGAGCTTCAGCGCACATCCTGTGAGGCGCCACAGGTGCAGTGGTACCGGTGATGACACGCACCATCAGGAGACTTCCCAGGACGGTGGCTGTGCGGACAGTGGATGCGGGGGCCCAGGCTCCTGGACATGATTAGTGACGGGCCCCTTCCAACAGCAGGGGAGAGGGGGCACGGCTACCTGAACAGCAGTGATAGCTGTGGGTCCAGAGCAGCACACATGCGCGGCCGCCCAGTGGCTAGGAGCTGAAGCTCAGGCACAGCTGGCAACAACGCAGACTGCATGACAGCAACGGCCTGCATGTAGGATGTCAACGCCATTAGGCAGTGGAAGACCCCTCCCATGTACACAGTTTGCCACCCTCAGTGAAAAGCAGCTCATTAACAGCTAAGTGCAGCGTTTTTATTATCAAGGCTGAGTTGAGGCCCAAGAGGTATGGGGCCCACAAGGCAGGAGGCTAGGCAGCGCCATATAAGTTGCGTTGCGCATTACTCAAATTCCTTATCCAAAGCTCCACAATTGCAAACCCGCCAAGATTAATCATATTAAAGTACTGTAGTAAGGGAGGAATTTCCCAAGAAGAAACCGCTAGACATATTTCAAGACCTCGATTGGAAAACAAAGGGACTGCGAGGCCCCAGAATTGGCTCAGGGAAGGAGTCCATAATACTTGGACGGTACCATTCACATTCATGGTGTAACTTTAAGAATTGACAAGTGCCTGCCGAGTAGTGAAGCAGACCTCTGGTACTATTTGATTTGCCAAAGGAAACAAGTGTGCTGTAGAACAAAGTGGGTGGAAATATTAAACCTGAGGATTGGTGAGGGTTACCATTGTGCTCTGTTAAAAGTGATTTCATGGTTTCTACAGTCATACGGCACCTATAAGCAATCCAGGTATTTCACGGAAAGCTGTCATCCAGAGGGCAACAAATCAACCCCAGACTGGGTGCATCAACAAACTGTACCCTTGACTTACGTGTGGGTTGGTAGTGTTGAAACTGAGAGTGGATTATGAATTTATTTACCTTGTGAGGCTAAAGTAACATAGCTTAGGATTCCACCCCAGCCACAAGAAAAAAAGGATGGAGGAGGAGAGCTGGCAAGTTTGTGACTACAGATTTCTTTCATAATGGCCTGGAACAGATCAAAAGAACCGGTGTAGGGGGTTCCTACCCCCATGCAGCAAAAGCCTAAACAAGAAGGGGCTCTCTGAAAATGATGGCGTAAAGAAGAGACGCTTACTGATGAATGCCTGTTAATTCACCAAGAATCGGGGCACGTATCGGTGCCGAAGATACCAGAGCATGATTCAACAACTGAAGTAATCAAATAATGTTTCAATGATTTTGTGGATCAAATGACAAATGCTCCAAGTACAACTCGCCCTCACAAGAACTGAACTCGCACAATCTTTACAGGAGGTGAAAAACGATATCAACGATTTAGCAGAGCAAATAGAAACAAACGAGACAGCGGAAGACACACGCATAATAGATTTACTGACTGATCAGTTGCCAACAGCGACCCAAAACATCAAAATTCAAATGGAAGATCTTGAAAATAGATTGAGGAGATCTAACATTTGGGTGAAATTACTCCTGGAAACGATTGAGGATCAGGAATTGAGAACAACGATGCAACAGGTGTTTGCTGAACTGGTAGACTTGGAAAAGGAAGAGGATGTCCTGATTGCGCTTCAGCTCAATGCGATCTATTAGATCAAAGATCCAGGAGCAAAGCCCTGTGAATGTAGTTGCTGCAATTCAAAGGTGTGGTCAGAAAGAGGCAACTCTAGAGGCAGCAAGAAAAGCAAATCCTATTAAGGTCAACAGATCAGAAATCCAATTGTATGAAGATCTGGTGCAAGCAACATTGTTAAACCGAAGATTAATGGGTTCAGTAGTACACATTTTTATCAAAAACCAAGTTCTCTACAAATGTACATTCCCTTTCGGAGTTTTCTTTACATGGGAAGGACAACATCTGGTCACTTTGTGCGAAGAAGGTTTACGGATATTGAAGATAGAAGACGATGACGAGGGGCAACCATCAAAAGGGAGCTCAAAGTCAAAGGAAAAGGGAGATTCAGAAGATGGGAATGGACTGAATCATCTCAAGACAAAACACTGTGAGATTAATTCCAAGGAACTGTCAACCGACTGACATCCACGGTCATGGAGAGGGTAAATATGAAAACTAATGTATTACAGTTAACAATTTGCAAATTGAGATTGTAACGATTGTTGTGGTAGAAAGATTTGTTGCGGGGGGCAAGAAGCTTAAGCAAATAGGCGGCGGGATGAAGGGGGGTACAGTGCTCAGCGCTTGGAATCGGGGGGTGTTTGGTACAGGTAGACCCACACAACTAATCTGCGGGTGTGTAGTGGGGCTCAACCTCCATGGCGCAATGCATGGAAGAAAGGGGAATAGGTTGGGCTCGAACTGGGAGAAGGGAGGGAACAGGGGTTGGGAGGTTGTTTGCAAGTTTGGGAGGGTCTGGGGGTAATTGTGTTGGTGGGTAAGGCGGTCAGCTACCAAAGGAATTAACAGAGTAAATGTATTCAGATGGGAGGAATAAAAACATTACAGGTCCTATTCTTGAATTTTAGTGGTTTAAATTCCCCAGTTAATAGACTTAAAGTCGGGAGGAACCCGATGTAGTGATCTTTCAGGAGACTCATGTGTCAAGGAAAGATGTGAATAAGCTGAAATTATATGGTTACCCACATATTGATCAATCAAACGAAGAAGGAAAGAAGGGAGGGGTTTTAATAGCGTTAAAAGGTTGGGTCGGCCAGAGCATTTTGACTCAAGAAACGGACAAGGAGGTTAGATATTTATTCTTCAAAATACAATTGTGTAGAATGCAATATACGATTGCTACAATCTATGCTCCAAATTTGGGGAAGGATGTGTTTTTACAACGGGTACTGGGCAATCTAGAACGATTTGCAGAAGGACACATTTTCCTGACGGGGGATTTCAGTATGGCCTGGGATCCCCAGGTGGACAGGAGTAGGGGTAGGTCAGACAGTACAACGAACGCCAACGCAAAAATTTAAAGAAAATGACCATGACCAACCTATCATTAATAGATGCTTGGCGAGAAACTCAACACAGGGATGAAGGGTATACGCTTTATTCATCAGGTCATCAGACATTTTCGAGGATAGATTGTGTGTGTTTCTCGGCTTCATTGTTGGGACAAATACAACAGATGGATATAATTCTATCTGCCCATGCACCATTAAAGCTAACAATTATTCAGGGCAATGAAGGGTTAGGGTTATGGCGATGGAAATTCCCAGAACATATAATAAAAGAGCAGGTAACGGGTGAAGAAATCTGTGAAAAAATGTAAGAATATTTAGAACTAAATGAGGCTCAGGGTACACCTGAAAGATGGGTTTGGGAGTCTTTTAAAGCAACCATAAGGGGAAAAGTAATTGCAAAAAAAACCTGAGCATAGGTACCTCAGTGGTCAGTTAGATCTATTACAGGCACAACATGCCGAGAAGGCCCTGTTGTATTTAAGACACAACTATTATGTTAAAGCCAACAAGGCTGACTACGTTTTTTTTATCGAATGAAGGATGAAGCCAAGATCATCCGTACTATTGAATCTGGGCAAGGTAAAGTTAGCTCCTCTTCTGGACATATAATAAAAGCATTCACAGCATACTACTCTGCATTATATATTTTGGATTGCCCAGACCCCAAAGTACAAATGACTTAACTGCAACAATGCTGGTTAAACAAATTAGATCTAGCCAACAGGGAATAGTTAACGGGTATTGATATTTTATTTGTATCGCGCTCATACAAGTGTTTCAGAGCGCGACAAGGCAAGGGAGGGGGAACAAGGGAGATACAATCTTACTAGTCCCAGTGACCCTGAGAACGCACACATGCAGGGGGGAGGGAAGGGGGAAAGTGCGGGGGGTGAGGTGGAAAGTGCTGAGCAAAGGAATACAAAAACGACAACAGTGGCAGTGCAGCCAGCAAGTGGCAAGTGCTAGGTTTAAGGCACAGACAGGGGGTATCTAATAAGTGCAGGAAAGGGGGGTGGGGCTGTGGGGCTACAGATACAGACTCAAGTGCAAGGATTGCCAGGAGGCAGTGCGGGTGCGTGGCAGGGTGAGCAAGTACCTGGGGCCGAAATTGGAGGGTAACCATGTTCACAATGTCGAAGGGAGAGGAGGAGCAAAGGCAGAAGCAAAGAGGAAGGTCTTGAGGTGCTTCCTTAACCGGAGATGGTTCTCCTCAAGTTTCAGAGTGGCAGGGAGGCTGTTCCAGAGGGAGGCCCCAGCCGAATACAGAGATCTACCCAGCTCGTTTCTTTGAGAAACGACTGACCCTGAGGGAGTTGGAGGTGGAGGAGCGAAGAGCTTGAGAGGGAAAGTATTTACAGAGGAAGAGTTGAAGATATTTTGGACCCAAACCCCAGAAAGCCTTGTGGACAATCCAAAGGGTCTTGAGTTTAATCCTTGCAGCCACTGTGAGCCAATGAAGAGATTTCAGGGCTGGAGAGATACGATCTCGGGGCTTGAGGCCAAGGATAAGTCTTGCAGTCCTGTTCTGGATGAGTTGCAAAGGGCAGAGAGTAGAAGCAAGCAGATTTAGAAAGAGTCTGTTGCAATAATCCAATCTAGAGAGAACCAGGGCTCGAGAGACAGTGAGCTTCTGGGGGAAGGAGAGGAAAGGCAGAATACCTCTGAGTCGGTGCAGTTGGAAGTTTGACTTTTTAGAGACATCAGAGATGTGGCCAGAAAAGGAAAGCGTTGAGTCGAAGATGACCCTGAGGTTCTTAGCCTCGCAAGTGGGGGTAGGTGGAGAGCCAAGGGAGCCCGGCCAGAGAGTGACAGGAAAGGTGAGTGAAGTTGTGCCAATGAGGAGGATTTCAGTCTTGCTGCCCTTCTTGCAGAGATTGTTGGCGGCACACCACTCCTGAATAGCAGACAGTCAGAGATGTGAGAAGGAGAAGAGGTGGGCGAGGGAAGCCTGAAAATGAGTTGTCATGAGCGTAGCACTGAAAATTGGAGCAGAAAACTGTAATGCGATGGGCGAGAGTTGCCAGGTATTGGTTGAAAACCCAGGGTGAGAAGTTAGACCCCTGGGGAAAACCGCAGGTAGAGAGGGAGATAGAGGAAAGGAAGGGCCCAAGTTGGACCTGGGAGGGTCGATCAGAGAGGAAAGAGGTCAGCCAGGCCAGAACCTGATCAGTGATACCCAGGTTGTCACAGAGACGGTTGAGCAGGATGGTATGGTTGACCATGTCGAAGGCAGAAGAGAGATTGAGTAGGATGAGGACAGAGGGGATGTTAGAGTCAGGGTTGGAGAGCAGATCTTCATGGATGTTCAGGTGAGCTGTTTCCGTGATAGGGGTCCGAGAGAAGGTGGCGGCGGAAGCCTCAACTGACACACGCTTCATGGGCCGGATGTCCGAGAAAGTAGGTGGCAGTTTTGGGGTTGGCTTGGCTTGAGGGTTAGAGAGGTGAGGAGGGAGTGATCGCTCCAGGAGAGAGGAGTGGTCAAAGGGAAGGAGGGGGAGGGGTCAGAGGAGATCAAAACATCAAGTGTGTGCCCTGCAGAGTGAGTCAGGCCAAAGGGGAGGATAGAGAGGGAGAAGGAATCGCAGAGGTCACAGAAGAGAACAGATGAGGAACAGTGAGAGTCTAGATGGATATTGAGGTCACCAAGAAGGAGGAGTTGAGTGGTTGAGGCCAGGAGGTAGGAGGAGAGGTCGGACCCACTCAGAGAGAACTAAGGTGATCTGAGCAGGAGGCTGATAGTTCTTAGCCATGGTAAGAGAGTGGCCAGGAGAGAGAGAGAGCCTGCAGACAAGGCATTCGAAAGAGGAGTATGTCTGAGTGGGAATGATAGAGGCAGGAATCCACTCAGGGAAGATCAGGCCTACTCCCCCTCCAAACCGGGTGGATCTGGGTGCGGAGAGGATCTTGTAGCAGTCAGGGAGGAGAGTGTCAAAGCCTCGGTGAGACCGAGGACATAGAGGTCAAGTTCTTCCAGGAGGTGGCAGATGTCAGAGGAGTGTTTGACAGCAGAGCGAGAGTTGAGAGTGGCAAGATGAAGAAGGCTGCCAGCCTTAAAGGCCTTCCAGGGAGTGGTACAAATCAGAGGTACCCCCTGCAGAGGTGAAGGACCCAGAGGGGGGGCAAAAGAGGAGGGAAGAGAGTGTGAGATAACACCGGATGAAGTGCGAGAAGCGATTAAGTCTTTGCCTCTCCGCAAGGCCCCGGGACCAGATGCTTTTCCTGCAATTTTTTATAAGACTTATATCGAGGACTTGATCCTCGTGATGACTTCACGGTTTGTTTCTTTCAGTGGAGAGGGTATTATTACACCCTCAATGGAAGAGGCAAAGGTGGTGCTATTCCCAAAGCCAGGGAAGGATAGGACTCGATGTGTATCCTATCGACCTATATCTCTCATCAATAATGATGCTAAGCTTTATACTAAAATATGAGCAACCAGACTGGGAAGGGTAGTACCTTTGTTGATTCACCCCGATCAATCTGGTTTTGTCATGGGCAGGCAAACATTCGACAACACCAGACAGGTGAGTCCTTTAATAAATAAGGCGAGATGGAATGCAGGGGTAATGACGCTAGACGCCGAGAAGGCGTTTGATCCTGTTGAATGGTCGTTTTTATTCTTAACAATGGAATGCATGTGATTCGGTCTGGGATTTTTGCTAATGGTAAGACCGAACTATAAAACCCCAATTCTACGATTAGCTATCAATAGGGATCTTTCTAATGAGGTTCGAGTTACTAGGGGGACCAAACAGGGGTGCCCGCAATCTCCGATATTGTATGAATTGCATCTTGAGCCATTGCTGTCTAGACTCAGGGAAGAGTAGAACATCAAAGGGATTAAATTTGGGGGAGAAGATCACAAGTAATGGCTTTCGCAGATGACTTATTGTTGACATTGATCGATACACCTTCTTCCTTAGCAACAGAACTGACACAATTTGGGGAGGTGGCAGGCCTAAAAATTAATATACAGAAACTAGTTTCATAAAGGGAAAACATCAGGAAAGAGGGAAGCCTATGTAAACCAATTTATATTAACAGAACAGAGTATGCGATACTTCGGTATAAAATTAACAGATTCCTTGAAGTCGATGTACCAAGCAAATTATCTCTCTCTCCTGGTGTCAATCAAGCAGTGGCTTAAAATGCCAATTTTCTGACAACATCATGGACGGGAAGAATACATGTAATTAAAATAAATGATGGTTCACCCAAAGGTTTTGTATTTTTTCCAGGCATTGCCGATAATGGTCCCTCTGAAATTCTTTGAGACACTTAACAAGATATTGAGGGATTATATTTGGCAAGGCAAGAAATCTAGTTTTCATGGAAGGTATTAACGGCACCTGTACAAAAGGGGCAATGAGGGTACCACATTTTCAAACTTACTATCAGTGTGCCCAACTGTGGATCATTAGGGAATGGTTTAAAGGTGACTCAGAGAAAATTTGGGTACGAATGGACAGAGCAGTAGTTTGTAAACCCCTTCATGAAGTGTTATGGTGTCAAAAACAGGATTGTCCCAGTAACATTTATAAAACTAAAATAACTGCGTTGATGGCGCAGGTATGGGATACTGTGGTGAAGCAATCGGATATTACTACGTTTCCCCCTCCGTCGCACCTCTTTTTCACAATCCCCAGTTCACGCCAGGATTAGAACAGAATGCATTTAAGAAATGGTAGGACGCGGGATGTTTGAAGATGGGCGACATGCTAGACAGTCAGGAGATTAGAACATTCCAGCAATGCAAGCAGGCGTTTTTGTTGAATGAAAATGAAAGCTTTAGTTATGTTCAATCACGATATTGGACAATGGTCAACAAGCACTTCATAATAAGAGATCTATCCTTATTCGAGAATTAGATCACTACAAACTCGGGCAATAGACATATGGTCATGGCATTATATAGGATAATCGGAGAATTTGATCCAAATGGAATAGGGATACATAAAGCTATTGGATAATGACACAGGTACTGTTTGGACAGAGACCCAGTGGTTGGCGGTTTGGAAGGGAATCCCAAAATTGATGCAGGCAATCCAGATACGGGAAATGTGGGTGAAGGTGTTGGTACAAAGGCACCTAACACTGGAGAAGCTGCATACGTTTTATAAGAATGTTTTGGGTGAATGCTGCCGGGGATGCAAAGAAAAAGGAACATGGGTTCATATATGATGGGAGTTCTCGACAATTAAATTTCTGGGGGAAATGTCATCAAAGCAATGTATGAGATGTTTAGTCTCCAGTTACGAAGAATCATAGGGAAGTCGTTGTTGGGTCTGGGTGACATTTTGGTTGCTTTAACTGAAAGGAAACAAAGGAAAGCATATATAATATTGTCGGTGGCTGCAGTGTCACTCATAGCGCAAAAATGGAAACAATCTGTGGCCTGAACTGAGCACGAGTGGCTAACAAAAGTTTGGCATTACGTTTCTCTGGAAGGGGTCACTTACTTAGTACAAGAGGAACAAAGAAATTTAAGAATGATTGGGAGTTTTTGCTGGACTTTTTGCACAAAGACTTTCGTGAGAACTGGTGCCTGCAAATAATATGGATTTTGGACTTATTCAATTAAAAGTACAACTATCTGGATTGTAAAGTAATGTTTGCATTGAAGTGGTAGCTGTCCGGATTAGGGGTGGAGGGGATTCTGGGGGGTTCTGATGGAACAGTGTTGTTTTTGGGGACGGGGGGATTTTGTGTTTTTTTTCTGTATTTCTTTTTTTTTCTTTGCTTGCATTTAGGGTAAAACAATGAAAATATCAATAAAAACAGGATTTAAGAAAAAGAAAAACACTGGACAGACGCAGGGCCAGGCTGAGACCCCAAGGCACTGTCTTTTGTCTGTTATTGAATGAAAACGGGTGCCAAATCTTCAGCCAGTTTGGAGGTCACTTGCTACGGTGGGGAAGAGAAGATTTTCTTTTTATTCTGTGGTACTTGGCTCATTCTCAAGAATATACGTGGTTATAACTTGAGTGTGAAATCTAGCAATCACTCACTCCTCTGTACGAGTGGTATGTAGACTGAAGGAGCTTTTATCCCACTTGCTTCTTGAACACCTGAATGCCAAATGATGGTTAATTCTGTGCATCACTAGGCAGGGTCATTTCTTTTTTTTTTTAGGTAAATGATGGTGTGGTGAACAGATCTGGTAGATTGTGAGAGGCTTTTATGTTGATCTTTGTCAGTGGGATTCTGCAGGGTGCTGGTAGCAGAACTGAATACATTGGGAGGCAGAGGGGGTAGAACAAGAGTGAAAGAAGATTCAGTCCTGGTATGGGGAGACAAGTCAGTAGGTGAGGGAACAAGTCCCAGAGACCCAAGATAGACCTGGCATATTTAGTTATGCATTGTCTGTGTTCCAGATGACCGTGGGGCAGAAGGGGTCTGGAATACCATGAGATAGTACAGAATTATGACACGTCACATATCTGTCACTGAACAATAGAGTATGATCAGGGTCTTTTGGAACTACTACAGTGATTTGTATTACACCCAAGTAAGAAAGGATCAGAAACAATTTGATGATTAATTGGATGAATCCACATTCCCCAGGTTTGTGTTAGGAGGATATGATTCAACTAGATGAGCCTGTATTGGAGGATGAGATTAGATGTACCGAAGATACTATGGGCAGTTTTAAATCACCACTTTACCTAGCCAAGAAAGTCACCATTTCTGGAAGCCAACATACCACCAAAAGCCACAATCCCATCAGGCTGGAAACAAAACTGCCAGATGGGGAGGGGGAAGCAAAAACAGGCCTTTGTCAGTTATGCATCCTTTCTAAGAAACAAGTTACCAACACACAGAAGACTAGCATCGTCCATTCTACAGTTCAGGTAGGACCTTTTCTGATCACTCCACACAACCCCAATACTCCCTCACTGAAGCTCCCCCCATCCTGCTCCCTGTATATATATCCCACTACCTCTTTTAATCTAATACCCTTACTTGTAACTCTTATGTGTAGCTCATATGTACAGTGCTCCATTCCTTTTGTTTGCACACTTCATAATTCTCACGCATCCATATATATATTCTTGTGTAGTCTGTTGTGGAGTTCACAGATGTTCTGGTGACTAAGCTGCATGCAGATCTGTATCCGGGCACTTGAGTTAGGCCAACTACTGGACTGCATTCAAGGGGCATTGTTGATCTTGCTCCCCAAACCAGGCAAGGACAAAATAGAGTATGACTTTTAGCGGAATGTCTCTTGAATGTGGATGTCAAAATGGCAAGTAAAGTATTGCTGGGGAAGCTGGCACTAGTAGTTGGTAAGCTAGTGCATGCGGACCAGCAGCATTTATCCCCCAAAGGAATAGGGCTTTTAATTTGAGAAGAATTTCTTTTGCTTTTGGATCGTATAAGAGTCTCCCAAACCCATAGTGATTGCTAGTTTGGATGCCTGTAAGGTATTTGGCACAATAAACTATCGTTCATGAAAACGACATATTGAAGCTAGGTGCTCGAATTCTGTATTGGGTCTTGTTGCTTTACTGGGTACCTGTACCTGGGTATTTCGTACCTTGAAACACTTGTGTATAGGCGTGTTAGAAATGCCATATCATATCACAGGCTGGGGTTCATACCATTGACTATCGTAATGACTTTTGTTACATGAGCAGCACACAAACTGGACCATTTCAGGTGGCCGCCCTGACCTATGCCAGAGAAAAATATGGCACCACAATAGACTTTGCTACAACGGAAGCATCTGAAATACTTAGATTCACTTGTTCTGATTATTCAGGCAAAATACTATTGTTTTCGCTTAAATCTTTATTTCAGTCAGAGACCATTAAAGAATACACATCTAAATTCGGACACACAAAAATTAAAACACATCAAAAGGTAGTTATACATTTAAATAAATATAGATATGCATGGATATTCATTTAAACCAGTAGAACAAAGCAAAGGTCAATAATTCACACACACAGCTCGGAATGAATTAAAAGCGAATGTAAAAACATTTATTGGATGAACAGAAACAAAACGTACCCAATAATTTCTGTATCATTTGGACAGAAAATAGAACAGTGATTGCACTTCCTTCCCATCTCTCCATAGCTGTAATCAAAGGAAATAAATTAAACATTGTTTGAAAAGGAAGACTAGATCTTTGGATAAACACCATCACATATACACTTCCAGTATCCAAGTGGAAGAAATCAGCAGATGGGCTTTATTAGAAGGCTTGAGAGGTTCCGGTGATACTCTTTCATGACTGCAATTTTTAAGTAAGTGTATTTTTATTTTAGCCGAACTGCCTGTTTCCCTAACTTCTGGATTGTAAAATAAGTGGCTAGCATTGATAACACTGAGTATTTTTCAAAATAAAGCAACCATGATATTCTATCGTCCCCTCCCCCCACCACATCTTGGAACATCCTTGAGTATCCTAAGGGTCAAAAAGGTCATACAATCTGCCCACAGAGACAGCCAAACTTGAATGGGTGCAAGTACACAAAGATCCTCAAGGAATTCGAGCCACAATTCTAGCTGAATAGCAAAAGTTGTTGCAGATTATGGGAGGTCCAGGATTGAGCTACAGAATATTTTTTTGTCATCACTTAACAGTGTGTTTGTGATCTCCATACTCAAGACCTCGGCCCCATATAGGGCAATGGCCTGTGCCTTAGCTTTTTATACTACAGGTGTGTCATCCTAGGGTTGCATTTTGTAACAAAGCAAATTTTGTGAATATCTCCTATGGATTTTTCATCATTTTAATGAGTTGGCTGTCTATACGTGCAGCACCTTTTCCATTCCACAAGAATCTGGTCCCCAAATAATTAAATGTGCATACTTTGCCAAGGGGGTTGCTATAAGCCATGAAGATTTGCAAACATTGCTGGCTGTAAGGACTGACCTAGTGACACTTACTTTCATTTTCCTTTGTTCCATAAAAATAACATAAGCATATCAATTCCTGTTAGGCCTTTGGTGTCCTTCCCATAATGGCAACAATACCACCAGAAGCTAACATGGGAATCCTTCCGTTAATCATTGAGAAGTTGGCAGAAATGTGTTGCTTGGTGCTCAGTACGTTATTTTTTAATATAAATTAAAAAGAAGGGACGAAAGTACACAACCCTGGTGGAGACCTTCAAGTGTTTTAAAGTCCTCTGCATTTGCCACAACCATCATACCTGACCACCAATTCTGTTTCTATGACGATGAGATTAAGAAGAACACAAGATTCTCCCATATTAGCTAATATGGACTAAAGAATAGGAGAGGACAATATACCGAGTCAAAGCTGTAGAAATGCCCATAAACGAGAAATATAGGGGCTCATTTTTTTATGACTGTATACTTAAATGTTAGAAACATATTATGTTTCAAACTTTTTCCAAAATGACATTTTCCAAAATCTTGGATGACCCGTCCAGTAATGAGATTGGGTAGTATGATTTCACCTTTTTTTTTTTTTTTTTTTTAAATGGGAACTATGATTGACTGATGCCAGGTTTTTGGGATTTCATTAGGAGAAATGATTGCCTTAAATAACGTATATGAAATAAGGCTGCATAACTCTTATTTTATTTTTTACAGGTCAGCAGGGATGTAATCTGGCCTTGGACTTGTTTTAATTTTTGGGTCCATAATAGCATTGATCACATCAGTATATGACAAATGAAACCTTTCAGCATTAGTTAGGATAATATGCAATATGAATACTAGGGTATATAACAGCAATCCCGTGGGCCTTTGCTGCGAAAATGTCATGAAAATATTTGATTAAATTCAAAGCGTATCCACTGGTTTGAATTCCCACCTTAATCCCAAATTTAGCCACTTTGCATACCAGGTTGTTACTAGGTAATGGAGTCGATATTCCTGGAAAGTTGAAACAGATGACTGGTCCTCCCATGCTGATTGTGCCAATTCCTTTTTCCCCATTTGCACACACCTGACTATACTCCTACATTCTTCTCATCAGAAGACCTGTATCTTTAAAATGCAATTTCATGCTATTGTTTAACTTAAGTTTAATTTCCCACCTTTCGAACCTTAAAAGGCGTTCCGAGACCCACTGGCTAGGGCCAGCGCTGAACAAAAATTCAAATGGAAATGATGACTTCCCACAATTCCACCCTAGCTGTTTTATCAGACAGGATGAACCAGCCTTTTTTTGTTTTATAGGATTTTCTTTACATTCCTTGACGTTATAGACTATGTCCTTTGTACATTTTTTTACATGCATTAAGCACCTCGCTATCAGTGATGTTGTAGCTATGGATGTTTAATATGAGGGGAGTCCCTTCACTCAGGGAGAATAAATATGTTTCTTGTTTAGAGTCTCAGAACAATATCCAATTGCTCCTTTCTATGGGTGACATGCAGACTGAAGGAAAAGTTATCCCGTGTGCTGGCATGGTGCTTCAACACTTCAATGCCAACTGATGTTTTTCTGGGGCCACGTTGGGGAGGGAAATGTATTTATTTCCAAGTAAATGATGGCTTGGTGAACTGTTTGGATAGGCTTTGAGCATCTTTTAAGACTTTTATTTGTGGTGTTGTATATTTGTGGTAATTTGAAGGACGCTGGTAGCAAAACTGAATAAGCTGGAGGGACAGGTTGTAGAACAAGAGTGAAGGGAGGGACAGGTTGTAGAACAAGAGTGAAGGGAGGGGGGCGTGGACAGGTGTTGGGGGCTCAAACCCTGTAAGGGGAAGTAAGCCAGTGTACTCCATGCTCATCATTCCTTCCCATTCCCGCAGCCCTTTCTATAACTCTGAGTTGTCCTCAGTTCCCTCTGGCAAGTTCAGAGATGTAGCGTGACTCGCAAATGGGCACATGCGAGAAAAACAAAATCCTGACCGGATATACAATGAACGAAAAAAACTTCTCTCTGTGCCCATGATTAGCTTGGGAATGCTTACAGAGGGAAGATCCAGTTTCCTGCAAACCTGATAGGCCTGTACTAGCTCAAAAGACCCAGTTCCACATAGCAGCGAGAATGCCAGCTCAGAAGGGAGCCATGACCTCCTGCCTGACCTGAATAGGGCGGGCCGGGTCAGGGGCCAATCTCTGGGATTGGAAAACACACCACACCATGTGTAGATAAAGAGAATGGTGTTGCACACACATGGAAAGGTGTCGTAACTAGGGGGCAAGGGCCAGTCATGGTCCAGGAAATGTAGGAAGGAGCAGACCCACGAATCAGAGCTCTTAATGTCTCAATCCAGTAATTTGCACTTGTATAAAAGGTGGCAGGAACCACAGCATTTTGAAGGTTTTTGATAGGCTTTAGGATGGCATTCTAGCAAGAGGGAGGTGGTGCAGGGAGAGGTGATTCAGAAGTACACAACCTACATTGTCCAAGACAAGAGGGCTAGGCGGAAAAACCCAGAACCAGAGAGGAGGGATACAGTAGAACCTGAAATTCCCTAGCCAAAAGGGCCAGCGAGTGTTGAAAATGCGGGCAGGGGAAGCAGCAACGCAGAATCTGAGCGGGTCATGTCAGGTTGGTGAACTAGAGCCATAGGGAAGTGGAAGTAGGTGGCAGGGTCAAGTAAGCCATAGTATTCGAGACATACAGGTTGAAGGATCAGGCTATCATAGGGGGCCTGCCGAAAACCTGGGCCTGGGGGACAGGCACGGGCTAGACAGTGGAAGTAAAGGGCATAAAGTGAGTTGGGGCACTATATCCATAATGAAAGTGACGCTTGCAGTGTGTCATAGAGCTCTAAGAGCAGTGAAGCCATCTGAGGCTCTACTCAGGTTTTGAGTGGCAGTTGCACGGCCTCCTGCTTAAACCTTAGAGCCCTGCATTTAGGACTCAATTTAGGGAGTGAAAGAAATCTTACCTATAAGAATATAAATAGGTGGGGAAATGCCTACACCCCACCCCTGCACAACACAGCAGCTGGAAGAACCTGGAGGACATGAGGTTGGGCAACCTAACTGAACAGGTGGTGATGCAAAGATGGAGACCAGCTAGAATGACACATTCTTTGAATAACAAGATCAAGACTGGAGTCCAACAAGTGTACTGTGGCACTATAAACTCTGGGAGACTGAGGCTGTGGATGACCTGTTTGGACGTAGTCTTTGGTGTGAACACTCAGGAATGATCGGATTTAGATTAGGAAATGGGAGGAGGAAGGTACATTACAGAAATGTAGAAAGCATGTTTGCCTACATCTGGAGGTTCTTTATGTAATGTAAGAGTGAAGTGGTGAAGTATGAGACAGGTTTGAGATTCCTGCTCAGTAACCAGATCAAGTGCTTCATCGTAGTGTATGCAACACCGGTGGAGCTTGCAAAGATGAACAATGGTCTGTAATCACATGGTTGGAGATGTAGTTTTAATACCAACAGACTTTATTTATATTTGATGATAATGTATGAAAGTGGCACTTTATTCGTGAGCAGAGGTAGATAAGTGCCAGGGGATCTAGGTTTGGAAAGTCGTGCTAAATTAAGTTTTGCTCACTGGCATTGCTACTGTTAAGAAAGAATTGTAAGATGCAGGTGAAATTATCAGGTCCGTCACTGTTTCTGGCCAACTGCAAAATAACTAAATGCTGGTGGAGGATTGTAGCTTTAGATATGCAGACAAGGAGAGCAAGAAATACTTATGTTTCGGTTTACACCATTTACAAAAGACAAAATAAAATACTCTACAATACAGAATGCAAAGAGGTCGTAATGAGCCCCAATTAAAAGACAATACAATTCATAATTCAGGAAAAAACGTGATAAAATATACAATAAATGTGTTAAAAGCGGAACATTTTCTAGCCATATGTTTAAAGGCCTCGTTGATGTACTCTGATAAGTCATTGATAAAACGGGCATCAACACAGGACAGAAAAATATGTGTAGCAGCAGTAACATGTCTGATATTATTGATTGGAAAATGTCTCATCAGCCAAAGGCATCTCAAGTCTAAAGTTTCGACAAACAAATGCAAAAAATGAATTAGATCCTCTTCCGCCATGTCATCCGATCCCTTGGTGGTAAAACATACAGGCTCATCATTGCAATGATAAGTCTTTGGGCCGCAGGGCGGATAACACTAAGCGAGAAATTCTCGCAATAGATAAGACGAGCCCTCGACAAGTGACCAACTGAGCATAGATTTTCCATGCCATTTGTTACCAAGTCGAGTTCTCGCCTTCTGGCTTTCATAGACAGTAGGCCTCATTACGAGTCAGCCGGTCCGGAAAGAACGGTGGTGGTAAATCTGCCACCACCGTTCTTTCCGGACCGGCTGATCCTACAGGTGGGAGGTGTCACTCCCGCCAGGTCTGACCTGGCGGGTTTAACACCACCCGCCTGCAAGCGGACATGGAAACACTGGCACCATTACAGCATGGTGCTGGTGTTTCCACTTCCCCATTCCCATGGAGTCCTATGGACTCCATGGGAATGGGGACTTACGGAATTCCCGGGTCACCGGGGTCGTAATGCCCCGGTAATTCTGGGAATCACGGAGGCGTAATGGTAATACGAGTCCGGTGGTAACCTGCCGTTTTTTCCGGCTCGGTTACCGCCAGACTCGTAATGAGGCCCACTAATACGGCCATCCATTAGATCACCAAAAACAATACCCCATTCCCTGCACAAAACAGAACACTTCTTATACCAGGGATAAAAAACATATGGTTCTGCGTTTACTAATTCTCCCCTCCTATTGACAATATTGGGGTTCACCACCAGGGCAGATTGCAGTTTACAAAAGTACTCTAAAAACCTGCGTTTCTGCCTGGACTCCAATATTTGGAGCCCAGACTCCAAAGCGAAGGCTAATCCTGGCATGCTGGGCGACACACCCAACAGCTTTCTCAGACAAATATGTAAGATCCGATGGAAGGAGGTGCAACACACACTACCCCAGATTTCGCTACCATACAATATTGCTGAGTAGGTCTTGGCCTCCAATACCTGGATGCCTTTATCAAATCGGAGATTTAAGGAAGTAGGCAACGGCAGAGTGGAACTTGAGGGCAGATGTTGAGACAACGGGCAGTCACAGCACATAATAGCATAGAGTAGTGGAAAACCTAGATTGTCCCTTAGACCTGGGCTGCCTTATAGTTTTTTGTACAGATTTATATGATCTTCTGTGACTTGTAGTTATTGTAGTGGAATATCTAGAATAGATAACTTGAAGTTCAGAGACCCATCCTCTGTGGACGTGATTAGGTCTGTGAGCCTGGAGGAGTGGACGGACCTACTGGATGTTGGTTCTTGCCTGATGTTCTGGACAGCTGGGTGTATGGCTCTAAAAGTGTTATGGCTTTTTCTGATAAACACTGGCACTGATGGATTGTTAACCACTGTGTTACATTATTTTACCCTTTGATGTACACTGGATTTACAGGGGGGCCTTCTGGGCCCATACTTTCCTGAGTGTATTATCACCGACTGTGATAGACTCTTTTGTTATCAGTAAACGCTTACTACACTTGATCATATTTTAGTCTCAAATGTTTTGTTTTCTTAGCAATTATAGGCCTTCCTTTGTACATACAAATTACACACTGAGGTTCATGTTCTCAACCTTTATACGCCCATGCATCACTTTTGCCCACAGTTGTTCTCGCTAACTCATGTTATTTATTGCAGGACGCACAAACATATGCGGAAGACACCGGCCTGCTTTTTATGGAAACATCAGCAAAAACCGCCATGAATGTGAATGAATTATTTTTAGCAATAGGTAAGTCAAGGTTTTGCTATGTAGCAAAAGGAAATCTGTGTTGAGTAGTCGAGTAGCATTGTCCTGAGTGGCATCTAGAGGGATTCGAAATGCGACTCCACGACAGGCAGATCTGAACAGTATTACCCAAGTTGACCTGGGCCAATTTGCCCATGACCGAATTTCTTGTTGCCGTTTTGACTGCAAATATATGTGGGGGGGAGGTTTGGGGTAATAAATAATATAGTGGGTTTGGGGTGGGGGCTGCATGGGAGTTCCTCTCGCATATATTTGCGTTCAAAATGGCAGCAAAAAACTCAGCCAAAATCGGACACAGGCAAAATAATACAAGCAATTCGTATGCATCCATTTGAACAGCATGAGTCAATTTGACAACCATTTTGGATACTTGAAGTCGTAGGCAGCCTTGGTTGAGTGTGGACCTTTTCACTCTTGAACTCAAGCACATAGGTTTCACATTTCTCCAGCATGGGGTCTGGCATGGATTCACATGCAAATAAATATTCCCCGTCGTCAGGCTGGGAATCCTTGGTAAAGAAAAAATCAGTATCAGTTTCGTTTCTGATCTGTCTTTCTTAGTAGTAACCAATCACTGATCTCTGGGTCATACTGCCCCCAGCCAATGACTGCCCTCTCCCTAAGCCCCGCCTCTGGCAGCCATCCTCAGATTTTTACCGCACGCTCAAGTGTTGGGAGTCCTCGTGCTTGGCTATCGAGTTTTTGCTGCGTTTTCGCCCTTTTTCAGGAGATTTTCTAATTTTTTTCGGTTTAATTGAGCCTCAAGCTCCACCGTTTCTACTTCCGATAACGGGGACCCGTTTCGGAATTCTTCTACGCCCCTCAAGGGTGAAGTTTTCGTCGAGTCTGCGCTTCTTGGAGGATTCCGGAAGATCTGCGGCCTACCTCAACGGACATGGCCCAGGACAAGGGAAGCTCGACGCCCGGATCCAAGCTGTTCAGGTGTTGCCCTGGATGCGGATTACAAAACGTTTTCAAGGAGGACGCGCAATCGCGATGTCTCTACTGCCTCCATGAGGACAAGACACACGTGGAGAAGGACTGTGCGTTCTGCAAGAACCTTTCGGAACGGACCAAACAAGATCATCGTTCCTGCCTCGCCGCCTGGCTGGAGAAGGGCACAGCAGGTGAGAAGGCGAAGAAAGTCTGAGCGGGCTTCTAAGTCCTGTGAGGGTGCCCCGGCGACGGGGGCCCAACAGAAGGCCAAGCACCGCGAGTCCGCGGGCACCGGGAGCGCCGAAAGGTGGGGCTCTTCGGCTGCCAGGCAGGGTGCGACTTCCCCGGCATGTTCAACCACGAGCCAGCGCTCTGGTTCGGGGAAGATGAAGTCCGAGAACCCGGGTAAGCTGCTGGAGCGGCCCCGGTCGATCTCGAAGGGGGAGCGAGGCGCTGACCCTCCCCCCAAGGCGAAGGCCCAGGACGCACCTAAGGTGGTGAGGGCTTTGATCCCGCCATCAAAAGCCTCTATCGAAGTGGTCGCTGCGACCCTGGCGAACCCGGCTGAGACTACACCAGTGGAAACGGCCTCTAGGCCCAGAGTATCCCTGCCACCGCGGAGGGAATCCTCTTTCCAGCCCATTGTTAAGACCCCTGTGAAGTCCCCGGCGGAAAAAGAGGGGGGGGGGCGGGGCGGTGGCCATTACAGACTCAGAATCAGCCTCTGAGGAGGAGCTGGTGGAAACCGAGAAGGGCCTCAACGAGAGGTTCATAGGCCTCAATGAGAGGTTCGAGAAGGGATGGTCCCCGCTAACGTGATCGAATATAGCGAGAATGGCGACGAAGAGGGCCCAGTGGAGCGGCCATCCCATCCGTCGCAGCCATTACCCGAGCCCCAGGATAGCTTGGCGGCCATTTTGTTGGCGATCCAATCCTTATGTACCGAGATAAAGACGAGATTACCACGGACCCCGACGGAGGATCCAGAACCAGGCCTGTCGGGAAACCCTCCGAACAAGCGGAGGAGAGTCCACCTTTCTCCGCCCTTTGTGCCCGCGAGGCCTGTGGACCCCTCATCCCCCTCGCCGGACCCTAGAGAGGATACGGCAACGAATACAGACGACGGTGGCGGCGATGACACAGCGGACATCCCGTCATCATCCCCCTAAGGAAGGGTTTCTTTACCAACGACGAGAGGCCGAGAGGAAGACGGTCCTCGCAGTGCCTTTGTTCGACGACATCTGGGACGAGGGGCTCGCTGTCCTCAAGAACCCTTCCACGACACCCGCCAAGAGGGACAAGTACGAGAAGAAGTACCGAGTCCCTGATGTTGCCCCCTTGTGCCTCAGGGCCCAGCCCATGCCGGATTCTGTCGTCTCGGCAGCGGCTAAGAAGAAAGCAGCGGGGGCGGCGGCTTCACCTTCCACTTCCCCGCCGGACAGCGAGGGCAAGAAGTTGGACTCCATGGGACGACGAGTCATCTCGTCGTCGGCAACGACGATTAAGGCGGCCAATGCCTTAGCGATCGTGGCCCGCTATGACAGGGAGCTCTGGTTCAAGATAGCTCCCCTGCTAGACTTCCTACCTGACAAGAGGGTGGAGGCCCTACAAATTCTGCAGGAAGGCGAGGTGGCGTCGGATCACGCCAGAACTGTGGCAACGGACATTGCCGATACCGGATTTCGCCAATTGGGCAACAGAGTTTGCCACCGACGACGAGGATGGCTCAAGGCGACAGACTTTCGCCAGGACCTCCAGACCAGAGTGTTGGAAATGTCGTTGGACGGCAACAACCTTTTTGGTAAGGCGGTGGACGAGTCTCTCCAGGCCATCAAGACTGACTCGGAGACGGCCCGGGCCCTAGGGGTACTTCAACGATGATGGCCCTTTCGGAGCTCCGGAGGCAGACAGGGTGCCTCCAAAGGATCCAGCGGTGGCTCTTCCACTTACCGCCAAGCGGCCCGCTCCTCTTCCCAGGAGGCCTACAGAGGTTGCGGCAAGCAAGGGGATCCCGCCTTTTGTCGCCAAGGAGGCCAAGGCGGCAAGGCCGCCTCCAAGCAAGACTGACCAGGCCGTGTCGTCGGGCCCCCACCGAAGCACCCCGGTGGGAGGCCGGCTGACGAAGTTCGTCAGCGTGTGGGAGTCCATCTCCACCGACCGTTGGGTGCTGGACACCCTGGCCAACGGGCACCCGCTGGAATTCCAAAAGAAGTGCCCTCGCATTCCTCCCGTGGCCAGGAAGGAGAATCACGTCCCTCAACTGCTATCAGAGGTAAGGGCGATGCTCAAGAAATGTGCCATCTAGCTCGTCCCCAGGAGGCTCTGGAGTGTACTCGAGGTACTTCCTCGTCAGAAAGAAGACAGGCGGTTGGCGCCCCATCCTGGACCTGCGTCGGTTAAACAAATGCATCAAGGCGCAGAAATTCAGGATGGTCACCCTCCAGCATATGCTGGGATAGCTGGAGGAGGGCGACTTCCTATCGTCGTTGGACCTGGAGGATGCTTACTTCCACATCCCCATTCTAAAAGGGCACAGGAAGTTTCTCAGGTTCGTGGTTCAGGGACGCCACTACCAATTCAGAGCCCTACCGTTCGGATTAAAGTCGGTACCCAGGGTTTTCACCAAGTGCCTGGCACCAGTGGCGGCGCGGCTGCGCCTGCAGGGGATCCACGTCTACTCCTACCTGGACGACTGGCTAATCCGGGCAAGGACAAGAGAACTCGCCGGCGAAAACACAGCGAGGACCGTCCGGCTGCTCACGGAACTGGGGTTCGCCATCAACTACCCCAAATCCCACCTGGTTCCTTCGTAAGTAGCACTGTTTCTGGGAGCGAAGCTCGATACAGTGGGGCAATTGGCCTCCCCGTCAGAGGAGAGGACGAAGACCATCCTGGGCAAGGTGTGGCGCCTGCTAACCGCGGACGTGGCCAGGGCGAGGTCCATCAAGTCCCTCCTCGGGATGATGTCCTCATGCATTTATCTGGTACCCCTTTGCAGACTTTGGATGCGTCCGCTACAGGAGTTCCTCGACGCCCTGCTGGTTTCAGGCGACGGGCTGCTTCGAGGACAAGATCTCTCTCGACGAGGAGTTCCGTCTGGCGATCCTATGGTGGGGTACCCGTGCTCACCTCACTACAGGCACGGACTTTCAAACCCCGGCGTTTCAGGAGACGGTGACGACGGACGCCTCTCTGGAGGGTTGGGGGGGCCCACACCGGAGATCTCCACGCAAGAGGCCTTTGGCTCCGGGAGGAGAGGTCTCTCCACATCAACATTCTGGAGCTCTGTGTAGTGTTCTGGGCGCTCAAGTCGTTCCTTCCGTCCCTCAAGGACAAAGTGGTGAGGATCTTCACCGACAACACCACCATGATGTTCTACATACGGAAGCAGGGGGGCACCAGATCCCCAGCCCTATCCAAGGAGGCCCAGGATATGTGGCACTGGGCCGTCGCCCAGGGGTTGTTTCTGGTTCCCTTCCACTTGGCAGGAATTAAAAACCGTGCCACGAGTGGGAACTACGCCAGGATCAAGTGGATCGGCTCTTCCAACGATGGGGCAAACCCCAGATCGACCTGTTCACGACAGCGACGAACTCCAAGTGCCAGAGGTTCGCCAGCAGGTTCCCGCAGCCAAGGAGCATGGGCGATGCTTTCTCGTTCTCCTGGGACGGCCTGTTCCTATACGCATTCCCTCCGTTGCCGTTGCTGCTCCGCCTCATCAACCAGCTCAAGAATTCCGGGTGCAGAATGATCCTCGTCGCACCGGCGTGGCCGAGGAAGATTTGGTTCCCGGACCTTCTGGACTTGTCAACGTCCCACCAGTCAAGCTGCCGGCGGACGCGGATCTTCTCTCTAGAGAAGGAGACGCCATTCTCTATCACGACCCAAAGTCGCTGAACTTGCAGGCCTGGCTCCTGCAGCACTAGAGTTTGGAGGGTACGATATCCCGGCTGACTGCAGAGAGGTTCTTGCAAAAGCCAGGGCGTCCTCAGCTCTTAAGTGTTACGGTCATAAGTGGAAGAGGTTCTCTGTCTGGTGCCGTGCACAGAAGATTTACCCTCTGCGGATTACGGCCCCTCCAGTACCTCCGTACCTACTGTCGCTGGCCAAAGCTGGTCTGGCTCACGCCTCCATCAAAATACATCTGGCTGCCATCTCCCGATATACCAGGACTATGGGACGGGCGTCCTTGTGTCTCATCGCCTGGTGAAGGAATTCATGAAGGGACTATTCCGATCGTTCCCGCCGGTGAAGACTCCTGCCCCGGCGTGGGAGCTTAATGTGGTGCTGACCAGGCTCATGGGGGTCCCATTCGAGCCTATGCATTCGGCGCCTTTGAAGTTCCTGTCATGGAAGACAGCGTTCCTTGTGGCCATCACCTCCGCACAACGAGTGGGAGAGATCCAGGCCCTATCTTGCAAGCCTCCATACTTGACTCTTCATGACACGAGGGTGGTGCTGAGGACGCACCCCTCCTTCATGCCCAAGGTGCCGTCGGACTTCCACCTCAACGAGCCCTTGGTGTTACCAGTTTTCTTCCCGTCGCCTTCGACGTCGGCCGAGAGGACTTTGCACTTGCTGGATGTAGCTAGAGCGCTGAAGTTCTACATGGACCGCACGAAGAGTTTTCGGAAGACGTCACAACTGTTTGTGAACTTTGGGTCTGTGAATCAAGGGAAGGCTCTCTCGAAGACTTCCATTTCCAGATGGCTCTCCGGCTGCATCATGCACTGTCACCGGTTGGCAAACCGACCGCTGCCCTGCCGTCCGAGAGCCCATTCGACCAGAGCGATCGCTGCTACCACGGCGTTCCTGTCTGGTGTGCCCCTGCTGGACATCTGCAGGGCTGCTACGTGGAGGTCGACGCACACCTTCACAAGATTCTACTGCGTTTATTGGGATTCCAGGGAGGAGTCCAGGGTCGGCCAAGCAGTGCTGCGCAACCTGTTTGCCTAAGGTGAGCCTGGTGAGGAGGTAAGAATTGCTTAATGTTGAGTTTTGGATGTAATGCTTAATGTTGAGCCTTTGCCACCTCCCGTGGTTGTGCATGTGTATACTGCTATGTATTCTTTTATTCATGAGCATGTGAATCCATGCCAGACCCCATGCTGGAGAAGGAACAAGTTACTTACCTGTAACTGTTGTTCTCCAGCATGGGTCTGGCATGGATTCACATGCGAACCCTCCCACCTACCCCTCTGCGGCTCTTCACTTGGTCATACTGCCACTTTGCGTGCTACCAAATCTGAGGATGGCTGCCAGAGGCGAGGCTTAGGGAGAGGGCAGTCATTGGCTGGGGGCAGTATGACCCAGAGATCAGTGATTGGTTACTACTAAGAAAGACATATCAGAAACGAAACTGATAATGATTTTTTCTTTACCGAGGATTCCCAGCCTGACGACGGGGAATATTCATGAGCATGTGAATCCATGCCAGACCCATGCTGGATAACAACAGTTACAGGTAAGTAACTTGTTCCTTACACATTTTGTAACACATGAAATGTTGATTAAAACTAAAAAAACATTCATATTTAACCTTAAGGTGAAGGTTATCTTTAAAAAGTTAAAATCTATAAATGTTGGTAGATGTGAGGAGTCAGGAATGATAATCGGACGCAAGTTAGACATGATTTTAGCTAAAGGCTTTTATTGAAAATAAAGAGGGTTGGGAGAAGGCCTCTAAGTCACTGCACTAGCAGAGTTTCCCTACCTAAACTCAAAACTAAGGATCTGTCGGTGTCAGCATGTCCAAAACAAAACCGTGTCCAAAGTACTATTCTGACCCTACCATTCTGAACAAATGAATTCTAAGGGGAAAAGGATAAATGTTCAAAAGAAAGGAAACATTTATACCTCTCACAAAAAGAAGTCTATAAAGTAAGTGTATCCTTGCTCCAAAGGGTTCTTCCCTTCACCTTGATTCTTTGTCACTTTCTTGGGTTCCAAATAACAACAAAAGTTATCTTCAAACTGATTCTTTCTTTTTATGTGTGGTGGGGATACCTGGTGTACTCTCCTGTCCGAATATTTGTTCCCAAGTCTCTTAAACCAACACAGCCTGCTCGTTAATTATTGTATCGTATTCACTTCCAACTTGCCTGGTGTATTTCCCTACCAGGATCTCTCTTACACATCTGCAACTGCCGGCTATACTCTCCTGCCAGGGCTTCTTGAAAACACACACTTGTAATTTGCCTGGTATACTCTCCTGCCAGTGCTTTCTGTAATCACATGCTTTTAACTGCCTGGTGTACTCACCTGCCAGTGCGGTACTCAAATGCACAAACATATAGCTGCCTGGTCTACTCTCCTGCCAGAGCTTTTCATATGTGAGCTCCTGCTCACTCTCGCACCTTTGATGGTTCTGTTTTTTAACCTTATTGGCTAATATGCTTGGTTTCTTATATATAGCATTTTAGTGTTCCTCTCATATGCTTACAACATGCATTGAAAAACTTGAGTCTCTCCTCATAGAAAACTGCTCTTTCAGCCCGTCTCTCTCCGGTTTCATAAACCGATCCTTTTCTATCTAGTTTCACTTTTTCTAATGATCTCAGTTTGGCATGGCCTCCAATAAGCCCCAGTGTTCCCTATGTCCCTTCGTGGACACAGCGGTTCTTGATGGTGCTTCTTGTTTCTTCAGCGGTCTGCTGGTGATTGTCTCCTGCTTCGCAACCATTTCTCTGCCATTTTCCTACTTCCTGAGGCTTCCGCTGCATTTGTCTGTTTTGCATCGGATTCTGGCGAGCAAATCGCTGTTATCCTACGCTGGCTAATACCCAGGAGCCTTCCGCTGGCTTCTGGCTTTCTCGCTGCGTGTCATCTGCTTCCTGCAGCGCTCTCCCTTTTAGGTTCCCAAACCAGTTGGCTACACTGACTTTCTTCCAGACGGTCCTTCGCACGGAGCAGAGCAACTGGCTCCTGCCGGCAGCCTGCATGTGTTCCTTGTTTCTGTGATTCATATGACCTGGGGACAGGTGTGCGCTCACTGCCACTAGAGCGCTGCCTATGCTCATGGATTCCCATGCTCTGCATTACTCTGCTCCTTTTCATCGTCCCAGTGTTGTGAGGATTGTGGGACTAGTAGTCTCTTCCTGAAAGCACGGTATGAATGGGTTTTAAAGGCAAACTAGGTTTGGAACAAGAGTATGTGGAATTGGAAAGTGTCTTTTCATAAATTTACAAAGCTGGTTGGATTTTGAGAGTTGGCCTTTGGAGTGTAACAAACGATGTGTACTATTCTCCATCAGTGGAAGAGGGAAGGTAGTGGAAGAGTAGGCTGTTAGGGCATGGGCAATCGGAGGTGTATCTTCAGAGAGGAAAGAGGGATACCATGTCTCATCCGATGATGCCACAACCCTCTCCCGAAATGTATTCCCCCACCCCCATGTGATCCTCCCTCATGTAACCGCCCCCAGGGTTAGGATCAGGTAGCGGCTCCCATCCCTAGCCAAATGGAGGGGGTGGGGGATTCACTGCCGGGAAAGGAGTGTGATGATACCATCAGATAATTTACAGAGCACAATGTTAAGCTTTAACAAATTCTTAAACAATAAACATTTGTGACACTGTCTTGTCCTCGGGGGACAAAACCCATCTTTTCTGTGGGTGGTAGAGCTACCAGGGAGTCATCCAGAGCCAGTCCTAATCCTGAGTTGGATGGTGGCTAACGGCCAGTCCAAACCAACCCAATGTAGATCAACCTTGTGTAAGGGCTTTGCTGGAGATTGATTGAACAAATCCCGGAAGCCTCGGAAAAGACCTGCTAGCATAAGCGGGTTACCCAATCTTCCCTGGGACAAAACCTTCCGACAGTGGAGAGAGCCCGCCAGCCGAAATGAGGAGGAAGAAATAAACCCTCCAGTAACTGTGGGAAAACCAGCCCTTCGAAGCACTGAGCCCAAGAACATTGAAGACCTACTACAAGCCCCGGTTGAGGGACAACTAAACATCAGCCGGCAACACCAGAAAACACTTGCGTCTTTGCATGGAGTGATGGGAGAGAGGTGAGAACAACCAGTTGTCCAACCAACTATCCTGCAGAAACTGGGAAGAATAGATCCCTCCACCTTCTTTGTAAACTTTGAATGGGTAGCAGAGACAGCAGGGTGGCATTGAGAACTTTATAGAAAGTACATTACCCTATTATTAACAGGAGAGGCACATCAAGCTTTCAAAGCTCTAAATGCCGACAGGAGAACCTCTTACAATGATTTAAGGGGGACATCCTCGAGAGACTGGGAAAGGACACAGAGCATTACAGCTTTTGCCTCCAGAACTTCCTTCTAGGGCAAGGAGAGATGCATACAGAACTATCATATAGGGTAGGAGATCTGCTTAATGGGTGGTTATTCAACAAAACCTATGATGAAATGAAGAACATGCTGGTGTTGGAAGAATTCATTGACTCACTTCCACCTTACTTGCAGAAAGGGATTTGGCAACTCCATAAGCCCACTTTTGAAGAAGCCATCCAGGCAGCAAATGTCCACCAACGGGCCATGAATTCCTGAGAAACAACGAACGTGCTAAGGAAACATCTGACCGTAGATCAATGTGTCTATGGGGAGAACAGAGCACCAATATCCGGCGGCCGAACCCCACTGTTGCAATTCCCACCAAGAGTAAACTCAAAACTTTTATAATGGTCAAATGAAAGAAACCGGGACTGTTCCCCAGGAGGGGTTCGTGAAATGCTACTCTTGTGGGGAAACCAGGGTGCTTCGCCAGATTGTGCCCAGAAAAACCTAAGGAGGAACCTATGGAAATTGGTGTCCTCCACACTGCCTGCAGAACCAAACCAGAGGCAGAAATGTATATCATATAGTTCTAAGAAGACTGAGACCCTAAATATCCAGTATCTCTCTTTTTACTGAGGAAGACGGGGGGGGGGGGGGGGGGGAGAGTAAGTTTGCACGGTCTGTTCTACTGGCAAAACATATTGTAAATTTCATATTCCAGTAAAGTTCCAAGGTCCCCTAGCCAAGGCCCTATTAGATTCAGGAAGCCAGAAAACAGCTATACGCTCCAATCTAATCACCTTTTAAAGAGCGGACCACTGAAAACCCTGTGTAGATGGTCTGTGTAAGCAAGGGGATATTACCCCTACCCATGTGCGATATTATCCCTACATGTCTTGGGGCAAGAAACACTGATCTCGGATTCCAAGAGGGCCGCTCTGTGGTGAACAGCACGTCCCCCAAGCTCCTGTACTAAAGCAGTGAAAGTGCATGCAAAAGCAGCGAATTAGCCCTCCCCAGGACACACAGACAACTACTGCAGGGCAACCCGGAGTGAAGTGGGCGTGGTACTCGAGCTGCCCTTCCGGCAGTGAATCCAACACGATGCAAGGTCGAACCTTCGCTCCTGTTGCAACTCCTAGTGCACCGCAACACAGACAGAAGTCCTCCCCCAGCATACAAGAGCCGCCCGGAGTTGTGAAGGACCCAGACAGGCTCGCCGGATCAGGGACCCGACCACCGCGCAGGGGGCTGGTGCGGGCCAGGAGTGGGAGACCGCGCAACCCTCCCCAGCGAACCCATCAGGCGGTGGGGGCTCCCTCGCTGCCTTCGTCTCCGCTCAAGTCACCTGCCGGGGACCGGAGACAGCACGCCTGCCAGAAAGGCGCACCCCCGCGACTCGAGCACAGCAAAGTGCACTTCCTGTCCCCGGGAGGAGTCCAGGGGCAGGCCGGGACTGCTACCACCAGGCCATCCCCAACTGAAGCAGGCCAACACACGGGTAGGGCCTCACCCAGAGCAAAGGAGGCTGGGACGCGCACAGGCACGGAAGCCACCAACGGCACCTCAATATCCCCGGAAAGACCTACCCAGGCAGCGTGACCACGAGATAGACCCTGTAGCCAGCCATCCGCCCCACAGCAACCTCCGAGGTCCACCAGGGGTGTCCCCCGTGCCGGGTCAACAGCGAAGCTGCGCCCAAATGTGATCTCGGGGGAAGGCGCCCCCATCTACCTTCTTAAAACATAGTGGGAGAGCTCCCTAGGGAGGGCCTGAACTGTGACGTTATGGACCTCCGGCGGACCCTCCTCCCGCCAGAGCACCCAGGCCCGCAGCGTGCCACTGTGGAGGACACGGAGAGGGCTGGCCAGCAAACCTACCAGGACTCCAGGCACCCCAAGTAACTGAGAAAGGGGGCCCCAAGTGACACCGGAGAGAGCCCCCCCATTTTGGGTGGGGGTGCATTGATCAGATGCCAGGTCTGCGCCAGGCCCCCGACCCCCACTGCATAGTCATTTCCCACAACCCGGAAACCCCCGGAAAGGTACACGCCGAGCGGCTCTACTCCCTGGGGCACGGAGAGAAGCGCGGAGAGCCCCTGACAGCGAAGCAACTCCCAACATACCACAACAACTGCAGTTAGGACCTGCATCCCCGGAGGGAGAGGTACGGCCGTACACTAGACTGAGGCTCGTGAGCTAACTCATCCCCAGCAGGCTCAGGAGAGCTCTGCCCCCAACCGAGACTCCCCTTCTCCCTCATTAGAAAATAGGCCTACTGCTCCGTAAATCGTAAAACTAGCGGAGCAGGGGACAACATATCCAAATCCAGGCAACTATACCCTGGCAGCGGAGAATTGATCCCCACATCCCCGAACAGGGGCCAGGGGAAGCCCTTCGGCAAGGTCAAAGACAGGGCCACAGCCAACACCCTCCACCCCCAGCGGCGTCATAGGAAGAGGCCCCCTGGGGGGCGCACCTTTTAGGAACACGGGAGTCCCCCCTGAACATTGCAGTTCACAAGGCGGCGATGCCGAGCAGCGTACCACCACCGGACGGCCCATAACAGGGGTCAACCGCGGAACGCCCACCGCTGAGATGTCCAGAAGCAGGAACAAGGACACGTTGATACCCTCCAAAATAGCAAAGAAGGTACAGGAAGGAACGCTGGCACAGGTGGTCCAGAGAAACAGATGCCATGGGGACACAGAACACCAGCGAATGGGGGGCTGAAACTGGCACGGACAATAGACAGGAAGACCAGCAAAGACCCGTGACACACTCCTCGCTCACATCCTTGCTGGGAGAAATAGTAGAGAAAATTACAGAGGCAGGCCAAAAACAGAAGGACGCCTTAAGAGAAGACCTGGCCGAAGGAATACAGGAGATCAGAAGGGACATCAATAAGATCGAGGAAAGAGTAGACCCCTACGAAAGGGCGATATAAGAACTAACTGAGAACGCACAGAAAGCAGATGTGCTCCTGGAGACCCTAGCAGTGGCAACCCATAACCTTGAGTTGAGGGCCGAAGATTTAGAAAACAGATCTAGACGGTCCAACATAAGGATCAAATACCTGCCCGAGGACATACAGGATCAAGACCTGACTCAAATTACACAATACATCTTTGGCGACCTTCTGGTGGAAGAACAGAGAGCAGAGATCTAGTTCGATAGAATACACAGATTGGGCCCGAAATGTCAGGAACTGGAGCAAGGCCGAGGGACGTCTTGGTGGTATTCCACAGCTACACCCTGAAGGAGCAGATACTGGGAAGGCCAGAAAGGCAAACCAAATCACATACAATGGTACTGAAATCAATCTCAAACTACACTAAACAAGAAGGCATATTGCCCCGGTATTGGCTCATCTGAGAAACAATCAAGTGTGCTACAGGTGGCTACATCCATTTGCGCTGAGCTTCACCTGGCAGGGGGAACACCATAAGGTAACAATGTACCAACAAACAGCAACTATAATGGGGCTCGAAGAAGATATCAGACCGCTAAACTCCTCATCACCCGGCCAAGCTGCCACACGCAAGACCTGGGAATGGACAACGGTGAAAACCAGGAAGTCGAAGAAAGGGGGGGAAATACCCCTACCCTGTAGCACCCCCTCTTCAGGCAGACCGTACCCCACAGGAACGTACGGAGGGAAAAGGACAAATGATCCGAACACATGGGTACGGTCACTAAAATTATAGCACCCCTGGGGAGGGCACACAACGCGACCAACCATGTGCGCACATGACCTTTATCAGTAGAGACCAGTTACACTAGCGGGAGGGGGAGGGGGGGCACATTGGAATGGGAAGGGGAGATTCCGTGTTGGGGGAAGCTGGATATTACTCGGGTCTAGCTCTTGTGTTAACATAACGAGGGGGGGCTGAGTGCCAGCTGGACCCACCCGGCAGAGGAATAGGGGGGAGAGAGGAGAGAGGGGGAAAAGGAGCAGACAGAACGGGACGGTGCAACTAGGGGAAGGGGTTGGCCCAGTAGGGAAGCAGTGGGGGAAGGAGAGGGCACAACAGGGAAACCCAGACTCGCCCATCCAGACAACGAAAACCAAAGGAGACCGACCATGGGCAAACCAAACCACCTAAAGATGTTATCGCTAAACATTAAGGGGCTTAACACCCCAATCAAAAGGAAAAAGTGGAAAGATACCTCAAAAGCAAGAAACCCATATACAGACGCTGGATACCCACAGGGTCAAAATATGGCATACAGTAGAATATTCCAAGCCACACAACCCTATAAGACAAGGGGGGGTGGGTACTCATAGCATAGAGAGACGGGCTTGACTTGCTGGTCAAGGGGATCGACAAGGACGGCCAGGGCAGATACCTCAGTCATTCCAGAGGGAAGAGGGGAGAGCTACACGGTAGCGACCCTCTACGCACCAAACACAGGCCAAATCCCATACATAAAGAATGCAGTTACTCTTCTAGAAAGGTTCACGAAATTCCCCATCATTTTGACGGCAGACTTTAATATTGCATGGGACCCCATTAAGGATAGGACCACAAAGCCGCAGGGCCCTCCGCTACTGCCCACCGGGGACCTTAAAAAGAAAATACTAGACCTGCCGCTGGTGGACACATGGAGACAATTGAAGGGGGACATGGAAGGATATACCTTTTTATTCTCTAAACCTGTACACACATGTAGTTACGTCATTGAGGGTGCGTAAGTCATCCACTAGTCTTGTCCGCTCATCCATGCTGTCTCCTCCCGCTCCCTCTGTATGTATCCCGTGTTCCCAACCTACCCGCTTGTCTGCACTGTTTCCCGTGGGCTGGGGCTGACAAGGTTCCCTCCTCTCGTCCCCACTGTTCCGTCCGTTGTTGTCGGACCCCGAGCCCATGTTGCTACAAAAGTCATCTGCGAAGCTCGTTCTCCTGGTTGTCATGTCAGTGTTAGGTTTCAGGCTAATGTCGATATCCCCCAAGTTATATCTGCGGCCTCCCCCCCCGTGGCCCCTAGACCTGTTCTGTCCCTTTGTTGTGCTCCTGTCCCGTGACCTCATGCTATCTGGCTCTGCGTGTCTGCCCTCCCGAAGTCTGCCCCTGTCTGTTATCCATTGTCTTTACTGCCCTTATTGCTCGCTCGTCCTCCTCCTTGCACGCACGTTACCTTGCCAATCTGTCCACCTGCAACTTCCTCTGTTCCCTCTCAAGCAACTTGCATTTTTCCTGCTCTGTGACTTCCCTCCGCCTCTCTATCTCTTCCACTTCCCTTATCCTTCTGTCCCGTTGCTCCGTTCCTCTTTTCCTCTCTGCGATCCCTTTCGATCTCCTCTGCCCTTTCTCTCTGCACCTGTTTCTTCTCCTCCTCCCTCCTTCTTACCTTGTCCTCGGTCTTTAGTTTCTCCTGTCTTTTCTTCTCCCTTCTGTCCGCTTCCTCCATTATTCCTGCCCAATCCGATGCTTTACCGCTCCCCTTCAAAGCTTCCATTGCTTTATCTGCCCCCACCTTCTCCCCATATGTCTTCCCTTCTAATTTCAAGAGCATCTGTCCTCCTATCTATTCATTTGTGGCTATGCTCCCTGGCCCCTCCTTCACGCCCTTCTGCTCCTCGCTGCTCGTCTCTTGTTCGCTGGCTGGCCTCCTGTGTCTTTCTGCCCCTCTTACTTGGTGTATGGTGGTGCTTATAGTTCAGATTTGAGTACCCCTCTGCTGCTCTGAACTCCTGCTTTAGGTACATCCCTTGCTCGTCATCGGAAACTACGCTTGGAGGGATGTGTGGGGGACCGGAAGGAGAAGCCCCATGCTCCTGCACCTCCCACTGGGTCAGGTTCTACTGATGCCTCGCTGCATCACCATCACCATCGCCCGCAACACATCCCGTTACTGACGAATACATAAACCCCACAGCTATCTTCCCGCCTCCAGGCAGAGTATACCAATATTCTCTTGTAATCGAACTGTACGCGCTGCGTCGCCTAGCATGCAAAACGTCTCACTCAAGGAGAATTAACCAGTCGACTCACCTTCCGCAATCTAAGCCATCTCCCTTCCTAAACCTTACGGGGAGACGGTCATCTATGACCCGAGCTAAAATGCCCATCCCTCAGGAAATCCACTATTTACATAACATCCGTCATCCGTGCCTTCGAGTCAATAGTCTAGGTTATTCACCAGAACCGTTTACCTCTAAACTCTAATGTGCCCTAAACATAGAAAAAGGACATCTACCTCTGCTCCTTTCCCTACTAACTTTGACAATGCTAGACAATACTTTGGCAATTCTCAACGATACTAAATAATACTCCTCAATACCCTCCCTCACACCCACATTTGCCGTTTGACTGGGCCAATACTTGCGCTCTGTCGTCTGTTGGCGCTGCTCGGCTGCCGTGTCCTCGAGAAAATGCCCCCGTCCTGGTCTGCCTGGACTCATCGCTGACTTTGGGCTGGACATTTTCCAAGCTGGCTCCTGATGGCCTTTCCACAGGTACGTGTTCCCTGTCGTCTTAAAATATGTGAGGGTCCTGCAGGCTCTCGGGTTCCGTGGCGGAGGAGATGATATTGTGCTGGACTGGAAGAGATGATCTTGTGCTGTGCGGAAGCAGCCAACCTTCAGCTCTGCTACCAACTTGTTGGGACAAACTCACAGGTATGCCAGAGCGATGCTGGAAGTCTGCGGACATGAAGAGCCCAACTCCCTCCCCTGGTATACACGGAGGACTCAGTCAATGGCAAGTTCAAACTGCGGTTTATTACAAATAAAACCAAAAGGGACTGATACAAAAACACAGGTGGATTCCAGTATTTATCAGTCTCCTGGCTCGCAGGCCAGTTACTCTTAAATGACGCCATTACTCTGTCATCACTTGGGTCCTTCTGCAAAAAGGGCAATTGGCCATCGGGAGTCTAATAACCTATATGGTCACCTGTACGTGTTATTCTACTGGCTCTTACATGTCAGATGGCCGGCCTGTCCCATCCCCAATTCACTATCTATTACATTGTTGCAGAGTTGTGGGCTTACCGTTGGTTCTTGTCTGTTGCCCTCCACGCCTGGGATACTAAACTTTCTGTCCAGCCTGAATCGGCTCAGCTCACCTCCTGCTCAGTGATTTGAGACCTGCTGACATTTTCCTAAACCTTATAATGCGGTTTCTACACTGTCCATGTTATACTACATTCCCAATGGGTTAGCTATACTTTGTTCAATCAGGTTCCATGTGCACTCTGTATGTCCACACGACTATTGGCATTAAGCATTGGCAAGCTTGCTCAGGATCTCTTGTGCCTTGTAGTTCTGTGTTACTGCATTTGGCTAATGACAAAATAGTAAAAGCAATGACAGTATGTATATGTACCTGTCCTCTAACTATAGAACTGTGCACTCATGTTCTTCTTGTTTGTTTGTGTGGTGCGGACTGCCCATGTGCTTCATGTCTAACGCTACTACGTTGTGGTGTCACTAGTGATGTCAGCACCGTTGATTCTCGGTGTTTAGTCGAGGCTGTCCATATAGATGACTCTGACCACTGTCTGACAGGGTACCTCTCCGTGCATTTGTCAATCATTGATGCATTTGGGATTCGTCCGAATGGGTGGTTGCTGGCTTTTCTGGACTTCTGACTTGTCATGAACTTGATTGGACGGAGGGATGGCCTAACTATTTCACTGTATTTCTCCTCTAAACCAATCACTATCCTCTGGGTCATGCTGCCAGCGTTCACTGACAGTCCTCTCCCTAAGCCCTGCCACTGGCAGCCATCTTCAGCTTTTTACTGCACGCTTCAGTGTTGGGAGTCCTCGAGATGCTCTGTTATTTAGACGTTTTCTTTGCAGAAAAGTTACATTTTTGTTTCCACCAGAGTCCGTGTCCTCTTTCCTTATTGGCCAGCAATGGGGATCCGTTGTCGGAGAAGTTTTCCGCCCCTCACGGGCGAGGATTCACCAAAGTTTCTGGAAGGCCGCCTTGGAACTACTTCACGTCCTCCGACCATGATGGAGGAGAAAAAGTAGGGAAGGACCCTCTTTAGGCCCTGCACCAAATGCGGGCTACGAAACGTCCTTGTAGATGCTTGTCCTCTACAACGGGCCTCATTACAAGTTTGCCGTTCCGGTAACTATGGTACCAGTAAGCTTGCTGGTACCGTAGTTACTGGACCGGCAAACTACGAGTTCTGCTCGCAGGTGCCTTTTCACCCACCAGGTCGGACCTCTCGGAGGATGGCATAGTGGCAACGTGCTCGCCTTGGAAACGAGGCGACATGGAGCAACACAGGTTCGAACCCCCAGGTCCGCGCTTATTCTGAATGGTGCCGGTGCATCCGACCTCCCCATTCCCATTGAGCCCTGTATGACTCAATGGGAATGGGGAGTAAATGTTTCCGGCCCCTGGTTATGGGGAAGTACACGGTCCGCCATGGTTGTATTGGCCCTGTATTTCCCCATTGCCAGAGACCGGAAAAATTTGCAAGTTTGGCGGCAGCCTGCTGGTTTTACTGGCAAGGCTACCGCCAAACTTGTAATGAGGCCCAATGTCTCTACTGCCCCACCTAGACCACAAGGAGGTAGAGTGCAAGATATGTGCGGGCTTCTCGAAGATAATGAAGGACAGGCATAGCAGGCTGGTAGCATGGCTCAATTCAAACCAGGCCCGTGCTCTGTGCAGAGTCATGCCTCACCCAGGACCGGCCAGTCCGATTAACGGTCTCCCTCTAGGAGGAGATCCTAAGTCCTTTGAGGTCGCCCCATCCGTGGGGGTCCAAGATAAGGCCAAGAGCCGCAAGTCTGATTCCACCGGGTTCGCCGCTGATGCTGGTCCCAGGCTGGATAGGCCGCGATCAATATCGTCTTCAGCCTCGTAGCCAGCCTGCCATCAAGCTCCTCCTCAAAGAGGAAGTAGTCGACCCTGGCCATGTGAAGGGAGAAATCAGATGAGCCTATGCCAGAGGAAGAGAAGAACGCTGCGCCGCCCAAGCTGGCTCTACTGGCTCACCCAAAATCCTCGTCGACCACTTCGACACCTACTGTGATGACCACAGCAGCAGTAGGTGCGATCCTACGAGGGTAGCTCCTATGCCCAAAGGGTATCCCTGCCTCCAAAGCATGACACGGCCGCAGAGGCAGCAGCACAGGCTGCAGGTGCCCTGGAGAGGGTATGGGGGAGATCACAGGCCAAGATCCTAGTTCAACACCCTCAGGGAGGAAAAAAGGCCGGGGAGCGAGGAGGCCCCAAAACAGCCCTCCAGGGTTGAAGTTCAACCAATAAACCTCTCGTTCACGAACGACAACCAAGAGTCCATCCATACGGTCCACAAGGATGGCGACGACGGTGGTGCAGAGCCTAGCGATCCATTGTTCCCTTCGCAACCAAGGGACATAGCCATGGACATCCTGTCGACTCTCCACACCCTGGTGATGGAGATCCAGCAGAGGTTGCCTCCAGCACCGTCACCGGCGGTGCCGCAGGCCCCTGACCAGCCTCCGCGAAAGAAGAGAAAGAGTAATCCGATGCTTCCACATCAGCCTCCTACACCACGTGGGGTGCCAACTCCCCTAGCAGACCCTGACACAGACTCTGGTACAGACACGGCCGCGACAGCTACAGGAACCGGCGAAGATGAGGACTTTGCTGTGGCAGACGATGAATCACTACACCTAGACACCCCTCCTAGAGTCTCTCCACCTGACGAGGTGGGATCATTCCACTCAGATTTTTGGTGCCTCTGAGCTATTGCAGCTTGTGCCTGAGGAAACCAGGAAAGAGGGCTTCTTGTTTCAGCGACAAGAGTCCAAGAGGAAGACTATCATGGTTTTGCCCTTTCTGGATGACATTTGGGACGAAGGCCTAGACCTCATGAAGAATGCATGCACAGCTGCAACCAAGCAGGACAGGTTGGATAAGTAATTCTAGGATGCCCGACTCCGTGCCCAAGTGCTTGAGGTCGCAAAGCATTGTCAGTCTCGGTAGTGTCTGCCGCAAGGAAACGCTCGGCTAACCCTGCTTCGTCATCTGTCCCACCAGACAGCGAGGGGAAGATGTACTCCATGGGAAAGAGAGTCATTTACAACGCTGCATCCACGATCAAGGCGGCTAATGCTCTGGCCATCTTGGCCCGATAGGACCGGGAGCTTTGGTACAAGCTGAGCCCGATCCTGGAATTCATCCCCGACTACAAGAAGATGGAAGCCCTCGCCGTCTTTCAAAAAGTGGAGATGGCGTCGGACCATGCCATTATGGTGGCAGTGGACATTGCCGACACAGGTTTCTGGCAGATGGGAAACAGAGTCTGCCTTCATGGGCAAGGCTGGATGAAGGCTTCAACTTTCAGGCCGGACGTTCAGGCAAAGGTGCTGGACAGGCCCTTAGACAGAAAAAATCTGTTCGGGAATGTGGTGGACGAATCCCTTCAAGCCATGAAGATGGATACAGAGACGGCCCGTTCCCTTGGCACTCAACAGCACAGCTGGTCTTCTTTTCGCTCCTCCAGGGGTAAATCGAGCAGATCAGCAAAGGGATTCTCCTCATCATACAGACAGCCTCCCCAATCCTCCACGCAGGAAGCCTACAGAGGTCGCTCCCAGGCCTACTGTAGCGGAAGTCAGCATCTCTGTCACCTGCGGGGAAGGGCACCAGTGCCCAAACAGGCCTGAACTGGCCAAGAAGTTGGACCCCCACCCATGCACCCCGGTAAGAGGCCGGCTAACTAGGTAAGTCAGCGAGTGGAGGAAGGTCACCTCTGACAGATGGGTGCTGAACGCTCTCGCCCAAGGACGCACCCTGGAGTTCCAATGCAGGTGCCCTCATATCCCACTGGTTTCTCACCAGGAGCTCCACATCCCTCCGCTCCTGGAAGAAGTGTGAGCCATGTTACGGAAAAGGGTGATGGAGCTCTTTCCCCAACGTCTCCAGGGCTCCGCAGTCTATTCCAGATACTTTCTGGTAAGAAAGAAGACGGAGGATTGGAGGCTCATCCTGGACCTGTGCTGCCTGAACAAGTACATGAAGTCCCAGAAATTCAGCATGGTCATGTTGCAGCACGTGCTTGGCCAACGGGAGGAAGGGGACTTCCTGACGCCGTTGGACCTAGAAGACGCGTACTTCCACATCCCCATCCACAGGAAACATCAAAAGTTCCTACGGTTCATGGTGCAAGGCCATCGCTACCAGTTCAAGGTCCTTACATTCGGCTTAAAATTGGCCTCAAGAGTGTTCACGAAATGCCTGGCCCCGGTGGCGGCCCATACATGCCCGCTCACGGGAGCTGGCCAACGAGCACACAAAGGAGATTGTCCTACTACTGACAGAGCTGGGATTCTCCGTAAACTATCCCAAGTCCTGCTTGACGCCATCTCAGAACAGGCTGTTGCTCGGCTCCAGACTCAACGCAATGACTAACCTGGCTTCGCCCTCAGAGGAGAGACTAGCAGCCATTCAAGGGAAGGTGCAACGTATGTTGTCGGAGAAGACGTCCGCGGGGCAGGCCATCAAGGCATTGCTGGACATGTCATCATCATGCATCTACCTCGACCGACTTTGCAGGTTGCTGATACGACCCCTACAGCAATTCTTGGATGCACGTTGGATACAAGTGCCTGGGAGTTTTACAGATAAGATCCCTCAACGAGTAGTTCCAGTGGGCGATAGTATGGTGGGGGGTGCGCTCCCACATCGCCCTGGGGACAGGATTTCAGACCCTGCCGTACCAGGAGACGGTCACCACGGACGGCTCTCTGGGAGGTTGGGGGGGGCTCATGACGTCTACATGCCAGAGGTCTGTGGCTTCCGGAGGAAAAGCATCTGCACATATTCCTGGAGCTACAGGCAGTGTTCTGGGCCCTCAGGTCTCTCCTGCTGCTGCAGACTGGCAAGGTGGTGAGGATTTTCAGACAACACCACCATGTTCTACATCAGGAAGCAGGGGGGGGACTAATTCTCCAGCGCAATGAGCCATCGGCCAGGTGATGTTCCCTTGTCCCTCTCCACCTGGCAGGTATCAAGAACACCATTGCAGACTCTCTCAGCAGGGAACTGTGCTCCTGCCACGAGTGGAAACTTCAACAGGATCAGGTGGAAGCCTGTTCTTCAAATGGAGAAGACCCCTGATCGATCTTTGCCACGGCAGCTAACTTCAAATGCCAGGAGTTTGCCAGCAGATTCCACTACTGAGGAGTTTGGGAGAGGCGTTCTCCTTCCCGTGGGAAGGTCTGTTCCTGCACGCATTTCCCCTGCTAGGCGTCATCAACACACTCAAGACAGTTTCGATACAAGATACCAAATCTGCCTCGGCCACACCGGAGAGATGAGTATCTGAACCTACTCAGCCTGTCAGTCAAGTTGCCAGTACTTCTGGATCTGCTCGTCAGAGAGGGAGGCACAAGCCTTCACCACAACCTAGGAAGGCTGAACCTGAAGGCATGGCTCCTGCAGCCTTAGAGTTTGGAAGCTGAGTTGCCAGCATGCTGCAGGGAAGTCCTCGCCAAAGCCAGGGCGTTGTCAGTGCTACGGCCATAAGTGTAAGCGTTTTGCTGCGTGGTGCCAGTCACAGAAGATTACCTCCCTGAGGGTCACGCTCCACAGATCCTTCCATACTTGCTGTCTTTGGCAAAAGCTGGACTGACTCACGCATCCATCAAGGTACACCTGGCGGCCATTTCACGCTACACCAGATCCCCAGGAAGATCCTCGCTGTGGTCCCACAGACTCATCAAGGAGTTCCTCAACAGGCTTTTTCTTTATTTCCCGCCGGTGAAGGCTCCTGCCCCGACATGGGAACTCGACATGGTTCTGAAAAGGTTCATGGGGGCACCCTTCGAACCTATGCATCAAGCCCCACTCAAGTTTCTCGCATGGAAAACGGCTTTCCTCGTGGCTATCACCTCTGCTAGACATGTGGGTGAGATCCAGGCCCTGTCCTGGAAGGAGCCATATCTGACTTCCACAAACCGAGGATGGTGTTGCAGACGCACCCCTCGTTCATGCCGAAGGTTCAGTCGGAATTCCACTTCAACAAGTCTTTTGTGTTACCTTTTTTCTTCCCGAAAACTTAATTACCGGGGAAGAGGACCTTGCATTCACTGGATGTTTCTCATGCCTTGAAGTTTAACATGGCACACACAATGTTTTTTCGGAAGGCTTCGCAATTGTTTGTGAACTTTGTACCTTTGACTAATGGGAAGGCCTTGTCCAAAGTTTCCATCTCAAGATGGCTTTCCGGCTGCATCATGCACTGTCATCAGCTGGCTAACTGGCCTCTGTGATGCTGCCTGATAGCCCACTCCACCAGAGCAATCGCTACGACGACAGCATTCCTTTCTGTTGTGCCCCTTCTCGACATCTGCAGGGCTGCGACGTGGAGGTCCATGCATACCGTCACGTGGTTCTACTGCGTTGACAGGGATTCCAGGGATGAGTCCAGAGTCGGCCAGGCAGTGCTATGCAACATGTTCGCCTAAGGTAAGTCTGTTCCAGGGGTAAGTGTTGATTACGTCTATTGAGCCTTGCCACCTCCCATGGTGTGTAATGTGTACTGTTGTTTATTTGTTATTCATGATCATGTGAATCTATGCCAGATCCCATTATGAAGCAACCAGTTCCTTAACTGTAACTATTGTTCTCCAGCATGGGTCTGGCATGGATTCACATGCAAACCCTCCCCCGACCCCTCTGCGGCTCTTTTTGGTCATACTGCCACCTTACGTGCTTTCCAAATCTGAAGATGGCTGCGAGAGGCGAGGTTTAGGGAGAGGACTGTCATTGGATGTGGGCAGTATGACCAAGAGGACAGTGATTGGTTTAGATGTGTAATACAGTGTTAAAGTGAAACTGTTTTTTCTTTTTACCGAGCATTCACAGCCTGACGATAATGTTCATGAGCATGTGAATCCATGCCAGACCCTTGATTGAGAACAATAGTTACATGTAAGTAACTTGTTCCTTCCTCTACCTCTTAGGCCTCATGGCCTCCTGTATTTTTCTAGTGCCAGCGGCCAGGCTGCAAATGAGATCCCTAGAGTGGCTCCTAATGGGTCAGTGGTCACAGCACCTTGGGGCTCTGTCGGATCCCCTTAAGGAATCCAGACCAAGTGGTCAGCAACCTCATCTGGTGGGCAGACCACAGCAATCTCATGGTGGGGGAAGCCTTCTGGCTTCATTGGACACAGGCCCGAGTGGTCACGGTTGCGTCTCTGAAGGGTTGGGGTGCTCACTGCGAGGACTTGCAGGTGAATGGCCTGTAGTCTGCAACAGAAGCCAGGTGGTACATTAGGCTCGAGTTTTGAGCCATCGGGTTAGCCCTGTGGGCGTTCGCTCCATCTTTGGAGGGGAAGCATGTCCTGATCCTGACGAACACAGTGCCCATGCCTGAACAAGCAGGGTAGTGTGCATCCCTCCCCTCTGCAGAGAGGCGATGCAGCTGTGGTTCTGGCTATTGGAGAACCGTATTTCAGTCTTGACAGTTCCTCTGGCGGGGACGGAGAACAGTTTGGCAGATGCACTGAGGAGCCAGAGCATGGTGTCACATGAGTGGGAAGTGTGCCAGAAGTTCTAGAGGAGGTCTTCTCTTCCTGGGGTGCCCCATCGGTGGACCGGTTTGCCACAGACTCCAAAAGCAAGTACAGACAGTTTTGCTCGAGGGAATTCCCAGCGAAGTGCACGCTAGGGGTAGCATTTCTGGTGGATTGGAACTTCACTCTCCACTATGCCTTCCCTCCGATTCCCATCATGCCTTGGATTCTCAGGAGGCTCAGGACGTTTCGAGCAACCATGATCCTGATCGCCCCGTACTGGGCAAGGACGACGTGGTACTCAGACCTTCTGGATCTAGCCAGCTGCCCACCTCTTCGGTTGCCTCGACGGCCGGATCTCATAACCCAGTAGGAAGGCCGGGTGTTTCACCCGAGTCCAGAGTCCCTCAGTCTACTTGCATGGCTCTTGAGAGGATGAGATATGACTAGAACCTCTATGAGGAAGTGCTCGAGGTATCACTGACTGCACGCAGACCATCTACAACATCTTTGTACGCGTGCAGGTTGGGAAGATTTGAAGTGTGGCACAGGAAACGCTAAATTGACCCGATCTCTTGCCCCACCACTACAGGGGTGGAGTTCCTTCCGTCACTGGCCTCAGCAGGCCTTCAGGTCACCACAGTCAAAGGATATTTGGCGGCCTTGTCTGTGTTTATTTAAGAGATCCCTGGATCAAGGTTCATGTTTTTTTGATCCCGGTGATGGCACAATTTCTGAAGGGCCTTGTAAATTAGTTTCTCCCAACTCGCTTTGTTGTCCCAGGTTGGGATCTTAATCTGGTTTTGACATTTCTGATGGCGGCTCCTTTCGAGCCTATGCACACTTGTTCCTTGCGGCTACTCTTTAAAGACAGCTTTCTTAGTGGCGAGAAAATCCGCTAGGCGGGTTAGTGAATTGCAAGCCTTATGCTTCAAACCGCTTTTTCTGCATTCGTTTTTTGGAGAAAGTCTTACTCAAAGTAAGACCTAGATTTCTTCCGAAGGTAGTTCCCGAGTTCCATCTGTTGCACTCTGTAGACCTTCCAGTCTTCTACTCACCACCGCACCCTTATAAGGAAGAGGAGCATTTCCATCGGCTGTATCCCAAAGGGCCCTAAATTTCGACATTGCAAGGACATCTGAATTCCCGAAAACTGACCAACTTTTCTTAGCCTTTTCTTTTGCCCATAAAGGCTTGGCAGTAATGAAATAAGCATCCTGCTGGATAATTTTCTGCATAGCAGTGTTACCAGTCTGCAGACAGAGAGCTGCTGTCTGGCATCAGGTCACACTCGATTAGAGGGGTCTCTAAATCGACTACCCTCCAAAGGGGGATCACGTTTAGGGATATTTGTTGTGCGGCAACCTAGTCATCACTTCACTGGGCACCACAATTTAGATGTTGCCCGCGTAGCTGATGCACGATTTGGCAGGACGGTGCTGCAATATCTGCTAGTATAACTTTCTGCCCGCCTCCTCTGCCCTACTGCTTTGGAAGTCTATGAGATGAGGAATCTGCGGGAGAAAGGCAATCTATTGAAGGAGAAATTACTTAACGTAATGTTCTTTCTATGGATCCTTCTCCCGCAGATTCCTCATCTCCCCTCCTGTCCATCCCCGCTCAGAAAGTTGACTGTTGGTGTGCATCTCTTCTTGGGTTGAGGCTTGGTGATTGTTCTTGGATGACCATTTTCTGTCTTTCATGTTGCATGTGTGCTAAATAAAAATAATCTTTTCTTCCTTTGGAAGTTTGTTGTTTTAAGCTCTGATGGGCTAATTAGCCTGTTATTCTCTCTATTTTCCAATGCAGTGTGGCGTGCTTGGGGGAAAGGGACTGAGGTGTGGGGCATAGTGAAGTGGTATATATACAACGCCTGACATCATATCCGGGCCCGGCGATTGAGCACTGTGCAAGACTGATCGATGGTCCCCTACACCCCCTGTCGAAAATGTTCCAAAGCAGCAGAGCTGGATGAGTATATCTATCAGATGAGGAATCTGCGGGAGAAGAATCCATAGAAAGAACATTGCGGTAAGTAATTTCTCCTTCTCGAAGAATTCCACGATCACCATAGCAGCTTTTTTTTCCAAGCCCTCATCAGCGACAGAGGTGGCATTACACTCTACCTCAAGCGAGTGTTGAAATACTACATTGACAGGATGCAGTCCTTTAGGAAATCAATGCAACTTTTCGTAGCGTATGGCCCGACGAATAAAGGCAATGCTCTATCCAAACAAAGCATAGCAAGGTGGTGTGGTGGGGAAGTCCCTCCAGGCTCCCCATATGCACATTCGAGAGCTGCAGCAGCTTTGGAGGCATGGTGGTTGGGGGTCCCGATCGGAGACATCTGCCAAGCGGCCACCCGATCAGTACTGCATACTTTCACGAGGCACTACTGCCTGGAGAAGCAGCATGCCGAAGAAGTGCCGACAGGGAGAGCAGTCCTATAGCGCCTGTTTCAATAAGGTTCGATCCTATGGATTTGTAATTGGTTATTTATAGCAAGCTTATTACCCAGAGGTTTCTAAGCGTGGACCCAGTGATAGAACCAGTGTTGCTCCGTGTCGTCTTGCTTCCAAGGCGAGTGCGTTGCCCCTGAGCTATCCTCCCATAAGGTGTGCTGTGTGGGTTTTACCTGTGTGGCCCTCCAGTGTCGATATACTGCTACATAGTCTATTCACAGCATGTGAATCTTTGAAAGATCCACTGCTGAAGAAGAATTTTTCTTACCTGTAACTCCTGTTCTCTAGCATTGGTATCTTTCATAGATTCACATGCACCCTCCTTCCACCGCGTCAGGTAAAACCACTCGCACCCCAGGGACATCTGGTACCACGTGGTCAGAATCTGAGAGGAAGAGGAGGTTATAGTCTAGGGCTACTCGAGGTCCCATAGGTGCGGACCAAAAACACCCATAACCAGACTTTTAGGCTACAAAATGGTAGGTTCATCTTGCCTATGACAATGGGAATCGCAAAGTAACTGAGGATTCCCAGCCTGACGACAGGGAATATTCACAGCCTGTGGATCTATGAAAGATACCAATGCTGGAGAACAGAAGGTACAGGTAAGAAACATTCTCCATTTCACTTGTTCCGCCACCGAGTTGGAAACCCTCCAGAGAGTTGAAACAATGCAGGCTGCACAAAGAGGAGAAATGAGAGGGTGGCCAGAGAAATACAGCAGACCTGCACAGCAGTCAAAACGCCAACACAAAGCCACAAGCTGAAGAAAAGGGAGAGAGCGCGAGTCACAGGAGAAGCTGGACCAACTATCTGACCGCCTAAACCACCAGGGTTGGTCATAGGAGAAGAAACCCTTTGCTCCAAGATATTAATACCTAAATCCCTCAAAGCAGGAGAATGAACTACCATTTTGAACTGGGTACGCCGACATGGTCAATACACTGTGAGCCCGCACATAGAAAACATTCAGGGCTTAGACCCCGTCTTAAAGGATTATGGCACACATACAGATCCTGGGGAGGGGAGGAAAGGGAACCAATCCCCAAGCATGTGCTAAAGACAGAACTGGGCAGATGTGGGTTTTACCAGGTGAGGTCAAAAGTGGAGGTGGAGGACGACCAAGAGATCTGCATAATGCATGTACAGGTAAGTAAGAGGCATGGGAGGTCTGGAGGCCGCGTAAACATTTGGGTTTGCACAATAATGGATAAAGCAGGCATATTAAAAAGAGTTGTTCATAGCAGTGAACAGACGTCTTTCTACTATGTCTATGCTTAACGTACCCTGCATATTCGTACAGGGGCAAATGCTGGCATGTTGAGGCAAAGCCATCAGAAGTATATTCTTCCATGGGCAAAAGTCAAAGTCTTTCATTAGACATTAGATAGAGATCAAAACCCGTAAGAAGAATTGTAGGATGTGGGCAGACGTCGTTGAATAGTTGAAGCCTATGATAAAGTCTGTAAACTGCAGATTGCTGAGAGATCTGCCATGGTAATGGGAATATGCTTTTCCAATGAAAGTCTACAACAAAAAGTGTTTTTTCTAACTTTTTCCATTAAATTTACAAAAACATATGTTTAATTACTGCAACCAACGATGTTCATATTCCTTCAATCTTTTTTTTAATTTAAGCACAATCAAATGCACAATAGCAAGAAATGTAGATTGTCAAAAGTGCATGTTTTTTAAAATCACTTCTTCACACAATCCTGAACTTCTATAACACAGAACAGTACCATGAAGCTAAAAAATAAACATTTCACTGATCTGCTTGATCATTCACAGGAAGGTGAAGGGAGCAAGGTTAAAGAAATCCTAGTTAAGTGAATAAAAGAGGGTTAATAAACAAAGAAATGCATGCCGGAAGAGGAAACTAACTGCAAGTGAAAACCCTACAAATATGTGAATGTATTGGCAGCAAGTTAATGGAAACCCCAGAAAGGATAAGATATCAAGAAGATACATAATCAAACAAAGTAAATGTCCCAAGTCTGTGTGAGGGCCGAGAACCCATATGTACAAAAAGCCCTGGCAGGAGAGTAGACCAGGCAATTACAAGTGTGTGAGTACAAGAAGCCCTGGCAGGAGAATATACCAGGCAGTTACAAGAAATGTGCAGAAGTTAAAGGGTCCTGTGATGGAATAGCAGGACTAGAAAAGGATTGTGTGTATACCAGGTGTCCTGAAAAGACAAAAGTACAAAACCAGATAGTTTTGTGTCAGTGTTGTTGCTGGTCAAGCAAGACACAAGATACTCGTGAAAATATCAGAAGTTGAAGAGAAATCTAGAGGAAGGGAGCCACCAGCTGGAGCAAGGGTCTTTTATCCTTTTAGAATTTTTGTTTTGGAGCTATTTGTTCTTCATTTTGAACACTTTTCTAAACCACCCAAGGCTAAAGAAGTTTCCATCTTCACCTTAGAGTTTAGTTTTTAGTGTGAGGGTCAGAATAGAACAGTTTTTTTTGTTTTGGGCATTCTGACACAGAGCCCTAGTTTTTGTGCTTTAGGTGGGGAAATTCCTCTTAGAGCAGAGTCAGAGAGTTATTTTCCCAACCCCTTTTATTTTCAATAAGTCTTTAACCAAAATCATGGCACACGTGTCTTATCATTCCTGACTCCTCACACCACCTACCATGTTAATTCTGGCTGTGGGCTCCATTCAAATTTGCATAATTTAACTACTCACAAACGTGAGGTTGTCTGTTATGAATGTACATTCTAAACATCTGTTGTGCAGGAACCCAAAAGTAACAAGGATTGATCTGAGCCAGAAAAGACAAACTGCCAGGTGTTTTTTAGGAGTACAGAGTCCCAGACTGATACTCTGTGCAAAAGAAAAATGGTGTTCAGTAATGCTCCAAAAAGTGGACTGTAGTGATAGTAATCTAGTCAAAGCAGAACAATAAACGTGAAACCGTCAGGCTTATATGAGAGTCAGGAATTAAACTCTGACATAAGTGAGTCATGTATCTGGTTAAAGACTTTTATCTTTCTATCTCTATTTGTAAAAGTGAACATTTGTGGGTTTGTGGCTTGGCAAAGCGTTGTTGTTTATACAATTCCACAGTTTCACCAATCTGCACCAAATTTTACATAGTTACGTGTTAGGACTTGTGCTGAAATCCAGCCAAAGGGGTGTGCTGTCCACATGTCATGTAGCCAGTAATGTCATCATGTTACCTGTTGGGACCAATGCAAAATGTGGTGCAGATTGGTGAAACGGTATGGAATTGTATTAGGAACAACGCTTCACCAAGCCACAAACAACCCACAAATGTTTCCTTTTATATATATATAGATAGTATAACCAATAAGGTTTTTTTACATACACATCGAACAACAAATAAGAATGGGACATCAAATAAGGAAATAAGTGAAGTTATGATATTAATATAACTAAAACATTTTTTTTTTAAATCCAGTGTTTGGTTAAGTGGTAAATTAATCCTAGATCATTTCCATGAAAAAAGTCTGTTCTTTTCAGTTGGTGAAGAGGTCAGGCTTGCCATAAGCTAAGGAAGTGGTTCTGCACAACTCTGCCAAACTCTTGCAGTCGAGTATGAGGTGATAAATTTTCCAAGACAGGCGAACTGCAGATCCTATAATGACTATCTTTCTTTCTGGGGATCTTTAACCGGCCCTAATAACTATATAGGTGTCTAATAAATGTAGCTTCATCCTAAGATATTTGCTATGGAACCAGTTATTGGGGAAAGCTTTGATGCACTTTGGAATAGTTTTACGTGTAATTAATGTGTGCAAAAATTCACCACTGCAGGATTTGGAATCAAGAGCCACCACATTTTGTTCATTAAAAAGAAATTTAGTTGCTTTTTTGTGTTTTTTAAAGGTGAGCTTATTAATGTTGTTGGGTTCAATGTCAAAACGTTAACACCATTTATTAGCTTCCTGTGTTTAACAGCACAAAGCGAAAATGACGTCCTTTGCAATCGAAGGAGCCATACTATTGGTGATCGCGTGTAAAGGTGTGTTAGGAGTAAAGTTCAGTAATCATCAGTATAAAGTCAATCTGCATCTGGCTATGCTGGGAATCACCCTGTCAACCCCAAACTCTAAAAAGTATTTATTCTATAGGGACTTGCCTAGTTAGTCTAAGCAAAGATTTGAGACAGTGACTCTCCAACTGTTTGTTTTTTCAGTGGTGTCTGCATCCAAATTTCAGAGCTGTACAGTATTTTAGCCACGATTTTCAAAGAAGAAATCATAATGACTGATTTTAGTGTATAGCCACCATGTTTAGTGATGAACAAGTTTGCTCCACCTAAAAGATGTTGGATAGAGGTGATCACGTTGTCAAGATGAGTGGTCCATTTTAACTTTTCATCAATAGTTACTCTCAGATAATTGTAGCGTGTAACAATTATTGGAGTTTCCAAGAGTTAACAATATTGTCTAGTTTCCAAGAGTATGATTTATCTATTTATTTAAGGAACAACCAGAGTTAAAGATCATTAGTTTGTACTTCTGAGTGTTAACTCTTAAACCCCCAGTGGCACAGTATGAGGCAAGTAGGCTAAGAGTGTTTTGAAGACCTTTAGGGGTTTAGCCTGAAAGAAGTAAGTCATCTGCATACCCTAGCCATAAAAGATCAGTCTGACCCAATCTAGACAGTAGCACCTTGTCAGTAGAGTGCCTGACTTGAAGGTCTGCCAAGTAGAGATTGAACAAGAGAGGGGCCATTATGCAACCCTGTTTGAGTCCTGCGTCAGTGTGGATTGGATCAGTAAGGTGGCTGAGGTTCAAAGTTCATACTTAACAGATTGGTATGAAGGACAATAATCATCAGTTTATGCCAAAGTATATATCACGCTTCACTGTGTCAAAGACTACAGAGTAGTCCATAAATGCCACATAGATAGGATGTCTGATGTGCCAAGCACTTTTGATCCAGTGAGTCAGGGTAAGAATATTATCAGTGTTGGAATGTTCTTTGCGAAACCCAGTTTGATTGTATAGTAGGATATTATGCTCTTCAAACCAGCTTTTTAGTTCATCCAACATAATGAGAGCAAAGATTTTGGCTGGTGCATCCAGCATAGCTAGAATTATGTAATTGTCAGGGGTAGAGTGGGGCCATCTCTTGTGGACCGGAACTGTAATACTGGCAGTCCAAGTAACAGGCAGTTGCCCTTGTATGCTAATGGCAGTGAAAAGATGGTTAAGAGTTAACATCCATAATCTGGGGTCTGTTTTATATGGGCATTGCCGATTACATCTGCCCCTAGATTTTATGGATTTTATAATTGTATACATGTCAGAGCAAGAATGCTTAAATATCCAATTGCCAAGTCTAATTTCAGGGTAGTTAGTGGTCAGTGGTTTGACATCAATCGAGTTCCTGATTAATGTTTCCCAATCTGATTTTGAGGCACCCGCTATAGGTTTCTTGGAATTTCAACCATTTACCAGTTTCCAAAACATCTACATATCCTTAGCTTGAAGAGCCATGGCAAACCTCTTTCAATTGCCCTTTTTAAGCTTTTTTTGCAGGTTTTAAGCCAAGTGTGATATGCTGATTTCCTAACACGGATAACGTTGATTAGATGTAGTGAGGATGAGTAAATATGTCCTAGTCTGCGAAGGTCCTGATTAAGAGTCCATTTAGCTCTCAGAATGTTATGGTCATGGACTTTCTTGGATTTGAAAAGAACAGAATGGTAAATTAATGTGGAGTTTTGAGGTTTCATAATCCCATATCTAGAGAAGAGCGTAATTCATTTCAAGTAGGCGGACTAGATGATACTCGTCCTAGCAAAGATAGCTTCCTCTGAATTGGAAACTGTAAGGCCGTTAGTAGAGAAATTGATAGGCTTGACCACCTGAATGCTAGTTATTTGTGGGCTAACTTCCAAAAGGAGTTGTGGAACAATCGTTTCAAACATAACAGAAGCTTGTGATAAATTGGAAGCCTTCCAGCTGATGCGGTTGCCTTCAGTGTTAAGTTCAACCGCCCCTATGGGTTTAGCATCTGGCGGCGCCACATTATGGTTGATAACAATGGTGAAATGGTAGTGATCACTTTCATGCTGGGTCAATACTTCATGTCCCTAACAGAGGTTAATAGTGAATTATGCTTTTGTGCATTATCGAGGGTGGAAGCGCTATGGGAAGCGATCCTGGTGTGTTGACCCGGGATGTCTGGAAATATGCCGTAAGCATATAAAGGCTGTTTCGATTGAGTAACTTAGTCCAATCTAGACCCCCTTCTATTGACTTTGGATTGCTTTAGGATAGGAGAGGGAATAGCCTGATCCATTAAACAATGTATGTTAAACAGAGTCTCCCCAGGTATTTTGGCATTAAAGTCCCCAAGAACAACGATGGACATTGAGTTTGATGTATACTTTTATATTATATTTTCAGTGATATCTTTAATTTGATTGTGGTCAGCGAAACCAGTGGGGATCATAGATGTAACTATGAGCAGAGATGACTTCCCGCACTTTGGGAGTTCCCAGCGTACTAAGCCTGCTAAAATGAAATTAGTAGAGTTCTCCAATAAGCCTGGATATAAATGGCTTTTTACAATACGCAAGAGGCCCATTTGGGTCTACCTGTGGGGCCCTGTGTAGCAGGCACTTGTATGGTGTTTCTTCCATCGAAAGTGACTGGGTCGACTAACCAGATCTTGTGGAAGGCGATGACATTAAATGATCCATGACTGAGCCTAAACAACCTTCTAGGTCATAATGGGAGGGTCCTTATGTCTTCCAGGAGGAAATTAGGAGGCTAGTATTGGGGACGGTTCACACATCTGCGTTAAAGAATGTTGGGTGGCCAATACCAATGACTAGGGTTGGCTTCATCTGTGCTTGTGGTTTGAGTGTCAAAGCCTAGTTGTTCTGTGCCCTTTATCATTTACAGTCACAAGCAGGGGATGCAAAGGGTCCTTAGGGTGACTTCAGAAATTGCTAGCTTCCTTTATATGCTGAGTGAGCGTGCAGGGAATATTTTGGTTTGCTGGAGGAAGCAAAGAATAACAAAGATTTCTAGTAAAAGCAGATTCCTCTAATGTATACGGACTGCAGTTGTAACCCTTACGCAGAATGTCTTGATCATGCGTTAGGACAAAAGCTAGAATATTAGAGTACAAATGAAAAGGTGAGGTTGCTAGTATTGAGTCCTCTCGCTGCTCCAGAATTTGAATATTAAAGGTAGTAATGGTTCTTAGTGGCAAAATTTGATTAACGGCATAAGGATTTTTTCTCAATTAAGTAGAAATCCTGATTCTCTCAGAACATACTCTGAACCCTTACTATACACTGGTAAATTGTCTGCTTAAGAGCATGAGTGAAGGCAGTCGCATGGTTGAGATTTCTACAGATTGGTAGGTTCTTCTGGAGTTCGCGAGAGAGGCCATGTGATGGCTATAACCAGATGTTCGATGACAAATTGAATTGGGCCATATTGGTCTCAAGGGACAGTCTCCGAGAAGATGCTGAGGAAGCTGCAGAGGACTCTGGTTCCACAAATAGTGTGATTCTGTCTAAGGAAGCAAGGTCCTCACTTTGGACCATATCGGTATAGATGCACACCTCTGGAATGTTACACAGGGTCCAGAGTTTTAGTAGTAGTAATATGTGGAATAGTGGGAAGATGAGAGCGGATATCCTTAGCTAAGTTTACGTATGTTTTTGCAGTATTAGATTTGCTTTTTTTTGCTTATTACCTCTATTTATTTATACATTTATAACACGTCGAAAGCTCAGAAGCATCAGGGCGCGATAGAGACACGAAAGACTGAGAATCACAGGACAGTACAAGTAGAAGAGAAGGTGAGCTGAAATGAGCCTGGGGTGGCAAGGGTGTCACATATTTAAAAAGCGTGGTTTTCAACTGCTTTCTCAATGATTGGATGTTGCTTTCCAACCTAAGATTATGAGGTAACTCGTTCCAAAGGGAGAGAGCCTTGGTGGGAAACGCTCTACCTAGGCCTGTGGCTTTTACTCTGGAGTGGCTGGACTCAAGTACTCCCTGCTTTTCGGATCTTAGGCTTCGGCTTGGCTCATACCATTTAAATTCCATCTTCAGATATGCCGGGGCTGCTCCATTTAGATAGCGGTGCACCAGTGTCAGGGATTTAAAGATGATATGCTCCTTTATTGCTAGCCAGTGGAGATTCAACTAGATCATAGTGTAAAGACTGGGGGCTTGGGGGGTGGGGGTATCTGTACTTCTGCCGTTTATATGGCAGAGTAGAAGCACAGAGCACCCCAGCCAAGATTCTCTAAGAGGTAGCAATGGACGATCATTCAAAGCTTAAGCTCTCAGGAGGTGATGCAGGCTGGTGCTTAAGAACAGTGTTGTCCCCAAGCACCCACAAAGGAATGTCCACACACTATGTTAGTGATAACACAGTTCTTTATATAAATAAGGTTCAGAGTATATACATACACAATAACACCCTTTGTGCTCAGGCCATACTATAATGATAAATATGTACAATATCTATGTGGTCCCACAATTCAGTCTTGACTCCTTTAAAATGTGTTTGTTTATTGTGTTTATATAACGCTTTACGCCAAAGCGCTTTACATAATAACAACAAGAATACAATAACAGAAGCAATTACATAATGAGAGTCAAACCAGTAATACAGCAGCTAGAACAATTTGCCAGTGAAGATAAATGCGGGAAGAGGGGGTGGATAGAGGAGGGAAGTGGGGAACAGAAACTGGAATAAGCTGAAGGCGAGAGAGGAGGAGAGGGGACTTAAGGAAACGATGTAGGGGTGGGAGAGAGGTAAGAAGAGGAGGATAAAAAAAGGGGGGACGGTGGAGGAGGATCAGAGAATCAGGGAGGGGAGTGGAGAAGAAGAGATTTTAAGGAGACACGGAAGCAGGAATAGGTGGGGATGGAATGGATAGAGAGAGGAAGGGAGTTCCAGTGGAGGGGGACAAGGAGCTGAAAGCGAAAACGAGAGGAGGCACATGGGGACGGGGGAACAAAGAGAAGGAAGAGATCTCCAGATCGGAGGAAACGGGAGGGAGTGTAGAATGAGATGAGAGAGAGAAGAGATATGGGGGAGCAATATCATGAAGAGATTTAAAGACAAGACAGAGGAAGTGGAATTTGAGTTGGGAATGAAAGGAAAGCCAGCCAAGATGTGAGAGTGAGGAGGAGATGGAGTTGTGAGGAGAGAGAAGACAGAGAGTACGAATGGCAGAGTGGTAGAGGGATTTGAGGGGGGCAAGATGAGAAGCAGGGAGTCCGAAGAGGAGAGAAGAACAGTAGAAAAGATGAGAGAAGAAAAGGGAGGAGATTAGAAGTTTAGTGGCGCGGAACATGAGAGAGGAGCGTACTTTGCGAATATTGGAAAGGTGGTAGCAACATGCGTGGGCAGTGAGAGAAATATTGTGGGTGAAGGAGAGGGAGGAGTCAAAGTAAATGCAAGATTACGAGCATGGGCAGAGAGAGGAAGATTAGGAAAGTGAATAGAAGGAGGGGGAGAAGGAGGAGGAATAGTGTTGTAGGGAAAGAATAAGACTTCAGTCTTGTCTGTATTGAGAGAGAGAAAGTGGGATGACATCCCAACTGCTGACAGTTGCAATGACATACAAGTCTAATAGCAATGGGAACCATAACCAGACATAGGAGGGAAACAAGTGGTTAAACAATTGGCAGAATACGTGTCCCTACCAAAGACATTTCTGTGTGAGGATCCCCCCACCTGGGCAATCTGTAAATAAAGTATATTGACAAGCCAGTCCATATATTGTTTATCAGATCCTTGTTCCCTTCTAGAAATGTTCTACTACCCCAATGTACCTGGTTAAACAGAGTTCTTTGACGGGTCGTCGACAGATCCCTCTTGAATGAACTCCCTTTAAGGCAGTAGCCCCGGGACGTCGAGATTCCTCAAAGAAAGGGAGAAAAATGTTGTCGAGACAGCAGCTTCGGCCTTCGCAGTGCTCGTCGTCGATCGATCGTGGACATCCTGCGAAAACGAGGCGTGCGGGGCACCTCAATGACAAGAGTTTGTTGCTGCGAAGAGTACTGAGTGAAGAACATAGGCCCAGCAAGGCTGCCGGGTCATCAGCGTTGGCATCTACGATCGGGACTCGACCTCAGTTGGCTTTCGAATCTTGTTTGGCGTCTTTGTGGCCTTTGGGTGGCAGGAAACCCAACGGCGGATTCTCCTCGGTTCGTTGGCAACCTCGACTTTCTCCAGTGGGACAAAGCCGTCGACGGTGATGAGCAAGGCAGTCTTTGATTTCAAAGTGTGTTAGGCAATGGAGCGTGGTGGCTCTCGTTGACGAGGTTACAGCGGTCCTCCGAACCTCGGTCGACGGTGATGGTAGTCAACGGCCTCAACATCCTGGTGCTTTACTTCAGATTCCTCGGTGGTCCCCGTCTCCGGTCGCCAGTCGTTTGGGGACTAACTTCCAGGAAGCCTTGGTGAAGGTTAGCTGGTGCACGATGTTTCCTTGTAGCTCGGGAAGAGGTCGCCTAGCCAGGTCCTCTCTTGGATCAGTCCTCGAAGGCACGATAGCTTTCAGATTGCGTCGAAGGAAAGCAGCAGCAATTCTTCTTCCGGCTCGGCTTCGAGAATAAGCATCAAGTTTTGACTTCAGCTTCCAGTAAGTTAGAGGTCCCCAGATATATTCTGTCTCTCATCCACACTGCTAAGCCAGCCAGCCAATCCTTTAAAAGGGCATTCAGCAGGCAGGCAGCCAATCGTGCTGACAGTGCATTCAGGCCACGCTTCTCCATCCAGACACTCGCAACAAGGAATATGGATTGGGACAAGCACCCAGCCTTTCAGCACACCACACAGCATTCATACCAGTTTCGGGCAGGGCTGTCTTATTCATTGTGTCACACACCAGAAACCAGACACCCATAACATGAAATGTATATTGGTCGCACACTCCATACACCCAGATCCCACCCCAAGGGTGTACCCACAACATACAGTCATTGGGAAAGCTCCAGCTAGTCTGGCCTGGACTTCCCCACAATACCATATATGGAACTTCCACCCAAGTCAGTCAGTCAGGGGAACGGATAAAGTCAGGGCTTCCCAGGACTTGGGAAAATAAGGTAACAGGCAATGGAAAGCAAGAGGCCACAGGGGTCATAATGTCTCCCATCAGGAATCGACTGATTCCAATGGCAGGGTCTGGGTATCCCAAAATTGAGGATACTCAGAGCACCTGTCAAATTCAGCATGGAGCTGCCACCAGCCCATACTCTTCTCTGTGGGCCACACACAGGTGCCCAAAAACATACACTATGGGTACCGGGTTGTACCCCCACCCATGGGTGCCTTAAGGGTACCCCAAGGGTCTGTTCACTACAACCAAAAAGAGGAAGAGCTGCACTGCCAGGAGTCCCACATGGACTACTGTGCAGAAAACACAGAACACACATGAAAAAGGAATATAGAACAAGGACATGGAGGCCCTGTCGCTGCAATGCATTTCCAGCATCACAAATAGATACCGCTTTCAGCTGTTACCAAGGTTACTGCTGATGAGCTAGAGGCGATGGAATTCTTACTAAATTGTTGTTGTAAGGTATGAATTTTCTTTTTAAGATTACTTCTCTTGGCTATTTTATTTATGAGTTTTGATGTATTCCCTCCAGCCCCCCATTGTTGTCTTGAAGGAAGTATTTATCTGGGTGTTGTTACTAGGGCAATCAGATGTGTGCATAATCTCAGTAAGGGATTCATTGCTGGCCTCAAGTGGCACGTTCAAAGGCGCATTGTGCAGGGCACCTGCAGTATTCCCCAAGACAGACGCACTGGGGTCTTCAATGATTAGTATGTCTTCATCATTGCTGCAAGCCACAGTAGAAAGTGGTCTTTTAGGACTGATGAGGGCTAAAATGTTTTTGTGATCCGTAATGCTTTTGAACATAAGATCACAATGCTTGACCAGGGACATTAGCAGATAGTCCAGTGCCAAAATTTAGAGAGGGATGATATTAGAAGACCCGTCATCTCCATGGTGTGTTAAATTTAGAGAAGTAGACGAACCAGAGTGGTTCAGAGAAAGCAGAGAAAGATGTGGGGTGGTGATTAAGCTCTGGTTCAGCATATCAGCTTCCCATGAGTGACAGTCACAATTTGCCTACAGGAAAGCTGCTGCTCTTCTAAGTTAGAATTTGTATTTATTGGGTGGTCATCCGCACCAGCTGTAGTGATTGGCAGGTCTTTTGGGTCCCTCAAATGAGAGGTTACTAAAGTTTCAAGGGGGACATTATCAGATTAGGTTCAGTGGACAAAGAGTGAATTATATTTTCCATAAGTGCACTACCAAGGCATGCCAAGGAGGTTGAAAGGATAGATGTGACCCTAGAATGGTCAGACTGTACACTTAATGATCTGGGAGGAAAGAAATTAGTGATTCTTGGAGCAGAGGGTAGGTTAATATCATTAGTGCTCCCGGAAGGCTTGTTGTTTTTAGAAGTGCAGGTTCTGAGGTGCCTGTTAATGAGTATGGTATACCCTCTGTCATGGTGGGCAAGAGGTTTTCTCGCGTCACTTACCAGCGTAGGTGAGGTGGTTGACTGTATTTCTATGCAGCTTTTGGTCACTGCTGTAGTGTTGGTAGGGGATAGAAGGCCATCAGTGATTCTGCCAGATGATGGCGTCCCATTTAGTGTGCATCGCTGTTGTGCTATTTGTGCGCCGCTTCCGCATGGCTTCCACTTTTTGTGTTTCCTGGGAGCGGCTCAACGAGCGTGGAGCCCAGCAGTCATCGCCCACAAGCACCAGATCAGCTGTGTGAAGGTAGGTAGAGCAGAAAAACGATCCGCAGCATTAGTAATTGTATTGATCAGGTTTTAACAGGCCTCCACAAGTCAAGTCAGTGACAGAAGGATGGGTGCCTATTTAAGGTTGAACAAAGAGCTAGTCCGTTTCAGGTTCCAATCTAGGATGTGTGCTCACTTATGTTCGTTGTTAAAGCGCGTATCATTAGGTCAATATACATTTTCATGGAAGGGCTTACAATGCAGTGTGTAACATTTTTGGATTCACAATTTGTGTAATGTTTAAACATTAGTAGATGTTACCATTTTGTCAGTCCCACCATACAAATCACATTTCTAGTGTGCCTTTTACAGTTTGCTTACGCCCAAAACATTTTCACCTATGGTTAAAACTAAAGAACCATGCATTGTCATCCAATATTATGGTCTTCAAACATTTATCCATCTTCAATTTACTGTGCATTCAAAGGATCAAAATTAAGATTGGATAAGTAGTAGCTGAAAATTAGCTCCTGGGTATCCAACATTAACCAATGACTATGAGCTACCACTGGGAACGAGGAGCTAGTACATAGCGGTACGCAATTCATCCACATAAAATGCAAACATATCATTGTGTCCATTATTTATGATCCCTTATGCTTTAAATGTTGCATATAAGTGTACTAATGTTAATGTGTAGATTGTCCCAAACACAGAGTTAATTTCATATATATGCTTCTGTTCGGAATCAGTTGGCCTGGGGAGCCAAAAGCAGCTCCCGGTAGGTATTGATGTCAAGCTAACGAGGCTCTTCTCGGCAACAAGCAGGAGCTAAATGGCTCCCAGCTCTCCTCAATTTCGAAACCTGCTTTCTCATTAACAGGAGATTGCCTTTCTGGATGTATTGATTAAGCATACATGATCAACGTTCGCTACAGAATACTGTTTTTAAATAAATGAAAAAAGCACAGCCAGAAACTTGATTTTGCTATATTCAAGTCACCACCCTAAGTTTCAGCTTAACTGACGTTTTAGGTCATTTCTGAGGGTGGAAATAACAAAATACAAATTAACTAGTCGCTGTTACCCTTACTACATGTAAAGGAGCCAAAAGTGCATTATTTTACAAAGGACCCTACAAGCATGGGCTTTTCTCATTCATAAAGACATCAAAATGTCCCAGGAACAGCGTTCTGTGCACCCTTTGCAGACATTCGTCGGTTTAGCGCACCTGACGTTCCGCAAACATAATTTATGGTTTGAATCCAGTAAGCCAGACAATTTCACGTTGGTTTAATTTTAAATAAAGGCAGTACACTCTCTGGAGATTTAATTGCTGCTGTTTTTAGTTTAGGCTACTGGATGCGACGCCTATAAACTGAAACTGTTGCATTGGAGTACAGTTAGGGAGGAATGACAAACGAGGAAGGACACATAGCTCGTAGGTGTTTGGTTATTTTTCCAGCACAGGGTTTGGCATGGATTCACATGCTCATGAATATTCCCCGTCGTCAGACTGGGAATCCTCTGTAAAAAGAAAGCACTCATGCGTAAAAAACAGCCTTTCTCCTATTAACCAATCACTGACATCTGGGTCATACTGCACCTATCCAATGACAATTGTCTCCCAAACCCCCACCCCTGGTGGCCATCTTATGATTCTTTTACTGCACGCTTCAGTGCTGGGAGTCCTCTTCAGTTGCTCCACAAGCTATTTCTCGATTTTGCTTGTTTTTTGGCCAAAAAACAAATAACCATTTTTGTACAAATGGTCCATTTTGACTGACCGCTAATCAGTACAGGCGACAGGGACCCATTGCCGGTGAAGATCGGACTGCTACAACGTTGAATCTTCCTGTCAAGTTGAAAGGGCCTAGTTGAGGCCTACTTCGCGCCTCGCCATGTTCGAAGAAGGCAAGAGGAACCTGTTCAAGCTCTGCGCCAGATGTGGTTTGATGAACATCCACGTGGAAGACAGGCACACAAAGTGCCTTTACTGTCTACATCCCGAGCACAACGAGGACAATGTGAAATCTGCCAAGGTTTCCCCGCCAAGACAAAACGGGACCATTACTCCAGGCTGTTGGCTTGGCTGAAGGCAGAAAGAGCCCCCAACGGGGGCACACAGACCGCATCCAGGTCAAGACGACAGTTGAATCGTTCTCCATCTGAGAATAGGTTCAGATCTGCCAAAGATGCTCCCTCACAGGAGATCCATAAAAAGACGAGGCGCAATGCTGCCGACCCGTCAAGGGCTGCCACGACACTGGGTCCCAGTTTGGTGTACACTCGCTCACCTCCTGCTTCAACGTCCACAGTAAGCCTGCCAGTGAGTGGTATGTCGTCTGAAAGGCTACCTTCCTCTTCAAAACATGGCGTTTTGTCGAAACAGAAGCCAAGGAAGACTCATCGAAGATGCCTGCATCCAGACCCTCGTCAACGGCAGAGCCGTCAACGAATCACAGACCAATGCCCCCCATCTGCAAATCCGGCGTCTACCGCCTCATCCACGACAAAGTCCTTGTCAACACTGACTCTCAGTCGACGACTGCCCAGTCGACGGTTGCCCCGTCTACGACCATCTCTTCGACCAGGAAATCTTCAGCAAGGATTACCTTGCCTCCCCGGCCTGTGACTTCATAACGGCAGACGGACTGGCCCTTAGTGCAGATGACGCCCATGTGGCGTGTCACCTCCAGATGAAGTGGATTCCTTCAATTCCATGTTAAGGTCATCTACCCTGTTCAACTTAGTGCCCGAGGAAAAGGGAAAGTAGGGATTCCTGTATGAGAGACAGGCATCATCCAGGAAGACCGTGACTTCTATTCCACTACTGGATGATTTATGGCAAGAGGGCCTAGCCCTTGTGAAGACCCAGAATTCGGTCCCGCCAAGATGAGACAAGCTGGAAAAGAAGTATAGGGTCCCAGATTCGGCACTTAAACACCTAAGATCCCAACCGTCCCCGGACTCTGTGGTTTCAGCTGCAGCAAGTAAAGGGTCAGCCAACCCATATTCAAAATCCTTGGTTCCTCCTGACCAGGAAGGGCAGAAGCTGAACGTAATAAGCAAGCGTATTATCTATACGGCCGCCTCGACAGTAAAAGCTGCCAATGCCCTGGCCATACTAGCTCGCTATGACAGAGCTATGGTATAAGCTTGGTGCAATCCTTGATTTCCTCCGGGAGGACAAGACAGAGACCCTAGCCCTGTTTCTGGAACGATGGGTAGCTTCTGATCACACCATTACTGTGGCTTTGGACGTATGGGCAAAGGAGTGGTGCTAAAACGACAGGGATGGCTGAGGGCCACCAATTTCAGGCCGGATGTGCAATCATAGGTCATCGATATACCCTTCGATGGAGATAACCTCTTTGGCAAGCTGGTGGATGAGACGTTGCAGGCAATAAAAACGGACGCAGACTGCTAGGTCGCTGGGGACCTTACAGCAACAACATTCCTTGTCCTTTCGGTCATCCAGAGGAAGGTTCAGATCGTCGAAGGGCTACGCAACCACCTCCTAACACTAACCCTCTCGCTCCTCTTCACAAGACTCCTACAGAGGCCGGTTGCAGGCCTTTGGCGGTGGAGCTCAACGTCAGCGCCATCCACAGGCAAAGGCACAAACTCCCAAGCAAGCCTGACCCAGTCCAGGGCCCGGATCCCCATTTTTGCACCCCAGTGTGGGGAGACCTAATGCAGTTCATCAAGGAGTGGGAAAACATCACCATTGACAAATGGGTGCTGGACATAATACGCCAAGGTCACACCCTGGATTTTGAACACAGGTGTCCACACAGCCCTCCTGTGGCAAGAAGGGAACTACACACAGAACACCTGCTACGAGAGGTACATGCAAAGTTCAAAAAAGGGGCGATAGAAACTGTGCCTCTGGGGATCTGGAGTGTATTCCACATACTTTCTGGTCTGGAAGAAGTCAGGATGATGGCACCTAATATGGGATTTGCGACACCTCAACAAATACCCGAAGTCTCAAAAGTTCAGGATGGTCACATTGCAGCAAGTGCTCGGGCAACTTAAAAAAAGGGATTTCCTGGCTATGCTACACCTGGAGGATGCTTATTTTCAAGTCCCCATACATCGGAAGTTCTTACGCTATGTAGTTCTAGGACGTCATTTTCAGTTCAAGGCTCTATACTTTGGCCTGAAGTCGGCTCTGAGGGTGTTCACAAAATGGCCAGCGCCGGTGACAGCCCACCTACGCCCTAAGGGTATACACATTTAGCCATACCTGGACGACTGGCTCATCTGGTCCCTCCCTCAAGCCCTGGCGGTGCAGCATACCAACGAGGCCATACGGCTCCTGACTGAGCTCAGATCTTCCATCAATTATCCGAAATACTGCATAGTGCCATCGCAGAACGCGCGGTTTCTGGGTGCCCGTCCCGACACAGTGGCATCCCTGGCATTCCCCTCCGAGGATAGAGTGACAGCCATATTAGGGAAGTTATGCCGACTGACCGCGACAAGAGTCGCGGAGGTTCGCAACATCAAATCGCTTCTGGGTATGATGTCGTCCTGCATTCACCTGATTCCATTCTGCAAGCTGCAGATGAGACCGCTACCGGAGTTCCTGGATCCTAGATGGCTCCAGATCACGGGCAAGTGGATCGCCCTCAACCAAGAGTTCAGGCAATCCATTCGTTGGTGGGGAGTATGCAAGCACCTTGCACAAGAAGCCCCATATCAAGACTCCCGCACCCCTGTTTCAGGCAACAGTCACCACAGACGCCTCTCTAGACTGATGGAGGGGGGTGGCTGTGAGACAGGCATGTTATCAAGAGAGAGACAGACTCAAATGGGTTGTTTTGAAAACCTTTATTTTCTAAGGTTCCTTGCTTGGTGTAATGCCTGACCGGCCCTAACTCTAAAGGGATAATTCCCCCAACTGATGTTTCTAATGGCAGTCATTGTCAAGAGTCCAAAATAGAAGTCTGTCTGTGTCTAAACCTATGCTTGCCCTCACTCTATACATAAATGTGATCGGAAGTCTTTTCAAAAATTAGAAAAATTGGGGTTCAACAACAATGAAAACCAGGATTGGTTTCAGGTGGTCTCCTTACCAGGTGCTGCTGGGTCAATGTCACACAAATAGGTTCAATCCACAGAGCTGTTCATAAGACCTTCTCCACAGGTCCCTTGTAGTTATAGTTAGACTAACTACAAGCTTCCCTTCCCCAAGCTTCAGCTTCATCAAGTTGCAAAACACCATGGAAAATGGTAACATAGTTCCTTTTTGTAAGCATCTCGGAGTTCCCTTCCCCACGCTTCAATCCTCTCACCAGTTCAACAAAAATGAACAAGTCTCTAACTTGGTTAGGCCTCTTAGGGTTCCCTTCCCCAAGCTCAGGCCCCTTTTGAACTTTGCAACACAAAATAAGTTCTTTATCAGGATGTACTTTGACTTCTTAAATCTGCCTCTCAGGGTCCCTTTCCTCCCCAAGCTCTAGGCCTCCTGCAGCCTCCAAACACAACACATGATTTAGTACAGTTCTGTCTTGAATTCATAAACCATTATTTCATGGGGTAGAATCGGAGGCTTTCGAAACCGCCTGGCTTTTTGCTCTTCCTAGGTGTAACCACTCTGACCCTCTTGTGTATGAGCGCGATAGAAATAAAATATCAATATCAATTGCCCCTCTCTTTGCTCTCCTGCTCCTCTGTTACCTTTTTGTTTCCTTCAGATGCTTTCTGGACCCCTTTTCTTCTGCTTTCCTTGTGCACACTTGCACTCTTTTTTCCTGTGCACACTTCCACCCTCTTTAACGTGCCCCAGGCCCGTTGATTTTCCTTTCTTGTGCCCCTCTTTCACTACGGGCCACGCAATCCTTCTTTCAGCTTCGATCAGGCTTTTACTTGCCTTTCACTCCGATCTGCTTTTCTCACTGCTTTTCTTTTCCTTTCCGTCTCCTTGCTGCACTTTCAGCCTTTTTGCTTTACTTTCACGTTTAACTTTCCCACTTTTCTTTCTTTCTGATTCTGTGCCGCTTTTCCTGTTTGTGCCTTTCTCCCGCTACGCTCTCATTTAAACATGCTCCCGAGTTTCTCTTACATTATTCATGAACCTCACTGGGCAGCATTGCGTTGAGAGGTAGTTCATCCAGGCAATGAAGGGTTGAGGTCAGGGTCTCGCCACCTGCCCCTCAGGCTCCCTTAGGATCGGCACTGGCCCCAAGGGAACAAGCACTTTACTGGACCTACCCTGTGGAATGCAGGCAACATGTCTCTGGCTCCCTGGATGCACGGCTCCCTCGCCACGCTGCAGCCCACTCACACAGAGCTAGCGTCTCTGCATGCCATCTTCCTCCTGCCAGCAGGTCCTGATTCTCTCTGCTTCTGGGCTCCACCAGTCTGTACTGCATCCCCAGCTAGTTTTTGCCTCTGTGACTGACCACACCTTTTACAGCTGAACACAGAGACAATTGGAGTCAGGTGTGAATGGTAACCTACCAATGCCTGACTCTGTTAGTGGGACAGTCGTCCCCACGGGAGGAAATTGTCCCCTTTTTCGGTCTGCTAATGATCTGTGTGTATAGGGCTTTAGGTGGTTTTTCCCATGAGTTGGAGAGTATGATTTCATCTTACTCTGTGATCGGATCCTGCGTCACTTGCGCCTTCCTCTTTCCCTCTTGGGTAATTGGCTCCTTCCCTCATTGCTAGGGGGCCATAATGGGATCTAAGGATCTTGCCACCCGGGTTTGGGTTATGGGAGTCATAAGATGATTCTGAATTGAATGAGAGATAAAGAGGTTCTTATGGCTTTGTGGTCATAGAATGGAAGGGATTTCTTTTCTGACATACAGAAGGTGTCTCACCCACTAGTCACCACGGATCTGTCATCCAGGTGGCCAGGACACGGCCATCGCTTTTGGGTCCAGTTCCTGGGGGTGGACCAGTGTGGGTGGATCACCTGGGTGAGGGGTCTTCGGGGAGTGGAACACGGGCGGGTGAGACGCAGTATCCCCTTCCCTGTACCACCTTTACACCATCATATCAGGTAGGATATTTAGGAACTCAGCCCCTTTGCCCCCCAGCCCCTTTTACAACACAAACACTTTCTCACAGACAGCCCGCTATGAAAGAAAACGCACTAACGCCCGAGCATTATACCTGGTGTGTCCCTATACATTTGTCAGTCAAGGTCAAGCTATTACTGACTATCACACACATACCTGACTTCCCCAAACGGATGAAAGGCAGAGCCCGAGAGAGCACTGTGAGCAAGGCAAAGCACACAAGGAAACGGCAGTTCCAAGATGGCAGTCTAACAAGAGGAGAAAGACAGAAAAACAAAAGGGGATTGCAAGGATGGAAGTTCCCTTGACCTTTTCGACAAGGAACCGTTACTTTTATGAAACCTCGAGAATAGAAAACTTAACACCAGGAAACCCAGCTGAAGAATCCTGTATTGTGTGTCGGATGTACCCGGGGCCCTCCTTTATCGATAATCAAGGCGGGGAGAATCTCCAGCTGCCGTGGTACTGTCCTTGGCTCCAACAACAAAGCAGCGTTGGTGAAATCAACACAGCCGGTGAGTTTGGGAGACCGATACAGAACTGGTCTGTGTTGAAGCCAATGTTGCACTCAGCAACATTGTAAGGAGACGTTGAAAGAACATTGTTTGGAACGCGTGTGATAACCAACACAAGTGAAGTTGAACAGCAGTTGAGTGATTGAACTTTTGAAGCCAAGATACAATACTTTTGACAGAGAGATTTAGCAGTGTGTGGACTCATTTGAAGGTCTCTGTAAGGTATCCAGCTGAGAGTTGACAAAAGTGAAAGAAAGGCAAACAATTGTGAATCTAAGTGGTCCTGCGACGGGTCAAGCAAAATCCTGTGCACAATCGACAGTCTTCGATGTGGATACAGCAAAGCAAGTTGATGGCAAAGTAGATAAAGTTGGTCCGAGCCCGGCAGAGGGAGATCAATTGAAAACTTTATGCTAAAGCAAATGTGTGTTAAAATAGATAAATTTGACCAAGCCCGATGGAGGGTGACTAATTGAGAACATTGTGTCAAAGTGGATCTGAGCCCGGCAGAGGGGGATCCAAGGAGAGCACGTGAAAATCCTGAGAACATTGTGTACATCCGAAATACTGAAAGGAAAGGAACTTTGTTTGTTGCATCAGGCCCTCTGAAAGAAGAGACTTTGAATGGCAAAGAGACTTTGGCACAGAAGGCCATGATATTGAAGTTTTTAACTGCACCCTTGTGCTAGAGAAGCCAGAGACTGTGCTAAGCTAGAGTATGCTGCCTTGTGTTGTGCTTAAAAACGTGGGGAAGGTGAGCCAACGGCTCAGATATCCTGACATATAATTTCTTGAACACTTTTCTTTTGTATAACAGTTTCCCACACTATTTGTGTTTAGAGGTAATGATTGACAATAGGTTTATTAGTATAGGCCCTTTTATTTTGACAAGACACCACTAGGACTGTTATTATTATTTGATGGTGGAAGCTTGCCCCATCTTTAGATTTAGGATTAGATGGGTGTTTTTTCAAACCCAATTGAAGTTCAGTAAACACCCTTGAACTATGGTCACTCGTGTCTGTCTTACTGTTGATACCATGCCTTCCTTACACATACTACTTCCTATCTCTGTTGTTCTTTTGTAGAAGTATGGATTCTGAAAATGTTCCCCATATTTTATATGTATAAGAGGTGGGCAATTATTCGTATTAAGCGCTTGTTTTGGTCCTATTTGGGTTTTCTTTTTTCTATCTCTGGGATACTGAACTCTTTCCCTTCTCGCCCTTGGGTCATGGATGGCGAGATTGGAAGGAGAGGGGGTGAGATCGGGACTGGGCTGACTGGCATTCATGTATCCCATGAAGGCATCTGGGACCTCCTCCTCCTCCACCACTGTCTGGTTAGAATACTGTGTCTCCCTTAGGGTATTCTCCTGAGGACAACGGATTACCTGGGTAGGGGAGTCCGGGGTTGCCCTCAGGAGATTACCCTAAGGGAGAAGCGGTATTCTAAACAGACGGTGGTGGTAATAGTAGTTAACTGCATGTTTCAGGGTTGGAGTTATTGCCGCTTTTTGTTCAGGTATGATCTCCATGTCAAAGCAGGAGGTTCAGCTTCCTAATCCATAACTAGGCAGAGCAGTAAAACAGTCAGTATTTTCAAATATTGCCAAACTTGCAATGAGTGCGTAAGAGTACAAAAGTTACTACAGTGAATAAATAGTACTAATTGCTTTTTATTGGTATCCAGATTTATACTCCAGTGTTCAATACTGACGTTTAACATTTTCTTAACTGAGGCTCAAGGAGGGGTAACCCTTTTCGCAAGATAGCATATCTTGGTCAAGTGGGGAATCTGTGAATGAAACTCAGTTTCACAAATGACAACTTAGTTTTTAGACCACAACTCTAACCTATCTGAGGTGTGCTGCATGCTTTTGTTACCATACATTAAAACAAATGTGTGTGTTTGTAGGCTTGCAAAATGATTATACAGGTTGTTACTGTATACAATCAATTCTTATCCTTTCTTGGTCTCGGTACTTCCTTTCCTTCCACCTCTCTTCTCCTACTCCTCCCTTTCCCTGGGCTTTCTACTCTGCTGTTGTGCTTGTTGCTTCCTTCTGGTTTTTATGTCCTTGCTCCTTCCTTCTGACCTTTCCCTTCTAATACACATTCCTCTGCCAGCTCTCCTCCTCCTTTATACATTCTGCTTTCCTTTACTCTCCTTCCTTTCTCTTGTCCTTCTGCTCAGTCACTCCCCAGTCTTCATCCTTATTCCTGATCTTTTTCTCCTAACACCTTCCGCTTTCTGCTTGATGCTCCTTCCTACAACTTGCTCCTACTCGCCTTTAATCCTTGTGCACACTCTGACCATCGCCAAGCTCCTACACCAACAGCAAGACCTAGTCCCTTTTTATTCTATGGACCACATGCTAAAGAGATTGATAATGGGCTATGCCAGGACACCTGTGTGGGCTCATTTGGCAAATTAGCGGAGTGGACCGCGGAATACTGCCCTGACCCTACCCCTGTATAGCTAATGTAATTTTGGTTTATGGCATAAACAGGCCCTGCCTCTGCAGGACCAGGAAATAAAATGTTGGGGTGCCATCTTGGAATCAGATGGCCCAGTCATGTTGGCTGCCAAGATTTATCAATGAATCTCATTACCTTGAACGTTTTTTCTCTTTGACATTATGATGCACAATGCCTCAACTGAAATGCGATGTGCTAATTGTAAGTAACGGTTTGTCGTCTCCCAGCATCAAACATTGGACTTTGGCCAATCATCTTGTGTGCCTCTTATAGCATGTGGAAACTTTGAAATTGTAGCATCCTTCCTTTGGATTGCTATTTTGAGTTACTTCTCAAATAGAATCACACATCATAAGGTGTTCTTATTTTTAAATGTCAGATATGTTTATTTGAAATTGCAGTCCTTTGAGAGTGGGACAAATTACATTTCTCCAGCATGGGGTCTGGCATGGATTCACATGCTCATGAATATTCCCCGTCAGGCTGGGAATCCTCGGTATAGAAAAAAATCAGTATCAGTTTCGTTTCTGATCTGTCTTTCTTAGTAGTAACCAATCACTGGTCTCTGGGTCATACTGCCCCCAGCCAATGACTGCCCTCTCCCTAAGCCCGCCTCTGGCAGCCATCCTCAGATTTTTACCACACGTTCAAGTGTTGGGAGTCCTCATGCTGTAGCTCTCGAGCTTTTGCTGCGTTTTCGCACTTTTTCAGGAGATTTTTCTCATTTTTCGGTTAAATAGAGCCTCAAGCTCCACCGTTTCTACATCCGACCAACGGGGATCAGTTTCGGAGTTTTCTACGCCCCTCAAGGGTGAAGATTTCGTCGAGTTACGCTTTTGGAGGATTCCAGAAGTTCCGAGGCCTACACCGGACATGGCCCAGGAGAAAGGAAGCTTGACGCCCGGGAAGCTGTTCAGGACCTGCCCTGGATGCCAGCTTCAGAATGTTTTCAAGGAGGACAAGCATTTGTTATGCCTCTACTGTCTCCATGAGGACAAGACGCACACAGAGAAGGACTGTGTGTTTTGTGGGAACATGTCGGAGCGGACCATGAAGGATCGCCACCTCCGTCTCGCCAACTGGCTGGAAGGGAAGAGCCCGTCAGGCGAGAAGAAGAAAAAGAAGTCCGAGCAGTCTTCTAAGTACTGTGAGGGCGCCCCGGCGACAGGGGCCCAACAAAAGGCCAAGCACTGCCAGTCCGCGGGCACCGGGAGCGCCGAACGGTCGGGCTCCTTGGCTGCCAGGCAGGGCGCATCCTCCCCGGCGCCATCAACCACGAGCCAACGCTCTGGCTCGGGTAAGAGGAAGTCCGAGAACCCGGCGAAGCTTCTGGAGAGGCCCCGGTCGATCTCGAAGATTTCGGCAGAGGGGAGCGAGGCTCGGACCCTCCCCCCAAGGTGAAGGCCCCAGGCGTACAGAAGGTGACGATGGCCTTAATTCACCCTGCTAAGACCTCGATTGAGGATGTCGCAGCGGCCCCGGCTCAGTCTGTGGAGGCTACGCCAGTGGAGGCGACCTCAGGACCCAGTCTCCCTACCACCGCGGAGGGAGTCGTCTTTCAGGCCCATTGTGAAGACCCTCACGAAGTCCTCGTTGCAAAAGGTGGGGGAGGGGCAGGTGGCCATCGTGGATACGGACACGACCTCTGAAGAAGAGCTCATCGAAGTCGTGGAAGAGGCCCAGCCCATCGGGAGGGATCCAGACGAGGGCGACGACGAGAGCAACAGTGTTGCCGACGAGGTTCCTCAAGAGCCCTCGCGCCCGTCGTTTCCGGCGCCGCAGGACACTTCGGCGGCCATTTTGTCAGCGATTCAGTCCTTATGCTCGGAGATAAGAACAAGGTTGCCCCTCCCCCCGACGGAGGTACCTGAGCCAGACCCGACGGGGGAATCGGAGCCGGGGCCTTCAGAAAGTCCACCACATAAGAGGACGACGACGCATTCTACGCCACCTCTCCCACCTCTGCGGCCTGCTCTGCCCTCCCCCCGGTCTACTACCCACGGGGATGATACAGGCACGGACACGGCTACGACAGGTACAGATGACGACGGAGGCGACGACGGGACGTGTTCCCCATCGCCCCCTGCTCGGGCGTCCCCGCCCGACGAGATTGGATCCTTTCATGCCATGATTTCCAGGGCATCCGAGCTCTTCCAGCTCTGCCCAGAAGAGAAGAAGAAAGGGTTCCTTTACCAACGGCGCGAGGCCAAAAGGAAGACGGTCCTCGCCGTACCACTTTTTGATGACATCTGGGATGAGGAGCTCGCCCTCCTCAAGGACCCTGCCACGGCGCCGGCGAAGAGGGACCGGTATGAGAAGAAGTACCGGGTACCCGACGCTGCCCCCTTGTGCCTTCGGGCGCAACCTACCCCGGATTCGGTCGTCTCGGCGGCGGCAAAGAAGAAAGCTGGGGGGGCATCGGCCTCGACATCAACTTCCCCGCCGGACGGCGAGGGCAGGAAGCTGGACACGATGGGACGACGGGTCATCTCATCCGCAGCGACGACTATCAAGGCGGCCAACGCCCTGGCTATCGTAGTCCGCTATGACGGGGAGTTGTGGTTCAAAATCGCCCCTCTGTTGGACTTCCTTCCGGACGCCAAGAGGGCTGAGGCCCTTGAAATCCTACAGGAGGGCGAGATTGCTTCGGACCACGCCATCACGGTGGCAACGGACATCGCCGACACCGGTTTCCGTCAGTTGGGCAACAGCGTTTGCCTGAGATGACGAGGATGGCTCAAGGCGACGGATTTCCGCCAGGACGTACAAACCAAGGTTTTGGACATGCCCTTCGACGGGAACAACCTGTTTGGGAAGGTGGTTGATGAGTCCCTTCAGGCCATCAAGACAGGCACAGAGACTGCCCGGGCACTGGGAGTGCTCCAACAACAACTGCCGTCCTTTCGGAGCTCCGGAGGCAGACAAGGTGCCTCCAAGGGATCCGGCAGTGGCTCCTCCACGTACCGCCAAGTGGCAAGATCTTCGTCCCAGGAAGCCTACAGGGGACGCGGCAAGTCAGGTGGTGCCCGTCGTCGTCGACAGGGAGGTCAAGGAGGCAAGGCGGCCTCCAAACAAGATTGAACCGACCATGGGGTCGGGCCCCCGCCAAAGCACCCCGGTGGGAGGCCGGCTGGCGAGGTTAGTCAGCGTGTGGGAGTCCATCTCCACCGTTGGGTGCTGGACGCCCTGGCCTAAGGGCACGCCCTCGAGTTTCAGAAGAAGTGCCCTCGCGTTCCACCCGTGGCCAGGAAGGAACATCACGTCCCTCAACTACTGTTGGAAGTAAGGGCGATGCTCAGGAAGGGTGCCATCGAGCTCGTCCCAAGGAGGCTTCGGGGCTCCGGAGTTTACTCAAGGTACTTCCTCGTAAAAAAGAAGACAGGAGGGTGGCGCCCCATCCTGGACCTGCGACGACTGAACAAGTACATCAAGGCACAGAAGTTCCGGATGGTCACCCTCCAGCACGTGCTGGGACAGCTGGAGGAGGGCGATTTCCTGTCGCCGTTGGAATTGGAGGACGCGTACTTCCACATCCCCATTCTAAAAAGACACCGAAAGTTCCTCAGGTTCGTAGTCCAAAGGACGTTGTGCAAGTGTCGAAAAGCAGTTCATCATAACTTCTTGATGTTGTTAGTCACGTACCCAATGAAAGGAACAAGTTACTTACCTGTAACTGTTGTTCTCCAGCATGGGTCTGGCATGGATTCACATGCGAACCCTCCCGCCTCCCCGTCTGCGGCTCTTCACTTGGTCATACTGCCACTTTACGTGCTACCAAATCTGAGGATGGCTGCCAGAGGCGGGCTTAGGGAGAGGGCAGTCATTGGCTGGGGGCAGTATGACCGAGAGACCAGTGATTGGTTACTACTAAGAAAGCCAGATCAGAAACTAAACGGATACTGATTTTTTTTCTATACCGAGGATTCCCGGCCTGACGACGGGGAATATTCATGAGCATGTGAATCCATGCCAGACCCATGCTGGAGAACAACAGTTACAGGTAAGTAACTTGTTCCTTTCATTGGGTACGTGACTAACAACATCAAGAAGTTATGATGAACTGCTTTTCGACACTTGCACAAACACATGCACAACTGCTCAATTTCCCAGAGTTATCATTAGATTCACTTGCTTACAAATGGAAAATTTCCCCACAAAGTCAAGTATGGCTGTGCTTGCCCCTCACTGTAAACTTTTGATGCGGATTGGTAAACTGCCTCTTAGCACAATGAGATTTATTGTAAAATGCATTGCCAGGCAGTCAGTTTGTCTTGTCTGTAATGCCACCATGGGAGGATCCTTGGTCTTGTATTTTTGGTGTCTGCTCAAATACGGTCGTAGATCATCATACCAGAATTTGTTGATCCCTTTAACAATTTAGTTAGTGCTAAAATACAATTTTCTTATTTTCTAACCCAGTTAATTTGTTTGGGCTAACACGGAAATGGGAATTTGAATAAGATATGCTCTTCTTGCAATAATATAGTAAGAGCAAAACAAACCTGTTTGAAGTGTTCATCATCAGTGATGGTCAATACCATGCTGGATGTTTCCAAATGGGGCTCTTGAGTTTAATATTGGTAATTCATATGTGACCTTCACTCAAAAGCCCTGTGAGTGGTTGCTTCTCCAGTAAAATCATTTGATTGTTGGGCTGTTTGACACATTTTATGATTGTTCACACTGGAGTAGGCCATGGCTTTATAGGTGTGAGCATCCAAGTTCTCTTTTCTCTGTGGTCAATCTGTTCTTGTGAGAAACTTGCAGTATTGTGGAGGAGTTTTTCAATGCCACTGCATCTGGTAGTTTATGATCTGTTGATTTGCTAACATATTTACAATGGGGAATTAAGCTACTGCCTTGTGATTGTTTTGTATTCAGAGGTGACGTTTGTTAAGACTGCATGTTTCAATTGGCATGTGTTTTTTGTAGTATATCTAAGTTATAGACACATAATAAGATTCAGATATCTTGGTGATTCACATGGCCTTTTTGTTCATTCCCAGCAGGTGGCAATGTGCATACATTTTATCAATTAACCACAAGCCTCATTAGGAGTATGGTGATAACGGTAAAACATGGTATTTTAAATACCACACATTTGTAAAAATAACACAGAATTATGATTTATTTTATTGGCTATTTGTAAGGCGCCTATACGCCAAATGGTGTTTCAAAGTGTCACAAGACCCGGTGGGTGGGACAAGGGAGAAAGATAACAATAACAGTCCTACTAAGCCTTGTGATATTTTGGATCGCTCAAGTACAATAACAAGAAGTGCAAGGGACCGAGGGGGTGGAGGGGGAGCCGGTCTGCACGAAAAGCTGAGTGCTAGGGTGGGAAGGGAAGTGCAGGGTAAAGAGGAGAGAGTGCAAGTGAAAAGGGGCGGTGAAAGAGGAGGGAGAACAGGGTCACAGGCCGGGCTGGTCATAAGGGGAGGATGGGAAGGGAAGTGCCAAGGATTGCAGGGTGTGAGGGTCAACATGCAAAGTGCAGAGAGGGGGTGGACTGGGCGGTGGGAGGACTCTGGTGCCCTGTAGAACTCTGAGGGAACAGGCAGCCAGTTACTGCGGCAGACTGGGTGTTAGTAGGGGAGTGGGAGAGGAAAGGAAGAGGAGAAAAGAAGTGTCTTGAGGAGCTTCCGGAACTTAGAGATCTGGCTCAAGCCTGAGAGGGTTAGGGAGACATTCCAGAGTGAGGCTCCTGCGGAAGCGAGAGATCTACCCCCCACTCTGCTTAGAGAAGCATCTGATCTGCAGAGTTGGAGCTAGACGACCCATCGACTCTAACAGGGAGGTATTTAGGGCGAGTGAGTTGGATGTAGTGGGGTCCTAGGCCCCAGAAAACCTTGCAAATGATGCAGAGGGTCTTGAACTCGATCCTAGCAGCAACCGAGAGCCAGTGGAGAGATTTTAGGGCTGGAGAGATGCGGTCCCTGGGGTTGAGGCCAAGGATAAGTCTTGCATTCCTATTCTGGATTAGTAGAAGGGAGGATAAAGAAAGGTTAAGGAAGAGGCTGTTGCCGTAGTCCAGCCTAGAGAGGATCCGAGCTCTGGACAGATCGAGTTTCTGGGAGAAGGTGAGGAAAGGGAGAATGCCTCTAAAAAGGGTGCAGCCGATAGTGGGCCTTCTTGGCAAGGTCAGCAATGTGATGAGAGAAGGATAGAGAGCAGTCAAATATGACACCAAGGTTTATTGCCTCACAAGAGTGTGGGGGGACCCAAAGATGGTGGCCAGAGGGAAAGAGGGAGCTGGGGGTACCAATTAGAAGGATCTCAGTCTTACTGCATTAAGGCAGAGATCATTGGCAGCACACCATGACTGAATAGCAGTCAGTCGGGTATGAGAGAGGAGGAAGAGGAGGCAGTAGAGGGAAGCTTGAAGGAGAGCTGTGTCTCCTCTCCATAACACTGGAAGTGTAGAGAGGAGAAGATCAGGTGGGCATGAAGGGCAAGGTAGATGTTGAAGAGCCACGGTGAGAGGATAGAGCCTTGAGGGATGCCAGAGTTGGAGCGTGTGATATGGGACAGAAAAGGGTGCAGTTGAACCTGGGAAGCACAGTTTGAGAGGAATGAGGTCAACCAGCCCAGTGCCAGCCCCGTGATGTCAAAGGTGTCACAGAGCCGCTTTGTCTGGGTGGCCTAATTGACCGTGTCGAAGGTAGAGGAAAGATCCAGAAGAATAAGAACAGATGGAGAGTTGGAATCGAGATTTCAGAGCAAGTCTGCACAGGTGCAGTTTCCATGCCTCCGGTTTCTCTGAATCCAGACTGGTGGTCGTGGAGATAACCAACAGATTCAGTGTGTTGGATCAGTTGGGAGATGACCAGCTTCTCCAGGAGTGTGCCCAGGAAAGGGGGTAAACTCCAGATCACTTGCGATATTTACACAAGAGTTACAGAGAAAGTTCTGCATGCGGGCAATATGGGATAGGTACCCGATGAAGTACTTTTTATGCACACGATGACGTAAATATAAGATGCAGTACCAACTCGTGATTAGGTGATATTTTAAAAACAGGAGGTATTTAAAATCGGACCTGTTTTTACTTAACTACCGCAGTGCTAATGGGCCAAAAATATGAGAGCCCCTGTAATGAGAATGAACGCATCCAAATAGCATGTTCTATGGGACAGTGCCCACTCAGAGGGGGTAGATAATCAAATGTTAGTTCACAATGCCTAATCCGAGGTGAAATATTCTTTTGCACGTCAGTCTGGTCACACCATAATGGCAGTCCAGCACTGAAATGCTAAACAATGGTTTGTTGATTAATAACGGGGACCATTCTATAAAACAAGTAATTTTCAGGTGCTCAAGCTCAATAGAAAGGCTCTGAGTGTTCGCAAACTCATAATGATTCTCAATATAAAAGTGACTTATGTCCTGCTTTGTCCCCAAATGGGTTTTCTACTATATAAAGTTAATTGATAGATACCCAGCCCATCCACATGTAGGTTTTTATTTGTAGTAAAATGTGTAATACACTTTAAAGTCTGTGAGTGCTGGACATGTATTAATTTAAAATGTAATTAATTGGTTCTTGAGCACATACAAGTTGTTTACAACAAAGTACTTTCCGATGTCATCTTAAAGGTCTTAACCAAACATGGGGCTATCCTTCTTTCCAGGACCATCTGCTCCCTGAAGGAAGTATTTGAACAAAGTGGGCCATGGGTTATGTATTAAAGGGTTTCTGATACTCCATATCTTCTGGATCTAGTGTTGGCGGTGGATCAATCTAAAAGCAAAGCACCTTCAGTGATTGCTATCACACTGTACTATGAATGAAGTCTTTTGAGGTCCAAAGATTTATCTGAAGAAAGGGAAGGCATCGCTTTTGTATTTCATTAAGCTTGATAAATTTGCAAGGCAACCATGTTTTCTCTATATAGTTTGTAATTTTTAAGGTATGAATGCCCACTCCAAAGCACATGTTTGGTCTGGCAATATTTGTATGTTCTGAAAAATCTGTATGGAGTAAGCGTGTATATTGGAGAACCGTAATCCTTTTTGTTGATTTGTGATCTGTTCTGTGTGCAAGAATCTATGAAAGTCCAATACCGATTAAGTCTATGATTCTTGCATCTAATAATATTTTCCTGCACTGAAAATTGCTGGTCACACCCTTCAACTTTTTTTGCACTGACTTATTTTGCTCAACAGAGAAAGTAGAGGTGGCCACTCAAGACATGGTGTTTCATTCAAAGGGTGTCATCAATACTCCTTCTCACATGTTGTCCAATTATTCCTGATTTATCTCCTTGCAGGATGAGGATCTCTGAGAACCATTGTAACTGAAAAGCAACATAACATTTTAGTGTATATCATAAAGGGCATTTAAAAATAGGATATTCCTGCTGTGGAAGAAAAAGGTTGTCTAATGGCACACAGGAAAAATATAATTTGGGTGTAGGACCAAAAACAAATTGCACATTCTCCCTGTCAGAAGTATGCATCCGAATTCCAGGCGAAAATGTTTCCCAAAAAATGTGTTTTTGTTGGGTTTGTTATATTTATGTTCAGTTAAGCAAAATATTTAATTCCCCTAACTGCTTTTACAATGGAGTTAACCAATTTCAATACCCTTTTGACGAGACACTATCAGTTAGTGGAACTTGAAATTCTTATTTCGGGAAAACATTCTTCTACGTAAAGAAATATATTTGGAATGGATTGTGTCCTCCAACGCATTCCTTGACTTTGATAAATCCATGTCTGCCTGCAGCTTGCTTCGAATTTTGTTTTCCAAGGGTCGAACGTCGTGCAGCTGTGACGTTGACGCTGGTATATGAAGCATGCGCACTGACCGTTACCTCGGTTCCATTTTTTTCCATATTGCTGCGTGCTTCAGAGCTATCCTCCTCAGCGAAATTTCAATTGCGTTTGTTCTTCAATCAAGCCGTTCGATATTTCTTGGACATGTCCTTGACACCAAAGACAGGTTTTAAACGGTGTGCGGACTGTGTTGCAAAAATGTCCATAACAGATCCTCACCCCAAGACTGTCTCTTTAGGGACAGGCGGCAAGGTGGACAACTGTGGCTCATTTAAATCCATGACTGTCCAGGCCTTGCGGGAAAGGAAAGGGAAACTTGACGCGATTAAGCCCTCTCTCAAATCCCCATCCATTACCCCATCAAAAGGTCGTCCTCCGAATCAAGGGATATTTCCCCCAAAACTAAAATGCCTGAAACATTATAGACGATGACTCCCGCGGAATGAGAAACCTCCTGCTTTAAAATGCTTTACGTTTTCCTGAGGCAGGCTTGACCTTCATGTTATCCATTTAAAGCCTTAGAAGCATTCAGAACCATCGGCTCATTCACTGACTGCTTCAGGCAAGTCGTTGAAACCTTCAGCGCCTTCGACACCATTAGAGCCTTCAGTGCCTCCAAAGGCTATAAAACCAGTTGTTGAACCAACCAAGTCATTCAAATCCCTTCATCGACCTGATTTCTTCAGGTCTATGGGTTCCATCTTCGAGGAAGATGAGGAGGAGGATCAAACCCCCTTTGGTTATGAGTATGGAACATCCAATGTTCCAGAAGTACTAATTTCTCTGGAGTCCAAGATGCAAAATCTGGTAGACATACTTCAGACCAGCAGTTGGGAGACATCTCCTGAAACTGATTTTGGGAACCCAGAGGTGGGTGGGTATGCTGATCCTCCATACAGATCAGTGTTTTGTAAAGTTGCTGAATATCTGGGGTGGTCTAAACCTGCAACTACTATAGAAACTGATGACCTTACAGACATTTTAGACAGTGTTCCAGTTAAGGAGGCTGTATTACCTTTTCATGCTGCCTTAAGGGGGAGAGTTATGAACACCAGATTCCATTCCCCCTGTAAATAAACATTTGACAAGAAAGTACAGAACAGCTTCTGTAGGTACTCCTTTCCTTAACAGGCATCCTACACCAGAGAGCCTGGTTGTTCAAGCAGCGACAGTTTCATCTAAGTCTGCAACTTATCCTTCAACTCCTGCCAACAAGGAAGATGGGAAAGTGGACTCTTTGGGAAAGAGAATGTTTAGTGCAGGGAGCATGGCACTGAAGTTGGCCAATGCTACAAGTGCCTTAGTAAAATACACACTCACCCTTTCGGGTGTAGCTGCCTTTGCAGCAGAGTATATACCAGAGGGAGAGGAAAGGCAAGGCTTTTTAAGCCTAGTCCAAGATGGAAAAGATGCCATGAGGCAATCTTTGCAGTCCAGTCTGGATACAGTGGATCCCGTAAGAAGGTCCATGACTGTCAGTACTGTGCTTAGGCGCATGTCATGGCTCAGAAAGTGAGGTTTTTCTGCGGATGTCCATGCACGTTTAATGGACACGCCTTTTGATGGAACTTTTCTATTTGGTCAAAAGGCTGACAAATGCTTGGAGAAGCTGCAAGCTTCTAGAGCAGCAGTAAAATATTTAGGGACGGCAATCAGACAACCTTAAGCCTCAGGATAAGCATGAAGAGAACGTCCTTTTCATTTCTATTCTTCCATTTCTAGAGGAAGGGGACAGTTATCACAAAGGGGTCATAGGAGAGCTCATCGTCGAGGCAGAGGAGGAGGGGTAGAACTCCCTGTGCAACATACGCAGAGCTACCCTCAGCTGCAGGTGGAGCAGCTAAATGACTGTCATATCATCGCCGGACTAGGCGAAGCATAACTTCGGACACATGGGTGACAAACTGTAGCAGATGGTTACTGCCTCCCATTCCTAAAGAAACCACCTGATTGCCCCTGAAAGCCAGATCTTCTGTGGTTCCAGATCCACTCCTCCAACAAGAGGTTCTCATCCTGTTGGAGAAAGGTGCAATAGAACTGGTACCTGTAGCGCAGAGAAACCAGGGTTGGTACTCTCCCTACTTCCTAATTCCCACAAAGGACAGAGGAGTGTGACCCATCTTAGACTTGAGATGCTTGAGCAAGTTCCCCAGGAAGGACAAGTTCAAGCTGGTAACTCTTTCGCAGATCGTTCAGGCTCTTCGACTCCAGGATTGGTTGGTTTCATTGGACCTTCAGGATGCTTAATTGCATGTGCCCATCCCCATCGTTCCTCATGTAATCAGGAGGTTGAGGATGTTTGGTAAAACCATGATCCTCATTGCTCCGGACTATGGCCATCTGCGCTCCAATTTGTTGCTCCCCCAGGCCCCAATTCGTCTTCCCCAAGAGAGGACCTACTCTCGCAAGAGGGAGATCGCATTCTTCACCCAGAGATCAGCAATCTCAATCTTCACGCCTGGTGTCTGAAAGGGTGAGATGTAAGGATTAGGACCTTCCAGAAGACATGATGGAGGTGTTGCTTTCGGCTAGAAAACCAGCATCTAAATCCCTGTACCGTTGCAGTTGTAACAGGTTTCGCAGCTGGTGCAAGGTGAAGAAACTTGATCCTTTTCACAGGTAAACTCCCCCTATCTTTCTTGCTCCACCAGACCCATTCTTGGTTGCAAGCTACCTACTTAGCGGCACTGTCCATTTTTAAAAGATCTCCGGATGAGGGATCTTACTTTAAAATGCCAATCCTGGTACAATTTCTTAAGTGCCTAACAAATTTGTTTCTGCCCACTCCCTTCATCTTGCCAACATGGGATTTGAATCTAGTATTAAATGCCTTATGGGAACTCCTTTCGAGCCCTGACATTTGTATCCTTTGTGAATGGTCACTATGAAAATTGCCCTTTTCTTAGCTATCACGTCTGCCTGAAGGGTAAGTGAGCTACAAGCCCTGTCTTCTAAGCCACCTTTCTCATCCTTTTTCAAGGACAAGGTAGTTCTGAGGGTTCGATCATCCTTTCTTCCGAAAGTTGTATCAGAATTTCACTTTGGACAGCGTATATTGACAACTTTTTATCCTCCTCCTCACCAGTCGAAAGAGGAGGCGAAACTACATTGTCTGGAACCTAAAACGTTATAAAGCTAGTACATTACATAGCCTGCAAATGTCCGTCGGGATGACCAACTTTTCATTGGTTACGTTGGCTAAAGATTGGGCTTGGCGGCCACAAAACAAATACTCTGGTTGGGTTGTCATGTGCATAACAGAATGCTACTCTCTGGAAGGCAAATATTCTCCCGAAGGTTTGAGGGCGCATTCCACTACAGGGTTGGCTGCTTCCTCAGCTCTGGAAAGAGGTGTGCCAGTACAGGACATTTGCAAAATGGCATCCTGATAGTCCCTTCTTACTTTCAGTACATTTTGCTGTGTAGACTCTTTATCAGGAGAGGATGCCTCCATAGTATCAACAAAGGAGAACATTCTTGGCACTCAACGCCCTTAAACACACTACTTTGGGAGTACAAAATGAGGAATACATAGGAGGACACAATCCATTCGAGGAACAAGTCACTTACCCATGGTAACATTGTTTCCACTGGATGTTCCTCCCACGTATTCCTCATCACCCTCCCAGCCATCCCCTCTTGCCTGCCTAGAATTTCCATGTCTTACACCTTCCTTTCTCGCAATGTCAAGATTGTCTCCTTCTATGGGACAGCATGCAAATTAAAGGAGGGAAAACTAGAACTGAGGTAACGGTCAGCATGCATGCTTCATATACCAGCATCAAGGTCATGAGGGATGCTATGGAGGCCGTCCAAGACCAAGACTCTGCACGACACTCGACCCTATGAAAATGCATCCCAAAGCAAGCTGCCACCAGACTTGGATGTATCAAAAATATGGAATACGTGGGAGGAACATCCAGTCGAAAGAACATTACCACGGGTAAGTAACTTGTTCATCTGTTTTAGTGATAGTTTCCCCCTCACATATACGAGCAGTTTTTTTCGGAATCCACTAGTGTTGGTTTATTTTGTAAAGATGACTCTTGTTATTTATTGGGCAGATCGATTTGACAGAGCTGTTTTTTATACCCTTTGCAGCAAAGAAAATGCCCAAAACGGACACACAGAACCCGACTCATGCTGCCAGAAACAGAGGCCTCCTTTTGCACGGCTCAGAGCAGCAGCCACGGAGAGCATGTTGCGGTGGTAACTAGTCAGATGGCACACCCAAGAAAATGGAAATATCGGAACAGTATATAATGCAGATAATGTTAAGGATATTGAATCCTTTTTTTGTAACATCAGTGGTGATCTATATTTTGCATCAGTTTTCATTTTATTTGTAAAAAAAATGCTAAAAGCAAGGAAAAAACAGATATCAGTAAAATATTACTGATAAGTTAGTCTTGAAGGCCTGATTTTCGAGTTGCTTGGATACATGACACTGTTGGATCAACAGAACAAGAGTGTGTTCGAGTTTGGAGGCCAGTGGGTTGTCTTCTTTGGAGCCTGAACATGACCCTTGCTGATGCATTTGCAGTCACACGTGTGGCAGGTTCTACAGATCTCTTGGATTTAACCTCTCCTCCTTCCTTTGAGATGTTCCTAATCATGCCAACAAAATGGAGCCCTGCAGGACCCTGGTTTTGGGCAAAGCTCAACGGATCGTCACAGGTTGCATTGAAGATGTACACTGCCGCAATCTGTGTGACTTGCAGCAGTTGTCTTGTAAGACGGTTCTGCTTGGGACTTCTTGTTGGAGTTGCAGGAGACATCACTGTGGCTGCGCGCAGCACTTTAAATAATACCCAGCTAGTATTTATCTCTGAAGCAGATGTTTGCCGAATGATACTTGTACATTTCTTTCACCACTTTATTATGCCTCTTTAATGAAAAAAAGTTACTAACATTACTTTGTATTTATGCCCTATAATAACGTTTTACTTGCAATGAATACTTAAATATTAATTTTTAAATTAGCATTAAAGATATGAAAAAATTACAATGCATGTTATTTGTACATTTCTTAGGGGGTCTTGTGATTGCCACAACATTGTGCTAATCAAATTTCATCTAACCATCATATACTTAAACGTAAAGTGTGTTTCTGTTGAAGTTATTTATTTCATTTCAGTTCTTTATTTCTGGTGGCCGAAATTTGACATGTTGCAAGGAGTGTAAAAAGGTTAGCGTAGAAATTAGTTGGAACACAGTGTTATGTGTTCTGACATTTGCTGGAACTTTTTATAGGCAGCTTTCTTCTGGTTCCAAATGATCCATTCTTTTGAATTTCAAGAAGCCACTTTGCAAGGGACTCACAGTGCCATGCATGCTAAAACTACTTCCATATTCTTTTCCATGCTGTTTAGTTAGAAAAGACCCCTATATTAAGATTGATTAATTTTGGAATTTGTATCGTTTTTGTGCTTTGCTACAAGTAGTAGTAAAAATATTTGAGCGCATAGAGTATGAATAAATAACAGTAAATATGCTAAAAGAAGACAAGACAAAAACCAGAAATAATGTTGGCATAGACCATTTATGGCAATGAGAATAACCAGCGATGCTGTTTCAGCCGAAATTCTGTAACTAAGTACTCTTTCTAATGGACATTGGGAGCATGTTTCACATGTGGCAGCCCAAAGACTGCATCATTTTTCCTCCGTATGACAATTTGCGATAGGAACTTGCAGTGAACAAGTTCTTTGGACATGGATCTGAGAGGCCTGCTAGAAAGATATTTTTGGACCGTACAAGATTGATAATCAGATGCTAGGCCATTGATGATCTTCCAAATGTATATTAGCACCCGTTCTTGGATGAGTGAATCAATTGGTAACCAGCCTAACTCTTGCCGTGCTTGTGTAATGTGGTCGAATTTCTTTTGGCCAGCAATAGTACGCCCTGCATGGTTTTGCACTTCTTGTAATTTAGCAATAAGACTTCTTTGTCATGCCCAGGTACAAAACCATGCAATAGTACAGTCTTGAGAAGGTGGTTGCCTGGACTAACCTCTTCAAATGACCAGAGTCAAGTAAGTGTCGGCATCTATTGATGTTAAAAAGATGAAAAAGACTACTTTTTACCGCAGCAGCCACTTGTGGACCAAATGCGAGCTGATTATCAAATAAGACCCTGAAATATCTGACCACATTCACAGGGGCCGGTGGTGTTCATAAACTAGAGGGCCACGAAAAAGGGAGGGGTGGTTCAGCAGGACACCCCAAAAGTCAAATTTCTGTTTTGTCTCTGTTTAGGCGCAAACCATTATCTTGCATCTATCGCTGAATTACTCCTAAACAGTACTTCACTGTATTTCCCTCATTGCAGTCCCCTTGAAGGTCATCAGTATTTGGGTGTCGTCCGTATATACCTGACATTGAAGACCCCATCTTTCTATTATCTGAGCCAAGGGGTACATATACACTTCAAATAAGACGGAAGACCGAGCTGATCCTTGAGGGACCCCATATTCGATATGACAGCTGGGTAAGATGTAATTTCCCAGCTGTACTCTTTTTCCTGTCACTCAGGAAGGATTCTACCCAGACTAAAGCTGATCCTGACATATTAACTGCAGTTTTGAGCCATTGAATTAAGTCATGATCGATCGTATCAAACACTACTGATAGGTCAAGAAGGATCAGTGCAGCTGGGGCATGTCTATTTCTGAGTTCCAATAGTTTTTCCTGCATGTAAAGTACTGTTGTCTCTGTACTATTCAGGGGCCGGAAGCCAGGTTGTACTTTAGCTAAGACTGCACCCCTTTCCTTGATATTGTGAAAACTGAAAGGTTACCTCTCCTTCCATGCTTTTGCTTAGGAAGGGAGGTTTGATATTGGCTGGAAATGTGCTGGCTCTCCTGGATCTAAATTAGCCTTTTTAAATAAATAGCCTTTTAAATAAATAACCTTTAAGTGTGATTGATAGATGCCTCTTTGAAAAGAAGCATTGATGTATGTCTATAAAGTCCTTGTGCTATATGGATTTCCGGAATGATTCCCAGTAGACAAAAGAGCATCAATTACATAGGGATAATGGTATACAATTCTCCATGCACCTCACCCACATTAATGATTATGGGGAAAAGCTATGTTTGACCCAACATTTATAGGTTAAATGTTTATTACACATGCTTCATTCACATGCCCCCTATAATTATGCAATACTCAATTGGTATGGAAGCCCAAAAATCAAAATCGATGATCCATTTTATTATGCATTTTGTGAAAATCATATGGTACAATTCTGTGCAAAGTAAATCGGTGGTGTTTAGAATGTGGTTAAACACGCTGTAACTATTTACATTTTAGATGCGGAATCCTTTGTGAACTCAGTTGAAAAATATTGAATAATCATTGTGCAGCACCTACGCTAATAGCCAAAATCACTAACATTTTATTCTAATGTTAAATTTGTTTTACCCAAATAGTAGGTGTAGGCTTTTTAGGGCTCTTACTTTTCAGTTACTGTGCAAACAACAATGCCATCTTCCATTCAGCATCTGCAAACTCTACTGTACTACACGTTTTTTAAATCCGTTTTTAAATGGTTTTAATTAAGCACGTAAAGCTCCAGGCTATGATGAATACTTCACCCAAGACATTTATGTCAGACATAAAGGTTTAGCAGTTGTATCTAGCCTATTCCTTCATTAAGAGTCGCCTATCCATACTTGAAATGAATGTAATTGATTCAGTCTTTCTGTCTTCTCACTCAAGAGCCACTTTCCTAATAGCAATGCTAGTTTAATGAAAATAAATAAAATGTCATTGTTCCAAATATACCCCATTGCTATTTCTTTTTTTAAAAGAAAGGTGTACTTTTTTCAACATTCCAACATAATACATTTAAGGTGGGTGTAGTTTTGATACTTTTGAAATATTGTAACACTGTATTTAAAATGGCAGTTTTCCTTTCAATTTTGAAATGCACAAAAAAAGGAAAACAAATATTTAAATGTGTTTTGATTGTTGTATAAGGTGCATCGGATTGAGTGGCCTAAACCCTTTTTGAACATTGGAGGGAAATTAGCCAAATTACTAGTTTCCCATGACACTTTCAGAATAAAATCCAACTCACTGCATTAAAAACTGCTTCCATAGTAAAGATGTTAAGGGTAGTAGTTGTATGTGATTGGGAAGAGGCTGTGGAACCACATATATATATTATATGATAGATACTGCCTGAATATCACAACAATGCTTGTTGGATATCCAGCAACACAAGGAGAGGAAGGATTAGATCAGTCTGATAAAGGGAAGCCATGCCTGATGAATAAAAAAAAAAACAAAGTTAAGATATTAGGACTGTGTAGGTAAAATAACAGTCATGCGAGTGGCGGCGGCGTAGCCAAAATGGCGGAAAGGTGAGACGTGAGCCTCCTACCCTCTTCGTCCACCAGACGGAAGCACGCTGATAGCGGCGGCTGAAAATCCCTCCGGGGAACACTGGCAGTGTTCCTAGAGTGGGGGGCGTCTGTGGTGAATGTCTGGCCCCTCCGCGATCCTGCAAATGAGTAAGAGGGGTGGCGGGTGAGGAGGCCCGCAATGTTAAACATGGCAGCTCATGGTGTGCTCTGGGGGTGGCCAGGTATCCTGCTCTCACAGAGGGCCGCATAGGAACGCAGTCAGAGGGAAGTCATCAGAGAATTGGGTGCGGCTCGCCAGAGCAGAAATTGGCCAGGAAGAATGAGTCTGGGTCTGGTGGTGTGAGGTAATGAGGTGAACCTCTGGTGGGTGAAGGCAGTAGGCGGAGAGTCCTGCGACCCCGCCAGAGAGACTGGACCGTGGCCCAGGGGGAAAAACACTGTTGCAGAGTGTCAGCTGCCCCGCCGTTGGAGAGTCCATGAGCAGCACACGGCCATCCCTGTTTCTTGACAAGCAGCCCCGGGCCATGCCAACATACTAATATATCCTGCATCGCAACTTCTCTCCATCAAGGCAATCAACACATCATGCTGTCCAGGATGAGTTGGCAGAAAAGGAGAGAAGCTGCAACCTTGCATTGGGGAATAGGGACCGGCTGCGAGCTAAGCTTGCCCCTAATTGATGATCCAGCTGACTAGCTGAAGGGCACAGAGGGAGTTCCTGAGCGGTGAACTCTGAGTCATCTAATGTCAAGTAGAGTGAGGAGTGTGTCTTTTGCCACTTAGGAACCCGGTGTACGGTGGGTGCCGAAGAGGGGTCCACTCAAAGTGTGCATTACTAGGCTGCGAGGGCCAGTTGAGAACAGCCTGCTGGGATTCGGGGTCCCCGGTTCTGTGTAACACTGTGAAGACGGGACAACATAGCCCTATTCCAAGAATTCTAATTGTAATGGGTTATTTATAACGCGCTTACTACCCAGAGGTTTCTAAGCGCGGACCCGGGTATCAAACCTGTGTTGCTCCACGTTGCCTTGCTTCCAAGACGAGCGTGTTACCCCTGAGCTATACTTCCGATGTCAAATTGCCCAAGTGCATATCGAGGAGCACGGTTGGTGGGGTGAGGGCACCCCCCCCCCCTGGTTCACACAGTTCCACTGGGTCGATGCCCAAACGTATCAAAAAGGACAAGAGCAGCGATATTCAAACATATACGTCTCTCCCAACCAAAAAGTCCATGCAAGCTGACATCATTGATGTAGATAGTGAGGGGGACTAGCAGCCGACACTGACCATGTCACAACTCACACTAGACTTCCTGGCTAAGTCACTGTAAGCCCTGAAGAGAGACATCAAAGAGTCTATGCATTCTGAGATATGGGACCTTTGTAAGGAAATGGCTGACTCAGCTTGCGAACTAAGGAAGGAGTTGAGAGCACTTGGGACAGGGTTAACCATACCGAATGTTCCACAGCAGAGGTTGAAGCAGAACTATGGAAGGTCCGTTGGGCTGTCGCTTCCCTTAAAGAATATACGAAGGCACTGAGGGCCAATTGTGACGGCTTGGAGAACAAGGCACAGAGGGAGAACCTGTGCATTAAATACCTTAAGGAAGGTGTAGAAGGTAATGACCTAGAAGGGTGTGTTCTGCAACTATTTCAGCAACTCCTGTAATGGCCAGGGTCCCATCAAAATCGACAGGGCTCACAGAGTTGGCCTAATAAAGGAACTCACCAGTACAAACCCCCCCCCCCCCCGTCCCCAGGGATATAGTAGTCCAGTTCCATGACTATAAAATCAAGAGTCAGTACTGGGGGAGGCGAGGAAGGCTGATCGGATCCAGTTCTGAGACTCTTGATACATGTCCCAGCATGTGCTACAGAAGAGGAGGAAGATTATGCCGGTTACAGAGCCTTATTCTGGTTTGCTGCCAAGGTTTTGCGTTATTTTGATATACTGTGCGCGTGCTTTGGTCTGGGAGTGAGGGGAGGGGGGACATCTCCACTGCAATCACTAGGATGAGTGGAGGCAATCATGGGAATACGAGTGTAGTATGGGGAATCGAAGGTATTGAGAATGTTATTTTTTCGTATTACTTGCAGGGGATGAGTGTACTTGTTGAGACGGGAGGGGGCTCAAAAGGTTTATCTGGGTAGAAAGCCTAGTAAACCTCCTAGGGATAAGAGGCACCCCAAACTGCCAAGACAGTCATTAATGTAGCCACACTGAATAGCAGGGGGCTTAATACCCCTAATGAGCACGCCCAACCTTTTAGAGAACTGCAGCGGCTAGACTTGCACCTGGTCGCCCCCCCAGGAGACGCGCTTGCTACCTGGGGACAAAGGTAAACTGTGGAATAGATTGTACCTGCACCAATTTCATGCATCAGCAGATGGAAAATGCACTGGAGTGGCCCTCTTGATTCATAGAGAACTGGGATTTACGCATATTCAAGCTAAGAAGGGGAGTGTTGGGAGGTATGGCTTAGTGGTTGGGTTCCTGCAACAGAAGCAAAGGACTACAGTTGTGTTACACGCCCTAAACACCTCACGTGGAAGGTTTATGTTGAGAATACTGGAAGAGGTAGGGGAGTATGGCCAAGAGACCTACTTCTTCTAGCAGACACGAACTTGGTTATGGACAGGGTCCAAGACAGATCTGTTCAGTCCACTTACTCAGCGATAGGGACTGCTTCCCAGAAACTAAGATCCTGACATCAAGACCTCAACCTGTTCGGTATATGGCGCACACACCACCCCACGGACAGAACCTAAACCTACACTTCTTACGTCCACACTTCGGCCTCAAGGATAGACTACATTTTTATGTCCACGGAATTGACCGGACTAATCCTGTCCACAGAGATAGAGCCAATTACCATAGCGCAGTCACGGTACATCTTGGTGACTGGGCGAGGCACACACACATCAACAATGACAATGCCTCAGAGGCTCCTAAGGGACCCGACTTGCCTACACAAATTAAGAGGGGTATTGGGGACTATTTAAAAAGTAACAACCCGGCTGACACTTCCTATGGAAATCATTGGGATGCCCTTAAGGTGGTAGCTCGTGGCAGTATGATTTCAAATGCAGTTGCGATGAAGCGTTTGCGGGGACTGGAAGAACAGCGGCTCCTACAAGAATTAAGAGGCAGACAATAGATAAAGTGAGACCCCAACTAGACAGAAATTCAAAATACTGACTGCTACAAAGATCCAACTGAAGCTCCTTAAGACATAAAGGGCGGAAGGCATTGATACTACGAGCAGGGCAATGTACCAGGGAGGATAATCGCTCGTCTTCTTAGGCAGCAGAAGTTCTGTCAGATGCTCATGGCAAAGAGTGGGGCGATGAAGCCAAAAAAAGGGAGTAGTTTCATGACTTCTGTGTCTCACTGTACATCTTTAGCAGGCCTAACCACCAATACCAAGTTGTCTACAACAACGAGATTGAATTGAAACAAATTACGCAGCAGGATAGGGATCTTCTAGACTCCCCAATCGACCCCCCCTAGAGATGTTTCCTGCCATAAAAACTTTGGAACCTAATAAATCCTCTGGCCCAGATGGCTTCACCGCCGACTTTTATAAAACTCTTGCCCAATTGTTGGCAAAGCCATTGGCGGACGTTATTTTTTAATTTTTTTTAACAACATCCGTGAGGGGGGAGGTCTCCCAGAATCCATGAAGGAGGCTCAGGTGGTTCTCATACCCAAGCCAGGAAAGGTCTCCAAGCAGTGCTCCTCTTACAGCACTGATGCCAGCAATTATAGACCCAGAACAATCCGGGTTCATATGGGGAAGGGGCACAGAGGACAGCATCAGGAGGGTTCTACATTTAGTAGACAATTCTGTCAGAAATCAGGCGGACTCGCTCTTGCTGGCGCTGGATGCCAGAAAAGCCTTTGATAGGGTTGATGCTAAATGGAATACGCACAAGGCCAATTGTGTTGGGTAGGGGCACAAGACAAGGGTGCCCCTTTTCACCTTTACTTTTAGCAATGGTTATGGAACCCTTGGCTTCGAGTAGAAGGGCTTACACTCATATATCGGGAGTAAAATTCAGTGGGGCACAGCACAGAATAAACCTGTTTGAGGACAATGCCATCCTGTTCCTTACCGATCCACTCCAATCTGTGGCCCATGTTGAGAAGGAATTATATGGTATGGGGTGGTTTCAGGATTTAAAGTTAATGGCTCCAAGTTGGAAATACTTAACATCCCCCCTCACTGACGTCCAAACTGCAGCAGAAATTCCCCAACACTTGGGCAGCCAAAACACTGCGACCTGGGAATAAGCACACCAGGAAACCTGTCCCTCACGTACAAAGCTAACTACCCCAGTTTGGTGCACACTATTAAGAAAGATTTGGAATGGTGGGACTGGCTGTAATAAAGATGAATATACTCCCAAGATTTTTTGTATCTCTTTCAATCAGTCCAGTCCCAATCCCTGACACCAAGAATACCATGGGGGGGGGGGAGCCATGCTATTGAAGATCCTATGGGGGGGGGGCTCACCCAGCGTAAATAAACATACATTTTACACCCTCAAAACCAGGGGGGGGGGGCTATCCTTCCCCAGGCTTTGCAATTACTACCAGGCAGTGCAAATCAGACCAATGGTGGACTGGGTGCAGAAGAACTCAGGAAAACTATGGGTGTCAATGGAGCAGGCGATGGCAGGATGCCACCTGTGGACGTAACCATGGCTATCCAAACATCAGGGAGCGCAGGGGCTGTACGTAAACCCTGTTAGCAGGACTGCACTGGAGGTATAGCATGCCTTCAGTAGGTCAGCTGGGGCAGCCTCTTTTCCATCACCGTTCACTCCACTAATTTATTATTTATTTATTTATTTATTCGCATTTGTTGAGCGCACAGGCAGCCCGGAGGGCATCGTGGCGCTTGTTACAGATATGAAAATGACGTGTTGTACATACAGTGAAGTCATTACTTAGTTGCAAGAGAAGAGTAGTAGCTACAGGAGAGGAGGAGAAAAGAGTAAACGACACAAAGGAAGAGGAATTAGTTAAACAAGGTGGTTTTCAATTTTTTTCGAAAGGCAGTGAGAGAGGTTTCTGCTCTGAGCGTGCTAGGTAGTGCGTTCCATAGCTTAGGGGCAATGTAGGGGAAACTTATTCCACCTGCTCTAGCTCGTTTGATGCGTGGGACCCTAAGTTGGTTGGTGTGGCATTGCCTTGTTGGTCTGGTGGAGTGAGATCTGGCTAGTGTATCAGACAGGTATGAGGGTGCAGACAGGTTGATACATTTGTGTGCGGTGGTAAGTATTTTGAATGTAATGCGCTCTTTGACAGGTAGCCAGTGTGCTGCCTTTCTGGCCTGCATGATGTGGTCCCTTTTTGGTATATTGAGAGCTGCTCTTAGTGCATTATTCTGTGTTGTTTGGAGTTTGTTGAGATTGGAGTTGGAGGTGCCAGCCAATAGCGCATTACAATAATCTAGTTTGGCTCCAATGGTGGCTCTGGCAATGGAAAGGCAGTTATCTTTGGTTAGGAAAGGTTTGATGGCATTAATGAGCTTAGTGCTCAGGGCGGAGGCAGAAACAATGGAGTTGACTTGCTTGTCCATGGAGAGTGAGGCGTCAATGTGGACTCCTAGTGTTTTAACAGATGGTAGAACTGGGATGACACAATTGTCTATGCAGAAGTTGGTGTAGAGTGGGTCGAGGTTCGTGAGCGTGGATTTTTGACCAGGGATGAGAATTTCGGTCTTATCTCCGTTAAGACATAGGCCGTTCGTGGCCATCCATGCTTGGATGGTGGCGTATATATTCTGGAGGATGGCTGCGTCTTGATGGTAGAGTCCTGTGAGCGGGAGGAGCACTTGGTATCGTCAGCGTAGTTGGTGTATGTGATCCCAAGTGCGTCCAGTGTATCGAAGAGAGGTTTGGTAAAGAGATTATAGAGGGTAGGAGCCGTACATGAGCCCTGAGGGACTCCATATCTGATGGTGGTAGGCTCTGCGTTAGCTATATTGGAAAACACTTTCATTGCTCTTCCTTCGAGGAAGGAGGTGATCCAGTTTGTGGCTTGTTCAGAAAAATGTGCGGCCTGAGTGAGATGGTTCGTGAGGATGGCATGATCGACTAAATCAAATGCCGCCGAGAGGTCTAGGAGCAGCAGAAGGGCCGGCTTGCCTTTATCTAGAATTAGGGTAATTTGGTTCTTCAGATCTAGTAATGCGGTTTCAGTGCCATGACCTTTGCGGAATCCGGACTGCCTTTTACCTAAGATAGAGTTGTTTTCCAGGTAGGACTGTATCTGCATATGTGCAGCTTTATCTAAGATTTTTAGAAGAAAAGGAACCGTTGTAATGGGCCGGTAGTTGTTAGGTTGGGCAGGGTCCAGGGTTGGTTTCTTTAAGAGCGGGCGCACCCACGCCTCTTTAAGGTTGTCAGGGACTTTGCCCGTCTTGAATGAGGCGTTAATGAATGCTGTGATGATCGGTGTGAGGGGTGCCGCACACTCTTTAATTATGTTGGGGGGGCATATATCGCCTTTGCATTGAGATGGTTTGAGCTGTTTGATGATGTGGAGAGCATCTGATTCGGTGATTGGAGAGAAATTAAATTTGGAGGTGTGCTTGTCTTTAGAGGTATTGACGGAGAGGGTCTGTTGGGGGTGCAGAGCCTTGAAGTGTTCTGCTATCTTTTTTTGAAGAAGGTCTATTTTATGTAACATCGCTGTTTGGATGCTATTGCACCAGGCTTCATCCTTAACAATCTCATCTGTGCAGATTGGGGGGACGGTGAGCTCTTTAAAGATGGTAAAAAGCTCTTTTGATTGGGAGTTGGCTTCCATGATACGTTTATTGTAGGTTTCTGACTTCGCCTTAAATATGGCACTTTTGTATTTTTTAGAAATACAAAGATAGTCTACTTTGGTGGCATCACAGGGATTGGCCTGCCATATTTTGAAGGCTTGCCGCTTGCATTGGCGTAGATTTAATAGGTCCTCCGTGAACCATGAGTTGGAGTGAAACGATTTTTTTTCTTTTTTGTTTTCAAGAGGAGCTGCGGCGTTGATGGCATGGGTGAGGGTGTCTTTGAAGATCTCTGCTAGAATGTTGGGGTCAGAGGAGAAGGGAGGTGCTAGGCAGGGGTTGTTGAGACAGGGACGTATATTGTCTGCTGTAAGTTTTTTGGCACTTCTGGCTAGCTTGGCCGGTGCGGGTATTAGAGGTTTGGAGTATAAGGATATGGGGATGCAGAATTGAAGGCAGTTGTGATCAGACCATGGAAGGGCTGTGTTAGAGTTGAGGATGGAGCCACAGTTGTGATCTGCCACCCAATCTAAGATACGGCCTTTATTATGGGTCGGGGCACTAACTATCTGTGTGAATCCTAGATCTGTGAGGTTTCTGGCTAGAGTGGTAGCTGCTTTGTCAAATTTGTCATTGTATCCAAGGTTTAGGTCTCCTAGAAGCAGGAAGTTAGTTTGATGTTTTTTCCAAGGAGATGGTTGACTATGCCTGTGAAATTATTGACAGGGCCTGGAGGTCTATATATGACATGAATGTTTACTGTGTCTTTAGGGGAGAGGGTAAGTTTGGCTGAGAGGATGTCAGTGGTGTCTTCCCCAGTGGTGGGAGTCTGTCTTAAGGCTAGGGTGTCTTTAAAAATTAGTGCGACCCCACCTCCCGTTTTAGCTAATCTGTCCTGTCTTAAGACCGAGTAACCTGACGGTACAGCTAGGCTGATGGTAGGGCCAGAGGCAGAATGCAACCATGTTTCTGTTATAGCTAACATGTCTAGGTCTTGGCTGGTAATGATATCATTGACTTCTAAAGCGTGGGCGTTGAGTGAGCGAACATTTAATAGAGCACATTTGAGGTGTTGGAGCTTTTTTATTCGAGGTGGCTTGAGGTCGGTAATTGGGATGATCTTTTTGGTATTGTGAGTAGGCTTATTGGTCATGTGATCTCTGGGAGGAGCGAGCGTCCGAGCCCTTTTTTGGCGCTTGTAGGTAATAGTGTGTGGCGGGCGGCAAGTCTTAGCGTGAGTGCGTGAACCTAGGCGTGAGTTCCTAAGTGTTACCTGCATGGGTGTGGAGATGAATGCTAAAGGGAGTGTGCGTGTTCTGAGTCTGTGCTGCCGGAGTATGATCTCGGGCATTTTGGGGGGAGTAGTGAGTGTGGTGGTGTGCCTTAGTTCCATGATATGGCTGTTGGGTTGCCCTTTGGGCACGAGGTAGACAAAACTACTAGTAAGTAAGGTGTAAACTAAACCTATGAGGATGTGCAGTGTGTGGGCGGTGTGCATGTTGAGATAGCACAGCGAGAGCTGGGATGCTAATGGGTTAGGTGAGGCAGGTGCCTGACGGTGTAGCTCACAGAGAAATCTGTTACGAGCTAGGTAATGTGGGAGGGCTACCTAGAGGTCAGGTAGTGTCAGTACAAGGGTGTCTCTGAGCGACCATAAGGCACGACACAATAGCACAGTGGTCTCTAAGCGACCAATAGGCACAACACAATTGCATAGTAGTCTTTAAGCGACCAAAAGGCACACCACAATATCACAGTGGTCTCTAAGCGACCATAAGGCACAATATCACAGTGGTCTCTAAGCGACCATAAGGCACAATATCACAGTGGTCTCTGAGCGACCATAAGGCACAATATCACAGTGGTCTCTGAGCGACCATAAGGCACGACACAAAATCACAGTGGTCTCTTAGCGACCATAAGGCACAATATCACAGTGGTCTCTAAGCGACCATAAGGCACAATATCACAGTGGTCTCTGAGCGACCATAAGGCACAATATCACAGTGGTCTCTAAGCGACCATAAGGCACAATATCACAGTGGTCTCTAAGCGACCATAAGGCACAATATCACAGTGGTCTCTAAGCGACCATTAGGCACAATATCACAGTGGTCTCTAAGCGACCATTCACAATAACAACTTCACTCCTGGCAGAAAAGACAAAGGATTTACGCACTGGTCATACAAGGGTCTGGGGTAAGGTGGGAAAACTCTTGACCGGCAGTTAGGCAGCCCAACGCTTTAGAGGTGTTCTTCCAGGAACCAGCTGAATCCAAGGGGCTGATCTCCAAAATATACAAGGCTATCAACACGCTGGCAGTCCCCGTCCAAAGGTCTTACTGTGATGAATGGGAGAGGGAGCCAGGAGAGGCGATTTCCCCCAGAGGAATGGGAAAGGGCATCCCATATGTTCTCTCCACGGCTGGTGGAAACACAATCATAATAATTGACAAGGTGGTATGAAGATGTGCTGGAGAAATTGGGGGATGGAAGGAACCCATCTCCATACTGTATGGGAGTGCCTGGTAATACAAGTGTTTTAGCTCGAGGTTAGGTCAAAGCTGAAGGATATTCTAGGGTGGAAAATTGCAAGGGACCCCAAGCTTTGTATTTTGGGTTTCGATGCCTCGCTGGAACAGCAATGTATGAGAGCAGAGCACAAGCTGCTTACGCACCTATTGTTAGCAGCTAAATTGCCCATTCTCCATCTCTGGGGGAAGACTGTGCTCCCCTCTGTTACACTATGGTTGGACAAAGTGTGGCCCATTCTTGCAATGGAGAAATTCACTGCTAACATGAGGAACTCTCTTCTTCCCTTCACGGCTACCTTGACACCTTTTCTGCAACATGCTCAAGAAGGTTTTAACCCCCTCCTATGCGCAACTCAATTGAGAGCCCTTAACCTGGTCGAGCAGACCTAAAGTACACTCTGCACTGTTACTGCCACTGTTGTCACTCCATGAACCTTCTCGATACCCTGTTGAAATAGGTTTGTTATTCCAATGTACTCCTGTTGGGGGAAGGAGGAGGGGTGTAGTTGAAAATATGGCATGAGGTTCTGTTATTGAATACCGGGATGTCCCGGCTCATGTAAAGAATGTCAGAAAATCAAAGTCGCCCTATTAAAACGTACTTTATTTTTCACCACAACTTTGATGTGACAGAAATAAGAATAGGCTTGTTTACTGGTAAATTCTTTTTTACAACTTGCGGAACTCTCAAATGTATTTAAATGTTAATATGTCATCTTGATCCAACAACGGGCACATACCTAACAGAGGGGTATTTAGTTTCTTTAAAAAAATGAAATAATAAATAAAGATGTTCCAGATATTGAGGCTTGTATAATGGAGATGAATCAAGGTTTGTTCTTGAATTTACCAAAGGAAATGCAGTTACTATTTTCAATTCATTTGAGAAGGAGTATTGAAATGAATTTCGGAATGCAAAACTAATGCATAGAATTACGAGTTCAAACATTATACCAAGATAACAGCAACTAGCATTAACAAATGTTTGACCCATGACAATATTTGGATAGGTTAATTACATTGGTGTCCTAGCATTTAAAAATTCTGAATTAACAGTGTCCATCATGGGATATCACTAACAATCATAAACACTGAATAACTACTCTATGAGCAGAATCTGGGAACAGCTTTTCTTAAAATGTCATTTTAAATCTCAAAACGATTAAAGTATACATGATGCCTTTCTGGCTCCCTTTCTACTTTTTAAAAGTTCCATATTAAAGCACACTTTTGCCGCTTTTAGTAGGAAATTCAATTACCTACGCGCTTTAGAAAAAATAAAAAAAAATAAGGAAGGGGGCTGCTGAACATGAACAGAGCAAAGCTGTCAATTTAAAGAAGCTAGGTTGGGCCTGTATCACACGATGCAGTGTAGTGACAGTATTACACAGAGGGACCCAAAGTATTCCTCTGCGTAATGATACACAGAGGGAAACTTTTTGTTGGATACTTTTTTCCCTTTGTTTTCAAAGTCCAATCAGGTTGTTCTAGCTCCTTACCTCTGAGCAATTCTAAAATGTTGCCAAATGTGCATTGTGCAAAATCCAGGAAAGATGATTATCCTGTATGCATTGTTTATCTGCCTTCTTTATTTTATTCTATACGGATTTGCTTCAAAAGTGTACAGAAATCATTTCACAGCTCCAGCACAAGATATGAAGAAACCTTACACACTGAAGGGCAATTATGCACACAATCAGTCAAACGGCATAAAAGGGCTCTTTAATAAAAAAAACATACATAAATCAACATAATAAATGAATGATTACTACACATAGAAAGAATGTAAAAAGTCTAAAGATACTTCACTGTTGAAGCAAACGCAAAACAAATCCTCTTCTCGCCAGGCTTGCACTGAAAAGCTCAGAAAACAGGTTGGCAGAGAGATGTTCTCATCGGCTGGCATGGAGGCAGTGAATCCACTCCTCCTAGAAGCTTTGTCTGACCGTCCTTAGTGCCCCTTATTTTAAGCCACCCACAAATGCTTGATGACATTTACCATAACCTTCTAGCTTTCAAAGTCTCTACCTGTTGACAGTTCCCATGGGCCCCCGGCCGGAGTGACCAAGGCAACCCCAAAAGGCAAACCACGTCCCTTTCTCATGACAGCGTGAAAACAGCTACATAACTTTTCTTCGGCTTTGCAAGATTCTCTCACACCGTTATCAAGTACCAGCTGGCACTGTTAAAATATTATAATAATGAGCATTTTTCTTAGTCCTACGCTAATCCTTTATTTGCAATCAAAATTTGTTGTCGTAGTAATGTTCAGAAAGTGGTTGCATTTGTCAGCCATCGAGTAAAACAAAATGGAAATGTGTTTGTGGGTCTTTCTGTCAGTCATTACAAGAAAAGCCTAGGTCCGTATAGTGGGCATGTTTTAGCCGCCTACCCATCACCGATAAACTTAGGTTAAATAGTATTAAAGACAGGTCCTCCTATTTAGCGAAGAAAAGCTGTTTCAATATCGTTCATTCTCTTAGCTAATTGCTATATAAAGACTGACTGAACTAAACAGAGTTTAGTTGCATACTGAGTCATAGTGTTCAGCCCTTCTATCTTTGTTAAAAGCACAAAAGGTATTTAAAGGTTGTGCAAATAGGTTGACTATTGTTGGAACGAAGGGCAGGCAGGTTCTGGGTTTAAGGACAACAAACACAAGTCACAGTCTGTGAACTGATGGATAAAGCATGTAATTAAGCCACAAGCAAAGTAAAAACTCTTGACATAGCAATAACATCTGCAATTTGTTCTGTCCTCTTGGGACTAGTTATATTATTGTGTAGATAGTTTAAACATATTTGCGTTATCTTTTGCAAATTAATAACAAACTACCTATGTTGATGCAGTCTTCGTTTCTGTATAAAATGTGACACAGTGTACGATTCAGGCACTTCACTTCTCCACTCTCCATGGAAATACTGGTTGTGGATGAACCTGAAGTCTGCTCGAGCGTATGATATGAGCAAATTAAATCTTACCATGTGATTTTGAAACTCTCTCTCAGATGCTCTATTTTGTTTAAATTATAGCACTTAGAAGTCTCAAAATGTTGCCCAACATGGGGCCCCACTGAGGACGAGAGCACCTTGACTAGACGTGACGGAGAGGAACCTGCCGAATGGACCGCTTGGTTTTGGTAATCTCTGCTATCCTGGAGATTTAATTGCTCGCAGTTGACACTAGCCTCCATCGGCGGTCTTCTCTCCATAGATGCCCTCACCCGGCAGGGGCCCTTCGAACTGCACCCGATATTTTGCCCAGTGCAACTGAGACAGAACTTTGTCAGTAAATATAGCTGTTTAGCAAGTATTACCTGGTTGGGTTGGTTAAACTGAAGATATTTGCAAATACCTTCTTTTGCCAGGAAAAATCAGAACGTTTTTATGATGCATGTCCCAGTAAGCTTCGTAAATGTTGGTTCGAGCGTTGTTGCGTTCGCTCGTTGAATGACTTAGAATTTGGTCAGCCTGCACCCCAGAAGGTACACCTGTTATACGAAAATGTATGTCAAATATGGGTTTGGGGCGATAGTATTCAACAGTTCAGGGAACAAACAGACCTAAAGTAGGCCTAGTTTGAGATGGCCACAAAATGGCTCTTTTGACATATCCATAATTCGCGTTTAGAATCTGTATTATTAAAGAAAAAGCTAGACCCTCTGCCTTTGATGTTATCCACGATTGGCGCAAGGAAGCCACACAGAAGATCAAACGCAAACAGAAATTTGCTCTAAGACATTTGTCACAGGCTGATAAGGCTTTAGTTCATGATCAGCAAAAATATCTGCAAAATAATAGTTATACCTACCCAAGGTCCTGTAATAGAACAGATCCTTAATAACCCTCGCCAACCTCTTCTTCCCTCTGCACCTCCTCCTCCGATGGTCAACCACAGAGCTCATTATTATTAGGGCTCGGGGCCCTAAAATCCCTCCCACTTTTCCCGATCCCCAAAATTGGCCCCTCTTAATAGAAGATGACATATCAGATGCCAGCATAGATCCTCCCAGTGAATATATACATGACCCATTGACTAAAAAAAATCAAGGAAATTAGAATGTTTTATTAGGAATACACGAGCCTCTCTAATGCGTACCCAACAAAGGAGTAGCAGGCTATTTGGTTAATATTGAGTGGAGTCAGACAGAATGTGGTTGAGAAAGTACTTGAAACCCAAGCTCCTGAGCGACTTATTTTATTAGAATGTTTGGGTGACCAGATTTGAATACAGTGGGAACAAAAATTGCCTTGGCCAATTCCTAGGGAATTGCAAGATTTAAATTTAGCTGCCTTCTCTTGTCGTCCAGAGAAGGATGCTTTTTTTCACATGTTAAAGGACTTTGGGAGATATTTAATGAAATGAAAGAGCTAGAGAAAGCTCATTTGGGATTAGAAACTGAAACCAACACTTCTGAATATGTCCAGCAGCATGTTAACATCGCAGCATGTAAAGAATCTTGTGTGTCAGATGAGGAATTGCAGTTAATTGCATGTACCGCTCTTAGATGGTTCGCCACTCTGACCCCTCTTTCGCTCCTTTGCAGTACCTTTTGTCAGTATGCCATGAAAGTAATGTTGGATGCAATTATGCAGCAAAATGAGGAAGACGAGTTAGACAATTCTGCGGAGTTGCAACACTTAAGAAACTAATAATAGATAATGCATACATAATGAGTATCACAGAGCAACTCATCCACTTAACAGCACTTTAAAAATTACGAAAACCGCCTAGTTGCCCGCTTCCTATGCAGGAGGTACCACCTGTTTATATACCACAGCATTTATACAATAAGGTTCCCACAGTAGGGGAACTCGTGTCCCCTGCACACTATCACTGGCTATAGAAAAGCCAAACATTTGATGTAGAAGTGGAATAAGTGGTTTCAATTTAACTTGATAAATAAGAGTAAGGTTTTACATTTTCAAAGCAATAAGTCAAAAAAAGAACTATTTATGCACATTAGTCTGTTCATCGTATACATCTTCTTGAAGAAGATATCTTCAACCACAGTCCTTTAGTGTCTGTTTTCTTTTTAATAGAATGCCCAACGCGCTTCGAGCTGATGCGCTCTTCTTCAGGGGGTCATGATAACTTCATGTCTGTGGTATAACGGATAATGGGATTCAGTGAGTCCTAATATACATACATTATCTAGGAAATACAGGTGTTCACAATTAACGAACACATTAGTTAATACAAGCTTAATTATCACCTCAATCTCAGATCGGCATTCCAAGCAGTATTGAAAAGTGTTCTAACCTTATAAGTGTTCCTTATACCAGGGGAAATTCTGGCCGACTATAAATAATGAATATAAATAATGAAACCATGGATATGTAAGTAAATTCAACGAGTGTCTAATCTCACCTCATCTAAAAGTCCAAAGGTAATAGCATTCCCTCATGGTTATTTTTCACTTGGAAAAAAGGAATTTCTTCAATCTAGATGGTAAAGAAAGGAGGAAGCCTAACTAGTCATCATTATGTATAAAAAATAGTAGCAGTACAAGAAAACATGTTATCCGACTTACGTGTCATTCGAAACGAAGCACAGTGTGCCTACAAGTATCTCGGAAAGGTTTTTTCAGTCCATGGTTATGGATCAGCAATTGGCTGAGTAACTTCAATTCCAAATTATGTTATGTAATGACAAAGAAGAACTTAATATTAGGTTGTGTAGTCATCCTATTTCCAATAAGTGTTCTAGAAATCCTAATGATCGTACTCGCCATGAGTAGTCTGCTCGGAAAGTATTTCGTGTTTTTGCCAGAGACAGCTGCGCAATGGCAGCCTGTGTTGGTTGGTAATGACAACTGGGTTTGTGAACAGCGTTATGACATCACTGTAAGACGAGACGGACGGCAAGTCCAAGTCTTGTTGTCATGGTGAGTGTCATCCGCGTTCTACCCATATTCTAAGATGAACGTAGAAACAAATTTGGGATATGTTATCAAATCTGTGTTGTATGCTCGAAGGTGAGAAACGTACTACCCCGATCAGAATGGAGTACCTTAATCTTGAAACGGTGTAAGTAGTGCCCTTATAACAGATCATATATGGTAAGGACCGTCATTGCCATTTCATATCTCCATTGTATGTATCTAGACTATTGCAACTACACATTTGACAGAATTATGATGGGGACATGCAGGTCTCATGTATTTCTTATCATTTGTACACACACCAGTTATTTAGTTTAAATCACATTCGCTTAAGTTGCGAATTCATAGTAATATATAGAATCTCAAATCTCTCAAATGTATCTATATCTGTGTCACATGTTCAAAGGTATCCATTCACAAAATAATAGGCAAAACCTCACACGAATGGTTAAACAAGAGACCTGAACTCCAAAGTCTCCAAAAAAATAAACCTACACAAACATTAGAAAGGGTCATGTAAAAACACTTCAAAGGTACAGGGCTTGACTATGAGCTAACCTACTCAATAAGGCCATATGTCTGGGTTTTGGGTTATATTACAAGTAGGGGTCCAAGAAGAACTATTCATTCATCCAGAGTGGTTTAATGCAGTCTAAATGGTGAATCCAGAATAACTCCCTTTGTGAAAGCTTTTCGAGTAGGTCTCCCCTCGGTAGTGGATGTATCACCTCCAGGATGACTCACCTCATTTGAGCCTCTCATGTCTTGCCTCTTTAAAATGCCGGTAAACATGTTCGATTTATGCTCCGTCCTTAGCACGTTTGGTAGTTTGGCCTATGCAGTATTTACCACAAGGACATCTCTGTGGCATAGATAACATTTTTTGCATTGCAGGTGGCAAAATCTCACAGCTTAATCTTACCCGTGTTGGGATGACATATGCTGTCCCCTTTGATGACACTGGAACAGTGCTGACAATTAAGACATGGGAATGTGCCCGTCTTCTGTTTGTGTAATACTTGTTGCATAGGTTTCTGTGCTCGTTCTGCTTTCACCAATGAATTTCTGAAATTCCTCCCTCTTTTATACGCCATCATAGGCGTTTCCGGAAATAATTTACTCAAATACGGATCCAGTTTGAAAAGGTTCCCATTTTTATTAATGGTCCTTGCTTACCTGATGGCTTGGAGTTGTGAATTTCAGGTTATGGATTAGTCTGTTACCCTCCTTTTCAGCTCTTGAAACAATTGTCTCAGACTTAGTAAGACAAGGGATTGTAGAACAAATAACGGGGAGTGTATGCAATAGCCCCATTTTACCTGCTTTTAAGAAAGGTGACACAAACCTACCATAGGGTCTTGTAATTGATTTAAGAGTGATCATCAAGATTGTAGTACCTCAGTTTCCAATCATTCCAGACATTATTACCATTCACACCATGATGCCACCATGTGCAGAATATTTTTCAGTGATCGACTTAAAAAATGCATTTTATTAGTATACCATTACATCCAGAAAGCAGATTTCTATTTGCTTTCTCCCTCAGTGGGAGAGCATATACTTTCACTAGAATACCACAGAAAGCCCATGTATATACAGTAGTGCACTTAACAGTTGGATTCCCTGAAATTACCAGTATCTGTTACATTGATTCAATGCATTGACGATTTACTTATAGAAGCTCCCACGGAGGAACTCTGTAAACATGCAACTATATTGTTATTGTCATATTTAGCTCACCATGGCCATAAAGCATCTTTGAAGAAATGCCAGTATTTTAGACAGGAGGTAGCATATTGTGGGTACTTCCTGTCTAAGGCAAGTAGGAAACTAGCACCTTATAGAATACAAGCAATTTCTAAAATGCCACAGCCAAAGACACAAAAACAAGTTAGAGCGCTTATAGACTCTACCTCCTATTGTAGTCAATGGATACCCTATTTCCTGCTTATTGTCAAACCCTTGATGCAACTTACGACTAAAGATTTACAGGATACAGTGCCATGGACTGATGAACATCAAGAGGCATTTGTTTTGTTGCGCACAGCGCTTTGTTCTGCTCTCATTTTAGGGAGTTTGGATTACAATAAGGAATTTGTTTTGTTTGTGCATAAAGTTGATGGATGGGCTTTGGCTGTTTTGACACAGGAACATGCAGGAAGGAATAGACTATGGCTATTTTTCCTCCATGTTAGACCATGTTGCATGTGCTTTGCCTAAAGGTTTGCATGCAGTAGCAGCTGCAGCTTTGTCAGTAAAACAATGTGAAGGTATGGTTTTAGGTCACTAACTGTGATGCTACCTCACTTGGTCGATGCCCTTTTAAATAGGACCCAATATATGACTACGGCCCAACTAACCATATATGAGTAGTTATTGTTTGCACCACATATCAAAATTAAGCACTGCAACACACTCAACCCCACTGAGCTATTACCCATACCAAATCAGGGTATCGGGGACAATGAGGCAGCCGACCGTTATTGTATCTTCGCAACTGAAGACGACGCCAAGGGCTGAATTGATTTGCGGGATACCCCTCTTTCCGCAGGCGAAAGGAGAATTATATTGTGATGGATCATGTTTTAAAATGCCCAATGGTACAACTGCAGTTTATGTGGTGGTTACTTTAAAAACTATAGTTGAGACCAAACAAATACCCTTTAATTTAGCACAAGCAGCAGAAATCATAGCTTTGACTCGGGCTTGTGAATTATCGGAAAACCTTTCTGTAAATATTTTTACTGACATTCAGTATGCTTTTGGAGTAGCACATAATTTGGGGAAATGATGGGCGGAAAGGGGATTTTTGACTTCTCATGCAACCAAGATACAGCATGGTTCCTTAATCTTGAGCCTGTTGTCATCTCTAACGCTACCAAAGAAACTAGCTATAGTTAGATGTGCTGCCCATCAGAAAATAGTGACTGAAATTTATAAAGGAAATGATTTTGCTGACTTCATAGCTAAACAAACAGCGTTAGATTGTAACTCGGGGGATGTGTAATGCTGAGAATATTAGAAGGGCTCAGGATTTAGGATGTATGGAGGAAATCTCTGTTAGCATTAAAGAGAAACAAGCAATGGCCACTGAAGAGGAAATAAGGGGTGAGAAGACAGTGGTGCTATACAGGATGAAGAGGGGTGTTGGGGTCACAGGGTCAAAGAAACAATGGATGTTACGCACAACCAAAGGTATATAGGCATTGGGTATGAACCACAGACCCGCCCACATACACACTAAAGCTATTTGCAAACAATTGGACAATGTTTGGTGCGATTCATTAATTACTGCAACAGCTGAGAATGTAGTTAAGAATTGCATTATATCCTTAGAACATAATATAGCCTGAGGGACTACGGTCTCTGCAGGAAATGTTGACCCTGTTCTACCTTCCCATTTGAAGTTTTGCATTTTGACTTTATTGAATTAGAAAGATGTAATAATTTGAAATATGTGCTAGTAGTGATTTGTGCCTACTGCAAATGGGTAGAGGCTTTTCCCTTGAAAGATAATACAGCCATCTCCACTGCGAATGTCATGTTTGAAGAATATTTCCCCAGGTTTGGATTACTGTTTTGCTTTTCTGTCGCATGTAAAGACCCTAGGAACCACTTACCAGATTACACGGACCAACAGTTCTTGGACTCAGGGAGGCAATAATATACACTTTGACTCACGGTTGGCTCGTTCCAGGCCGTTTATTCACACTTCACAGATATACAGCTAAATAGTGAAATGAAGGGTAGTTGGCTATACATAGACATACACACACAAAAGACGGTTATACAAGTCTACATCACCATTCGTATAGTTGCAGGAGAAAATGTCATCTCAGCCACGACAACACTACCCAGTCTCAAGGCAGGTATGCAGAGAGATCAGACGTGCTAACGGGGTCTGGAGCGCAGCGTCGTCCTTCGCAGCGGAACTTCATCAACCGGAGTTCCAATTCTCCCCTACCGCCAGGATACCTCTTCTCTCATGGGGTAAAAATCCCCACCCCTATTAGGTTTTCCAACCGTGGGACAGACAACAAACTTGGAAGGCAAAGAGTGGAAAAATCCAGTTAGCAGTGGAATACCCCGGTTTGTCTCCCGCGCGCTCGTTCCCAGCACCCCTTATCACTGCACCTGCACATCACCAACTCCCTTCTTGGCTCGTCCTTGAGGGAACAATACTACAACTATCTTTCATAGTGAGTGCATCTGTTCATAATGTAAATCTTGCAACCCTTGCAGAATTCATGTCTGCCTCCTAACTGAACTCACAGAAATGTAAACTTTCATTGCGGTTTTGGAAGTGAATCTCCAAAATGGCCGCACACCGGCGCCATGTTTTAGCTCATTTTCACATGCATTACAATTACCCAGGGTAATATGCTGTGACTGGCCCCCACTTTATTGCAGAAGTAATACGAAATGTGTGTAATGGATTGCAGATCAAAAATAAATTTCACACAGCTAACCATCCTCAAAGTGCAAGGTCAATTGAGAATTTAAAAAAACAAAATAGCTAAGGTTTTTGAGCACACAGGACTTAAATGGCCAGACGCTTTACCTTTAGCATTAATCTGAGGACTACAGTTGCATCCAAATCAGGCTTATCCCCTGAGGAAATCGTTATGGGCAGACAAACTAATGTTTGGAGGGCTCCTAGACCACGGTCATTGAAGGACATTGAGTACCCACTGCTTTTGACTATTGTAAACAATCGACTGAGCAATTGTGTTCTAGCCACCAGTGGGTGAAGGATAGCTTGCCAGACACAAATTTGCGAGAAGACCTTGGGTGAAACCTGGCGACCTGGTAATGGTCAAACACGTTTAAAAAAGCACTTCACTGGAACCACGTTGGCTAGGACCATACCAGGTGGTGATGGCCTCCAAAACTGCAGTTCGAGTAGAAGGGAAAAGGCATTGGATCCACACTGCTCACATCAAATTGGTTCCTTTGCCCTCTCCCTCTGATGGAGATAATTCTCCTTTGTCTTAAAAGAAGGATTCCTGCACCCTTGTGAGTCTGTCAAAATCTGATATAAAGTCTTCAGTACATACACCCACCTTGTTCGAAGATCATGCTGTCCTGGGAGCGACTAGATACAATCTAAGCCCCAGGAAGGAATAGGACTGCCTATCGGAAACCTACAAGTGCGAGTTTGATATCGAGGTCATCCTTGCACCCACAAGAAATCAACGTGTCCTGATCCCTGTGCACACTAGGAGGTAACAGGGTATCTAAGGGCTGAAGAAAAACTGCATTATGGAATTGCATCCACTTGGTGTTCAAATTTGAATGAAAAACAATGAAGTAACTCTACCTTCTCGCTCTCAAAAACTATGGACAATGGAAGACAGAATAGTAACATTGACATTTGGTACGATTTTAGTGGTAGGACTTTATGCATTTTTTTGGTTTCTTGAACATGATTGTGTACATCTTTTAAAGACAATTCTTCCCAATGACACTGATGCCACTACCAAGCTCCCTTTACCCCTCCTCCCCCCCAATCCCCTGTGTCTTAACTCGTACTCATCCCTTGGATCTATTTTAGAGATATGGCTATCGAAATAATTCAAACATACAGGTTTTGGACAAAGTTCAAATTGCTATTAATAGAACAAATTGTTGGCTTTGTTCACATGTCCCACAGAGTGGAGATGGCATAGGAATACCCTATTATGCTGTCCAGTTAATCTATCAATATTAGGTGCTGTACTTTCTCTGTCTCATAGGAGGTTGATAAATGATGGGGATAGAGCATGTGCCCCTCCTGGAAGGATAATGCTTAACACTATTAAAAACCCTGAAACTCCCCCAACTTAACTCCCACACTGAACTTGTTGATGGTTTTCACGACCATCAGTCTGGATTCTGAGCATCCAGAGGCACAGAAACTGCTCTCCTGAACACCTCTGAAGAGCTGCTCACATTCTTTGACTTCAACTCCCCTTCTGTCCTCATCCTCCTTGATCTCTCCTGCATTTGACACAGTGAACCACTCCATCCTCATGAAAAGGCTCCATGACACCCTTGGTATCTCGGAGCGGGCACTAGACTGGCTTACCTCCTTCCTAACCGATTGCTCTTCCAAAGTCGTACTGGGTTCCTTCTCCCCTACTTCCTCCTCCACCTGTGGGGTCCCCAGGGCTCCATTCTTTCACCTTGGCTCTTTAACTTCTACCTTACTGTGCTTGCACGCCTCATTTTCTCCTTCTCCCCTAACTTCCAGTGCTATACGGATTACACACAACTCTTCTTCAAACTTCCTACAGACGCCTTTGCACCCTCCTTCATCCCTGACTACCTCTCTGCCATCCAGGCCTGGTGCACTTCTTATGATCTCTACCTCAATGCCAGCAAAACTGAGATCCTCCCTATTGGGACACTTCACTTGCACCCTACTTCTTCCCTTCTCTCTGGTCTTCCTCCATGGGTCCTCCCCCTGCTCCCTCCTCGGAAGCCAGGAATCTGAGTCATCTTTGACTCCTCTCTCCTTCCTCTCATACTCAGGACATTGTCAAGAAGTCCCACTTTCAGCTCTTCCTTCTGAAAGGAATTCTACCTTTCCTCACCTTCCCCCAGAGACTCAATGTTACCCGGACTCTGGTTCTCTGCAGGCTTGACTATTGCAACAGCCTCCTCCTTAATCTACCTTTGTCCACTCTGCGACCCCTACAGCTAATCCAGAATAGAGCAGCAAGACTTATCCTTGGCCTCAAGCCCTGCCCTACAAACTCTCGACTGGCTCCCGATCTGCGAATTACATTTAAATCCCTCTGCATCACCCACAAGGCTGTCTGGGGCCAGGGGCCACTCATGTGCAATTCTTTCTGACCAAATACCCCCCCTCTAGACACCTGCATTCCTTTGGCACCAACTCCTTGCGTGTGAATCAGTTTGCTAAATCGAGAGCAGGTGGTCCTTCACTTTCCTCAGCAGGCTTCCTTCTTTGGAATAGCCTACCCCTCCCTCTTTGTCTTGAGCAGGACCTCCTTAAGTTTTGGAAAAGCCTCAAGACCTTCCTCTTCTCCTCTTCCTTCACTCCCTCTCTCCCCTGATAATCGCACAGTAGCTTGACTGAAGTGCAGGGCCCTTATGGATCCTCTGGGCCCTGACTTCCCACTTCTTATCATTTTAGCTGCTATCCATCCTCTGCACTTACTTGGGCTCACCCTCCCCTTGGAGGTTGCACTTACCCTTACTTCATAGCACTTCACCTGCTGCTCACCACGAGCACCACAGCACCTATCCCATACCACTCTCCGCTCTGTACTTGCACGTTCTGAACACTCACAAGGCATAGTAGGTTAGTCTTCCCTTCCCCACTATCTTCTTTGGTTTATTTAATTAATGAATTATTTATTGTTGATGTAATTACATGTTCTATCATTCCCTGTCCCCTCCCTGTTGCACTGTGGTCGCTTTGAAGCAGTATTTGCTTCCTGCATAAGCACCTTACAAGTGAACAATAAATAAATATTTTATAACACCCTTAATAGCAATCGTTCAAGTCTTAATATGATCCTATACCTCTTATATGAATGTTACATATCCTTTATACCAGGTATCTTATATGATAGGAGAGCCACCGTTTGCTGTAGGAAGAGATACAAATAATATGCAATCCTTTGATAAAATCATTGACTATACCAATTATACGAATTCCATTCTTCCTGTGGGAATTGCTATTATGTTTGTGAGGACGGGTAAGCATACAAGTGGTTGAGGGAAGGGTTGGACAGGCATATGTTACCTTGCTAATTCTTTTTTTGTTGTTTTTTAAAAAAAAAAAAATTTACAAAACCTTTAACTAGTTTCCACATGTACATCAACATTTTCCAGTTACTCATTTTCAGCATCTTTTCCATTTAAAACGTGCTAATGTATTTCCTAGAGTTTATGTAGCCGCCACAGATAATATATACCAGCGTGTAAAACTACAGAGGGGGGAAAAGAGAAGTGGACCAGACTGATACTGATTCCCAGGTAGCAGCAGATTTCGGAGAAAGGAAGAATACCATTGTTAGGCCGTAGAGCGGTAGAAAGTATGTTGAATGACACTGCGATTTGTGAATTTAACAATTGAACAGAACGCTATTAGATTGGTGGCACTTCAAAATAGGATAGTGTTCGACATTCTCACATCCGCGAAAGGATGGATCTGTAAAATAGTGGGCTCCTCTTGCTGTACCTACATACCTGATAGCGCTAGAGATATCTTTGATGCTATTGATCGATTACACGTATTAAGAGAAGCAGTACATTATGAGGTTGTACAGGAGAACAGCTGGTCCCAATGGTTTTGGAATTTGTTTAGGGATGGAAATTGCTGTCTATATTGTTAGTGGTATTAGGCTTAATATTAGGTTGCTGTTGTCTTCAGTGCAGTCCTGTAAGATGTTCTCTTATATATCAGAGCTGTGTTAGGGTAGTAAAAATCATGAAGCCCCTCCCCATGGATAGTTACAGAATTAATACTATAATGATGGAAGAAATGCAAATTCTGAATTTAATGGACATAGACATTGAAAGTCTAACTGATTTGGGCAAAAAGGAGGGTTTGTTAGAATATAATAGGCATTTTTCTTAGCCCTAAGCTAAACCCTTTTTTTGCGATCAAAACCCTATTTTCGGGGTTGCGCTCGAGAGCCCGAGCAAGATGGCCGTGGGCTAACGAAGCTCCTGCAGAGATGGAATTAACCGTTAAAATAAATCCCTTCAGGACGATTTGATCATTCAGGTGCAGATTGATTTCACGATCACTTCCACACGAGATCAGCGGGGGAAAATATGGAAACCCTGCATTAACGAAAATGATTGCAGCCGCGCTTGCCATTAACTGCGGCCTGCGCCAGAACATTCCCCAGCAACGCTCATACAGACGCCACCTGCTGATGAAAATGGAGAGACGCTGCAGCATTCAGGAGATCCTCCCACCACTCCCACAGACGGATGCAGCCACACAGATGAGGGACACTGACCAGTCACTTAACCCGACTGCACCCAACACATAGACAGCAAATTCTAGCGGTGTAAACCAACCTCTGTGGTACCTCCTAACTGTTAGGACACTGGCATTTCATCAACGCTGGAAGCAGAGTATGGCGGAGGGAGATGGCGACCGCTATTGAAACCCAGAAAGACGACCCTCAGATCCGGCGCCAGGCCCAATAGAGCAGTGGAGAGCGTGAATTAACCAGCAACAGGCAGGCAGCCATACTACCAACAATCAAACAGGGTGACGTATCTACCTACTCACGCCCACTACCCCCAGCCACACGGACCACTGTGCCCCAAGGACACCAGGTGATCGCAGAGGAGCCCCACATTAAGAAGAGAGGAGCCCCCTGAGCCGGTCAGATGCTGAGAAAAAAGAAACTGTGTAACAGCACACCCACTTTGCGGGGGACATGCAGGCTGCATGATAGTTGCAAACTTATCACGCCGCCAGAATTGAACCCATGGGGCCTTACCTACTCTCCTCCCTCCTTGGTGCACTACTGACGCAGACACACCTTTGCACACCCCGCAGATCTGGAGGGATAGTTATATCACCAACACAATCAGTCCAGGAGTGCTGCCACACTGGTGCACCATTGGAGTAGACCTATCCTTGCATTACCCATAACCCTGGACAACATACCTCCTTAGAGGGGGCTTCCAGAGAAGATGTCAGGCCCTGCCAGCTGCTCACCACATAACTGTGGCTACCAGGACACAGTGAACGACGCGCAACCCATAGTGGTGACTGGATGGGTCCCACCTAACGGGCATGCATATCGAATAAATGCCCACACAGATGTAAACACAAGAGGAGGCAAATAACAATCCAACGACAACAGTGGGTGCATGCTGCAGAGTGACCAAATACAAAGCCTAGATAATACGCCAGGCGCCGCTCAACCTGGCAATCCACCACGATGATCCAACAGGTATAAACCAGAGATGGATGTCCAGACACAGCTCCAAATCATATTGGCCAAAATGAGGATAATTGGTCAACGATATCAAGAAATGAATGTGACCGTACAAGACATTAAGTGGGACCTCCAGCATGTTCAGACTCGCCTAACTGCACAAGCAGAGAGAACGACGGATAACGAACAGCGCAATAGTGCAGTAGAAGACAACCAGGCTATGACAGCAACAGATCTGGATGGGGTCATCCAAGAAGTGCAAAGACTAGGAGAAAGAATTGAAGACCAAGAAAACAGATCTTGCTGAAATACCTTCTGCCTTGTCGGAAAACTCAGAAGGATCAGGACTGAAATCCTATGTGTACAACTTCCTCAGAGACACGCTGCACATAGACAACGCACATGACCACGAGTCCATTGAGCTCCTATTCCCAAACCACCTGCGGGGGAGTGTCCGCGTATAATTACAATGCAGCTTCTGAACTTTCTCACAAGGTGGCCATTCTGAAGGCCTACAGAGCCAAGACCCCAATATACATTGAAGAAGCCGACATCAGGATGTACAATTACTACTCAATGGAAGTGTCCAGGCGCGAAAGGGCTTCCACCCAATCTTCGAGGCACTCAAGAACACTGATCAGAGGCACTATGTCAAGTTCCCGGCAGTATGGTGCATCCATGTAGATAAGCAATGGCACTCCTTTGAGGACCCAAAGACAGCGTAGTGCTTCCTACAACAACAAAACCTAGTGACAACAGACTTTGAACAGTCGACTATAGAATCTAAACAAACAAACCGTTCCTCCTCACCCCTCTCAGGTCAACAGCGAACCAGGGCAAAATGTCAAAAGCAGGGCCCCATGGCCTGGACCCCGAAAGGAAAATGACAACAGGGTGATTATGGAGACAATTTAGTACAGTGAAACAGACATGTAAACAATCCATGTTACCAAGGGACAACCCCCTACTTCCACAAAATTCCTATACACTATGGAGGAACCTAGTGATCACCCCAGGGACGGGAATCTGCAGAAAGCAAGCAAGACGATGGATACTACACGTTGAGCACCACAAACTCCTACAAGTAGGCAGTGGCTGCACATCACACACTCTTTTTGGTGACAAATGAAGGATACCACACCATTGCAATTTTCATCACCTGCGTCCGGCAGCTGCCCGGCAGGTGAACCTTTTCCACAGAATTACCACAATATGTGGGGAAGGGCAGCGACCCTATGGTCTGCACCCATAGACCCCATATATGGGCTTTTTGGCTACGTATTGGGAAGGTGCTGTATGGTTAGCTCTCCAAATGTTTCAATTTATGGTTATGGTTATGTTCATGTTTTGATTTGGATTTCGATCAGTTTGTAGAAAGTTTGGGGATTACAACTAATGACGTGCTCAATCATTACAAACCCAGCAATGCAGCGACATCTGGTGGACACTGCAGGACTCCGCGACATGATTACCTACATTAACGTAGAATGGCTCAGATCACACTGAAAACCCACTTCATATCCAGGGGCTGGGACACCCAATAAAGCACAGACGAATGCTGAACCATATGAGGGACCCTCAAGGAGACATTATATTCCTGCAGGAAACCCATCTAAATAAAACTGAATGAGAAAAATTAGAACATTGGTAAGTGGGAACAGCAGCCCACTCACCATGCCAAGGAAAAAGGGGGCGTCTCAATTCTGATCCATAAGCGGGCCCCTTCCATGTACAGAACATCTGCAGCGATGGAGAGGGAAGGTATGTTCTGGTCCAGGGTCTGGTAATTCAGCACCCCATCAAATTACTAAACCTATATGCCCCCATGACCGAAACCACATCCTCCTTTACACGTACATTCACAACATGTGCACAATACATGGGGAACATAACCATTGTGGGTGGAGATTTAAATATTGCTCTAGACCCCATCAGAGATCGCCAGAGTACTGCTTCCGGCAACCCCACCAATCCGAGAAAACAAATAGCCCTTCAAGCACTGATGAATGACTTACGACTAAAAGACATGTGGCGACATACATGAATACATGGAAATCATCAGGACTATACATTCTATTCTCATCAACACCACAGTTATTCCCGAATAGATTGTTGGATGACCCCCGGCAATGCATTACATATAGCCACGGACTGTACGATTCTCCCAACCACTTTCTCAGATCATGCCCAAGTACTAGCGCTTCCCGACACTATATCCAGAACCCTGACATGGTGCCTCAATCTACGCATGCTTAAATACCCATATCTTATCACACACCTACAAGAAGATTCAGACCTCTTCTGGGAATCCAACCTCTCCACAGGATATCCACCTTCTAAGTGCTGGGACGCTTTCAGAGCTTTTCTTAGAGGCCAATGCATATCGCGATGGTCGCACAAACTTAAGCCCAACTGACGGAAGAACTTCGTACAATAGAAAGACGACACAAACAGACCCGAGCCAGACCACTCCAACCCCAGTTTAGGAAATTAAGAGCAGAGATCAAACAACTCTCTGCAGCAAGGGCACAGAAATCCTTCACAAGCTGCTCACAGACATACTATCTGAAAAGTGATTGACCGTTGCACATGATAGCACTAGCACTAAACAGAGACAGGCTGCACAAACGATCTCCATTAGAGATGCCGACGGCCATTTACTGGTAGGAGACGACCATATCAACACCAGATTTGCAGAATAATACCAAGAGCTATATACAGCATCCAACTCTTGCTCAACCCAGAACATGACTATATCGCTTGTTGCAGTGACCCTACCCCAAATACCCATGGATCTGGTGGACAAACTAAACGCCCCCATTACAGCTTCAGAAATAGCGCACGTGATCTCCTCGCTCTGCCCAGGGAAGGCGCTGGGACCAGATGGGATCCCCATCAACCTCTATAAATCTGAGCAAAGTGATGGTACACAAACTAGAGGCAGTATTTGAAGAGGCAGAAGACCAAGGTCAATTGCCACGATCAGTGTTGTCAGCAAATATAATAGTGTTCCATAAAGGTGGCCGAGACCAAGAGATTTGCAGCTCTTACCGACCAATGTCTCTGATTAACGCAGATGCTAAGAAACTAGCGAAATGTCTGGCACAGCGGATAAAAGTGATTTTTCCCATGCTTGATCCATAAGGACCAAACAGGTTTTATTCGCAATAGGCATTTAAGGGTTATAATACGCAGACTATTACCTATACTGGCCGGAGACAAGACTCGGAGGACGTGATTCTTGCTGTAGACACAGAAAAAGCTTTCAACAAAGTACAATGGGAATTCATGGTCCTCGCCCTATCCAGATACGGCTTCCCCCCATGCCTCCTACGGCTGATCAAATTGTTGTATACCGGACCCATAGCCTCAGTAGTCCCCAATGGCATAGCCTTCCCTCTGTTCAGTCTCCAATCTGGAATACGTCGGGGATGCCCATTAACACCCCTTCTGTATGCACTCTCCATTGAGCCAATAGCCATCAAACTACACACTGACACCGGATGGATGGGCATTTACCAGGGTATGGAAGAACACTGTCTCCCTATACGCAGATGATATGCTCTTATATATAAAGGCCCTACATCCCTACCATAGGGAAAGGTGGGATACTCTAGCTCTCTCCCTGACTGGTAAGATTAATGCTTTAAAGATGAACTCACTACCCAAACTGGTATACATCGCTATGATGCTGCCTATCAGCCCTTCACCCAAAATGTTCAAGGAACTATACAAGGCTAACACTAAATTTACATGGACAGGGGAAAAGACGCAAATCCGTCTCCTTGTAATACAGGCTGCAAAACCAGACAGCGGATTGGCAGTACCATCATTAAAAGCTTACTACCAGGCAGCTCAGGTCTGCTGGGTAAAACGCTGGCTGGACACAAGCTATAGCACCAGCTGGAGGGCTATGGAAATGCCCCTGATCACCGCACTGACCCCTATAGAGATTATGGCCAGCCCACTGACTAAACTCCCACTACAACTCAAGCTACACCCGATCCTAAGACCGACAATGACATCTGCTACGATCCGCACAAGGGGTACCAACACAAAAGGCACCCTTGTGGTCAAGCGTGCGGGTGATACTGTTATATGGGCTTAAGCAAGAAATACACCCCAGACAAGATGTGGGAAGGTGAGGAACATGGACATCAGCAATGGGGAAAACCTACTACAATTTCAAGTGGTACGCCATATATTGGGTGAAAAACAGGGCGAATAACTCTGCTACCACACAATACAGTCCACAATCCTCAAATATACATCAGAAGAAACGCGCCAGAATCACCCAGCTCCATGCGAGCTAGAAATGGAACATGTCTATCTTTCCACATCTTCGCACATTTTATAATATGTCAACACCCAACAACATGAGTAGAAACCACATTTTGGTGACAGATGGACAGAAGATCTAGGCATAACGATTGATACCGCAAATGTACATAATTACTGCTATCACGACAGTCTCTCTGCACCTCAAAAATAGGGAAATCCAATTCAAAATAATAAAAAGCATATATTACACTGCGACCAAGCTTTATAGAATGGGCTCGTCTCCCACCGCGGCATGCTGGAGAGGCTGTGACAATAGAGGCACCACGGCTCATATGATGTGGTTGTGCGCAGCTCTCGCCCCTTTCTGGCATATGGTACATCAGCAGATCTCAGAAATTGATGGGTGCGGATATTACATACACACCACACACTATGCTATTTGGCGCAGATGAAAATTAAAACACCACCCACTACAGCAGAATGGGCCAACTCCTCTCGAAAACATGCCTGTTAGAACGCGCCGCCATTCAAACGACAACCACTGATGGACGCTGCAAGGGTGGGCGATATTGGGAACTGTTAGAACCATACATATGAGCAGCCTCTACCCCCTCCTTTTTCTTCTATCCTCCCATCTCCTCGCCTCCTTCTTACCCACACTATAGAGGCAAACTACTACTATTAGGGGAAAGTAACCAATACCGTTCAGGCAGACTATCGCCAAACAAAATCCACTTGAAGGATACTACCATAAGGGGTTTGTGACAAATACATTTGCTGAAACCAATGAAGCATGAGCACGGCAGGGGGGTGGGAAGGGTGGTGGCCAGTTTAGCCACAATGTTGTTTGGGAAAGTTTAGATATTTAAGAGTTACTAAAACCTGTAAAGTCTGATATACAGGGTTTGCCCAGATACTGTAAAAAGCTTCAAGATGCATGTATGTCTGTGAATATTTAGAGAATAAAAGCAGATTATACACACAAACGTTCTTGTAGTAGTGTTAAAAAAGGGGTCGCATTTGTCAGCCATAGAGTAAAACAAAATGGAAATGTGTTTATGGGTTTTTCTGTCATTACAAGCAAAGACTGGGTCTGTATAGAGGGCATGTTTTAGCCACCTGGACTTCACTGATAAACTTAGGTTAAATAACATTAAAGACGGGTCCTCCCATTTAGCGAAGTAAGAAAAGCTGTTTCAATGTGGTTGTTAGGCAGAATCACCTGCAATACGCTTTGGGAACACTACAGGTAATTAGGACTACAAGTGTAAGCACAATTTCACCTTTGGTACAAGCCTGTACTTGTCAACGCTAGTTGGATTAGACCCTCCTTCTTGATCCAGCCCTTCAGCCCCCTCCTCAGCTGATGTCTCGGAGTCTGTGGACGATTGAAGTCTTTTCTTCCACAGGGCTTTTTTCTTTTGAGGCGGATAGGGTCTGCCTCGGTAGGAAGCCACCCTGACCTAAGTCAGAGAGGTCTGGGGGGGGGCCCTCTACCGGAACAAACTATCGGGGGGGAAAAAGCCTTCTGGCATAAAAAAACCCCTCTGGGTGGAGGACGCGAGAGCCTTGGAGATGCAGCCTGGAGAAATCTGGAGAAGCCTGGAGACTGAGGTGCACACAGGGAGAAGCCCAAGTAGAACGGGACGGGAGCCAAACTAGAGCACAGAAAGCTGGCGAGCGAGGGGGGGAATGAAATAGGGAAGCAAGAGGGGGAAAGGAAAAGGCCAGAAAAGGCCAGAGGGAAAAAGAGAGAGCACGAAGGAAAACTGCAGGGAGCAAACAGAGGAGCGTTTCACCCGGAAGCCTAGCTTGAAGGGTTGCAACGCGCTGACTTCCGGGTGGAACTGAAAGAAAAAGGCGATTGGCGGCGGAGGTCGCCGAGACTAGAACGCTGCAGAGCAGCGTGAGGAAACGTGGCAGAGCGATTCAATGGCTGCCTAAGTGCCATTGAACCCACTTACGCCACGGACTTCGGAGTATGCAGTATGCCCCCTTCTACTCCTCTGACCTCCCGGCTTGCCCGGATGGGTTCGGTGGAACCTCCGAGTGAGGACCGGGGCGTGAACATAGGACTCTGGTTCCCAGGAATCTTCTAAATGGGGATAGCCCTTCCAGGACACTAAGTATTCTAGACGTCCTCTTCTAAACCTGGAATCTCGGATGTGTGAAACCTCATATTCAACAGGACTGGATTCGGGACAAGGAAGTAGGATGGGTCTCTTGTTACTAGTAATACTTGGGTCTTCGAGACGTAGTAAGGAAGCATGGAAAACTTGGTGTATGCGACTCATCTTCTTAGGAAGTTCGAGTCTAAATGCCACTGGGTTAATCTTATGGGTGATCTTGAAAGGCCCCACATAACGGGAGGACAATTTAGTTGGGTGTAACCAACGGGGAAGGTACTTGGTGGACAACCAGACCCGATCACCCTCCTTCCACTGGGGGCAAGGTAGGCGATGAGAATCGGCCTGGGTTTTGTACCGTGTTCTCGCTGCGGACAAACTAAGTTGAGCTGTCTTATGAGCAGTAACGATTTCACTCAATGGTAGGTACATTAGAGGGGGAATGGAAGATTGGTATTACACCATGTGGGTGAATTCCAGAAGTACAGAAAAATGGGCTAAGTCTGGTAGCAGAGTGAACAGTGTTATTATAAGCGAACTCTGCGGTTGATATAAGAGACAACCAATTGTCTTGGTGGCGATTTATGTAGCATCGGAGGTACTGTTCCAGAGCGGCGTTAAGCCGCTCTGTCTGGCCATTTGTCTGGGGGTGAAACCCTGAAGATAATGCTCTATCAATGCCTAGACGTTTACACAAGGCCGTCCAAAACCGTGATGTAAACTGACTCCCTCTATCCGAAATGATTTTATCGGGTAAACCGTGTAAACAAAAAATGCCCTTGAGGAACACCTCAGCCATCTTGGAGGCGGAAGGAACACCTGTTATCGGGGAGACCTGTTATCGGGGAGAAATGAGCCAATTTGGTGAAGGAATCCACTGTTACCAGGAGGTAGGTAAAACCTTGGGAGGCCGGGAGATCCACAATAAAATCCATGGAAATATGGGACCAAGGTCTAGAAGGAATTTCCGGTTGCTCCAACAGCCCCAAGGGTTTACAGGTGGGTGTCTTACTTTGAGCACAGACGGAACAGGCCTTACAGTAATTCTTAACATCCTTGTTCAGGGTAGGCCAATAAAAGGAACGAGTGACCAATTCCAGCGTACCTCTTGGGCCTCAGTGACCCGCTGTGGCATGGTCATGACACCATTCCAGTATCTTCAACTGTAAGGTTCTAGTGGGTACAAACAGTCTTTGGTTTACTAGCAGCAAGCCTTCTGTCCAACGCACACTCCGTTGTTACCTCTGAGGGATAGACTCTCCTAGATCTGGCGTAGAGGCAGTCCTTATGTCCTGAAGGAAAGTAGAGACGGTTCCTACAATTCTATTGCGTGGAAAAAGGTATTCGGATGAGGGGTGGTATGTACAGCAGGGGTATCTCTTCGGGATAAAGCATCAGCGAGACCATTCTGAGTACCAGGTATGTAAGTGATGGTGAAGTCATATTGGCTAAAGAAATGAGCCCAGCGTGCCTGCCTGGAGTTTACACATTCCATACCACGAAGGACTTTCAGGTTCTTGTGATCTGTACGCAGAACAAATGGATGTATGCTCCCTTGTAATAGGTGCCTCCATTCTTCGCAGGCCGACTTGAGGGCGAGCTATTATTTTTCAATCACCGAATAATTTTTTTGACTTGCGGATAGAGTCTTTGAAAGGTATCCGGTGTTCCATACCCCTACTTTCCTGAAGCAACACAGCCCCCAATGCCTCGGCAGACGCATCTGCCTCAACCACAAATGGCTTGCCCTGAACTGGTTGACACAAAATAGGGGCAGAGCAGAACAACTTCAACTGGACGAAAGCTGTGTTAGCCTGTTCTGTCCATAAAAAGGGTTTGGCCTCTTTCTTAAGCAGAGCGGTGATGGGCAACACAGCTTGGGAGAAATGGTCGATGAATTTTCGATAGAAGTTGGCTAAGCCTAGAAAGCGTTGGACTTCCTTCAGGATAGGAGGAGTAGGCCACTCTAAAATGGCGGTGACCTTCTTTGGTTCCATCGTTACACCTTCTTTGGAAAGGATATATCCCAAATATGGGACTGAATCGGCCATGAAGACGCACTTTTCTGGCGTCACCAAAAGACAATTAGACTGGAGACGTTGTAATACAGTTCTGAGATGTAGTAGGTGTTCTTGGGGGGGAGGGAGCGAGAAAATACCAAAATGTCATCCAAATAGACTATTGTATTGATGAATAGGACATCAGAGAAAAGGCGATCCATGAAGCGTTGGAAAATGGCTGGTGCGTTAACAAGTCCAAAGGGCATCACCCTATATTCGTAAAGCCCAAAAGGGGTCCGAAATGCCGTCTTCCATTCATCCCCCTTGCGGATTCGAAGGAGGTGAAAGGCACTTCATAGATCCAACTTCGAAAAAATAGTGGAGCCTTGTACCGCTTCTAGGATGTCATTAATGAGAGGCATGGGATATCGGTCCCTAACTGTGACCTTATTGAGGCCTCGAGAATCAATACATGGCCTTAACTCTGACGAATCATGCTTAGGAATGAAGAACAGCGATGCGCCAGCCGGGGATTTTGACGGTTGTATCAAGCCATTCGCCAAATGGGAATCCAGGTATGTCCGTAAAGCCTTCTTTTCAATGAAGGATAAAGAAAACATCCTCCCAAATGGTACCAGAGCGTCAGGTACGAGGTCAATGGCGCAATCTTCAGGTCTATGCGGAGGCAACTCAAGTACAGCCTTGTCTCTAAAGATCTCTTGGAATTCTGAAAGTTCAGATGGAACACAACAAAGCTCACACGTAGTAACTACTTCTGATGGAATGACCTTTATCAGCTCTGGAGATTGGTGAGGTAGACCGTGCTCCTTGCAAAACTCTGAATCAAACGTCATGGAGTTCCTGGCCCAGTGTTTCCTCAACCAAGGGATAACCAGTATCACAGGAAAATGGGCAGCTCGAATGAGGTCAAACATTAAGAGCTCTGAGTGCTGCTGTATTATAATCATCATTTCTTCCGTGGTGTGTGTAATAGGTCCGGATGACAACGGTGATCCATCCACGCCCTCAACCTTCTGGTCTTCCTTTCGTGGTACCAAGAGGAGTCCCTGGTGTCCTGCCCATTCAGTATCCATAAAGACCCCCGCAGCTCCACAATCAATAAGGGCCAATGTGGAGAGTTGTCCTAGCGGAGTATGCAGCTGAATGGATACCACCATAAGGCGAGAATCCAAGGAATTGGGTGGAGGTGCTACTGTCAGTGTAACATAGGGACTTGAACTACAACCTCGGGACCCTGTCCCCTCTATCTCCGCAGTCTGTCGTTTCCCGACCTCCGAGGAGGGACTTCCGGACAGTTACGGAGGAGGGGAGTATCTGATCCGCAGTACATGCATAGACCTGCATCCCGACGTCTCCTTCGTTCTTCTGGAGTCAAAGGAGCTCGGGCGGATCCGATCTGCATGGGTTCTTCCTTGTTTCGGCCCGATGGCTGTGACAAGACAGTGGGAGTAGAGGGAGCTGGAAGAAATCATGAATCCCATCTTGGTATGACCACTGGCGAATGTGTGTGGGCGAAAGGCAAAGTAAATGGCACAAGATTCCAAAAACTCCTTGAGTCATTTTGGTGATCCGTCAAATTTACCAGAAGACAAGGCCATGGGGGGAAGATCCGACTCCCTAGGTTCCCGGGCGGATACCATCTGCCTCAAAGCTGCATTTTCTGCCTTAATGTTCTGCAGTTCAACACTCATCCCCTGAACCGCCGTAACCAGCTCCTGAAATTGTTCAGGTGTAGCCATGATCCTTTAAGGGCGTTGCAAACTGTCAACGCTAGTTGGATTAGACCCTCCTTCTTGATCCAGCCCTTCAGCCCCCTCCTCACCTGATGTCTCGGAGTCCGTGGACGATTGAAGTCTTTTCTTCCACAGGGCTTTTTTCTTTTGAGGCGGATAGGGTCTGCCTCGGTAGGAAGCCACCCTGACCTAAGTCAGAGAGGTCTGGGGAGGGCACCTCTACCGAAACAAACTATCGGGGGGGGGGAAAGCCTTCCGGCATAAAAAAAACCCTCTGGGTAGAGGAGGTGAGAGCCTTGGAGATGCAGCCTGGAGAAATCTGGAGAAGTGTTACGCTCAACTGGCTCCCACAGGGGCGTCGGTCGGACCCGGTCAGCTGCGGTCTCCACCCACGTGATGCGTAGTGCAGCGATGACTGACTGGATCTGCCCTCCTAATCTTGTCTGCTTAACCCGTAGAAATATTCTCCTGCAAGTGGAGATGGATTTAGCCACTTGTGGATTCAAGTGATGGCATCCCCACAGTCCTCCCGAACTAATCACCTCCGAAATGCCCTCACAGCATATTCTTGAAAGATGAGCTCTCCATCCTGTGTGGATTTGCAGGGGCGCGTCGATTCCAGTTACTTCACTGGTTTGAAGGCTCGGGAGAGTTCCGGAGAGTATTGACTCTGAGGTTCCTGGTGAGGACCAGTAAGTATTAAGTTCATAGAGTTCATAGAGTTCAATATGTCCGATGTTCACTCTTGTTCCCCCCTTCCTTTCTTGTCCTGCAGCTGGCTCGTGAAAAGATGCTCTTGTGGCAGCTGGTGGCGCTCAGGTAAGAGTCTGTATTACCCGGCGCTGTCCGGTAAATGTTGCATGTGGAAAACGTGTTGTTTTGTCTCTCTTTACAGATGCGGTGTTAAGTCTCCATGCCCTTCTAATCTGTTAGCTGGGAAAGTAAGCACGGCGTCGCCAGTTGCTCACCGACGCATCCGCGATCAAAGACTGCAGTACAAGACCAAAGACTATCATAGCAGTCAATTGCCTCCATTACCGCGGATGCAGCGCAGGGCTTGGAAGGTAGCCTGGCAACGCTGGCGTCCTCTACACTGCAGGAACACTCGCCCTGCTGTGACGGCATCACGCAAGCCGAGTCACGTGATGCAGTCTTCATAAGCGCCTCCCTGTACTAACACCGGTGCTTCTGAACTTTCTTCGGTGGCGTTCTGGACTTGACTCCTGTTTCCTGAACAAAGTTGTTTCCTGATCCTTCTGGTGTTGACCTCGGACTGCTTTGGTTACTCTTTGGATATTGTCTTGTTGATCGGCTGCCTTCCTCCTCTTTGAACTCGGATTTCCCTGAATTGCCTTGGATACTGAATTGGTCTGCTCTACCCGCTCCCTGCTCGACTTCGGCCTGACATTGGATATTGCTTTCGGATTCTGATTTGGTCTGCTTGCTCGCTCCCTGCAGGACATCGGATTGTTATTAGACTTGCCTTGGGTTGTTTCCACGCCGCTACCGCAGCTTGAATGACTTTGGCCTTTTTCTTGATTCTGTGAACTTCCTCGCCTTCGTCACTCACAAGTACACGGACTAGAGACTTCCATTGTGTACGTTGTGGGCTGTTTCCTCTTGAGCTTTGCATCTGAGGTTCTATGGTCTGTCCCTTCCTTATCCGGACCTGTGTTACCACTAGGACAGGAGTCCAATCACGACTGCAGGTGTCCGCTTTACCAGCCGGTTAGCGTCTTACCTGGGTTAGCAGGTTAGTGGCATTTGTGTATGCTTTTGTATTTTCCTTATTGTTATACAAAGTCTGATACTTGCCATTGTCTATCAGCTGGTGGTGTGTCCTCCGGAATACCGAAGTCTACACAACCAAGGTCTACCATCTACGGCGCCTGGATCATCGGTCTCCTGTCTTTCCAGTAATGGACCAATCTGGTTGTTAATTCTAATAGCCAGATAGGTACATTATTTGGAAGACTTCGTCAACTACACGACGAGGCAAGTCGCTCCATATCAAGTGCTCTGTTGATCTGACAGATTCAGAAGCCTTAATAAATGGATGCGAACGAGACCTTGACCGCTATTTTACAATTAGTGGCCGACCTCCGTAATGATATGACTGCTGCCCATTCCGTCACCCAACGACGGATCGATGAACTACAAGCAGGTATACAATCCCCAGGTGTACAACAACCACCACCTGACTTGGCATCTGGGTCAGGTGTTGGGCTACCGACACCAGGGGCTGGGTCTGTGTACATGACGGCACAGTTTCCATTGGCGCCTCCAGAAAGATTCAATGGGGATCCTAAGTCTTACAGGACCTTTTTGAATCAATGCAGGTTGCATTTCCTCTGTAGACCTACTTCCTTTCCTGACTCTACGACTAAGGCCGCCTTTTTACTTTCTCACTTGGGTGGTACAGCGGCCGCCTGGGCTAACCCATTGTTAGAGCAGGGCAGTCATTTGCTGTACAATTGTGATGCCTTGATAGAGGCAATGAGTCGGGTGTTTGATACACGATATGCTACTCAAGCTACAGATCTAGAGCTATTGGGCCTTAAGCAAGGGGAGATGCCTCTTCTTGCTTATTTGGCCAAGTTTAATCAACTAGTGGCAGAGACAGGATGGCCTGAGGATAAGAAGGCTTCACTGTTTTACAGAGGACTTTCAGAACCCCTGAAAGATACCCTGGCCACTGTTCCGGTTGTGCCAAATACCTTCCCTGAACTTCTTGATTTGGTATTACAAATCGATTCAAGACGAGTGGAAAGGAAAGGGGAAAAACGAACTTTTCCTCCCACGTCCTTTTCACCCTCCGTTCCTACGCCTAGCCATTCGGAACCTATGCAAATTGGAGTACTACGGGGACCTCTCTCCACTGAGACAAGAGAACACAGGCGGAAGAACGGATTGTGTTTCTATTGTGGGGCCTCAGATCATCTTCTGCGTGTTTGTCCTAAGAAACCAGCTAAGAAGCAGGGAAACGCCAAAGCTCGGCAGTAGTAGGGGTCCAGCTGCCGGGCATTTCTTCTATGGACTCTAACTCTTCCATCCCTTATTACCTTTCGGTTGCTCTCTCATCTGGCACAGGTAGTCCAAAAGAGGTCTTGGCTGTCCTAGACTCAGGGGCTACCGGCTGTTACATGGATGGAAATTATGCCAGAGAGTTGGGATTGTCTATTATGATTAAACCTTTTCCTGAAACCGTGAGCGCTGTTGATGGGTCCTCCTTGGTGTCAGGTCCCGTAACAGAGCGTACAGCCACGTTGATAATGACTACGAGCTCTGGACATACTGAAGATATAACTTTCGATATCATTGCTGCCCCGCAGCTTAAGTGCATATTGGGACTGTCTTGGTTACGGTTACATAATCCCGTAATTGACTGGCAATCGGGAGAGGTGATGTTCCTTTCGGATCATTGTGAAAACAACTGCTTGGAAAGTACTCCCGATTCATTGAAACCTAGTCGTGCCTTGCTTGATAGCGCTTCTATTGTGGGAGCTGTTATCAACACGGCCTTACCAAAAGAGTATCACGAATACAAGGACGTTTTTGATTCAGTGGCAGCAGATATTCTGCCACCCCATAGGGCTTATGATTGTCCGATAGAGCTGGTACCTGGGGCAAAGATACCATCCGGGCGAATATACTCTTTAACACCCAAAGAAGATATAATTCTAAAAGAATATATTGAGAAATCCTTAAAAACTGGTTTCATTCGGTCATCAAAGTCCCCAGCAGCCTCTCCTTTATTTTTTGTCCCCAAAAGGGAGGGGGATCTACGCCCTTGTATTGATTATCGGGCGCTGAATGCGGTTACCATAAGAAACCAATATCCACTCCCGCTGATCTCTGTCTTATTGGACCAGCTCGGAAGTTCAGTGGTGTTCACTAAACTGGACTTGCGTGGGGCATATAATCTAGTGAGAATTAGAAGGGGAGATGAATGGAAGACCGCGTTCAAAACCAAATATGGGCTTTTTGAGTATTGCGTGATGCCGTTTGGGCTGTGCAATGCCCCGGCCACCTTCCAATATTTCATTAATGAAGTGTTCCATGATATGCTGGACCGCTATTTGGTGGTCTATTTAGATGACATTTTGATCTATTCACCCTCACTAGAAAAACACATTTCACATGTAACCAGTGTATTGCAGCGATTAAGAGAAAACCACTTATTCGCCAAATTGGAAAAATGCATATTTCATGTACAGGAGGTGGAATTCCTAGGTTACAACATTACTAACCATGGGGTGCAAATGAGTCCCTCCAAGGTATCAGCAGTGTTGCAATGGCCTACCCCTGTTACCCTGAAAGAGCTACAGTCATTTCTGGGGTTCTCTAATTTCTACAGGCGCTTCATTAAGGACTTTTCATCCATTGCTGCCCCTCTCACGGTTTTGACCAGCTCCAAAAAGACCTTTTGCTGGAATGGGGAAGCTCGAAAGGCGTTTGAAAGTCTTAAAACCGCATTTACTACTGCACCTGTACTCCAGCATCCCAATCCGGCAAAGCCTTACGTTGTGGAAGCAGATGCCTCAGGTATTGCTCTTGGTGCGATACTGTCGCAATTATGTCCTGAGACAAATGGGCTTCACCCGGTCGCATACCACTCTAGGAAACTCACCTCATATGAAAGGAATTACACCATCACAGAACGAGAGTTGTTGGCAGTAAGAGATGCTTTCATGGTATGGAGGCACCATTTGCAGGGTACCTCAGAACCTGTCCAGGTTTTTACTGACCACAGAAATCTGCTTGCACTCCAGTCCGTTAAGTGCTCCACAGCTCGGCATGCTCGCTGGCACGAGTTTTTCTCAATGTTTAACTTCACTATAACATACCGCCCAGGAGCCCTCCATTCTAAAGCGGATGCACTTTCTCGTAACCATGGTAATCCTGAGCCTAGTAACATGGATGGGTTTCCGCTTTTGCCGAACCAGGTGGTATGTAGTTGTACCCTCCAACCGTTGTTTATAGACACGCTTCGAGATTGGGTGAAGACATCTCCCACAGAAATAACCGCTCTGGGGCTGGAGATAGACCTTCCCACCTTTATAAGGGAGTGATTGTACTATCTACCCGATGTTCCTACTAGACAACAGGCGATACAATGGTGCCACGATTCGTCTATTGCCGCCCACCCGGGTATCCGGAAGACTCTGGATTTACTAAAACGTTGGTGTTGGTGGCCATGTATGGCAAATGATGTTAGACTATTTGTCCACCTGTGCGGTTTGCGCCCAGTGCAAGTCCCTTCATGGCAAACCGGTAGGCTTGTTACGGCCTATGCCCATACCCGAACTGCCCTGGACCATGATTTCCATGGACTTTGTTGTGGAATTACCGCTGGTGGAAGACTATGACACGGTATGGGTTGTCATTGACTATCTCACGAAGATGGCCTTGTTCGTTCCCTGCAAAGGAATCCCTACAGCTCCTATATTGGCGAGCTTGTTTCTGAAGCATGTATTTAGGCGTTTTGGTCTTCCATCAATCATCATTACTGATAGGGGTTCTCAATTCACTTCTCTCTTTTGGCAAGCGCTAACCCCTACCCTAGGTATTGATGGTAGATACTCAAGTGCATATCACCCACAAACCGATGGGCAAACGGAACGGGTAAATGCAACCATGGAGCAATACCTACGCTGTCTTATCAGTCAGCTTCAAGGTCCTTGGGTCTCACTTTTGTCCTTTGCTGAATACGCCTATAATGACTCTATACATACTGCGACAGGTGTTTCTCCATTCTTTGCTATGTACGGAATGAATCCTAGAGCCCTACCTATTCAGTTTGAGCTTCCATTGAATAACCCTGCAGCTCTGGCTTGCGTGAGGGATTTGTCTGAAACACGCAGAAAGGTTCGGCAACATCTACTCCAAGCTCAAGCAAAAATGAAAGAAACAGCGGACACTCGCAGATCTCCGGCCCCGGAATATAAAATAGGTACCAAGGTGTGGTTGTCCACGCGTAACCTACGAATACCAGGTCGCAAAGCTCTAATGCCTAGGTTTATAGGGCCTTACATCATTTCGGAAGTCATTAATCCGGTGGCTGTCCGGTTGAAGCTTCCGTCTACCTGGAAAATCCACCCGGTGTTTCATGTTTCCCTTATTAAACCTTGCCACCCTTCTACCAGGCTTCCATCTCGCCCGCTTCCTATTAAGGTACAGGGGTCAGATGAATATGAAGTGAGCGCTATATTGGGCACACGGATACGCAGGGGTAGGCGGTTTTACCTGGTGGATTGGAAAGGGTATGGCCCGGAAGATCGCACATGGGAACCAGCATGTAATATACATGCTCCGGCCCTAGTGTCTCAGTTCTGGTCTGCCCGAAGGGTGAGGGCCTCTTTGAGGGAGGATACTGTTAAGTCTCCATGCCCTTCTAATCTGTTAGCTGGGAAAGTAAGCACGGCGTCGCCAGTTGCTCACCGACGCATCCGCGATCAAAGACTGCAGTACAAGACCAAAGACTATCATAGCAGTCAATTGCCTCCATTACCGCGGATGCAGCGCAGGGCTTGGAAGGTAGCCTGGCAACGCTGGCGTCCTCTACACTGCAGGAACACTCGCCCTGCTGTGACGGCATCACGCAAGCCGAGTCACGTGATGCAGTCTTCATAAGCGCCTCCCTGTACTAACACCGGTGCTTCTGAACTTTCTTCGGTGGCGTTCTGGACTTGACTCCTGTTTCCTGAACAAAGTTGTTTCCTGATCCTTCTGGTGTTGACCTCGGACTGCTTTGGTTACTCTTTGGATATTGTCTTGTTGATCGGCTGCCTTCCTCCTCTTTGAACTCGGATTTCCCTGAATTGCCTTGGATACTGAATTGGTCTGCTCTACCCGCTCCCTGCTCGACTTCGGCCTGACATTGGATATTGCTTTCGGATTCTGATTTGGTCTGCTTGCTCGCTCCCTGCAGGACATCGGATTGTTATTAGACTTGCCTTGGGTTGTTTCCACGCCGCTACCGCAGCTTGAATGACTTTGGCCTTTTTCTTGATTCTGTGAACTTCCTCGCCTTCGTCACTCACAAGTACACGGACTAGAGACTTCCATTGTGTACGTTGTGGGCTGTTTCCTCTTGAGCTTTGCATCTGAGGTTCTATGGTCTGTCCCTTCCTTATCCGGACCTGTGTTACCACTAGGACAGGAGTCCAATCACGACTGCAGGTGTCCGCTTTACCAGCCGGTTAGCGTCTTACCTGGGTTAGCAGGTTAGTGGCATTTGTGTATGCTTTTGTATTTTCCTTATTGTTATACAAAGTCTGATACTTGCCATTGTCTATCAGCTGGTGGTGTGTCCTCCGGAATACCGAAGTCTACACAACCAAGGTCTACCATCTACGGCGCCTGGATCATCGGTCTCCTGTCTTTCCAGTAATGGACCAATCTGGTTGTTAATTCTAATAGCCAGATAGGTACATTATTTGGAAGACTTCGTCAACTACACGACGAGGCAAGTCGCTCCATATCAAGTGCTCTGTTGATCTGACATGCGGCACATGAAAATATGGAGAGTCACAAATGGATGCCTCCGGTGGTAAATCAGGTAAGTCTATGGTGGTAAGAATTATATTTGTTGGTTCCCTCGGCTCACCTTGTGGTTTTCTTTTGTCTCCTAGGTGCCGAAGTTCGGCGAAGAAATGATGGAGGCAGCGCTGACCCAAAGGATGCTGTGAAGACTGGTGAGTATGGCGCGGCGCTGCAGCTGGAGGTGCGGCGCGTGCAGAAATGATGTTCTTTACAGGTCCGGAGACGAGATGGATCCAGAATCAGGTGTGGAATAGAAATACGTTTTTCTAACCTTGTCCCTTTCTTTCCTCTTTGTTTTAGGAGCTCCGGATTCGAGGCGGGCGAGGCAGAAGACTAGTGCAGGCTGCAGGCACGGTGAGCGTTACGCTGCTGGATGCAGAATAACGCGAAGCGTGTGTTGCTAGTCGGGCGTGGTTTAAATAGCCTCAAAAGTAGTCCCAGGTAAGAAGTCCCTAGAACCACACCCAAGTAAAAAATAGTCCCTTTCAGGCTTCATGTTGGATTGGAGTCATTTGCAGCATGGTCTGCCTGAGGTAAGTAATGACTATGAGCCTGGCGCCTTAGGCGCCAGGACTGATTTCTACTATGATCCTGGCGCCTAGGGCACCAGGACTGAACCCAGATAGCCCCTAGCCGGGGCTGCTGAGGTTTTACTACATGTCTAGATGCCTGCTCCCGGGGCTGATGGGCTTGGTCCGGATGGCTGGGGGTAGGCATCATGACAAGAAGCCTGGAGACTGAGGTGCACACAGGGGGAAGCCCAAACTGTCATGATCTCTGCTTCCAAAAGGTCAGGGTTTTCCCAACTCCCTTGGAAGCAGATCCATAACCCAGGTTCCGAGTGCCAACCAGTCCCAATTGGGACCTTTTGGACCCAGTCCTGGCGCCAGTGGCACCAGGCTCATAAATATGCCCAGTCCCAGCGCTGGAAGCGCCGGGCTCATAATGCTTGGGTGGACTTACCTTCAGCAGACCATGCTGCTTACTTGCCTGCCAGTTGAGCCTCTGATCCTCTTCTGTTTGGAACTACTTTTCCTGTTGGGTGGGGCTGGAGCCACTCCCTAGATTCAGAACACTGGAACTCTTCTGGAAGGCAGGAACTCTTTTCTTACCAGGAACTCTTTTCTTACTTAGGCGTGGCTGTGGAAGGAGACACCTAAGCACTACAGGAGGCTATTTAAACCACACCCGGTGGATGAATCTTGCTTTGCGTTATTCTGCAACCTCTGAAGCAGAACGCTCATCGTGTCTTCTGCATCCGGTCCTGGGCCTAAGGAAAAAGGCTTACCATCCTGAATCCAGTCTTCAGCAACACCTATAAAGACAAGAAAGAACAGGTTAGCATTCCGGCATCTGAAAGGCAAAGGCTTACCATCCTGAATCCAGTCTTCAGCAACACCTATAAAGACAAGAAAGAACAGGTTAGCATTCCGGCATCTGAAAGACAAAAGTTTACCAACTCTTCGCACGCTCCGGAGGCCTTCGGCGCTGCATCCCGCATCTGAAAGACAAAACAAGGTGCGTTTAAAGACATTGGGGAACTTTAATACTCACGTGCCATTACTCCTTTCCACATCTAATCCAGTGGGTATTCCGGCACCCTGCAGCCGCTCCGAACTCGTACCTGCAAAATAAAAAGACAGTTAGAGCGCATAGTGAAGCAGGCAACAAGCGCTTACTTACGTGCTTCCAGGCGCTTCTATTCATCACACGGGCTCCATCTTCAACTCACTTCAGCCCGTCATCCGCCATCGCCGGAACCCTGCAAAACAAGAGACATCATTACTAAAGACTTTAAAGACATTTGAATGACTCGAAACTTACCGTTCGTGCAGTAAACGACGGACAGCAGTCCTCTGAAGTCAAGAGGCCTGCGCTACCTATCCAGTGAAGAAACTGGTTACAGCACCCTGCCCCGAGGCAGATGGAGAGCTCGGCATTCACTTACCTAAGGTGAGAGCGTTAACCTTTGGGGGTCTACAGGAGAGGAGAAGAGGAAAGAGATAGGGACACCCCAATAACCCCAGTTCATTAACCCCATATTTTCTATCTGCAGACATCTTACTCTACACGTCAGGCATACAGTGCACAGAGGTCCAGCCCAAAGAGCCAACCGGGTGCTACACATCACCTTTGAAGATACGGTAGTCGCCCAGTCAAGACCGGCGCCTCTGCGAGAATCAGGTGAGCGTTACAGAACGCAAAGCCTACCGCAAAACTCTCGCCCAGGCGCTATGGAAACCTCGGATACTGACCCCCTAGCCCGGTTACTTGGGGAACTAAGGGCAGAAGTGCATGCAGCTCGTCAGGAAACGAATGCTCTAAGAAGGGAACTAATTATTTCCAAGGAGAGAACAGACAATCTTGCTAGACAAGTGCTACAGTCACAAGCCGGACAGACCCCGTTACCCGCATCAGGGGCAAATCTTCCTTCAACATCCTCTATGAATCCAGTGCAGATCAACCTACCTGGGAATGTACCTCTGGCTCCGCCCGAACGATTTTCTGGTGACCCAAAGAGGTTTGCAGTATTTATCAATCAGTGCCGGTTGCACTTCTTATGCCGGCCAGCAGCCTTTCCAACTGATCAAGCAAAAGTAGCTTTTGTACTTTCGTACCTTAGTGGCAATGCGGCAGACTGGTCGATCCCTCTAGTTAATCAAGATGATCCGGTTCTCCATGATTTTCAAGCCTTTCAGCTTAGTATGGAAAAACTGTTCGCAAGACATTCACAGGGGCAGGCCTTGGACAATGAGCTTCTTTCGTTGCGACAGGGTAATCAAGACCTTTTGGCTTATATTGCATCTTTCAACAGACTAATAGTGGAAACTCAATGGCCTGAGGACAAAAGGATTACGCTGTTTTATAGAGGTCTACGTGGAGAGCTCAAAGACGTTTTAGCCCAAGTAGTGAATCCCCCACAAGACTGTTCAGATTATATAGACTTGGTCGTTCAAATAGATCACAGGCTGCAGAACAGGAAGGCCGATCGTTCCAAGTTTGATGCTCGAGTATTTTCCGAACCGCCAACTCCTTCCAAAGGAGTAGACTCCGGGGAACCCATGCAAATAGGGGGTCTGAAAGGTCCTCTAACACAAAGGGAGCGGGAAAGGAGGAAACAGTTGCAATTATGCCTATATTGCGGAAACTCAGGGCACTTTCTTCAAGACTGTCCGGTGAAACCTGCCAAGAAGGCAGTAGGAGCTGCAGTTACCAAAGTTACAAACTCTGAGCAGGGAAACGACCTCGCCCGACAAGAATAGAGGTCCTCTTGCCGAGCGTGAAAACCAGTTCCGTGACCTCGCATTTCGTGATACCTATGGTCCTCATTAGCCCTGATAATCCGGATCGATTACATGCAATTGAAGCTTACGTCGACAGCGGTGCCATCGGCAATTATGTGGATCATGAAATGGTTTTGAGGATGAATCTAACTCTTTGTCCCAAGGCTGTAAAGGACGTCATTACTACGGTGGATGGTACGGAGATAGCCTCCGGGCCAGTAACGCATACCACTCAAGAGGTGACGCTAGTAAGTCAAGATGGACACCATGAGAAGATCGTGTTCGATGTGATCAAGGCCCCTCAGTTTCAGATTATTCTAGGAATACCTTGGTTAGAGAAACACAATCCTCTGATCGATTGGCGAGCAAGAACGGTCCAGTTTCCAGAATGTGTCTCTACTTGTCACCCTCCACCTGGTGTTGCACTGGCCGCAATTTCTTCAGAAACTCCCCAGTTACCTCCTGAATACCTCCTAGAATACCAAGATGTTTTCCGGAAGGATCAGGCTAACTCTCTACCTCCTCATAGGTCTTATGACTGCCAGATAGACCTGATACCTGGATCTACTCCTCCTTGTAGTAGAATTTATGCCCTCACCGAGCCTGAGAACCTTCACCTTCGACAATACCTGGATCAATACCTGGCAAATGGGTTTATTCGTCCTTCCAAGTCCCCTGCTTCTTCAGCTTTGTTCTTCGTTCCAAAAAAGGAAGGAGACCTTAGAACTTGTATCGATTATCGCTCCCTGAACCAGATCACCGTTAAGAATAGATATCCGTTACCTTTGATCCCTGAACTCCTGGACCAAGTCAGAAAAGCATGCATATATACAAAGCTGGATCTTAGAGGAGCTTACCACTTGGTACGAGTAAAAGAGGGCGATGAATGGAAGACGGCCTTCCGCACCAAGTATGGGCTATTTGAATATCAGGTCATGCCCTTCGGACTTTGCAATGCCCCGGCCGCCTTTCAATATTTTATGAACGATGTCCTCAGAGAGCTCATAGATGTATGTGTTGTTGTTTACATTGACGACATCCTCGTTTATTCTTCATCGGAATCTGAACATCGGAAACACGTGAAAATGGTCCTCGAAAGATTGCGTCAACACAAACTTTTCGCTAAGTTGGAAAAATGTGTTTTCAACGTGACTGAAGTTGAATTCTTGGGATTCATATTATCACCTGGCGGAGTGCGTATGGATTCAAAGAAGGTCGATGCAGTTCTCAAATGGCCATCACCATCCTCCGTAAAAGGTGTGCAAAGCATGTTAGGCTTCGCTAACTTTTACCGCAGGTTTATCCCCGAATTCTCTCGAATAGTCCAGCCCATCACTGCCTTGTTAAAGAAAAACAAACGTTTTGAATGGTCTACCGAGGCGGAACAAGCTTTCCAGGATTTGAAGACTAAATTTATCTCTGCACCAATCTTAAAACACCCTCGCCCCGAACTCCCCTACATCGTGGAAACTGATGCTTCAAGCCTTGCCATGGGGGCAGTTCTATCACAAAAGGACCCGGTAACCAATCAGTTGCATCCCGTGGCATTTTGGTCCCGCAAATTCTCGCCTGCTGAAATCAATTACACGATTACTGACAAGGAACTTCTGGCTATCAAGTCTGCCTTTAAGGCTTGGCGGCATTATCTGCTGGGGGCCCGACACACCGTTACTGTGATTACGGATCACCGAAACCTGCAATATTTGAAGACCGCAAAAGCCCAATCCTCTAGACAACTCCGTTGGGCATTATTCTTTGCCGAGTTTGACTTCATAATTACCTATCGACCTGGTACAAAGAACGGTAAAGCCGATGCCCTTTCTCGGATGGGAGTGGAAGAACACTTGGTCAACCCTAAACCTGTACCAATCATTCCCAAACAAAGAATTCTGGGTGTAATCGCCACAGAATCCATAGAGGAAGTTAAGGATAAAGCCAGGCAACTTGTAACTCCAGCAGACATACAGAATTGGCATCTGCAGGGAAAGGACTTTGCAGTAAAGGACAACTTATTGTATTTCCAAGAACGATTATACCTACCCAGCACAGATTTACAGAAAAAAGTAATCTCTTGTTATCACGACTCTTTAATGGAAGGTCATCCCGGTATAGCCAAGACCTCAGAAAAGATCAAGCGCTACTTCTGGTGGCCGTCTTGGAAAAAAGATATCAGAGACTTTATAATGTCCTGTGGAGTATGCGCCCAAAACAAGAGTCAAAAGGAAAGACCAGCAGGCCTCTTACGCCCTATTGACATCCCACCTCGCCCTTGGCATACGCTTTCTATGGACTTCATCACCGATCTACCTCCATGCTCCGGATACAATACGATTCTAGTAATCGTGGACTTATTCTCCAAGATGGCGCATTTCATTCCGCTCAAAGGCTTGCCAACAGCAGCAACTCTGGCCCGAGAATTTCTCGAAAACATCGTCCGACTGCACGGTTTTCCTTCGGTTCTAATTTCGGATCGAGGTAGTCAATTTATTTCTCATTTTTGGCGAAGTTGCTGTCGGTCGGCTCAAATTGATGTGAGACTATCGACCAGTCACCACCCTCAGACCGACGGACAAACCGAGAGGACCAATCAAACTCTGGAACAGTATTTACGCTGCATGCTGCAACAAACTGAAAAAACTTGGAAAGATATCCTTTGGATAGCCGAGTATGCCTACAATAACTCTGTCCATTCGGGAACTGGGAAAACCCCGTTTTTTCTTTTGTACGGCAGTCACCCTCGAACCTCGGAGTTGGATCCCTCCAAGATCTTGAAACACCAGCAGTAGACTACCTGCATTCTACAATCACCCAAGCCTTTAAGGAAGCTGTTTCTCACCTTCAAAGGGCTAAAGAACAATACAAGAAAGGAGCAGATCAACATCGGAAGGAAGCCCCTCACTATCAAGTAGGGGATCAAGTCTGGTTATCCACCAAATATCTATCTCTAAAGGGGCCACGCACATTCAACCCAAGATACCTTGGTCCCTATTCCATCACTACCATAGTAAACCCAGTAGCGGTCAAGTTGGACTTGCCCCCGCACATGAAGATACATCCGGTCTTCCACGTCTCTCTATTAAAACCCGTGCAACCTCAAACCCGACTAACCAAATCTCCAAAACCTATCCTAGTGGATGGAGAACTAGAGTTTGAAGTCAAAAGCATTCTGGACTCCAAGATCTCCAAATCTAAACTATTCTACCTAATTGACTGGAAAGGCTACGGCCCCCAAGAGAGATCCTGGGAACCTGCTGAATATGTCCACGCTCCTCGCCTAATCAAAAGATTTCACCAAACATTTCCTGACAAGCCAAAACCCCCGGAGAAGCCCGGTTTGGGAGGGGCCTTGAGGGGGGGTACTGTCATGATCTCTGCTTCCAAAAGGTCAGGGTTTTCCCAACTCCCTTGGAAGCAGATCCATAACCCAGGTTCCGAGTGCCAACCAGTCCCAATTGGGACCTTTTGGACCCAGTCCTGGCGCCAGTGGCACCAGGCTCATAAATATGCCCAGTCCCAGCGCTGGAAGCGCCGGGCTCATAATGCTTGGGTGGACTTACCTTCAGCAGACCATGCTGCTTACTTGCCTGCCAGTTGAGCCTCTGATCCTCTTCTGTTTGGAACTACTTTTCCTGTTGGGTGGGGCTGGAGCCACTCCCTAGATTCAGAACACTGGAACTCTTCTGGAAGGCAGGAACTCTTTTCTTACCAGGAACTCTTTTCTTACTTAGGCGTGGCTGTGGAAGGAGACACCTAAGCACTACAGGAGGCTATTTAAACCACACCCGGTGGATGAATCTTGCTTTGCGTTATTCTGCAACCTCTGCAGCAGAACGCTCATCGTGTCTTCTGCATCCGGTCCTGGGCCTAAGGAAAAAGGCTTACCATCCTGAATCCAGTCTTCAGCAACACCTATAAAGACAAGAAAGAACAGGTTAGCATTCCGGCATCTGAAAGGCAAAGGCTTACCATCCTGAATCCAGTCTTCAGCAACACCTATAAAGACAAGAAAGAACAGGTTAGCATTCCGGCATCTGAAAGACAAAAGTTTACCAACTCTTCGCACGCTCCGGAGGCCTTCGGCGCTGCATCCCGCATCTGAAAGACAAAACAAGGTGCGTTTAAAGACATTGGGGAACTTTAATACTCACGTGCCATTACTCCTTTCCACATCTAATCCAGTGGGTATTCCGGCACCCTGCAGCCGCTCCGAACTCGTACCTGCAAAATAAAAAGACAGTTAGAGCGCATAGTGAAGCAGGCAACAAGCGCTTACTTACGTGCTTCCAGGCGCTTCTATTCATCACACAGGCTCCATCTTCAACTCACTTCAGCCCGTCATCCGCCATCACCGGAACCCTGCAAAACAAGAGATATCATTACTAAAGACTTTAAAGACATTTGAATGACTCGAAACTTACCGTTCGTGCAGTAAACGACGGACAGCAGTCCTCTGAAGTCAAGAGGCCTGCGCTACCTATCCAGTGAAGAAACTGGTTACAGCACCCTGCCCCGAGGCAGATGGAGAGCTCGGCATTCACTTACCTAAGGTGAGAGCGTTAACCTTTGGGGGTCTACAGGAGAGGAGAAGAGGAAAGAGATAGGGACACCCCAATAACCCCAGTTCATTAACCCCATATTTTCTATCTGCAGACATCTTACTCTACACGTCAGGCATACAGTGCACAGAGGTCCAGCCCAAAGAGCCAACCGGGTGCTACACATCACCTTTGAAGATACGGTAGTCGCCCAGTCAAGACCGGCGCCTCTGCGAGAATCAGGTGAGCGTTACACAAGTAGAACGGGAAGGGAGCCAAACTAGAGCACAGAAAGCTGGCGAGCGAGGGGGGAAAACGAAATAGAGAAGCAAGAGGGGGGAAAGGAAAAGGCCAGAAAAGGCCAGAGGGAAAAAGAGCACGAAGGAAAACTGCGGGGAGCAAACGGAGGAGCGTTTCACCCGGAAGCCTAGCGCGAAGGGTTGCAACGCGCTGACTTCCGGGTGGAACTGAAAGAAAAAGGCGATTGGCGGCGGAGGTCGCCGAGACTAGAACGCTGCAGAGCAGCGTGAGGAAACGTGGCAGAGCGATTCAATGGCCGCCTAAGCGCCATTGAACCCACTTACACCACGGACTGTACTACACAGTAAAGTGGTAGCGGTGGCTGAGCAGCAAGACCTATCTCAAGAGTTTAGGTGAAAAGTTTGACTAATATTTAGGGAAGGACAAGCCTTCGTAGTTGAGGAAAGTTTCACGCACTTTCTCGATGGCCGAAAACATTTCCGGACCGCGTTTGCACAGTACCTTTTAAGTGAAGAAAGCTGTAGCTGAGGCAGTTTTTCCCTGGCAGTTCGAGCAGATCTCGCTGTTACTGAGCTTCAGACGTGGGGACAAGGAGGACATCGGGAGGTTCCTGCACTGCCCTGGGAATAAGCCAAAAGCTGTTGCAAGATGTCGGTTTAAGGTGTGAGTGCCTTAAAGTCCCCCTGGTTTCCTTCCCTCTGGCAATACGATTTTCAACAGCACTCTGAAGAAAATTCGACCAGAATAGGATGGTGTCCCGGTGGCTTGCGAGTTGGTTGTTCCCCCCCCAAACTCAAGGGAAGAAGTTAACCTTGAAGGGCTTCTCTGTCGTCAGAGTTTCAGGCAATTCAGACCTGCAGCAGGGCTTCACTGGTCGTCCAGGAGTTGCAGCAGTCCTCTTCCTTCCTCTCCTCTTCGGTTCTTTCGTTCCAGTGGTCGACTCTGCTTTCCAAGTCCCAGAGACCTGCTTTTAAACAGTTTTCCCCACATTCATTCAGCCTGGCTGTCACTCACACAGCAGGGTGGCTGTCCTTGCCGGACAGTCAGCCGGCCAATCACACCAGAGTGCATTTAGGTCTCCTAGGAGACTAAGCACAGGGAGTTTCAGGCACCTCCCTCACATCCTGTCCACCCCAGAGACTCTGGCACCAGAGGAGGGCTTCAACACAGAAGCCCGCTAAAGGGCATGAACAAAGGAACCAAACCTGGTTTGGCGCGCATAGACAAACACAAGAAGGACTTTTCCTAAAAGAAATGGTGAAAAAAGATGACCGGAGTCTGTTTTTACAGATAGGTCTGGGCGCCATATTGAAAAACATGGCTACCCCTGATTTTGAGCTACCGTTGTTAGCAGTCGCGAATAATCATGGTTGTTGATCTAAACCACTGCCACCAGCCATTTAAAATAGGAAAAGGTAGCATTTTACTGTTACATGAGTGTTTTGACTCAGAGGAAGCTAAGCAACCCCTCCAGCACTCTATAGTAAGATGGTGTGTTGGGTCAGTAAATTTAAAGAGACTAGTAAAGTCAATTTAACTTTACATGCCCTGGGAGACAGTAGTCAGTCCGTCCCAGGAAAGGTATTTAAACCTTGGGGAGTCTGAAAGACACCCCTGTGCCACTGCACTGAAGGTGCTGTGTGACACACAGAAAAATATGATGCCATGTAGGTTGTTTTAAAAACTCCATTACCAAAGAATCACAAAAGTAAAACACACACAAAATACATATAAGAGTGGGAAAAAAAGGCTCGCACCCTTCCCAGGTAAAAAGAAAATACTAGAAATCCAGCAAAGTTGCTGGGGTCTCAAAAGGTAAGGGAAATTAGCACATTTGGAGAATTCTCCCTAACAGTGGTTTCGTTCTCTTAGCTAAATGCTATGTAAAGACTGACTGAACTAAACAGAAGTTAGTTACATACTGAGTCATAGTGTTCAGCCCTTCCATCTTCTTTAAAAACATGAAATGTATCTTTTAAAGGTTGTTCAAATAGTGTGACTATTGTTGGAACGAAGGGCAGGCGGGTCCTGTGTTTAAGGACTGCAAACACAAGTCACTGTCCATGAACTAATGGATAAAGCATGTAATTAATACACAAGCAAAGTCACATCTGTTGAAAATGCAATTTGTCGTGCCCTCTTGATATGATATGGTATTTGTAACGTGCCTATACACAAGTGTTTCAAGGCGCGACGAGGCAGGGACGGGGAACAAAGGGAAGACAGACAGCGATCCTACTAGGCCAGGTGTCATTCAGATCGTGCAAGTGCATGGGTAGAGGGGAAGGGAAAAGTGCAAGGGGAAAGGGAGAGGGGAAAGTGCAGTACAGGGGTAGTAGAATAACAAGATAAATAATAAGGGCCAGCTGGTGGCAGGTGCAAGGTAAGTGCAGACAAGTGCTGGGAAGGGGGATGTAGGGATACAGAGACAGTCCCGCAGTGCAGGGGTTGCCGGGTAGGCAGTGCAAGGGGAGAGTGGCTGGGCCAAGGACCGAGATCGGTGAGAGTGGCCCAGTTGCAGATTTAGTGCAATTTCAGTCAGGAATTTAGCAGGGGAGAGGGGGAGAGAAAGCAGAAGCAAAGAGGAAGGTTTTGAGGTGCTTCCGAAGCCGGAGATGGTTCTCCTCAAGTTTCAGGGAGGCAGGAAGGCTATTCCAGAGCGAGGCCCCTGCCGCGGAGAGAGATCTATCCCCAACTCGTTGCTTGGAGAAGCGGCTGACCCTGAGGGAGTTGGAGGCGGATGAGCGAAGAGCTCGAGAAGGAAGATATTTAGGAAGAGAGAGTTGAAGGTATTTTGGCCCCAGGCGGCCTTGTGTACAATGCAGAGGGCTTTGAACTTAATCCTCGCAGCCACTGGGAGCCAGTGTAGAGATTCCAGTCCTGGAGAGATACGGTCCCTGGCCTTGAGGCCAAGGACAAGTCTCGCAGTCCTGTTCTGGATGAATTGCAGAGGGCGGAGCATAGAGGCAGGCAGATTTAGATAGAGGCTGTTACAGTAGTCCAGCTTAGAGAGAACCAGGGCTCTGGAGACAGTGAGCTTCTGGGGAAAGGAGAGGAAAGGAAGGATACCTCTGAGGAGCTGCAGCTAGTAGTGTGACTTCTTAGAGACGTCAGGGGACTAGGTATATTATTGTGTATGTAGTTTAAACATATTTGCGTTGTTATCTTTTCTAAATGAATAACAAATGACCTATGTTGATGCAGACTTTGTTTCTGCATAAGAAGTGACAGTGTGCCATTCGGGCACTTCACTTCTCCATGAAATACTGGTCGTGGATGAACCTGAATTCAGCTCCAGTGTATGATATGCGCAAATTAAATCTTACCTTGCAATTTTGAATCTCTGTCTCAGGTGCTCTATTTTGTTTGAATTATAGCACTTGGAAGTCTCAGCACCTTCTTCAAAACAGTCCTTGAAGCAATGCAGAAGCGAGAAAACAAGTTTGCCATTGGAATGCTGGCTGCAAAGAAATAATACGAACCACGTTACGGCTTCACATAAAAATGCAGCTTTCACTGAAGCCTAAAGAAAATGTGCAGATTTCACTGAGGCCTGAAACAGATTTTCCATTATGGCTCTGGGAGCACCCAAAATGCACTGCACACAGACGTCATGTTTTAAGTAAAAGCATTACAATCCACCCATGGACATTTGACTTCCATAACTCAGCACTAAAACCGGTTTCTAAAACCAACGAAACATCATAACTAAACTAAAAGTACATTAAAAACAACAACAAAAAATGTAAATTACAACAATCCTACAAATACAAGCACAGGCATAACGCAAAGTTCCTCCAATATATTCCAACCAATAAAACGTGTGGTATTGTTATCTTTTTCCTCAAGTCCTTCAAACTTTGGATGTGGTTTTCCACAGACTGGGTATGGTCACTCAAAGTTGAAACAACACATTCCTCCAAATGAGTTATACCCCCAAATGATGTTTCAATAGCAAATAATCAATAGCAGCTCTATTCTGCAAGACTGCTTTTCTCATAGCTTGGCTATCTAGAAGCAGTTCCTCCAAGGCTTGAGAGGTATGATTCAACCCTTTAACTACTAAGCATGCTAACATAATCAAATATATAGAGCCCCCAGCAGCTAATCCCCAAATGCCCACCAATGAATATGCAAGAGCTAAAACATCTGATTCTGATAACAAATGTACATTTGAATCACAGTGTGGAGTTAGCCCTATACATTCAAAAGTTGATCATCTCATTTGATGTAATGCTGGCTGTAAAGGAAACCTCATTAAACAAAGCTGTGTAAAAGCACATGGTCCTCCAGAAATGTTAGCTAGAATGTAAGCATATGTAGTGTTACCACATGAAAAAAGCCATCCTATTGGAATGTGTACATGGTTTAAATGATATATGTGATATTGTAAGTCACTATCTGAGTGAGGTTTTTCCACTTTTGATTTGTTTCTTGACAGAACTTGCACTATCCATAGATAGAAAACAATTGTCACACATCAGCATCCTCCACTAAGGAGTCATTGTATATAACTCCAAATATTTGTCTCAAAGTTAAAGCAAGCTTAGGCACCGCTATCAGACATGTAGTTAGTAGGCCCATTGCATTGTGCACATCTGTCAAACTGAAATCTGAAATGCTCAGAACCTTCCATGCGAGATATGCCCACATGCTCTGTTTGGAGAGCCCACATTCATCAGTGAATATCTTTGCCGTGCTAAAGACATTTCTCCTACAGCCGGCGTCATTTTTTCTTGAGCTTGTACTTGCCATGTTCTCAATTCTCTGCGAATTGTGTTCTTCGTGCCTGTTGTGGCTGGTGTGTCGGTGTCGCCATCAGGCGACCCCCAAACATCATTCCTCAGCATCGTCAGACACACATTGGTTGGCTGCGCAAATACAACATCTTGTGTTTGTTGCAGTGTGTGGTTTGACGCTTCCAAATTCCGAGTCCATTTACTATCACAATTATACCAACCAGGCACAGGTTCTATAAAGCATATCCTGAAAAGACATAGCAGTATTTATAATCATTCTCTTAAATAACATTTGTCTGTGCGTACATAGTCCCATCTTTTCTTGCCAGACTCCATTACTAAAACTACCTGGTCCCTGCCAGATGCTATGACATTTGGGGGGTGCTGGTGGGGGACTTGGTTTCTCTACCCATACCTTTGCACCCAGTACTATGCGGTCTGATGAGCCAAAATCAGGGTCCCCATGAGTAGTTAACACCGTGGGGGGCTCTCGCTTTCTGATCATGGACAATTTGACAGGTATGAGAATCAGTTGGGCTATCCGGTTTCCTAAATGGATAGGCAGTGGATTTGGTCTCCACTGCTCATTAAAATGACTTTAATTTCTCCTTGGTAATCCGCATCTAGCACTCCTCCCAGTATTTGGATGCCCTTCAATGCTAATCCATATCTAGGGGTAATCAATCCCATGTGTTCTGGTGCAATCTGTACTCAAATCCCAGTTTCAATTGCTATTATACCTCTGGGTTCTAATCTGATTTCTCTGTGAGAATACAAGTTTACCCCTGCAGATACTGGAGCTGTGTGGTGTAGAGCTAAAGCACCTGGCGTTATCTCCCAGAATAACATAGTGTCTTCAGCTGAATTAGGTTGCATCTGTAATGGAGGTGTCCACATTTGCGTCAAGGGTGTCTCACCCATAGTCAATGGTTTATTATTCAAAATGTGCATAGCATCAAACACACAATCACACCAGCCTACTAGACTGACATTGCCTGATTTGTGCAATTGTTCTTTCAACAAACCATTAATGCGTTCAATCAAACCTGCTGGTTCAGTGTGATACGGTACATGATAGAACCATTCAATGTTCTTTTCCTGACAATATTCTTGAATCAACTTGTCTTTAAAGTGTGAGCCATTATTACTCTGTTACTCACCGCAATACAACGTAATCTGATCTAATAATTTAATGGTGTTCAGTTGTGTAGCACTGTTTTTTTGCAAGCTTTTGCTCTGTTTTATCACAATAGTTTGCAAATGTTGTCATTATTATTTGTGTAATTGACATATTATTGGATTTTCTACTGTAGAGAAATAGTCTTCAGCCCAAAGGAACGCGGATAGAACATGAGTCCGTGACCAGCTATTACAAAAGGCAATTTAGTATTCAATTTTGCAGGGCTATGTGTAGATGTCATATATCTACGTATAGATTAGATATCGCTGTTTCACGCAGGATCAAATTGAGATGTCTTTTAGAAATGTCATACTTTTGTACACATTTTATGATTAATAATGTCTATTTTTACAATTGGGTCTATTGTACTAATAAAATATGAATATCTAACTTTCACTGACCGAGCCTATCCCCTCTTTCCACAGAGTTGAGTCTATTTAATTAGTAAATCATTGTCCTACCCGTGTGACCATCTCTTATGGTTCTTTTCCCTTACATGGTAACATCATCAGATATCCAGAATATGTGTCCGCAGTTGTACATGCATACTGACAACCTTTACTGGTTGGCATAGGACCGATATAATCGATCTGCCAGATTTGACTCTGCAACTTGCCTTAGTAAAGTACCTGGGACACTGAGGGATGGGTCTATGCTGCTGATGCTGACACACATGACATTGCAAAATGATTGTTTGCACTACCACTAAACGCATATTAATCCCCAGAGCTTATGCCCACCTGCAAGTAGCTTTCTCTCCCATGCATCCACGTTTCTGGTGAACCCACTTGGCCAAACCCTCCAAGTCGCCCTCGTTAGTCTGTGCATCCACGGAGGAAATCTTAGTGTGTTCGTCTGCAACAGAAAAAAAACAGAATTGAACCAATGTTCTAATGAGTCAGTAGTACAGTGCGCATCTAAATGATATGCTGTTCCTTCGCTTTGTGATAGCATGTCTCAGATATCTTGCTGCAGTTCCTTTCCCCACACTTCTTTGGAATGAATTTTCCACACATTCTTTTGCTATATCGGCAGTCACACAGCTAGCCCATTGGCCACTGACCATGAATCTGTGCACAAATGACATTGACCTGGTATTTCCTCTTTCAAAGCTTGATATACTGCCTACAATTCTGCAAACTGACTGCTCTTTCATTTAACGTTGTTAGGATTTCTTTTGTCTTGGGATTATATGACACAGCTTTCCAATAGCGCTCAGTTCCTACATAATGGGCTGAGCCGTCGGTGAACCAGGCATGTTCTGTCTGCTCCACTGTAAGATTCCCATAAGGTATTCCCCATTTCACTGGAGATTCATGTACTTCTGTCACTTCCTTCGGTATGTAGTTTACTGATGCTATATTAGCCACTTGCTCATGTAGTTTCACAACCCCACCCTTTCCTGATTTTGCTCTGTCTTAAATATAGCATTTCCACTTGATTTCACTAGCTTCTTGTGCATGTCCTATCCTGTGTGTTTTAGGAGAACTTAACACCTGCTACATAATCAGGATTTTGGGCCTGATCAGTACATCATGATCCACCGTCACTTGCTCGATATCAACAAGAGCCCAATAACGCGCTAGCAATTGCTTCTCAAATGGAGTGTACTTATCTTCAGCTTTTGGTAATTTGCGACTCCAAAATCCCAAAGGAACTCTCTTTTTGTCTTGCTTTTGCCATAGGATCCAGTTAGCATCATTTTCTTGTACAGACGTATTCAATTCCACTTCTTCTGACTTCAAAGGCCACAAAGACATGTTGCACTGTGTCTTTTGCCAAATCAAATGCTCTCTGTTGTTCCTTGCCCCACTCAAACTCATACTTCTTTTGCGTCACTTTGTAAAGTGGAGCCAATATTTGTCCTAAATATGGTGTATGCTGTCTCCAAAATCCAAACAGCCCTATAAACTGCTGAGCTTGTTTCTTGTTCACTGGAATGGTACATTCAAGTAAGTATGCCATAGGCAATCTCGTTAAGATGTACTGACACCCACCTCAGGAAAATAAAACTGCTCCTGGCACTCTTCAGCAATTGGCACTGAGAAAAAGGCATTTGCCAAATCTAACACAGCGTACCAGGTTCCCTAAATGTTTTGTATGTTCTCAATCAAAATGATTGCATCTGGGACAGCACGGATTAAAGGAGGAGTGTATTTGTTCAATTCTCTATAATCCACTGTCATGCTCCAGTGCCCATCCCCCTTTTTCACAGGCCAGACTGGAATGTATCCAAGCAGTAGTAACGGGGTGTAATACTGCAGCTTGTACATATTCCTTAATGGCATATGAAATGTCCTTGTGTCTCCTGGGAATGCAGTATTTCTTCATGGATACACACTTTGTGGCCAAAGGCATGTGCACAGGAGGGATTTTCAATTTGCCCACAATAACTGGTGTACAAGTTAAAGCATTCACTCCAAACTGATAAGTCTTACCTCCCAGTCCTAAAGTCAACCCTTCCAAAATGTAAAAACCAATTATATACACTCGTATCGGAACAATCAACACTTGATATTTCTGCTTTTTCAAATTGCCTATCTTCTTCTCCACTCCTGTGTGTACTGCAGGCGTTTCCTTTCCCCCCAGCCCAGTAATGGTAAATTGACAAGCTTTAAATCTTGAAGGATTTCCATGAATCAATGAAGCCTCCGCCCCAGTATTTATCAAAGCTCAGATCTCTTTTGATTTCAGGCTTCCAAAATATCTTAACATTAACATGAGGTCATCTGTCAAATTTAGAATGAGTGCTTCCAGACTCAGCCTCTAAATTGCACTGACTGTTTTTCTTAACTCGGCATGTGTTGGCTGGTACTGGAAAGGACCCTTCTCCCGGCTACTCCTCAGGAGGCGCTGAAGGTGAAGTGTCCCTTTTCTGCTTGGTCACCACTTGTCTCTTAACTTGTTTATAGGGCTCCTTCTGAGCAAGCCCTCTCTTTTTGTACATCTCTTATATCTCCCTGGTTTCAATACCATCAATATCCTCCCATGGTACACCATCTTTCAACAGTACCAAAAACATGTCCTCCCTTGACACTTGGGAGTTATTTCTCTCTCTCTCTCTCTCTCTCTCTCTCTCTCTCTCTCTCTCCCCCCCCCCTCTCTCATCGGAAAAATTACAAATTGCATTCACCACCTCCTCATCAGTTGGCTTCCCAGTCATGCCCACTAACAAAGTCATAATGACACTCTTATATGCAAGTATTTGTCTGGTTGACACGAACAGTGGCACCAACCCCATATGTAATGGTTCATCTGCATGAATTGCTTCCTTCGTAGAATGGTCTCTGATTTTCTGAATGTACTCTTTAGTGTATACCACTTTCTGTCCTCACAATGCCAAACAGTGGTGATAGGATATTTGCGATGACACCCTTAGGCCGCCAGGTGCAACAGAGATACCTGTGAAGCTTGGCCATTCACATCTGGAGGAGGCTCAGCTTGCAATACTTCCTGTATATTAGTGTCACTGGATAAAGGTAGGAAGTGCAGAGAATCCATGTAATCCACCAACAGGCCCCCAGCACCCCCATCGAACATTCGCACCATCCAGGTGAGTAAGGGCTCCCCTGACCCTGTTTCAATCGAGTAATAATCTCACCAACCTCCTGTTTTGTGTAATCTTCTAGTGTGGTCAAATTCACAGCTCCCAGCCAACCCCCTGGATTATGGGGATGGGGGCCAGCCCTACGCCTTGTAACTGGGTTAGCAGTGACTGTCATTTTGTCAGGTTCCGTTCAGATTCTGCTTTCACCTCTGGGCTATACCCGGAGTCAGTGGAATTCTAAATATCACCATCCCCTTTATCTGGGCCCCAATCCGCCCCTGCAGTGGCAATTACAGCAGCATCTTTCCTCCTGTTTACATTGCCTCAGCGCTTTCTATATTTATATCAAGCAACCCTGACAGCTGCCCTTTCAGCAACTTCTTGGTATTTATTTGCTTTATTATGCCAGATTTTCAATTGTAATTGCTGCAGCATCTAAATGTATTTCTCAGCAGCTAACTTTTTCTCCAAACGCAAAATATCTTCACCTGTCATGACCCTTGCCTCTGGCCCTCACTGGCAAGTCAGCCTTCCAGTTAGGGCCAGGTCAAAGGCCTTAAAACCTCATCCAAGACTCTGAGTCAGTCCTGGCGCCTTTGGCGCCAGGCTCATAACCATCATGAAGACCAACATTAGAATGGGACTATTTACTTGGGATTATTTAACTTGGGTGGGGGTTTCAGCCAACATGGAGACACATATTACGCTCACCTGGTTCCCACGGGGGCGTTGACCGGAACTGGGCCGCTGTTATTTCCACCAGCGTGACTTGTGGCACCGAGATGACTGACTGGACTGGCCCGCTCAGCCTAGTTTGTCTGGCTCGCAAGAATATTCTTCTGTAAAGGAGAAGAGGAATTAACCACCCGTGGAATTGAGTGTCAACCCACCTTCCCCACTCCCGTTGTCTTCCCACTGATCACTCTTGACGTCCCCTCCTTAGTCTCACCTGATGGTTTGGAAGGATGAGCTCTCCATCCTGCGTCGACCGCAGGGGCGCGTTGATGACCAGTTACTTCACTGGCGTAGAGGAATTGGTGAGTTCCAGTATTGACTCTAAAGTCCAATTGTTCATAAGAGTTCAAATGTCTGCTCTTCACTCTGTCCGATTCCTTGCAAGTTGCCGATTATCCACTCGAAGATTTCCAAATGACACTCGGTAAGATTCAGGTAAGTCTATTGTGTTTTTTCCCCTTTGGGGCCGGGGTACGGCGATGAAGCAGAGTTGACTGTGCCGACCCGAAATGAGGTGAGTACCTCCCGTGGTAAATCAGGTAAGTCCTTGGGGGTAGCTTGTATGGCCTTAGAGAGTCCCCTTGCTCACCTTGCTGTCTTTGTCTCCTTAGGTGTCGGAGGGCGGCCGCGAGATGGAGAGAGCGTGATGGAATGCTGAAGTACCGCCAAGCAGGTGAGTTCAGCGCGGCGCCGTAGGAATGCGAAGCGATGCTTCAAAGACTTCTGTCTTTCAGTTCCGTGGCGAAATGGATCAGGATTCAGGTAAGGATTTAAGTTAAAACTCCTGTTCTAACCTTTATCCTTTTTGTCTTCTTGTTTCAGGAGTCCCAGGACTGAAGCAGGCGTGGCTGAAGACTGGAGCTGCTGAAAACACGGTGAGCGTTACGCTGCAGCAAGCAGAATAACGCGAAGCACGTGTGGCTGTCCGGGCGTGGTTTAAATAGCCTTGGAAGAAGATCCAGGTAAGTATTCTTCCACAGCCCCACTCAAGTAACAAAATAGTCCCTTCAGTAAAATAGTCCCTCCTAAGCCTCATTTGGCTTGAGTCTTCATGGAGCATGGTCTGCCTCAGGTGAGTATGCAGCATGGTCTGCTTCAGGTAAGTTATCCATAATGAGCCTTGTGCCCATGGCGCCAGGACTGACTTTATCTTTATGAGCCTGGCGCCATAGGCGCCAGGACTGTACCCAAACAGCCCCTAACTGGGGCTTTTGGGCATGCTCCAAGTGGCATGATGCCTGCTTCCGGGGCTGCTGGGCCTGGTCTGGTCTTCCGGGGGCAGGCATCATGACAACACACACATAGCTCAGTTACAAAGAACTGAGCTATGTGGTCTAGTCTTTTGGGTGTGGCAGGCCTGGGACTACTTTACCTGGACTACTTTTGGGAGTGGCAGGCCTGGGACTATTTTACCTGGACTACTTTACCTGAGACTATTTAAACCGCACCCAAACAGCAGAACATGCTTTGTGTTATTCTGCTGTGGGCAGCGTAACGCTCACCGTGTCCATTTCTTTGATGCCAGCTTACCTGAAACCAAGGACCTGCAGAGAGAGAAAGAACACTACGAAACTTACCTGGAACAGTATCCTGTCTTCAATCCATTGCGGACTTCAGTTCCACTCATAACCTGGAAAGAGGAGAAAGAAAGACAGCATTAGTAGGCGTTTACTCATGTTTCCTCCCGAATGAAGAAAGCAACACAATTCTTACCTGGTTAGTCATCTCCTGGTCAGTATCATTGCTGGAACATTATGGCGCTCAGCGAGGAACACCGCAACCTGCAAGGAGAGAAAAGACACAGGTTAGCAATATAAAAGGCGAAACAGCGCCGCGCATTACTCACCGGACAGAATCACGCACACTGCGCTTTCGCCTACCGGCCCATGCTCATCTTCAAACTGCATGACAACACCAAAATTCCTTTCCATAAATAAAAGGAAAGAAGCAAGACATTATTATTCGAACTAAGAGGATCATAAGAACTGCATATAAAGTCTGTAAAGCAGCAAACCTACGGAGTCGCAGCAGGCCTGGATTCCCACAGAGGGACTTGCACCAGTGAAGTAACTTGGTCGCTGCTCGCCCCCTCTGCCCCCCGCCCACAACTACGCGCCCCTGCCATGAGGAGCAGGACGGAGAATCCACCTTTTACAATATTAAGGTGAGGAGAGGGCCCAAGGTGGAGGAAGGAGTTGAGGCCACGGGAGGTGGGAAAACATGGTATTGAATCCAGCTATCCTATATTGCAGACCCATCTTTAACCAGAGGCCTTACCAAGGGACTGGGAGAGGGTTCGAGAGTGCAAATCATCCAACCAGGGCTGGGTGGCATCCCCATGGATACCAGGTGAGCGTAACATCACCTAATTCAACATTTCTCTGGTGCATTTTCCTAAAAGCATGCACCCCGTCTTCCTAGCGCAGCAATATCTTCCTTTTTCCACATGGACCTGCTGTAAACAAAATATTACCTCTGCAGGCCCTGCAGTGTCCAAGCTTTCATCTCACCGTTTGCTCAGCCCAGTACCTCATGCCCATTCTTTTGCCAATTTATCATACAGGCTTTTCACCCCCTGCCAGGAATAACAACGTTAAGGCAATCAATCTATGCATGCAGAAGACCCCTTATCTTTCATCTTAAACAGGGTATTCATATTTACAATAATTCACAATAACTTATTCACAGCAACCTTAATGCGGTCACGCAAAGCCCACACACAAAACGCGCATCTCCCACTGCCAAGAAGAAGGAAACAAACCTCACTTTCAACATAAATCTTTTGTCCACCATCGTTTAAGAACAGATCAATGAATGCTTGGAATTCCACATCTCAAGGCAATTCTGCTTACAGCGCCATATGTTTTGCTTCAAAAGTACACAAACTATTAAACAGCCACAGCACACGATATGAAGAAACCTTACACACTGAAGGACAATTATGCACACAAACACTCAGTCAAGCTGCAAAACATGGCTCCTTATGGCTTTTTACTCATAAAAACATACATAAATAAAAGTAATAAATAAATGAATGAATAATTACTACACATAGAAAGAACGTAAAAAGTCTAAAAAATACTTCACTGTTGAAGAAACCGCAAAACATCCTCATCTTGCCAGGCTTGCACTCAAAAGCTCAGTAAACAGGTAGGAAGAGAGATTTGTACATCAACGGGCATGGAAGCAGTGTGTCCACTCTCCCTAGAAGCTTTCTGCCTGACCATGCCCAGGGCCCCTCATCTTAAGCCTCTCACAAATGTGTGATGATATTTTCCAGACCTTTCTAGCTTTCAAGGTCTCTACCTGTTTAGAGTTCCAATGGGCATGGCCATAGTCACCCGTGGCAACCCCAAAATGCAAAACACTTCTTTCTCATGACAGCGCAAACAGCTACATAGCTTTTCTTAGGCTTTGCAATATTTTCTCAATGTTATCAAGTACCAGCAGGCACCTTGTTAAAAACAGTCCTTGAAGCAATGCAGAAGCGAGAAAACATGTTTGCCAATGGAAAGCTGGCAGCAAAGAAATAATACGAACCACGTTACGGGTTCACATCAAAATGCAGCGTTCACTGAAGCATAAAGAAAATGTGCAGATTTCACCGAGGCCAGAAGAAAAATGTCCACTATGGCTCTCGGAGCACCCAAAATGCACTGCGGATGAACACCATGTTTTTTAATTAAAAGCATTACAACGGTTTACAAAAAAACTTTACAAATTAAAAAAACAAAGAATTAAAACAGCACAATCATTAAAAGCAAAGAATTAAAACAGCCCAATCATAAAAAGCATAGAATGAATACAGCACGATAATAAAAGGCAAATAATTAAAACAGCACAATCATAAAAAGCAAATAATTAATACAGCAAAATCATAAAAGGCAAAGAACTAAAACAGCACAATCAATGGCACAAAATCACAATTTCATAAAATTCATCTTTAAATATTATCAAAATCTCACATTCAAATATATTTTTAAAAAGCAAGATAATAACAAAATCAGAGGTTAAGACAGAATGATCACAATGTATACAACTGCAGAGAATTAAAAAACCCTGATACTGATAACCCATCAGAAGGATTCTTGGAACTTATAAACCTCTCTTACAAAGATTATCCTCATTCTGCCAATCGATTTTTATGAATAGTTTATGAAGAAATGCCATTCTTTGAACATTCAGAGCAGTACTGTGCAGAATGAAAGTCTTCACAGTCTCTCGCTCATTGTTCCTTTTACCAAATCTGCACACTGCATCAGATTGGTCAATCAACCCTCTCCTGAAGAGAATCTCTCTAGTAGGCAAGAGTTTTGATCTGAATTATATCATGTGCGACCTAAACAAGTCATTTGGGAACAGATTTAAATATGAGGGTATAGACCATCTCCTTTTATGTCCATGTGCTAATTGTTCCATAGAAGGATAAGCATGAAAAGACTCAACCGAATGTACCCACTCATAGTCAAAGAGTTTTCTTAACTTTATCTGGGGTTAGTAGCAAATCCCCCTTTTCCAGTTCCAATCGGCTCATTACATTTTCACAAAGGTTCTTCAAATACATTGGATAACTTGGTCTGCATCCCACAAGTTAGCCAGTTTCCATAATGGTCCTATACAGGGTTAGTAATCTCCAACTGACTTACTCTTATTGAGAGTAAACCCAACTTGTACTGAATAACCGATAACGGCACAGATTTAGGGAGGTTTAAAACAAGTCACCAGATTGCAGCTTCCATTAAATCCAATGTTTTAAGCATACTTTCTGGCCATAATTCTAGAGTACAAATTAACTTTGGGATGATCTTCCCTTCATAAAAACAGATTGCTAGCCTGATAGAGAATCGGCAAGCTCTTCCATCGAACTTCATCACTTGGTTCACTAAGCAGCTTGCCTTTTGAGTTATAAAATAACACATTTACATTCAAAGGTTGTGCAGTGACATAAAAAGCCAAATAAATAATACTCGAAGAGCACTTAATCATAAAATCAGCTGAAACCCGGCCATCACCGATTTCTTCTTTGCCTTTGACAACTTCAACATTTTTGTTTTATTCAGTATAATTACAAGACGATTGTCATTAGCATAATTCGCAAAGGTCGACAACAGTCTCTTCAAACCTACTCGAATGTTGTCAAACAGGAGGAAGTTGTCCACATAGGCCATCCATGCAATTTTATCTTTGCTTAATCCAGGTGAAACAAAGGTGGCGGGGGCCAGGGATTCATGTATCCCATATACATATAAATGAAAAGGGCAGGGAGCCACGACGCTCCCCTGCCTTAAACCAAATCTAGTGGTAATCCTTCTTGACATTTCACCAGCCTTATTTAACCTCACTCAGATACCAGTATTTTCATGAAACTGCATAATCCATTTTAGCAGACCTTTCAGTAGCCCCACGAATCTAACTTCCACCAAAGTTTATTTAGATCGACTTGCTTGAAGGCTACCGAAAGATCAATTGAAGCCACAAATGTACAACCAGTAGTATCCCTGCATGCAGACTGCTGAATAGACCTTAACACACACCCATTTATGTTAGCAGAATACCCCTTTCGGAAACCAGTATGTAATTAGTTAATACAGCCAACCGAGTATGCCCATTGTTCTAGATACTTGAGCAATAGGGTTGCAAAACGTTTACTATCGGTAACAAGTAAAGAAATCGAGCGACAGTTCCTCGGTTTGCACCTTGCACCCCTCTTGTAAATGGGACCATCTAAGGTTGTAGGCCATGAGTCAGGAAAAATGCTTAACTGTATAATACTCTTAAATAAAATAAGGAGAACATTTTCCCAACTAGCAGGATAGGGTCTTAATGTATTAGTGAGCCCGTTTGGGCATGGTGCTCGAGTGCGCTTGCTAGAATTAATTGCTTTCAAAATGTCCTCTACTTCTATAGGCATAAACCAACTCATTCTCTCTATAAAGGTTCCACTTGAAGTACAGCATAATATTGGGGCAGATTCAGGGCAATGTAAACTTTCAAACTATTCCACTCAAAGGGATTCAGCAACTGCATTTAACTGTGAAATAGCTAATGGGACATCCTGCTTGTTTACCAAGGATGCCACATCCCTTTTAAATGACAGTATTTAGCATTGCTTCTGCATCGTTATGTAAAAATTTTGCCCACAGAAATGTACAATAGTTCCTGTAGCATTGTCTTACCATACAAGCTTTGTTGTCACACTGCCCTTTTGAAATACCAGATTTATTTTTAGTTTTTGATATTGAGCGCCTCTGGTTACATTTAAAACCATTTTACACTGTCACATAAATAACATAAAATACATCAGAAAAATACATTTTTTAACAGCATTACAGTGAATAACAGCGTAATACATTGTACGTTCATTGTAGGTCAGATTCCATGAGTCATAAAAAGATTAAGCATAGATGGCCTAGGGAAATATCATGACGGCAACTTTAGACCTTCAATTTAGGTTATTTTGGGCTTAAATTTATAGTGACTTAAATTGAACAGCTCCCTTGAAGGGAGGAAGGTCAGCCACAGAAACCTGGGGAGCCAAGGTCTAGTTTCTTCACTACCCTCTGCCAAACATAATAGGCTGATGCTACTGGGGTCAAAGCCTCAGCACCGGAAATTGTGGCCCAGAATTGGGCTGAGGTGTGAGTCCGGACTTCGCTATAGGCCCTGTGATACTCTGGGCTCAAGGTCCCACACAGAGTCAGAATATGGCGAGTGGACTCTATTTGCTCGCCGACACAATATACATAGTCTTTCGGCTCTATGAACCCCAGCCCAGGCCCCTGCGTTTTCGAATACGGGGACGTTTGGAGGCGGATGGCAGTGATGAATCTCACTAGTTTTGGGAGGTGCAATTTTGTTAAGTAAGATTTAGGGGTGCTGAATCAATACCCAACTCCACCAAACAATGTTTAGCCAGACTATCAACATCACTAAACCAAATGCTCTTTGAGAAACCTCTCTGCATGTACTACCACCTGTCTTAGCAGAGAGGGACCGTCCAAATAGTTGTAATACATCTTGGCCCAGAATTTAATGGCTGCTATGTTCCAAGACAATAATAAAGATAAGAGACCCAACTCCAACCGAATGGCCTCCACCAGAACACTCCCTAAGACTCCAAGTAACAGGCAAAGGATCTTTGTTTCCAATCTAGGGATCCAGCCCACTGCCCTTAACGGGAACACCTCAAGACCATAAAGAATACTCTGAGTGACTGAAGCACTATAGGCCATATTTGTGGCCTCCAATGAACTCCCTCCCTGAGAGTCGATTGTTCTTTCGAGGGACAGCCATTTGGCCCATGCCCTACTGTCATGCATCGCTATTCCTTTTGGAGAAAATGGAAACACAGATAGTTCTGTTTTTCCTCCTTCCAACATGGCTCCTAAATGGTCCTCAAATCCTTTCTCTCTGTAACTGACTAGTTGGTTTCATCATGGTCGCGTCAATCAATGTGCGTCATTTTACTTCAAATGCTTGCCACTTGGATTACCCAGTACGTTGCTACAATCTTGACTACGCGCATCGCTGCTGTGCCTTACTCCGTGAGTTTGAATCTTTTCTTCCTTCCTGTTCTCCCTTCCTGCCTATCTTGTGACTTTCTCCTGCTTCTTCCTTCACTGACGGCCTTCTCTGCTCTGCAATACTGACCGCTCAGCTCCGTTTCCCTGCTCTTCATATTCACCGGAACATCAATTTCTTCTTCTGCGACTCCTTCTTTCTACGGCTCCAATATCCTATGCAACACATTCATCCTCTGCTGGAACGGAACTCCGTTCCAATCGTACTCCCACAAGTATCACTCTATGTGACAATTTCATAACATGTCGTGTTATTAGCATTTGCCTTAAGTTTTCTCTCACCATTATTCTATATAACTACTTCTACCGCATTGAAGCCTTTCCTTATTCTCTTTCGCCCTTTTGCTTTCCTGGAATCTCCTGTACTTCCTCATTGGTGTATTCATAATACATATCACTATTGCCTATACTGAAAGTCCAGCCAGTTCTCTAATACTCCATTCTACTGCTTCTAACACTTGGAATCAGTGTTCTGATAACATCCTATGTGTTTTCTTCCCCAGGAGGGTTTCCCGGGCCTTACCCTTGTCTCTGTGTACCAATTTTGGAGACCGGAGTGGAGCCAGGAAAGCTCCCCATATTCTACAAAACTACTATCCTGCAGGTAAGGGTTCCATGAACCAACCTGTATTAAATTTGCCTGAAGAATTGTGCTTTAAAGTATGTCGTAACACCTATGCGATGAGCCAGTGCCAAGTTCTTGCGGACACAGGCCTGGTCTGATAGATATTCCCAGGTATCAATTTTCAGTTACCTGTTCCAGCTTTACTTCCCCCAACCTCCATACGAAAGAAGGTGCACCGTAGGCTCCCTTCCCGCAGATCATTATTTTGCTGCGTTTGGGAGTAGGCCATGCTCAGAGGCAAAAGTTTGTAGGGCATTAAGGGTTTGCTGCAGTCCTAGCGGAGTGCGGTTTAGAATTACTGTATCTGCGTAAAGTAGGCAGGGGAGGCTGATCTTTCCATATTGCAGGGAATGATTCTTCGTTCTGCTCAGGATTGCGGGTAGTTCTGACGTATATAGGTTCTATAATAAGGGGACCAATGGGCACCCCTGTTTCAAACCTTGTGTGGTGGTAAAGGTGTTCAACAAGTCCCCCTCCTGAGAGAGCGTGACTTTCACATTTGTGTTGCTGTAGAGGGCCTTAATAAAATAAAGAAGTGAAGGGTCTATACCCCATGCTTCCAGCTTTCCCCAGAGTTTTGCTCTGATTATGCTGTTGAAAGCTGCAGAGTAATCAATGAAGCATAGGTATAGTGCCACTCCCGGGTAACATTCAGTGTCAGAGATAAGGTTGAGGAGGGACCATATAGAATGGGAAGTCCCACAGCCCTTCCTGAAACCTGTGCGTTGACAGCTCAGCAGACCCTTTTCCCTAACCCAAGACGTGAGGCACTCCAATAGTAGGCTGGCAAAAGGTTTGGAACTACAGTCCAACATAGCCAGTAACCTAAAATTGGAAGCATTTGAGTCATGCGTCCTTATCAGACGATCGATATATTTCCAGCGTGCATTGGCCTTAGATAATCTGTTCCCGCTCAGCCAATGTTTGTAGTTGGTTCTTGTGGCAGAGATGATTTGGGTTTTCATGCTCCCCTTTAAGTGGGCATTTACATTTGTCCTATGTACTATCCCTTTAGCTCCCTTTTTCTTTGCGATATGTCCCAGTCAGAAACCCTGCCTGGTCTTCTCCCGTCGGTGTAATCGAGTAGTGTGTCTCTACAGTCGGGTGGGTGGGAGTGGGGGGGACAGAACATGGGTCATAGTTCCCCTAAATTGGCCTTACAAGATGATAAAATGTCACCATTACCAAGACCAGAGTGCGCTAAAGCCTCATTGAGTCTCTCGATGCTTCCCACTGTCCACCGCAGCCTGTTTCCTTGAATATTCACAGAGGGGTTGTATGTTGATCTAGGCACGGGAGGGTGTCGAGGCTGGGCAATGCAGGTCATAAGTAACATCACACGATCACTCACTGGAGAAGGTTTCAGGGAGAGTGAAGGGGCCCAGGGAGGGGTTGGTGAAGGTGAAATCCATGTATTTGGCGGACAGAATATTTGTCCACATATATTGTGTTTGGGCCTTAGCAGTACTCAAAGGCTATAGCTCGAACTCGAACTAAAGCGGCCCACCAAGGTCCCACCCCTGAAGCAGCTTCAGTTCCCCTCTTCTCATCCAATGATGAAGACTTCTTATAATCAGCGTTGAAGTCCCCCGTCAGTATGATTGGACCTGAAGGGTGTTGAGAGCACCAATCACGAAAAGTGTCGGCCATAACATCAATCAGGGCAGCCGATAGATCTCCCCCAGGAGGATCGTATAACGTGGCTATCAAAATCTTCTTGCCAGGCCAGATATTTGTTATCTGGACATGGACAGCCAACATGTTTTCGTGCCTTCTGTGGGGCGTGAACTCCACAGATTATAAATTAGCCTTCACTCCTATACAGAAGCCTCCTTTAGGATGGCTCCTCTCCGGAAGTTTTGATAGTCGAAAAAAGAGTGAATAGCCGTCTAGATCAAAAGAAGAGCATAGCCAACTCTCTTGAAGGCAGAAACATTCTACTCTCATTAAATCTGCCATAGATTTTCTTTTTAAACAGTTTATTGATTTATTAACAGTGTAACTTACAGACTCACATATGCGTTCACATGACAACGCACAGCCGATTGTGTCTGCTTGTTCCCTTTCTAACCAACTCCCCCCCACCCACTTCCCAGGCTATTCCACATGTTATATCCCATTACATTACATCTGACTGTACAGACTATATACATTTGTCACTATTCCATCAGTTGCGATGGGGCATTTATTACCATTTGGGTGTCATTATGCTCAGAGGCCATCAGTTTCTGTAACATATGCCTCCATGAGTCCAAGTCTACATTTTGTTCTCCTTGGCCTCGCCGGGCCGCCTCTTGCCACACCAAGGTCTCTGCCAACGGCCATTTTTGGAGATCACTCCACCAAAAACTTACTTCCGGACCCTTGTGCGCTTTCCAACCCATCACTATCCTACGTTTTGCTAGGATAAATGCTAGGTCTTTCAATTTACTGACATGTCTTGCTTGCTTCGGTCGTGCAAAAATTCCAAGTATACAGACAGTGGGAGATTGCGTGTCCAATATTCTACATGCCTTGGCTAGGGACTGTGCTATGTCTTCCCAATACTGTTGGATCTTCGTACAAGCCAGAACATGTGTACCAGATCCGCATTAATCAGTCTGCATTTTGGTCAGATTTGATCTGTTGCCTTGCTAAATAGTTTTTTTTTGTTTTGTTTTTTGTTTTTTTAGAGGTTAAATATGCCATCTGGGTTACGTACAACTGAATTAACTGAAGTTTCGCATTTCTGAACACTTTTGTTATGATAAGCTATCACTCTACCCCAGACCTCAGCTGTCAATTGTTCCTGCAGATCTGCTTCCCAGCTCCACCGGGTCTGCGCAAGCCTATCCCCACACCGAGACATCAATAACTCCTATATTCTCGATAACGCATGTCCTCCTTCTGAAATATCATAGTGTTTCTATTATTTCATCCTCCTGAAGTTCCCTGTCTGTTTGAGGCCATTTTTGCTTTAGCCTAGTGAGGAGTGAAGCATATTATATCTTGCCCTTAATGTAAACCAGTTTCTGAGGTGAGTGCTCGGAAGTCCATCGGCTTCCCCTCTTGTAGTAAATCTTCCACCGTTGCTACCCCAGGGGTTCCCAATACTTCCTCACATTAGTCTGAACTGTGGGTCCTCCACCTTTAGTGTTACCAGTGGGATCTGAGGAGAGTTAGAGTGACCCTTTCTCTAGAAAGCGGCAAGCCCTATGCCATACCGTCCTTCCCAGCATTGGCAACAGCGGGGGGTTCCGCCCATGTGGCGCTTGGGTCCATTTCATCTCCTTTAGAAAGAATGGGGTGCATGCTGGCTGGAGCAACAGGGTGTCTTGGGTCTTTTCATCTGAAAGCCAGTTTGTAACAAATTGGAGTTGGCTCGCCACTAAGTATGCTTCAAAATTGAGCACTTTTATACCCCCTGTTTGTACAGTCTCTGTAATTTTGTTAGTGCCATTCTACATCTCGAATTGTGCCATACAAAGCTACGACACATAGTGTCAAGCTTCTTAAAGAAGCCTTTAGGTATGTTGTACGGGATGTTAGTAAAAAAGTGAAGGAGCCTCGGGAACACCACCAACTTCGGCCCTTCCCATCAGTGAGAGCAGTAGTCTAGCCCAGAAGGCCATGGATTCCTCTACTTAATCTACCAGCTTCTGTGCGTTCTGTATGCGTTCTGTCTTGGGGTTGTCGAAGATTCCTACTCCCAGGTATTTAAATGTGTTCACTTCCTACTTAACTGGTAGCACTGGCTGTGTTCAGAGGTTTCTCTTTATATCCTGCTAAGGGGAACAAGCATGATTCCTGCGTGCTAATTGTGATGCCTGAATGGTCTGCGTAGCACTCAAACATGCCCAAAATATACTGTAGGTTAGTCTCTGGGTGCTGTAAGTATAAAAGCATGTCATGCGCACATAGGGAGATCAAGTTCCTACTGCCATGTGTAACTATACCCGCATCTTGATAATCCTTTGAGAGGTGCATTGCCACAGGTTCCAAGGCCAATATAAACAACATAGGGGACCATGGGAAACCCTGCCTTGTACCTTTTCCTTGCAGCCATTGGTCTGAGATATGGTTGGCTGTCTTAACTCTTGCTACCGGGCTGCTATATAGCAGCCGTACCTATTTAATGTGTCTGGGCCCCATGCCGAAACTCTTCAGTGCAGCTAACAACCATGGCCATCTAACGTGCCTTGACCGCGACTAGCAAGGCCACAGCATAATGATGCGTAATGTCGCAGGTGTGATCAATGATGTGGTGTAACCTCCTCAGGTTACATGTGATATTCCTATCCGGAACGTATCCCGTCTGGTCTGGGTGTATGAGCTTGGATATTAGTGTCTTAAGCCTGTTAGCTAATAGGGCTGTGAGTATTTTCCCATCCTGATTAAGCAGCAAGAGAGGCCTGTAAGATCTGCAGTCAGTATCAGGCTTGTTTGGCTTCAATAGTGGGATGATAATTGACTAACATCTGCAATGAATTCCTTATAAAATTTGCTGGGCAGTCTGTCTGCTCCTGGAGCTTTGCCAGTAGGCAACCCTCTTATAGTGGTTTCTAATTCTTCTAGTTATGGGAACCTCTAGCCTATCGGCTGCCTCTACATCCAGTTTTGGGAGATCTATCTGTGCTAGGGCCTCGTCTATCTCAGACAACTGTGTTTCTGATGTCTCTGCATATAACCATTTGTAATTGTCGTGAAAACATTTGTTTATGCCTGCTTGCGTCATACATACCTCCCCATTTTTCTCTACAATCGCCTGTATCGTATCCCGCTTGGATTCGCTTTTATATAGCCAAGCCAGCAGACGTCCTGGCTTATCCCCTTCTGCGTGTTGCCTTTCTACTTATTCTTTATAGATCAGTGTGCCCAATCTATGCCAGTGCTTCAGGCATTCCTTCTTCAGACAGATAACTTCCTGTGCCTGGTCCCTGGACATGTCTCCTGGGCAGTCTATGGCTTCTAGTTTAGTTCCGCTTTGTGTAAATCTATTTCTATCATAGCTTGCATCCCCTTCACTTTAGCTATTGCCGGCCCCCTAATCACTACTTTGAAGGCTTCCCATAATGTCCCGGCTGATTTTACACTCCCTGTGTTGTTTTTAAAATAGTCCTTAATGCCCTCTCTTAGATGTTCCCAGAACACTGCATCTTTCAGGGATTCACCTCTAAGCTTCCAGGTCGGAATATGCGCCCTATGACTATCAGCGGTGCGTGGTCTGATAGTACTCGTGCTTTGTTGTCCACCATTTTGAATTAACCTAGGGTTTCATACCCTGTGAAGACATAGTCTAGTCTGGTGTATAGGTCTTGTGAAGTGAATATCCGCGGACTTGCGTGTGCAGGGCCCTCCATATGTCGGTCATTGTGAATGCTCACAACAATGTATTTAAGGCTTTGTGAATGTATTGTCTGATCTATCGAGTTCAGGGTTTAACGTGCAAATAAAGTCTCCCCCGAATTAATGTGCCATCGCTATATGGGCCAATTTGGGGGTATAGTGAGAGGAAGTAGGCTGCTGTGTCGTGGTGTGGTGCAGAAGTGTTGATAATACAGAGCTCTCTCTGTTCCACAAATCCCTGTACTAAAATCATCCTACCTTCTTTATCCATAAAAGTATTGCGGGCCCTGAATGGTACAGACGGTGCCACCCATATCAAAACCCTTGAACCTTGTAGACCTTGCCTCCCGGAACTCCCAGAAACTAGTCTTAATGGCACTGGACGTGGCCAAGGCATTTGATAGGGTGGATTGGGTGTTCATGAAACACACCCTGGGGGCCTTCGGCTTCGGGACAGCATTCCAAACGATGATTCTAGCTAATTATAGCAGACCAAGAACCTTCCTGAGAATCAACGGGCACACCTGGCTTCGATCCCCCTGTCCTGCGGAACCAGACAGGGCTGCCCACTATCACCTCTGCTCTTTGCACTCACCATGGAGCCCTTTGCTCAGAGAATCGGGCAAAACAACCAGATCAAAGGCCCACAGAGTGGCCCCACGCAACACAAAATCGCCCTATATGCGGACGTCGTACTGCTCACGATCTCGGAGGCCCAGTCATCCCTGAAACATGCGCTACAAGAAGTAGCCAGCTATGGTGAGGTCTCAGGCTTTACAGTAAACTTCGACAAATCATCGGCCCTAAGCATCGGCCTCACCCCGGCAGAGCGTGAACCACTGGCCAAGATGTACCCGATAACATGGGGAAAAAAGAGCAGTCCCCTAGTTAGGGGTCTACATCCCAGCTGACCCAAAAGACACATATAAAGCTAACTTCCCCCAGTTGTTCAAAGAACTGGAAGGAGACCTGAAACGTTGGGCGACCCAGGAGATTTCACTGCTGGGGCGCATTACAGCCTGCAAGATGAACCTCCTTCCAAGGTTCCTGTACGCCTGCGCCTCCCTCCCAGTAGCGATTTCCACACCAGCTCTTCGCGATATCCAGAGAAAGATGTTGAAATTTATCTGGAAAGGTAAGCGAGCGAGAATTCCCCCTCAGAACCTTACTAGGGGGCTCCAGACTGGGAGGGTTGGGGGTCCCAGACTTACGGGGATACAGAATGGTGGCTCAACTAGCACAGGTCCAGGCGTGGCAAACTACTACAAATGGCCCTAAATGGGTAGAACTGGAACAATCGCAAGTGCCCCTACCCCTGCGATTTTTGCCACACATCCCACCCCCCCTCAGAGCGCACTGGGGAGACCTCCTCCTATCATCCAAACATACCTTAAGCTCCTGGGACTGGGCGCTGAAGAGTAAGGGAGTGCCAAGAGGCCTGAGCCCAGGATCCCCGGTCTTCCATACTCCGGCATTCTCACCTGGAGCACACACCCCAACTTTCAGAACTGGATAAATGGCGGGTTAGAGGCTATAGGCCAGCTATATACGGGAGAGAGGCCCCTCACATTTGAGCAATGTAAGGAAAAGTTCCAATTCCAGGAAAGGGACAGATTCACCTATATCCAACTGCGCCACTGGTGCTCGCACCCTCAAACTCTGCAAGCAGCGACACGCCCTCCCACCGCCCTGGAACTCATACTTTGAGATCTTCCAGCTCATGGGAGAGTATCCACTCTGTATAGGCGCTTCTTAGGTGACTTCCTGGCCGCAAGAACTTGCTGCATGGCCCAGTGGGAGGCAGATCTGGGTCACCCAATAGATGACCAAACCTGGGTAGACATTTGGACCAGAACTTACGCCTCATCCACCTGTATCACCAATAGGGAATGCGCATATAAGATCATGTTACGGTGGTATTACCCGCCCCTTAGACTCCACCACATAAACCCACAATTAGACCATTCCTGCTGGAGAGGATGTGGCCGCCCAGGCTCCTTCTTTCATATGTGGTGGGCTTGCCCAAAGATTCAGCAATTTTGGAAGACATGTCTGGGAACCATCGCGCAAATCACCGGAACGGCGATCCCGCTGGAACCAGAGCCAGTCTTGCTGGGAGCCCCGATTCCCGCGATCTACCCACGCTCCGGGACCAGATCAAAACTACTCACACACTGTCTGCTAGCAGGGAAAACGGTGCTGGCCCGCTCCTGGAAGTCCCCGGAAGACCCTCACATGCCCCAATGGTGGACTAAGCTTTGGGATATTTTGATTGCGGAGAAGGTGACGGCAGCGCAGGCGGGAACTCTCCACCGATTTCAGAATATTTGGGCCCCAGTACTTGAATACGACCAGCGCTTCCCCGCTCTGACCTACAAACCCACCAGGGCTCGATGGATCCTGAAAGACCAAGTGATCCCGGAGGGAGACACATAGACCTTGAGGCGCAAAATAGGCGATCTAGGAGGGAGGAATCCACCTCCAAGGACCGAGGGGAAGGTGGGACGGGGGGCGGGGGGTAGGAGATCAGGAGGAAAAAAGGACTGGGGAGCAACATGCCTGAATGATTGTTGCTGACAATGTTTTGTAATTATCAACCTGCCTTGATTTAAAATAAACAAGTTAAAAAAAAAAGTTGAGGGGGATGTGGGGGGGAGTTGGCGGGATAAGAGTTAAAGATAAAAAAAAAACCTGTCATCTATGTAGGGATTGCCCGTGCACCCTACCTTATATGTATGATGTCAATTAAAACAAAGTGTAAAAAAAAAAAAAGTCTGTCAACATGCTCCCTTATTTCTTCATCTCTCTCTCTACAACGGGCTAATACATTCAAATCCAACAACTGTTGCGGCGGTAGCCTCCCAATTAACTGTTTCCATCTCCCCATTAAATATTCCCCCATGCATTCCAACAATACCTGTCTTTCATTGCTCCTCCTGAATTCATACATCGAAGCTAGCATTGACGTTTCATCATTCCCATTTATATACATCTCTGCCTGTTCTTGCAACTCTCGTTTTCTCTCCTTGCTGATCGCACTACGGGTCACTCTAGCGCATTCACTTTGTCCGGTCCCCTCTCTCGTTTCAATGAGTTCAAGTTCAATTATTGGAGGGGCGGATGGGACAGAAACAATCTCTTGGGAGGGAGGAGCAGATGGGACAACAGGAACGGGAAGTGACTGTTGCGGCACTGGCTGGCTAATGGGAGGCGCTGATTGTAGGATCTGTGGCTGCGCTGGGGTTTGATCAATAGGGAGGGGCTGAGCAACTGCAAGGGGCTGAGCAATAGTCACTGGCGCTGTCTTTTTAGTCTCTCTCCTTGGGCCTCGCTTTGTATCAGTTAATATTTTGTTTATGAATTCATCTGATGAATGCAACTCTTGTTGTGGGTATATTTTATCTATACTCAACTGACCACGTCTATTCGATTTTCTCAAACTATCATCCCACTCCTTCTCCTGCTTTTCTTTCACTCTTTCTGCTTTCGACTTATGCCTGCGCGCGTTCTTCTCTCTACTTTTCCAACGAAGCATAGCTTCCCTTCTCCAGTCCCTAAGGATATCAAATGCCGCATGACGTGTTTTCTTTTTCATCAACACCTTCTCCAAGTAATCTATCCTCATAAACTCAAAACTCACGTGATTTGCCACTGCAGGTCTTCCTCTTTTCTGGTTTGCCTATGCCAACTCTCACAAAACATTATCGCCCCTACACCATACTTCACATACATCTCATACGCCAGCGACCCCTCGGGTGGCGCGACCTGGCCAGTTTCCAAAGATTGTCTACCGCAGTGGAAAAATTCTGCTAAGGTGGACAATACCCCAGGCATGTTTTAACCTTACCCTCGGCTAATCAACCTTACACTGGGTGTTTAATTTTGCAAAATCAACCAATATCAGGATTACTTGGAATCGGGGCACGACTCACCTGATCAATCAAATCGTCTTTCAAGACGCGATTCGTCCGTATACTGACGCAATAAATAATCGTCGTGCCTGCATATCTTGGCTCACTCTGCCTCATTTCGGGACCCTCGCCTCCTTGTTCTCTGGCCGGGCACGTCGATCAGGGATCAGTTGTGTGCAGATCTGCAAAGGAATCTCTCATCACTTTCACAGGGGCGCCCCGAACACCTCTTGATCCCGGTTCGATCGTCCCGTCCTCGGCGTTCTCTCCGCCTTCCTTATTTTACAACGTACACAATGGAACAAGTGGGGGTGGGTCTCTATTCGGGCGCCATCTTGAAGGGGCCACTAGGGGACCCTTCCGTATGGAAACAAGGCACAATCACCACACACAAACTGATACGCCAGACACGAGGTTGTATTCCCAAAAGCTAGGGTTTATTGCAAATCAAATAGTCATAGTTGGCCAACTGGGTCCCACGCCCCGCGACGTGTGTTTCCAGACCCCGAGGGATGCAAGAGAGTGAGAATTGTACAACATTTACATATATACAAAGCAGGCATCTTACAATAAGTGATGACACATTCAATACCACCCATAATGTATTTCCTTTTAATTGGGTACGATGATTGACAATTGTGAAGAGTATGACACCTTCAGACATGTATTTAGCAACAGTTTGCCACTTCATGAGCCTGCAGACACAATTCTTTGTTATAAGAACACACTGCTTCTGTTCTCTGAAAGCAAGCTGCGTGCAAGGGAGAGACACATTCCAGGCCTCGCTATCTCCTAGTTTCTATTTGTGCACTGGGGGTCAACTTGCTCTCCAGGCCTCTACAGGGCTCAGGAAAGGGGGACCGCAAAGAAGAGCATAATTCAAGCCATTTAATGTTAGCTTCTAACACTTCTACTGCATTAGCGAGACTAGCTGGCACCTGTGTACTGATTAAATGCCTCGCTGCTTACTTCCAAGGACTTGTGAGGGAGGAGAACGGGCATTTCTGTCTGGGTTGCTGCGTTATGTTTCAACAAGTCTCTCACGACCTTGCTTTATGCATGAACAATAATGTACTAGTGGAGCAGAATACGTTTTCAGCAAAGCAGTTTTAACAGAAAGCAAGAGGCAAACGTTAGAAAACAAAATGGCGATTTCAATCACTTCAAAATGGCTGCACTTTAGCCAAGCTTATGGTGATGTATTTCTAATACTAAACACATGAGGCGATTGGTCTTCGGCCAACAAAGTACATTGCCTCCATCATTGAGGGGTGTCTACTTTTTCTGGACTGACAAATGTTTGTTCAAAATCTGATACAAAAATTTGCTATCTTGTGAGTATTTGGTGCTAAACTTCACGAATTTCGGATACGTTATTTGATCAACTTTTGTCTTAGTTTGAAGTAGTCTCGGTCTTTCAACCTTTTGCATGGATTCAGAGGTTTGCCTAATAAGATGTTTTGGGTACCCTCTTTCCTGAAATCTGTTGCCAATTGACTTACAATCTGTTTTGAAAGCATCTTCCAGATGGCATGCCAGCAGTGAGCAAGAAATGTCAATTTTCCAATTTTACTCTTCAGTGTAACCACAATCTACATCTTCATGAGACAAAGTAGTACATTAGACGCACTGGGTAGAAAAACACTTTTTATGACGGATACAGCAACTATGATGGTCTTTCTGTGCTTTGCTGCCCTTTTAGCAGGGATGGCAATTCACCAAAATGCCAGGGGTACCTGAAGTGACATTACATGTATGATGACATCACAGGAAGTGATGGCATGTGACCTTTGACCCTAGGGCCGTCAGTTGCCATTTAGTCCCAGTGACATCATCAGACGTGGTTCACAAGTGTAAAAGAAAATACATAAATGTACAAGTCATAAATAGTCACATAGGTATTAAGCAGTTAGTAAAGTTCCACATTTACAGTTGCTGCGATAATACAATATGGCAAATGTAGCTCTGTCCGTGGCTATGTCCATCTTTTACCCTGTTATAGCCTTACTACCCACCTATAGTCAGAATATGTAACTTACAACTGTATATTTCCAGTTGCTTCGATCATGTGCTATGTGCAGCCTCCTATGCCCAATAATGTCATCCAATGTCAGTTGATGTCTCATACAGTAATTCTATTCCGTGAATGCCTGTTATGCATAGTATAAGACAACATATGTGCATCCTCCCGTGTGATTGCTGTGATCATATATCAAGAGCAACCTCAAATGCCCCATAAATGCTACTTAGTTTGCTATATTCATGTTATCTTCACCATAGGTGATATACAGCCTCATGTGTAAAGTTGATACTATAATATAACAGGCATGGCCTCAAATGCCACAGTAATGCAGACAAGAGTGAGGAAGATGCAAAATAATAATTAGTACTCAAAGATTTTGTAAGGCTAAAGACCATGTCTATTGGCTATCCAGCCCTTTTTCGTGCAATGTCTTCTTAACATTGGCGGGCATGAGCTCTGGTTCCTCATTCAAAATACCATTATCCTTCAAAACGCTTATAACACCATTCATACATTCAAGGTGCCACAATCTCCTTTTGTTTAAAAAGAACATTCAATTGCTCAAAAAGAGTAAAAGAAGGAGGAAACCAAATACTTCTCAGTATAAGAACTTTGCACCAAAAAACCTTTAACTTTAGAGATACGAGGCCCAGGATATGTCGAACAGCTGTGAATGGAGTACCCATAGGGAGTGACAGCACTCGCTTTCAAATAAAGGACTCAAGTTGAGGCTAAACCAAACCTTTGTCCCGTACTTCGGTCCCATAGATCAGCTTGAGGACCAAACTTTGGTTATACATTTTCACAGCCGGGAGTAGGGAAAAGCGCTTGTACTTCATGTCAAGAGCCCAAAGCTGGGTAGCTGCCGAAATCGCTTTAAGCTTAAGAGCCTTGTTAGCCAGAGCCAAGGACCTTTTGGCTTTAAGCAAAACCCCAAGATATCTAAATTAGCTCACCACCTCCATTCGCTTTGCATTGATTATACCATCAGAAATGAGTCCTACGAGAGATAATCTTACGTCGATTTATGACGAGAAACTTTGATTTAGGAACGTTAATGTCCCAGCCGAGGTCCCTGAAGTAATCACTCACTGCTTTCAGTGATCTCTGGAGGCCCATTGCAGTGTAATCCATCAAAACAAGTTCATCCGCATATAGGAGGTAGTGTAGCTTCAAACAACCCAGCCTATGGTGGGTTAACTAAAATACCAGCTAAAGCCACCCATATACCAAGGATATAGAGATTAAATAGAAAAAGGGGCTAAACCGCAACCTGGCAAAGACCAAGTTCTGTGTAGATCCAGCCAAAGTACAAGTCTCTTTGGTCGAGCCTGATTTTCAATTTAATATCTAGATACATATGCGCCAAAATCTGACCCCTGGCTTCGGGCAACCCCATGCCCTTAGCATCTCCCATAACCTACAGCAATCAACGCAGTCAAAGGCCGTAGAGATATCGAGAAAGGCCAAATATAAACTGCATTTCGTCTGGACTGCCTGATTAGATAATAGCTGTATCAGTAGGCAATCAAAGCGGTACCTGTGACCTTCTGAAACCCTGAATGATTTAAGTCCAGTGTACCGGAGTGCTCAGCCCAGGGTTCAAGCGCTGGCAGAAAAAAGCGTGACAAGATTTTGTAAGGGGCGTCCAACAGGGAAATGGGACGATAATTCGAAGGGTCCAAGCTATCTCCCTTTTTGAAAATCATAACAACTATAGCCTCCCAAGTATGAGGAAAGTGATGGGTCACTAAGATGTTCTGAAACCATAAAAGCAGGACCTCCGACCACAATTGGGGAGCGGATTTTAAAGTTAAATTCGAAAGGCCATCTGGACCTCGGGCGTTAGAGGATGTTGCCCTTTTAATGCTGGCAAGAATCCCCTCCTTATCAATATCCAAGATTTCCCAGGAGAGGGTATCCTTAGGTGAGGCAACACCCATCATAGTGTCTGCCACCACCCGGGGCTGGGCAGCGTACACATTTCTGAAGTAAGTCTTCAAACGGCAGCCTGCAATTGGCTACAATTGCAGGGAGGTTTGAACAGAATCCCCTATTATTAGCTTCCAAAAGTGCACCTAATCTCTAGACCCAAGTGCAAGTAGCATGGATTCTGCATCTTTTTGGAGCAGTGCATGCCTATAGCCTTTCAACTAGTTGCTACACACTTGCTTTAGCTTTTTTATTGTCGTACCAGCAAAACTGCCAAGTTTATTAGCCTTTCGGATATCACGTCTTAATTTTGTCAAATTTGCGAGTGCGATACAGAGCTACAGAATCCCCCGTTAGTCTTTTCAATGAAATTAGCCCTCGGAGTTGGTCCTGCATGTGTGGACCAAAATACTCCGGAGCCATCTGGAAAAGGCTCCTTCCAATCAGGGGCGTAGGAGATACATAAAATCTGGGGGGGGGGGAACACTTGGGGACTGGGTTACAGATACAAATCGACCCATATTCAAACCAACATAAGACAAGGCCAGCCAAGTGCCGAAGCCTTCGTAGCTCCACAAAAAACAGGTGTTACTGTTACTTTTTTATGGCACTTGTTAATTTTTTCTCCATGTACACACACCGTGAGGGCACTACACAACCATACAATCTGAACGCACCCTATACATGCTGTAGAGGAGGAGCCAAGTACCCCCACCTCAACCGTTCCGCCCCTTTTACCTGTATGTTGGAAACCAGAGTATGTGACATACACAGAACAGTTGAATCAACTAAGAGTATGGACTCTATGCAGTAGCAGTGAAAGTACCAATGCCCAAGAGAATCTAGGAGGCAAGGTACCCATTGAGAAAACCATACCTACATACAAGACAATGCGATGACCATTTGAATGAAATCCCTGAAGAAGCAAAGCCAATAAACAGCAAGGACGAATGGTAACGTCAATAACCATCGCCAGTAAACTTCACATAAAGCTGAGATGACGTACTTGATATGATATGACATTTATAACGCGCCTACACACAAGTGTTTCAAGGCGCGAAGCGACAAGGGAGGGGCACAGAAGGAGGACAGACAGCGATCCTACTAGGCCAGGTGTCATTCAGATCACGCAAGTGCGTGGGAAGGGGGCAGGGACAGTGCGGTACAAGGGAATAGATAAACAGTAAGTAAGAAACGGCCAGCATGTGGCAAGTGCATGGGTAAGTGCAGACATCAGGTGTCAAGTGCTGGTAGGGGGGACTGTAGCGATACAGAAACAGTCCCCAAGTGCAGGGGTTGCCGGGAGGGCAGTGCAGGTGTGTGACACTGGCGGGGGGGGCAGGGCCCGAGATCAGAGGATGTCCACGTAGCCAGTGCAGTTCCGGTTACAGCCAGGAGGTCAGCAGAGGAGAGGAGGGGAAAAAGCAGAAGCAAAGAGAAAGGTTTGAGGTGCTTCCGGAACCAGAGATGGTTCTCCTCAAGTTTAAGAGAGGCAGGGAGGCACCAGCTGAAGAAAGTGATCTACCACCAACTCGCTGCTTGGAGAAGCGACTGACCTTGAGGGAGTTGGAGGCGAATGAGCAGAGAGCTCGAGAAGGAAGATTTTTAGGGAGAGACAGTTGAAGGTATTGAGGCCCCGGGCCCCAGAAGGCCTTGTGGATGATGCAGAGGGTTTTGAACTTAATCCTCGCAGCCATTGGGAGACATTGCAGAGATTTCAGTCCTGGAGAGATACGATCCCTGGGCTTGAGGCCAAGGACAAGTCTCGCAGTCCTGTTCTTGATAAATTGCAGAGGGCGGAGAGTAGAAGCAGGCAGATTTAGAAAGAGGCTGTTGCAATAGTCCAGCCTAGAGAGAACCAGAGCTCTGGAGACAGTGAGCATCTGGGGGAAGGAGAGGAAAGGAAGAATACCTCTGAGGAGGTGCAGCTGGTAGTGTGACTTCTTAGAGACGTCAGAGATGTGAGTGGAGAAGGAGAGTGTGGAGTCGAAGATGACCTCGAGGTTTTTTGCCTTGCAGCTGGGAGCAGGAAGAGGGCCAAGAGAGGCTGGCCAGAGAGCTGCAGGAAAGGAGGGAGCAGGTGTGCCGATGGGGAGAATCTCAGTCTTACTGGCATTAAGGCAGAGGTCATTGGCGGCACACAACTCCTGGATAGCATACAGACAGTCAGAGATGAGGGAAGGAATGGAGGAGGCCGAGGGTAGCCTGAAGATGAGCTGGGTGTCATCCGCATAGCACTGAAAGTTGGGGCAGAGAGCGGCGATGCGGTGGGCAAGGAGTGCCAGGTATTGGTTGAACAGGCAGGGAGAGAGGTTAGACCGCTGGGGGACACCACAGGTAGAGAAAAAGATAGCAGAGAGGAAGGACCCAAGTTGGACCTGGGAGGGTCGGTCAGAAAGGAAAGAAGTCAGCCACACCAGAGCCTGACCAGTGATACCCAGGTTCTCACGGAGACGGTTGAGCAGGATGGCATGGTTGACAGTGTCAAAGGCAGAAGAGAGATCAAGCAGGATGAGGACGCTTGGGGCGTTGGCGTCAACGTTGGAGAGCAGGTCTTCACGGATGTTCAGGAGAGCAGTTTCCATGCTTCTGGCAGCTCTGAAGCCAGAATGATCATGAAGACAACCAACAGATTAAGTGTGGAGCTTGCTCAGGAAGGGAGTGATGGAGATTGGGCGATAGTTAGCCGGGTAGGAGGGGTCGGCAGAGGGTTTCTTAAGAAGAGGGTGCACAAGGGAGTGCTTCAGGGGGGGTGGGAAGACTCCAGTGGCGAAGGAGTGATTGCAGAAATCAGCCAGTGCAGGAGCCAGGGAGTCGATGTGGTCCTTGATAGTTTTGGAGGAACAGGGGACCCTGTTTCGACGAGACTTTCATAGATCGGACTTGTCTAGAAACCTTGTCTGCGGAGAACAGGGGAAAGGCAGAGAAGGAGTGAGGAGAGGTGGCCGCAGAAGGGCCAGAGGAAGAGCAGGGAGTAAAGGGAGGGAGGGGATGGGAGGAGAGTGAGGACAGAATGTCCTGAATTTTAGAGATGAAGTGAGAAGCCAGTGCCATGTAGAGGGCCTGGGAAGGGACAGGAGAGGTCGAGACTGCAGCAGGATTGGCCAGCTATTTGCAGATTTTCAAGAGTTCAGGAAAGTTGTTAGATGCCGCAGAGACATAGACTTAGAAGAGATGCAGAGACCAGAGAATAAAGATATTCTATAAGGCCTCAAGAAAGTATCAAGGATAAGTGACATCTTGAGATCAAGGTGAAGAAGGTTATGCCACAGAAACAGATGAAGACACTGAGTCATTTTACACGTGTATAGATGCAACAGACATGCAAGTAGACAAAGTAACCTTAAGGCTGGCTTTGTAGTGAATAGATTTCAGCAAGTGCCAATATATAAACTGGATATGGCATAAGAAATCTTGTTGGCGAATTTTGGATTTATTTTAAAAACCATCTTTGACGTCCTGACAGTTTTGAGTGCCCTCCTCGCTGGAAAAGTGGAATTACTTTTTCCTTTCGTTTTGAATATATATATATATATATATATATATATATATATATATATATATATATATATATATATATATATATATATATGGACAAGTGAAAGTTGGATGTTTCCTCTACGCATTATAGCAGTGCTGGTCAGTAGCAAGAAGGCCTAATTTCTAGTGTGTCACAGTTAAAAAAGGAAATTGAATTACAAAGTGAATCTCAGCAGATGAGGCTGGACGAGCCAAGAAGCCAAGGTCTTATCAAACTAGTGATCTGACATTGGATACAAAATCGTGTAAAAGAACAAAACTCATGTTCAGAAGGTATGAACATAACAAGGTAGACGTCACATCAGAGATTTATTAAAAAATAGTATTAAATGCACAAAAAGCCTCGATTCCATGGTCTCCAGTCACATGGAAGCATGAAGTTGAACGATACAAAATGGTCACACCTACGCACGAAGGCAGACTGTGCTTCTCACTACCTACATTTCTCAGAGCTAAGAACATTCCCAAGGCCGAGCTTCAAAGGCCTAATTGACAGTAGATCACTGAGGTGATGATAGATTGATATGCTAATTGGTGAGAAGTTAATGTTAAAATGACCTCACCAGCACCTGGATGGCCAGCCTGCATGCTGCTAGACGTAGGTGGAAAAGTACTGACAGAGGTTAGAGTGCCAACCAATTGTAGAGGACCATGTAATTAGGGGTCCTATAGTTGTGTAAACCAATGGGATGTTGTGTATTTAGTGACGTTCATAGTGGTCATTTTAAGGGGTGGGCTTAGTTGCCCCATCTAATGTTAAGTAACCAATCACATAGTCACACTTTTTTAGAATAGTATGGATCATACACTTAGATGTTCACCCAGAGCCAATCACCCATGCACATAGGTTTTTGTAGTTTGCCACTTAGGATAACGTTAGTACACACGTAGGTTAACGTCATTAATGACGAGTGTTGCTTATAAGATCTCAGTTTTTACAAAGAGTGTTTGAGTAAGAGGATCGAGCGAGTTTGTTGATGTTCGTTATGCTCCCTTTTTTAGATACTTGATATTAAAACAGTCTTCCTTTTGCCAACTACCTGAGTGGTCTCTATTATTGATGTATGAATAAAGTCTGCATCCCCATCCATCTCCAGGGTAATTGTTGCTCATTAAAGGGGCTGCAGTGTCCAGTTCAGTGCCATATTTACGGCTTCACACATTGTGTGTGCACCATTCCAAAATGTCTGCACACAGAATGTGTGCACCATACCAACTACTGGTCACACATGTGCTCATAAAGCTTATCGCTCTGCACACACTGGTACAACCTCCCCCCTTTATGCACCACAACTACAGTTCTACACACGCTGTATCATCTGCGCTATCTAGATCAGGTGCACATACCTATTTCACAGCACAAACCATATATGCCTTAATCCCCCCTGCTCTACAAACACCTTGTGTACGATTCATACTCCTTATTGAGAACAGTGCTCACCTCTGCCGGATGCTATTTGATTGGTACATAGAGATCTCTGAACAATTATCATGTGTACCTACCATTCCTCACATCGACCAGTCTGTACATACACTATACAGCAGCACACCAACTTCTCTGAAAGCAGCGTGCATGCAACATACTCAGCTCTCTGCACACATTGTTTGCAGCACATCAACTGCTCTGCAAAGTGTGAACCATGTATACCCCTTTGTGTATACCTTATGTGCCTAATACCCAACTACCACTGTGTGCACACAAAGTGCACCATATTGATATTTGTACACTCGCCATGTGTGCATCATACCTACCACAATGCATAAATCAAATGCCCCAACCCTACTCTGCTCACAATATAAAAATATGTATTTTTTTATATAATGTTTTTCCAAAGCACTGCACACAGATCATTTACATGCAATTAATATCACCCAACCGAAGTTGTTACTCATTGATCCATCTCAGAAGGATAAAAGACGGAGTTGTCCTTTCAGGGATTCCAGCCTGCGACCTGCAGATCCCACACAGATTTCAGCAGCGAGTGTGCAACCCACTGAGATATTTTACAGGCCATATATCTACATTTAAGCAGACACCAAATATATAAAATACCTGCCACAATGTACCTGCACTGTACCTACCATTCTATACAGACATTATGCACAAGACCTACCTCTCTAGCTATGCAGATGCCTTGTGTGCACCACCCATGCCACCCTGCTGCTCACACTGTGTTCCTCATTCCCCATTATATTCAAAATGGTAGGTACCTGCACTGTACCTACCATTCTATACAGACATTATGCACAAGACCTACCTCTCTAGCTATGCAGATGCCTTGTATGCACCACCCATGCCACCCTGCTGCTCACACTGTGTTCCTCATTCCCCATTATAATCAAAATGAGACACACACACACACACACACACACACACACACCCATGTGTGCACCCTCCCGACCCCCTTTGTACACCCCCTTGTGTGGACCATAGATGCCACTTTACACAATATATGTGTGCATTGTATCTGAAATGTAAAGGCATCTCGAGCCCGGGTGGAAAATAATTGTGCTGTGCACCAGGCAGGCAGTAGGACGATGAGCGAACCACCCAGGCTGGCCTGGATGTTCACTTACAGTCCAGCCCTGATTTTACTTAATGCTGCCCTGCTGCTTCGTCACGTCACTTGGAGAAAAAATTAAACCCCTGCTTTCCCTCACCTCTGATTGTTGGGGGGGGGGATAAATAGCATTATATCCCCCCAGCTTAGAATTGTGGGGGGGTATTTGTGCCTCCTGTCCCCCCCCCCACTTCCTACACCCATGCTTCCAAAAAGTCTTGAGACAGCATAGAAGTAAAGCGGATCCCCAGCTTCGGCCGCCATATAAGGGCATGATCTCCAAGTCTAACTTCAATTGGCTCCAACACATGTGACCGAAGGACTGGTATACCAGCATCACCCAGAAGATATAGTAACTGTGAGTGATCACTACATGAACTATTAAGTACCAGTAAAGAACAAGTTGCTAGTTGAAAGTACATAATCCAGGATGGAACTATGGGTACCATTCTACCATGTATAAATTGGTGGTGTGTCACCCTTAATGTTGCCATTGAGAAGTTTCAGATCGCATGAATCAAAGAGAGAGCGAAAAAGCACCCCTCTCTCTCTTGCTAGCATAGACAACTGACGAGTAGCACCCAGCTCATACCATTGGCCATCTAAGCATTCAGAATTAAAATCTCCCATGATGACAAGGCCTGTGTTATTAGGTACACAGTGGGATTGAATAACCTTAGTAATAGCCAACCCAAAATCCACCATAGATGTCGCAACAGGATTATAATAGACATCCAACACTATTAAAGACCTCCTGTCAGATTTGTGCGAGTCCCACCAAGTTGTTTTGATACCCAAAATGTCAGGACGACCTAAAGACACACTTTCAACTTTTGAGCCAGGAGGGCCTTCCTCTAAGACCTTTTCTAGCTGGTTCATAACAGATGGAAAAGCCACCTACAAGAGGGGTGTCTAGCATAAATGTTTCCTGTAAACAAATAAAATCTGCAGATGCTCAAATTACATAATTGCTGCAGAGGTGGTTAAACCTGCGCATGTTCCTGCAAAGGAATCTAATGGGGTTAATTCAATTTGAACCCCTTGAGGTAGGGTTTTGCTAGTGCTGCGTGTGTATAATATGTGACCAATTACAGGCCACAGCACGCTTCTCAGGATGGGCAGTACCTCTACCTTTTTTATTTGACAAGTCTTATTTTACATTAATAATCAGAGGTTCACGAGGATTACAAATGAGCCCACCACCTCCACCTCCAGTGGTGTCTCTAGGTATTACATCCACCCAGTCCTCGGTTAGCGAATAACCCAAGTTTAGAAGAGTTAATGATTCAGCCACAAGATTTTGATTAGCTGAGAATAAAATCCCACCTTTACCATGTCCACCAGTCTTGAGTCAAGGAAGAAAATTCTAGCGCCATCTTTCGATGTTAATAATTGAAAGTTAGGAATTTCTTTAAAGAGTGCTAAAATGTATTGGCGATTTAGGGGATAGAACTCCTTGACCTTAAAAGGTACGTTTCAGGCACAAATAAAATAAATCGTCGCCTAAGTGCACCCCTTGCCCAGGCAAATCCACCTGTTCATCGGAAACTCTGGCGGCCTCCTTCAGCGGTAAGGGGGCCCTAGGGAGATGATTAATCAGAGGGCTAGGGGGGCATTAAAGTAATCCTCCTCCTTTCTTCCATAGTAGTGAAATGTATAAATTCCCCCGCTGCCACCTATGGCTCTAAGGCAGATGGAATAAAGGTAAGTGCTGACGGCTGCAAGGCCAGCGGGGGCAGTAAGGTGGAAGGGTTACATACCAGCCTCTCCTGTCCTCTTGTCGTAATAGGTGCCTCAACGGAGGAATCCGATTTTGGCAAGACAGAGGAGTCTTGAATGTCATCTTCAAATCCTGCTGAGGAGAGACTGAAGTTAAGTCCAAGGAATCAACAGGGGTGTCTTTTAAGTTTAGGTTTCAAATAAGCCGTAATTAGTGAATTGCTCTTACTAGGAGGGTGTATAAGCAGAGGCCAATCACAGCCAAGGAGTCGTTACCCTTGACAATGCCTTCAAATTACCTGAGATAGAAGGGGCAGTTCCTGTAACTACAGACATACCCGATGTATCACAGTCCTCAGTGAAAACCTCTGGGCTTTAATTGAGTGCAAGAATTTCAAAGAGCTTGTTTTACTCTGGGTATTTGTTTTTTTTCAAATTTTTAGGCTTTTATTTTTCCTTTTAGCCCCTTGTTTGTGTGAAGGCAGATGATCCCCCACCGGTGCCAGGGGAACACTAACCACCCCACTCTGCCAGTTTCATGGCCATTGTCAGGAGGCTCACCATTAGACACAAGGGCGTGGGAACTCTGCCGTCTGGAGACGATGGCCCTGCCCCCTCATGAGTCGACGGTGGGATGTTTTCAGATAGCTACCAATTCTGCCCCCAGCCTACAATCAATGGGTTGTTCGACAAAGGATGTCCGCCAAGCAATAGGCACAGAATGATCAGACCCACCTCCCCATATATCACTAATTACTTGAGACATTCCCAAGGCAGTAATCAAGCCTTCAATGTAGTTGACTTTCTGACATAAGCCTTTCAAGGTCGAACAGACCTCACGCAGTTCATAGAGGGTGAGGTCATGGCCCCTGTTCATAGAATCAAGAATCCTCGAGAGGACAGGCAAGGAGAATGCATCTACTACGGTCACTTCCTGGCCAACAGAAGGGGCATGGGAGGGAGACAAAACAGAATTATGGTCTGTTAAGTGGTGAAATGGGTACGTCATATGATGTAGAGGAGGAACAGCGTGGTGAGTTAGGGCCCGGCTGATAAAAAAACCTTTGCGCCTCTACTTGGTTGGGGGGAAACCTGAGAGTCTGAGTCGAGATCTTCAGGGTCTTCAATCTGGGAAACGGCCAATAACTTTGGGTTCCTTATAGGTTTGTACAGGTGAACATCCTCAAGTATGCCCCTAGCAGCTGGGGCTGCCATGATGGAATTGGGGGCAAGCACCCAGAGAAAGGCGGACCCTCTTGGCCAGTTTGGAGGAAATAATAGCAGTCAAAATTGAAACGTCAGATAAAAAATTATCGTCTGGTGCAATCTAACAAATCTTCTTGGTCCGTGTGACTGAGGGAGCAGATTCCTTTACACGGAATCCAGATGGAAGCTGAAGTTACCGAGGGAGATAGAGGGCCGCTCGAGACCTTGATTTTGGTCAGTTAACAGTGGGGTCTTGACATCAAGAGTTTTACCCTGCTTCTCCAAGTCGGGCGTACCAAGCACAGCGCCAGATTTTGAAAAACTCATTAGAGTGGTGCCGTTTTCTTCTTCTGGCACCCCCACGGGTATGCCTCCAAGCCCATACGTTTCCCACTATGCAATCCACGCATAATTAGCACAGTACCTTCTTATGTGATGCAAGATCAGCAGCGCAGTCTTGGATGTGGAAGCGAAAAATGACCCTCACGCTGCAGTCAGCCACACCTTGAGCCCACGGAAACACACTGCGCATTCCGTGTTAGATAGTGCCTCCTGATGATAGGGGTAGAAAATGAAAGCAGACTGCTCCAATGCCTCTGCCAGATCAGTCAACACAGAAACAGACTGCGCACATCGCACGCTCTGCGTTAGATAGGGCTTTTGAAGTCTGCCTCCTGATGATAGCGGCAGAAAGTGAAAGCAGACTACTCCAATGCCTCTGCCAGCTCAGTCAACACGGAAACACACTGCGCACACTGCATGCTCTGTTAGGCCCGGATGGGCTGTTGAAAGGAGGACAGACACGCCGAGATTGTGCATACGTCTGCTTTATTCGCTTGCACAACATTAACTGACTAAACGTTCCCCCCCCTCTTAAGTTCCCCGTCACGTGACGCTACCCACGTGACACAGCGTCGGTCTCTTAAGGAGACACGAGCACTGTGACATGACCCCAGGACAAATGTACTTACAACGTTGTCAACATTCTTCAACCAGGCGTGCTGGTTTCTTCACGGCTCGTTGCGGCCGGCTGCTGGCAGCTTCTCCTGGGTCGTCTTCTGGCCTCTCTGTTCTCTCCGCTCCTCGACGAAGCGAGAATCTTGTAGGCGTCCATTGTGTATCTCGAGGATCTTGTGGAATCGGTTCGGGATCTGGGGGCTGAAGTCTCTCACTTCCATTTGTCGCTGCTAGCTTGAACTGTGAACTGTTCCGGGTTATTTCTCGCTCTTCATTTTCGGCAGTCACCATAGTCCCTTTTATTGCTGTGACTTGTAGTGGCTGTGGGGCAAATCGAGAATCGGTCTTCTTGACTGCTGTCTGTTGTACCAACACTTCATCTCCCACTTGAAACTCTTTTGGGCGTGCTCCTTTTCTTTCATCTGTCTGTGTTCGGGCTCGTTCTTCCCACTCCGCGTCTCTCTTTAGGACTGCCGGATCCATTTCTGGTTTGTTTGCTGGATGTCGTATGATTCGTGTGCGTTACGATAATCTCGAAGCATCCTGCATAGGGCCTGGTGTGGGTCGTCGTTTTCTAGTCGTGCTCTTTGTAGCGTCTTTTTGATAGAGGACATAAATCTCTTGCCGATCCCGTTCGCTTGAGGCCATCGAGGTGTTATTTTCTGGTGCTTGAACCCTAAGTGCTTGGCGAATGTTGCAAAATCGTGGCTGCAGAATGGCGGGCTATTGTCTGACTTGAAGACGTCTGGTATACCCCATTCACTCACGAATTCGTCGAAGACAGCTGCTATTTGGGCGAAAGCTGTGGACGAGGATCTCTTTACGATTGGGAACCTTGAGTGTTCGTCAATAAATAGAAGTAGGTACTCCCCTGATTCTAGGGGTCCATAAAAGTCCACTGCCACTTTTTCCCACGGGTGTTCTGGTATCTGTGTTGGCTGTAGGGGTATCGGCGCTTCGGCTCTGCCCGTGCATTGACACGCCATGCAGTTCCTTACCAACCGGTCCACTAACGCGTCAAGGAAGGGGAACCACATGTGGCAGCGTAGTTGTTGTTTGGTATTGTCCGCTCCGCGGTGTCCCTTGTGTGCTGTCTTGATTACGTCTGACTGTAGGGCAGCTGGAACTACTATTCTGCACCCTCTGAGGAGTATGGTTTTGTCTTTAACGGCTAACTCTGTGTGGACTTTTGCTAGCCTCTCTAGTTCATCTCTGTTTGCACCTGGATGTGTCGTCGGTGACCTCCTGTAGTCCTTCCACTTGTTGTGCTCAGTGAGGTCAATCGCCAGGGCCATGGACGGATCGGCTGCTGACGCCAGGGCGATGGCTTCCAATGATATCGCTGGGAGCAGCGTGTTTGTGGTGACGTAGCTTATGTATTCCATATCACCCGGTCTTGGTGTTGACTTTCCTGTGGGGTGTCTGGACAAATAGTCAGCTGGGTTGTGTTCACCCCCTGGACGATGGATGATCCGGTAATCGTATTCTTGTAAGCGAATGCCCCATCGTTCAATTCTGGGGGACATCTTTGTTCGTGGGCTCTCGAACAGTGAGAGTAAGGCTTGTTGGTCGGTGATAAGGGTGAATCTTTTTCCTATTATGAAATTGTGAAAGTTTTCACACGCCCAGACTGCCGCTAGGCTCTCTTTTTCTGCTTGGAAGTATGCAGACTCGGGGGGGGGGGGGTGCCAGTGCCCTGCTGGCATATGCCACTACGTGTCTCGGGTGGGTGTCAACTCCGGGTTGAAATAGGCTAGTTTCCTGGCTTCCACCAAGGATTGTTTGATGGTGTCGAATGCCTCTTGGCATTCTGCTGTCCAGGCAAAAAGCATGTCCTTTAGGAGTAGCTTCCAGAGCGGTCCGGTGATTGTGGCGTAATGTGATATATACCTCGCACAGTATTCTGCATTCAGTATTCGGAATGATCGGACGTCCGCTATTTGTCTCAGTTCTTGAAGGTTGAAAATTGTGGCAACTGTGTCGGGGTCTGGGGTCATTCCATCTGCAGAGAAAATGTGTCAGAAGAATTTTAATTTGGCTTTGCTGAACCGGCACTTGTCAACATTTAGGGTGAGGCCTGCATCTTGGATGGCCTTGCATGTAGCACGAAGGGCGACGTCATGTTCCTCTTTCGACCGCCCATACACAAGAATGTCGTCACTGTAGTTCAGTGCACCTCTTATTGGCCGAATGATTTGTCCGATGGCCTCGTGGAAAATTTCTACGGCTGATATGCCGAGATTTAGGCACTTGTAGCGACACAGCCCGTCGTGCGTGGCGAAGGTTGTGATTCCTCTCGATTCTGGATGGAGTACCATCTGGTGGTACCCTTGATTTAGGTCAAGTTTGGAGAAGAGAGTGGACTTATTTAGTTGAACTATCATGTCCTCGATTCTGGGGCCTGGGTGTCGTTCACGCTGAATAGCGGTGTTGGCTATTCAGATGTCCACACAGAGTCCGAGTCGTCCTCTGTCTTTTGGCACTATTACTAGCGGGGAGACCCACGGGGTCGGGCCCATAGCTGGTTCGATTATTCCGTCCTCCAGGAGTTGCCAGAGTTCGGCTGACACTGCGGCTTGGAGATGGAAGCCAATCCCCCTTCAGTGTTGTGGAACGGGTTGGACGGTGGGATCAATGTGGAGTTTCACCGGCAACCCTTTTAGTTTCCCTAGGCCCTTGCAAATTAGTGGGAATTCCTTCATGATGGTGTCTTTTCGACATCGTGTCTATACATGTGGGCCCTGATTGAATGTTGAACACGCTATCTCTTGTCTCATGTGTTGGCTCTGTTGAGTGGATTGTGTCGCCCTCTTGCACGTGTATGTCTATGAGTCCTAGGCAGGAGGCAGTTCTATAGCTAAGAATGCATCTCCCTTTGGTCGGACTGCGAATGGCATGAATGCTTGTCGTCATGGAGTGGTTGCCGTGGATGAGTCGACGACTGAAAGAGCCAATTGTTTGTAGAGGGGTTGCAGCGCCCCATTGGTATATCTTGGAAGCGGATGGTATCAGGGCCGGTTTGTTAGGGATTTGGTGGAACTCCTTCTCTTCCATTATGTTGATGGTGGCTCCTGAGTCAACTAGGAAGCAGAATTGTCTCCCTCCTATTTCCACCGGTATCTTGGGTGCTTCACGTGCTTCTCCTTCATCCATGATGAGATTGACGTACTCGTCTTGCAGATATTGGTCATACTGATACTAGTCGAGCCCTTGTTGGTCAGCCTCATAGTAAATGTGGTGTGTTGGAGGTCCATCATATTCATCTCTTATGTGGGATACCTGCTCGTGTCCTTCAATTTCCTGGATCTCATCATTTGGGTAGACATCTTTGACTACTCTGACGTATCTTCTTGGGTTTTGGTGGTAGGGACGTGTTTGGTAGGCTTGAGCTTGTGGGTTTCTGTTGGGCATTTTGAATTGGGGGGGCAACAGGTGGTCGTTGTGTCGGAAATGGTCTGCCTTCCCTGCAGACTGACTGAAAGTGTCCCTCTCTGCTGCAGTTGCCACATCTCTGGGACAGTGCGGGACAAGTCCCTGCGTGAGGGAAAGCCATCCCACAGCGGTAGCACTGGCGTTGGGTTCTCGGTGTCATTGAGTAGTTAGGATTGAGGGCTCTCTCTGTTGCTCTGGTGGCGTTGGACTGCATTGTCGCTATCGTTTCATTCTTGTCTTGTTTTGTCAAGGTGGTGCCTGCTATCTGCGTTACTTGTTTCTTGACCCTTTCTAAGATCCTATCCATCTCACTTACTTCTTCTATGGTGATCGGCTTTTTGAGGAGCTGCTTCTTTAGGGTCTGGGATACACATCCCTCTATTACTCTCAGACGTATGGCTTCATCAAGCGAGAAAACATGAAATTGGCAGTTCGCTCCTTTTATTCGTAGGCGGGTGATGAACTCATCAATGGTCTCGTTGATCCTTTGCGTGCACTGATTGAATATGTACCTTTCATAGTGCCTATTGGGCTCAATTACCTGTCTCTTATTTAGTGCTGCAATTAGTGTTGGGAAGTCAGTTTGTTCGGCCGTTGGAATGGTTTTCAGCAGGATTTTGATGTCATTTCCTGCTAGGTTTAAGAACATACTGCGTAGGCTCTGTGATGTTTCTTCTCCCGCTGCATCTATGAAGGTGTTGAAGTCTTCTAACCACTCAACCCACCTCGGGCCTTTGTCTGCTTGTGGCATCATGGAGAAGGGGGGGGCATGCGCCATGCAGTGGTCGCCATATTCCCTGTGGGGGCCGGAGGGGTTGGAGCTTGCTGATCTGGCTGAGAGCTCATGGTGAGGTGGTGGCGGTAGGTGAGTGTGTCACTGTTGGTGCTGGGGTATCACCCACCTTTCTCTGAAGTCTGCTGGGCTGTAGACCTCTGGTTCGACCGCTGGCAGGTTGCCGCGCAGTCGATGTGTGGAGGCACTCCTTGTGCACCCTGCAGGGGGGCAGCTGTCTTGCTGGCGTGGAGTCGAAGGGCAGTGGAGGGTGGGCCACATGGTGATGGTGTCCCCACTGGCTCAGTACGCAGATGAGCCTGGGATCAGGCGCTCTGCTGCAAACGTGGCATGCACGTGTTTATGGTGGAGAAGGAGGAGGGCGGCCTCAGGCTAGGCTGCCCACTGGTGGTCCGCGTGCTGTGTGTCGCGTGGCCGTATGTCCACAGAGGAGGGAGGGCGGGCCTGGGATCAGGTGTCCGCCGCTGCGGGCCGGGATTGGGCCGCAGTGTGGAGGAGGAGGAGGGCGGGTCTGGGATCAGACGCACGCCGCAATGCACGGCGGGCCGGGATCGGTCCGTTGGATGTGGGAGGAGGAGGGCGGGCCTGGGATCAGGCATGCGCGGCAGTGGGCTGGATTTGCCTGCGGTGTGATTCCGAGCGGGATCGCTGACAGAGGAGGAGGAGGAGGAGGCGGTCCTGGAGATCACCTCGTCGCCAGTTGTTAGGCCCAGATGGGCCGTTGAAAGGAGGACAGACACGCCGATATTGTGCATACGTCTGCTTTATTCGCTTGCACAACATTAACTGACTAAATGTTCCCTGCCCTTTACGCTCCCCGTCACATGATGCTACCCACGTGACACGGCGTCGGTCTCTTAAGGAGACATGAGCACTGTGACATGCTCCACGTTAGATAGGGCTTTTGAAGTCTGCCTCCTGATGATAGCAGCAGAAAGTGAAAGCAGACTGCTCCAATACCTCTGCCAGCTCAGTCAACATGGAAGCACACTGCGCACACCGCATGCTCCACGTTAGATAGGGCTTTTGAAGTCTGCCTCCTGATGATAGCAGCAGAAAGTGAAAGCAGACTGCTCCAATGCCTCTGCCAGCTCAGTCAACACGGAAACACACTGCGCAACATATTAAAAAAAAACATGTAGAGTGGAGGAAGATTTCAGAGTGACCGATTATACGGGGCAATGGAAAGGAGAAGTGGACTAATACAGTGGAGGAAGGGTGAGGGTGTGAGATGTAGAAGTAGAAAGATCTAATGGGGAGGAACAGGTGGGAGTAAGGACGCAAAAGAAGAGCGAAACAAGCTGGGGAGGAAATAAAGGAGCTGGTGGAGAGGGGATGCAGTGACTAAAGAGGGCAGAGTAGAATAATAGGGGGAAACAAAAGCATGGGCAGGGAACGGGAGTGCACCCATTACTTCCAAGTCACCTCTTAAGTAAGTTATATTTCACATTTTACCTGGTTCACTCTACCCCCTCAACAAATAAGCACAAACCTTGCTGAGACCATTCTGATTGTACCCGCTGTCCTTCCATAACTCCCTCTTTCGTCCAGTCCACAATGCTTGCATATGAATTGTACTAATAAAACTTTGGTTCAGTGAAATATATGACCATGAAGCCTCTCCCTCCACTCTCCCCATTCAACCCTCAACACTAGGTGTGCACGAGCAAAGTTACGATAAAAGGGTAGTTTCTGCTCTAGTCAAAATTACATTTTGCCGTTTCCTGCCTCCAATCCAGTTATTAGAGGTAAAACAGAACCGCATTTGAATCCCTTTCCATTGCTGGTATTTATTCCTAAAGTAAGTCTTTATGGATTGTAAATTAAAATATTCCATGGATTCTTGTGAAATGTGTATCTTTTGAATATGTCTTGGACTAACACATTAAGTACATGGTTGATGATAATGATGGTGTTGATTACTGGGCTAGCGACATGTGATTTCAGTTTACAAACATATCTCTACAGCTGGTTTATTAACCCACCTTACTTTGATAGGAACCATTAACCACTATGAAAGCAGGTGTGTTGCCCTGCTGCAAGGGCATTGACCTGCTGGGTTACATTGCTTTTGTCTCTCTTACCAACATTTTACACATATCTCTCTGTGCCTGACCTCACCCCCCTTTAGTTATAAGTGCCTCTCAGTGCCACACTGTTTGACCATAAACCAATGAGATCATTTACTGAGAATGTTTCAATATTTTTGCAGAGCTGTATAAACACAACAACTGATTCATTCATTCCTAACTAGGCAAAGAATCAATTTAAGTGAGAAGACTTCCATGCAAATTCACATATGGGGCCCTGCAGATTATACGTCCTCTGGGAAAGCACAGCAGCTGCGCTGTAAGGCCTAGTGATCCAGCACTCGCCTCTGCGCACAGCACCTGGTCCTGCCCATTGGACGCTTGTAATGCCTGACCCCTTCAGACAGACCTGATTTTGCATGCTGGGACTTGTAGTTACATTTCTTCCATTTAAAGTACAGGACTACAAGCCTCAAAATGCAATGTATAAAACCAGCACTGCCTGAAGGTGTCACACATGACACTAGGCCACTTGGCAGCTATAAGGTAATGGATGTGGGGCGTGGCTGCCAACTCACAACAGCCATAAGCACTTTAAATCCCAGGCCAGCATGATGTGTGGTTAAATTGGGAAATGTGTTCGAACAACTGGAGACGAGGAATTAAGATGAGGACAGTGAAAGTGCACTATTGCTGAAATGGGTGTACTCGCCCCCCATGCAGTGCACCTGGGATAATAACTTTGTGCTTTACTGCCCATCATGTGGCATCAAAGCACTGCAAATGGTGCTCCCTGAGTGAAGGAAGCAGCCCCTGCTCTGGCCAGCTCGGAAATGATTAGGCAAGTGAGAGCGTGCTGCTGAGGTCTTTCGTCAGAGGAGGACAGGCACCTTTTGACCTGGGGGCAAGTGTGACAGAGCACACATGCCAACATTCTAAAGCACCTGGGAGGGAGATTGTGTCATGGAAAGCAGGAGAAATGAATTTTCCCGTAGGCTTGCATTGGGGTTAGAATTCTTTTCGGCGGGAAAAATAGCAGTATTTTCTTTTGAAAAATTGGGAGGGTTGGCATGTATGGATATAAGGACCCATTGCTCAGGGAAGGCAGCCCATGCTGCAGTGGCCCGAGACAGCCATTACAATTGTATATGTGATATTAAAAAAAGACCTTCAAGTAAAACATACAAGAAACAAAAAAGTAGGTGCTGTTTTGTGTGGTAGTTCCAACCATATGCTTTGAAATCGCTTTTTTATGTTATGTATGTTGTATTCTGCTATGTATGTTATGCGATGTAATTATTGTTATGGTATGGTATGTTAGGATATGCTGAGCATGGTATGGTATGCACATTATATATTTTATGCAAGTTAAGAGGGGGTAAATGGAGAAAAACACACATTAAAAAATTCCTTTCTACTGTTTTCTGCTCTGAGACCTCCTTATCCAAACTGACTTTTACATCTGTCTTTATAAACATGAACCTAATGTTATGCACAAGAAGGCCGCTCCATCACTTGTGGCTGCAGCCGACAGAATACGAGACACACAACTGCCTAAAAGCTGCTTGAGCTTTTGAAATAATCACATTCAGATCTGTGACATACAATGTCTGCTCCTGCCTAAAATGACCGTTGAAACACTTCAGGCTACAATAATATTTTGGAGGGGACTGAATGGACACTGGGCCGCGTAACCGGGGTGTATTGGAAGATGTGCAAATCTCAAGTGAACAGTGTTATAAAAACATACCTTTTTTTCTTCTAAGTTTGCACTTCTTCACTTACTGACATACCAGACAAGGTAGCTCAGTATGTTGTGGACCCACTTTAAGATCGGAGTATACGTTGCAGGTATCTGGTCCAACACTCGAAGGGTAGAGCACCATTAAGCTTGCAGTATATGAAAACAGAATTATTTATTCAAAGAAGCAATTTTGCTCTAGAAACCTCACATCAGCTACAAAACATGTAAACTGAAAAGAAACCATAGAGGTACAGCTGAACACTTGGTTAAGACCTCGAAGAGCTGTTGCTTGGCATTGGTTGAGGCCGAGTGGCATATTCAAACGCCAGATCACTTGTGCCCTGAAGTAGGAGACTGGCAGAAAGTAGTCTCTCTATTTAGGACAGCGGCGAAATGGAACAAGAGCCTACAACTAACAAATTACTACAATTTACTTCCTTAATGATTTTCAAACCACTTGAGTAATGGCTTGTTGGTAATGATGCAGTTTTGCTTTTAAAAATAGCTCAACCCTATGCGGGGTGGCGAGGAGACTGGAACTCACCTCCTCCTTCCCAGCCAGGCCCGGCTCCCCGGAATCACCACAATTATAGTTTCACCCCAGCATAGTAGAATAATGTCTTCTGACCCTGCCGGAACGGGGCTGCAAATAAATAGCACATATGCTCGAGGGGGATAGGATAAGGTCTTTGACAATGCAAAGACCTCTTGGAGATCACTGAAGGGGAACGCGTCACGTATATGCAGCTGAGACACTGGGTCCTACAGGGCGACAACAGCAAGGGGGCGACGAGACCACTCCCAGCATTGCTTCAGATGGGTCTAGTGGCCTGCTGTCACAGTTCTATAAATGTCATAATCAGCACACGCTGGCAACACTTCCCTCATACACGAAGGACTGGCAGAAAGATCTAGGCCCGGAACAATGGGCAGGCATATGGTTGCCATCCATGAAAATGACAGATTGAGCACAATATCTGGAGCAGAACTACAAAATGCCAGCGAGATGGTATTTCTATCCCATGAAAGGTTCCCATTTCAGATCTGGGCAGCGGGCACGTACATACACATGTGGTAGAATTGCCACAAGCTTGGGGTGCAGGCTGCTACATCAAGGCAGATAACGAATCTTCTGATGCAGGGAACATTAGAACTTTGCCTGCTAGGCTGGTGGTCCCCTCAACAAGGCAAGTTCCAAAGCACTGAACAATAGTCGCTGCGACTTCTTGGACTAATGCTATTGGTGGCCAGGAATGCCCTAGCCGCCAAGTGGAACTCCACGCATCTACCCCCATTGAATGACTGGTTAAGTGGCCTGTGGCGACTCCTTATTTGTGAAAAGATTACTCCTATTTTGCATGACAGGAGCCCACACTTGGGCAGCATGCTTCCAATAGTTGAAAGACACAAATGGGGTCCATTTTTGTCCCCCCCAGACTCAGAGCTTTGGGACTACTGAACTTGTCCTTAGCAGAGTTGAATCGCACGTCAGCCGACTAGTGATGCACTGTGTTCAGAAGTTATATGTGTGGGGCTGTGGACCAGGGAGGGGTGTCTAGGGCGATGTCACATTAGGGAGGGGTAAAGGAGGGGAGGGGAGAGGGTGGGAAAGGGTATGTTGTATGTTAAAATGTATCTGTAGAGCTGTTTTTTAAGGTCCGCCAAGACATGATCACCGATTGTCTCTGTGATGGTAATCTTTATTTGAAAAGTCTAATAAAAAAATTCGAACACAAAAAAATGATAGCTCAACTAGGTTGATATTAGTACTGATTGAATTTTTAAAGGAGCTGTTTGAAAGATGCATGAGCGTGCCAGCAAACGCTGTCTTTTGTGAAATGCACTCCCTGGTTCTATATTTTAAAACAAAATCTTGTTCAGCGTGGAGAATTGCTTTGCTGGACAGGTGGGTATGTGACACAAAAATGACGTATGGGAAAGTTATTACATTTATACATGTTACTACTATTCCTGACAACATTCCTTGCACTGTTAGTTACATAGAAAAGGGACTGGAGCAGGTGATTCTGCGAGGCGCCCGGGGATGGCATAGTCTGTGGCAGGGGTTTGGCTGACTTTGCCTAGCCCATCTGCCTTTCATGTGTACATAGTCTCGGAGGTCTGACTTGTAGCCGACTGGGCCCCAGCTCATCCTCTGGGTGCCTGCTATGAAACGGTCAAATAACGGCACAGCCCAAAAAGCTTTTTAATGGCTCCCCTTTCAGGAGGCATACATCTGACTGCCAAGCCCTACCAACATCTTTAGAAATGTCTGCTTTCGGTAGGTGAGTTAAGCCCAGTGCTGGACTCTGCAACAACTGTGAGATGGATTCTCACTCCTTCCTGTTATTTTCATTGCTCTTCATTTGCTGTGGGTTTTAGGCCTACTAGCTTTGGTCTTTAACCCCTCTGAATGATCTTTTCGGAAAAGTGCCTTGCCTTTTACAGTGAAACTTAGTCATTTGCAAAGTAAGGGGGAGGAGGGACTGTGCTGGACATAGAGCCATACTTTATTTCAGAGGTCAAGGTTAAGAGCACAAACGTTCAAATGATGGTGCTCAGAAGAGCAGCTGCACACTACAAAACGTTCACTTGGTTCAGATCACCCTTCTACATGTTGCCATGTCTTCTAGATTAACACCCTTAATTTCCAAACTCATTAACTCCTTCTTTTCCGTGGGAACAATCCCCAGCAACCTCAAAGAGTCCTGGGTCCTCCCACTTCTCAAAAACAATCCCAAGACCCCACAATACTTACCAACGATAGACCTATCACCACTGTCCCCTTCCTAATTAAAATCCTAGATTATGTGGCCTTCCTGCAAAAACAACAGTATTTAGAGCAGATCGACCTCCTGGGAGTCCGACAGTCTGGCTTCAGACCCCAACACAGGACTGAAACAGCACTGATTGACCTCAAGGCACAAATCAACACTCTCAGAGATAAAGGCAAAGCCGCCCTACTACTACTTCTCAACCTATCAGCGGCGTTTGATCTAATAGATCACCACATACTCTGCAATCACCTAGACTCGCCAGCCTACTTCTCACAGGAAGCGATAGGATGGATACAATCGTTCCTTAACAACAGAACCCTGCATGTATTCTCCGCCTCAACTTCAGCCGACCCTATCACCTGCGGGGTACCTCAGGGGTCCTGTGTCTCCCCTACTCTGTACAACATCTTCACAAAGCCCCTTTTCGATGATCTCGATCGTCTTGGTATCACCTACAGCAACTATGGTGATGATACCCAGATCCTCATACCGCTGACGGGAGATTATGACAAGGATTTGGCCTTGGTGAACAGGGTGTACCTCATCATCCAGGAATGGATGGCCTCTCATGGCCTATGCCTGAATGATGACGAGATTGAACTCATCATCCTCGGCACCACCCTCGGCATCAACAAACTTAGCCACAACTACTCAAGCTTCACCATTGACGGAAACATCATTAAGGTAGCCAAGAAAGTTAAAACAGTAGGTTTTTACTTAGACGCCACACTCTCTTTAAACAAGCAGGCCATCGCTATGGCCTCCTCGACTGCCTACACATGCAAACTAATCAGAGCGGCCAAACCCTTCCTTTCCACTAACAGCTGCACCACCCTGGCCAGAGCCCTTGTTTTGTCAAAACTGGATTACTGTAATGCCCTCTATCTAGGTGCCAACAAATATATTACAAACAAAATCCAGATTTTACAAAATAATGCTCTTAGAGCAGCACTGAGCATTTCCAAAAAAGAGCATATCTCAGACACAAGGAGAGCCAATAATTGGCTCACCACTAAAGACAAAATTTCACTTAAAATATCCTCACTTACACATAAGTGTCTCAACAACTCCGCCCCACGCTACCTCATGGACAGATTCCAGAGGTACTCTCCCAACCGACCCACTAGAACTGCAAACTCCAACCTCCTTACAGTGCCCAGATACTTACACTCCAAAACTGGAGGCACCAGCTTTCAGGTGAAAGCTTCCCAACACTGGAACTCCCTACCACCCACCCTTAGAGTCACCCAAACGTACCCACTCTTCAAGCGTAATTACATCCTTTGGATAAAGGAAAACAACCACTAATCTACCTCTCTCCTACTGACCAACCCCCAGTGACCCCATACTCCTGTGTACATAATGTATAATTTCGGACACATGCTTATATCACCTGTTTACTGATATTGTTCCCTATAATGTTTTATATGCACTTCTACATCCACATTTATATTATTATTGTATATTATTACTGTACAGCAATGTAACCAAGCTCAAAATATCCTTACTGCTTTCTGCATTCGGATACCTCTGGGTCTGGTGCGCATTACAAATATTAAAACAAACAAACAAACAAACAATAGTATGCGCCCGGTGCTTCCAAAAAAGGAAATGAAACGTTAAGAGTTCAGCTATGGGAAGTTTGAAATGAAATGTATGTCTGCCTCTCATACAATACCGCAATAACGCAAAGGTAAACATGTGCTTTTGACTATACTATCTCATCCGTAGGATTGAAAGCTATTCCATCAAGGAGTAGCGAAACCCCATGTTGTTCTTGACTCTGTGTCATCTTTTTAGGTAGGACAAGTTGTACATTTTATGAGGTGATAACTTTTCACCATTAAGAAGTGACTGGAGATACAACATCCTCTACGTCCGACACTCTGGACCTTTGACAAGGTAAGAACTCTCTACAATAAACCTCTCGTAACAGACACTTCCCTCTGATATTGGAACCATTGGGCCTGTCATAAACCTACCGCTGGGGCCTAGCAAAGGGTATTAGGCTAATATGTAGTGTCATCCACGGTACTCTTTAGTAACCCTTTGTATTACAAAATTATCGGGTATGCTACAAATGTACAGATGGGTCCCCCTAAGACAATGAGGTCTTTGTGCTCGTCATCCACCGCTATTTATACTAACCTCTTGCACCGTTCCAGTAGTGCCTCCTTTGAGTTACCATGAACTCTAGTAGCTAGTGACGTTCCCCACTCTAGTATTCCCTGTCTACTTTTCTACTTTTTTTAATGAGGTTTCATGACCCCTTACATCATTTCAGCGTTACGATGCCTACTACTTTCACAATTTGTGGTGAATGTACTGTACCTCGCCCCTCTACGCTCTCAGAAGGATAGAAGGAATTGAGGCACTAATGTCACTTGTAACCGGCTTTCTCTAGCTTTTCATTAGCTGCCCCCGTCCTTGGAATTTCTTTCCAGGTTTCTAGATTTATTTTTGAACCCAACTAATGGATATTTACCCTCCATTCTCTTTACCGTTTTTCTTACAGGGGAAGATGCCTCCTGTAGTCCTCTCTTCACGTCTTCATGAAACAGAAGATCTGAACTATCGCTTATTCAACATATGACTTGGCGTTTTTACTAGACTAGGCTAGTAGAATAGTATCAAGATACTGTTTGTGTGTAACAGCTGCAAATCCTTGTTGCCCCTGACGAATTTCCAAGGATTAAATCCCTGAATAGATTAGGAAAGAAACATGTTGGGCTTTTTTAACCATTGTTTGAATTTGTATATATTTGAGTGAATATGAATAGATGAGTAAGTGAATGGAATGAATGAGTATGAAGTGGAAGAGTGATGATTTTAGGTATGTCCAAGTGATGATGCATGACACAAGCCACTTTAACTTCTAGGCCATTTTTTTGGCCTTTGATTTTTGAGTTGTTTCTAACACACCACCGCAGTGAATCCTTGTATAGTACTACACTAGCCCTTTGATCACACTTGTTTTAATAATATCTTTGAATCTGTGTATTTGATATGTGATATGTATTTTTGTACAATGAAAATTAAAATATGTATTTTCTCTATCTGTAGTAGTAATGTTCTAATCACTTGTGAGTGTCGGTTATAGTTTGAGGACATGAGCTAACTTCTCCTGTTCTAAAAAGAAAGTGGAACTGTGAAGTCTTAAGCTCTATTGTTTATTTCTCAAGGGTTAACCCCTTTATTTGAGGGTCTGCTACAGACTCCTAACAACCCCCCTCAACCTCTCTGTGTTTTTATGTGTCTCTCATACAAAGCAATATTTCAAGTTCCACTTCAATTTAAATGTGCTGCAATGCCCATTTGTCAGCAGAAATGCTTTCTTGCACTGTCCACTGCAATGGTTGTATAGCAAGTTGAAGTTATTTAATCACTCCATGTCATGGGCACGCCTAGTTCCAATCCAGGTGGTGTTTTGTTTTTTGTACATCTTAATGCATTCTGTGAGTGGTAGTTTTGATTTACTTCAATTGCACTAGACCGTCAGTCAGTGCTTAACCTCATAATGTTCTTTTGAATGAAATGTAAACTTTCATATGGCTGTCAACAACATGGAGGAGACTCTAGAGAAAGAAATGCTGCTACTCAATTAGTAGATCAAAATGATTTGTAAGAGGAGAGCCCTGCACGGGAACTGTGTCGCTGATGCTTTGGGTAATGATGACGTGTCCTTTATACAGTGCTATCGCCCAACAGAAGTCGGTACTCATTTATCGACCTCAGAAGGATGAAAGGCTGAGTGGGCCTTGCCAGCGCTCGAACCTGCGACCGTGCAGATCATACACAGATTGCAACAGCAAACGCTCAGCTAGCGTTACTTGCAACTGTAAGGATATCTTGCCTAGTCAAGTCATGCTTATGTGTGCTTTCACAGACATGATGCACTGCAGACATGTTCAAGAACACGTGACACTTCTGAGCTTGCAGCCACGCAGCAGAGCACCCGTGCACAAACATATTAGCTGGAAGCACCCACTTACAGCACGCATCCTGTCATTCACAGATGTGATCTTTTTGGTGGATGGGATTGGTTTTCCATTTCATTGAAATGAGAAGCCCTGAGCTGATCTCTATGCATTTATTAAACACAAATGCATGTTATAGCAATAATCGTTTCTGGATGCCGTATTTAAAGGGGTGTACTGTTTACCATCTCTGAGGATCCAGCAGAGCAATGGCGCTGTATCTGACTTAGAACTCCATGCCAGAGTTAAAGCAAGCTGCCAGTAGTTCAGTGCGAAACTTATCAGCTTGGAAATCCGGTAGCCTTCTGATTTGAAAAAACGTAACTTTGTAAATTTCAAGAACAGTGCCATGTTCAAACATAATGAGAATACATGATAAAAGGATTACTTCTATCATGGAAAACTTTAGCAGGGGCTCCCTCGGCTCACTTGCAACATTTGTTTTCAGCATCCTGAGGCCGCGCCAGCTCGGTGCAGTGAATATTTCAGAGTGACACATTTACAAAGTAATATCAGGCCTGCGGCCCAGGAACCAACAAACTCACCATGCCCTCTTGCCCCCAGTCCACCCCTGGCTCTCATCAGAGCCCTCTTTTCATTTCTCACTGCCTCTGCGATCCTTGCCCAGGGGTCGCAGAGACCATGGCAGAGGCCACATTGGAGTTGCCAGGGGTCGCAGCTGCGATCCCTAGCAACCCCCATATGACAGCCCTACCTTTTAGGTCTATACAATAGAGAACTATGGCACTTGGCTAGATACTATGGAAATATACCAACTTCTTGGGTCTCTGGCTCCTCCTAGCCTCTTTAGTCTTTCTTTGCCAAGCCACCCGGGTCTATCCTCTGGCTTCCTAGTTCCACCTTACCCCCATCCTCCTAGATCTCTCCTTTGGCCTCCTGCACCAGCTTCTTCTGCACTGTTTGCCAGTTATCTCCAAATGATAACCTTTTCTGGACTCCTATACTATTCCAGCATCTCACTGACCAAAGAGAACCTAGTGTTTCTCTCTATGCAGCTTTAGGGGGTTGGTTGATGGGGCCCATTTCTGTCGCATGGATTCCCCCTCTGGTTTTAGATATGAATTTTGCATCTGTGGAACAGAGTGTGAAGGTAAGGTGCTACTGTCCGACATCAATTGCCTTAAAGAGGCAGGAGCTTCTAGGAGGTAGTATGACACACCGCTGCCTCCTACAAATGGCATAGTGGGAGGTACCAGGGAATCCTCGTCATGCTGCCACTGGATCCAGCCTCACGTCTCATGTGTCAGCACCTGGCTCCTTTGGTGACACCAACATCAGTAGGTTCTGGATGGGGACACTGTCACACTAGTCTCAACACTCCCTTGATCACAAATAGACTCTTAGCTAAACTTCACACTGCTACCACTGACTTCTTCGAGGCGTACACTTACATACTCTGCAGAATATATCTTAGAGAATGTAAAATAACTGCCAGTGCCCTTACATACATACGTTTGCATCCCATAGGATGGATACACCTGTTTTATAAGATCCCTAAACACTTCTTAACAATAGGTATGAATGTGATGGCTTCCTACTGTCTGCTTCTTAAAGTCCCAACCTAAAATATTGGGACAGACATCCAATCCCAATTACACAATTTGATGTCCTTATAATACAAAGTAAACACCATTTTAGATTGTTGTTATTTATATTTCTTCAGCATTGGATCTTTCATAGATTCACATGCTTTAATATTTACTGTTGTGAGACTGGGAATCCTCAGTAATTTAAATAATTATAAACTATATTAGACATTTTCCCTTAGGGAAAGTGCTACACTGTCAGCCCCAAATTGCCTGTGTAGCCTCTCACTTATGCAGTTCCTCCACCTCCTTTGGTCCTATTAGACCCTAGCCAATGAGGTGGCAGGGCTTAAGCACCCCAGTCAGCCATCTTTAGATTTTTCACTGTGGTCTTACTGAATAGGGCCTCTTTAGGTCTCCAAGATTTCTTCACTTTTATCACATAAAATCATATTTGTCTCTACTTGGAGCACGTTTTTCCCTTCATTGGCACTGTGCCTTCACTGGCGTGGTGTTTCTGAGCTCAGACCACTCTTTATCTTTATCCAAAACATCGAGTGTTTGTCTAACTGGCTGTCACCTAATGGCAGAGACTGAAATGCAGGCTCCCAAGTAGAAGACCTCCCTCTTCAGGACTGCAGCAAATGTGGCAAGAGGGTAATCTTTATTAGAGATGATCACAAATGTTGTATCTATTGGCTATACCCTCTCTCACAAAATTCAGTCCTGCTACATATGTCAGACCTTCTCCAAGAAGACTCTGGAGAACAGACATAGAAGACTCCTGCTACATCTAGAAACAGGCAAATGTCTTCTGACCAAGAATCTTCAAAAATAGCTCCTTCAGCTACCACCAGGCAGACTGAGAAGAGGAGAGGAGAGCCTCATCAGTGAACCGGACAAAGTCTCCACCCCCAAGGCAAAGAAGAGAAGTGAAAAATCCATTCTGTGGTCAGAAAAGGATTCCAAAGGCCTGCAAAAGGAAGATCCTCATAAAAATGGTAGACTTTAAATATTCCTCTTTGTCAGCGTAGCAGTCATCCATGGAGGCACCGTTCATGCCTAGATACTCTTCACCGTCTATGAGCGACCTCTGCCATCCAAAATGCCTGCACCGTTAAAAGAAAATCATTGTCGACCAAGAAATCCATTACCTTGTTCACGAAAACATCATCGTTGAAGGAGTCGTCGGCGTAGCACTCATTGACAGAGATATCGTCGAAAGGGTTTTCCCCATCAACCAAAAACAGGAAAAGACTGTGACAAAGGGCACTCCATCGTCCACGGCAGCAGACATAGTCGAGGAGCCTCCTGTGCAAGCACTAAAGCCAGAGCATGCACTAGTGACACTAGAATCCCAGACTCCGCAACTAGGGTGCTTAGAAGGCACAGCACAACTGTCCCCTATAATAGAGATGGAAGAATTGGCCGACATGATCCTACAGGAGGAGTTCTCAGAGGGAGAGGAGCCGCAGCCAGTGTAGCCTAAGGAGCACAGTCCACACTGGCAACCAGTCATGGAGGACACAGCGGATCCCTTCGACCCGGCTCTGATGCAATCTATGCACAGAATAATGGAGGAGTTTCAGAGGAGACGGGGGGCAAGGTTGCTTGCTACCCAACTAGGTCAAGAGGGAAGACCCTTGAGAAGCAGATCTCAGGCAGGCCACACTAAAGCAGGTACCACAGGGCCCCCATCCCACACCATTCACCACCTAGACAGAAATCATCAGTCAGTAGTCACCAGAGGCAGCGATCGCAATACAGTAGGTCACCCAGACCTCGGAGAAGGAGACATTCTTTCTACTGTTTTGCTTTCACAAAGTGCCTGGATTTGTTACACTGAACTCTTCCCTGTTTTCTCCTCCAGTGCACTGAATGAAAACCTTGGACACTGGAGAGCAATTATTCACAGACACCCAACTGCATTGCTAAATGGCTCTTTGCAGCCTCTTTATTCATACCATCGACAAAAACAATAAATGAATGGATAAATGCAGCAAAAATACTAAATGGGTAAATGAATGCTATATGTGCAATGAATAGAAGAAATAAATAAAATACATCACAGTTGACACAGCAGAAAGAAACATCCTCATCTCGCCAGAAGTCACCGAAAAGCCCCCAAACAGTCAAGGAGAGAGATCTCTGCGTCAATGGGCGTGGAGCGATGCGTCCATCCTCCAAGTGAAGGTTTCTACCTGACTGCCTCCGCGCCCCTCGTTTCAAGCCCTCGGCAATCGCGGGGTGGCACTTTCTAGAACTCTCTGGTTCGCAAAGTTTCTACTCATTGGCAGCTCTCATGAGCCCCCGGCTGGAGTGACCCATGGTAACCTTCAAGGGGCAGAACTATTACCTCTCTCAAAAATGCATGAAAAACTCCATAACTCACACTCAATTTTGACAATGTCCATGGTAACGTTATTAGGTACCAGCCGGCACCGGCTTATTCTAGTCTATTCATGCACCTTTTTCTCAGTGTCCTTGGATGAGCAGTGTAAACTAACTTAAGCAATGAATAAGGTTGAAAACATGTTTACCAGTGGAATAATACTAGCAATGTTGAAAACATGTTTATCGGCAGAATAGTTCACATCAAGTGCAGATTCCACTGAGGCCTGAAGCAAATGTCCACTATGGCTTTGATTGCACCAGAACGCTTGCGCACAAGCGTCATGCTTTATCCAATTCAAAAGCATTACACCTCTCCTCCACAGTCATCACCTCAAAGGACCAGAGAACCCAGATCGCTTTGTGGAAATCGATATAATATTGTGACCCCAATCGCATTGTTTGAATGTATGTTGGCCTACGCCAAGCTGTCTAAAGAATACCATGTACATAGGTTCCGCGGCAAGGTCTTGACCTTAATGTATTGTGTAAGCCGCCATCTTGGATCTAGCCGCCATTTTAGGTACTCTTGCAGTGTGGAAGTCACCCTGAATCACAAAATGGAGGCCGAATGACATTTCGAGTAAGACTCCGGCCATGGTGACCTCCGCACACGTGAATAAATAATATGTCCGCAGGCCACTTGTTAGGGTCACGAACTAAGACCTTGTCCTCTCTTTAACCTGTGTGTAAATATGTAACTGTATCAGCGGAACTGATCAAATTATGTAAATTGTGTGTTTGACCTGGCTACGAACCCTAGCCACAGTTCCAAGAATGGTTAACTTGCGAGAGGGCTGGCCAATGCAGGACAAAATGTATAAAAACCCAAGCATCCCGATGATCGCTCTCTCCCACTTTCAGTGCGAACCTTACGTTGAAGGTTCGCGTGTTAGTCAGAGGGCCGAATAGCTATTCGTATGTCAATTGACTTTGGTAACTTTGTAACTTTGAAATAAAGCGCTTTGTATGTCCTTTGTAACCTGTGTTGGTGTGTTTCCTTTTGGGCTTCCCGGCCTCATATTTATTTCTCTGTTTCCACAGTTGGCGCCCGAATAGGGACCCTCAAGATTGATGCCGGATCATTGAAGGTTGACACAGACTATCGAATCGGGATCGGACGGTGTGATTCTGCGGGCCCGACCGATCGAGACGCGATACCTCGGCAGCGCTGCACGATCCGATCCTTGGGCGATAGTCATGCGGTCTGACACGGCATCTTGACGAGGGTCCAAATCCGAGGTGGGCAGATTTGGCGAAACCACCGAACGCAGGTAAAAATTCGTTAGTTGAAGTCCTTTGTAAACCGTACGGTCCTCCTTAGGTTTGGTCAGGTGCAGTCGTGACCCGGCTCTTAATTTAACCCTGACAATTTGAATTTGGCGTATTGTATCTGCAGACACAATGATTGGACCAGGTAACACCAATTCTTTGAGAAATGCCTGGGAAATTGTCTAGCTGCTTTAGGGCTCTGTTCCGCAGCGATCGACAATCTTTGGAATTTAGCCGTCCGGCACCACAGGAGGGGTCGCCGGCGTGTACTATGTACTGTAAGTATGGCATTGGTAGTATTGTATTTAATGACATTTGGCACAGACAGACCAGAAATGCCTCCGAATTTCAGTGGCCAATCAATGGTAGTTTTGAGATCCCCCGTATTGAATACTTAGAATCGATCTTGCTTAAGAAAAAGGCTAGGCCAGCAGCCTTTGATGTGTTACAAAATTGGAAAAAGGAAGCATTGCAGCAGCTTAAAAGTAGGGATAAACATGCACGTCATCATAAAACGAATGCCGAAAAGGCATTGTTGTATGACAAGGAAAAACGATTAGAAGAAGCCCAGAAAATGGATAGAGCTTTCTCGCTCGAGGTCCAGAAAATTTACCCCTCTAAAGATTTCCATGTTTCCGAGGAGTTTATTGAGAAAATATTGAACGAACGGAGGCCTGATTCTTCAGCGCCACCTCCGTATGCTCCTGTTGTGGGCACCTTGCCCGTTCCTGCTATTGTTCCCGTTGCTATTCCTACTCCCCCTGCACAGCCTACTGCTCCTAGTTCTTTGGTTGTCGCTCCTCTGTCTATTACACTGCCTCTCTCCCCTGCACCCTTGTTAAGTCCACCTACACTTTCGATTCCGGGGAGTCCCGTGTTCGTTAAAACAGATCCCGGTGCAGGGTCAACAATTGTGACTCGTAGTACTGTTCCTGCGGGCAGGAAACAGGAACTATTTGCTTGGGCTAAGAATTGCATGGAAAAAGGTGATCAAACTGCGAGAAATATATTTGATCACCCTTCTGCTGCCTATCTTTCTGAAGAACTCCCCTTGACGAAGTTCTGCCTTACTAGGATTGCCCGAAGCAGCGTTTGGAACCTTTTGAATTATTGGTGGGGAATAGGAAACATCAGTCCTTGATCGACACTGGAGCACAGAAGTGCTCCATTGACCATTCTAGGGTTCCAAACATCCCACTGTCAGGGCAAACAAACGTTTCTATAGGGTTCTTTGGTATACCAACTGCTTGTCCGGTTTCTGCGCCGGTATCTGTTTCTTTGGGTCCTTTCACAGACCCTTTTCAGACCCTTTTCTTCTTACTTCAAACTGCGGAGAAAATTTGCTAGGGTTGAATTTGTTAAAGAAACTGAATGCAGTGATTCATTGTTCCCCTGACGGAATAAGATTAACAGTTTCACCACAGCAACCCTTTAACTCCCAGTACTTGACCCGACCTCTACCTCCCGAGTTTGACATTGTCCCGGAATGTTTGTGGGCAATAGACGACAATGATGTCGGGATATTGCACATCGAGCCTGTTAAGATAGTCTTGAAACATGGGGTTAAGCTACCGCGCATTCCGCAATATAAAATTTCAATTGAAGGTGAGCGTGCTCTGAAATGCATTGTCTCCGATTTTGTACATCGTGGAGTGATCGAAGAGATCACAGGTAGCTTATGTAATAGCCCGATCTTGCCAGTATATAAGAAAGGCGACAATGCAATTCCGTACCGGTTTATAATAGATCTTCGTGCTATTAACCGGGTGGTAGCCCCACAATTTCCAATCGTGCCTGATGTAACAACGATCTTAACAATGATCCCTGCTACGGCTACACACTTTAGTGTCGTAGATTTGAAAAACGCCTTCTTTAGTATTCCGATACATGAGGAGAGCAGGTATTTGTTCGCGTTCACCTTGGGGGGACGCTCGTTTACATTCACAAGGGCACCTCAAGGGTATACTGAAAGTCCTAGTATCTATAGTAGAGCTTTAAAGGAGCAGCTCGACACCCTTGAATTGCCACCTACTTGTACGCTGCTTCAATATGTAGACGATTTGCTCTTGGCTGCAGACTCTGAGAAAGCTTGTAAGGAAGGCACTATATTGTTGCTTGTTCATTTAGCTGAAAATGGTCACAAAGCTTCACTTAAAAAACTTCAATATTGTTGCCAGGAGGTTGCCTATTTAGGCTACCTCCTGTCAAAGGAGGGGAGAAGATTGACACCTGAACGAATAAAACACATTTCTGGCATGTCTGTCCCAAAAACACAGAAGGAAGTCAGAGCCCTGATAGGGATGGCGTCCTACTGTAGACTGTGGATCCCGAATTTTGCCCTAGTGGTAAAACCGATGTTGGCTTTGACGAAGAAGGGCATTTCTCTGCCACTGCCATGGGAATCGGAACATCAACGATCATTTGAGCTTCTCAAAATCGCGCTATGTTCAGCACCTGTTCTGGGTACACCAAATTACGATAAGGCCTTTGTGTTGTTTGTGCATGAATGTGATGGATGTGCTTTGTCTGTGTTAACACAGGAACATGGAGGGAAGAATAGGCCGTGCGGCTATTATTCCTCCGCACTCGATCCTGTTGCATGCGCTTTGCCGCGATGTCTGCGCGCTGTTGCTGCTGCCGCTGCGTCTGTAAAACAGAGTGAGGGGATGGTCCTAGGCCACGATTTAATTCTGATGGTACCTCACTCTGTTGATATTCTATTGAATAAAACTCAAACGCAACACCTTACCTCTGCCCGGTTGACAAGGTACGAATTAGTCCTATTTGCTCCTCATATCCAAATTAAAAGGTGTTGTGTTCTCAATCCGGCTGAACTCTTACCTCTTCCGCAAAATATTGTTTGCGGTTGAAGTGGGAGAATGGAAAACCAGACTCCCGTCCTTCACCTCTCGCGCTTGGCCTAGAGGGTCGCGGCCCAGACACCCGCCACGAGAAGAGTTTGCCCATTTACCAGATGACCAAATACCCTGGTACAGAAACATACGGATGTGTCCATCTGCCTGCCCAACAGCCCGCACTGGCCATGCCGACACCTGCGGCACGGACCAACTAGACTGAAATCTACACATCGTTAGAGATGCCATGACGACCTAGATAACGGGAAGCACCGCTGAACTATTATACACGCTGAACATTTCCACACCAATCTACACGAAGAACATACTCAGTGCTCTGACGTAGGCGACAGGCTTATTCACGGACGTGCATCTTTATTATTTTTACATAGGCTTTCAGAATGCAGAAACGCAAGACGCACCATGAGCTCATTTATAACGCTTGCTCACGCTTCTCTTGAAACCCGTTACCATCATGAGAGATGTAATGGAAACACGATACTGGCCATGAAACTGTATGCCACTATAACCTAAAGCATCCATGCACTAAATGGATTACTCGTGCACCAGGCCCAAGTAGGCCCCAAGCAAGAGTTCCCGTGGACATTAACAAAGCAAAAGTCAGGTTGCTGAGCCTGCAGAAAGAACCCAGTGGAGCAACCAGCCAAGGTCGTACTGTTGCAAACCCACAGTCAAGAAACAAATCTTCAAAGGCACGATGTTGCAACCTCGCACTCCACGTACCAATGTTAAAATCATATCTGCAAATTAAACCAGACATACAGTGGAAAAACAATATTAATTGTGCAGAATTATGCCTCAAACACGGTCCCTCCCCACGTGACCAAGCCGAACCTGACGAGATGCCAAAACCCAGGAGAGAAAAGGCGTCTGGGTACCTCGCTACGAGACGCAGGCCGACACACTTGAAAGGCTCAATGGACACCTGCTACAGTGGGAACGGTCAGTCTCCCACCTATGAATAAATCCTCACATTGCCTGCACGTACCCATACTGAAACACTGTTGCAACCACAGGTGCACCGTGTGCTGGGAACAACGGTGGTCCCAGGCTGGGGAGCTCACGGATGCACCAATCAGAACATGAGGCTCTTATCTCAGACGTCAGTAACGTTAGCCAATCCTCAGGGGTCTTCATGTAACAATTCTTATGTATCTAATTGTAGGGACAACCCAGATATACCACCTGACTACACCTTAACCACTAATATCATTCTCTATAGGCGTACTATACTAACCCCACCACTCGAGCAACCAATCAAGAGTGGCGATAGGTTCTTTTGGTAACTTTTTGGAATGACGCAAGTAGCGCGTCATAATGTAGTAAAAAGGGCCTGCGAGCCCCACTATTGTGTGTGTGTCAGGACGAACGCGTGCGCTCCTTGACCCATCCCTGCCGTTTGCATAATAAACGACAGAAGTTGCCTTGCTCCTTGTGTGTGCCTCATACTCTGTCTCGATCCGAGATATACACGGGAGGAGTTGGGGCCTCCCTGCCCGGAGGTCTGCGGACGGCCCGGCCGACCCCGGCAGAATTCCCCCCCGACAAGTTGGAGGCACTGCTGAGATCTGTTTAAGATCGACTTTTATTTTTTATTTTTCCAGGCACTCCCGTTGCGGGGAGGCCCGGCGGCGCGGCCCCCTCTGCCGTTGCCCCCTTCTGAGGACTACAGGACCATCGCGGAGCTGCGAGAGGACCGGACAGCGCAATCCGGATATTGGCCCTCGGGAGCCGGTTGAGAAGTATCCCGCCCGCGGTCGGCGAGTGTCCAGACGTGGTCCAGACGAGGGGAGGTGGCGAGCCGCTTGGAGGGGTGCACGCAGTCGAGCGGCCCTGCATCGAGGGAACTTGGTGAGCATGACACGCACAACAAGCAATGCGAAATTGTGAGGGAGGGGGCGGAAGTAAATAAGGGAGGAGGGAGGTATTGTAAAAAGGTGGGGTGAAGGTTTAATTGAGTGATGATAATGGAATGAATGGTAGTGAATTGAGTGCGAGAGAAGGCGGCTAACGTTACGCGAAAGAGGGGGGCAGGGCACGAGAACAACACGTGCAGACGCTCGCAACAAAAAGCTAACGTTACGCGAAAGAGGGGGGCGGGGCACGAAAACATCACGTGCAGCCGCTCGAAAGACACTGATTGGCCTAAATCGCGACTACGTGTGAGGGTGGGTGTGTGTGGTTTCCTACGATTTGACATTTATCATTCAATGAGTAGATGAGGTTCCCTATTGTTCGAGCAAGAAACTCGATAGGTAGATGAGGTTCCCTATTGTTCGAGCAAGAAACTCGATAGGTAGATGACGTTTCCCTGTGGGCGGTGGCTAGTTACGTAGTTGCCCAAAACGGAAGATAATTGGCTGGTTAAGCCCTCCTGTTGAGGGGCGTATCACACGCGAGGCGACGCAGCGTGCGCAGTCCGGTTATAGTATTGATGAGATTACCTTGTTCCAGGAGAGACAGGAAGACAGCTGTAGGGTTAGCGGGGTAGATTGCAAGTGTATTTTGAATTTAAAGAACATAACACGAATATACCAGTAGTTCGAAGAAATAGGTGACGTCACCAGTAGGGATTTAGTAAGATATCGTGAACACAAGAAGCTTTGGGTTTGACATTGGTGGGGAAGAGAAACATGATAAAGGAGCGGACACGGAGATAAACGATAAACGAGTGGATCAAAGAGGAGAAGGGGAAGGGGGCGTGGCTGCGCACGGAGAACGCCGGCCACGGCAAGTGTAAAGGTGGGAGGAGAACGGGGAAAAAGGACGACTGTGTAAGATCGTCGTAAGGGGTACGCAGCTGCAGGGGGCTGCGTGCGCTTCGGCCGCAGGGGGCCGTAGGGGAAGGAATATAATATAACATCATAAATATATTTGTTTTATAATTTTTTTTTTTTTTTGTGATTATTATGATTGCATAATTTGTCAAAGGATTGTCGTAAGTCCCCACACTTGCGGGGCAAGGTAAGCAATAAAAGGTTGTATGTTGCAAACTGGTAGCAAGGGGAAGGGTAAGAAAGGGTGCGCTAGTATGTCATACGGGAGAGGGTTGGGAGGGTGGGGGAATACCCTCACTACCCCACTACAACATATATGCACCACACTGCCACCACATAGGGAGAAGTTAATTAAGTACAGCATAGAGTGGACCCAGGGGACGGACAACAAAATGTTGACACCATGGCCGCCTAATGGTAGCTTTGACCCATATGCCCAACATTCACTATTAAACCATCTGCACAATACATACAAGGGGAAGAAGTTGGCAAACCATGTGGAGGTGTTTAACTTATGGAGGATGTTCCAGGGGTCTAGACCAGGACCAAATGGAATGTTCACTATGGGGGAAACACCGGAAGAAAAGGAGATTAAGAAAGAAGGAACGGATGGGGAAAAGGAGAGTGAAGGAACAAAGAATATGGGGAATGAAAAATTGGGTGGAGGAAAGGTTGATAAATTAGCTGACATAAAACAGGAACCGAGCAATGAGATACCCTTAACACCGGGAGTGAAAACAGAGGGGGGAGGGTTGTACCCTTTAAGAGAATTAGGAGAAATAAAAGGACAGTTAAGGGCGGCTGAAGGATACTCAAACCCGGCATACAGCCCTCCACCATATGTGGCTCATGGAAAGATACCAATGGGGGACGGGAGGAGAGAAGAGCAGACTGTAGAGATAGGAAACGATGAGTGGGTAGCTGCACAGATATTGTTGAAATTACGAGGATCACTAACTGGAGAGGAAAGGGAGGCGGTAAAGAGAACAAACGAGGATAGTGAAAGAGAGAGTGAAATGAGGGGAGAGGAGCTGCTACGGCAGAAGGAAGAGATTTTGGAGGAAAGATTAGCTAAACTAAGGGATGAGCAGAATGAACTGATAAAACAACTTGAGGGGGAGGAAAGAGAGAGAGTGAGAAAAAGGAAAGAAGATAAGGACGAATTGGAAAAATTAAGGGAGCAAAGTGAGGAGAGAAAGAGGGAAGCTGTAAGGGTAAAAGCAGCAGCAGAAAGGGTATCAAGAGTAGTGATGAGGGAGAAGAAGAAGGAAGAAGAAGAAAATGAAAAGGAAATGGAAATATGGAGGAGGAGGATAATATCAGAGACAGCTAAAAAATATGAAGAGGGGAAGGTAATAGAGAGTATAGTAGAAAGAGAAAGGGTGAAATGGGAAAGGAGGAGAGAGGATGAAAGGATATTGGAACAGATGAGCAACGAAGTAATGGAGGAATTAAAAAGGAAAAGAGAGGAAAATAGTAGGGAGATGGAGGAGAGGAGTGAAGGGGAGAGAGAGGAGAGTAAGAGGGAGAGTGAAAGATGGGGAGAAGTATATAAAAATAGAGAGGTAGCAACAACGTCAGCACTAAGGGGAACAGGTGGTAACAACGGAAAGGAAGAGGGAGACCTAATAGACTTAAAAACTGTAACAATAAAAGGAAAAAAGGCAGAGTGGGGGGCGCAATTTATGAATGATTTTTGTAGTGAGGATGGAAGGAAGAGTGAAAGGGAAAGCTTAGATAAGCTATACCTCACTAGAACAAACATAGATTCGCCATGGGTGAGTAGAAGATGGGAGGAGCTGGAGAGAAGTAAGGAGGAAGTGAAAAGAATGGGAGAAACACAAACTAACGAACACACGCCACCGACGCTCACCAACCAACACACGCCACCCACATCACCATCACGCTCTCTAACGCCACACCCCACATGTTCAACAACTGCACGCTCTCTGCACAGAATAAAGCTCGCACCCTTCATGGACGAAGTTACACCTTATGCATGTCGGCTTAGGGACCTCCCTAGTCGCAGGCAAGACAGGCAAACAGACGTGCCAATATTGAACACAGGAAAGGATGAAAAAAGGGGAAAGGAAGAAGAGGGAGGTAGGAGAAGAGGTAGTAAGGAAGGATTTGAAGTAGTAAAAGGAATGGGGGAAGAGGAGGGGTGTGAAGAGTTAACATCATGGAGCATAAAGGATGACACAAGACAGAATGTAATGCCACTGCTGGAGAGAGGAGGGGTTAGACCACAATATGTACCTTGGAAACATACGGATAAGGAAAACATAAAATGTAGGCTCCCATCATTAAGTGGAGGTGCGGGTAAATGGATATATGAAATGGAAAAACACACCGCAGGACAGAAACTAGCAGTGGGAGATGTTAAGGGCCTGTTAATATCAATATTAGGGGATAGAGCGGATGACATTTGGAAAAGAGCGGGATTCCATGGGGTAACAATAACAAACACATCGCATGATGGGGCACCATTTGCAAACTGCAGACATGCGCTATGGCAGGCACTAAGAGTGCAGTACCCAGACACATCAGACATAGGAGCCATTACTTCCCGTAAGATGGGTGAGAACGAGGATCCTGTTGATTATATCCAGGATATTCAAGAGAAGTGGCGCATGGAAACTAGAGAACAATGGGACAAAACACCAGCCATATTTTATCATATACTAGTACAAGGGCTCCCAGAAGGAGTTCAGAGACAATTAAAGAAAGTAGTGGGGATGGAAGCAAAACCATGGCCGGAAATACAACTGACTATAGTACATCACTGTAGAACATGGCAAGGAAAAATGAAACAAAAGGAAGAGGACAGGAAAACAGAAGAGGCCAAATTAGTACAGAAAAAACTTACTAAATATACCATGGAAGGGGCACTAATAACTGCGCCAACACCAATGGCCCAAAGCCCAACGCAAGTAGTGGCTGCACAAAATCCAGCTCAAATAGCGCCTCCACAAGAGGTAATAGAGCAAGTGCTGCCTCTGCAATCACACGCACAGAACATGGGAGGAGGGTACCCAATGCAAGGAGCTGGGTATTATAATTATAATAGAGGGAGAGGAGGGTTTATGAGGGGAAGAGGATACGGATATAATACCCAACAACAGGCTGGGGGACTCAGAAATAACTACCAGACAGGGCAACCAGTATACCAGGACAACACAGGGAACTTCCCATGGCAAAACAGGGAACCACCCGTGTGTTGGAGCTGCGGACTATTAGGACACATGTCACGTACATGCAGGGTCAGGCCAGGAACACCAGCATGGAACGAACAAGCACAACATAGGACATCACAAGAACAGCAGGGCATACAACCACAGCAGATGTCACCACAAGGGAGTGACCAACACTATTCCCTACCACAACAACAAATAAAACAATACCTGCCACAAGTAACTGGTGCAGCGTTAATACAACCACCACCACAACCTGAACGAACGCAATTGGGTGGGGTGACGGTGTTGGGGCACAACCCTTACACAGGGAATGGCCAGTCATTGTACCCCCAATAGGACAGCCCACAGACGGCCTTGGTGTGTCCCATCCTGTCAGTAACACCTAATAGTGCGGAGGAGCCACGCATAGAGGTAACGATAGGTGACAAAAAATTATCATTCCTTGTTGACACCGGGGCGACCCGGTCTTGCATAAGGGAAGGTAAGTTTAAGATGTCAGGCGAAGCCATGAACACACAAGGGTTTTCTGGGGCTAAAGGGTTGGTTCCATTTACTGATAACGTTCCGCTATCTATTGGAGATTACGATCTGTCAGTACCACTTTTGTATTATAGTGCCTCACCAGTAAACATACTGGGGAGGGACATAATGAACAGATTAAATATGACGATCTCCTTTACAGAGGATGGCATAATTTGCTCTACTCCAGGGATTAACATGCTTGCAGCACGACAGATTTTGCAAGCATACTGTGGACAGATAGCGATCAGGGCGGAGCCGGTAGACGGCGAGCTATTCCAGTACGGAACAGACATGGCATTTGCATGGATGCCAGGGATAGGAGGGAAAATATGGAGGAGACCAGCAGCCTATCTATTCCGACCAGAAACACCAGCTAATGAACTGGAAGGGAAGGTCATTGCAGTGGACATTGAGAGCATTATTGCAACAGCTGATTATGTTGCTGTGCACGCCCAAGATAAAGAAGGGAGAGCATGGAGGGCGGTGATAGCACTAGCAGAAGGATGTAGGCTGACCCAGGTGTCAGATGAAGAGTTGTTTTCAGAAGAAAAGGAGGAAAATGAAATGGTGTTCATGATGAGTGTAGAAATGTGGCTAACAGTGGCTCACAAACAAGTGGCACAGAAAATTGCAATGGCACTTGAGGCACCCGCTGGCACACCAGTCCCATTTTTTAAAGAAGATATGTCAAAGGTGCCAAAATCATTATGGACTATTAGCCCTTATGATGTAGGATGCATTAAAAGCATAGGGGGTGTAAGGATAAAATTAAAAAAGGGTGCCATACTACCAAGAGTGAAACAATACCCATTGTCAAGAGAGGCAGATGAGGGCATATACGAAACCATAACAGCCCTTATAAACAATGGCATATTGGTCCCCTCAGAATCCCCATGCAACACAGCTGTGTACCCGGTGCGCAAGGCTAAAGGAGGGTCTTGGCGGTTCATACAGGACCTCAGACCGTTGAACAACATAGTAGAAGCAGAGTATCCAGTAACAGCAAACCCGGCCACAATTTTGTGTGGCATTCCAGCAGAAGCATCACGGTTTACAGTGATTGACCTTAAAAATGCTTTTTTCTCAATACCATTACACCCAGACTCACAAGACTTGACAAGCTTCACTTACCGAAATAGGAAGTGGAAACATACCAGATTACCACAGGGATATTGTGAATCACCTTCAATTTTCAATAGGGTAATACAGATGGATTTGGGTAACGTTGAGTTGGAAAGCACAGTGTTACAGTATGTGGATGACATAATAATTTGCAGTACAAATGAAGATAAATGTAGAGAGGACTCATTAAAAATGTTGACGATATTGGCTGAAAAGGGGTACAAGGTAGACATGGAAAAGATACAATACTGTCAGGAACAGGTACTTTACATTGGCCAACTGATATCACAATATGGAAGAAGGATTGCACCACAAAGAGCACAGGCAATATCAGGCACTCCCGTGCCACAGACTGTAAGAGAACTACAGCAATTTCTGGGACTGTGCAACTACTGTAGAGCATGGGTATTTGATTACAGCTCTTACATAGGACCCCTGCTTGAGGGTTTGAAGGAAGCAAATAAAGGGGAGAAAAAGTTGGGATGGACTATGGAAATGAAGGAGGCATTTGATGAATTAAAAGAAGCGATATCAACTGCTCCAGTACTAGCATCCCCAGACTATGAGCGACGATTTTTTATATTTTCACATTGCGACTCAGCAGTAATGAAAGCAGTATTGGCCCAAAAGACTAGCATGGGCTATAAACCAGTAGCATTTTACAGCGGTCACTTAGATCCAATAATGTTAGGACAATTCTCTTGCGAACAAGGTCTTGCTGCAGCTGCATTTGCAGTAGAAAAAGCATCATCAATAACTATGGGGTGTCCAACTACACTATTTGTAGAACATGCACTATTTGCGATATTGAATAAACCTAAGTCCACACTGACGACACAGAGGGCAACAGGTTATGAGATTATTTTGTCCAAAGCTGAACTGGCAATTGTTAGATGTAGCACGGTTAACCCTGCAAGGTTCCTAGCAGAAGTAATTGAAGAGGGAGATTACGCCCACGACTGCACCCAAGTAACTGAGATGTACTCATGTACTAGGAAAGTTGAAGAAAACGCACTAGAGGGAGGTGAGCTTTTGTTTATTGATGGGTCATCAACTATTGATCAAGGAGACTGGATAAGGAGGACTGGGGCAGCAGTAGTACAAATGATGGAAGCGCCAGTGTGTGTGGCTATTAAGTGTGTACAATTACCACAGCATTACTCTGCTCAAGCGGCGGAACTGGTTGCACTCATATTGGCACTAAAGGAAAGTTTTGATAAAAAAGTTACTATATATTCCGACAGTGCATATGTTACATCCACTGTCCACTCAGGGCTATCAAAGTGGAGAAGAAGAGGGTTTAGGAGAGCTGACGGCACTCCAGTACAACATGCCCTCTTGTTGGCTGAACTAATTGAAGTAATAAACGATCCCCAAGAACTAGCCCTAGTAAAATGCACAGCACACACCAATGGAGAAGACTATATATCAAAAGGAAATGCAGCAGCAGACGCACATGCAAAATATGCTGCATATTTTGGTGAGATATGGAACCCCACAGACTCACAGAGAGGGAGAGGGAGGGGAATAGCGAGGGAGATGTTAATAAAAGAAGGGTACACCCATCTCCCAGCCACCCAGATTATGGAGTTACAAGCGGCTGCACCAATGGCCGAAAAAGAAGTATGGGTGAAAAGAGGATGCACAATGTCACCAACCGACGCACTATGGCGCCAGGGTGGCACTGGGAAAGTTGTAATACCATTGGCGTTGTTAAATACCGCCTTGAACCAATTACATCACCCTGCCCATACAGGCAAAGAAATAATAGCAGCACGAATTAGAGAAGATTGGTTCTGTCCCGAGTTAACATCCCATGTGTCAAATTTTATCAGCAATTGCCTTACATGTCAACAGTTCACGGCCGGTCATACTTTAAAGGTGATAAGAGGTACCATACCCCGACCAGAAGGACCTTTTCGGCACCTCCACATTGACTATGTTGATATGATCAACATTTGTCAAGGCAATAGATACATGATAGTAGTAGTATGCCCATTTTCTAGGTGGATCGAAGCAGGGCCCTGTTCACACCCTGATGCGTTTAGAGCAGCCAAATTTATAGTAAGGGAGGTATTCCCCAGGTGGGGAGTGTGCGAGGTGTTAAGATCAGACAACGGACCCCATTTCGCAAATGAAATGTTCCAGCATATCACATCCCTACTGAACATTAAACACAAATTTGCATGTGCGTACCACCCACAGGCCAATGGTGTATGTGAACGCCTGAATGGCCTATTGAAGGAGGCAATTGCTAAAATACAGCAAACAACAAAGAAAAGTTGGTTGTATTGCCTTCCGTTAGCACTGTTCGAACTTAGAAACAGGCCAGGGTCCGACCACCACCTCACCCCACACGAGGTGGTTACTGGACGCCAAATGCGCCTTCCCCTAACACCAACGTCAAGGGCATTCACCGACCAAGAAAGTTCTGCGAATGTGTTAGGTGATGAAATGTATCAATATGTGTCTTCTTTGATTACTAGCGTTGTGTTTGTGTCTCAACAGCTCGAGCGCACACGGGGCGGGTCCACCAGCAACCAAGAAATAGAAGAAAATACAGAATTGGGAAAGGAGAACTTGTGCCAACTTGCCAAAGGTGACCACGTACTACTTCGAAATTTTAATAGAAGGTGGAACCAGCAGAGGTTCACTGGCCCCCATTTAGTAGAGGACGTATCAACAAGAGCAGTAAAACTAAAGGATAAGCGTGCGTGGAACCACCTGCATGATGTAAAAATCTACAAACTGCAGACCCGCCCCAGCGCCAACGACAGGTCCATTGGAAAAACGCCAACAACATCCCCGGCAGCGGAAGAAAACACAACCACAGACAACGACCCAATTGTCCCCTCGGAGAGAATAACGGACGAAGAAGGGGGTGATCCCCACACTGCCCACCCCATGGTCACACGTTCAAAGAGTAAAACTGCTCCCACCATCTGAGCAAACCCCCCCCCCCATTGACTACTAAATACAATTGTAATAAAAACTAAGGACTTCGCTTGCACCAATACACATGTAAACACGTGAATGTTCTCTTTTTCTCTCGCACATACAGGAGCTGCGTAATATTGTATTGTTAAGAAAAGTTATCTAACAAATTCAGTGTGCAGGCGTAGATGGTGCTGCCAGACGATAGTTACCCAGAAGAATTGTCACACCAATTTGTATACGAAATAAAAAGGCCAACATACTTAAAAAAGAAAAGGGTACGTGTATACTACACGGCCTTCCTCCTGGCCATAGAAAATTACATGCCCCACCTCCGCCCATACTTGCCGGTCTTGAGAGACCGATCACTTAGAGTAGCGTGGGAGCAACTCTTCACCTGGGCACTGAATGACTATTTGATAGGGAGAGCTTAATGAAACAAAACTAACATTTAATAACAAGCACTTTTTGAGAATTTTTAGGCGGGCAACTTTAACGTCGCAAGAATACGCTGCCAGGACTGCAGCAAGGTAAGAGCAAAATGTCGGTGAGGTTAGCATATGTAATAAAAATAATAGGGATTTTTATGATCACCGGAGTTTTGGCTGCCTCTGTATGGCAGTACAGCTATGCTATGAGTTTTTTTGCTGCACCCAAACCTAATGTACCCCACCTCCCTGCTGCAACAGGTGTTACGTCAGGTGGTAACAGTAACAATGAACAAAAGCGAAATAAAGTTAAACGCAGCACATACTCAGACAATAAAGGTATTGATAATTATGTACAAGATTCAGCACACGTCACAAACAACATATGGTACCAGCACATGACCCGCATTGGTAAGCAGACAACTGAGGATAGCTGTTACGTTTGCTCATTAATACCATACGCCATGAGCGCTTCACGAACATTTGTTGCCACAGAAATAGATGAAAAAACAGCACAGTGCATAATATATTTGGCCCTGTTCCAAACGAAAGGAAGATTCCAAGGAACAGTAGTGCACATGACATGGAAAACACGAGACTCATACCCATATGAAAACAACTTCCTCAAGACCTATCTGAGTTATCACAAGACCAGTTTACATGCTGAAGCATTCAGATACATAACAAGTGGCCCTGAAAAAGGAGAAACAAAGAAGGTAACACTGCAGTATCTACCATGTGATTGGTACGCCACGGAAGTTCCGGGTAAACAAGGATGCTGGGAGAGGCCATTACTGACGATAACAGGAAAGGTGTTCCTGGGTACCAGCTGGGAGATAGGAGTGGTTGGCAGCAACATGGTAACAAAAGAAACTATCTCAACCATCGAAACACACAATCATCGATGTTGGACGACATGGATCAAGTACGTACCAATGCTCACGTGGGTAGAAGAAGATGAAGACCCGATAACTATATTACCATTGACTGCGCCCAAAGTATGTTACCAGCATAAAGGAGAGGTGGACGTGGGATATAACACCAATTGTGCAAGTGTGATGGAGTTACCTGAGGGGGGAGCGGGAACAGCAGTAATAATGGACCATTATTGGGCCTGCGGAGAAAAGGCATATCATACACTGCCTCCCCTGTGGAGTGGTGTGTGCACAATGGTACACGTCAATGTACCATCACTAGTGGTACCTAAGAAGCATGTCGATGTGGCGAAATTTCCGAAAATGGATGAAGGAGACAGGAGAAGAAAGAGATCTGCACCACTCCAGAAGGAGCAAGAAAACAGGACCAACAGCAATGATACTGTCCTAAACAGGAGAAAAAGACAAGGAGAGCCATTAACAGGAAATTATCTGTGGGGAAGGTCGGAAACGGAACTAACCTCAATACCGCCAGAACACAGACTATTCAGCAGAGCAGCAATGTTCTTCTCCTCAATAATACATCCGGGACTGCAGGCATACGCAAACGCAAAATGGCTGCAAATAACCAGATGGGAACTAATGATGACCATAAATTCGACAGTAAATGGGTTTAACGCAATTAAAGAGGAGCTGCGAGCTGTAAGGATGGTAGCACTACAGAACAGATATGTATTGGACCTTCTCACAGCAATGGAAGGAGGAGTTTGTGCAAAGATAGGACAATCATGCTGCACGTTCATACCTGCCAACGATGCCGACAATGGTACACTAACAGAAGCAGTTTCACAATTGGCCCAGATGCACTCCAAAATGATGGACGAAAGTAACGGCGTAAACAAGGATAAAAGCTGGTTTTCACTATTATGGTCATGGATGCCATCTTGGCTGTCAGATGGACTGAAAATAATAGTGGGATGTGCTATTTTGGCTGGAGCTGCACTGATAATAATTAGATTTTGGAAAGCCCGGAAGGCGCGCTCAACTGATGAGTTGCTGGAAATGGTGGGAATGCACCCCTTGATGCCAGCGGATGACGGCCAGCACACCGGTGTGATAATACACGAAAGGGAGAAGTTGCGCACCCAAATCATCGCCAATCATCTAGACCCACCATCAGTGAAGATCGAGAACCCAAGGAACCCTAGGAGCTACATAGGAAGATGGGTGTACTGTACTCCTGGAGGAACATGCGAATACATGTATTGGTCATTTGAAGATCACGTAAACCATTATGGACATCTCGGAGGGATAACCAAGATATGGAGAGTAAGAGGAGATAACGAGAAGGATATGTTTGTGGTCGACAAGTCGACCAGAGGGGGGACTGAAGTGGGAGAATGGAAAACCAGACTCCCGTCCTTCACCTCTCGCGCTTGGCCTAGAGGGTCGCGGCCCAGACACCCGCCACGAGAAGAGTTTGCCCATTTACCAGATGACCAAATACCCTGGTACAGAAACATACGGATGTGTCCATCTGCCTGCCCAACAGCCCGCACTGGCCATGCCGACACCTGCGGCACGGACCAACTAGACTGAAATCTACACATCGTTAGAGATGCCATGACGACCTAGATAACGGGAAGCACCGCTGAACTATTATACACGCTGAACATTTCCACACCAATCTACACGAAGAACATACTCAGTGCTCTGACGTAGGCGACAGGCTTATTCACGGACGTGCATCTTTATTATTTTTACATAGGCTTTCAGAATGCAGAAACGCAAGACGCACCATGAGCTCATTTATAACGCTTGCTCACGCTTCTCTTGAAACCCGTTACCATCATGAGAGATGTAATGGAAACACGATACTGGCCATGAAACTGTATGCCACTATAACCTAAAGCATCCATGCACTAAATGGATTACTCGTGCACCAGGCCCAAGTAGGCCCCAAGCAAGAGTTCCCGTGGACATTAACAAAGCAAAAGTCAGGTTGCTGAGCCTGCAGAAAGAACCCAGTGGAGCAACCAGCCAAGGTCGTACTGTTGCAAACCCACAGTCAAGAAACAAATCTTCAAAGGCACGATGTTGCAACCTCGCACTCCACGTACCAATGTTAAAATCATATCTGCAAATTAAACCAGACATACAGTGGAAAAACAATATTAATTGTGCAGAATTATGCCTCAAACACGGTCCCTCCCCACGTGACCAAGCCGAACCTGACGAGATGCCAAAACCCAGGAGAGAAAAGGCGTCTGGGTACCTCGCTACGAGACGCAGGCCGACACACTTGAAAGGCTCAATGGACACCTGCTACAGTGGGAACGGTCAGTCTCCCACCTATGAATAAATCCTCACATTGCCTGCACGTACCCATACTGAAACACTGTTGCAACCACAGGTGCACCGTGTGCTGGGAACAACGGTGGTCCCAGGCTGGGGAGCTCACGGATGCACCAATCAGAACATGAGGCTCTTATCTCAGACGTCAGTAACGTTAGCCAATCCTCAGGGGTCTTCATGTAACAATTCTTATGTATCTAATTGTAGGGACAACCCAGATATACCACCTGACTACACCTTAACCACTAATATCATTCTCTATAGGCGTACTATACTAACCCCACCACTCGAGCAACCAATCAAGAGTGGCGATAGGTTCTTTTGGTAACTTTTTGGAATGACGCAAGTAGCGCGTCATAATGTAGTAAAAAGGGCCTGCGAGCCCCACTATTGTGTGTGTGTCAGGACGAACGCGTGCGCTCCTTGACCCATCCCTGCCGTTTGCATAATAAACGACAGAAGTTGCCTTGCTCCTTGTGTGTGCCTCATACTCTGTCTCGATCCGAGATATACACGGGAGGAGTTGGGGCCTCCCTGCCCGGAGGTCTGCGGACGGCCCGGCCGACCCCGGCAGAATTCCCCCCCAGACAAGTTTGTCGGGGGGGAATTCTGCCGGGGTCGGCCGGGCCGTCCGCAGACCTCCGGGCAGGGAGGCCCCAACTCCTCCCGTGTATATCTCGGATCGAGACAGAGTATGAGGCACACACAAGGAGCAAGGCAACTTCTGTCGTTTATTATGCAAACGGCAGGGATGGGTCAAGGAGCGCACGCGTTCGTCCTGACACACACACAATAGTGGGGCTCGCAGGCCCTTTTTACTACATTATGACGCGCTACTTGCGTCATTCCAAAAAGTTACCAAAAGAACCTATCGCCACTCTTGATTGGTTGCTCGAGTGGTGGGGTTAGTATAGTACGCCTATAGAGAATGATATTAGTGGTTAAGGTGTAGTCAGGTGGTATATCTGGGTTGTCCCTACAATTAGATACATAAGAATTGTTACATGAAGACCCCTGAGGATTGGCTAACGTTACTGACGTCTGAGATAAGAGCCTCATGTTCTGATTGGTGCATCCGTGAGCTCCCCAGCCTGGGACCACCGTTGTTCCCAGCACACGGTGCACCTGTGGTTGCAACAGTGTTTCAGTATGGGTACGTGCAGGCAATGTGAGGATTTATTCATAGGTGGGAGACTGACCGTTCCCACTGTAGCAGGTGTCCATTGAGCCTTTCAAGTGTGTCGGCCTGCGTCTCGTAGCGAGGTACCCAGACGCCTTTTCTCTCCTGGGTTTTGGCATCTCGTCAGGTTCGGCTTGGTCACGTGGGGAGGGACCGTGTTTGAGGCATAATTCTGCACAATTAATATTGTTTTTCCACTGTATGTCTGGTTTAATTTGCAGATATGATTTTAACATTGGTACGTGGAGTGCGAGGTTGCAACATCGTGCCTTTGAAGATTTGTTTCTTGACTGTGGGTTTGCAACAGTACGACCTTGGCTGGTTGCTCCACTGGGTTCTTTCTGCAGGCTCAGCAACCTGACTTTTGCTTTGTTAATGTCCACGGGAACTCTTGCTTGGGGCCTACTTGGGCCTGGTGCACGAGTAATCCATTTAGTGCATGGATGCTTTAGGTTATAGTGGCATACAGTTTCATGGCCAGTATCGTGTTTCCATTACATCTCTCATGATGGTAACGGGTTTCAAGAGAAGCGTGAGCAAGCGTTATAAATGAGCTCATGGTGCGTCTTGCGTTTCTGCATTCTGAAAGCCTTTGTAAAAATAATAAAGATGCACGTCCGTGAATAAGCCTGTCGCCTACGTCAGAGCACTGAGTATGTTCTTCGTGTAGATTGGTGTGGAAATGTTCAGCGTGTATAATAGTTCAGCGGTGCTTCCCGTTATCTAGGTCGTCATGGCATCTCTAACGATGTGTAGATTTCAGTCTAGTTGGTCCGTGCCGCAGGTGTCGGCATGGCCAGTGCGGGCTGTTGGGCAGGCAGATGGACACATCCGTATGTTTCTGTACCAGGGTATTTGGTCATCTGGTAAATGGGCAAACTCTTCTCGTGGCGGGTGTCTGGGCCGCGACCCTCTAGGCCAAGCGCGAGAGGTGAAGGACGGGAGTCTGGTTTTCCATTCTCCCACTTCACGGTGATGAAGGATCACATGACTGCCTGTATGCCACCGAACAAGAAACAAAGGGCAGGATAGACCTCTCAGATACTCCTTTGGAGAATGCGGAAGGGGAGCTGTTTTGCGATGGCTCCTGCTTCAAACTTCCGAATGGCACATCTACAGCTGCTTATGCAGTTACTACTTTGAACAAGATTGTTGAAACTAAAAGGATTCCGCATAACTCCGCGCAGGCCGCGGAGATTATAGCGTTGACCCGCGCTTGTGAGCTCTCCCAAGGGCATAGAGTCAATATTTATACGGATAGCCAGTACGCCTTTGGGGTGGCTCACAACTTCGGAAAACTGTGGTCGGAAAGAGGGTTTCTGACCTCACATGGGACCAAGATTCAGCATGGTCCCTTAATAGTACAACTACTTTCAGCGCTCTCACTCCCTGAACAATTAGCAATCATGAAATGTGCAGCACATCGCAAGGTCATAGACAATGTGGGCAGAGGAAATGCTTTTGCAGATTTGATAGCTAGACAAACAGCCACAGACCTTAGCACAGACATGTACACCTCGAGGGAAGTGAGAGATGTTTGTATAATAGATGAAGGCATTGGGTCTGTGCGAGACATGCAGACTGATGCCTCAGTTGAAGAGTCTAGGAAGTGGGCTGAAGGCATGGGAAAATTGGATGATGAAGGGTGTTGGGTGGACGCATCCAACGGGAAATGGTTGCTTCCTGATTCTTATGTGTTCGCAATGGTTACAATGGCACACGGTCCAACGCATGTGTGTGCCCAGCAAATAACGAAGATATTACAGCAGGTTTGGGTGAATGATAAAATTTTGGAAACTGCAAAGAGACATGTTCAGAATTGCATGATTTGCCTGCAGCACAATGTGGGTAAAGGGACAGTGACTCCAAGGGGAAGTTTCGGGCCCTCCTCTGTCCCCTTTGAAACCATTCACCTTCATTTTATTGAAATGGAGCGATGTAATAACTTGAAATATGTTCTTGTCATCATTTGTGCTTTTAGCAAATGGGTCGAGGCTTTCCCTGTCAAAGATGCTACCGCCATGACCACCGCAAAGATCCTGGTGAAAGAGTACTTCCCTCGATTTGGGCTCCCGAGGATAATTTGGTCGGACAACGGCCCCCATTTCATCGCAGCCGTAATGTTGCAAATATGTGTTGCCCTAGGGATTGAGAAACGTTTTCATTCAGCTAGGCACCCTCAAAGTGCGGGGTTGGTAGAGAGACACAACAGTATTCTGAAAAACAAACTTGCAAAAACATGTGCCGACACTAAGCTAAAATGGCCCGACGCTTTACCTATTGTGTTGTTAGCTATGCGCACCACACCCCAGACTAGAACTGGGCTCTCTCCGTTCGAGGTGGTAATGGGAAGGCCTGCTAATATCTGGGGTCTCCCTAAACCTAAAGCCCTGAGGGATGTGGATAATGTATTGCTCATAGATTACTGTAATCAATTGACTAAAAATCTGTATTTCATTTACCACCAGGTGAATGCTGCCTTACCTGTACGGTTTACGGGCCCAGGACACGATATACTGCCCGGTAGCTGGATCGTGGTGAAGGCCTACGAGAGGTCTTCCTGTCTTGCGCCCCGCTGGCGCGGACCCTACCAGGTATTATTGGTCACCAGGACGGCAGTGCGGGTGGCAGGAAAGAAGAACTGGATACATGCAACACACGTTAAGAAGATCCCTCACCCGACGCCACACGCTACAGAAGAAACAGAACCCCTCGCTGGTGCTACAATCTCTGATCCCAGAGTAGCAGGCAGCATTGTGAGTGCGTCGGAGAAGTTCTCTGAGCCTGAGGAGCTCGGGGAGCCGTCCATTTTGTCTCCGTACTCTCTTGATCAATCACTTCCGGAAAATCTTGTTTCGAGCTCTGCGACTTCCGTCGCCACCGACACGACGCTCCCCTCAGGGAGCGACGATACTTTGCTTTTGGATTCAACAAACTTGGGTACCATCAGGTACAACCTTCGACCACGGAAATAGAACTACCGCACGAGTGTCGTGCATCTGGAAGGAAAAGAGTGATTGAAGTACTGTTGTCTTTCTTTTTTCGAACAAAGAAAAGGAGGGTTCTGTTGGCTAGGGTTGGGAAGGACTAAGAAATCGCGCGGCCGAAGTGCCGCCAGCAACGAACATTGGGGCCGTCGATCGGGATGACCATGATGCCTGCCGCCTTCACCGCTGCTCCCCGTATTGAACTATTAGATAAGGAGGTGACCAAATCGAACAATGAACAATGTGCCTGGACCCCGAAAACGTACTGTTGTGTTCTCGTTCTGATTATTGTTACTTTTGCAACTGCTGCCGTGGGACTTTGGTATTTTGAAGAAATTCATCCTTTGAAGCCTCTGTTACCGACCAAAATCGTACCAACTGTTTTGACTCCCTCTGTACACCTTCACACTCTGTCCCCTAGGGACTCTCGGCATAGACAGAAATATCATAATAACACTTTGATGATAGTGATGAATGCTACGCATGCTATTTTTAATAAGAGTAATTGTTGGATCTGCACTCACTTACCACAACATGGGAACAAGGGACTGGGATGGTATATACATCCCTTACCTTTAACAACTTCTTGCTATGCCTCTCTTAGAGCACTCTTCTTTGGCCGATGGAATGATAGCATCTCAGGGAACTTCGATGGGACTAATTTGAATGAATTTGAAAAACGTGAATTGACTCCCCTGCGATGCTCGCTTTTCGCAAATAGAAGTAAACCTAACGTCGCTTCTATTAGGCCGTCTGATAAACTATCTTTTCCTTTCCAAAATCTAGTTTCTTTTAAGATGGCTCCGATAGGCAATAAGGATGCCATGCCTCCTTCTTATTCTGTGAATCATAGTCCTGATTCAGTTCCTTTCTGTGTACAAAGAAATGGCACTAGGCCAATGGGAGACTTCGAGCCTTGTGTAAATACTGTAAATTTGACTGGGGAAAATAGGCCTTTGTATGTAGGGGGACCCGTTTATTTTGTTTGTGGTAGTTTAGCTTTTCCCTGGTTGCCCAAGGATTGGCAGGGGACTTGTTATTTAGGGATATTGTTACCAGGTGTATTTATAGCCAGTACCTTAGAGGTATCTAAGGCTCGCCCGCGACGGGATAGTAATGGAGACACCCCTGGACAAGTGTTCGGGGATATAGCCAAATCAGTAGTGCCCTTTTGGGGACAAATAGCAAATTCAGAAAACATTAGGGGATTAGCGAGGTTGTTGGAGAAAACGATCAACCGGACCACGGACATACTTTACAATATGACGTTAGAGCAAAAGGCAATAAGATTGGTAGCACTTCAAAATCGAATGGCATTAGATGTCATTTTAGCCGAACGAGGTGGAGTATGTAAATTAGTGGGGTCCGCTTGTTGTGTCTTCGTACCAGATTCTTCGCCAACAATTTTTAAAGCAATTCAGAATTTACACACTCTCAGTTCTGAAGTTCATATCCCTGTAGGAGACTGGAACCTTAGTACTTGGTTTTGGGATTCTTTACGATCTTGGGGGTGGAAGGTGCTTTCTGTCATTTTAGGTATTTTAGGGATTCTGTTAGTTCTTTGCTGTTGTTTTCAATGCCTCCCGAGTATATGTGGAATGATGGGGGGGATGTTGTGCTCAGGTAATGAGCGCAATAGGGCATAAAATATACACCCCGAAGACAGCATCTAAAGAGTTCATGTTGCAAGAAGTTCTTATGAACAACTTTATGGCTATTGACATTTCGGACAATGATGCGGAACCTATGGATGATAATGCCTTCAGTTATTTTCGAAAGCATTAGGAAATGATGTATTAGCACTTGGCATAGGCCAAAAAGGAGGGTCTGTGGAAATCAATATAATATTGTGACCCCAATCGCATTGTTTGAATGTATGTTGGCCTACGCCAAGCTGTCTAAAGAATACCATGTACATAGGTTCCGCGACAAGGTCTTGACCTTAATGTATTGTGTAAGCCGCCATCTTGGATCTAGCTGCCATTTTAGGTACTCTTGCAGTGTGGAAGTCACCCTGAATCACAAAATGGAGGCCGAATGACATTTCGAGTAAGACTCCGGCCATGGTGACCTCCGCACACGTGAATAAATAATATGTCCGCAGGCCACTTGTTAGGGTCACGAACTAAGACCTTGTCCTCTCTTTAACCTGTGTGTAAATATGTAACTGTATCAGCGGAACTGATCAAATTATGTAAATTGTGTGTTTGACCTGGCTACGAACCCTAGCCACAGTTCCAAGAATGGTTAACTTGCGAGAGGGCTGGCCAATGCAGGACAAAACATATAAAAACCCAAGCATCCCGATGATCGCTCTCTCCCACTTTCAGTGCGAACCTTACGTTGAAGGTTTGCGTGTTAGTCAGAGGGCCGAATAGCTATTCGTATGTCAATTGACTTTGGTAACTTTGTAACTTTGAAATAAAGCGCTTTGTATGTCCTTTGTAACCTGTGTTGGTGTGTTTCCTTTTGGGCTTCCCGGCCTCATATTTATTTCTCTGTTTCCACAGCTTCTAATTCAAGGTGCTCCCTTTCGGGCTCAAGTCAGCACCAAGAGTCTTCACAAAATGTCTAGCTCCAGTTGCCGCCCAACTCAGACTATCAGTGTAGATGTTTTTCCATACATAGACTGGCTCATAAAGAGTGTTTCCCTGAGAGCAGCGTCGGAGGCAGTGGAAAGGACGACAATCCTACTTCCAAACCCCAGCTCTCGATCAACTAAGACAAGTCATCTCCCGTACCAACTCAAACAGCCATCTTCCTAGGGGCAGATCTAGATACTTGAGTTCCAAGGGTTTGTCCTTCTCCAAACAGGGTGACGACATTGCAAAGTCTCGTCGCATGGTTCCAAAGGAAGACAAGCTCCACTGTAAGTCAATACAAATCCCTCCTGGTCATGATGTCCTCCTGTATCTTCCTCATTCCCATTTGCAGGCTGAGGATGAGACCGCTTCAGGAGGAGCTGGACAAGCAATGGGTACAACACAGTGGAGCAAGTGAGGCAATCGTGCACCTCACACCAATTTTCCACAAGGCCTTGGAATGGTGGGCCAAGGACACCAATCTACTACAAAGCATCCCTTTCCAAATACCCACGTCCACTCTACTCTTAAGGAGATAAGCCTCACTGTTGGTATGGGAGCCCACTTAGGCAATCTACAGGCCAGCCAGGTGTGGTCTCAAGCAGAATCCTGCCAGTACTCACCGGGCAGATGGTGACAGTGAAGACGGACAACACCACGTTGATGCACTACACAACCAAACAAGGGGGGATGAAATCCAGCATCTTGTCCCTAGAAGTGCAAATACTCTGGAATTGGGCACATGAGGGCAGAACATGTTCCCTGGAAGGACAACATACTGGCGGACAAGCTCAGCAGGCAATTCCTACAATCCCACAAATGGAAACTGAGCAACCAGGAACTGGACAAGCTGTTCTGCAGGTGGGGGAAACACGAGATAGATCTATTTACAACATTCGAAAACAAAACATGGAATCAGTTTGCTTCCAGGACCCAGAGACACACTCCCCGGGGAAGCATTCTTGGTGGACTGGAGGGGGAGTTCCTTTACAGCTTCCCTCCAACACCTTGCACCATGATCGTGATAGACCTGACATGGGCATGTCAGATATGGTTCACTGCACTCCTTCAACTAGCATGGGAGAACCCCATCTGTCTTCATCCACACCAACTGTGCCAGCACAAGGGCAGGTGGCTCCACCACAACCCAGCCAGTCTGTCTCTCAGCGGCTGGCTCCTCAGCAGCGAAAATTCACCAACCTTGCACTAGATCCCAGAGTAGTGGGGCATACTCTGAGCAGCCAGGGCTCTGTCCACAAGGCAAACATATGCCAAAAGGTGGTTTAGATCTTGCATCTATTAAGGTTCACCTTCCGGCCTTCTCCGCTTATACGACTAAACCCCATCAATGCTCTCTGGTCTCAGATCTGGCAGTCAAAGCCCGCCTGAAAGGTTGGATGCGCACCTTCCCCAGAGAAAGGAAAGCCATCCCTACCTGGAGTGTTAACACAGTTCTGGCAGTGCTGATAAGAGAGCCTTACGAGCCAATACAATGATGTGACGTAAAGTTCCTCTCTTGGATGACAGCCTTTTTAGAGGCCATCATGTCAGCCAGACACATTGGGGAACTACAGGCATTTTCCATCGAACCACCATTTATCATCTTTCAAAATTATAAAGTCATCCTCTGGCCTCACCCTAAATTCATTCCTAAGGTCATATGTGAGTCTATTCTGTCGGAGCGGATTGTATTACCTACATTCTTCGGCAACCATACAACTACAGCTGAGCAAACGCTACATTCACTGGACGTGGCTAGAACACTGAAGTTCTACATAGAAAGGACAAAAGACTTCAGGGCCTCCAAGAGGCTTTTCATCACATTTGCAGGACACACCAGGGGTTGATGCATCTCCAAACAGAGTCTGGCTCGTTGGGTCTCCAGCTGCATTACCCACTGCCACCAAATACAAAACGGCCCACTACTGGCCACACCGACAGCACACTCCACAAGAGCGAGAGTGGCTTTGGCAGCGTTCCAAGCAGGGGTGTCTCTAAAAGACATATGTTGTGCTGCCACATGGAGTACTCTCCACACGTTCGCCCGGTATTACTGCTTGGAAGAGGACAGCAGAAGGGAAATGGCAGTAGGACAGGCAGTACTTCAGCACATATTTGCTTAAGGTAGGAGCAGCCTAATGTTCATTAAATGTAATCTCCTTAATCCTGCCTTCCAGTTCCTGGTGTAACTGTTACATGTACTGTACAGGCTCATTTGCTGTAAGTTAGTTCCTCTACAGTTATGGGTAGCTTTACAGTAATAGACGGGATGTATATACAACCCTCTTGCTATCAGACAATTTGATAGTACTTTAACGGCTTGGTATTCCATAGCATGTGAATCTATGAAGGATCTAATGCTGGAGAAGTCTTACTTACTTGCCTATAACTATTTCTCCAGCATTGGTATCTTTCATAGATTCACATGCACCCGCCCTCCTCACCTGGGGAAAGGCTGCTCCCTCCTCCACTCAGTCATCAACTGTCCGCCTTCATGGTTCAAAATCTGAAGATGGCTGACTGGGGTGAAGTTTAAGCCCTGCCACCTCATCGGTTAGGGTCTAAAAGGACCAAAGGAGGTGGAGGGACTGCACAAGTGAGAGGCGACACACGCCCTATGGGAAAGTTTGTAATCTAGTTTAGAATTATTTAAATTACTGAAGATTCCCAGTCTGACGATTGGGAATATTCAAGCATGTGAATCTATTAAACACACCAATGCTGGAGAAATACAGTTACAGGTAAGTAACTAAGACTTCACAGGTGTCAGCACAGTATGCTTATATTTAGGTAATTCGTGTATTTGCCCATATGTTGAATTTAACTTCCCCCTCATTAACCTATTTCCCACCCACATTTTCTACGATCTATATAAAACCATGAAATGCTAAAGGAATTCCCTAGCCAGTGGCTACAGCACACTATGGTAGGGTACAATCAAATGGCACCACCGCAGGCCAGCAAGGGAACTAGTTTCTGTGAACCTGGCCATGGCATCAAGTGTTTGGATAGTGTCATGATCTCTGCTTCCAAAAGGTCAGGGTTTTCCCAACTCCCTTGGAAGCAGATCCATAACCCAGGTTCCGAGTGCCAACCAGTCCCAATTGGGACCTTTTGGACCCAGTCCTGGCGCAAGTGGCACCAGGCTCATAAATATGCCCAGTCCCAGCGCTGGAAGCGCCGGGCTCATAATGCTTGGGTGGACTTACCTGCAGCAGACCATGCTGCTTACTTGCCTGCCAGTTGAGCCTCTGATCCTCTTCTGTTTGGAACTACTTTTCCTGTTGGGTGGGGCAGGAGCCACTCCCTAGGTTCAGAACACTGGAACTCTTCTGGAAAGCAGGAACTCTTTTCTTACCTAGGCGTGGCTGTGGAAGGAGACACCTAAGCACTACAGGAGGCTATTTAAACCACACCCGATGGATGAATCTTGCTTTGCGTTATTCTGCATCCTCTGCAGCAGAACGCTCATCGTGTCTCCTGCATCTGATCCTGGGCCTAAGGAAAAAGGCTTACCATCCTGAATCCAGTCTTCAGCAACACCTACAAAGACAAGAAAGAACAGGTTAGCATTACGGTCTTCAGTGACAGCTCTTCACTTACCTGGGCCATCGGCTGTCACCAACGCCTCGCGCTGCATTCTGAAAGACAAAGGCTTACCTACTCTTCGTGCACTCCGGAGGTCTTCACACTGCATTCCGGCATCTGAAAGACAAAAGCTTACCAACTCTTCGCACGCTCCGGAGGCCTTCGGCGCTGCATCCCCCATCTGAAAGACAAAACAAGGTGCGTGTAAAGACATTGGGGAACTTTAATACTCACGTGCCATTACTCCTTTCCACATCTAACCCAGTGGGTATTCCGGCACCCTGCAGCCGCTCCGAACTTGTACCTGCAAAATAAAAAGACAGTTAGAGTGCATCGTGAAGCAGGCAACAAGCGCTTACTTACGTGCTTCCAGGCGCTTCTATTCATCACACGGGCTCCATCTTCAACTCACTTCAGCCCGTCATCCACCATCGCCGGAACCCTGCAAAACAAGAGACATCATTACTAAAGACTTTAAAGACATTAGAATTACTCGAAACTTACCATTCGTGCAGTAAACGACGGACAGCAGTCCTCTGAAGTCAAGAGGCCTGCTCCCCTTATCCAGTGAAGAAACGGGTTACAGCACCCTGCCCCGAGGCAGATGGAGAGCACGGCGTTCACTTACCTAAGGTGAGAGCGTTAACCTTCGGGGTTCTACAGGAGGAGAGAAAGGGAAGAAGAGAGAGACATTCAATAACCCAGTTCATTAATCCCATATTTTCTATCTGCAGACATCTTACCCTTCGAGTCAAACATACAGTGCACAGAGGTCCAGCCCAAAGAGCCAGCCGTGTGTTACACATCACCTTTGAAGATACGGTATACGCCCAGTCAAGACCGGCGCCTCTACGGGAATCAGGTGAGCGTTACAGAACGCAAAGCCTACCACAAAACTCCTGTCCAGGCTCTATGGAAACCTCGGATACCGACCAACTAGCCCAGTTACTTGGGGAACTAAGGGCAGAAGTGCATGCAGCCCGTCAGGAAATGAACGCTCTAAGAAGGGAACTGATTATTTCCAAGGAGCGAACAGATGATCTCGCTAGACAATTGATACAGTCACAAGCCGGACAGACCCCGTTACCCGCATCTGGGGGAAATCTTCCTTCTACATCCTCTATGAATCCAGTGCAGATCAACCTACCTGGGAATGTACCTCTGGCTCCGCCCGAACGATTTTCTGGTGACCCAAAGAGGTTTGCAGTATTTATCAATCAGTGCCGGTTGCATTTCTTATGCCGGCCAGCAGCCTTTCCAACTGATCAAGCTAAAGTAGCTTTCGTACTTTCGTACCTTAGTGGCAATGCGGCAGACTGGTCGATCCCTCTAGTAAATCAAGATGATCCGGTCCTCCATGATTTTCAAGCTTTTCAACTCAGTATGGAAAAACTGTTCGCAAGACATTCACAGGGGCAGGCCTTGGACAATGAGCTTCTTTTGTTGCGACAAGGTAATCAAGACCTTTTGGCTTATATTGCGTCTTTCAACAGACTGATAGTGGAAACTCAATGGCCTGAGGACAAAAGGATTACGCTGTTTTATAGAGGTCTACGTGGAGAGCTCAAAGATGTGTTAGCCCAAGTAGTAAATCCCCCACAAGATTGTTCGGACTATATAGACTTAGTCGTTCAAATAGATCACAGACTGCAGAACAGGAAGGCCGATCGTTCCAAGTTTGATGCTCGAGTATTTTCCAAACCGCCAACTCCTTCCAAAGGAGTAGACTCCGGGGAACCCATGCAAATAGGGGGTCTGAAAGGTCCTCTAACACAAAAGGAGCGAGAAAGGAGAAAACAGTTGCAATTATGCCTCTATTGCGGAAACTCAGGGCACTTTCTTCGAGACTGTCCGGTGAAACCTGCTAAGGAGGCAGTAGGAGCTACAGTTACCAAAGTTACAAACTCTGAGCAGTGAAATGACCTTGCCCGACAAGAATAGAGGTCCTCTTGCCGAGCGTGAAAACCAGTTCCGTGACCTTGCATTTCGTGATACCTATGGTCCTCATTAGCCCTGATAATCCGGATCGATTACATGCAATTGAAGCTTACGTCGACAGCGGTGCCATCGGCAATTATGTGGATCATGAAATGGTTTTGAGGATGAATCTAACTCTTTGTCCCAAGGCTGTAAAGGATGTCATTACTGCGGTGGATGGTACGGAGATAGCCTCCGGGCCAGTAACGCATACCACTCAAGAAGTGACGCTAGTAAGTCAAGATGGACACCATGAGAAGATCGTGTTCGATGTGATCAAGGCCCCTCAGTTTCAGATTATTCTAGGAATACCTTGGTTAGAGAAACACAATCCTCTGATCGATTAGCGAGCAAGAACGGTCCAGTTTCCAGAATTTGTCTCTACTTGTCACCCTCCACCTGGTGTTGCACTGGCAGCAATTTCTTCAGAGACTCCCCAGTTACCTCCCGAATACCTAGAATACCAGGATGTTTTCCGGAAGGATCAGGCTAACTCTCTACCTCCTCATAGGTCTTATGACTGCCAGATAGACCTGATACCTGGATCTACTCCGCCTTGTAGTAGAATTTATGCCCTCACCGAGCCTGAGAACCTTCACCTTCAACAATACCTGGATCAATACCTGGCAAATGGGTTTATTCATCCTTCCAAGTCCCCTGCTTCTTCAGCTTTGTTCTTCGTTCCAAAAAAGGAAGGAGACCTTAGAACTTGTATAGATTATCGCTCCCTGAACCAGATCACCGTTAAGAATAGATATCCGTTACCTTTGATCCCTGAACTCCTGGACCAAGTCAGAAAAGCATGCATATATACAAAGCTGGATCTTAGAGGAGCTTACCACTTGGTACGAGTAAAAGAGGGCGATGAATGGAAGACGGCCTTCTGCACCAAGTATGGGCTATTTGAATATCAGGTCATGCCCTTCGGACTTTGCAATGCCCCGGCCGCCTTTCAATATTTTATGAACAATGTCCTCAGAGAGCTCATAGATGTGTGTGTTGTTGTTTACATTGACGACATCCTCGTTTATTCTTCATCGGAATCTGAACATCGGAAACACGTGAAAATGGTCCTCGAAAGATTGCGTCAACACAAACTTTTCGCTAAGTTGGAAAATTGTGTTTTCAACGTGACTGAAGTTGAATTCTTGGGATTCATATTATCACCTGGTGGAGTGCGTATGGATTCAAAGAAGGTCGATGCAGTTCTCAAATGGCCATCACCATCCTCCGTAAAAGGTGTGCAAAGCATGTTAGGCTTCGCTAACTTTTACCGCAGGTTTATCCCCGAATTCTCTCGAATAGTCCGGCCCATCACTGCCTTGTTAAAGAAAAACAAACGTTTTGAATGGTCTACCGAGGCGGAACAAGCTTTCCAGGATTTGAAGACTAAATTTATCTCTGCACCAATCTTAAAACACCCTCGCCCCGAACTCCCCTACATCGTGGAAACTGATGCTTCAAGCCTTGCCATGGGGGCAGTTCTATCACAAAAGGACCTGGCAACCAATCAGTTGCATCCCGTGGCATTTTGGTCCCGCAAATTCTCGCCTCCTGAAATCAATTACACGATTACTGACAAGGAACTTCTGGCTATCAAGTCTGCCTTTAAGGCTTGGCGGCATTATCTGCTGGGGGCCCGACACACCGTTACTGTGATTACGGATCACCGAAACCTGCAATATTTGAAAACCGCAAAAGCCCAATCCTCTAGACAACTCCGTTGGGCATTATTCTTTGCCGAGTTTGACTTCATAATTACCTATCGACCTGGTACAAAAAACGGTAAAGCTGATGCCCTTTCTCAGATGGGAGTGGAAGAACACTTGATCAACCCTAAACCTGTACCAATCATTCCCGAACAAAGAATTCTGGGTGTAATCGCCACACAATCCATAGAGGAAGTTAAGGATAAAGCCAGGCAACTTGTAACTCCAGCAGACATACAGAATTGGCATCTGCAAGGAAAGGACTTTGCAGTAAAGGACAACTTATTGTATTTCCAAGAACGATTATACCTACCCAGCACAGATTTACAGAAAGAAGTAATCTCTTGTTATCACGATTCTTTAATGGAAGGACATCCCGGTATAGCCAAGACCTCAGAAAAGATCAAGCGCTACTTCTGGTGGCCGTCTTGGAAAAAAGATATCAGAGACTTTATAATGTCCTGTGGAGTATGCGCCCAAAACAAGAGTCAAAAGGAAAGACCAGCAGGCCTCTTACGCCCTATTGACATCCCACCTCGCCCTTGGCATACGCTTTCTATGGACTTCATCACCGATCTACCTCCATGCTCCGGATACAATACGATTCTAGTAATCGTGGACTTATTCTCCAAGATGGCGCATTTCATTCCGCTCAAAGGCTTGCCAACAGCAGCAACTCTGGCCCGAGAATTTCTCGAAAACATCGTCCGACTGCACGGTTTTCCTTCGGTTCTAATTTCGGATCGAGGTAGTCAATTTATTTCTCATTTTTGGCGAAGTTGCTGTCGGTCGGCTCAAATTGATGTGAGACTATCGACCAGTCACCACCCTCAGACCGACGGACAAACCGAGAGGACCAATCAAACTCTGGAACAGTATTTACGCTGCATGCTGCAACAAACTGAAAAAACTTGGAAAGACATCCTTTGGATAGCCGAATATGCCTACAATAACTCTGTCCATTCGGGAACTGGGAAAACCCCGTTTTTTCTTTTGTACGGCAGTCACCCTCGAACCTCGGAGTTGGATCCCCTCCAAGATCTTGAAACACCAGCAGTAGACTACCTGCATTCTACAATCACCCAAGCCTTTAAGGAAGCTGTTTCTCACCTTCAAAGGGCTAAAGAACAATACAAGAAAGGAGCAGATCAACATCGGAAGGAAGCCCCTCAATATCGAGTAGGGGATCAAGTCTGGTTATCCACCAAATATCTACCTCTAAAAGGGCCACGCACATTCAACCCAAGATACCTTGGTCCCTATTCCATCACTACCATAGTAAACCCAGTAGCGGTCAAGTTGGACTTGCCCCCGCACATGAAGATACATCCGGTATTCCACGTCTCTCTATTAAAACCCGTGCAACCTCAAACCCGACTAACTAAATCTCCAAAACCTATCCTAGTTGATGGGGAACTCGAGTTTGAAGTCAAAAGCATTCTGGACTCCAAGATCTCCAAATCTAAACTATTTTACCTAATTGACTGGAAAGGCTACGGCCCCCAAGAGAGATCCTGGGAACCTGCTGAATATGTCCACGCTCCTCGCCTAATCAAAAGATTTCACCGAACATTTCCTGACAAGCCAAAACCCCCGGAGAAGCCCGGTTTGGGAGGGGCCTTGAGGGGGGGTACTGTCATGATCTCTGCTTCCAAAAGGTCAGGGTTTTCCCAACTCCCTTGGAAGCAGATCCATAACCCAGGTTCCGAGTGCCAACCAGTCCCAATTGGGACCTTTTGGACCCAGTCCTGGCGCCAGTGGCACCAGGCTCATAAATATGCCCAGTCCCAGCGCTGGAAGCACCGGGCTCATAATGCTTGGGTGGACTTACCTGCAGCAGACCATGCTGCTTACTTGCCTGCCAGTTGAGCCTCTGATCCTCTTCTGTTTGGAACTACTTTTCCTGTTGGGTGGGGCAGGAGCCACTCCCTAGGTTCAGAACACTGGAACTCTTCTGGAAAGCAGGAACTCTTTTCTTACCTAGGCGTGGCTGTGGAAGGAGACACCTAAACACTACAGGAGGCTATTTAAACCACACCCGATGGATGAATCTTGCTTTGCGTTATTCTGCATCCTCTGCAGCAGAACGCTCATCGTGTCTTCTGCATCTGATCCTGGGCCTAAGGAAAAAGGCTTACCATCCTGAATCCAGTCTTCAGCAACACCTATAAAGACAAGAAAGAACAGGTTAGCATTACGGTCTTCAGTGACAGCTCTTCACTTACCTGGGCCATCGGCTGTCACCAACGCCTCGCGCTGCATTCTGAAAGACAAAGGCTTACCTACTCTTCGTGCGCTCCGGAGGTCTTCACACTGCATTCCGGCATCTGAAAGACAAAAGCTTACCAACTCTTCGCACGCTCCGGAGGCCTTCGGCGCTGCATCCCCCATCTGAAAGACAAAACAAGGTGCGTGTAAAGACATTGGGGAACTTTAATACTCACGTGCCATTACTCCTTTCCACATCCAACCCAGTGGGTATTCCGGCACCCTGCAGCCGCTCCGAACTTGTACCTGCAAAATAAAAAGACAGTTAGAGCGCATCGTGAAGCAGGCAACAAGCGCTTACTTACCTGCTTCCAGGCGCTTCTATTCATCACACGGGCTCCATCTTCAACTCACTTCAGCCCGTCATCCACCATCGCCGGAACCCTGCAAAACAAGAGACATCATTACTAAAGACTTTAAAGACATTAGAATTACTCGAAACTTACCGTTCGTGCAGTAAACGACGGACAGCAGTCCTCTGAAGTCAAGAGGCCTGCTCCCCTTATCCAGTGAAGAAACTGGTTACAGCACCCTGCCCCGAGGCAGATGGAGAGCACGGCGTTCACTTACCTAAGGTGAGAGCGTTAACCTTCGGGGTTCTACAGGAGGAGAGAAAGGGAAGAAGAGAGAGACATTCAATAACCCAGTTCATTAATCCCATATTTTCTATCTGCAGACATCTTACCCTTCGAGTCAAACATACAGTGCACAGAGGTCCAGCCCAAAGAGCCAGCCGTGTGTTACACATCACCTTTGAAGATACGGTATACGCCCAGTCAAGACCGGCGCCTCTACGGGAATCAGGTGAGCGTTACAGATAGTGTTAAAGCTTCACCAGGTACATCATAGGTTTTTTCTGGGAGAGTTTGCAGGACTGCCAGTGAACTCTGTAGTTCTGCGGATACAATGTTGCCAGTTCACAACTTCCCAAATGCTGAGAGTTCAGCACAGAACAAATTATTTCAGAGTTGGTGTGTTCAGGCAACATATTCATTCATATGCCAAGAATACAAAGGTATCATTTTCCTTGCATGCTCAGTAACACAAATTGTTCTAAAGCTTACTCAGTGTGTTCCCATGTTAGAAAGCGCACATTAGGAACATAGAAGAGCTCTGCACACCACAGGCACCAACAGGCAGGGTCAGAGGAGAAAGGCTAAACCCCAAGATGGCAGAAATGCCACTTATAGACTTGGCCCAACTCCTTGTGCCCAAATCAACATCAGGTGCATTCGTGAAGAATAGCCAATCCTCACCCTCACCAACTTATAAACCATAGGTGAAGATCCTCACTAGAAGACCCACCTAGGGGCAGGAGCAAGGACACTATGAAAACAACCCACTCCAGCAAGGCAATGTGGATTGCAGGAGACTTTATGTGGAGAAGACTAGATGACCGATGAGAGTGGAGAGGCAACAGCAGTGGAGAGCAGGAGGCTGTGATGTGAGCTAAGAGGGTCAAAGATGAGTTTGTAACAAAGGGTGAAAGTGAACAGGAGGAAGTGGTAGCATCATCGAATGAGAAAGAACAGGGGGGGTGGTTACAACAGAGGGTGAGAAAGAGCAGGGTGAGGCAGTGAGAGATAAGCAAATATTAGAGGTGGTAATAACATCAAGAGATATGCTGGCAGGAGGAAGGAATAAAATCAGGGCAGGAGGGCAAAAGATGAGGAGGTGGAAGAAACAATTGCACAATTGTAATATCTCTCCTATAACCCATGCCTAAATTGCCCATCACTAGGGGTGAAGCCCACAAAGCAATCCCCTGCTAGCTGCATAGGGAGAAGCACCTAAGTTCCCTTTGGTCAGAGAGAGGCTGGAAAGATGTGTTCATGATTTTTTAAATCCACCATAAGTGATGCTGTTTGCTAAACACATCTTAATGCTTCAAGCACATCAGACTTTACCACACAGATGATTCCTTATAAGGGAGAAACGCTAATGTGGTTGTCTGCAGCATTGAGAGCTGTGTGTCTAGGTTTGATAAACCTATGTATACAATAGTGCTGCTTTATAAGACACAGATCATTTTCTGGAGTAGAACGCTTGCTTTTGTGATAATGTGTATATCCACAGTGCATTGCTCCGCGTCTCTGAACTTTGGGTGAACTTCCAGGTGTGGCTACTGAATGGTGTGATGGCATGTATGGCTTAGCTAAATTGGTTTCCTCTTCTCTCACATTTCAGACAGAAGCGGTTTTCTTCATGCTTCTTTCAAACCACCTTACCATTGACTGTGTTTGATAAGCATACTACAATGCTCCAACCACAAGGATGTCAGACTATACCACACTGATGTTCCCTAAGAAGACTGAAGCACGTATGTGGTCATCTGCAGCCTTGAGAGCTGTCTGTCCAGGTCTGATAAACTTGTGTATAATAGTGCTGCTGTATGAAACAAAGATAATTTTCTGAAGAATTGAGTTGGTTGGCCAGCCATTAGGAACTCTGTTTAGGAGGGACTGATTTTTACATAATGATTGCCCATTCTGGATTCTGGAGCCAAGGACTAATGAACATCTCAGCAGAGCACTATAGTTATAGCTATGTTTACATGCTGTCAGCAAAGTCCAGATGAGTGAATAAATCTTGAGATGAATGCTGAAGGCAATCTGAAAGACTGAGCCCTGAGACACACTACAACGCCTAGGAATTGCAACACAGGAGACTTGGGACTTGGTGATCTGATAGAAATGATGCAAACCTTAACATTACCTGGCCATTGACACCGATATCCCCATTCTTGATAACAGGAAGGAAAGATTCATGTGTCGAAGGTTCCCGACAACCATGATTTTGTTATTTTCCTGGTCTTGGATAGGTCTGTGGTAATCCAGCACACATGTCACTACAGTCATGTCCTGTGATGAGGAAGGCAGCTGGACTGTGGTGGATCCAGCGGGTTGTTGGTTTCCAAAAAACACTTAATCTAGCGGATAACAGTTTTTTCCCAGTAATTTCACTAAATATGGGTGATTGGTGTTGGGTCAAAGGTTGCAGAGTTCATCAGGTTTCAGCAAAGGTTTTGATGCAAGCCTGTCAGCAATGCTTCTTTTAAGTTGGAGAGAACCTTGATGACAGGAGGCGTTCAAGAGAAGTGTCAAGAAAGCAGTAGGGTGCAGTTGTTTGCCCATTGGCTTGTTGTAGATTGTCAAAGCAGACCCAGGGTGTGGGGGCCTGATTGTTAACTGACTTTTACAAAGAGGCCTCTATTGGTCACCGGAATAGGTGTGTCACCATTAAGGACGGGCAAGTACTCCCAGTCACAGTAATTACAGTGGTTGCTACATCAAGACTTCCATTAGAACCAGGTTTTAACTCGTATTCTCGATTAATAGATTGAAATGTATTAGTGAAAAACCGGCCAAATTGTTTCAGAGATTTTCCCTTGGTTGTTTGTTAGAATCAATGACGAAGGGGACTTCAAGTCTTCAATCGTTCGAAATAAAGACTTCTGAAGAGCAAAGACTTTGACAAATGTATTGCAGTAGCATGTATTTGCTTTGAGAGAGTTTTGTGTGAGCGCAGAACTGTTTGGATAAATATTTATTTTCAGGTTTGTCGGAGACATGTTACATGTGCTCCAGTTTCCGATTTTCTGTTTTTGTCTCTGCAACATTGGGAGTAACCCATGCTTCTGCAACTGCTATCTGGCTTTCCACTTTTTTAGTCCTGGGGGAGAAAAGAGAGATCCAAAGTGTCTGCTGGCATGGATGGCTCAAATAATACTCCAAATCCCAGAGATGGTTGGAGGGTTTTATTGAACATTTGTGCAGGGCTCTAGGCCCGCCCCTCTCTCGTCTAAAAGCATGCTTCCCTCCCTAACCCAAGCGTCCTTACTCCCTAATTTAGTATATACTGCATGTTTCTGCCTACGGTCTAGGTTCTTTCTTGTACTCAGAGGGAAACCCTAAAGGCAATTGCCTTATCTGTCTAAACTCCCTTAAGGACTTCCAAGACTGACCCTACACTAGCAATGTGGTTACTTGACTAAAGGCGGTTACAGGATGTCCCTTTCATACACACTGCCCGGTTGGATCTTCATCCTAACACAGCCTCTCTCTCTCTCCCAATCTGTCTGATGTTCTCCTCTCCTGCTCCCAACTCCACCCACCTTCAATCCTTCTACTGGCTGCTTACTCCTCTGTCCCACTAATCTCTATAACTCCTTCTACCACTCTCCTCCGCCTGTCAATGTTACTTCTCCCTCCTACACACTATTACTCCCCCATCCACACCAATACTCCCTCCTCCAAGCTGTGGAACAGATGGCACAAGACTTCCCTCTGAGTCTCAAGGTCAGTTCAAGGGTTTTTATTACAATAATTGTGTGCCCCAAAGCCATCCCTCTTTCTTTCATCTTTTTATTTTTTTTATTTGCACACTTAGTTTAATACAAAAACTTTTTAGCAAGAAGAGAAAGGGAAGACAGGAGTCATTTGTCTGTGAGCCAGGATTGTATTATCGCTGTTTTTCGAATTAGTTGTCAGATGGACAGCTAACAACGGAATGTAGTTAACTGTAGATGTTAGGCCGGAGATGTTCAATGCCTTTGCTTGGGCTTGAAGGGTTTGGCCCAAGGTTACAATGTCGTGCTTAAATAACCTGAGTCGAGCCCCCTTGTTTACAGGCTCAAGAGCAAAAGGGTGTCTCTGCTTCAGGATTTTCTCTTTTACAAGCCATTGCACTTTGAGTAAATTGTGGTCACTTTGATCAGTGGGGAGAACCTTGAGGGATTCAACGGCACCAATCGGGCTTCTGGGAACAAAAACAAAGTCTATAACTGAAGATTGATGCCCTCGATGCCAGGTGGGATTACATATTTTCTCCTTTTCAAAAAAGCCATTTAATAAGTGTAGGTTGCAGGATTTCATTAGTCGGCTTCACTGGGTACCTCTTTGTTGCTTCGCACTCGGTGCATTAAATGCCTCTCCTGGATATCCTCTGGGATCCACCCCACAAAGCAGGTTTAAGTCCCTGCACAAGATGATTGATACCTTTTCTAGGCTGTAAGCCTCATCGAATGTTGGCCATCATATGCTCCACTCCCACTTTTTTTGGATTCCGATATATATTGACCAAAGCGAGATGTTTATTGGAGAGATTAAGGGCTATTTCAGTCTTGCGAAGATGTTTCAGTGTGCTGATTTGAATAAACGGGCCCTAGTTGATTGATTTTAAAGCTTCAAAGTTGACTCCAGATTTTATCAGAGTCAATAGGCCTGCCGACGGCCGTCCCCCGCCGGATGTGATTGCTGGGTTAAGGAATGATGTAAAACCATCCATTGCTGGGTTTTTTAACAGCCATACTTCTTGCAGACATATAAATTCAGAGTCTGCCCAGCCGGTGTGTCCCTTTACAGTCAATTGTGAGAACTCTTGCATGTTGCAGGACACTAGGGAGAATCGAGAGGGGCCTCCTTCCTCCAAGGCTGTCTGCTAGTCTTTCTTTTCATATGACAAGGCTGAGGCTAGCCAAGCTCACAACACATCCTCTGGACATTTGGAGGGTCTCATGGACTTTGTCACTGTCCGCCCGTGTGATTATTCCCCAGCTGACTTATTGTCAGGGTTAGGTTTTCTCTTTTCTTTAAGTTATTGATTTCAAGGAGGTCTGGGCCTCTCGGGTATCTTTTTGAAGGGGAGGCTTTGACCGAGTCCTCAGGTCCGTCCGGTCCACATGGGCGTTTGTGGCCTTGATCTTTTCAGAGACAGTAATCCTGGATGAGTTACCCCGATCTGAGGTTCTCTCTGCTCCTGTAGTTATCCTCTCAAGTCTGTTAAGTCATAACCTAAAGACAACAGACTAGCAGCTGACGACAAAAGTAGCTCCTTTACAACAGTTGATCGAAGATGGAGGAAAACAAGGTGCATGCGGTCCTCTGTTGGAAACTCAATTATGGCGAACTTTTTGGATACAATTTGACAAAATGGGGTACACAGTGGCACAACTTTAAGATGTTATGTCTATTTAGTATGCATTCTTGACCTTGGTCCACCACTCTCTCCAGCCTCATACTTCGGGTGAGGCCTCTACCAAGATTGTAATGATCCCTAATTGTTCCTGCTGACAGCAGTGTTGTAGGGACTACGGCATCTTCTTTTTTCTTACGGGTCTTAGGTTTGAAGAAGTTTGCCGTCCTCAGAAGGACAGGGTGCATGCCCTTGCCCTGCAGGGCTGTCTGGGGCCTTTTGGTCTTTAGAGTTGTCTGTGTGACCAAGGAGGCACTGTCCCTGTCTGTGACTATCGCTGGGAGGTCCACATCTACAGATGTGGTTGATTTGTCATTAGTAAATTTCCTTATTGCTATTTGTCTTCTTTCAGCTAGTGTCAGGAATGGACTGGCGAGCGGCGTGGGGATTGCAAGAACCTGGATGGTGTCCTCAAAACACTCGGGCTTCAGGCAAGCCAACTTAGATTAGGCTTCGATCAGGCTTACCATAGCGTCATCTACCGAGGAAGTTGATACGTGTGTTAGCGAGATGACATCATCTTCATCAGTACTAGAAATCTGACCACCCACTTTTTGTGTATCAGTCGAAGGGCGTCCCTTAAAAAATGGAGCGTCGCCCGTCCGTTTGGTTTTGTTTTCCTTTATGGTTCTGGCCGTGTCCGGTTGTGATGGAATTGTCTTACTTAGCAACTTCCTAAAATCGTTTGGTTTTGCTGTTAAAGATGAGTTCAGTCATTTAGGTGACCTACTAGGCAAGGTGAGACCAGTTTTTGATCTAACAAAGAGCAGAAAATCATTTGTAGTTGGTTTTGCAGTGATGGGAGATGGGATAACAACCCCCTCCCAGCCAGATGTTGTGGCAAAGTTCGGAGATACAGAGCGTATGGAGGAGCTATTTGTTAGCTTAAATAATGGTGGATATGACAACGAGGTTGGCTCCTCTTCAGCTAAGTCTTCTCTGGTCGTCTGCTCAAGTGGCAGATATGGCTTGACCAAGGACTGTTGCTCAGGTCATTTCCTGCTCCTTGTCGTTGTTCTCAGTCTGACCTTTGGGGGGTTCTGTGTACGTTGTGGGGCCTCCCAAGTGTGTGCCTGCCGCAATATAGCACTCGATGTGGATAATTTCTTTGTGTAACATAGCAAGGAGTGTCTTCTGATCTTTCAGTGTGTCATTTATTGCCTTGTATAGTTTCATAAACGGGCCATCACTATAGTCACTACTGACAACTGTGAAAAGTGATCATGACTCTGTTTCCTTGGCGGCTTCATTTCCTTATTAGGGTTGCCTGATGTTCGGCATCTGTTTGAGGGTAGACTCTCAGGAAGACCTGTGGTTTATGAGGCTGCTTGACTGAGAGTCTTCATTATAAAGATTGACCTTGCCTAACAGAGTTGGGCTGCCCAAAGAGTCCACACAGCATGAAGAACGGCCTAGGTTCGATAACTCTCTGATGTAATCTTTATTCCAGTCCGTCCAGACTGGGTTAGTCGGGAAGGACTTTGGGGGGCGCTTGTTACTTTCACCCTTTCGTATAGTAGTGTTGTGAGTTAAAACAACATTTTCAGAACGCGTTTTGACTGACACTTCAGTCAAGCCAGAGCAGGAACATTCCTTAGCACTGTTCCGTATGGGATCTTTGCTTAGCTGCCAGTTAATCCGGACCTCTGGTAACTCGATTTCAGTATAAAGGGGTGAAGAACAAAGTCAAGGTCTCTTTTGAACTTGAGCTCTCGCGGAATAACTTTGGTCGACTTGTAGGGCGACAGTTGGCGTAGAGGGGCTGGTGTCGAACTCTAACAGGCCTTCCAAAATCTCGCCGTCAGTTGGTACTTTGTCCCCTGTTTGGTGACCATCCATTTTGATTTTATTGGCCTTGTTAGCGGAGCCATACTGTCCCATTTGAGGTTGGGCTCTGGCCCAAGAACTCCACTGTAGACAAGACTTTAGGGCCACAACTTTGTGTCTTATCGGGAGCCCTTTGCTTGTCATTTCCTGGACATTTTTTCTGTTTTTTTGGGCCGTTGGAGTATGGGTATCGGGGAAGGAGACCAGCTCCATCTGTGGGATGTATTGACCCACTCCGCTATGCGACATCACCCTGCCAGTTATGGTGAAAGAAACGGAAACAATGGCGGCAAAACCCTTGTGCGCGCAAAAAACCTACAAAAACCGTGTGCTTCAGCACACAAAAAGAGGGATGCACAAGCTGCCACCCATGGTGCATGTGCGGGGAAATAGAGCACACCCTGTGAAAATGCGCCAGTGGGCTCTATAACCAGCAAACAGAGTGCAGAGAGAGAAGCAGCACTTTGCAAGTGAAACCCCAAAATGGGCCTACAAATGACCTTTGCTTTGTTGCCAAAAAACTCCAAAACGCCTATAACACAACACTTCTCAACATTCACAATCTTGCCTGGTGCTAAAATTAATGTATCTAATGAAGTATTGTGAACATACAAAGTCCCAATGTGAAGAGAAAAACATTCTTCAGACAGACTGGATTGTTTGAAAACTGACAGCACATGCCCAAAATCTGGGTGCAGTACCCGGGGCCACCTGAATGACAGCTGTCAGAGGAGTTGCTGAGGAAACTTTAAATTGAGCTAAAACTAAAAGTCTGCTGGATTAGCAAACAAAAAAAGGATTGTTGCCAAAAGGAATACAGATTTTAGTTGTGTTTTGATCCCACAGATTTTAAGGCTAAGAAAGTAATGTATTTATGTTTGATGCAACAAATGTGGTTTTGGCTGGATTAAAAAGTTAATTAGCGTGGCTGAGCTACAATAAATGGAAAAGCAGGTTTGTCTCCCAGAAGGAGGGCCTTCCTCTCAGCAGAAACTCACTGGGAGATGTTAATTGCGGGGTTAGAACAGACTCTTGTCTACAGAGAGCAAAGGAACAATGAAAAGCCTTTCAGCCCAGTAAGCTGAGGTGTGAAGGCAGTCGTAAACTCTCTTGGAAGGAACTTTCCCCAAGGAGGGGGATGCACTGGACTCCCAGAAGAGACAAAGGGGTGGAGCCAAGTGACCATCTGCTGTGAAGAATGAACAATGAACAATTTTTAAAAGACTCATAACTTGTTATTCAAAGAGGTGAAAAATATAAAAAGGACAGAGTTAATTTAATTTTTGGCGGCATGTGTGAAGAGGCGGTAGAACTGTGTGACACGTTCTGGACAGGAATGGCAGTATATGTGGTTTTATGCAAAATGTTAGAATTGTGAAAATGTACACGCACATTCCTATGTGAAACACACACATTTGTGGAAAATTGCCTAAAATTTGGAAATTGTGTTCATAGCGAAAAGGACAAAATTATGTAGAAAGTTGAGACAAGATCCCACAGATACAGGGTTTTGAGGAATAGCTGCTGCATAAAATAAATATGGCATCTTTGTGTGTGATTTGTATAAAGGTGACCAATGTAGAAATGTACATTTAGTATCAAATCCGATTTTGAGACCAGTGGCTAAAGGGAGGTCTCTGAAAATTGTAAAGCAAATCATAAAACGTGACATCACCCAGCCTTGATCCAATCACTCAAATTGCAAGGCGGAGATCAAGTGTGGTCCTATCCCAGCTCACAGGGGCAAGCTTAGCTAAGCCGGCCCATACACCCCCTTTATGATGCCATTTTAATGCATAAATAGAGACAGCTGACAACACATAGGGACTCACAGATCCACTCACTTTCCTGATTCCGGCAAAGCACCCTGATCCAGCATTCTACATCCAGCTTTCATATTCTTCTAGATCCAGATGCCAAATCTCTTGCCAGCAATAGAGAACTATTGATTCCAGCAAGGCCCAAATCCTCAAATTTATTCTCTCCACTCATCAAAGCGCTGTGGGGGGAGAAGGCCTTTTTGAAACAGTATCCTGAAACTCTCTGGCTTGCCACCACTAGGCTTGCCTTAGGAACTCGCAATCCAGCTGATTCAAATACCCACAGACTAGGAGGGCAGATCCTGTGCAAATCTGGCAACCGGCATAGCTGATCGAGTACCGTGCCTGATGGGCTGACTTTCCTAGAGCAGACCCAATCCATTACCAGAACTGACGGTCCCATTTAAAAACTTATCCTGTGAGTATTAATAGGAAGAACTGTGGCCCATAGTATATTTGCATGGTCTCATCCCTATCTCAAACCCATCCTATCTTTCATTCGGAACCAGTGTTGTTAGGAGTATCTTTGCATTGTCTTATCCCTATCTCAAACCCATCCTATATTTCCTTCAGAACCAGTATTGTTAGAACTATCTTTGCGCTGACCCTTTTCTCATCTGAAGAAGTCAAGTTTCCTTAGCAGGCGGGTCACCCTGATCAAGTGTCTGTAAGATCCCTGTGTGGTATTTGCTTTTTCATAGTCATCCTCTAGTGTAAGCAAACCCATTTGTCATTTTCAAAAGTGCATTTGTTTTCCATTCTCGCACCTATTTTACAAATAAACGGCCTTTACTTTTTGTGATAAAAACGAAATTTCAACTCCTACTTGTACCTAACATCCATAGCTATGCATAGGACCTACAACCGCTCAATCAGTGCAATTCACCCGTTATCGCGAATATCGCGCAATGAAAAGTTTGCCGCGATTTTAAAAATCTGAAAGGTTTACACATGTAAAATCGCTTTAAACTGTTTCCGACTTGGACCTTAAGATTTGAAATGTTTTCTGCTGACTAAATCATTGCTTGTGAAAGTTTGCACCTATTCAAAGCGGCTCCCATAAGAATTTACAACAATTTAAGTATTTTTGACCATATTTGGTGTTTGTGCCCAATCAATTCGAAAGATAATTTAAAAGCCATTCTGACAGCTGAAATGTTAATTCCGTCTTTCTCTTGTGTGTAAGGAGGAAAGCGGGACTGATATTCTGTTTGATTTGTGCTATTCCTGAATATCTGCTCTCTCTTCCCATCTCTTTGCCTTGCTTATTGGGGGTTGAGGGGTGTTGCAGGGGGAACCTCTAACCATAGTGCTATCTGATCTGAACCAACACAAAAGTATTATTTCTGTGCTGCATCTGTTTTGCTCCTTACTTATTCCTAGTGTATTAAAGATATTATTCTGTGTTCTGTCACCCCATTGGTGATTGTTGTTTATCTATTAAAACATATTGTGATTACATTTTAAATACATAAATAAATATTTACCTTTGCAAACCAGCCTGATTCCTAGTTCAGTGTGACCGGGGGGGGGGGGGTCTCAGGAGAAGGGTGTGATATGAGTGGTATATCGTTCAGAATATTGAACTTTTAGACAAAAATAAATAATAAGGGTTTCAGTTGTGCACTACATGCTGGGCTTTGACTTGGGTGTGTGCCGGATTGAAAACACTTACACATCGGTCAACAGGGCCAGACCATCCAGACCTCCGAAGCTAGTATTCCGGACTTTATTTGAGGTTGTGCAATTAGATCTTGTTTCTTTGTTCTGTCCATGAAAGGGCTTTTATGTATGTCCTTTCAACTCCCCTGTCACCTCCACGCACTCTTCATGTTGGATCAGCGGATTGATGTTTGTCAGATTAGATAGTGAGGCGAGCAAAACAGGGTGCTCTTCGGTGGCCTCATGCGTCAAGGCTCTGAGCTCTGCACTGAGCCCCGCAGACTCCTCAGCGATGTTCGGCGTTACCTGTTGCTCAGCACTCAGTGCACAATCGTGGTCAGTAGCCATTGAATCAACTTTGTCTCGGCCCGGGTCCGAGGTCGTTAAAAGGGCAGCCAAATGCATCAAAGCGGTGAGGAGAGATGCAGGAAAGCTGGGATCGGCGTGTTCAGGTTCTTGGGCGGAAGTATGTTTCACCCACTACCACCTACCCCGCCAGAGGCTTGGTCCGCTCCACTTCAAATGCTGCTTCAGGCACCATCGGGAAAGAAAAGGGCAGCGAAGGGATGCACGAGTGCGGGGAAGGCTTAGGCAGAGAGGTTAAAGTCTTACCCGCATCTTTCGAGGGTGACTCCCGCTCACTCAAGAACGCTGTATTAGGCGCCAAGTACAGGTGCTGAAGGAATGGTAAGGGGGCTGGTGCTGGCCGCGCAGGACCAGTCCTCCTCACCAGAGAAGGAGAAGAGGGACTCCCAGCAGGTGTGACGGCGCTGCATAGATGTTTAGTCCACTCCAAAGTTTCCCTTTGGTCTTTTAGTTCACCACCATCACATTTTGTTGGTTTCTGCAATGTTTTATGTGCGAGGGAGTCCGTCTCCGTAGAGGCCATGTCACTCGACTTCAGTCGGCTGACTGGCGAGTGATTGGACTTGTCGCAGGACTCAGCGCAGGTGCTCCGCGCCTCGCCTCACTAGATATAGCTTAAAGCTACAGCGCAGAGATCAAAAAGGAAGCAGGTTTCCGCAGTCAGAGCTCAGCACATCTTTTTTGGTATCTCCTCCCCAACCCTGGCGTTCATCACCGCTGTTTGTGCTACCTATCGGTAACTCCTACTGTCTAATCACTGGCTTAGACTAGACCCGTTACTCTAAAGGAAGGATATCTAAACTTCCTCAGTGACTTCCTAACTGTCTCCACTCTAGCCCATTTATAATGTTCTAATGGGGGTTTGGGGTTGTGGCTTTCAATGTCCATGCTCACTTCTTCTCTGCTACTCATCCCCTTCTACCACCTACCAATCTTCTGTCCCTCCGATGTTTCACTCCTCCTAGTTCTCGCCTCCACCCTTCAATGTTACTTCTCCTCCCACTCTGCTTCACTACTCTTCTTCTCTGCTTATACCCTGCTATGCCTACTACTGCCACCCTCCTCCTAGCATTATTCTCTAGTCGTCTGCTCACCACTACTCTCTTTCTCTCACTACTACTCTCCTACCAATACCCTGTCTTCCTCCCACTATTACTGTTCATCCACTACATACACACACACACCCTTTCACCAGTCAATTCACTTTCACTCTTTATGCTAACCTCTACTCACTCATCTTACAAACACACAATGCAGAACCAATAGCATTACTAAGCAAATACCTCACCTTCTCCATGAATCTCCTCCATAAACGCTGCTCCCGCCTGCTGGTCTTGCGGTCGTCCTCCGCCTCCACTGCTGTCCTAACCTGAATAACCCACACTTTCTACTGTCTGTTCCTCCCTTATACCTCCTCCATCGGGATTGGTCTCCTTTCACTACCCAATCCTGTCCCGTCTTCTTTTTCCAGGGTTTGTATGGTCATGGCGACAGGGTGCCATTAGCCCCCCAGGGCACTAGCTGGGGGTGGGGGGGTGAGGGGCTTTCAAGGGCTACACTGAGCTGGTCTGGTGGGAGAAGTGTCCTTTTGAAATTAAATGCGCTCGCGGGAGCGGGCGAATTTAACAACAATAGGGTGCTGGCAACCTATTGAGATAATTACCTCCCTGTTCAGGCACAGGAGTGGGGAGATAATCATCTTAATTGGCGCCGCAGCACCCTATGGCTATTAAATGCGCCAGCTCTCGCGAGCGCATTTAATTTCAAAAGAGCGCCCCTCTCCCCCCCCCCCCCCATCTTCCCAATTGGGCGCCAATTGTTCTTTTAAAGCCCGGGGCAGAGGGATCTTTAAGCGCCGATACGTTTCGGCACATCGAAAATGGCCCACGGTCGCCATCTAGTGGACCAATCTGCCGCGAACCAACAGAAAGCTGGTAAAGGAGATCAGAGATCCGTCTGTTGGGGGCTGTCCCGGATCACCGGGCAGCCCCGTACTCGGGTCGGGTAGCACCCGACGACACACGCTGCAGTGCGGCGATCACGCCGCTTGATGAAGGGTGGGGGTTCATCCCACCCGCTCCGGGACACCGGAGCTCCACACACGTGGCCAGGTCCACCTGGCCACCGCGGCCCCGGCTCTGGGGGCACCCAGGCCGGGGTCGCACCCCAACCCGCCTCACATGGTTGGGGGACCCACAGGGACGGCGTTGCCCGGCAGGGGCACCGTCCGGACGGCGTTGCCCGGCAGGGGCACCGTCCTCCAGCTGGGCCCCGACCTTGGGCCCAGCACACGTGGCGAGGCACCCCCCAGGCACCAACACAACACACCACGCGGAGTCAGGTTCGCTCGTGACTCCCGAGCCGGAAGCGGCTCGGACCTTTTATTAGGTTGGTCACATGGGTAACCATGTGACCACATAACTCCATGGAACGTACCATGGCCCCTCACAGGGGTGCCATGCAACACCGTCTAACACACACCTGCTTCTCTAACTGCTCAGTGCTCATCTTCATTCTTATGGGGGTGCAGTGCCTGCACGGAGATCTGCTTCCCTTGTCGCTCTGTGCCTCCCAATGAACTCCGGTATCTTCTGTTTTCAGGCGCAGCGAGCCACCCATTCCAATCCCTTCCCTGGAGCCTGTCTGACCCAGTGCATCCAGTAGTTAACATTAAAACCGGCGACTGAATCGCTTTAAGCAATGTTGCATGACGATGCAGCTATCAGAAGTGAGAGTCGAAAGGGCTGCGATATGTTGCTTCTCGATGGACTGTTTTTGTCTGAGGAACAATGAGAAAGTGAGCCTTAACTGGCAGCACGTGTGTCCGGATTAGCATAACTATGAATGAATGCAAAGGTTGGAAGGCTCAGGGCAACAATTACCAGTCTTTCGGTACCAAGAACCACTGGCTGTGCTCAGCTCTGCTTGGCAGCTTGAGACACTCAATGGGCCCGGTCACCACCACACCTACACATATTTTGGCCTTTATTTTGGTAGTCACCTCACATTCACACCCCCTGCAAATGTAGCTGAAAAGAACGTGTGGTGCCAGCTTCGCCTGCGAAAAACAAACACGAGGTATTTAGGTTCAATATGAAACTTGCTTCTAATAATAAGATCTCTGTGGCTATATTAGTTTAGTTTAGTTATTTATAATGCGCGCAGCGCGCCTCACCCGTAGGTATCTGGGCGCAGTACAAGATAATGCAATTTCTTAGTTACCCAGGCAGAGGTAAAGGTACAACAAAATATCTAACAAAATGTACAAAGCAGTTTCAGAGTTTTTCACATTTGGATACAAAAATCAGGGCAATATGGGAAGAGTAGCATAAATAAATACAAAGGTAACAGAGGAATATTACATATGTACATGGTAAGGCAGGTGCACTAGTAAGGGTCGTTGTTGAGGATAAGCCAGTTCTTCATATTGTTTCTGAAACTAGAGAGGGATTGAATGGTTCTGAAGTTGGAGGGGAGAGAGTTCCAGAGTTGGGCGGCCAAGAAAGGGAAACTGTTACCGCCTGCTTTTTGGAGTTTATATCTGGGAACTTGTAGATAGCCCAAACTAGCTGATCTGGTGAGTCTAGCGTATTGTTTCAGGGCAAAATTTGTCAGACAGATATTGTGGGGCTGCATTGTTGAGGCATTTATGTGTGAGGGATGTGGTTTTAAGTTGAATTCTTTCTTTAATAGAGAGTCAGTTGTGTTCTCTTTGTATGGAGGATATGTGTTGTTTGCGATGATTGCCCCAGGCTGTCCTAAGAGCATTATTCTGCAGAATCTGCAGTTTTTTCATGATGTATTTGTTAGCCCCAAGATATAGTCCATTGCAATAGTCAATTTTAGATAAGATTAGGGTTCTAGCCAGACTGATGCAGCTTTTCGTGGAGAGGAAGGGTTTACATGCCCGGATGAGCTTGCAGGTGTAGGCACTTGCCAAGGCTACGCTGACCCATTTTATCCGATTTAGGGCGGAATCTCGGTGGAAACCTAACATTTTTATTTCGCTGGCAACTTTTATGATGTTGCCATCGATTTTGAACGAGCAATATTGTTCGCCTAATTTAGAAATGTTGATGGGAGAGGCTAGGAGGAGGAGTTCAGTTTTTTCATCATTCAGGCAGAGACTATTGTTAAGTGCTGGATCTTGCACTGCTTTCACGACGACAGGGATTGCTATTATTGTTTTTAAATTCGGGATTTTTTAAAATTATTTTTTGTACACGCTCTCTTGCATTATTTTCATAGTGCCATTTGTGTTTGTAATCTTTGGTGACAGGCGAAGGTAGATGAATGAAACACGTTTGTAATGAGCTTGACAAAATAATAATTGGTACGCTGGCAATATGCTATTTTTCTATGGTGTATCCATCCATGAGCACATTACTTTTCAGGTAAATTATATACACAATTGTCGTGCTCACCATTTGACAACGGCCCTGTGAGGCGTGCATTACTTCTTGCAAATGAAACACCTTAACAAGCTCTGATGCAACATTTGCAAGAAATAATCCATTTGTATTTGGCCTGAGGGCTTTTAGACCGGCATCTAAACATCTCTCGCGCCAAATCAACAGCACCATAATGCCACTATGGGCACGCCGAAAGAGGTGCTGTGCCAAAAATGGCCGTGCCAAAAATGGGCACGTCAAAACGGCCGGCACCAAACAGATGGCACCGAAAAGGGGTGTATACCGTAGATGTTATGCCCTTTATCTTGTTCTCTCACATGCGCTGATCCCTAGTGGTGTGTGTAAAAATTGCATAAACATCTGAAATGTATTTGCTGGGCACTAAAAAAGATGTTAGGGACCTCATCCCGCATTCTGACAGTATTTTAGTGGTAAATCAGCCAAAGTACTGCTAAATGGAATGACTGTTACCGCCAGTTGGTCTTGCAGATATACTGCATGATTACAAGTGCAGTGCAGTGTAAGTAGGGCAGGGCAGTGTAAGTCTCCATTTTTGGAGCTCATAGGACTCCAAGGAGAATTCGTCAGAATACCGGCAGCAGTAATTCTGCTGATTTTGCCATTTTTGGTGTTAAGGAGGTGGATTTACCTTCAGCATTTTGCTGGAGGAAAATCCTACACCCTACCACCAAACCTATAGTATGGCGGTGCAGTAATGCAGCGGTAATGAAAACCGCCACATTTATTTATTTATTTTTAATTTATTTTGTCGTTTGTATAGCGTACCAAGCCCTGAGCCATTAGCGATATGTACCAAACCCAGTACGGTAGTGTCGAGGTTGCCAGCATGTACCTTGATCTTCCGATATTTCCACATACAAGAACAGATATGTTTCAGTTACTTATGCAAGAAAGCATGCATACACACCTTGTTAATCAAAACAGTCATTATGCCTATGTTACTTTAGTAGTATATGTTATCATACCAATTAGCAATCAATTGTCACCTACTTACCAGTAATGTACACGTAAAGTACGTTAGAGCACTCGGCTGCAGACCATTCGGGTCTTCTCAGCACTTTGATGCTTCCATTCCTCCGCTCTGTCCTGCCGCGTCTGCCATTTGTGAGGCTGTGACATGTCCCTTGGGTTTGTCTGGTGGTTTTCATGGTGCTAAAGGTGGGTATGCTTTGCAATGGATCATTGACATGTGTGTGATTGCATGATGTTTGTTGTGCTTGTAATGTGCCTGTGGGGTGTTGCAGGACCTTCAATTGTGTGCAGTAGCCTTGGGATTGATAGACCGCTCCACCTTTGGCGCTGCGCTCCATGGAGTCCGGCTAGGTCGCACGAGAAGCATCACATCTACACCTATGGTGGTATACATAGATCAGCCTCAGGGCACATGGGCATAACCTATGATATGATATGATATGATTTGTTATTTATAAGGCACTTAATACCCAGAGGTTTCTAAGCGTGGACCCGGGGATCGAACTTGGGTTGCTCCACAACATCTTGCTTCCAAGGCGAGCACGTTGCCCCTGAGCTATCCTCCTATCTTGCTCCTTGTGGAACGACACCTTGCTGCACTGAGAATGTTCGATTGGGAGGATAACATAAGATAGCATTTGGAACTGACTCTGGCCTAGACCGCATCATCATTAGCTAAGATCTCGATTCTGAAACAAGGGCGTTCTGATAGCAAGATCTTCTCACACCTAAGAGTGTCAGGCTTGTAACGTATCTTTAAGTGTGTCCGCTGAACCACAGCAACTGTCTTACACTTTTGTTATGCAACCACATTCACGTTTTTACATTCACCTTTCGCACAGTCTACTTTTGACTGGTCTACACTTGGCTTCCAGGCTTGGCACTTCCCTGAATTACTATTCGGGCGTTTCAGCCATGGACAAATGTAAAGATCTCGAGTTGAACAGCCAGCACAATTTAACTGGGCATCTTGATCACTTCTGGAACCCATCACACAACTAAACATTGCATTAAAAAAAATGTAACTTATCAATCTTTGAAGGTGCCTCACAGAGTATGCAGAATTCGAATCATGTTTAGAATATACCTCCTTCTTCAATCTAGACGTATGGTCCACGATAATGGTTCCAAATGCATTCAAGCAACCACAAGTATTACTTTTCACTTCCACTCTACCCCAACCCCACCATGGCCGGTTTCACTTGCACCTGCTTTCCCAGCATCTTCTCCCAACTCCTTTTCTTCCGCAGGCTAAGGTCTAGATATTGCATGCAGGGGCAGAATACGCCAACTTCCAGACAAGCCAGACACTCTCAGATTACTAAAGTGGTGAATTGGTGAAATATTAACATTTTAGCATAACTCCATATTAGCAGTTCCAGTTCTCTCGACTCCTCGGTTTTATAGGGCTTGACCGCCACCTTCCACCCTCTGTCTGGTGAAAGGCGACCTCTGTGGTAAAGGAGATGGGGATTGACTTTTGGGCTCAGCCGCTGAGGATAGCTTGTAGGCCTGGTCTCGGACATGGGATTGGCACGTTCCTCCCCTTAGGTTTTCCTCTTTCTGCATGCCACCCCCTGGCCCTGCCTTCCAGCTTCTTTCTCTGCTAGGGCAATCTGTGTGGAAGGTTTCATATACAGGATTTGGGAGTTGTCAGCCTGGAAGGGTCTGTAGTGTCTGCTGTAACACAGCTTTAAGAACTCCTCCCTCCATCTTGGAGTTCTTAACTCTTGCTTCCTCTTTAGTTTGCTGGTATAGGGATTGGCTGGTTGGACCTACCCCTCAGGATGACTTCCTTTTGTGTGGTGAGCATTGTGGATGGTTAGTCCCTCCCTTTGGGCAGCCCTGAGTGGACTCGTCCTGTCGATCTGTTCTCAAATGTATGAGTATGGCGTTTTTGGTGAGGACTGGCTGACTGCCTCTGTGATTCCCTGGCCTAGCTCAAGTGCCCCTCTTTCCATGAGTAGATTAAGGAGCAGTTTCTGCACCCACGCATGTCAGTGTTATTGACTTAATGAGACCGGGAGTATTTCTGCTAAACCAAGGGGGACCCACTAGCTTGCAAGTGGGTGGAGGTGACCATTTTGGCGTGCTAAATGAGAGCTTTCTGGTGCTCCTCTTGGGCAGTAGTATACCTGTGCCCCTGCAACTGGAGGCCCCGTTGAAAGGCTTGTCAGTCGACCTAGGCCTGCAGCTGTTGTTGGCACTGGTGTTGGCCATCTACTAACTTTTTCAGGAGTGCCTCCAAGACGTTCTCTCAGTCCCACCACTGATACCATTGTGGACATGGCCAGATGCCAATGAGGACTCAATGAGACTGTATTTGTGCTTTTAGTATGCTTTTATTAGTTTAAAGAGTTGCTTGTGTGCCTCCTGGGGTTTATAGTGATCTGGTTCACTCTGGCTTCTCCGGGTGGTTCTCAGAGCTTCTCCTGCCTCTTTCGAAGATTTAATAGGCCCAGGTGAATTCTGGGCGTTCACGGTCTCCTGGCTTCTCCTAAAGGATACATAGAAGATGCCATAACTGAGGGGTTGGACGAATCAAGGAAATGCGTCTCCTCTTCCCAAGGGGGAGCCCCATGCCCCCGGTGACCCTGGGGAGGCAAGCCTGCTCCGCAACACCCACCCTAGGGGTCGAGGCAAGTGGGAACCTCTCCTGGAGAGACTCTCCCTTTGGGGACAAGGACTCCCATTTCTGTTAGGAACTCCCTTCCCCAGTAAGCCTAATGGCATACATGGAATTACCAAATATTTTCAAACATAAAGACTGCACTGAAGAAAATGCTGAAGGATGTTATTCTTCACAAGAAAAAGAATATATCTCTTTAATGAAAACTGACCAATCTACTGAGACGAGTAGGCTGTGAGGAAAACACTTGTCATGTAAGGAAGGGGAACAGGTTAAGAGAGTGAGAGAACAGTATCTCTCCACACAGGGGACGTACCCTGCTGACATAAGCCTGAGAATAGCCGGAGTGACCGTGGGACGCGGAACCCACGAAATCCAAACTTGCTGTCGGGCAAGTGAACGAACAATGAACTGTCAGCGTACTGTAAAGCTGGTGAGAAGAAGAATCGGTGGTGTTGGGATCCTGGAAGAGTCAGGATGGGCAGTGAACCCATGCAACAACGCCACGACCATTGGAGGGATGCCGTCACAGAGGACAAGGCTCCCTGGTGAGATACCGAAAGAGAATACAAGAAGTGCGAGGAATGCAGATGAGGAGCGCCAAGAACGCCTGTTTGCAAGCACAGCGAAGAAATGGAACTGCTGCCAGACCTGTAAGAGTTGCGGACCATTTCCAAAGATGAGAGAAGGTAATGGGGGACTGAGGAGGCACGGGAAGAATAACGAGGAAAGTAACACGGAACAAATAACTTGCGCCAGTACCAAAGAAGAGTTACTATATGTGAACTGTGATGAAAGAAGTGTAGCGATCAGTGAAGGAGGATTGGTGTCACAATTATATTTAGGAGATGCACTGACCTGAGGTTGGCAGTATCATTGATGAAGGTAGAGTTATCGCTGACTCTGTCAGACCCCATGGATTGGTGGCAGGGGGTCGTGCAGAATTGGGGGAGTGGGGGTGGAGACCCTTAATGAGGGAAACAAAACTGTAGATCTTCTGTTTGCCTTGTAGATGTGGAATCCTTGCAGAGTGTGGAGTGGAGAGATGACCCTTCCGATGTTTCCAGAAATTACTAATGGAAGATGAGCGTAGATCCGCGAGTTCTCCAGGAGATGAGGCAAATCAAGGCAAGAAGTGAGTTTCACAAAAGGTTGAAAGATTTATAATATATTCCAGAATGGAAGAGGTTAAATGGTGAGGAGCACTACATTAACAAATGTGCAAGTAAGAGAAGGTAACAAGGCAACTAGGAAAATGTGAGGTCTCTGAAAAAGAAGTCCAATATGCAGGGGTGGGGGCGAGGAGGGCAGAGAAAGTGTGTGTATCCAAGGTGCAGGCTTTATGAATGTAGAGTAACAACTTAGAAGTCAGGAGTGAGCAGTGCATGGAACGCGAGGGGGTGTGTGGGGATGCAGCAGCTAGAGAGCACAGTGGGACGCTGTCCTTTGCTCCCACTTACACCTCGATGTCCGCTGGAAATGTAAAAAATTAATACAGTTTGACCCCTGCAAACACTGAAAATTGAATCAAATTGAAGTCCGTAGGTCTTTTCAAACCACCTCGCTATCCACACCCTACCCCAGCTGAACGATTGAAATTTCTACTGTATGGCGAAAACCATTTTAACTCACTTCCCTTTGAACTTACTTAAAGGAGAGTTCCGGGACTTTTTTTTTATTGTCCCTACGGGTCGGCCATGTGTTTGTAAGCATAAATCGGTAGATCGTAGGAAACTTTCCTATGGACCTTACCCGACTTTTCGCCCCTTATCGCACTCGAAATCAGCCTCCATTTTGTGATAATCCTATCATTCCGCCGCATCGACCTGGCTCACCTGCCTTTGCGGCACTAAATCAAATCCCCCGCCCCTGAAACAGACTTTATCAAAACATTCATATTCCCCGCCTATATCCGTGACGTGACTGAGCTGCGTAGGCAAACGCGCCCAGGCGTCTTCTACGCGACTCCACACAGACCCCGGAAATCAACACAGATCAGCTCACAATACAGCGCGCCACAATTCGGAATATGAAACTGTACTTTGAAATCAAACCGCAAGATTGTAAATGTGGTAAAGTACATTTATTTGACATCAAATGTTTAGAGAATATTCAGCGATTTACATTTTTATTTGCTCACGTTCCAAAAAGTTCGTATTGAGGAACGCGATGGTCCTTTGCTGTACACAGGGTCTTAGAGCATCTCACAATACAGCGCCACAATTCGGAATGTGAAACCGTGGTTTAAAAGCAAACGGCAAGATTGTACATTTGGCAAAGTACGTTTATTGGACATCAAATGTTTAGAGAATATTCAGCGATTTGCATTTTTCTTTGCTCTCGATCCAAATTAGTTCGTCTTGAGGGAAGCGATGTTCGTGTGCAGTACACAGGGTGTTGGTTTACGATAAAAATAAGCTCTTCGGTCGCACTGATAATCGCATGGCTGTTCCAACAACCAGGCACTAGGCCACCACAACGGTAGGTATGTTGCATCTAACCGTTAGTACCGCGTAAGGGCATACTTGTACTTGGCGATCGTCCCATAAAATGGTCAGGGTGGTAACGTTGTTCACGCGGAGAAGCAACTGGCGGCTGTAGAACCCGTCCGCAGGTGTCTGGTACTCGTGACACAGACAGTAGTGAATGATGTACCTAAAAACATAAAAAATGAAATTAGTCTCACCATCAGATCCTTATTAAAATTATTCATTTCATAGCGAGGACAGCGCTACTGGGTGTACACAAGTGTTTAAAGGCGTGGCGAGGCATGGAGGGGGGGGGGAGTGGAGTACAAGGTAAGTAGCATAAAATAATAAATAAATAGGGCCAGCTGGTGGCAAGTGCAAGGTAAGTGCAGAACAAGTGCTGGGAAGGGGGGGCTGTAGGATACTGAGACAGTCCCCCAGTGCAGGGGTTGACAGGGAGGCAGTGCAGGTGTAGAGTGGAAGGGCCCAGGACCGAGGTCGCAGACAGTGGACCAGTTGTAGCAGGGGAGAGGGAGAGAGAAAGCAGAAGCAAAGAGGAAGGTTTTGAGGTGCTTCAGTAAAAGCAGATGTTTCTCCTCAAGATAGTGCGCGGTAGAAAACAATATGCCACATAGAACGAACAAGTACAACTGAACCCGTCTTTAAAGCCACTGTATAGTAATGAAATTGCGGTATAAACTCATCAAAAGTTACTTACATTATATTTGCATTTTCCATTGTGTCTCTGTGTAGGGCAGACCCGAAACACCACTCCTTCTTTGCCGACGTTACTTCTTCTAATTAACGTGGCTCATCGTTTCGTTTCTGAATTTTTATTCATTATCTTTTCTTAGTCTTTCAGGATGGTCCCGGCCTGTCAAGGTCAAATCACAATAGAACCTTATATTGGGTCGTGGGCCGTTCCGCCACCCGAGCAAAACATCAAAGCAGCTGACCTTCACTTTGAGCGAGCACACATTTCTAGTTAGCTGCAGTTAGTTTTAGGGACATCTTGTCTGCGTGCCTTTTTTTTTATTGTCCCTATGGGTCGGCCATGTTTTTGCAATACGGAAACATTCTATAATTTTTGTAAAAATGATTTATATTACTGTTTGGTTTAATTGCAATGGGCCTGCAACATGAGGAGACTCGAGAGAACAGACAATCAAATTACAATCATTTAAACCGTGATGTGTATTTCTCAATGAGCTCTGCTTTAGGTGGACATGGAACAGAGGCAATGTTGGGTGGCAATGCAGTTGTCCCCTGCATAGGTTCGTTCACCACTCCATGTATGTGCCTATCGAGGACATCTACGATAAGTCTCTCAATAAACTCATATTGCATATCCTCAAACACTGGTTTGATCACCCATTGTTTACTTCTTTTAGTGAAGGCCTTATTGTAGCGAAGCGTCCCTAAAGTTCCGGTCGTCCTACTTTGTTGACGGCCAACATTATGGTTATGTGCCAAGACCGCTAGAAGAGTCCGATTTTTCATGCCTTCCATGCCAAAATGCAATCTTTTGGGCCTGTACTTTAGGCACATATTGTGGAACACCTCCAAATCTCCTGTGTGGCAGAATTCCGTGAGTCCCCTCAAATCTCTTGTTATAGTTTTATCAAATACAATCTTTTCAATGGCCTTGTGAGTGGGTGATGAAGGAATCAACCACTTCTTCTTCCGTGCCTCCTCTGTGGACAAATGGCCATGTTCACATTTGTGGAAATGCTCATTTGTCGACCATCGATGTACGTTGCTACAGTGCAACATTACTGACCGCCATTTTTCCAGTAGAATTTCCAACGACCCTTCACATGTTTTTGAGCTCCACCAAAGATGGTTGCTGATTGACTTGGACCACTGTGAAATACCTTGCATATCTTTTTTTTTTCCTGCAGCCGACAATTTTTTATTGATTGTTTTTGCAAGATGCCATACGTCAAATTGGTGATTTATATTTTTGTACTCTTCTCTCATTGTCTTGGCAATTGAAACGTGTCTGTCCGTGGCTATCAGGTCGATCACCATTCCCCGCGATTGTAGTTCTTGCAATGATGCTACAAAGCCAACTTTCTCCATGGCCACTGAGGATGTACTTTGTGACACCTGCACGACCACCGAACTCACAATTTTCTTACTTTCCATGTCCTGAAAGTGGTAGGTGCAGTACTTGGCTGAAAATCCTGGGCTGTCGCACTGTCCATCACCGGCTAGCCTGAAGCGTTTGCCCGCGAATGTACTTTCCATTGACATTTTTTCCATTCTCCAAGCTTCGCTGATGGCTGGAAATAGATAATCGGTTTGGTATTTGTAGAACTGACTTTTCGCAATGAAATGGATTCCCACAAACTGAAAGAAATACTGTAACTTTTTAAAACTTGAACCACTAAAAAGTGCGGCCGCTGCACAAAGTAGATTGCCTGCTGGCAGTTGCCCCAGCATGGGTTGTGCAGACCATGCGAACGGATGATATTGTGTACAGGTGGCATGTATTTTAAGGTTAGTGCCTCGAATTGCACGAGTCACATTAATCAATGGCTCCCCACATACTTCCCCACCAACCGAATGCCCACATTTCATCATCATAATAATATCCATCAAACAGCTATCGAATACAATGAATTTGGCCTCTTTCCTTATACTGTCACTCTGCATCCCAGCTGGTTCGGCCTGTAACGTTGAGGACATGTCACTCGCATGAAAGGTACAATCTCTGATATCGTCTTCCGCTATGCTGAGTGATATTGATGGTGTTTCATTGTCGTCCACGTCATTCTCTTCCATTGCAACATCTGTTCCTTGTCCGGAGATGGGAGAAAAAAACAATGTCTTCAACTTTCGCGCGCTCTTATTTTTTGCGGGTGTGGATTCTGTGAATTGATCTCCGACTGCATCCAAACTACCAGGAGGACATTCACTATCAATGGCTGGTGGTGGTATAGCTCCGTTGTCAATCACTTCATATTCTTCCCATTGGCACGATGCATCTCCAGTCTCAAGTCCCTGCCAAAAGGTTTGACAAGCAACATCTCTCGTTCGCTTCACTGTCTGTGTAGATCTAGTTCTTACACCCACTCGCAACTAGAGGACAGATTAGAAAAGGGATGTTCAGTTTAAACACAACTTACAGTATTGAACTATTGACAGTGAAAGACAACATAATATAGTGAACAGGACACTAACCTTCTTTTGCTTTCTTTTCTTTGAAACTTTCTTGCCTCGAACTTCAACATCTGGACGCTGTTGCTCCGACTCGTGTGTGCATGTCTCCACTTCCTCTCGCGCTGCAACGACTATATTTTCATGATAAGCACATCCATCACTCACTGAGGCTCCATCGACTCCCTGAAACATAGAACTTTCATTAGTATGTATAATAATATTGAAAACACAAAATGTACTTGGGGACCAATACCCATACGTACATCTCAATAGCAAAACACGAATGAACGCATTGTGTAGAACATTCAAACGACAATAGTTCACGCATTGTTGATCTAGTTAGATTGAACTGTCAAGATCCATACCTCGGGCTCCGCATAGACTTCCATTGATGATATTATTGAAGATGACGCTTCAGCAACTCCCTGAAACACAGTAATTGCATTAGTATGCTTTTCTATTTTGTTAAAAAGAACATAAACTTTGAGCAGGCGTCAACGGCTCATCTAAATAGACCTGCACAAATGATCAGTTGTCTAAAATAAATAATGGATATGTAAATATGATTCGATTTGCTCGATCGTTGGAAGTGTCACCACCCAGAGATCTGCATCAACTACTAGGGGTGATGTTCTTGTAGAAGAAGCTCCGTCATCTCCCTGAAACATAGTACTTGCGTTAATAAAGAAGGAAGTATAGCGGATGTAATCACGTCATATGATTTCGCTTGATCGAACTGTCAGTATCCATACCTCGAAATGCATAAGAACATCAAGGGACGATGTAACTGCGGTGCACACTTCTGCAAGCTGTTGCGCCGACTCGTAACTGCATGCTCCCCCTTCTACTTGGACTAATGCTCCATCGACTCCCTGAAACATAGGACTTTCATTAGTAATGAACACAATATTGAAAAAAGAAGACAAATAGGAGGGCGACGACAGAAGGACATATCAATGGCTAAAAACGAAAGAAACATTGTGTGTAACAATCACGCTACAAGAATGCAAGATCTGATGATCTCCATCGATGGAACTGTCCGGAAACGTACCTCGAGCATCTGAGTGACATCTACGGTTGTCGTCAATGCGTTGGACTCCTCAGCATCTCCCTGAAAGACAGTACTTGCATTATTTTGGATAACAATAATTATAACTGAAAACAAAGACTAGAGGACGAGTACAAGGGTGTACCATTAGGTAAAATAATTACACGATCAATTAAAACTATTGATTTACATGCCTAAAACAAGTCAGTGTCAGAATAGCTAAGTAAGATTACCCGATAGGCGCTTGAAGTGGCTGATGACTGCAATAACGACACGGATGGAGAATCTTCCGCCTTCATATTGAGTGGATACATAAATGGGGAAATTATTGTTAGCTAATGCTACACACTACCGCAAGGCCGAGAGATAAATACGTAAACTTGACTCACCAGTGGAGGGATGTGGACGAATAGAGTGGGAATAGCGGTTGAGAGCAATTTTCGCCTCGCTCGCGGTGTTTTCTTCTTTATTAGCAATGATGTGGAGTACATGTCTGGGCTAAAGTGCCTGCTGCAGATGCGGTATCGATCACCCCTCTTGTCCGCAAAGACTTCTAGGACTCTACTTTCTAGCTCAGAGGCTGGATATCCGCAATATCGGACCCATTCTCTTATCTGATCTATTGTCTTAGGGAAAACATGCATTATAGTACCTTCAGATTTGTTATGGGTCTTCGAAGGGCAACCGCCAATGGAACAGGCAGGCATTATGGAAAGTTCTGAAAAGTAAAGATCAACAATTCTCTATGAATACCAATGTGTTAAAACAGTAAATGACACATAAAAGGTTCAATGCATGGTCCGTTTGGGTTCTTGGAACTATACACGTTATTCACATGCGGATAAGTATTTCAATAACTTTCAAAAAATAGAAAAAGTAATTTGACTAAACTCAGAACATGTGACTAGTTCCTTGCATGTACTGTCGTGAACGAAAAGAAAACATGGATGCAATTTGATGACTACTAGCAAATAGATATAAATTAAAAAATTGGACGCAAAATGATTATGGTACATGGACTTACCTTGACGAACAAACAGTTAGATGCAGGGATCAGAGTAGTTTCTTGTCGTAGAACAGGGAGCAGTTCACAGGTTGCAAACTGAGGAGTTTCCTCGAAGTGGTCACGGAAGTTCACAGAGACGAAGAGCAGATAACCAGCACCTTCACGGGTTGACTAGCAAAGCGCAAAGAAGTGCTCATTAGAAATATGAAGTGGGTTATAAAGAATTCGAAACAGGGGTGTGTTTGTGAATGAATGACGTGTATATGTCGTGGCATTATGCGGTTTGCAGGGGGCCGTCCAGCGTGAGGGGGGATGCTTGGCAGGAGACACGGGGTCTGGAGGTAGACATGGGAACAACAAACCCATGCTCTATAGACCACTTTGAAGTGTACATGGTCTTTGGCACCTCTTGGCCTTTATCGCTCCCTGACAGCTCCACTTGCCAGCAGCGCAAGTACCCCGGTGCAAACTGCCTTTGATAGGGCGGGGGGTGGATCGGGGCGGTGGTCGTGCAGACAAGACACAGGAAGACTCGTGAATGGAGACACACTTATGTGGATTGCAGGGGGCCGTCCAGCGTGAGGGGGATGCTTGGCAGGAGACACGGGGTCTGGAGGTAGACATGGGAACAACAAACCCATGCTCTATAGACCACTTTGAAGTGTACATGGTCTTTGGCACCTCTTGGCCTTTATCGCTCCCTGACAGCTCCACTTGCCAGCAGCGCAAGTACCCCGGTGCAAACTGCCTTTGATAGGGCGGGGGGTGGATCGGGGCGGTGGTCGTGCAGACAAGACACAGGAAGACTCGTGAATGGAGACACACTTATGTGGATTGCAGGGGGCCGTCCAGCGTGAGGGGGATGCTTGGCAGGAGACACGGGGTCTGGAGGTAGACATGGGAACAACAAACCCATGCTCTATAGACCACTTTGAAGTGTACATGGTCTTTGGCACCTCTTGGCCTTTATCGCTCCCTGACAGCTCCACTTGCCAGCAGCGCAAGTACCCCGGTGCAAACTGCCTTTGATAGGGCGGGGGTGGATCGGGGCGGTGGTCGTGCAGACAAGACACAGGAAGACTCGTGAATGGAGACACACTTATGTGGATTGCAGGGGGCCGTCCAGCGTGAGGGGGATGCTTGGCAGGAGACACGGGGTCTGGAGGTAGACATGGGAACAACAAACCCATGCTCTATAGACCACTTTGAAGTGTACATGGTCTTTGGCACCTCTTGGCCTTTATCGCTCCCTGACAGCTCCACTTGCCAGCAGCGCAAGTACCCCGGTGCGAACTGCCTTTGATAAGGCGGGGGGTGGATCGGGGCGGTGGTCGTGCAGACAAGACCCGTTTGCCGCAGGGCCTCACCAAGGAGAGGCCATCTAACTGAATGTAAGAGGATGGCTGCAGGATCTACTACATGGAAGGCAGGGGGGTGAGTTTATAAATACCTCACCCTCCCAGGAGAATATACACTAGATTCATTTAAAAAATCAAAACAACCATTGTTAAAATATATGTTGGGCTTTATTTTAGATTTTAATTAAACATAAATAATAAACATTACACATTGTAAAGTTGAGGTTGCAGCACATCGAGGGAAAATCCGCGGTATTGTCCACTGTCACTGGGGAAATGTTGTCTAATGGCAAGTACCGCACAGGCAGGTATTACTCTCCGAACGCGGTGTCCGAGCCTCCCGTGAAGCCACCAAGTGAAGCAACGATAGGCCACCAGCCTGTACCACCTGTGAAAAAAAAAGATGCAAACTGTATTAAACTGACCAAACTTTCTTATCAATGTCGATTCAGGTAACACATGTCATTTTCCTTAGAAAAAAATTATATCTAGAAAATGCACTATATGGAACCAATTTACATGCGTTCCAATGATATGTAAATGTAATTTTATATGTGGGAGACGACCATGAAATAGTGGTGGCATCACTGACATCACAAACAGAGTATACTTACTCGTTACTCGGATTACGCGGACGAACAGTGCCACGAAGTTCGTGCATAAGCACCATCATCATCCTCAACACTGTCCGTGAGAGGCAGGCTTCCCTGAACTCTGGCAGCTCGGTGATGCATTGCGGACTTTGCTCGCCTTCCTGCTGACTTTGCTCGCTTTCCGAAATGTAGGCCAAGCACCCGGAATTTTCACGGCAGCAGCAGTTCTCCTCCTCAGTTGGCATTAGCTCGCACCGATTGCACGTGCACCAGGTGGAGACGCCGTCCATGCGACATGGTCCAGGCTCTTCATCCGTTGACTGGTCCTCCCAACTGCCGTCCGAATCCCCATCGTTTTCGCGTGCTTGCCTTTCCAGTAGTTCTTCCTCGGTGTACTCGGGCTCGTACATATACGGCATTATTGTGGCCATTGTGCGGTAAAGATAGTAAAATAATTTATAGCGGTGGTACTGGTATCTGTTCACACGGGCTACAAGCGGCGAAGGTAGCTGACCAGAGCACTGAAACGAGTCACAGAATACTCAAAGTAACACAGAGAGAGGAATGGAATCGAAAATCTGCTGCTGTATGTTGTGAAACGGTCTGTTTATACTTATTGGGGAAAGAGGCGTCCTGCCATTTCCATGGCAACACGTCAATAGCTGAGGCGCAGCGATTGTTGACACGAGACGTGCTTGAAATGGGCAGTACGCGTCTGCTGATGTCAGGCTCAGGGGCGGGGGATTTGATTTAGTGCCGCAAAGGCAGGTGAACCAGGTCGATGCGGCGGAATGATAGGATTATCACAAAATGGAGGCTGATTTCGAGTGCGATAAGGGGCGAAAAGTCGGGTAAGGTCCATAGGAAAGTTTCCTACGATCTACCGATTTATGCTTACAAACACATGGCCGACCCGTAGGGACAATAAAAAAAAAGTCCCGGAACTCTCCTTTAATCTCGCTGTACTCAGAAAATGTACTGTAAACTGTTTGAAGTAAGAAATCCTTTGAAACCATTTTCATTTACCCCCATTGACCCCTCGCTGTCTGGATAAAAATAGGTGAACTAATACACCACAGAGAAAGCCAACCCTTGAAACTGGTTACCACACCACCAATTATGCCTAGCTCTTCCGTCCCACCTAATTCCTACCTCACTGTCTTTACCAACCCAGCTCCTCATATCACAGTTCCATCCAATTGTGCTTCCTTTCCTTTACCTTTACCCCCATTGACACATCGATCTCTGGTTAACAATTGACCAATTACTACCCGAGGAGCAAGCCAACCCTTGACGCTATTTACAACACTGCCACTTACCCCTTGATCCTCCGTTCAACCTATATTCCACCCTCACAGTCTTTTTCTACCTAGAAACTCACACCCTAGTTCAACCACACTGTGCTCCCCAACCTACCATTGGGTGCTGGTGGGTGGGTAACTCGAAAGAGGAGGACTGAAAGAAGCCGTGCTTCAGTCCTCCTCCGTATTTGTAGGCAGTCCCCAGGGCTGGTCGCAAATGCCTGCCCTGGGGACGCCCGTACCCCCACGTGACATAGCTAAAGGGTAAGTGACCTGCATGGCCACAAGGGGAGGGGGGCTGGCAGAGGAAGCCCACGCTATGTGGGACGTCCCTCGAGCGCCCCCTGCAGGGACTGGAACACCCCCTGAGCATACATAAGGGCTGCCTCGTTATGGTAGTAGCAATAGACAGCAATTCAGATACTTACATTTGAGTGCCATCTTATCTTGGGGGTAGTGCTGATAAATGTGCATGGTGTTAATCTTCCATATGTGCCACAATTCCAGGTTCTGGAGCAATTCTTATGCCCTCCTGGTGGTGGATAAGGGCCGGGTTTCCAGGGACGGGTCCGATGGTATTGTCGGAGTATAGCAGGAGCATGTACAGAAGAAACCGGTTCCCAGGTTTGCTCAGCTGTTCCGTATCTCTTCCAAATGATAAGGTACTGTAATCGGCCCCGGTAATACCTAGAATCACAAATCCTGGAGACTTCATACACATGCCCGTCTTCGGTGTCGATTTATTTTGTTGTTGTCTGTGAAAACAGTCTTGGATGTGAGTTTTTAGCTGGGACACATGAAAAACAGGATGGATCCTGGTCCATGAGGCTGGTAAGGATAGTCGATATGCCACGGATCCCACCTTGGCCAGGATTTTAAAAGGCCCAAAGAAGCGAGGTGAGAGTTTTGAGGGTACAAGTTTTCTGGGTAAGAACCCAGAGGCCAGCCAGACTTCATCTCCTATGTGTAGAGGGGGTTCCTTTCTTCTCTTTAAGTGTGCATATTTCTTGACTCGTTCTGTAGTCATGTTACATGCTGTTAATGCTTTAGCATGTCCAGTTTCAATGTCCGTACATAGGGCCGAAAAAGATGCGACTGTGTCGGATGAGGTGGTAGGGACAGGTATAATTGATGGATGAAAACCCGATGAGAAGAGAAAGGAGCTTGTGCCTATGGCAGTGTGAATGGAATTGTTATATATGTATTCTGCCAGGGGCAATAAGAGAGTTAAATTATCTTGCAAGGACGAAACAAAGCATCTGATTTACTGTTCCAGAGTCTGGTTCAGGTGCTCTGTTTAGCTATTAGTTTGCAGGTGGTATCCAGAAGAAAGAGCGCAATGGATACCTAGAATGCAACAGTTCCTTCCAGAAGCTAGTGGTGAAGTGAGACTTATCTGCCATTATTGTGTCCGGTTACCCGTGTAGACGAAATATGTTCCCCAAGAAGTGATGTGCCATTTGTATAGCTGACGGTACTTGGGGTAAGGCAAGGAAGTGGGCCATCTCGGGCATAGTGCGAATTGTTACCATGATGGATTTGTTACCGGCAGAAGCAGGCAACTCTACGATAAAATCCATAGATATGTTTTGCCAGGGACGTACAGGTATCATGGGTTGCATCAAATAGCCTGCAGGTTTTTGATGCAAAGTTTTAGTTTGTGTACAAATGTTGCAAGCCGCAAATAATCTTGAACATCTTGGTTCAATGAAGGCTACCAAAAGTGTCTGTAAATGGCATCTAAGGTTACACAAATGCCTCAATGGCCTTTCATGAAACATGTGTAAGACCTTCTTGCATAGGGATTTAGTGGGAACAAAGACTTGTTTACCGTAGAAGAGGAGATCGTTATCCTGTGTGAGCTGGACGGTTTGAATCATCTCTTGAAGACTCGAGTGCAGGTTCTTTGTTTCTTGGGTGAGTGACTGTACACATTTTGCCACATGGACCAAGAATAGAGGGTTTCGTGTAATAATGTCGCCACAAAAATATCGCCATACAAAAATATAGCCGAAAAATTGTCGTTTTTTTGTGGCGACATTATTTATTTATTTTAATTATTTTATTTTTTTGCCCCTGTCGCCATATATATGGTCACCCAAAAAATATCGCCACGACATTTTCCCGGCAATATTATTTACGGCGACCATATATGTGGCGATATTATTACCTGATACCGAATAGAGCTTTGGAAAGTAGCAGTTCAGGTTGGAACAAGCCCTTTCTGTCCTCCTGGGTTTGAGAAAGAGCATCTGCTAATAGATTCCCCTTTCCAGGCAAAAATGTGAAGAGCAATCTAAAGGAGGAAAAGAAATAGGCCCATTGTGCATGTCGGCTGTTTTGAGTTACCGCCGATTGTAACAGCCGGAGAGTGCAGTGGTCTGTGCGTACTGTGACGGTAAAGTGTGAGCATAGTAGCAGATGACACTACTCCTTACATGCCCTTTTTTTGGCGAGAAGTTATTTTTCCAGTACCATGTAGTTTTGCTCTGATGTGGGCAACGTCTTATATTGGTAGGAAATGGGATGTTCAATTCGTTAAGCCTCTACTTGCTTTCGAACAGCGCCTATGGCTGAATGGGAGGCATCAGTTTCTAGAATAAGGGGATGACTTTGGTCCGTAGCCTTAAAATAGGCACAGTGTGGTAAAGGCCGCTTTTAAATTCTGCAACGCGGTTTGAGCTTTCTCATCCCAGATTAATCTCTTTCCCTTTTTTTAACAAAGAGGTAATAGGTAGAATGTGAAAGGAAACATTTGAGATACATTTCCTATAAAAATGTGCGAATCCGAGGAATCGCTGAATGCTTCTAACAGTGCTCAGGGGTGGCCATTCAATTGCTTCTTGGACTTTGGTAGGGTCCATCATAGTACCTTGAGAGGAAAGAATGTGATCCAAATAAGGAATTTGGGTTTGGGGGAAGGCACATTTGTTTAACTTGCCATACAAGTGATTTTTGCGTAGCCGGTGAAGAACTTACTGGACATGGTTTATCGGATCCGACAAAGTCCTAGAAAACACAGGTATGTCTTCCAAGTAGACTATGACTGTATATAACATCAGGTCTGAAAAGACATGGTCCATAAAGCACAGGGAGACCGCGACACTGGAAAGGTCAAAGGGCATTACACAGTACTCATAGTGGCCGAGAGGAGTACGGAACGCGGTCTTCCACCCATCGCCTATCCGTACTCGGAAGAGGTGATAAGCCCCTCTAACGTCAAGTTTGGTGAAGTAGACAGATCTTTTTACAGCTTCTTATATATCCAAGCTCAAGTGCATGAGATATTTGTCGGGAACCGTGATCTGGTTTACTCCCTTATAGTCAATACATGGCTGTAGTTCTTGCAGGTCTTTTTTTGGTATAAAGAAAAGAGACGCTCCGGCCAGTGATTTTGACTCTGTGATAAAGCCATGGTGTAGATTCATCTCCAGGTACTCCCGAAGAGCCACAGTTTCGGGGTTTGTTGAAGTGTACATTCTACCAAAAGGTAGCGGTTTGTCTGTGTATCTCAATGCAGCAATCGTTGCGTCTGTGGGGGTCTAGGGGTGGACTTGTATTTTGTTTCTTCAAAGACATCATGGAAGGATGCCTACTGTTTGGGCAGGACTAACTCGACCGACAGGGCTTGAGCAGAACAGGAATTGGGTTCCGGGGAAAAATGAAGTCCTACCGATCCTTGGATGAGACGATGAATGATGCAATGTTCTGAACACAAAAAAGAGAACCTGCCATCCAGTTTATAAACGGGTTATGTAACCGGAGCCATGGTAAACCCAGAATGATGGGGTAATGGGCTGGTCGGATCAAATCAAGCATAAGCTGTTCTTTGTGGGAAGAAATTGTCATTACTATGTTCTGGATCTGTTCCTTGATGGGTCCCTTAAGTCAACAGGGAACTGTCCACTCCCTCCACTGGGACACAAATGGGTTTCATCTCTCTGGGAACAAGATGGGTTTGAGCCCATTGGTCATCAGGATATGTCCTGCTGCTCCACAGTCTATTAATGCAGGTACGTTTTCCAGCAATAGGTCAAGAATGCGTAAGGTCACTTGGATGACCACCATGGAGGTGTCCCGAGAGTGATTCATATCCAAATGAGAAAACTTTTCTCCTTCCCGTATCAAGGTTCCCTCTATGACTGGGAGATCACATTTCCCTGGAGCCGTGGGGGGGAGGGCAAGAGGGCAGTCACCAACCATGTTTTCTTTGACCCACAGTACATGCACAATCTTAAAGCAATTGCTTTCTGTGTTGGTTAACGGACCTCAGGTGGCTCCAATTTGCATGGTCTCTTCGATCATGGTGGAGTTTGGATTGGAGTTAGAGGGTTTGAAATACGCTCTAGGGTTGCGGTTCTTTCTTCGTTGGGCTAGCCTTTCCTGTAGTTGGTAGTCAACTTGCATTACAAGAGTAATGATGTCTCCTACATTGGCTGGTCGGGCTACTCGGGCTATCTCATCCTTGAGGTCTTCATGGAGTCCTCGTTGAAAAATTGTTAGCAGTGCATCGTCGGGCCAGGCAGTTCCAGCAGCCAATTGTTTAAACTGGGTAATGTATGTGAGAACGTCCAAGGATCCTTAGCGGAAATCCAAAAGTTGTTCTTGTGCTGAGACTACTATCTCCTGCCTGCCAAAAATTGCAAGCATGCTATTGAGGAAACCAGCGTAGGAGTCCATTAACAGGTTGTTGGAAGTGGCTAGTGGGGTTGCCCAGCCTTGTGCACTTCCTGTCCTATTAGATATCATAAAGCCAACTTTTGCTCTATCGGTAGGAAAATATGCTTCTTTGAATGTAAATTGAACTGTACATGCGTCGAGGTATTCTTTAAGCTTCTTAGGGTTGCCATCGAATTTGGCTGCCGGCAAGAGTCCAGGGGGTGGTTGAAGCAGGGCTATGTCTTGACGTAAGGCAATATTTTCACCCTTTAAAGTTTGCACCTCTGCGGTCAGTGTTTGAGCAGCATTTGCTAAATGCTGTAATTGATCCATGGTTGATGGGCGTCGCAACCTGTCTCAATTATAATTGGGAGACCTGAGGATGGCGGTATTATTGATGAAGATAAGAGTTATCCTCAACTCTGTCAGACTGTTAAGATCTTGATGGTCGTGCAGATTAATAATGCCTCTGTCCCCAAGTACCACACAGACAATCGGTATAGAATGCCTGTGCAGTCTTTGAGGCCACAGGTTTTTGTTTGTGAGCCGTCAGGTCTGGAACCGGGAACTGCCAGAAGGACCCCTTGAGCGCTGTAAGGCAATGAGTGGTTATCAGATAATGTGCGATTGTTACAAGGTATACCCAGCAAGGAGATAAAGCACCTCTTACCTAGAAATACGGAAGGTGGCACCCTGATGGAAGAGGCAGTGAAACCCGGGACAGAGGGCTTGGTGAGCTTCTCGGTGATGAATGTGGGTGGTATCCAAACCCTGGATGGCGGCACACACGTGGCTTGTGGTAATGTAGGTCAGGCAACCGCCTAGCAGAAGGCCAATGGCCAAAGTCACTGAATCCAAAAAACGAAATCCGTAAGACAGTCCAATTCCAAAAAACCAAGGTCGGGTAACAAATGCCAGGGGTTGACAGAACAATCCAGTAAACAGAGTCCGAGGTCTGGTAACGTGTAAGAAGCAAGAAGTAGACAAAGCAGTCCGGTAGACAAGGCAATCCAGTAGACAATATCCGAGGTCGTAGTAACGAGATTTAAGCATGCAAACAAACGCCGTAAAGTCCTGAAGGTAAACAGCTGTGAAGCAACGCTATCGATTTCAGGACGCCTTTTAAGCCAATAGGGAAGGTCACCTGATGCTGGAATGATCATATGACGTGCGTCAGGTGATGCAGTCAGGTGAGATGTTGTCGTCACGTGACGTTTGGCCCGATCACGTGACGTGTAGATCTTCGTTGACAACGTGTAGCGGGCCAGCAGATGTTTCCATTGTACACGCCAGCGATGCGAAGGCCGGTAAACACCTGATCCAAAAGACCATGGCTTGGCATAACAGGTGAGAGGCCGCAACCTCCGTAAGCCAGAATATGTGCGTGGGATACCCTTGTTTTGAAGTGTAGAGGGGTTGGTACGTATGGGGTTAGCATGTGTGCCTGTGGGTTTTCTGGCAGGAACAGGGCATGTCGTGGGAAACGTAACATAGACCCCTGGATAGGTGACAGGTGGTTGTGCAGAATCGGGGGAAAAACTCTTAATGCAGTGGAAAAACAACATGCAGATCTTCTGTCTTCTGTTTGCCTTGTAGATGTGGAATCCTTGCAGAGTGAGGAGATACGATCCTTCCGATGTTACCAAGCACCAAGAAATTCCTGATGAAAGATGAGGGTAGATCCATGAGTTCCCCAGACAATGAGGCAAAACAAGGAAAGGAGTGAGGATCACAAAAAGGTTGGAAGATATGAATTCCAGAATGGAAGAGGTTAAATGGCGAAGAGCGCAAGATGAGCAAATGTGCAAGTAAGAGAAAGTAACAAGGCCACTAGTAAAACGTGAGCTCTCTACAAAGGAAGTCCAATATGCAGGGAGGGAAGCAAGGAGTGCGAGAAAATGCGTGCATCCAAGGTCAGACTTTATGGATGTTGAGTAACAACTTTAAGTCAGGAGTGAACAAAGCACGAAACGCAAGGAGCTGGTGTGTAGAGCTGCAGCAGCTGGAGAGTACAGTGGGCAAAGAACGCATGTGAAGGGAGGAAACAGCCGGGAGCACCGTAGGCAAGGAGCACATAGGCAGAGAGGTAGCCGCTGGAGGACAGAGAACGCGAGTAGCATGTATGTGGGCTAGCAGCAGCTGGTGGGCACATAGCACGAGGAGCCTTGGGTGTTGCTACGTCTGGAAAAGATCCGGAGGAGACCAAGTAGGAAAAACAATGTCGTAAGGAGCGCAAGCAAAGTGCCATAAGTCACGGATCCAAGACGGGAACGAATTTAGAAGCAGAAGAAAGAATCTGGTGAAATCGGGTAACGCAAGGTGCGCAAATTCCTGCTGGAGCAGGGCAGAAACCGCCAGGCAAAAGGAAGCAGCAGGGAGCGGAGAGGAGTTACCAGGATCGAGAAACTGTAGATTTGGCGAACCAGGAATGTGAGCATGCGAGGCAGCAGCAGAGCACGGAACAGGGCTGCGATCTTCGAATGCCACAGGAGAGTAGCAACATAGCACTCTGCTGCGTCCCAGAGAATATATAAGGGCTGCCTTGTCATGGTAGTATCACTAGACAGCCATTCAGATATTTGCATTTGACCATTCTTGGTGGCCATCTTGGGGGTAGTGCTGATAAGTGTGGATGGTCATCTTCCATTTGTGCCTCAACTTCCATGTTCTGGAGCGATTCTTGACAATTCGATACAAAAGAATTACCATTGTGAAAAGTGAAGCGTGGAAAGGAACGAGAATATTTGCTGGGGGAGAGGAAAGTAGAAATACAGTACATTTACATAAATGTGAACTTTGATCAAACAAAGAAGGAAAGAATAATGTTCCCAGAGAGGAACCCGCATGAAAGAGAGAAACCTTAGAATGCGGGTAAGCACAGGAGAGCATGCGATTAAGGGGCCAAGAGAAACGCACGGAACCTGTAAACACATAGTGCTTGCCAAGCAAGGGTAATGTGAGAATGACTGGACTAGGAGGGTTGCAGTAAGTAAATGGAGGAAACATGCTGTGATACATGAAGAGTGCAGTAGATAAAAATGTAACGCCACTCTACATCTGTACTTATTGTTCTATACAGGTGACTATGACGTTTACCTGTTGAGACGTCTCCCTCCACAAGAATATGTACCTACGTAGTCTGCCATTTGATGTAAGAGTACAGCAACACATTGGAAGGGCAGCTGGGACTGGTTAGAAAGGAGTAAAACAAAAATGGGCAAGCGAGATACAGGAGGAAAATAGTAAATATTGTCTCGTTCTGGGGAAGCAGTTGCTAAGGGCCAACTGGAGAAGTAGTGGTTCTTATAGAGAATAGAGTGGATTAGAAAGATCGCCAAGCTACCAGAGAACGCACCTGAAAGTGTATGTAGAGGTGAGACTTCTATGTGAATTTGAAGTACAGACTGAGTTTGGGGCAGACCCTGAGATTTGGGGGTCAAAGTTGGTGAACTGGTGCGTGGACTAGTGGATGCCCCTAATAACGCATATTTTGCGTTTTTATCGTAGGTGATAATGCCATAATGTCCAGTTGGTGAATGAAACACCCCTCGACAGTTGGTTCAGCCTAGGATTCCCTGCAAGGTCATTTTTGGATCCTAGAGAGGGAGGGGATGTGAAAAGACAGGGTATGTCCCTGCACATCCATGTGTTTTTGAAATAGGACTTTGAGCTAATGGGTGTTTTTGTCGTTTTTTTGCAGTATAAGGGAAGAAATAAGGAGGAACGTGGTTTATGTAATTTAATACAACCAAATTTTTTTGTGAAGGATGAATAGTGTCTAAAACAACAGCTCCTGAAGATTTTTCACCACAATGAGTATGAAAGAACAGAAACATGTTGGGCAGTAGAAAGGGTTGATGATACTACTGATCTGGATACTTCTATATCCAGACTGTTATTCTTTAGTGTTGATGTAAAAGAATGGGGGTATAGTGTAAAAAAAGTCACTGTAGCACTTTAACTAATTGGTGCCATAGTCATTTATAATTGTGGTTTTGATTTTTAGTGTAGTTATATTTATGAACTGTGTTTTGTAAAATGTCTTTAAATTAAATTTGATGTCTTTTTTATGATATAACGAGGGAAGTTTGGACGCGATTCCTCTTTTCTAAGTTCATTAGTAGAGGTTAGGTATCCTTTATACTTCAATAGGACGACGTACACAAGTTTAATTTCTCTCGCAATTCTTCACTCTGGTGATGGAGCCTTTTGCAGCCAGCTTCCCGGAGAACGCAGAGATTGGCGATAATAAATAAGCCAACATGTCTCACAAAGTCTGCTTGTTTTCAAATTTTGGGATCTTAACTTTGACTCCCCACAGGTCAGTGCCCAAAGGCCCAGAAGAGATTTAAGTTTTCTAAACAGACTTTGGGTTTCAGGCTTCAAGGTAAATTATTGCTCCACCTACACGGGCCTCTCTGATGCACTGAAGAAATGTCTTGCCAAATGGAGGGGCCTGTCAGTGAAATCGGTAGTACCCGTGGAAATTGCAGGAATGTATCTCATGCTATGGGTACTGTAGTGACCGAGGCTGTCGAAGGATGGCCCCGGGCAGAGCCCTGTCTGGTGGCGGGGTTGAGTGCAGGGAGTAGTGACTATTGTGGGGGCTCCTCCGGATCACCGGGCAGCCCCCGTACTCATGTCGGGACCATGTCGGGGCCACCCAACGGGCATCAGTTGTTTTCAGCGATCACGCCGCGCGTTCATGGGTGGGGGTCACCCCACCCGCTCCGGATCACCAGAGCTCCACACGTGGCCGGGGGCACCCGGCTCACAGCGGCCCCGGCTCTGGGGGCACCCAGGTCGGGGTCGCCACAACAGCCATGCTCACATGGCTAAGGGATCACCATAGAACGGCGTTGCCCTGCAGGGGTGCCGTCCTCGTGCTGGGACCCATCCGTGGGCCCAGCGCATGCAGCGCAGCACCAGCATGGTGCTTGACAGATGACACTGGGGTCAGGATTACTCGGACTGCCGAGCCGGAAGCAGCTCAGACCTTTATTGACTTGGTCACATGGGGAACCATGTGACCACAACGCACACTCTGGGAGAGGCCTTGTCCCCCTACAGGGGTGACATGCAACACCACTCCATTTTTTTAATAACAACAAAACAAACACCCTACCCAACCAACACTAATGCTACTATAACCACTCTATTAGTTATTCACTTCTTTATTAACCTGGGTGAGTGGTTCTACTATCACACCAAACGCCAGTGCAAGCCACTGGCACCACATGAGTCACTCTGTCTGTGCGGGCGTGCACAACATCACATTGCCCACCAACTGGGCCATTTTAAACAAGTCCATGTCTGCAGGCCACCAGTCTTCATGAGGATGTCGATGACGATGTCCATCCTCCACACTTGTGGAGTTGCAGGAAAACGGCCCATGTCCTCACCAACATTCACCAGAGTCAAAGAGGGCTGGCAAAGCCGCACCTGGGGAGGCCCAGGGGCCACATCGGCCAATTCCACAGTCTGTAGGGCAAACCTCGTGGCATGGTGGTAGTGGTGGCCAGATGGTTGCACTGCTCCGGGGCCAACACCATGGCACCTGGAAACGCCAGGGGGTGCTGACAAGAGGACACAAGTGATGTTGTCCATGCTGTTTCGACACCTGGCTTGGTTCAGAGAGTTAGGTGACCCTGAGGGCGCACGAGCACTCCGGATGGAGCCACTAAACCGTTGTAGGGCGATGGACTCAGCCCTTTCGGTGTGGAAGGTGCAGACCTTGGCCTGTGTATGCTGTTCACAGGGCCATGTGCAGTTCTATGGCGCTTCACTTCCCTCATCTCCCCTTCATTGCAGTGCAGGCGGGGCAGCTTCGTTCTCCTTCCTGCGGGGCCGCCGCCCTTTATTACTTTTCTACTCTGTGATGGAGCACTCCAGCAGATTCCCCTTGCTGCTTGATCTTGGCCTCGCTCCCTCATGATGGCGGAAGGAGGCGGTTCTGCAGGCCTTGACGTTCTCATTACCAGCATCCTCATTGACAATACTGTGGGCTGGATGCCTGCTGTGTGGCAGGGTACTTGTGGTGTGCCCCTCTTTATTAGCTGTCCGGGGGCTGCCTCCCACTGTTGTGCAGCGTGATACATTTTCCCCCCCTTTTCCCTTTGCACACGCTCTGGTGCGGAGCGATTTTTACCACCGCAGGCCCGGGTTGTTTAGGCCACGCCCCCTCCTTTGTTCGTGGGAGACCGCCGCGGGCCTCCATCCCATTTCCTCTTTTTTTATTTTGTTTTGTAGCTCCCCCTGGAGCCCTTCTCATGTCACCATGAGAGCGGGGAACCTTGCTGCAGTGATCTTGCCGCTTCCATTGCGGCTCGGCCACGGTTGCTGGCAGGAATGCAGGGGAGGGGCAGGCGGCTCACCTCTGCCCGCTCCTCGGAGTGAGCGCTTCATTGTCCTTGCGGGCCCAGTTGGTATTGGGCCCGCCTCATTTCTATTCTTGCAGCGCCCATCGCCACAGCCAGTAGGTGGGGGAGGGGCAGCTCCACTCTCCCCTGCGGCAGATGCCGCTCCATTCCACCTTGGAGGGGGGGAGTGGGAGCCGCCTAGAGTTTTATTGCGGCTCCGGCCACCCGCATCTCTTCGGGAGGGGGCCCATTCCTTCCGTGGGGAGGACCCTCCTCCTCTCAGGGGCAGAGCTTGTATCCTCCTCATTGCCTTTTGAAGGCCCAGTTGGATTTGGGCCCGCCACCTTCTGTACCTTCCATTGCGGCTGAGGCCGCACAGCAATCCTCCTCAGATGGGAGAGGAGGAGCCGCAGCACACGCGGCCGACAACGCAGATCCTCCCTGTGGTGCAGCCGCCGACACGTTCTGGCTCCCGCGGGGGACGGGGCGGGCTGCTCACCATCCTCATACCCTTTCTTTTGTGGGCCCAGTCAGAGTGGGGGCCGCCACACCAAATCTTCTTCGCTGGCCCAGGTGTAGAAGGGCCCGCCTCCCCATTATTCCTTCAGGGCACGCGGGGCCCGACTTCCTCGTCGCCATTGTTGTGGGGGCTCCTCCGCATCTCCGGGCAGCCCTCGTACTCATGTTGGGACCACCCGACGGGCATCAGTTCTGCGGCGATCACGCCGCCCGTTCATGGGTGGGGGTCACCCCACCCGCTCCGGATCACCGGAGCTTCAAACATGGCCGGGGGCACCTGGCTGACAGCGGCCCCGGCTCTGGGGGCACCCAGGCCGGGGTCACCACAACAGCCATGCTCACATGGCAAAGGGATCACCCTAGAACGGCGCTGCCCTGCAGGGGCGCCGTCCTCGTGCTGGGCCCAGTGCATGCAGCGCAGCACCAGCATGGTGCTTGACAGACAACACTGGAGTCAGGATTACTCGGACTGCCGAGCCGGAAGCAGCTCAGACCTTTTATTGACTTGGTCACATGTGGAACCATGTGACCACAGCGCACACTCTGGGAGAGGCCATGTCCCCCTTCAGGGGTGACATGCAACAGTGACCTACTCACAGGGATCAGCGATCCAGGTGAGGGGCGGAAGGCCTCTGAGAGCGACGACCCTCGCCAGCAACTCGTGGCCTCACAAGAGGCTTCCAACATGGGAGCCCCCTCGTCAAACCAGCACGTGACAAAGCTTTCCACCATAACACACACCATAACAGACAACGGAGCTGCGCTGCCTTTAGGCCCAGGCAGCCTTGGTTACAGCACAACGGCTCGGGTCCATGCAGTGCTAGTTCCTGTGCTCACAGAAAGCATTCAAAAGGCTCCAACGCCCCAAATCGAACCTGGGGCGCTGCCAAATCCATCAGCGACATCACCTGAACCAGAAAAACACATCCTGGAATAGGATATACGAGACGGAGAGCAAATAGCGAAAGGCAGAACCTAAGATCCTTTCCAAGATGATTCTGGACTGCAGCCCGCTGATCCAAATTCCCCAAAAAATGGAAGACTGACCGCGCTCCCTCTGAAAAATAATCACCTATAAAAAAGAGGGAAAGAAAAAGCAAATAGCACCGTAAACATTGAAAAGAATGGGAAAAGAGCAACGGGAAAAGACTCATCAAAGGTTCTGCGAAGAAAGCAGGTTGGGCCAAACAAGAAAATGGAAATGGGGAAGAATTTGTTCCCAAACCCCCTGATGCCAAGTGCCCTAAAGGACTTCTTTACGAAGCTATTGAAGCGCAAACTAGATTTGGATGCAGAAATATCAGACGCAGACATTTTAGAGGCTGTTCCATAAATGCCCCCTGCAAACAAATTGAGAAAAACAGTTGATGACTGTTCAAAACAAGCCTCACCATCCTCAACACTCAAATTGCGAGTTTCAACACCCATAAATCTTCTTCGGGATCTCCAACTCCAGGAAGAAAGGTTCGCCCTCACTCCTACACGGTCACCTATCCAAGCAGAAAAAGTCGCCCAAGAGCGCAGCACTTCTAAAGATGCAAATCGCGCAAAGAGCAAGGAGCTTGAGCCATCGGGCCCCCCACCCCCACTAAGAAATCACACAACAGGAGGGTCCCTTCCCCCAGCTGGCCCAACTACTGTGACGGAAGGGAACTTGGTTGCAAGCAAGCCATACCACGCAGATCCCGAACGGCAAGCAAGCCAAGTTCCAATTCCAAGTGATTCAACTAGGAAAAGGGACAAACCTGGGAGCAACGTCCCCGACAACCGTAGCGTGGACGAATATGGCCCTCAACCCATTGTGGATACAGAAGGGTCCCATCCAGCCGACCCCTAAATCTGCCATCCACTGCCATTTCATTATGGCACTCCAGGGGCATGTACAACACCGCAAAACAGAAGATTGAGCGAGATATCAATGGCAGTTCAAAAAGACTCTCCAACAAAAAAGCCGGACCTGTTAACAATCATGTCGGCTGTAACAATCGCTCTGGGTCCATTTGGAAAGCTGTACGAGGCAATAAACGACTCGATGAAAGACAGCATAATGGTGACTGCTATGATGCACTGCAAACTCATCTTCGTCGAAGACTTCATAACAGCAATGGAGCAAAAAAGTGCCGAACAGCAACTTGCATGGGAATTAAGAATGTCTGCACTTGAAGATAAATAAGAATCCAAAGGACTGGCTACCTTAACCCAATCAAAAAGGTCAGAGAAAGAGACGCAAACACCTACAGCAAACTGCCATCTGGAATCTGTACCGCTCCCTACATACACTGACCAAAAAGCGGCCCGTGTCCTGAGCTCGCCATTGATACAAGACCTATCACGTCCAAAGGCGCCAGCGGAACAGAGTGCTAACAGCAAGCATAAAGTGGCATTACAACTAGCCGGACTGGACATCCCGCCTATATTAAAAGTGGGCAAGTTGACCTCCCATACCTCTAGCAGAACACTTGCCACTAATCCATCCAGCACCCTGACTGCCCCACGGGGAAATCTCCAGGTGAACTCAGAAGTGATTGATCTTGCTAAATCACCAACAACAGTTGAAGACTTCATGGCAAGCACCTCTTTGATGGATTTAACACAACACCTGGATCCAGCGGATGGACCTGAGGGCTTGCTGGACGCCGACATACTGACAGACAAACCTCTGACTAGCCCTGCGACTCCACTGCCGATACCAGAATCTAAACGCAAAACCTCTGTTCGCCACTGGTGCGGAGTCCTCCCCGGACAAAACCTACGGCCTTGCAGCCCACCGACCCAGACCATAAAAAGATCCATCCACAGCCGGCCTGCCAAGTAAAAGAAGGAGTTGCAATATGAAACCTTACAAAGCCCTCGCACAAGTGGCCCCAACAACCGCAAGAAAACCTGGACGAAAGCCAGTGTCCCCCCTCACGCTCTGGCACTCACCACATGCAGGCACGAGCAACCCGAACCTTAAAACTTGAGCAACTATCGAGCAAGGACAAATATATTGTCCTAAACAGAAAGTCAGTACTCAAATTACTTGACAAAGTTCACAAGCTAACATCTTTGAAATCTGATGATTTTACACTGATCGAGCCCTACCACAGAGACCAGAAAGCTAAAGCATATCTGCACATCAAAACCTCGGCATTGCGGGAAGTTCCCCAAGTAGTTTACAGTGACTTGGAAGACATGGGCTTTCACCTATCAGAACTAACAGAACTAGCGCCTGCGACCTACAAATCCCCTAGAGACAAATTTACGTGGACAAAAAAACACTGAAACACATCAAGAACGGAGGAACTCTATACACACAAGAGATAGGTGAAATAGCTGAGATCTCCGGAAGCTACTCGACACAGACTAAACTGGCTGCAGTCAGATAAATCTGAATCTGCCAAACAAAACCACCACTGTAGGGAGGAAACCAGAGGAAGAGAGAGACTGTTCTCAGATAGGAACCTTGGATGCCCTAGAACCACAAGTACCCAGGTGACTTCGCCCAAGCCTACCCATCTGGGAGCAACAAACAGCTCAACAACAGGAGACCCTCAGAAACCAAATGAGAAAACAACAGCGACCGACCCGAACGAAGACCAGTTACAGAGGGGACCTTGGAAATGGTGTAAAGATGCTAGTTAAAAACTAAATCCAGGAGATAGCGACAACTCGAGGGCAAGAAAATGAGCAACCCTCACCAACAGGATCTGGATTCTTCCACAAAGAAAACTTTAAACATGGGGTCATGAAACACGAGAGGCCACACACACTTGACCAAACCAGAGTCTCAAGACTTGGGAGTACGACATCTTGTGCCTTCAAGAAACCTGGCTGTTGGAGAAGCCGTCCCTTGATGTCGCCCGTCCTCTAGCTTGCTACTGGCGGTCCACTCTGGTTCAGGGATTAGTGTCTTAAAAAAGCTGTTTAGTCCTACGGAATATTGACAGTTGACAGTCTTAACATCATGGCACCATCGCAAACCATCCTCAAAGATGTGGACTACTAGGCAGTTAGCAATCATCAATATTTATTGGAACCCGTACGATGATTGCAAACTTTTGCTAATCTGTACCGAACGCCATCGTTAAAATTTACATCGAGCACGAGACCACACATCATTTGCAGAGACCTAAACGACATATGCAACGCCTCTACTCCAAACTCAACCACCCAACCATCCAGCTCCTTAGCTCTGGATCGGTGCGCGGCTTGGCTGAAGCTAATGAACTCCCGGAATTTCCATAATGTGGCATGGTTACACGGAAACCAGCCTCTCCTACCAACATGGGAACGCGACAACTCAGCAGGAACCCTCGAGTCCTTCGAGATAATGAGAACAAAAGAAAGCGCCTACAATTTGTTGACCATGGCTTGGACCTTCACTTGCCCCCAGAAAAAAACCTACAACTCAAACACTGAGATAAACACTCAGCAAACCCGCCTTCGCCTGACAAGTGTCAGATTTAACAGACTTAACTGAGAAATACAACACCTTAACATCGGGAAAATCAACCCAAACAGCGGCATCCAGACTTAACTACTTGCCTTTGCTATCAATCTATAAAGTAGGATGGACTGGAGCAGGAAAACACATTGAAACAAGGAACACACATATAACAGAATATAACAGAACTGTGGTAATAAAAAGAATACTGAGAACATTGAAAAGAGTGTCCAGATCCCTTAACACCGAAGAATCCAGGAGCACCCTCCAAGTAGAGACAAAGAAATACAAATCATGGTTGAAAAATCATAGGACAACTCTCAACCAGAACGACGCAGAGGAAATGCTACAGACCTTAAATAGCAAAAAGTCACGTGACTTCAGGGCTCCAATTAAAAAAACAGACCTCCAGACCAACTCACCAACTCAGTGCCTTCTTCCCACAACTCGCTCTTCTACATCAGAGCCGAACTCAGAGGCCACATGGGCAGACCTAACAGATGAAGACGATATTTTTTGTCATGCTTAAACTTAAATCGTCGAGAGCTCCCGGCCCAGACGGCCTGACCAACATCGACTTGAAACAGCACCCCGAGGAGTGGAAAGCCTTCACCAGTAAGCTCTTCCATTAAGTCAATTCCAGACTCTTGGACTCAAGCGGTGGTCGTCCCGATTTTTAAAAAGGGCAATAGAGAAGACCCAGTCAACTACCGCCCAATCGCCCTTTTGGACATTATCGGGAATATTTTTGCAACTTTATTGCTCACAAGATTTCAAAAATGGGCCAGATCCTCGGCAAGCACGGACCCGTTTCAAACGGGTTTCCAAAAATATGCCAATACTTCAGTGAACATCATGCTCCTGAACATAATAAAAAATAACATCAGGTCAGGTGCCCCAAGAGTTTTTCTGGCTTTCGTCGATCTGACACAGGCTTTCGACAAGGTAGACAGGCAAAAACTCTGGTCGAAACTCAAAGCCTGGAATTTTCTGCCCTCAATTTTGGAACCAGTGATCACCCTGCACACGAACACCAAATTGCGGGTCCGCTTAAGTCAGCAAGGCCTTTTGTCGGAAGAAATTGCTTCTGAGTGTGGAGTTAAACAAGGATGCCCGCTAGCTCCAGCTCCCTTTATCGCCTTTCTGGGAGATTACATAGACACTAAAGCCAAGTTAAGATAATTTCCCCCGAAAGTAGGCAAATGTGTTGTTTCACGTATTCTATATGCCGACGATTTTATTTTATTAGACAAAACGCAGATCGGCTTACAGCGCCAGCTTAAAAACCTTGCCCAATATACAGTGGAGAACAACCTCGAAATCAATAAATCAAAGACAAAAATCTTGATTTTCGAAAAGAATCCCAAAAAGAAAAGCGAGAAACTACATTGGGCTTTGGACAACATCAAAATAGAAATAGTCACACATTTCAAATACTTGGGAGTTCTGCTTGATAGCTCAGGAAAGGAGGTGAAAATGCAGCAGGCCCTCTGGGACAAAAGGAGACATCTAACAGCCCAAACACAAGCTATCAACAAGAAATTCAGACGATTCTCACTGCTCCCGGCCATTCAATTTTACAAAGCCAAAGTGGTTCCTTTCTTGGTCTATGGCATGGACCCCAGCCTGAACATGCCAGCCGCACTTTCGCCAAAACTTGAAGGCTACCTATGGAAATCAGTTCTTGGCATTCCTAAATCCACCTCGATTGCTGCACTCAGACGTGAACTTGGGCTCCTTTCTTTGGCAGCAACAGTTCGAGCAAAGCGGGATGCAGTTATTTAGAAAAACCTTAATGCCCGACAGCCTGCCAGTATGTCACCTAATTGCCGAGGAAATGAAAACTAGGCACTGCAATTCGCTGAATTCATGGGTGAAAGCCCAAAAAAGCAAACTGACCGAAATAGCTTGCACTGACCTGATCTTTAACCCGCAAAGAGTAAAAACCAAATTGGAAAATCAGGACTGGATCACGACGAATGAAAAAGCAGTAGCGAACAAATTACTAAACCATCTTCCACCGACCTTCAACAAATTGAAAGCGCAGCTGACATATTGTGCAAAATTCCCGGACAAGACTCTCTGGAAGCTTTTTATGAGACTCTGCCTAAACTTGCTACCAACGCACGAAATTCTGGCCATCAGGGCAACCTCCGTCTCCAACAAATTCAGATTGTGCAAAGATCCGACTCAGCCAGAAACCCTTAGACACCTCCTGATGACCTGCCCGCAAACGAGATAGGAACGATCGACTTAATTGTCACCACTATTTGCGGTCTCAAGTACCATTGAAGAGGAATTATGGTGGAAACGCCTGATTGCGGGTGAAAAAACGAGATGGACCATAGCTACTGTAAAGATCTTAGAATCAGCTTTGAAAAAGACAATAACCTGTTTAAACCCGGCAGACGACTGAAGTCTATAAATTTTGTTATGACTGTCTGCGAGCTTTGCCTTTTCGTCACAGTTCAGATCTTGTAAAAATCTTATTTGATTAAATACAAGTAAATAAAACAAAAAAATGATATTGAGAAAAAGGTTGGGGAGAGACCTAATCCAGGGAGTCCTCTGAAGTTTAGGTTCTTGGATATACCTAACTAAGTGAAATCCAAAAAACAAGGTCATGGAGGGACTCCCTCCGATCCCCCCCAAAAGTAAATAATAGGGCTTAGAGAAACCTGCTTAAGGGAGTGTTGAAGTCTGAGAGAACCCACAGGTCTGTGAGAGTCCTGTCCTGAACGTAAAGGTTCGGGAGAGACCTATTTCATAAAATATCAGATTTGGTGGGATGAACCCTACTGTGCAGCGAGGTTCACTTACTATGTGACTAGCATCAGCTAGGATAAAAAGAGGCAGTAGTGAAGCTTAAATAGAAGTTTGAAGAAGCCAGAAATCTGTGAGGTCTAGAGGTAGATATTCAAAGCAGGAAAACCAAAGGAGGTTCCAGACTGTGAGTAAATCCTGTTAAAGCCTTCCTGGGAAGTATGCCTTTCATTTGTGTGTTATAATAGGGCTGGACATTATAGAATGGGTTGCATAAATTCATTTATGAATTAGTTTGTTGGACAAAGCTTGAAACATATGTGTTTTAGCGTAGAGATTATCATGAAGGCTCATGACTTGTTAAGCTTAGGGTTGGAACTTTTAGTTGGCCACATTGTTGAAAATAATTTTGTAGATTGGGGTGTCCCTTGAGGGACAATGGGCCTCATTAGGAGGCTGGCGGCCGCGCGATGAACGATGCCGGTAAAGGACCTGCACTGTTCATTCCGGGCCGCCACATTACGAGGTCTGCAGCAGGTCCCGCTCTGGACGCCTGGCCAGACCAGACGTGAAGAGCGGGACCTGCTATCAGACCAGGATGCTATCAACGGGCCCGTCATTAACGGGCCCGTTGTTAGCATCCTCCCCATTCCCATTGAGACCTATGGGGGCTCAAATGGGAATGGGGATGTACCGGGTCAGGGTCCCGAGAATGGGAATTACCGGGCCCGCTAAAGTCGGCATGGCCTGGTAATTCCCTATTTTTGGGACCCAGACCCGGTACCTGGTTTGGGGGTAGCCATGCCGGTAAGAACGACATGGCTACCTCCAAACTCCTAATGAGGTCCATTGACTTGTAAGATTAGCACATATAACTAAGGGTAATCCAGATGTGGATCCCTTGCATGCTGTGTCTTAAAGATGCTCAGATTCAGCTCACGTATGAGGCCCAGCAAAGCTGAAACCTGTGTCTGGGGTTGCTGATGGACTTGTACGATTAGCACAAATAACTAAGGTTAATCCAGACGTGGACCCCTTGCACGCTCTGCTTGAAAGAGGCTCAGCTTTACCTCACTAATGATGCCCAACAAAGCTGAAACACGTGTCTGGGGTTGCTGATGGTACTCGCGTTCAGAGGAGAATTGCCTAGCATTTTGGTGCTGGACTGCCCTTTCTGGTGGGACTAGGCTGATATGTAAATAAAACCTTCTTCTCTGTGAAGGGTGCAGTGAGCTAAAACATGGTTGTAGACCCTCCTGAGGGGGGGGATACCTTATAGTACAGGTTATGTGAACCATTTCCATCCTTGGTAGAGGCCCCCCCTACACTACTAATAACTTGTAGGATTAGCTTTGAACTTTATGCTTTGGTGGAACGTCATTGAAGGTGTTCGACACCAGAGTAATATTCCACATTGTGTTGATGCATTGCTGATACTGTTATTTGAGATTCTCCTACTAGGCATTTAGACCAACCTCTTCCTTGACTATGTTGTAAAAGAAAAGCTTTCCAAGATGTGCATATCAAGCACTAGCATAGACAGAGACAGTTTATTGTGTTGCAACACAATAGAAACCGACAGAAAGAAGGACTCCTTCTACCTTCCAGCAGCAACCTAACCTCCACCGGAGAATACCCTTTCTTTTATAGGCTCTCGGAGCAGTGATGAATTAAAAGTGAAACCTTGATAAGAAGAACAATACATTCCTTGTCTGCAATGGGTAGAAGCCTCACTTGACCTTGGAGAATCAGTCCCTTTTTGATACATATGCTAGCACTTTGTCAATTCTGGTGTCCCGGTCGCATCTGTCATTTGATCCATATCCCTTTAGAAAGTCCAGTCGAATGGCAGTCAACAGAGGTTAAACATAAACCGGTCACCTGTTCCGTGTGTGTTTAACCTCTTAATCACTAAATCACATATTTTGTAACACACAAAGGTGACCAGAAAGAGCACCAAAGAATGTTCTGGCTAAGACTCAATGAAAAACCTTTTTTTTTTTAAAAAAACATTTTTTTATTAATTTTCAACAGAATAACATACAGACTTTGTACATAACTTCCAATGAGACATTGCATTATTCGTCTGTTCAAACCTCCCTGCCACCCTCCTCCCCTCGTCCCGCCAGCTTATTCCACTTGCAATGTTTACCTATGGTATGTATTAAACTGCTTTGAATTTTCACCATATCTCTATTCTGCATATTGTGATGGTGCATGTGCATGTGCAGTCTGGGTGTCATCGTGTGCAGGGGATGTCAGTTCCTGTATCATATGTCTCCAGGCCACTAAATCCATGTTTTGCCCCTCTTGGCCTCGACGGGATGCTTCTTGCCACACATCAGTTTCTGTCAATGAACATTTCTGGAGGTCCCTCAACCACATGCCTATCACTGGGCCATTTTATGTGCTTTCCACCCCATTGCTATCCTACGCTTCGCCAAGATGTATGCTAGGTCTCTCAGTTTACTCACGTGTCTCGCATGTTTTGGTGTTGGAAAAATTCCTAGCAAGCACGCCTTGGGGTAGATTGAGTCTGGTGACAAGCCAACCTTAGTTAGGGCATGGCCCACTCCCTCCCAATATCGGCATATGTCCATGCAGGCCCAAAACATATGTACCAGGTCTGCGTTGATCAGGCCACATTTCATAAAGGCTTGTTCTGTTGCTTTACTAAATCTTGCAATTTTCTTTGGGGTTAAAAATGCTCTGTGAGTGACATATACTTGGATCAGCTGTAGTTGCACATTTCTGGACACTTTCTTGTGATACCCCATGGTCCTGCTTCAAGGTGTGTCCGACAGCTGCTCTTGCAAATCTGCTTCCAAACTCTGCCTAATCTGTATTAAGATTGTTATCGGGCCTCGCCATCAGTACCTCTACCTCATATAATGGTGATACTGCGTGTCCTCCTTCGGAAATTTCATAGAATGTTTCCATCGTTTCATCTTCTACCAGTACTCTCTCTGGTCCTGGCCATTTTACTTTTATTCTATGGAGAAGTGAGGCATAGGTTATGTGTTGCCCCACCCATACTCCTGATTCAGAAGGGACCTCATTAAAGGCCATCGGTCATCCCTCTCTCAATATATCGCCTAATGTTATGACTCGCCAGCCCCCTGGGCTCCCAGTATTTCCTAACATTCAGCGTAAGTTGAGCGTTTTCACTCTTTAGTGTCACCAAGGGGATCTGGGGTGAGTAGGGCGTATCTTTGCCCAGAAAGCATCAGGCCTTTTGCCACATCATCAAGCCTAGCCTCAGCAACAGAGAGGGTTTAGGGTCTCGAGATATTGCGGTCCACACCATCTCTTTCAAAAAGAATGAGGTGCATGCCGGTTGTATTAACCCAGTGTCTTGGGTCTGTTCGTCTGACCGTCAGTACGTGGCAAACTGTAGTTGGCACACCACAAAATACCTCTCAAAATCCGGAACTTTTATCCCTCCCTATTCGTATAGTCTCTGTAATTTCTCTAGCGATATTCTATATCTTGAGTTGTGCCATAGGAAGCTCCGGCAGGTGGTGTTCAGTGTCCTAAAGAAGGCTTTGGGTATATTATATGGAACGTTTGTGAAGTAATGCAGCTTCATAAGCACCCCATTTTGAACAGCGCAGCCCTTCCCATTAGTGAAAGCAGCAGCTTGGCCCAAAATTTCACGGACTTCTCTATTTTATTTCCTGCCGTTGACGTATTCTGTTCATGTTCTACTTTAGGGTCGTGGAAGATGTCTACCCCCCAGGTATCTAAAAGTGTCAATTTCCCATTTAACCGGTAATTCTGGTAACGCACTCTGGGGTCTTCCCGTGTATTGTAATCCCTGAAAGGTCTGCAGAGCACTCAAACACATCTAATATGTATTGTAGGTTAGTCTCTGGTTGTAGGTAGAGAAGCATATCATCCACATACAGAGAGACCAGGTGGGTGCTGCCCCATATTCTGATGCCTGCCTCATGGTATTCTTTCCATAAATATATCGCTAACAGTTCTAGGGCCGATATAAATTCATAGGGGACCAAGGACAGCCCTGTATCGTCCCTTTGCTTAAACTCCATTGTTCCAATATCGTGGTGCCTGTCTTGACTTTTGCCACTGGGTTGCTGTACAGTAGCTTTACCCATTTAATATACGCGGGGCCCATGCCTAAACATTTCAAACATTTCAACTCCGCTAGTAGCCATGTCAACCTGACCGAGTCAAATGCCTTGACTGCATCCAGCGAGGTTACTGCCATAAACTGAGTGCTCTCTTGGGTATGGTCGATGAAATGGTGCAATCGTCTTAGATTACATGTGATATTCCTATTTGGGACATAACCTGGAAGGGTGTATGCTTTTTCTGAATTACTGGTTTCAACCTGTTAGCCATCAGAGCCGTCAGTATTTTCCCGTCTTGATTGAGTAGCGAGAGGGGTCTTTAAGAGCCGCATTCGGTATCTGGTTTGTTAGGCTTCAGTAATGGGACTATAATTGACTCCCTTAATGTCAGCGGAAAAATGCCTTTATCTAATGATTCATTCAGCATAGCCAACAATGAGGGAGTGATCTCTACCATGAATTCTTTATAGAACTTGGTAGTGCGTCCACACCTGGAGCCTTACCTGACAGCAACCCTCTTATGGTGTGTTCCAACTCCTGTTTCGTTATGGGGGCTTCAAGCTTGTCTAGCGCTTCTGTATCTAGCTTTGGAAGATCTATCAGCGCTAAGGCTTCTATCTCTGACTCATGGGTTTCTGACGTCTCCTCGTATAACTTCTTATAAAAATCATAAAAACATTTGTATATGTCCTGTTCTGTCTCACAGGTCTCCACATTACTCGATGTGATTGCCTGAATCATTATCCGCTTCGCTCTGTTCTGCCTTTGTACAACCAGGTAGCAAGCGTCCCGGTTTGTCACCTTCGGCATGCTGCCATTCCACATATTTCCTATAACTCAACTTACCTAATCTATCCCATTGTGTTAAGCACTCATCCCGCAGGGCAATAGCCTCCTGGGCGCTCTCGTTGGGTAGATCTCTCTGACCGTTTATGGCTTCTAATTTTATTTCCACCTTGTGTAAGTCCTTTTCTATTGCTGCCTGAACCCCGTTTGCCTTGGCGATTGCAGTCCCTCTGATCACCACTTTGAAGGCCTCCCATAACACTTCCTTTATTATACTTGAAGTCATCCTGCACCCCTTCTCTTAACTGTTCTCGGAATGCTTCGTCCCTCAGAGACTCACTCCTAAGTCTCCATGTCGAGATGCGTGCTCTCGGGAGGGAAACTCGCCATGTGACCACCAGCAGGGCATGATCTGACAACACCGGTGCTTTATATTCCACCCTCTCAAATTCGCCCAGGGTGTCTTCTCCTGTAAAAATATAATCCAATCTCTTGGGAGAACCTTGGCTACCGGGCACTGACAGATCTATTCCCGGACGGTAAATTCATCACCCCTCAGACGTGGCGGCCCGAACACGCTAACTCAGCGCTAGAGCTATTGCAATACTTCAGTCTGAAAGCGGTGATCCGTAAAATGTGGCTCTCCTACCCAGACGAGCCCCTAGACTCACCCGAACTTCAATACATAGCAAATTCTGCTGGCAGCAGAGGCGTAATATCCGCTTTGTATAAAATGCAGCTGGGGAAATCAGTAGTGGTACCCCCTAAACCACGTGAAATATGGGCTCGGGAGCTAGAACTAGAAATTACTGATGGTATGTGGAACAAAATGTGCACACATACAGGCAAAGTGTCACTCAACGCCAGATTCCGGTGCATACAATATAAACTCCTCAATAAACTTTATTATACACCGCACAGAGTGGCGAAATTCACACACAACTCAACACACATATGTCCAAAGTGTAAATCTGAAGAGGCAGATCACATACATATGTTTTGGTCCTGTTCCGCACTGAGTGTGTTTTGGGTAGAAGTGACGAAGGCGCTCTCAGTAATAATTGGGTCTCCAGTGGACCTCGATCCACTAGCTCTGTTGTTTGGAATATGGGCTGGTGAAAATACAAAAAAAATGTCAACATTTTTAAACGTGAGTGCCATTGTTGCTATGAAATGTATATTACAATGCTGGAAACGCAGATCCCCCCGCCCCACCCTCGAGATGTGGCTGAAGTCCCTCACTTGGGTACAAACGTGTGAAGAGGAGTACATTGGCTCCCTCCCCGCGACATCCCGCCCCAAGAACGTGTGGACTGAGTTCTGCAGCTATCTAAATAACAAGACGAAGTTGAGTGGAGCTCCTCCACCCCGCCGGTTCGCCTGATGCGCACTGAGCCCTGTACGCTCCATCGCAATGTTGGTCATCTCCCCCTTCCCTAGTTTGGACTGCTTGAAAAGTGTATGACACAATGCCTAAGTGTGATATTGTAACTCTTGAATTATTCTGTGAAATGTGTACAGTACCGGCTTAACTTCCTGCCAATAAACAAAAGTTAAAAAAAAAAAAAGACAAAAAAATATATAATCCAATCTCGTGTACAGGTCTTGGGAGCGGTGTAATGCAAATATCCACAGGCATGTGGGTGTAGAGTCCGCCATATATCTTAGAGTTTAAATGCTTGCAAAAATGTGCACAGGGCTTTGGAGGAGGGGGCAGGATAAGTACATTTGTCATCCGATATGTCCAGTGTAAGGTTGAGCGTGCAATTAAAATCCCCTCCCCATATCAATGTGCCATCTCTGTGTGGACATATTAGTGGGTATAACATGCAGAAATAAGCCGCAGTCTCTTGGTTTGGTGCGAATGTGTTGATAATACAAAATTCTCTGTGCTCAACCCGACCTCGCAAAACAAACATCCTTCCCTTTTCATCTTGGAAAGTCTTGAGTACCCTCAAAGGTACCGACAGTGCCAACCATATTATTGGACCCCTAGCATAAGCAGAGTATGACAAACCCAGCATCGTGCCTCTCCATTTTTTAGCAAGAGCAATCTGTTTCTCTTTTGTGAGGTGCATTTCTTGCAGGAGTGCAATGTCAATTTTCTGACGCCTTAGGTAAGTTATAATTCAGTTACATTTAATGTAACTGCTGTGGCCTCTGACATTCCAGGATAATATTCTTAGTTCCCCTTTCAAAATGTTGACATATACCATCAGTCCAACGTTCAAGTTCAGCATATACAGTGTGGACACTTAGGCCAACTTCCCTCTAACTACCCCCATTCCCCAACCCCACCCCTCCCCCAAAAATTGCCCAGCTCAATCCCTTGTGCTCAGGCCTCCCCACTTCTCGCCTCCACCCGAGGATCATGTCCTGGTGCGTAGTGCGAAATTGCCAGATACGTAACCGCTAGTATCCAAGGAAACAAATGTACTTGTACTTCAGGTTAGTCACTGTCATGACCACTGTGAGGGGGCACAAGTTGTGCCACAAGCAGGCTCCCACTTGAACCCTGAGGGCCTTAAAACCACTGCAAAAGGGCTCCTGGAGCCAGTCCTGGTGTCTTTGGCACCAGGGTCATATGTTGGAAGGAAGGGCTGTTCAAACTAGGTCCCATTTATGTACATGGGCCTTTAAATCCAACATGGAAGCACCCACTAAGTCTAGTTCTAAGAACCAAGCCATGCAGTCCAGTGTTTTGGGTGTGGCAGGCCTGGAACTACTTTCCCTGGTACTACTTTACCTGCGCTATATAAACCACACCCTGACTGCAGAACATGCTTCATGTTATTCTGCATCCAGCAGCGTGACGCTCGCCGTGTCCAGCTCCTGGTCTTCAGCATCTTCCTGTAATCCTGCAAGAACAAGAACAAGATTATTCTGTTTTACCTGAGAAAACACCATCCAGCACTCAGCAGCTCAACTGGGCTGCAATCTGTGGAAACAGAGAGAAGAAGAAACATCACTCACCTGTGAGTACTAGCTTAAGGACTTCCGGCGAACCGCTACCACAGCTGCTGTTCAAACATTGCGACCTGCAATAACGAGAAAGGGAAAAACAAGATCAGAACGCGCGCTTCCAAAACATCGAATTCCATCAGTCTTACTTAAATTCCATCGTGCTACGCCACACTTCCATCCGGAGCACCACAGCAACATCTGCAAAGGAAAAGAGGCATATTCAAGTTCGCTTTCAATATTAAACAACTGCACAGTGCTGTACTACCTTAACGGATTCCGGGGGCCTGTTTTTTTATTCACGCTCTCATCCACTGGCAGCAGCACAGCGGCCTGTGATGAGAAGAAGAAAACACAGGTTAGCTTCAAAAGACAATAAAGGGGCTGCACTTTGCGCTTTCTCTTACCTAAAAACGTGCCTCTCCATCCGGCACACCAGCATCAAGACCTTCACACACGAAAAGAAGGAGATAAAGACATTAACGAATTCCCATCATAAACAGAACAAAGACTTACAATTAACAAACCTACCTGCCTACCAGCAGATTCGGGGTCACAGCAGGCCTGGGCCAAAGGAAGGCGTACTGCACCAGTGAAGCAACTCTGGCAGCTCGCCAACAAACGTCAAGCGCCCCTGCACAAGAAACGCAGGACGGATAGCTCACCCTAAAAATAACTAAGGAGAGAAAAGAACCCAGTGGGAAGGGAATCGGTCAGAGGGAGGTGGGAGATTCACCCATTAGAGACAGTTATCACAAATCCTCCCTTCTGTAATTACAGATTCATTATTCAGCACTGGGCAACTACGCATCCAGGGTTCCAGATCTCAGATCCTTACAGACGCCCCCGGGGATATCAGGTGAGCGTAACAGTCACTCGTAGTCTTCTTTTGACCGATATATGGTTCATCCGTTGCTTCTGTACCTGCAAGGTGTAATCAGGGTATGCAGTTATCGTGGCAGACACTTGTTGGATCGTCCCTCCTTTGCAAAAGTGTTTGAGGATCTTTTCCCTATTTCGGTAGTTCAGAATCCTGGCTATTATTGGCCTCGGTGGGGCTCTAGGCAGGGGTTTCCTCAGCAGCGACCTATGCACCCTTTCGACCGTGAAGCCTTGAATGAGGGTGCCTGGACCAATTTCTTGCTGCAGTAGGGTCTCTATGTACTCCATCGGGTTTGCTCCTTCTCCTTCCGGGAGCCCAATGATTCGTACATTATTGCATCTAGCCCTGCCTTCTGCATCCTTGGCTCTGTCCTCCAGATTACGCATTTGTTGTTGCAGTACCCTGACTTCTTCAGAGGTGTCTTTAAGGCCACTTGTATTCTCCGCTACTGACTTTTCAAGCGTTCCAGTGTGTTCAACGAGTGTCCTCACATCTTGTCTTAGCAAGTTCACATCTATGCTGATGGCGTCTATTTTAGCCGCAAGAGATGCTATGTCCGCTAGGATCTGTTTATCTCCTTCCACGAGTGCCTGCTCCCTTTGAGGTGCTGAAGTTGCTTGGGCTGGGCTCTCTGCTGGGAGCGCAGTTTTGGTGCATGCCTCAAAGTGAGCTGCTTCCTTTTGCTCTTTTGGGTTTTAGATGCCATGGTTTATTGCTGTCTCGTACCTCCACACCTGTACTGGTGATTGTGCCAACCAGACCTGTCGATTCCGCCGCTTGTCCGTCTGTTATTACAGGCAGGTTTTACTGCTTGCTCCCTGGAGGACTTGGGCGTATCTGCTAGGTACTACTTGTGGCTTCTCGAACAGTATTAGCAATATACGAATATTCAGTCTGTATCTGCTTTGAGACAGCTTCTCCACATCCACCTTGACTTTCAGTGCAGGCACCTTACTATGTCCTGTGTGACCTAGTTTCGTTTTACCCCTGTTGCCTGTGCGTGTTGTGGCTTTCTCTCAGTGTTTGGCCTGCTTTGTAAACTGGATGGGCCCGCAGTTTTGCTGTACCCCACACTGTGTTGCCTCCCAGGTGTGGGGGGAGCCTGTATGTCATCTGTTTCTGCTTGCTTAGGTATTGTACGCTGCTACACCGTTGCAATGCCAGCATCCATCATGTGGTCCTCGTTGTTCTGTCCCTGGTATGTGCTACAATGCTGCTCAATTATAAATGGTCTACCTTCCCCTGCACTACATAGCTGAACAGCTCTTTAGAAGGAAAAGTCAATCCAGGCGAAGGTGAACCATCTTATAATACAACACAAAGAACAATCCATAACAACCTCAGGCTGGACGAGCTCCCTCAAAGTTCCATTAAACAGTCATATTGATGAAAACAGGATGACAGCACTGCGCTGGAAACCATCGGACAGATTCTGAAAGCGCTGGTTAACTCCTCAAATGTGGGCCATCCACTGCTTAAGGATGTGCTTCTTTGGATCCCTTTTTGCGAACCTGGGATAATTTCTTGTGGTAAGGTCAGATGGGTGCTGCCAGCTTTGCTCTAGATTCCTGTACTTCACACTGGCCACTTGGTCCATCATGGTAAGCAGTTCATCATAGGCATCTTGTTTGGGATCACCCGAACTTCGTATGTGTTACTAGATGCACTGGAGATAGGCCTGCTTTTTAAGTTCTCACTCTGCAGAGGGAATGATTATCTGCCTTTGTTTTGCTTCTGTGATTGGAAACACAGCTTCCTTTGCAGTCCGCCCAGTCGTGCAATACGTTCTCCGGGCCTTCTTCCACTGTGGTCCGCTTCCTCTTTTCTAAACGGAGCCAGCTCCCCCTATGTTCTGCCTACTCTCAGCGGCCAGGGTAGTTTATCGCTGCAGTCTGCTCCATCTGTCGTTCGCGCTTATGATTTTGCGTGACAATGGGGAGGTTGGGCGCCCTGTTGGAGTCTCGCTTGTGGTCGTACTCCTAATTATACGGGCCCAATGCTCATGCCTCGCTTCGCTTACTGTGGACACATTTGGTGGCTCGATGACCGGTGCACAAACAATCGATTGCTCCACTATCCTTCACCGGGCCACAAAAGCAGTCAATTGGAGCACACAATTCCTTTCAGTCTGTCAGACTTACAGCAACGCAGGGTTTGTTTGCAGCACACATCCCACCGACCTCCCGTGGTCCTGCATGTATCATGGCAGTATCACCAACAGCAGCAGCTTGTCGTGTGTCCCGCTGGCCTCGTCCTGTTAGTCCCTACCCAGCTTGATTTTCTACGGCGTCACCCGCTTTCTTGTCGTTTCAATCTGGGCTATTTCTGGGCTGCTGCCATTCTTGTTGTGTTGTTCATCCCGGGCTCTTGTTCTGTTGTCCCTCAATCTGCCGGCTGTTACTCGGCTTTGCTTCTTACTGTGAATTTATTCCGCTGCTCACAGTGTCCAGCATGCGCTTCTGCTGCAGTCCCCTCTCCAACGACTCTTTCAGTGAGTCTTAGTATGTGCCCCGTGAGTGTCCTTTGTAGGGGTCAAATTGTGAACACCTTGTTTGGTGGAGTTTGTTATTCCTTGAGCTTTCGATGGTAGCGCAGTGCACCCAGCTAATGTTCGCTTAGCTCTTCTGACAAGAGCCACACTCCTCTCGCCTGTGTGTAGTGTAGAAGGATGGTGAGAAGTCATCATGAATCAGGTAAGGCACAGGAGACTTGTATATATAAAAAGGAATACGTTTATTTGTAGTTACAGGGCTAGTTGGTTAGAAAGGCAGGGAGCTAAATAGATGACATCCTTTCAGTAAGGTTCTCCCATCCTGTGTTCTCAACTGTGGCTCTTGGAACTCTCAGGTCCCATAACATTCTATATGACATAGCTGTATTCTACTACTAGCACTGTGTGCACCCAGTGCAGATAGATAACTACAATACTACACTGTGCCAGAGTCTCTTGGCAGCACCTCCAGATTCTCACACGGAATGTTTAAGCCCCCATGCGGCTTACAGTGCGGTCTACTGCTTTGTGCACCTTAATGTTTGAACGGCCAGCAGAGCTTATTCTCCATTGCCGGGCTGATGCTGATCACGCCGAGCTGTTGTCTCTCGCAGTCCGCATCCGTTTAAGGCTTTGTTATGCATTCGGCGTCCAGTGCTCTGCAAACTCCCCTTTGTTCTATGCCGCCATCTTTGTGCTTTCCTACGAGCCGGGTCCCGGACTGCGATCGCCTAGTACACTATTAGTCGGGCACCTCCAGTCCTCTGTGAGTGCCACACTGAGCTCGCCTATTTCCAACACTCAGTGGTGCAACCACAGTCACAAGGGCTTGCTTAAACTTTTCAGGATAGAATCGATGACGGATCACAGGAGCCACAGGAATCACGTCCTACTGCATGGCTGCTTAGCCACGCTCCCCCCACTCAATCAAAAACCTTTTTCTAAAACTATCACTGTCCCTATGTGTAGAACTGAGCTCTTCTGGGAACCCAAAATAACCCTAGAGAACGGTGCTGCGCCGATAGAGGGAGAGATATAGCGCGGTCATCAATAGTGCACTCCATTGTTTCGGGATGCACAGGGTTCTTCATGGTGGTTAGAATATATATATTGGTATGTAGGGTCTAAGAATGTCTTCTACAATGGGTATTTAGATATGTGATAGTATATTTTGATGAAAAGTGTTTAGAGTCGGCTTTTCAAATAAAAGCCATTTGATGATAGGATTGAATTAGATATAACACAGCAGTTTTGTGTCATATATTAAATGTTTATGTTGTTGGCCTCACGAGGGAGAAAAGATGTAAAGGAATTTTAAAGAACAGTCTGGACTACAAATAATAGAGATTAAAGTGCTTTTATAGCTGCAGCTAAGTGAGTTTCTGTAACAAATAGATGTTGTTGGTGGATCCACTATAGTTGTTGTTTTGTAGGACGGGAGATGTTGTGGAATATAAATGTTGTCTTGTCCAGCTGGCCACCTATGAATGCTGATGGAATGTTAGTGCACTGAGTGATTGACAGCTCAGGAGAATGGTTGCCTAAGTGTGTCTTCTGTATGTGTCATGTGGGGGCCTGAGCTGGAGTGCTAAAAGATGGCTGGGGGATGGTCTCTGACGCATATACCTAATGAGTAACCGGAAATACTGCACGGCATATATGTTCAATCAAGCTTACTTGGTCTTCATACTAAAGCTGGTTTGTTTGGATGACATATATGCCCACCAGGTTACAAGATAGGTCAGTTTCAAAGAGCTTACAAGACTCCTAACTTTATGAACACCTTCGGCAATATACTGTATGTCCTTCATAGGTCCAGATATGACTCTGGCACCAATGCGATAAGCCCCTGCATTCTGACCTCGGAGTGCCAAGGTGATCAGATAATCTTCTCCACACATCCCTGGGCCTTGCGTCACGGAGTGGGTGTTGGCAGCTGGTCCCCATGGTCAACCGACAACACACCCCAAGGGGAAGGTAGAGCACATGTTCACACTATCCAAATTGGTAACAAGGACTTAGAAACAGTTTGGTGCAGGGCAGCTGAGACCAACTCTAGTGAACAACTAATGAAAATGAAATATCAGATCTTCTATAGATGGCATCATACACCTGGCTAATTGCATATCAAGTATTCAAACAGATCCATAAATGCTGCAGTGGGTTTGCGCAGGTAGGCTCCTTCGCACATTTTTGTTGTGGCTCCCATATGACTAAGTCCCCAGCATGTCCCTTGGGGTTTTGGCTGGGGTACGGGGTGTACCGAAATTCAGGTTCAGGTAAGTATTCAGCCAAATCCTGGGCGATAAAGAGATAGTCAGCTTCAGTTGAATATTTAATCAATAGAAGTCGAATAGTTTCCCCTTCAAAAGGCATTAAGTGTTGCTTTAACTATGTGTGCCATTCAGACATGTCGTTTTCAGATAGTCATCCAAAGGATCATTAAAGCAAGGCTCCTGTCAGTTCTTTGACTGTATGCAGGTTGAGCAGAAGGTGTGAAAGTGCAAGTGTCTCTTTCCTTCCAGGGCGGGACTGACACAACTTCTCATCTGGCAGATTGGTGAGTGTTAGAGGGGGCATGCTGAGGCAGGACTCTCAAAATTTTAAACGTGACGGCCAAGAGAGGTCTCTGGTGTAACATGTATTTTGCAATTGAAAACGATTGGGTTCAGCAGTAGTTTAGAAAATGCTGTAGGAATAGAGCATTTTCTTCAGGGTCTAATTCACTTACTTTGCAAAAAAGCAAAGGGGCAAGAAGCAAGACCGCTCTACCTGCACCCGACCTTTACTTATCTCCTAAAAGACCTGGCTCCTTTTGCATGGGAAATTAAGTGGAAATTGCCCTAATCCACCTCGTATGACCAAAAAGCTAACAAGCAAATGTATCCCTTACACCCAAAGTACCAAGGTCAAGTCTCAGTATTGAAAATAATGGATAACCACACACATGATAATCTGAAAAATGAGGGTTATTATTTATGAATTTCAAAACCAAACTGCATAGTTCATAAAGGACAGCCAATTTGCCAACACGTGTTTCAACCTTCACCGGTCTTGTTTAAGGCTCCGTATTTATGATCTCGTATTAGACTGCATAGGACATATAAAAAAAAGTACTGAATTGACATTGCGTCTTATCAACGTTCCGTTTGAATGCATTACAATCATGTATTCTTGATAAACTAAGAAATTGTGTATTTTGTAAAGAGGAGGTCTTCAGAGAATGTGAATATATATATATATATATCTATATATATGTATATATATAGATATATATATATAGTTCCCTATCATGATTCAAGGGTCTAATTACCCATGCCGTGTTCAGCATACAACCAGCATCCCCCTGGTCAATTGACTTCATGAAGAACTATGTGAGTAATCTGCAGATTACAGGTTCCAATCACATCAATTCCCAGTCCAGGTAAAATAGACAAGGTGGGTGGGTGGATCTCTATGTTCACTGCGGGGATCCCTTCAAGTTCCAGTCTATGCAAAATAGTTTCCGAGGACATGTGCCTGCAGCAAAGAACTGTATTCAGCCTACAGGCCAAGGAGTCTAACACAAGCAGTATAGTCCAGTGGGAAGGGTGCCTGATGCAGAGAGCTGTAAGTGACCTCCCATCGAAGGTTATACTTTTGCAGAGCCAACTTTCACCCTTTTCATTATGCCAGCTCAAGTCCTTTTTCATTGGGCAACAGTAACTGTTGTTACTAAAGCCATCGGCTATCCCATGATTTTTGATTTTGATACCAAAAAAAATACAATTATATTTGAACAAAAATGCTTCGATATGTAACCACAGAAAACATCCCTCCCAGTGTTATACGTTTAAAAAGAGGGTCTTTGGATAGCAAGGTACCAGTTTGCATTTTAAACACATTTGGCCACGTGGATGTAGACATGAAATGAATACTTCAAAGACACATTCACATGCTACTTGTATATCTGAAAATCAGCACTGTTCTTCCCAAATTAGTGGAGAAAAAAACGCTGGCTCAACAGTCCGTATGCGTTTTTTTTTTCCTGGTCTGTATTTCCATACCCCTTACAATACAAGCATTAGCCCACCACAGAAAGACATACGAATTGCTGTTAAAAAATAATCAAATCCCTCTTGTCCTCTCAGTACCACAGGTATAAAGCATGACTTTAGCACCACACAGGTGTATATTCAGTAGCACTTGAACAGTCAGCCGGGTGCCAGCTGATGTCATCACTCCTGGTGTGTGCCAGTGGTCTGTTGGAGCCAGCAGGCAAAAGATAGACAGGATCAAAGTTGGAAAGTATGAGTGGCCACATCCCCTCTCAGTGATTGCGCATATGCATAATATAGATTTTCCACACATTCGTTACAGAAAGTCATGATTCTATTAAAGACTCGGAGGCGAAAGATTATGCTCTGACTTCTCTTTACTAACTCGAGCAGCAACCATATAAACAAGATAAACATGGAAAACAAAATAAAACTACAAAGTCCAACGAAACCCAGTAATTTTTGTAGTTTGTTTTCCATAGGATAAGCAAAACCACGTGATCCATTCTTCCAATCAGTGTCACTTCTCCCTTACAACATCCCATAACTCTGAAGTCCTTCCTCTTTCTTTCGCTGCACCGACAAACTCGCGCCCCAACCGGTAGGCGACTTGCTCCAGCCAAACTTTTCAAGTTGTCGTTTTTTCTGTTCCGCTCCTGAAACAAACATAAATCGTTAGAAATCCCTTCATAGACGGGTGGGCAATCACATAGTAATACCATTATAAGTCAAGACAAAATTGCATATTTCCAACAAAATTGCATTATTACAGCATGATAAAATTACTTATATCGTAGCGATTGAAATTGGGTGGAATAATCTTTCGCCTCCGAGTCTTTAATAGAATCATGACTTTCTGTAACGAATGTGTGGAAAATCTGTATTCTATGTCAAGACTCGGAGGCTCAGATTATGCTCGTTTAAAGCTTACCTACCACCAACGATGCTACTCGCTCCACTGGTCTAAAATAGAAACTCTTAAAGGTCTCCTCATTAGACCAGTCTGCCGCCTTTAGGACATCTTCCAGACGAGCCCCTGCCAAAAAGGCGGACGATGCCATTGCACCCCGTGTAGAATGTGCCCCGAACTGTTGTACGTCTATACCTGCCTCGGCCATGCACCACTTGACCCATCTAGCTAAGGTGGCTGATGCTACTGCTCTAAAAGGTTTCCTAATTGCTATTAGTAGCTGGTTTACACCCACGGGCCTCACTTCATTTGTTTTCCGCTCGTACACTTTCAAACACCTAACTGGGCACAGCTTAGGCTTGTCCGGGATGGCCATGTATTCTGCAGACTTAATATTCGTCTTAGTTCTCCTTGTTATGAAAAATATTACCCCTGAAGGGGAAAAAGACTTTCTGTTCGTTTCTAAAGCTCTCACGTCCGAGACCCTTTTACAAGAAATAAGACACAGAAGGGTAGTCAACTTAGCCCATAGTGCTTTCCGAGACAAGAATTCATTGTCCAGCCAACTCTGAAACATTCTTAAAACTATACTCACATCCCACAAACGAGCGTACTTGGGAGCTGGGGGTCTCATACACCTAATGCCTTTCAGAAGCCTACATACCAAGGGATGCTCCCCTACCGGCTTGTTGTCTATGTACGCATGGCCTGCTGAAATCGCTGACCTATAATTATTAATGGTCCTGTAGGCCTTCGCCTGCGCTGCCAAAAAATTCACTATGTGTATTACATCTGTATATACGGGATCAACCCGTCTCTCCAGACACCAATTACTCCATCTATGCCATGCCACTCTATATGCCTTGCCTGACGCTGGAGCCCAAGACTCCCTGATGAATTCCTGAGCTGTGCCTGAAAGTCCTGGCTTAGACCAGTTCTCCCTGAAATCGCCCAAGCCAGAAGACTTAGGCTCCCTGACCTGACCAATGGATGAATCTCTCCTGCCGGGTTCAGCAGGATATCCTCCCTGGCCGGCAGCCGAATAGGGGCTTCGAACGACAGTTCCAGAAGGTCCGGAAACCAAGCTTGGCCTCTCCAGTCTGGTGTTATCAGAATCACTGTTGCTAACTGAAGTCTGACCTGCGCAACTGTGCGTGCTATCAAGGAGAATGGGGGAAACCCGTATTCCCTTGCTGGTCCCCAGACCTGGAGAAAAGCGTTCCGTTGCTGTCGCTTCCGGATCCGGTCTCCAACTGTAAAATTTGGGAAGCTTCCTGTTCAACCTGGAAGCAAAGAGATCCGTCTGACAGGGACCTCTGCGGCGCATTAATTCCTGGAAGACTGAGTCGTCCAGCTGCCAGTCGCTGGAGTCCTTCAGATATCTTGAGTTCCAATCTGCTACCAGATTGAGCTCCCCCGGTAAATGTTCTGCTCTCACGCTTATCCCCTTCTGGAGACAGGTCTGCCAAAATTCCTTGGCCATCTCCGTCAGCTTCTGTGACCTTGTTCCGCCCAGTCGATTGATATATCTGACTGCCGAAACGTTGTCCATTTTCAAAAGAATGGACGATTTCGCCGCTTTCTGTGTCCAGCACTGAATCGCGAAGGAGCCCGCTAGAAGCTCTAGGCAATTGATGTGGAGACCCAGTTCCTGTCTCGACCATCTCCCCCCTGTCGACTGATCTCCGCATCTGGCTCCCCATCCCCAGCGGCTGGCGTCGGACTCTATCACTAGGTCCGGGGATGAGCCAAATATCGCCCTGCCATTCCAGGCTTCCATGTGGCAGAACCACCATTCTAGTTCCAGTCTCGCTTCTTGTGATAGTTTTACTTTCTGTTCGTAAGAAAACCCTTTCCTGAGATGGCTGATCTTCAACCTCTGTAACGCCCTGTAATGCAGGGGGCCTGGAAATATTGCCTGTATCGAAGATGACAGACGTCCTATAAGCCTCGCTATTTCCCTCAGAGAAACCTCTTGCTTCGCCAACATGACCTTGATCTCCCTCTTGACTGAATTGACTTTGGCTAGGGGTAATCTGAGAGTGCCCTGCGTTGTCTCTAAGTTGAACCCCAGAAATTCCAGATCTTGAGCTGGTTCTAACTGTGACTTCTCCGAATTTATCAGGAAACCCAGCTGTTGTAATAATCCCGTGGTTAACAGGACCTGTCGAACTAGAACTTCTCTGTCCTGGCACATTAGACATATGTCGTCCAGGTAAATAATTAGCCTGATCCCCTGTTCTCTCAGGTGTGTCACTATAGGTTTCAAGAGTTTGGTGAAACACCATGGCGCCGACGCTAGCCCGAAGGGGAGACATTTGAATTCCCACTTCTGTCCCTTCCAAAGGAACTGAAGAAGTTTTGTCTGCTCTGGCCGGATAGGAATCGTTAGATATGCATCCCTGAGATCTATCCTTGCTAGCCAGTCTCCTTGTTGGAGAACATCCCTTAGAAGATGGATGCCTTCCATTTTGAAATGCCTGTACACTAGAAAGAAATTTAAACCCCTCAGGTTTATCACTGGTCTGACCTTGTGTCTTTTCTTGACTAAAAACAGATTGCTTATAAAGCCCCCTGGTCCCTCTGAGGCTGGACCGATTGCATTCTTTGCCCTTAGCAATACCACCTCCTTGTCTAGCAGGACCTCGTCTTCTCTGCTGAAATGTATCCTTCTTGGCCGTACTACCTGATATGGTTCCCGCCAGAATTCTAACTGAAACCCTCTTACGGTCTGTCTTATCCAAGCGTCTGAAGACAACTCCTCCCATATTTCTACATACAGTTTCACTCTCCCCCCTACTGGAGGAATACTTGCATTTGACCTTGCTATCACTTTCACATCTCTCACCTGGGGGACTCTGGTGGTGTTGCCTTCCGTTGTTCCTCCAACCCCTGCCCCTGCCTCTTCCCATAGAAGGGAAGAAGGGGTTGGACCTTCGGTCTTCTTGCCTCCAATTTCTGTCCTTGTAGGAGCCTCTGTACTGGCCACGGCTGGACGAGCGGCCCCTTCCTCCTCCAGCCTTGTCGAAAACTCTTCGACCGAAAATCTTCTTCAGGGAAGATTGGGCCCTGTCCATCGATACATAAGTACTGGCGAATTTCGCCATGTCCTTGATAAACAAGTCCCCGAAGAGCTTGCCCTTCGCGGCTGTGGCCTGCTCGGAAGTCGCCATCTCCCCTAGTCTGGAGTCCAGTTTCATTAGGATCGACCTTCTCCTTTCGGTCGCCAATGCTGTATTTGCGTTACCGAGCAGGCAGATAATTCTCTGAGCCCAGCCAGATATAATGCCTGGGTCCATGGGCTCCTTCTTGGCCTTCGCCTCCTCGGCCAGTTGCCAGATCTTGGTGACCGGCCCTAGCATGTCCAGCACCTTGTCCTGACAGGACCGCCAGGATCTGTCGATGCCCCTCTTCACGTCCCTGCCATACCGGCCCAGGAACGTCAGAATTCTCATCAATTTCCGGGGTCTCTGCTACCCCATCCGGGACTCTCGGCCTTGGGCACTCGGCCTTCAATTTAGATCTGGCCTGCCTACTTAAAGGTGCCCGCAGGCGCCGTCAAAGGTATTCCGCGATCTTCTCCGGAGGATCCCATTCATTGGACCTGGGGTGAATGAGCTCATCGGGATCGAACTCCTCCCTGAGAAGATCTTCCTGTTCCCTCCTGCTTTTCTTTTTAGGTTGGATCTCCTCCTCTTCCGGGGAGGACTGGTCTTCTGAGGAGGTGTAAAATTCAGACCTAGAGCTGCTCTTGCAGTAGTCGTCGTCCGACTCGCTCGAGCTAGTGGTCCGTCTGTCGCGGGATCTCGCATTCCTTTTCCCCGATCTGTGGGGTGAACCCGGGGGGGTCTGGGCGTTACTGCCCCTGCGGGTTTTATGTCTACTTCCCCCTCTCTTTTTGCGAGCTTTGCCCTGGGACAAAGCCGCCAAGCTTCGCAATATGCCCCTCTCTTCCCGGGGCCTTTCGGCACTTTGCAGCATTTGAACTGCTTCGCTCATGCGGTGCCCACTGACATGAGGGCCGTCAGAGTCGTCGGTGTAGTCGCTCATGGTTTCACCGCCTCTGAATACTGTGACAGTGCCTTGCAGTTTGCTTGGGCTGCCCCCGTCAATCTCTGTATTGTGAAGCTAGGCGAGCCCTTCTAGAACCGCAGTCTTACCTGGGACTGAGCCCGTCAGGCGAAGGTCTAAGCCTCTCTCACCTCCTCCTCAGTGGCAGAATAAGGAATGAGATATTAGACTGACTTGCAGTCCTCTGTGCAGGGATCACTTGCCTGCGGTACCCACTTAAGCCACTAGGTGGCGTGCTGCTAATAAAGAAGCCGGTGAATCCCCACAATACACACGGCTGAATAGCGGAGTCCCGGGAGCTCCGTAACCATCAGGGAACTGAATGAGTTGTATAATTATGTGAGGAGCCTTGCGCTCTATCTCCATTCACTGACGCGTAAGTTTGCAACGGCGCCGGAACTCCCGAGGTCCCGTCGCGCCGTTGCGAACTTCCCACAGTGCCTCCTAACGAGGAAAGCGACGCCGGAACGAAGGTCCCGTCGCGTCCTTCCCGCGGATATGCTCCGCCAACGTTCCACGCGCGTATTAACTCAAGCACGCGTATACCGAAAACATATTCAGACAAGCGTTCGTAATTAAAGTCAACACACATACACTTCAAAACATTCTACAGTAAGATGAAAGGTACTTATCTCAGCTGCTCGAGCAGCAAAGAAAGAGGAAGGACTTCAGAGTTATGGGATGTTATAAGGGAGAAGTGACACTGATTGGAAGAATGGATCACGTGGTTTTGCTTATCCTATGGAAAACGAACTACAAAAATTACTGGGTTTCGTTGGACTTTGTAGTTTTATTTTGTTTTCCATGTTTATCTTGTTTATATGGTTGCTGCTCGAGTTAGTAAAGAGAAGTCAGAGCATAATCTGAGCCTCCGAGTCTTGACATAGAATCTACCTTTTGGACTAGTCGTAATTACTTGGGTTCTCATTAACCAACAAGTTAGGTGTCACTTGTTGGCTAATGCACAAAAAGACAAACTGCTCTGCTATTGAATCTTTTCTGTTAATGTGTTCTTTTTGCACTTCAAACAAACACAGATAACATAAAGGCTGCCTGTACATATCAAAAAGTATCATTTCAATTTACAACGTGTTTTTTTTTGGTGAAACTTTCTTATAAAGACAACTATTTGGCTATTATATGGCATTTAAAACGCACCTATACACAAGTGTTTCAAGGCGCAACGAGGCAAGGGAGTGGGAACAGATGGAAGACAGACAGTGATCATTGAGATCGCGCAAGTGCAGGGGAAGGGAGAAGGGGAAAAGTGCGAGGGGGCAGTGCAGTACATGGGATCAACAGTAACAATAATAGAATAAATAAGTAAGAAGTGTGGCCAGTTGGTGGCAAGTGCTGGTAGGGGACTGTAGGGATACAGAAGACAGTCCCGAAGGGCGGGGGTTGCCAGGGAGGCAGTGCAGGAGTGCGACTGGCGGGGGAGGGGACCTGGGCCCGAGATCAGAGGAGTCTGATCTCGCAGTCCTGTTCTGGATGAGTTGCAAAGGGCGGAGCGTAGAAGCAGGCAGATTTAGAAAGAGGCTGTTGCAGTAGTCCAGCCTAGAGAGAACCAGAGCTCTGGAGACAGTGAGCTTCTGGGGGAAGGAGAAGAAAGGAAGAATAACTCTGAAGAGGTGCAGCTGGTAGTTGACTTCTTAGAGACATCAGAGATGTGAGGAGAGAAGGAGAGTGTGGAGTCAAAGATGACCCAGAGTTTTTTAGCCTCACAGGTGGGAGCAGGAAGAGGGCCAAGAGAGGCTGGCCAGACAGTGACTAGAAAGGAGGCAGCAGGTGTGCCAATGAGGAGCATCTTGGTCTTACTTGCATTGAGGCAGAGATTATTGGTGGCACACCACTCCTGGTAGCAGACAGACGGACAGAGATGAGAGAAGGAAAAGTGCCAGGTATTTGTTGAACAGCCAGGGAGAGAGGTTACACCCCTGGGGAACACCACAGGTAGAGTTAGAGACAGAGGAGAGGAAGGACCCAAGCTGGACCTGGGATGGTCAATCGGAAAGGAAAGAGGTTAGCCAAGCCAAGCCAAGGCCTGTTCGGTGATACCCAAGTTATCACAGAGATGGTTGAGCAGGATGGCATGGTCGAAGACATGGGCAACTATTCTATACAGTCCTGAAGGGGGTTGCTCCAACTCTAGTGGGAACTGGAGAAAATATATTACACAACAGGGTGTTCCCTGCAGGAAGTATTTTGATTAGTCAGTCAAATTAATTGGCATACTAAAATACACGGTGGATACAAATCCAACCTTTTGAATTCTGAAAAACTTAATATGGTACAAACGCCAGGAAAAGACATTCACAAAGGCGTTTAGGCAGTATGGAGTGATGGAAACCGCCTTCCTGAGGACCAAAGACAATTGCAGACCCTGTGGATAAAAACACAAAACATATAAGCTCCGATAACAGAATCACCAGTATGCAAACCATACAAAGTACAAACAGAAGTAACAAAAGTGAACACCAATCACCAGTAGGGGTATCACCACACCACTCTAGCATCACTGATGCACACGTAACTAGTGTATAGTACAAGGAAAGAATATGCGTCCACCTTGGACCTAAACCCAATTGCTGGCCAAGGGGAACTGTAGAAGAAAAAATACGACACCTATGTCCTGTCCAACCATTAATTGCAAGCACCGAATCGCATGCGGCACCTTAACTGGAATGGTAAGGAAAGGAAGGAAAATGAGTCACATGCGCACTGCCCTCCATTCCGGGCAGCATAGCTCTGATTCAAAAGAAAGATAGGAGGGTTTGCTTACCCCAGGTGCCCGTCCTTTTCCCAGCGTGTGCCACGGATCAAGAAAAAGGAGGAGTCAGGGTTTCTGATGGAAAGGAGGAGCCTACAAGTAACACTCCACAGATACGTCCTGCTAAAGCTCCCAATAGGGGTTGACTACATAAATGTTAAATGTTAAATGTTAGAGGTATTTGTACCACGCACTGTCACCATGCAGCTGGTCCCCATGCGTTCTGGCGGATTTGCAAACGAGAAGGTGGGATGTGTTAGTAGGTGGAGCGGGAGTAGGAAAGTGAGAGGAGTGGTGTTCTGTTGGCAGCTTCAACTCGGTATACACCGGGTGCTGAGCTTTGGTGTGAGTATCGGATTGATGTCAGTCCTTGTGTGCTGTTGGTGTGGCTTATATGTTGTTACAGTTTTGTGAAGTGCGTGCGGGTTGTTGTGCGAGAGATGGTTGTGTGAGATTTTTGAGTGAGATAAGTCTGCAGAAATGCTGAGTTTTTTTGTTAGTGGGTTGTATGAAGTTTAACATGCTAACATTCAGAACTCTGTTCGAGTGTGGCTCTTGCCAATCCTCCCAATCTCATCAGGGTGGGCGAAGGGGTTAAGCCTGGCAGGGTTTTAGGTTCGTGTGAGGCGCTCCCTGTACTGTTCCAACGCGCTCTGTAACTGTTCTAATGCTCCTCGCCGTTCTATTCTAGCAAGCTCTGTAGGAGTTCTAATGCTGATGGATTGATTAATGTGGGTTGGGTGTCTATTCTCCTCCTTGGGTGCTGGAGCTGGTGTTGTGGTCTCCTCTCACAAACTTTCTATCTAAATGTGTCTACTGGGGTTTTCCATATGGTACGGCCGGGAGGCAGTGGATGAGTTGCTTAAGGGCTTTCGTCTCGGTCTGACTATGCGATCTGTCTATGGTGACCTTCTTTTAGTGGCTATTTCCCTTAATATTTTATGGTCTGTCGTGGGGTCTGGTCTTTAGGTTCTGTGTATGTCCGTATCGGAAGTGTCAGAGGTTGGTGTTTTTCATCGTTGTTTACCAGGCTGGGCATTCTAGTGCGTCGCTGTTGTAGTTACGCTGTGAAGAGCCATGATTTGAGGGGTTTCCTGAATGCTAGATGGTTTGTTGTGTTCCGTATATTCTTGGGTAGGTAATTCCAGGTTTTCGGTGCCTGGTGAGAGAAAGAGGATCCTCTGAGTTTTCTTCTGTTATAGGGTTTTGGTTCTAGGCTTGATCTCAGTGTTCTTGTTGGTTGATGTAGGCGTAGTTTGTCGCTTAGGAATTCTGCGCCTTGCTTATGTATTGCTCTGTGCATGATGCACATGGACTTGAACTTTATTCGCTGTTTTAATGGTAGCCAGTGTAGTATTTTTAGCGCAGGTGTGATGTATTCTCTTCTGGGTAGCTTGAGGAGGAGTCTGGCTGCCGCATTTTGTATGCGTTGTAGTTTTTTTAGAAGTCGTTCGGGCATGCCCAGGTATAGGCTATTGGCGTAATCTGCTCTGGACATGATCAGAGCGATGATGGTAAGTGTTTTGTTGGTGAACGACAGGAACAGTAGGATCCTTTTTGCTGCTCGCAGGAGGAAGAAACATTTGTTGAGTAGGGCGTTTACTTGTGGCTCTAGAGTGAGGTTGTTATCCATCAGGACACGTAGGTTTTTTACAGTTGATGATGGTGCTGGCGTGGTGCCGAGTTTGCTTGGCCAGGGGATGTAGCTGATGTCTCCTTCCTTTTTTGAAACAATCATTATCTCTCTTTTACCTGGGTTGATTTTGAGGTGGTTGAGGTTCATCCAGTTGAATATATCACGGAGGCAATTCTCTAGTGTAGCGTTTTCTTCTCGGGTGTCTTGTATGTTGAAGATTATTTGAGTGTCGGCGGCGTAGTTGTAGCATGTGAGGCCGTGTTTTTTGATGAGTTTGATTAATAGGTACATGTAGATGTTGAATAGAAGTTGGGAGAAAGATGATCCTTGTGGTACTCCGCAAGTGGAGTCTCTAGGTTTGGTTTGGACTTAAAAGGTTTCATCCGTGTGGTTTCGGTTCTGTTTGTTAGGAAGGATTTGATCCATAGTAGGGCGGTGTCTGTTATTCCTAGTCCTTCTAATCTCTTTATGAGGATGTCATGGTTGACAGTGTCGAAAGTGCCCCCCTTTGTTGGATTGAGCCTTTAATACTAACTCCTTGGCACTAGAGATTTTGTGGAAGAATGCCATCTGAGTTTTATCACATTCATCCTGCGATGGTGTGAATAACGGTGTGATTGCTCTAGGTTTTTCTATTGATTTCAGTATGTTGAAAAGTTTTCTGGTGTTGTTTGCTGCAGTTGGAATTTGTTCATTGTAATGGTTTTCTTTGGCCCCTATAATCTTGTTCTTATATTTTTTCTCACTATCCCTTCAGAGTTCCCTGTTGGATGTAAAAGGGTTTTTTTTGCCATTCGTTTTCCCTTTTTCTTTTTTCCTTTTTTAATTCTGCGAGTTCGGCAGTGAACCACATTTGGTGTTTGGTGTTGGATCTGACTATTTTAGATTGTAGCAGGGCCTTCTGGTCCTCCAACCTATTTGTGTGAAATAGCAGATTTGTCATGAGGGTCTCACACGAGTCATCTCCCTTATATTTATTCATGATCTCTTCCATGCATTGTTCTAAGTGATCCCTGTCAATGTTTTTGAAATTCCGGCATGTCATACTTTTGGGTTAGTTGGGAACCTTAAGTTTTGGGAGTGGTGGAGTCACTATAAATGTGATACTACAGTGGTCTGACCAGATACACAGTACTGTCTTGTATTCCCATGTTGCCAGATTGTGCGAAACTACTCCTTCTCTGGCAAGATACCACATCTGCCTTTGGACATTCTCCTGAGCATATCCCTGGGCTCCCCTACCCAGGTGATCTTTTTCCGCTTGTATGCCTTTCAGGTAGAGATAAGAGAAGGTCCTTCCTTTCTTGGCCACCTGAATAAGGGGCTCTTGAGGTTTTGCTAGGTGAGATACCCTCAGGTATTTCACATACCCTTCCCCTATGCTAGACGGACAGTAGTGTTTCAGCTGGGTATCCCAAGATGGAACATCCAGGTTGTTGGTCCAAGCATTCCAGTATATAATTGGGAATGTAGCCTCTGGGACTCTCAACCCTTTCCTGGTCATTTAGGCCATACCTGGGAGATGATTTTAAAAGGTCTCTCACTTCTTTTTCTCCATTTTCCACCTCCTTTCTGGGGTGTTCATTAACTCCTTCTTTATCTTTTCTGGGCAAACCTGTGCAATATGTCCCCACTCTCCACAAAATAAGCATTGTTCTGCTTGAGAGGTTTCTGGTTCCTCCAGAGATATAGTGGATGTTTACACTCTTCTATCTTAATTCAGGAGGCTAAAAATAAATTTGACTATTCTCCAGTTTTTGCCCCTCTGGGTCAATGCAGGGCTCTTTTTTGTTTCTTCCCCTCTGGTTTTTCCACCTCCTCTCTCTCTCTATCTTTCTTTCCCTTTCTGGGGCCCAAGGCCGGTGCAGGGAATGTTGCCACCATAGGCAAACTGTCAGATTACCACCCCACCCCCAACTCCAGATCCTAACCATTCTCAACCAGCCATCCTCATTTTGTTACTGATTGCTGCAAACCCATTACCTCCACCTAACACATTGCTCACATCTGCTGTGGATGGACCCCATTGCACTTTCCTCACCCTCACGTCCCCCTCCAGTGTTAGGTTTCAGATGTCAAATTAAAGCCTCTGTGTTTCATAAATAAAGGTTTTTTAAACAAGTCAATGATACTATAGCAACAACAAATGTAATTTTGAGGCAGGTGGATCTAATCCTTTCTGTAAATTATATATAGGCAATACAGACAGTAGGAAAACGATTTTAGTAACACATTCTAGACACCTGTAAGCACATAAGCACCACTACCTGATACATAATACTAAACGTGCCCCAATACTTACTCACTATGATATGTATAACTTCAAAAATACTTTCTCATATGTCTCTTATTTTTAAAACACCTAAAATAGTGAAAAACAGTGAGTGACTCCAAAACCATCAAAAAACCCAAGAAACACAGGAGCAGAAGTGGTGGGCCACCTGCTGACAAACCATGAATCAAGACACATCATGTATGATACATGATGGCTTTGGTGACCCAGACATATAAATCACACATATAGCTAGGAATGCATGTGACTTCGTACCAGATGTGTGTTACAACTAGTGAACATGCACATTAGAAATTAACTTTCTGAGCTTTATTTTTTGCAAATTTGGAAACAAGGTTCTTGATATGAATGTGTTGAGCAATGTCATGCTCTATTGACAAGGTTGCAAGCCCAACAAGTCTTTGTTGCACCATAGAAGATCGAATATAACTTTTGATCAACTTTAGCTTTGAAAAGCTTCTTTCGCCACTTGCCACTGAAACAGGCAGGATTAAGAGAATCTGGAGAGCGATACATGTGTTGGGTGTACTCCTTGCCAAAATCAAGGACAAGGGTATGACACAGAGCTGGGAGAAAGAGCGGGTAACGCATGTATCGCAATATACAGTATATACCTCTCAGTATAGAATGTGTATAACTCCGTGTATAGTGTGTATAGTTCAGCATCTAATGTATGCATCTCAATATTACACGTCCTGCGGTAGCGGCCTTGTAGTTATAGTTAAGTTGCTAAACCCATAGGAAGAGCACTTTTTGGGCGGCTTATAACTCCGTTCCCCCTTGATGAACCCTCACCAAACTTTGCATTTTTTTTTGCAAAGTTTGTTGACGTTTCATCCGGGGAGGGCCGGCGGGGGGGGTTCTGTAAATTATAAGTGGGGTTGCAAATGTTTTTTTTCCCATAGACTGAACGGAGAAAAACTTTGCTCACACCTACAGCCCAAACCGCTGGACGGAGTTTCACCAAATTTGCAGCAGGAGCGGTGGCTTGGTCCTCAAAAGAGTTGATGGAAATCCATCCAGTAGTTTTTTTTTTAAAACGACCAAAAAGTAGGTCCAAAAAAAATAGTGATATCTGGGTCCTGTCCACTGACTCATTTCCCTGTTCGGTCCCCGGACTGGACTCTGATTTGCAGACATCAGACGCACCCACTGATTGGATGGTGAAAAGCATGAAGTGCGTCAGATTTTTGGAAACGGCCGCCATCTTGGATTCGCAGACTTCGACCACTGTCTGCGGACACCGCGGTAAAAACGTATTAAAAAACACAACATTGCACTTGAATAACTTATCAAATAATCTCTGGGGAGGGGAAGGGTGATGAGGATCGGATGGGATATGGCCGCAAGAAGCAAAAAAACAGGCGTTTTTCGTCGTAATAGTATGCGGACAGTCCGGATGTTGTGAACAGTCCTGTGAAGTTTGTGGACACCTCTGCATTACAGGGTTGGTGAAAAGCAGTTCTTGGATGGTTTATAACTTTGGCGCCACTTAATGAAACTGCATGATATTTTGCAATTATATTCCTGACCTGATTCCGAATGTGTCTGCAAAGTTCGGTGGGATTCTGTCAAGATGGGGCAAAATTATAGGGGGGTCCCAAAATATTGTAAAGGCTTATAAATGTGGTGCCATTTGACAAATCTACACAAAGGTTTGCAAAACGATTATAGATCTAGATATGTATGTTTTCATGAAGTCTGAATGGATTTTGTCAAGTGGGGGCTAGGTTATATGACTATTGTATGTGCATACATTTGACACTTTTGAAAAAATAAAACATGGGTGGATTTCCAGCAAACTTGTCTAAGGAGCATTGGCAAGGACCTGAAAGCATGGTTTTGCAAATGTGCCCGTGTTTTATTTTTTGACAAGTGTCATATTGTAGGTACATAAAACAGTGATATACCTTTGGCGACTGAGGTGTAGCCTGTGGCCATGGGCAGTGGTCAGATTGTCCGGGTCATGGAATAAGGTAATGATCCGGACAATCTGGCTACTGGCCATGACCACGAGGGACAACACATGGGGTTAAAGTGGCCATGTTCACCTGGGACTGGCCTTGTGGTAAAGTTATTTGAAACTGGGATAGGTTTGAAAGGGAAGAAAATTGTGCTTGTGGTAATATGGTCATAGGATTCTCTTTTCGCCTTCTGCAGGCTGCCATGGAAAGCGAAGAGGGGCCCTGTATGGAACCCCACCTTTCCTTTCCATGGTGGCCATCTTGGAAAAGAATTTTACCTCCTAGATCGGGATGCCAGTAGCAAGTGGGCACATCAGCCTCTTCCAGGGGTGCATATAGCTTTACGTTTCGGGGGTGAGAGGGCAAACCCTTCAAATGTTTGTGTAGGCACTAACCTCATAGAATGTAGCGGCGGGGTAAATTTACTTGTGTTGGGGCATCTAACTTCTTTACACATTCCGATGACACTATTCTTGTGAAGCCTCTTTGTCAAAAGCAGCAAACTGCCTGTTACCTCTAAAAGCACCCACTTAAGGACTGCTGTGAGAATGAGTGGTCCTCTGTCCCCTCTCTATCCTTCCAATCACTCCCCTGGCATGCAAGTGCTAAACCCACATCACAATTTCGATTGCCTAAAAATGTGCACATATTAATGCAGATGCTGACAGTGAAATGCTTTAGGTTAGTAATTGCCGGGCCTTTATTAACAGGGAAGCCCAGGCACCAGTTAATGTCTGTTTTCTGTTCTGTCTTGCCACGGCTCTGTAGGTCAGCCAGGTCGAGACAACATAGGCCATGATTTCGGGGGGCGGGCTGTGGGGGCTAGAGCCTGATCAGCTCAATGGTGTTGCCCCACTGGTCACAGAGCGCCCACTTAATATGTAAACTGTATAACAAACAGTGGCTGAGGAGTCTATTTTCTCTGGGTTTATACTAGTCACCCACCCACCCATGCTTTGCACAAAGACCAGATTGCACATGAACGCATCGGGCATGCATGTGAAAACTGAGGTCCATTTTGCAACTAGAGTCTCTGCTCGAGTCACTTATCCAACACCAAACTAGGGCCACAAACAAACTCTGTAAAAAGTTGCAGATCGAAATGCAAGGATTGTGTCCATTCAGACAGACATTCGTAGATGGACAGGGACATTTCAGAAATTCTATCCTCCTGAAAGACTTATGTACGATAGGGCAATGTGGCACTGGCAGGGACACACAGCCTGTTATGAGGCTATTTTACAAGAACGTGGGGGAAGGGCTTATGTTGGTCCGCAAAGGCCTATGGCGGTGCCAGGCTATACTGCAGTGCATGCAAGGCACCATGTTATATGTGCAAAACAATCCTCATTAGGTGGTCATGGGGCACTGCTAATCACATTTATGTATATATTTGCTCAGTTGTCTGGTGTTTTCATTGCACCTCCTTTATGTTCTTGCGAGAGATTATGACACATTTTAAGTGAACGCGGGCCGAGTGGCTAAACCTACATTTCATTGCATAATCTAATCATGTCTGCTCCGGGCGTTCGGTTTGTCACTGCTCACCTGAATCAATCTGCTTTCTCACCACTCTGAGCTAGATGAGACTGGCGTCTGTCCATCCGCATCCCTGACTAAACGGTCCGGCAACCACCGCACAGAAGGCAAAGCAAGAGGGGCACGTGCGTGCTTGCTCCGTAAGGCGCAGATGCCCGCACTCGCTCCCTGCCACAGCAACGCGCAGGGGCCGTGCCCACGCCCATGATGCCACGCCTATGATGCCACTAGTGAGCGGCATGATGCAGGCCTGACCCCCAACCATCACGGTACTGCGCCGCCTAGTATCTCTGCTGCTGGCGCCAGCGGGCTGCAGACAGTGTACAGGGCCCAGGGACAGGGCTGGTGCTATCACAGGCAAGGCAAGGCAGTCAGCATTTTGCCGCTCTAACATTTTGCACATATAGGCAAGCGCCTAACCTTGCCTAGTGATAGCACCTTGCTCAAGTCTCTATTAGCTCCTCCTCTAGATTGTCGGGGCAGATCTATATAGTGTGGCTCCACTCTCCACAGCATAGGCACTGTTCCAAACGAGAGGTTTCTGACTCATCTAAGGATACCATAGATGTTGACCATCTCTTGTTCTTATTCAGGAGGTTACAAAGAAATTCCAAGGTGTTATGTTTCTCTAAGTTTGGCCCCTCTGGCATCCTCCCATATGAATTTCTTACCTCTTCCCTTATTTGTTCACCCTCTATTATATACGGAGGGGATGTTGGATCGGGGCAGGAGAGTTCTAACGAGAGGAAGGGAGGCAGATGCGATACAGCCCATCAAAGCCTCAGATATCTCGCCCTCCTCTCCGTCTCTGGCAAGATACAGCGTCTCCCTTTGGGTATTCTCCTGAGCATAACCCGGGGCACCTCTACCCAGGTGATCTTTTCCCGCTTGTCTGCCTTTCGGGTTGGGATAAGAGAGAAGGTCCTCCCTTTCTTGGCCACCCAAATAAGGGACTCTTGAGGTTTTCTAGGTGAGATACCCTCAGATATTTCACAGTATAACTGTTAAACCTTTGGATAGAACACTAGACTGGGCTGGTGTGAGAATGTGGTCAGATAGATTAAATATGGGAAGTTCGATCAGTTCAGTATTTATCTGTGTACCATTCTCCAGGATTTTTGGTGGTGCTGGATCCACCCCCATGGCTGGTGTTGGAAATGTGGATACCAGACTGGGCCTCTTTGTTGGCCTCTGCCTAAAAAAATGTGGGCATCCACTATAGAGGGGAAAAAGGGTGGATATAAATAAGTAGTGTCAAACCCTAGATCAGTGGATGAATCACTGCTGGTGTCTGAAAAAAGGTGACTCTACACGTAGTAGTTTTTAGACCACCAGATTGTTGGTTGCGATCAGAATTGCAGGTCTCGGAGTACTTCGCTGCAAGATAAGGGTAAATAACCTCCAATTTGAAGTCTTGGATGTTGGGGGCAATTTCTGTGTTTTTTATTTAGAGTGGTGAGTTTGAATTCTTCAAACTGCTTAGTCACTTCTGAGTTTGTCCTGAGCGTTAGTGATTGAGGTGTCATTTATACATTTTTGTTCAGCAACGTCTAGTCCTTCATGGACTAGACGCGCAAAGGCGCTGTACTGTAGAGTCGGTAGGCACCATCAAGTCACGGCTACATTTAGTAACAATATAGCTGAAATGGGTCTTATATTCTTGGTCTTCTAGGAACAGACATGGCTCATTACGTGCAATTATACCTGCTGGAATAATATTTGCTCTGAGATATTCGCAAAGAAAATGGCTGTGAAGCTGTGTCCTGAATGTTCTTTTCTTAAGTTTAAGCAACTCTACTCTAGAGGAAGTGCTGGAAGCTGTTTGATTAGTACACAAGGGATCAAATAAAGATGGCCCTCTGATAATGGCTCCGATTTCCTCATTGTTGTACATTATCAGCCATACTGCACCCAATTAGGCACAGTGATGACTATAAGTGAAGACTATTACTGAAGTCGACTTGATCACTCGCTTTGTGTGCATAGAGCTTGCAGAGACAAGTGCAAGACAGGTGGAGAGCCCTCTAACTAACATAAAAAGCAATGAATTAAACAATAAATGATCAAATATACAATGATCCCTAGAGACAGACAAGCTGTCAATCAATTAATTCCTAAAGGGGGTTGCTCCAACTCTGGTGGGAAGTGGAGAAAATATATTACACTACAGGGTGTTCCCAGCAGGAAGTATTATGATTAGTTTGTCAAATTAATTGGCATACTAACATCGATGGTGAATACAAATCCAACTTTTTAAATCCTGAAACACTTAATATGGTACAAACCCCAGCAAAGACATTCACAAAGGCGTTTCGGCAGTATAGAGTGATGGAAACCGCCTTCCTCAGGACCAAAAACAATTGTAAATCCTGTGGATAAAAACACAAAACCTTTAGGATCTGATAACAGAATCACTAGTATGCGAAACCATACAAAGTGCAAACAGAAGTAACAAAAGTGAACACCAGTAGGGGGGATCCCCACACCACCCTACCATCACCCATGCACATGTAACCAGTGTATAGTACAAGGAAACAATATGCGCCCACTTTCAACCTAAATCTAACTGCTGGCCAAGGGGACTGTAGAAGAAAAAACACAGTACCTATGTCCTGTCCAACCATTAATTGCAAGCACTGAATCGCATGAGGGACCCTAAATGGAATGGTAAGGAAAGGAAGGAAAATGAGTCACATGTGCACTGCCCTCCATTCCGGGCAGCATAGCTCTGATGCAAAAGAAGGATAGGTGGGCTCGCCTCAGGTCCAAGGTGTGGTTCCCGAATCTCAAGAACTACGTTGATGAGTATGTGCGAAGCTGTGTGTGGTACCAAGCGGCTGCTCCAGCACAGCGGGAGCCATGTATAGAGTCCATGACCAGGAGCACCAGTGTGTGAGACACGATCCACGTCGAGTTTGAATCCAGGGAGTAGGCTTCCCATTACTTAGTGTTCATCGACCAATGGTCCAGGTACCCTGAGGTAGAGTTGTTGAATTGACCTTGTTTGATCACATACTGCCAAGAATGGAAAAGGTATTTGCAACGCATGGATTCCCGTGAGAAATATGCTCGGACAATGGCACAGTGCTCATTAAGCAACACTGTTGACTAAGCCGATTAATTTGACATTTGTAAAAATACTGCGCCTCAGGCAAGGGAAAATGTTTTTTTAGCCAAGATTGGATTCTTTTGGAATGTATTAGCTTGTTTTAATATTTTTTGTTGTTTTTCTATGTAAGGAATGAATGTTTTCCATTTACCTGTGTCACTCTTTTGATTCAATATGTTTTATTTGTTGTTGGCCAAGACAATAATTGCAATAAAATAGTGTGTCCTCACATATCCGGACTCGCCCTGATCAGTTCTTTGATTTATAGATGCACGTTTCCACCTGGAGGGATCAGGGAATAGCCAGGTGACCCTTATAGTTTTAGAATGTGGGATACACCATTGCAAGATATCGCCGGTGTGGCCCTATGCTAATGGGGAAGCAGACCGCTTTATGAGAACACTGCACATAGTGTTCCGGATCGCCCACTGATAGGGTCAGGGCCTGAAACAAGAACAACCCCACACTCTACGACAGGGGTAGCGTCAGCAGATGCCCTGTTCAAAAGGTGCCCCAAGGGCCTACTCCCGGAAAGGGAAGGAAAAGTACCTGGATAGATTGATGATTTGAGGGTGTTGTCAGAGAGGCGGGTGGTGAACAACCAAGAGAATGCAAGAAGGGGACTCCAACAACATGATCTCACCCCTGGGGATGAAATGTTGGTCAGGAATGAAAACTATCACTCACCTATGAACCGACCCCCATGGACATGGTGAAAGTTAAGGGGTCAATGGTAACTGCATCTGGTGAGGGAGGAACAGTAACTCTTGAATTTGAGTTTCTTCAAGCGGCTAGAGGAATACACACCATCCCAAGAATGCAGCCAGAGAGCGGAGGAGGAAGATGACCATAGAGAGGTGAATGAAAGGGTTCCCCAGGAGCCGGTTGACCCTGGACCGTCGAGTGAAGTACCGATGAGGAGAGATAATATAAGAAGGCATCCCCAACGAGACGAAAGAAGGAGACCATCCCGTTTTGATGAGTATGTAGTTGGGGGATGAAATGTAAACTGTTCTGGTCATCCTGTGTTTTCCGTGTTGTGGAAGTGGGGACAGCCTTGAGATTATAGGTTCCCAAAATCTTCAACGAATCCTGAACCCAGTCTCTCAAATTCAAGAGAAACACATGCCATAATTCAGATATCAAACAGTTTTCCGCAGGTTGCAACATAACTGTCAGTTATTGTATCCTCTTCCAATCTGCAGAGGCCTGTATGGAGATCAGGCCCATCTCCTGTCGAATTACTGCTATCAGTTCCCTTAGGTACGAGAAGCAACCTCTTCCATAACAATGACTCCAATCTATCCCATTCATTCGTTAATAGACCAGTGTCTGGTCCGTAAAGCAAGTGTGGAATCTTTTTTCGTGGTAATATTTCAGTACAGGGAGTGCTGAAAATCATCTGAATTTTTTATCAAAGGATGATAATTCAAATGCATTGGGCCTCATTCCGAGTACGGCGCTAACCAATGGCGCTATTAACGCCTTGGTTGACGCCGTACCCGGACCGGCAGCGCCTTGGTGGATGGCGGAATTACCGCCCCATTCCAAGGTTGGCGGGGCGGTAATTCCCCATTCACCAAGGCTCTTCCCCATTCCCAAATGAGCCCCCATAGGGCTCAATGGGAATGGGGAAGATGCAAATAACGGTGACCGTTCATTACGGTCACCGTTATTGGCTTGGAGGCCCCTTTGCGCCCTCGACTTTAACACCTGCTCAAAGCAGGCGTTAAGGGCGAGGGCGCAGAGGGAACTCGGAGTATGGCGGTAAGGGAATACCGCCACCGGTCTCGTTACCGGTGGCCGCTATCCCTTACCGCCACACTCGGAATGAGGCCCATTAAGATGTACTCTATTTTTCATCATAGTTAAGTCGGTGCGACCAAATCTTCTTACAGAGATCTCTACTCCTAAATATTTAAAACTAGAAACAATATCCAAACTTATATGATTAATGAACCATTTAAAATGTTCTTTGCTTTTTTTGTATAATTAATAATAACATTTTTTTACATTCAACGGTAGATTTAGGGCCTGATTCATGGAAGTGTTTTATAATGGCGCAATCCCATAGGAAAACGTTCCATGAATCAGGCCCTTAATGTTTTAAAATAAGCTAAATAACTTATGATAAGGTTGCCCAACTTTGGGGGAAAATGTAAACATTTCAAATACCTTACACAGGTCATTAAAGATACATATTAAATAAAAAAAGGGGCCAACACACATCCTTGACGAAGTCCACAATGAGTATTTCTATTACAGACTTTGTACAAAGATATGTAGAAAGCCACTTACCTGAGCAGAAGTCAATCCATGGACGTCAGGAAAACCCCCCCTGTGAACCTTACCACTCTCTGCCTGATTGGAACAGGAAACAGAGAGAAAACAGAGAGAAGCAAAATCCCCAGGGAAACCCTCTGGGGCAGAAAACCCTGTGCAGGACTTGGGAGCGATGATAACACCGGTTCAAGGATGTTCTATAACAATGGTCTGGAGAATGTCTATCAACAACAAGAGACTGGATAAGTATAGAACCAGAGAAAGGAGGTAATAGAGATAGAATAAATCTAGGGATCAACACCTGAAATGGCTGCACAGGTGTTCTTTTATTAGCCGTAGATGAAGCATTTGCAAGTCAGAATGTGGCGTGACTCCTAGTTTGTGAACTTACGGAGCGTCGGACAAGAGAGTAGTGAGGCACAGGAGTACTGGCTTCGGCTGCTTATAAACCATCACATTACTTCAAGAAGGCAGAGCATTCCCGGACGCTGGAGCCGGCAGACTTGCAATACCAAACCGGCACTTCCCGACCACCATCTTGGACGAACCAATATAACAAGATTTAAGGACTCCAGCATAGCGAAGTCGGCCACGGCACCACCATGACCAGCGAGTGTAGTGCGATGTGACAGTATGCCCCCCTCTCAGAGGGGGACAACCAGGCTTACCCGGGTGGAGCCGATAAAATTGTCTGACCAGACGTAGGGCATGAACGCCGGAAGCAGGTTCCCAAGAACGCTCTGCCGGTGTGTAACCCTTCCAATCAACAAGAAACTATAAACTACCTCTGCAGTAACGGGAATCGCAAATCCTGGACACCACAAACTCAGTCCCTGCAGTTTTGAGGACAGGAGAAGGACGCACCACGGTCCCTCTCACAAACCGATCCAGGACATCCAACTTAATTTGTGACAAATGGAACACAGAATGAATCCTGGACCAGGAAGGAGGAAAATGAAGATGCACAGCTGCCTCACTGACCAACTGCAGGATACGAAATGTCCCAAAAAACCTAGGAGACAACTTGGTGGGCACCAGCTGCCGAGGTAAATACTTCGAAGCCAGCCACACTGTGTCAACCACATCAAGAACAGGTGCAGGTCTGCGCTTAGGGTCAGCGTAGCTCTTGGCAAGATCCTGTGCATCCAAAAATGCCAGCCGGGCAACCAGCTGACCCCTATGTATATCTGATACTAGGGCATCTACCCCCGGAAAACAAGAGGATGAAGGGACAATAGCAGGAACAAAGGATGGATGATACCCATAGGAACAATAGAAAGTGCTGGATCACAAGGCAGAGCGAGTGGCATTGTTGTAAGCAAATTCCGCAAGTGGCAAAAGTTCAACCCAATAGTCTTGAGCGGCAGAAACAAAACAACACAGGTACCCCTCCAACATCTGGTTCAAACGCTTTGGCCCTTAGTCTGAGGGTGGAATTCAGAGCTTAAAGCTTGTTCAATATGAAGAAGGGCACATCATTTCTGCTAGAATTTGGAAGTGTATTGAGGGCCTCTGTCCGATACAAAAGTATCTGGTAAACCATGACGGGAGAAGATTTCTGACAGAAAGATCCGAGACATCTGGGAAGCAGAAGGGACTCCAAGGAGAGAAGAGAAGTGGACCATCTTTGTAAAATGGTCTATGGTGACCATGATGGCTGTGTGGCCATCAGAAGGGGGAAGATCCACAACGAAATCAGTAGTGCTCACTTGCCAAGGTTTGGTGGGTATGGTAATTCGTGTGAGTAGGCCAAGTGGGAAATGACGAGAAGTCTTAGAGTGGAGACAAACAGAGCAAGCCGATGCATAATCCCGAACATCATTTGGTAAGTGTCAGGTCCTGATTTCTGAATTCCTCGGAAGCTGCTGAACCCCACAGACCCACAAAAGCGTCTAGTGCCCAACTGATTTAGATTCACAGCTGAACTCAGGACACCCCTTGGGGAAAGGGGAAAATGGGATAAAATAAAAAACTCAGACACTGGCTTGCCACGCTCTTCTTAAGGATTGGTATTGTATCTGCATGAAGAAAAAAGAAAGAGCATAAGACACAGATTTGCCTGAGAATAAATGAACCTTCTCTCCAACCCTTATTTTCCTTAAAAATACATAGTTGTACCTGAGAATTCCTCTGCTCAAGCTTAGAGGAATAGAACCACTGCACTTTTATGCCAGGAGACCTGAGTCTCCTAAAATGCAGCTGTCAGGAAAGTGTATCTTCTACAATCTTTAGTTTTCTGTTTTTCTGAAGAGATCTGTAAGGATTTATTCTAGTTCTGAACCGGAGAGGTGTCTGATATTTTTTACAAAGTGACATAGTCCTCCAAAGCACGTTCTTCTCCTTGTTGGACCGTTTTGGAAAAAGTGGCCAATCCTTCAACTGGAAAACTATTTCCTATCATAAATCATGTGATCTATTGTTCCGCCTTGCAGTTTCTGAGATTAAAGATTGACCTTCTGTACTGCAGAAGTGATTAGTTTAACAAACGTCCTATTTACGATTCTTTTTATTTTCCTATTTAATGATTAAATCCCGAAGAAAACAAAAACAAACCTAAATACAATTATGTTTCATTCGACAAAGCTGCCCAATCAGAATCTTAGTAAAAAATAACTCACAAGAAGTACTAAGTTAGAGAGACTCCTAATGACACGAAACAAAAGAAAATAAAAATACACCCAGATGAACTTAAACTGACTGATCTATGAAGATCACCACTAGAATACCAAAGCTACGAACATGAAGATTGCCCGTAGAATGAAACAGAAAAGGAAAGCCTTTCTGAAATCACAAAGCAAGCGTATAATCAGACACACTACGCTCGCTGAATGACTCTGTTCTCACTAACCTATTCGCGTAACGCAGCTATTATTTTAACTGAAACAACAAGGGCTGCCAAAAACAAATGTACAACTACACTAGAAAAGTAAATACATTTCTTACCTTAATCCGCCAACAACCTGTCGGTAGAAAGGCGATCGCGTTTGATCTCCAAACCCAGAACCCGGAAGTAAACAAAGCAAACGAGAAGGACGCAAAGTCCTAAAAAGAAAATGACCCAACGTCAATAAACCAACCTACTGAATTAAATATGAGTGCACAATCGACAATGCGCATGCATGCCAAAACCTTTACTCCTCACAACGAGAAGATAATCATATGGAACCACAAAAAACAAGATCCTAATTCCTAAATAACAAATTATATTTTCTTTTTTAAAAATAAAATGCTATTTAGTTCTAATTAGCTTTCTCTTTTTAAAATTAACTGTACTTATCTAAAAAGAAGGTTATTCTGTCCAAATCTTCCAGCTTTTCTTCCACTGCTTATTTCTTCTTTATTTGAACTAAAATACAATTCTAACTGTTGTTTCCAGAAAATTGGCTTAGAAACACCACAAAAGAAATTCAGGACTAGTCTCTTTGGCAAATCTTGATGAAAGGCAGTTTAGAATGTTCTGCCTTCCCCTTTGTTATTTCCACAGCCAATCAGGACTTCAGACTGCCTCCACCATTTTGGCTTGGGAACTCCACCTCACTCTGAATGGACTGAGTTAAGGACTAATCAAAAAATGAAACTAAAACTGGAAATAAAAAATAAACTACTTTAGAGACAAAAACATGTCATTAAAAGGATTTACAAGGGTTTATTAATCATTTCCGACCTGACAGTACCCCCTCTCCATGGCCCTGACCCAGGGCCTGGTTTACAAGGATTTTTTCTATGAAACTTGGCTATTAGAACTGGGGCATGAACATCCCGAGCTAACTCCCAAGAACGCTGCTCTGGGCCAAACCCCCTCCAATCAATAAGATATTGAAGTTGCCCTCTAACTCTTCTGGAATCAAGAATATCTCTTGCTTCAAATTCTTCAGATTGATCTTCCACAATTACAGGTTTCGGGAGAATTCCTAACCTGGTACCCTTCAAAAAAGGTTTTAATTGACTTACATGGAAAGTTGGATGTATTTTGAGGGTATCAGGTAGTTTCAACATTACCGCTACAGGACTGATGATTCTGTTAATCTCAAAAGGGACTATAAAATGGGGACTGAATTTATTTCGACCCTTAATTCTGACATATTTAGTTGATAACCAAACCTTGTCACCCACTGAATATTCAGGTATTTGTCTCCTTTTGTTATCAGCAAATATTGTGTAACTGATTTTAGTTTTACATAAAGCCTTAATTGCACGATCTACATTTTTTCTCATAATTTGTAATTTACCTTCCACTGCTGGATTGGATTTCTCTCCCCTTCCAACCAATTCTCTCAAAAATCTTGGATGAAAACCACGAGTCAAAAAGAAAGGGGACATGGTAGTAGAGTCCTTCATAGAGTTATTGCAAGCAAACTCTGCCATCCAAATCAAGTCTACCCAACTCTCTCCAGTTTGCAAATAACACCGTAAATATTTTTCAAGCTCTTGATTTAATCGTTCTGCTTGGCCATTAGTTTCAGGATGGTAACCAGAAGACAAGTTAATCTCCACTCCCAAACTTTCACAAAAAGCATGGCAAAACTTCGATAAGAATGGTGACCCCTTATCAGAAATCACCTGACTGGGTAATCCATGAAGTCTGATAATTCCTTGGGAAAAACTTTGAACTAAATTTTTAGCAGTAACTCCTCCATTCCTGTGAATGAAATGCCCCTCTTTCGTCAGAGTATCTACTACCACGAGAATTGTGGAACAACCTTGATCCTCAGGGAGTTCAACAATAAAGTCTAAAGAGATTGTATGCCATGAAAGAGGAGGTATGGGTAAAGGTTCCAAAAATCCTGCAGGTTTACCAGTCAAAGATTTAGCTCTAGCACAAACCTTGCAGGTCTGAACAAAAATTCAAAGTATCTACTCTCATTGTTTCCCACCAAAAACTTCTGAGTAACTCTAAGGTCTTACAAAAACCAGGATGACCAGCTAAAATAGACTCATGACATTCCTTTAAAACCTTTTCTTGAAGTTCCATTGTAGGAAGATAAAGTTTAGAATCATGATGAGGCAATCCATCCATGATTTTCCTGGTTACATCTAGTTTCTCCCAACTCTCCATCTTAGACATACTTTCTCAAACCCCTTTACAAATACTAGTATGTTTTTGAACACCTGCTGAAACGAAACGTTCAGAAGCAATTAAGGGTTGCGCAGATATTTCCATCACTTGTTCACAACCAGGAAATTGACGCAACAAAGCATCCGCTTTCCCATTTAATCTGCCAGGTTTAAAAGTAATAATGAAGTTGTAGTCAGCAAAAAACAGTGACCATCATAATTGCCGAGGTGTCAAAGTTTTGGCTGATTGAAGAAAAAGCTAATTTCGACGATCTGTTAAAACAGTGACAGTAAATTTAGCACCCATCAGGTAATGACGCCACTCCTCAAAGGCAGACTTAATGGCTAACAACTGTTTATCTATGATTGTATAGTTAACTTCTGCCGGAGAGAACTTTTTAGAAAAATAAGCCACAGGATGTCATTGTCCTGTAGACTCATGTCTCTGAGAAAGTACAGCCCCAATAACAAGATTCGAAGCATCAGCCTCAACACAAAATGGTTTTTCGGAATCTGGATGAAGTAGAATTGGCCCAGAAATTAATCTCTTTTTAAGACTTTTAAAATCCTCCTCAGATTCAGAATTCCAAATAAATCGTACTCCCTTTTTTAAAAGTCTGGTAATTGGGGGAATTATTTGAGAAAAACCCTCAATGAATCTGCAGTAAAAATTTGCAAAACCTAAAAAACTTTGCACTTCTTTCACCTTAGTGGGTGATGGCCAATCACTCACTGCCTGAACCTTCTTTGAGTCCATCTTTAATCCATCTGGTGAAATCACAAAACCAAGGAATTCAACCAAACTTGTGTGGAACTGACTTTTTTCTAATTTAGCAAATAGATGATTTTCCCTTAATTTTGCAACACCGATGGCACATGTTCTTGATGTTTGGCTAAACTTTGGGAATAGATTAAGATATCATCAATGTACACGACTACAAAGATATCCAAAAACTCATGAAGTACCTCATTAATAAAATATTGAAAGTCTGCTGGGGCATTACAGAGTCCAAAAGGCATAACAAGATAGTCAAATAATCAAAAACGAGTTTTAAATGCAGTCTTCCACTCATTTGTATTTATTTATTTGTATTTATTTTATTTGTAGTGCGCTCCTTGCCCCGGGGAATCTGGGCACATGTTTTGCAAGGCAGTTACAGGTTACAGCAATAGATACATTTTACAAATATTTACAAACAGTAAAGAACAATACATAGAGAAGATGCGAGCAGACCTAGGTATACAGTATGAACAGTCTATAAACAGTGCACAGCCAGTTCGCAAGACAAATTATTGACAACTGTATGGCTTATAGAGAGGTGGCCAGGGCATCTTGTTCATGTAGCCACAGTTTGGTTTTCGTTTTGAATGAGTGGATGTATGGAACATTTCTGAGAGCATTGGGTAGGGTGTTCCAGAGCTTAGCAACAAGGACTGGGAAGCTTGAGCCTCCGGGTGTCTGCAGCTTGAAACTGGGAATAGTCAATGTGTTAGCCTGAGTTGATCTCAGGGGTCTGTTTGCTGTATGTTGAGCAAAGCGCGTTGATAAGTAGGCAGGTGCTGCATTGTTCTGAGCCTTGCGAGTCAGAACGAGTGCTTTGAGAGATATACGATGAGTGACAGGTAGCCAATGCAAGTTGGTCTAGTGTTGGAAATGTGAGAACACCTGGGTACGTTGAGGGCTGCCCTTATGGCATTGTTCTGAGTGACCTGGAGTTTATCAAGCTTTCTTTGACTGGTCTGTAAGTAGAGGGCGTTGCAATAGTCGATTTTGGACATGAGGGTTCTGGCGAGGATCAGGCAGTTGCCCGATGTCAAGAAGGGGTGGCACGCTGTAATCAGTTTACAGGTATAAGATGACGCTGAGACTACTGCATTGGTTTGTCTATTGAGGGACAGAGTAGAGTCTAAGTAGATTCCAAGTGTTTTAGTGACGTTGGAGACTTTGATATCATTCCCATCAATAATAAAGGATTTGTATTTGGGGTCAGGTTTAGTGAGTTTGGAATGAGAACCTAGGATGAGTAACTCCGTTCTTTCATCATTAAGGCAGAGCCCATGATGTGCCATCCAGACCTGGATGACTGTGTAGACTGCATTGAGTGCTTTGGCATCAGTTACATAGTCGCCCGTTATAGGGATGAGTATCTGGGTGTCGTCCGCATAATTAGTGTAGGAGACACCCAAATAGTCAAGTATATCAAAGAGCGGTTTAGTAAACACATTGTAAAGTGTGGGAGATACACAAGATCCTTGTGGGACTCCGCACGGGACGTGTGCTGGATTGGCTGCGGCTAAGGAACAGAAGACCCTCATGGTTCTGTTTGCCAGGAAAGAGCTGATCCAGGATGTGGCTGCATCCGAGAAGTGAGCAGCAATCTTGAGATGGTGGCAGAGGATTTGATGATCAACCACATCGAAGGCTGCTGAGAGATCAAGGAGGAGCAGGTGCGCCTGTTTGCCCTTGTCTTTCAGGTCCTCGATTTGGGTTTTCAAATCAATTAAGGCTGTCTCCGGCCCGTGTCTGGGACGGAAACCAAATTGTCTAAGTCCTAATAGATTGTTGGTTTCGAGGTAGTCCTGGATTTGGAAATAGGCCGCTCGATCCAGAATTTTAAGTAGGTATGGCACCGTGGTGATGGGCCTGTAGTTGGAGGGATTACTGGGATCGAGATTAGGTTTTTTGATTAAAGGGATGACCCACGCATCCTTGAGGTTGTCAGGTACAGTGCCCGATTTGAAGGAGGCATTAATGAATGAGGTAATGAATAGGGCGAGATCATGTGCGGCTTCCTTTATGACCGGTGCAGGGCAAGCGTCACCTTGGCAATTGGAAGGCTTGAGCTTCATGATAATGTTTTTGACTTCCTTAATGGTAAGGGGTGTGAAGCTAAACGTTTTGAAGGAGTGATTAGGTGAGGGGGTTACCCGTTGCGTCAGAGAGGTGGCTTTTTTTAGTATTAATTTTGGCTTGGAGCAAGGCAATTTTGTCTAATAGTGCCATTTGAATGTTGGAGCACCACTCAGTGTCAGGGGTGCACGTATCAAGCAGTGCAACTGGAGTCTCTAGTTCCTTGAGGATCTTGAAGAATTCTTTGGTATTTGATTGGGCTTGTATGATCCTTTTGTTATACATTTCCTTTTTAGCAGCTAGGATGGCATCTTTGTAGGTAAGGGAGGCTGTGGTAAGGTTGTTTTTGTTAACCAGAGAAGGTGAGCTTTTCCAATGAGCTTCAGCTTTTCTTTTTTCTTTATACAGGTCGCGTAAGAGAGGGGTGAACCAGGAATTCAGGTGGTGGCGAGGTTTTTGTTTGCGCAATTTGAGCGGGGCAGTGGTGTTGAGAGCTTTTAACATAGCGCGGTTGTAGGTATCTAATAGAACTGTGGGGTCCGCGCAAGTGGAGGACGCCGTGTTCAGTAGAGGGAGGATAAGTGGGAGTAATTTCTCAGCCGTAATATCCTTCTTGTTGCGTGTGTAAGTGGGAGGGGCAAGGTTAGGTTTATCTGTAGGTGGACTAGAGTTAATGGAGAATAATATTTTGTGATGATCAGACCAAATGCATGGAGACACAGAGGTTACGTTGAACGCACATTTCATGTCTGCGACCCAGTCAAGAGTGCAACCCTTATATGGGTAGGCTCACTAATATGTTGGGTAACGCCAAAGTCGGCCAGAACACTTGTTAAGTCAATGGCTTTGGCATCATGCGGATCCTGGTAACCTAAATTGAGGTTGCCCAGTATGATGATTTGCGAAGTGGGCTTGGTACTCCTAATCACCTTATTTCACTCTTACTAGATGGTATGCCCCACGTAAAACCAATTTTGAAAAGATTTCAGCTTCCTGAATCTTATCTAACATAACCGAGATCAAAGGTACAGGGTATCGATTCTTTATTGTGACTTTATTCAGGGCACGATAATCTATGCAGGTCCTAAGAGAACCCTCCTTCTTAGGTACGAAAAATAGAGGAGATGCAGCTGGGGACTGCGAATCTATGATGAACCCCTTTGACAAATTCTCTGTCAGATATTCTTTAAGATACTCATTTTCTTTCTCAGACAAAGCATAAACTCTACTACACGGCAATTTAGCCACAGGTTTCAACTCAATTTTACAATGGTTTCTAAGGAGGAAGTTCGCCTGCCTCTACCTAATCAAAAACATCCCTGAAATCCTTATAGCACTCCGGTAATTCACCTACAACCACTCCAATAGAATGTACTCGAGAAAAAACTCCTCCTTCAGCTAACCCCTGAACGGCCGAAGCCGTAGATGATTCTTGCCCTTGACTGATTTGAAAACTAGAGCAATTCTTCTTGCAAAAATCTGAATTCAATTCAACAACTCGTCGCCCCCAATCAATTTGTGGGTTGTGAAAAGTTAGCCAAGGCATACCTAAAATCACCTTCAACTGAGGAGCATCAATCAATTCAAATACTAACTCCTCTCCGTGATTTTCAGACATAAACATGGTTAGGGAAGCTGTTTCATGAGTTATAGGACCCGAAGTCAAAGCCGACCCATCCATGGCTCTTATCTGTTCTACAATACACTTTCTATTCACAGGAACTCCCAACGCCTTAGCCATCCCCCAATCCATAAAATTTCCTGTCACCCCTGAATCAATCATCACAGGACCGCTTCCCACCAAAACTTGATTAAAGAAGAAGGATACAATAATTGCAATGTGAGGAACAGCTGACTGAAGAGTGTTGGCCACAATCTACGAACTCTTACTCAAAGGGGTCATCCTCTTTTTTGGTGTATAAGGACAGTTTCCTAGGAAATGGCCACTCCTTCCACAATAAAGACATAAATTATTCTTTCTTCTTTCGTTTTCCTCTTTTGAAAGAGGCCCTCTAATTCTATTTGACAATTCAGACTCTTTAGATTTGAAATCCTTGTTCACAAATTCTAATCTAGGTCTTTCAAACCTGGGACCCTGTTTTCCTTCACCAAAACCTCTTCTTCGCTCTGCTCTTCTCTCATTCTGGCAAAAATCAATTTGCAAAACTAAGTCAATGAGATCATCACAAGAAGTTGGTCTAGTACTTACAACAGACAGAGCATCCTTTAACTCATCTCTTAACCATCGGTAGAATAAAGAAGCTCGCTTTTCCTCCGGCCAATGATTCTCCAATACCAAAGTTTTGAACTGAGTGGTATAACTAATAGGATCTCTGTTCCCTTGTCTTAAATCCAATAATTCACCATCTGTCTGCAAGGAAACCTGGCGTTTATCAAACCTTCCCTGAAAAGACTAATATCATGCAAGGCTGGATCCTTTAACTTAACCAACAACCATGCCCAACTTGCCGCCTCACCAGACAAGTAGGACATAATGAATGTAACCTTTGAAGTGTCTGAAGGAAAAATTTCCTGTCTACTAAGAAAATGTAACTCGCATTGAGTAATAACATTTTGAAACCTCATGGAATCCCCACTAAAACGTTCTGGAGGGGCCAAAGGGACAGGAACAACCACTGATCTTCTGATTTAGGTTAACATTTTCTTTGTGGGCTGCCCTCACTTCCTCCCTTAACTCTTTTTACATCTCCCCCCGGGCCTCCATAGTGGTCTCAAGGGAATTCAAGCAGCTCAGGAGGAATTAACTACTTGGGCCTTTCATTCTGTCAGGTCCTGATTTCTGAATTCCTCGGAAGCTGCTGAACCCCACAGACCCACAAAAGCGTCTAGTGCCCAACTGATTTAGATTCACAGCTGAACCCAGGACACCCCTGGGGAAAATGGGATAAAAAAAAAAAACTCAGACACTGGCTTGCCACCCTCTTCTTAAGGATTGGTATTGTATCTGCATGAACAAAAAATAAAGAGCATAAAACACAGATTTGCCTGAGAATAAATGAACCCTCTATCCAACCCTTATTTTCCTTAAAAATACATAGTTGTACCTGAGAATTCCTCTGCTCAAGCTTAGAGGAATAGAACCACTGCACTCTTAAGCCAGGAGACCTGAGTCTCCTAAAATGCAGCTGTCAGGAAAGTATCTCTTCTGCAATCTTTAGTTTTCTGTTTTTCTGAAGAGATCTGTAAGCATTTATTGTAGTTCTGAACCGGAGAGGTCTCTGATATTTTTTACAAAGTCACATAGTCCTCCAAAGCACCTTTGTCTCCTTGTTGTACAGTTCTGGAAAAAGTTGCCAATCCTTCAACTGGAAAACTATTTCCTATCATAAATCATGTGATCTATTGTTCCGCCTTGCAGTTTCTGAGATTAAAGATTGACCTTCTGTACTGCAGAATTGATTCGTTTAACAAACCTCCTATTTACGATTCTTTTTCTGTACTGCAGAATTGATTTGTTTAACAAACCTATTTACGATTCTGTTTATTTTGCTATTTAATGATTAAATCTCAAAGAAAACAAAAACAAACCTAAATGCAATTATGTTTCATTCGACAAAGCTGCCCAATCAGAATATTAGTAAAAACTAACTCACAAGAAGTACTAAGTTAGAGAGACTCCTAATTACACTAAACAAAAGAAAATACAAAATACATCCAGATGAACTTAAACTGATTGATCTATGAAGATCACTACTAGAATACCAAAGCTACGAACCTGAAGATTGGCCAGAGAATGAAACGGAAAGGGAAAGCCTTTCTGAAATCACACAGCAAGTTTATAATCAGACACACTACGCTCGCTGAATGACTCTGTTCTCACTAACGTGTGCACGTAATGCAGCTATTATTTTTACTGAAACAACAAGTGCTGCCAAAAATAAATGTACAACTACACTAGAAAAGTAAATACATTTCTTACCTTAATCCACCACCAACCTGTCGGTAGAAAGGCGATCGCGTTTGATCTCCAAACCCGGAACCCAGAAGTAAACAAAGCAAACGAGAAGGACGCGAAGTCCTAAAAAGAAAATGACGCAACGTCAATAAACCAACCTACTGAATTAAATATGAGCGCACAACCGACACTGCGCATGCGCGCCAAAACCTTTACTCCTCACAACGAGAAGATAATCATACGGAACCACAAAAAACAAGATCCTAATTCCTAAATAAAAAATAATATTTTCTTTTTTAAAAATGAAATGCTATTTAGTTCTAATGAACTTTCTCTTTTTAAAATTAACTGCACTTTCTGAAAAGAAGGTTAATCTGTCCAAATCTCCCAGCTTTTCTTCCACTGCTTACGTCTTCTTCTTTATTTTAACTAAAATACAATTCTAACTGTTGTTTCCAGAAAATTGGCTCAGAAACACCATGAAGAAATTCAGGACCAGTCTCTTTGGCAAATCTTGATGAAAGGCAGTTTAGAATGTTCTGCCTTCCCCTTTGTTATTTCCATAGCCAATCAGGACTTCAGACTGCCTCCACCATTTTGGCTTGGGAACTCCACCTTACTCTGAATGGACTCAGTTAAGGACTAATCAAAAAATGAAACTAAAACTGGAAATAAATAAATAAACTACTTTAGAGACAAACACATGTCATTAAAAGGATTTACAAGGGTTTATTGATCATTTCTGCCCTGAGACCTGACAGTAAGGAGGGCCACCAAAAATGTCTCTGTATGAGATCTAGAGTGTTATTCACTCCTCGATGACCGGCACTTTGGGAGTCGTGACACATGGGTAGAGCTTCCCTTTGGAGATCTTCAGAGGGTATCAGTACTCTGTGGCCATGGAAATAAAACCCTTGATTCCTGGTGAGTTTGTGAGTAAACAACAGCTCCTGGCAAAGGCCCTGGTGTACCAGTGTGGCTTGTTTGACCCTCTGTAGAAAGTCTGTAACCACATGAATGAAAATGGCTTTAGGAAAAATTAGATCGTTTTGAAATCTGGCTGATGGCTGGTCCTTGTGAGACACAGCGTCTGCTCAGAGATTCTGTCATCCAGAAAGAAAGGTGAAACTGATCCGATAAGGGGAAAAGAAATGAGCCCAGCGGGCCTGATGACCATTAGTGGTCTGTGCATACTGGGTACCCTAAGGTTTTGGTGGTCCGTCCGGACCTCAATGGGATGTTGGGATCCCAGTAGTAGATGCCTCCATTCTTCTAACAATCGTTTTATAGCCAAGAGTCCCTTCTCAAGTACGGAGTAATTGATTTCTGAGGGAATGAAGGTCTTGGAGTGGTAGGCTAAGGGGAATTCTGTGCCGTCATCTGTTTCTTGAAGTAAGACTGCGCCAAGAGTGTAATGAGATGCAACATTTTGTAGGATAAATCATTTTTGTTAATCAGGAGTGACCAGGATAGGGGCAGTGGTGAACAGTTCTTTCAACGTTTTGAATGAATTCTAGACCTGAGAATCCCAGATAAAGGGAACTCCCTTTTTCAACAATTTCATGAGAGGGAACATGATTTCAGAGAAGCAGGGAATAAACTTCTGGTAGAAGTTAGCGAATCCAATGAACCTTTGGATTTCCTTTATGTTGGATGGAGGTGGTCACGAACGGAGTAGCCCAAGCCAGGGTTGCTCCTGTGAGATGTATAACAAGAAACCCAATTTTGTCCTTCTCGGTTGGGAAATATTTAGCCTTGAACATAAACTGCACTGTGCAGCTGTCTAGAAATTCTTTTAGCTTATGTGGACTGCCGTCATATTTGCCAGTGGGCAAGGAAGAGGGCGGCAACTCTGGGTTAGCCCGTGCTACCTGTTGGCGAAGATGGGCGTTTTCCTGTTTGAGGCCCTGTACCTCATGTGACAGGGAGTGCATAGCAGCCATTAGCTGCTGCATCTGCTGTTCCATGGCTTCTGCAAAATGGGTGTCGCTAACTATTACAGACTTTGTGCAAAGATATGCAGAAAGCCACTAACCTGAGCAGAAGTCAATCCCTGGACATCAGGAAAACCCCCCTATGAACCTTACCACTCTCTGCTTGATTGGAACAGGAAGCAGACAGAAGTAAAATCTCCAGAGAAATGCTCTGGTGCAGAAAACGCTGTGCAGGACTTTGGAGCGATGATAACACCGGGTCCAGGTTCTTCGGAAGATAGAACTGGATCTCTTCTATAACGATGGTCAGGAGTTTGTGTATCAACGACAAGAGACTGGCTAAGTATAGAACCAGAAGAAGGAGGTGATAGAGATAGAATACATGTAGATATCAAAACCTGAAATGGCTGCACAGGTGTTCTTTTAACAGCCGTAGATGAAGCATTTGCGAGTCGGAATGTTTTCCCAGAATGTGGCATGACTCCCATGTGGGCAAGAAGGAAACGATAAGTACAGAATTCACTGTTTGCTGTTAATGTCTCCCCTTCCCCCTAGAACCTTCTTGGCCCTGTATGTATGTCCACCCATCGATTTTCTGCATTAAGAGATCGGATGTCTCTGAAGGGGAACGTGTTCTTTCCTGAAATCGAACTGAAGAGACGTTAGCTTGACCGTCCTCTGTAGAATCGGGACGGTTAAAAGATAAGTGAGTCTCCTATCATGAATCAATGTCTCCTGAGTCTAGAAGGCATAGCGGACCAAGAGCAGAGACTGAACGGAAAACGCTACGGGCAATAACAGGTGGACGGAGAGTACAGGGTCCTGGAGCGGAAGTGACCGCGGCAGGATTAATTCTGCAAGAGAAAGGGAAAGATTAGCAGATTAGCAGAAAGGAATACTAGAAATTGAACAACAATTCTCCTAGTTTGCAAACTTACGGAGCGTCGGACAAGAGAGTAACGACGCACGACGGCTTAGGCTGCTTATAAATCGTCACATGACTGTAAGAAGGCGGAGCATTCCTGCACACTGGAGCCGGCAGACTTGCAATATCAAACCAGCGCTTCCCGACCACGCCATCTTGGATGAACCAAAACAATGAGATGTAAGGGCTCCAGCATAGCAAAGTCTGTCACACCGCCACCATGACCAGCGAGTGTAGTGAGATGTGACAATTTACCCATCTTGTGTAGTTATCATTCTGATCCAGCCTCACTTTGACCTTAGTATCTGAGGGAAGGCAATTAACATGATATGATATGGTATGGCATTTATAACGCGCCTATACACAAGTATTTCAAGGTGCGACGAGGCAAGGGAGGCGGAACAGAGGGAAGACAGACAGCGATCCTACTAGGCCAGGTGTCATTCAGATTGCGCAAGTGCATAGGCAGAGGACGGAGGAGAAGTGCGGGTGGGAGGGGGAGAGGACAGTGCAGTACATGTGATAAGACAATAATAAACAATAAGTAAAAGTACGGCCAGCAGATGGAAAGTGAAAGGGTAAGTGCAGACGTCCGCTGTCAAGTGCTAGAAGTGGGACTGTGGGGATACAGAAAACAGTCACCAAGTGCTGCGGTTGCCAGGAAGGCAGTGCAGGAGTGCGACTGGTGGGAGAGTGGACCTGGGCCTGAGATCAGAGTGTGGCCAGGTAACCAGAGCAGTTTCAGTGTCAGCCAGGAAATCAGCAAGGGAGAGGAGGAGAAAAATCAGATGCAAAGAGAAAGGTTTTGAGGTGCTTCCGGAACCGAAGATGATTCTCCTCAAGTTTCAAGGAGGTAGGGAGGCTGTTCCAGAGGGAGGCCCCAGCCGAAGAAAGAGATCTACCACCAACTTGTTGCTATTAGAAGCGACTGAGCCTCAGGGAGTTGGAGGCAGAGGAGCGTAGGAAGGAAGGTATTTAGGAAGAGAGAGTTGAAGGTATTGAGGCCCCGGGCCCCAGAAGGCCTTGTGGTCAATGCAGAGGGTTTTCAACTTAATCCTCGCTGCCACTGGGAGCCAGTACAGAGATTTCAGTCCTGGAGAGATACGATCCCTGGGCTTGAGGCCAAGGACAAGTCTTGCAGTCCTGTTCTGGATAAGTTGCAGGGGGCTGGAGAGTAGAAGCAGGCAGATTTAGAAAGAGGGTGTTGCAATAGTGCAGCCTGGAGAGAACCAGAGCTCTGGAGACAGTGAGCTTATGGGGGAAGGAAAGGAAAGGAAGAATACCTCTGAGGAGGTGCAGCTGGTAGTGTGACTTCTTAGAGACGGCAGAGATGTGAGGAGAGAAGGAGAGTGTAGAGTCGAAAATGACCCCGAGATTTTTTGCCTTGCAGGTGGAAGCAGGAAGGGGGCCTGGAGAGGCTGACCAGAGAGCTACAGGAAAGGAGGGAGTGGGTGTGCCGATGAGGAGAATCTCAGTCTTACTGGCATTAAGGCAGAGGTCATTGATGGCACACCACTCCTGGATAGCAGACAGTCAGAGATGAGGGAAGTAGAGGAGGAGGCCGAGGGTAGCCTGAAGATGAGCTGAGTGTCATCCGCGTAGCACTGAAAGTTGGGGCAAAGAGCAGCTATGCGGTGGTCCAGGAGTGCCAGGTATTGGTTGAACAGCCAGGGAGAGAGGTTAGACCTGTGGGGGATACCACAGGTAGAGAAAAGATAGCAGAGAAGAAGGACCCAAGTTGAACCTGGGAGGGTCGGTCAGAGAGGAAAGAAGTCAGCCATGCCAGAGCCTGCCCAGTGATACCCAGGTTATCATGGAGATGGTTCAGCAGGATGGCATGGTTGACAGTATCAAAGGCAGAAGAGAGATCAAGCAGGATGAGGATGCAAGGGGTGTTAGAGTCAATGTTGGAGAGCAGGTCTTCACGGATGTTCAGGAGAGCAGTTTCTTTGCTTCTGGTATCTCTGAAGCCAGACTGATGGTCATGAAGACAACCAATAGATTCAGTGTGGAGATTAAGCTGGGAAATGGCCAGTTTCTCCAGGAGCTTACCCAGGAAGGGAGTGATGGAGATGGGGTGATAGTTAGCCGGGCAGGAGGGGTCGGCAGAGGGTTTCTAAAGAAGGGGGTGCACAAGGGAGTGCTTCAGGGGAGATGGGAAGACTCCAGTGGCGTAGGAGTGATTGCAGAAATCAGCCAGGACAGGAGCCAGGGAGTCAATGTGGTCCTTTATGTTTTGGAGGAACAGGGGTGAACTGTTTTAACGAGACTTTCATAGATCTGACTTGTCTAGAAACCTTGTCAGCGGAGAAAAGGGGAAAGGCAGAGAAGGAGGGAGGAGAGGAGGCTGCAGAAAGGCCAAAGGAAGAGCAGGGAGCGGGGGGTGGGAGGGAATAGGAGGAGAGAGAGGACAGGGTTTCCTGAGTTTTAAAGATGAAGTGAAAAGCCAGTGCCGTACAGAGGGCCTGGGAGGGGACAGGAGAGGTAGAGACTGCAGCAGGATTGGCTAGTTCCCTGCAGATTTTAAAGAGTTCGGCCGAGTTGTTAGATGCTGCAGATAATGCAATGGGGGCACCCTAGGTCTTTGAGTTTTTTGCAAAGAATTGAACGATTTATTCAGTGAAATGCCTGCGAAATATCTAAGAAAGCGCAATATATCACCTTTTTTTTCCAGAATTGTTTTTTTTTCAGGAGATGGATTGCAAAACAATTATGTGACATGTTTAAACCTGGTTTAAAGTGCCCCAAAGATTTGAGTTGAGCTGTCTAGCAGTGAAATCGGCTGATAATTAGATTGAATTAACCTATCGCCCTTCTTATAGATCACGACGATCAAGGCTTTCTTCCATGGGAGTGGCAATTTATTCTGCTTTAAAATCTCCTGAAATAGAACAGTGAAACAATGCAGACCAAAGATTAACATTTGATTTTAAGGTGGGATTCCCCAAACCATCTGGCCGCGGAGCATTTGAGGCTTTGCTCTTTTTAATTAGATTTTTAATTTCTATTAAATCTGCTTGCAAAGTTTCCTGCCAAGGTGTATGGTAAAAAGGGTCCGCTGGGACCAGACTATCTTCACCGTACAAATCTTAAAAGTGTGTCTCCCAAGTCTTGGCTTTAATAGGTTGAGATTGAACAGATCTTTGAGAGAGTGGTTCTTTTATCAACCTCTGAAATGCACATGTATCTTTATGGATGATAGTACTTAAAATAGCTTCAGCGTCAGCAATATAAAGAGCAAAGCAATGTCCCTTTACCCACATTTTATAGTTATTCTTAAGAACTTTTGCCTGTTCAACATAATTGCTTTTAGGATTATTTTTGTCTAAAGTGTTTTGTAAAGATCTCAATGATTTGTTCAGTATTCTCCTTTTCTCCGAGACGCGTTGGTCATACTTGTGGCCATAGACACCCTCATTTTCGGTGGCCTGCAAGCATCGTGGTTTATATACGTACATTTTACGAAGAACTGATTGCATCGCTCTATTGTAAGTGGAAGAGCACTGCAACAATCTAACATCATGGACCCCAAGGTTAAGATGGATTCATTAAATCATAGGGCTAGTCCTGGTCTCCACACTAAGGAATGGTATCTTAAGTTAACAGGTATACATAGTATCGAATGCAAAAGCATTAAAAAATGCATCGAAAAATGCATTTATTTTGCAGGTATTTTTTTTTTTACTATAATGGGTTATAAGGGGTAAAAAAAACAGGGGTTGGGGGGACCCCCCATACATTTTTTCTTTTAATTCATTTTTTTCGATGCTTTTTTTTTCAATGGTTTTGCATTTGATGCTTTTGCATTCGATGCAATCACTAGGAACCAAGTTAACATCAACCACTGTTTTTACTTCCGGATCCTGAATTGATGAGCTCTGCAAAACTATGTCAAAGGCTAACAGACTATGGGCCTCATTACGACCCTGGCGTTGGACCATGGTGCTATTAGCACCATGGTCCATGCCGGATTCCGCCATGGTGGATGGCGGAATTTCCGCCCCATTACAAGGTTGGTGGGGCGGTAATTCCCCATTCACCATGGCCCCTTCCCCATTCCCATTTTTGGCCCATAGGGCACAATGGGAATGGGGAAGGTGCTAATTACGGCACCGTAAATTACGGTGCCGTAATTGGCACCAAGGTCCCTTAACGGGTTGGACTTTAATGCCTGCAAAAAGCAGGCGTTAAAGTGTGAATCAGGCTTTAAGGGTTTAACTGCGCTGCAGCCTTTTACGGCGCCGTTAACCCCTTAACGCCAGGGTTGTAATGAGGCCCTATGATCACTGGGCTTCATGTTAACAATGTTTAACTTAGTACATCTCCAATACAAATCTTTAGATAAGAAGGTGTAATCTAATGTTGATTTTAGGGGGGCATTCTTCTGTGTAAATTGAGGAGGAATATTGTTCAAGGAGGTTTCCATTTAACAATGATAGATCGAATTATTTTAATTCCTTTCTAATCTGTATGCCTCTTGACCTCTCCTGCCAGGATGTTGTAGATCTATTAGATTCCCTATACCATTTTGGATCCAGACATTCACTGTTAAAATTTCCTAAAAACAATTACATCAATTAATACGACTTCCAGTGCATCTGATATGAGAGAAGATAACACTTCCATAAAAGCTTCTGCATTCCCAGATTTTGGGTTAAAGTACATATTAAATACATAACACAAGGAGGTGAATACATCATATACTGAAATAAAGGAGGGTGCAGAGAACTTCACCAGTTGGATGTCCCACATGTTTGTGGCAACCTTATGCAAGTAGACCACCTGCAGGATGACCATACGGGCCCTGTGTAGCCTCTTCAGCAAACACTGTATAGCCATCTAAAATAGGGAGGCTAGTTAACCACATTTCCTGTAAACATAAAAAGGAATGAGCCAACAAACAATCAAAATCCGACACCTGAAAATGATGCCCTCTAAAGTTCCAGGAAGCCATACATGTTACTTCTGTTCAATTTATTTTATTTATTTGTTTTATTTATTTGCATTTATAACACGCACAGCGGCCCTGAGGCATCATGGCGTGGTTACAGAATATTCACTTATGTGTAGTTGGCATCATAACATTCTTAGGTACAGTCTTACATGATTACAGCTCAGACAATTTGACCTTGACTGGTCTAGTCCTCCGCCGTGCAGGGCTGATGAGATACACAGATTTCTATGGGATCTGGTCAAAAACCTTTCTGGTGTTTCCCTCTGTGTTATAAAAGCTTATCATGAGCGATCGAGAGAGACCACATTAGCCATTGATAGTAGGACAAAAGGGTCTGGATCTGGCTCTCTCCCAGACAATGTGTTATTGTTTTCCAGTTCCAAAAATTTAACTACATTGTAGCCCATTGAAAGAAATGACTCCAGCTCAGAATAGACCAACAATCTGATCAGTGGACTGTTAAAACACTTGGGTCCAAACCCTCTGTATTTGTCGCCAGTGTTTTAAGAAATGTGTCCATTGGCCCCCTTTTGCCGGATTTAGTGCGTTTTTCCAAATTTGCTTTTAGACTTCCGTGATGGGGTTTTCTACAAGGCACTGTTTGTTGATAGCTCTATTGGGGCCTCACCTTCTCCCATCAATATTGATGTGGTAGACTTGCAAGAGCACTTATCACAGTTTGTAGATGGGCTGTTGTCATGCTAAAGATTCCTGAGAAATTCCTGAAAAATTGCCTTGACCCCCCCCCTTGATCTTTGCTCCCTGGCGTTTTTCTTATTTATTTTTAGACTTTTTCATGATGATGTTGGCTCCCTACTGTATTTGTCTGGGGTTTGAGTTGCCTCATCTCAGATTTTGGAGAGGTTCCTGCAGTCTTGTTGTCTCTAGGCTCTTGCCAGACCGGCGAGGGACACTCGGTTTGCGAGTAACTCTCGTAAACAATTATTCCATGACGGCCGTTGCTCCCTCTGTCATTATTACCCTGTGCTCCACTTTACCATATATAAAACCTTCCAAAAAAGCCATTTTAGTTGCCATAGCATTGAGGATAACGCGTTGATTGCGAAATTCCTCTGCAATAAATTCATGGGTGTTGGCCATTTGAGAGAGGGTGACGTTTAAAGCATGTAGGGTGAATCCTGGGGTGTTAGGAATCTCATGTAGAGAGGTATGCATCATCGGAGAGCCCTCAGGATTGAAGGCACAAACCTGAATTGTCAATCTGAAATGCAGTGACCTCAATTGAGGAGGGGTCAGCAGTAAACAAGGGTGGGGATTGTGATATATTTGAGTCTGCTTCAAAGAATGACTCATTGTTGCCCGCACTTAAATAAGGCTGTGTCCGTAGGTGATAAATGAGTCACCACTCCTTCACTTTCTGGGCGTGAGTTGGCGTTAGAGGGAAGCATGTCTTGGAAATCGGGCACAGCGAGTCTTAGTTTTCGTGAGGACACTGTGCTTAGGTATCATTTGTTTATTGAGGTCAATACTGCGCCACTTCATAGTGAGTAAAAGGTCATTTGAATGTAAAAGTATTTATTTCGTGCCGAGGTGAGGCTTTTAAGAGTAGATGAGTGATAGGGAAAATACTCTCCAGGTGGCAAATGTCTAGGTGAGTCAATGTCTAAGACATAGGAATGAAACGTGCTGTAGCCAGTAATTTCTCACCTCCTAGCACCTCGGAGTGCCGCAGACCTCAGCCAACCACTTCTGCCTCCACTGCCGCGCTCAAAGCAGTGCCTTAGTTTTTAAACTGGATTCAGCCCGCCTCTCACAGTAACTGTCAGCAAAGACAGACTCACCGAAATACACCAGCAGACAAAGTGTAGCCCGCAGAAACCACAGACCACTTCTGCCTCCACTTCCACAAGTTAAGATAATAGTGTGCTCACACTCCCTTGAATGTTGCAGGACAGTGAGCAGCAATAAGGTCAAACTACAAACGAGAGACTTTGGCTTGTGGCCTTCTGATGAGAGATGATGGACTAATTGGGAAAATGGCGAGTAGTCTGATGGGATTCAAACACCTATGTTTCGTTTCACATACGTGCTGCTAAGGAGTCAAAAGTCCAAGGTTGGGATAGTATGCCAACCAATCAGTGGGGTTGGGGGACAAGCTAACACACAATGTTGCAGGAGGCAATCCATTGATGTTTTGTCTGCTATAATCAGTACTGTATGCATTTAGAGGTAGTTCAAGGCGTGCCCTACAGACAAGGAGAATCCAATAAAGCACTAATCCTTTTATATTCTATAAATAAACATGTTCCCTTAACTAATCCCTCCCCTCAACAGGCTTTGGATTCTGCCATGTAGTATGACATCATAGATGATGCACATTCGGGTATAAGACCTCTGCACAAGCAAACCTAGGCGTGAGTGTGCATGCATCAGTCCAATGTCTGCCAGTTTACCCTGCTTATTAAACAGAATATAAAGGAGTACTTTACCATATTCCTTGAGTCTGTCCTGTTATTTGTGACCATTATTGTAATTCCACCTTGCACAAAAAACGCTTCAAGGTGCTACAGCACAGTTTGGTGTGTCATGACATATTAAACATGAATCTTCAGTGGGAATTATCACTGTCATCATATATTCATGCTCTAGGAAGTCATTGAATAAAAAACCTAACATTCCCTTCCTAGTGTGCATTTAAACCAGGCCTGCAATTACAACTGTGAAGCTGTAGCTTCACAACAGACAATTGACATATGCTTCCCAAATATATGTTACATTTAAAAACCCTCTAGTTTACCTAACGATGGTGCATACATGTGCACACACAGCTATTGAACCCTACTCAAAGGTTTCTGTGGGACACCATGCACCAAGCAGCATTCGAAAGAATCAAAGAAGGCACAAAGATAGTCCCCATTCTAGTACCATTTGACACCAAATTGATCACGCATCACTATCAATAACAATGTATCCACCACTAAATGATGGATGCTAGTGGCAAAAGGTTGGGAGTGGTGTTACCACAAGACAGACAAAAAAGGAGTGGAGCCTACAAGCATTTCCTCACCTGTAGTCAACTCGGCAGAAACAAGCTGTTCAGCCACTTAGCGCAAAGTTGTCAGTGCATGGAGGAGCCTGCAGGCACTTATTATGGGGGACCATTTCAAGCATAAGAAGTCGGACCTTAAACTTCTGTTATGCATAATAAGTGTAGGAGGATTACTCAAAGTGTCACCCAAATTGGTGTGTGTTAGGAAGGATTTACTTTTTGCTACTTTCCTCCCACAGACTTGTATAGGACATCCTTTATTTTTGCTTTGTTTTGACTCCTGAACTAAATTTTTCGAGGTAGGTTAAGCCTTCTGCTTAACTTTTTGTGTCTGCTTGATCATTGTTATGGGGAAACCGATAATTCCCTAAGATTATCAGTACTGTGAGACTATGGGGCTCATTACAAGTTTCCTGGTGTCCTGCCAGTAATTCGAGCTGATTCTGTGGAACTGCCCCTACCGTCTGCGCCGCCTGATTTTCTGGGATATTACAGGATGGCACAGACGTCGGTAAGTTCCCATTCCATGGAGTGCCATATGACTCCCTGGGGTGGGATTTCCGGAATGACCGGCAATGGTAGTACCAGTGATTCTGGTATTTCTTTTCCGGTAGGGGCCTGATCTACTGGCAGGTGAAGAGCCCCCACCGGTAAACTCGGGTTTCCCCGGTCTGGTAAAAATGCTGGTGCCGGTATTACTGGCAATGTTTCATAATGAGGCCCTATGTCTCTCTGTGTGGATTTCTTGTATTGTTACAGTTGAACACATCACCTTAAAGTGAAGTGAGGTTAGGCTACTGTGATGAATCCAATGATATCATCACTCCTTTCTCTGCGATGACCTACCCCTATGTGGCCGGGGTACTACAGCTGCTACATGTTCCTCACCCTTGCGGGTAGCTATATGAGGGAAGACCATCTTGGCGGGGGTAACTCTTGGGGAGACCAGATGATATCGTTGGAGAAAACAACATGCTCCCCATTCCCTTCCAAGGATGTTCCTCAGTTTACCATGCGTTAATGGCATATTTGTACACTCATCCCCCACCTCCTAATAGATCTATTGTGATTAATCCCCAAACTCCCATTAGGGAGAATATGTTAACAACTACAATGAGGAAGAGGCCGGGAGTAATGAGGATCACTTCCCAGGGAGCTCTGTGTTCACGTCCTGTAAGCTATTGAGAAAGTAACTCCATAATAACTGACACGAGGAAGAGCAATAGAGTAATGAGGATTAAAAATATTGGTGATAAAGCAGCGGTCTAGTTGTTGGCAAATGAGTATGCAAGCTGGGATGTTCAAAAGCGGACCGGCTGCAGTTGATGAGAGGAAGGAGAGCGTAGAGCTGCAGAGCTGACTCGCAGCCCATAGGACCGCTGAGCACTACGTTAAAGAAAAGCAGACTGTGGCAGGCAACCAAGGGGTGAAACCGACACAAGATCAGAGAAACCAGGGTGCGAGCGGTCCTCTGCAGAAAGAAAGAAGGCAGTGGTGACCGTGCAGCACTTGACAGGGCGCACGTGAGGCTAGTACGCCGCAGCAGGTGAGAGAGGAGAAATGCTGGCGACAACCGTTAATGCCCGGGAAGCAAGAAGGGTTACTGTGTTGACATCAAGCTGTAATGTGTTTGCGGAAATAAGCAAAAACAACATGGCGCCGGTGCGTGGCCATTCTGGACATTCACTTCCAAACCGTAATGAAAGTCAACGTTTCTGTGAGCTCAGTTAGCAGACTTGAGTTCTGCCACGGGTGCAATATCATATTATGAAGCAGATGAGCTCACTGTGGAGGAAAGATGTTGTATTGTTCGCTCAAGGACAAGCCAAGAAGGGAATCAGAGTTGTGCAGATGCAGTGAAAAGGGGTGTTGGGAACGAGTGTGCGGGAGACAAACTGGGTTTTTTCCACTACTGACTTGATTTTTCTGCTCTTTGGCCCCATACTTGCTGTCTGTCCTTCTGCCGGGGACGGTTGGCACCCTAAGGTGGGTGGGGAGTTTCCCCCATAAGAGGAGAGGTAGTCTGGTGGTAGACAGAGAATTGGAACCCTGGTTGATGAAGTTTTGCTGAGAGGGAGGACGCTCCGCTCCAGACCCTGTTAGAACGTAGGATCTCTCTGCCTATCTGCCTCCGGACTGGCTAGTGTCGTAGTGGCCGAGATGAAGCTTTCTAATTCAACTGCACAAACAGTGATGCAGACCATGTCTGTAGCTATCCTTGTCTGTGTGTGTGTCTATGTATGACCAATTGCATTTACTCCAAGAGTTATTGGTATGCTTATATCTTGTATGAATAAAAGGGCCTATAAAGAGCCGATTATATTCCAAGTATTGGTCTAAGCATGTGTTATTGCTTCCCTGAGTCCAAGAACTTTAGGTCTGTGTAATATGGTAAGTGGTTCTAGGGTCATTACATGCGACAGAAAAGCAAAACACAAGCATATTTCATTACGCTGAAGGCATAGAAACAATCGGTTAACCTAAGGGAAGCAAGCATGTTACTGGGTGGCCAAATAAAGTGAATCTCTTCTCAAAAATACAGCGTGAGGGAAACTGCACTGTTGCTAAAGAAGTGAGAGCATTTGTAAAGCACATTTTTCATGGGTTATTCAACCCTAAATTGAAAGAAAGAGTGGCTTGCATAGTAAAATCTGGGTAAAGAAGTATGCCAGGTGAAGTTTAGTAGTTGTGTAATGAAGTACTGGTATAGAAATATACCAGGTGAAGCTTAGTGTGTGTTTATAATAAAACCCTGGCAGAAGAGTATACCAGGTAAAAGTTGATCTATGTATAGTAAAGACTTGGAAGGAAGATGCACCAGGTGAAGTGAACAACCAAATACCTATTGTAAAGAACTTCAGGGAAGGCCATGCGCTTGAATTAATGAACTGTTGTGAAATTGTATCGAGAAAAAGAGAGCTTTTAGGAAAAAAACATTCGCTTAGGATTTGCAACACATAAAAGGGGAAGAGAACGCTTGGGAAAGGGAGATGATATCCCAGAAGAAGCAACATGTACCAAGGGCAGAGGGTAATCCTCTTGGAACTTAAGTATTCTTTTTGAAGTAGTGTAATTTAAGATAAATAATCTGGGGAAGGGAGTTGATCCCTGGAACTGTGAACATTGTTAGTTGGAAACCTTTTAGTTGTATTGGAACTTTTGTGTTGGACTTGAACATTTGAGCACTTAGAACCTCAAGAGTCTTTTCCCTTACACATTGAAGTTTAGTTAGAATGTGAGGGCCAGAATAGGATTACGGACCCAGGACAGACATTTTATTTGGACATATTGACACTGGACAGACTCATTAGTTTTGGTTGAGGTAGGGAAATTCCTCCTAGATTAGGGATAGTGAGGGATTTTCCAACCCCCTTTTATGTTAATAAATATTTGTAACCATAAACCTGTCTCCTCTGTGTCTGTGCCTCATTCCTGGCTCCTCACAGATGGTACCATGAGTGGGACTGGGCTGACTTGATACAAACTCGGAAACCCTTTAGTTAAAAAAAACCTAGTAAACAAGCCACCGATCCATCTGTAGTTACAGAAAATTCAGTTGGGTTTGACATTTGCAGCAGTAGGGAGGAATTGGTACCAGCCAGGAAAAAATATTTATACCCACTTACTTGATTCTAGTACCCCCTCCCGGTACCTATGTCAGGTTAGCCTCTAAGTCTGGTCTAGCTTGGCAATATAGCCTGGACATACTAGCTGGCGTAATAGACCCTGATTATAGAGGCAATGTAAAAATGTTGATCCAGGACAATGGAAAGGAAGCGTATTAAGTCGAGAAGCGACAGAACATAGCTCAGGGAATCTTGGAATTAGCTTTATTTCCTAAATTAGAAGACCTAAAGGAAGATAAAACCGAAAGCGCAAGAAATGATTTTGGGTAAGCCAATGTAAATTCCCCCTCAATACCCGGAGGTACAGCACCTAAAACCTCAGGGGAAGAGGTTGAAGTCATGCCCGATCTGGCCTTTGCTCAGAGGAACTATCCCCTCTTGGCAGAGGCTTTCCAACACATAATGTCAGAAGAAGAGGGGTGAGTAAAAGGTGGACCCTTCTTTTTCTTGAAACACAGGCTCCTCTATCGGGGCAACATTGGACCTGATGGTATACCTAGGTCAAATCATGGTGCCCAAAAGCCATAAAAAGATGGTAATTCAGATTGCTCACTTCCACTTAACAGGAGGTCACTTAGGAACAACTAAGGGCAAAGCCTTAGCTGCCTATCAATATGTGCCCTTTTCTCGCATAGGAATGGAAATAGTAGGTCCCATGGAAACATCTAGGTTAGGGAACCACCATCTCCTGGTCATAGTGGATTACGCTACCAGAGATCCAGAAGCCTTTCCCTTGCGTAACAACACATCCCAACAGATTCTGAAGCATCTCATTCCTTTTTTTTTCCAAGAGTAGGTTTCCCAAAAGAAATCCTAACGGACCAGGTAACCATGTTTATGAGTCAGTTGATTGATTTATTTATTAAAACTTTTATTAAGCGCTACACGCCCGTAGGCCTCAGAGCACATAAGAGAGAAGAGGAAGCCAAAGAAGGGGGGGTATAAACAGGATGATTAGTCCGGTGAGTTAAAGAGGAAGGTCTTCACAGACTTCTTGAAGATCATTAAGGAGGAAGAGACTCTTATGTTCAATGAAAGTGCATTCCATTCCTTAGAAGTATGAATCCCAAAACTTCCACCACCAAATTTTTCCAGGCAGTAACGTGGTTGGTTCAGAGTGTGGGTTTCATTAGAGCGTAGTTTCCGAATGGATTGTTTAGAGGAAAGTCTGTCCGTCAGATACCGGGGGGCTGCCTTGTTCTGGCATTTGTAGGTCAAAGATAGAATATTATGCCTAATTCTTTGCTTAATGGGTAGCCAATGCAGTGCTTTCCTAAAGGAAGAGATATGCTTGTGTCTAGTTAGGCCATAAATGGCCATGAAAGAGCATTTTTGAGATGTCTGTAGGAGTTGAGAATTAGCCTCTGAAGTGCCGGCCAGAAGACTGTTACATTAATCTAGACGGGAATTGACTAGAGCAGTTGCCAGTAGAGATCTGTTTTCTATGGAAAGATAGGGGTGAATTTGGTGCATTAATGTGATCACATGGCCACAAGAGGAGCGAGTTTGTGAAACATGTTTTTTAATGGATAGCTTTTGGTCAAGGATAACACCCAGGATTTTTACAGATTTGATGTCTGGAATTTGAATCCCAGTGATGGTGAAATGGGCACACAGATCATCAAGTGTTCTCATGCGGGGGGCAGAGGCGATAATGAGAAGCTCTGTCTTTGCACTATTCAGAGCCAAGGAGTTCCGTGCCATCCATGATTATATTTCCAGGTAAACTCCATTGACAATTTTGGAATTTTGAGAATGTATCCCAGTAAGTTTGAATAGTACCTGGGTGTCCTCTGCATAGTTTGCCTATTTAACACACAGTCTGTCCAGAATGTCAAGAAGAGGTGTGGTATAGATATTGAACAGGATCGGAGACAGGCAAGATCCCTGTGCTACTCCACAAGTAGAAGTGATTGGTAATGCCTGGGCATTCTCTACTGCCACTCTAGATGTTCCGGGTCCTAAGAATGATGTATTCCAATTGCATGCCCCCTCTGAACAGTTGGCAATGTTTTTCAACCTCTCCTGCAGCAAATTGTGATCAATAAGATCAAAGGCTGCAGAGAGGTCCAATAGCATGAGTAGGGCTGGGTGACCTTGTTCTATGATCCCTATAATATTAGATTTGAGATCCAATAGGGCCGTCCCAGTTCTATGTTGGGCTCTGAAACCAGATTGATGGGTATTAAGGATCTCATTCTTTTCTATGAATATTTGCAACTATAGATACGCTACTCGATCTATGATTTTCAATAGATAGGGAACGTTGGTAATTGACAAGAAACAAAGAGGGGTTTAGTTCCACTGGTTAATTGCGCTGCTAGATCCAAAATATAGAACAATCTACAAATTTATCAGAGAGTTGGAGTCAATAAATCAACTGACGGAACAAAGATAGTTGTCAAATAATTCTTGTATTGATGTTTTTTCTGTTTAAAGTTGCCAGAGTAATTTGCTGACACGTGTTTCGACCTTCAACAGTCTTTCTCAAGGCAAAACTCAAACTAATTTGCCCATCATCTGGTACTTCATGGTGAACTGCTGCTAATAAGAGCAGTGATGATATAGAATCAGATTAACCTGTTTGTTAACCTGTTGTTACTAACACGGATAAGTGTGTAGCGTAGGGTCACTGTGAGGCATCAGTGCATACTGTCCATAAATGGAGTGACCTGCAATATTCTATCGTCGTTGAACGAGTTCAGTGAGAAGCAGCTGACAGCCGACGCGGTAGCAACGTCGATAGAATATCATGTTATTATTGTTAGTAGGTGAGTACCGGATAAGGCCTGGTTGTGGAATATCCACTATGCTTGTCCTTTCAAGTGAAGGTCGACAATCCAAGAGCTTTATATTTTGCTAGAATTTTCACCACTCTACATTGATAGTGAGTCCTGGGTGCAGGGGTCATGCTAGCAGAATCCATAAACAAAGTAAAGCTGTAAGGTGGACTTAGCTTGCAAACAAGCAAGGGGCGGTGAAAAGAAAATTAGTGTTTCCTAGTATGGAGAGCGTAGGAAATGCAGGATGTAGAGCACAACCTTGCAATAACCAGCACTAACCGGCATGACAAACGTGCCAGCGCTAACGCGCCACCAACAGTGTTTTAAGGCTGGGCTAGTGCTGGGAGTTGTAGTTTAGTTGTGGTTTTTCTGAACTAAAAAAGTTTGTGGGTTTCTCATGCAGTGTGCGTGGCGAACAGAAGGGTGTGACAGACGTAAAGGACATATGATACATGAAGAACCTTTGAACCACTGTCTATCACCCACAAACCGATGGCTTGTGGAACGTTTTAATAAGACCCTAAGACACTTCATACGTAAATTAGTTGAAGCTGATGGCAATAATTGGTATATTATGGTACCTTGGGCCCTTTTTGCAGTCCAGAAAACACCACCGTCCTCTACAAGATTTTCACCATTTGAGTTAGTATATGGTCCATAGCCCCTGAACGTCCTTGACAAGGTTGAGTGAAACCTAGGAGGAGAGAGAGGGAGCTCTTTTACCCCTCTTCCAAACTACCCAGAGGTTAAAAGAAAACATGGCCACCAAAGGAACCATAGTCCAAACCCATCTGACTAAAGCTCAAGAAAGTCAAAAGATATCTCATGATTAAAGGGCTGTGCTGAAGTACTTCTCTGTTGGGCAAAAGGTCCTTGTTCTATTACGAACATCTGAAAACAAACTATTATACAAATGGCACAGACCATAGAAAATACTTGAACAAACTGGCCCAGGTAACCACTGAATATCCCAGCCAGATAGGAGAAGTGAAACCCATATATAACATATACATCTCCTTAAAGAATGGAGAGAGGACCCGGTAGAGAAAACATCTGTGGTATTGACCAGTCTCTTGACTGAAGAACTGGATGGTGATACTCTAATTCCTTTCCATCTATATCCAAACAAAAAACAAGAACTGAGAGATGTATTAGAAATGTTTTCAGATATTGTTTAAGAGGAACCTGGGAAAGTAAAGGGGGTCTTTCACTACATCCGTAGACCACCAGGAAAAGGTAGTCCATCTAAAATCTTATCAGATCCCAGAGGCCAAAAAGGAAGTAGTCATAGAGGAAGTGAAAAATATGTTAGACTCTGACATCATTGAACCTTCTCAGAGCCCTTGGTGTTCTCTGATAGTGCTGGTGGGAAAACCAGATTGGTCATGGAGATTCTGTATTGATTTCAAAAAGGTAAATGCGGCCTCCCAATTCGATAGTTATCCTATGCCGAGGATAGATGAACTGATCGACCGATTGGGAACTGCCGTTTTCCTCTCCACGATCGATCTGACTAAAGGTATCTGACAGGTGCCTGTAAATGGAGAAGACAAGGAGAAAAATGCATTTCCCACTCCTACTGGGCTCTACCAGTTTAAAGTATTACCCTTTGGCCTTCACTGGGCACTAGCCACCTTTCAAAGGTTAATGGACCAAGTCCTACGCCCATATTCTACTTTTTGTGGGGCTTATATTGAAGGCATCATTATCAACAGCAGATCATGGGAGAACACCTACACCATTTGTATTTAATTATCAGAGCCTTAAGAAAAGCAGGTCCTACCACAAACCCCAACAGTGTCACCTGGCACAGTCAGCTGTCAAGTATCTTGGGTTCTTTACAGGGAATGGACTTGTTCAGCCCCACAATGAGAAAGTGAAAGCAGTACAAGACACCCTGTGCCCAAAACAAAGAAAGATCTCAGGGCTTTTCTAGGGTGGGTGGGATATTATAGAGGATTATTCCCAGCTATTTCTCTATTACCTCAAACCTTACTGGTAAACGTAAGAACGCAGAAACCCAGAAAATCAAATGGACCCCTGAAGAGCAGACCTGTCTTGAGAAGCTCAAAATCATCTTGTGCAGTAAACCAGTATTAAAGTGGCCCATTTCAATAAGGAGTTTATCTTCCAGACTGACGCCTCACATGCAGGACTAGGAGCTGTTCTCTCCCACAATCATGATGTCATCGAACAGCCAATTCTCTATATGAGCAGAAAATTATACCCTAGAGAGAAAAGCTATGCCACAATTGAGTTAGAGGCCCTAGCTGTAAAGTGGGCAGTCTGCTACCTGAAGTATTACCTTACCGGCAGGGCATTTAAGTTGGTCGCTGACCATGCCCCGCTCATGTGGATGAGTCTGCGTAAAGACACCAATACACGTGTCATGCACTGGTTCCTAGATATGCAGCCCTATTCTTTCACGGTAGAGCATCAGAAGGGTCGAGACCAGGGAAACATAGACTTTCTTTCCCTTTTTCCAATAGAGTCTATGGGAACCAGCAGCATTAAGGGAAGGATATGTGTTAAATCCGACAATATCATCACTCCTTTCCCTGAGATGACTGCCCCTTATTTGGCAAGGAGGAGGCAGCTGCTACCTGATCCTGGCCCTGGGGACTACTATATATGGGGGGACCACCTGGGGGAGGTAACTCTTGGGGAGACCAGATGATATCATTGGAGAAAATCACAAGCTCCCCATTCCCTTCCAGGGAATTCCTGGAAATTCCTTAGTTCCCCATGCCTTAATGGTATATTGTTACACTGATCCCCCACTGCCTAATAGATCTATTGTCATCAGGGAGAATATATTAGCAATGAGGACAAGGAGGAGGCAGGGATTAGTGAGGATCCCCTCCCAGGAGGCTCAGTATTCACAGACTTTAAGCCATTCAGAAAGGAACTCCATATTGACTGACACGGCGAAGAGCAACAAAGTAATGAGGATTACAAAGACCAGGTAACCAACGCAGTGGCCTAGTTTTTGGCAAATTAGTAAGCAAGCCAGGATGTTCAAAAGCAGACCTGCTGCAGCTGATGAGAGGAAGGAGAGAGGAGAGCTGCATATTCTGTGCTGCCTCGCAGCCCTTAGGACCGCTGAGCACTACCTTGAAGGCAAGCAAGCTATGGTAGGTGTTAGGGGTCAGAAATGTGAGGCGGACAACTTTGTAAACAGTTTTTTAACTTCTGCCATTTTATTTCATAAAATAGGTTGAATAAATGCCTCACCATCTCTACCCTAACATGGATTTCCCTACCTAAACTAAAAGGGAACACTCTAACCAAGGGATATCTAACCCTCACACTTATACAACAATTAAAACAAGAAGGTGATATATGGCAACTCAATTCCACAAATGTATACAACATATCACCTGGCACAGTATAATCAATGTCTCTTGTCATGGATTGTGGAAAATCCCCTTCCCCAGATCCAAACAAGGATTTTCTCCACACTACAAAGGAACACCAAGGATATCCAATTTTAACACAAAGTTCAGTTGTTTAAATGAAATAACTTGTGAAAGTCAAAAGCTCTCACTCCTCCTGGAATAAGAACTCTCCCAAAGTATCTTGAAAGGAAAACGCAATAAGCTCTCACACCTCCTGGAATGAGAACTCCTTCACATCTTTGGCAACAACAAAATATGGTTTGGTCAGAATGGTCTGCTTCAAGAATAACTGCAAATCTCACAACTTAATATGTTGCTTTCCAATAGTACCGCTCTTCATCACTTGCTCATTCTACCACATGGAATACCCTTTCACCAGGTTCCTTCTGGGCAGTCAACACTTGCCCTATGGGTCTAATCGCCTGTCCATCTACCAAACAGAGAAGTGCTCCAATGGTTACTTTCACAGTTGAATAACAACAACTTCGAGGGGATTGGGTCCTCCGACGTATTCCATATCTATGACAGTAATCACCACAGCTGTGCTGCTTCGGAAAATCTTTCTGCGTCCTGCGTCGATGACGTCGATACGCCGCCCTCGAGGACCTCCAACAACGGCCGACGTCACTGGATGTTATAAGTAGGACACCCATAGCCTCAGTTCCATTTTTTCCGCGAACGTGCTCGCTTCGGGAATCTCGGCGCGCCTCGACTCTTTGGAGTTTCTGTTGCTTTCTCGGTTCTTTGAACCTGTTTATGAAATATTTCTTCGTGAAGATGTTTACCTCGTCTTCCACACTGCGTCCGGGCTTTAAGAAGTGCGGGGAATGTGGGTCCAAGATGTCGGTCACGGACTCGCACGATGCCTGCCTCTGGTGCCTCGGGGAGGCCCATGACACGGATGACTGTGTCGACTGCCAGTCGCTCACATCGAAAGCCTTGCGGGAGGGCAAGAAGAAGTTATCGGTAGGTAAGGTGTCCAAGCCCTGGAAGTCGAGGTCTGCGGGGCTTTCAACGAACGACTCAAGGGGCGACTCTCCGCGTCGTCGTCGGAAGTCCAGTGGGTCTCGGTCCCGGAGTCTGTCTCGCCACTCCTCTGCCTCTTCGAGGCACTCCCGGAAGCGCCGTCATCGGTCGCCTTCCCCGTCCTCATCCGAGGACTCCGCCCGTCGGCGGGTCACTTACCCCACCAATCATGCGACACCGGAGGAATGGGCTTCCTTCGGGAAGAAAATGTTGGCGATTCTTGAATCGCAGGGCACTGGTCCGTCCGCGCCTCCGAGTGGGGTCGGTCGTTATCAGCCGAGAGACGCCGCTTGCATGCCTTCGGGCTCGGGTGGTCATCACGATTCGCGGGAAAGGTCCCGCTCGGACAAGGGGAATCGTTCTCGCCATGCCCGGTCCAGGTCCCGGTCATCGATGTGCTCGAGACCACGTGAACCTGTGAAGTCTTCGAGGAAGACATCGACGCCTGTGGCGCCGAGGTCGTCGACGGACTCTCTCGAGGCTCAGCCTCCGAGGAAGTCGTCGACGCCTTCGGCGCCCAGGATGTTGAGGGACACGCTCGGGGCTCCGCCTTCGAGACCTGTGTCGCCGCCGTCGGTGCCGCGTCTGTCGTCCACGTCGATTCTCTCGACGCTGGCGCCGATTCACTCGACGCCCTCGATGCCTTTCGGGGCTGTGTCGACGGGGTACCCCGTGGCTCGGGGGAACCACCTAGAAAGGCTCTGGCCAAGATCAAGCATGGCTTTGGTTCCAGTTCTGTGCCTTCTTACCGCCATCTGGAGTTAATTTCAGAGGGGGATGAGGGCTCTGATGATGGCATGGTGCCTGACACAGTGCCTGACGAGATTCTCTCGGGCCATAGCCAGTTTGAGGACCTGAGGCAATCCCTGCATGATGCTATTGGGCTGGACACCTCTCCGGAGGTGGAGTTTTGTAGGCCTGAGCCTGGCACTCATGCCGATTCTTCGTACCTGCGCCTTATGTCACGGGTCACCGAGTACTTAGGATGGTCTGCTCCCCCAGGGGAGTTTGTTCAGGATGACCTTACGGATATCCTCGACATTGGTCCACCAACTGACCCGGTACTGCCGTTTCATATGGCTCTACAGAGGAGGGTGGCGGCGGCTTGGACTGCTCCAGAGAGTCTCCCGGCAGTGTGCAAGTCTTTGCCGTGAAAATACCGCCCAGCCAGTAGTGACCCCTGCTACTTGTCCAAACACCCTACTCCGGAGAGTTTGGTGGTGCAGGTGGCTACGGCCCCGGCAAAGCAGGCAACGTACCCTGCCATCCCTCCTGATAGGGACGACAAGCATTTTGACGGCTGGGCGAAGAAAGTGTTTTCTGCAGGGGGTATGGCGCTTCAGGCGGCCAACTCCATTTGTGCCTTGTCTCGTTTCACGCACACACTGTGGAACTTTGTTTCCTTGGCGGCTGAACATATTCCCGAGGGGGATGAACGGGATGGTTTCCTTGCCATGGTTCAGGAGGCAAGGATGCTATGTGTGAGGCCGTTCAGTTGGGTTTGGACATGGCAGATTGCGTCAGCCGGTCCATGGCGGCGAGCACCGTGATACGTAGGTTTGCGTGGTTCCGGAAGTCGGGGTTTGCTCCTGATGTGCAGGCCCGGCTCCTCAACATGCCCTTTGACGGGGAACATCTTTTTGGCAGCAAGGCTGACGAGAGCCTTGAGAGGTTGCAGACCTCAAAAGCTGCAGCAAAGTCGTTGGGCACTGCAGTTCGGCAACCTCTGCCTTTTCGTGCTAGGGGACAGCAATGGAGGGGAGGTTCCTTTTGTTATTACTCATCCTTTGGTAAAGCGAGAGGAGCTGCCAGTCAAAGGGGCCACCATAGGAATGCCAGAGGTGGAAAACAAGGTACTCGAGGTGCCAAGGCCGCTCGGGCTGTTGCCTCTTTGCCCTCAGGCAACGCATCAGCCGCTTCATCTCAGTCATGAGGCCATGTCCCATGGTTCGCCGGTTGGGGGAAGGCTGGCGCAGCATCTTGCAGAGTGGCGCGCCATTACTTCAGATGATTCTGGAGATCATAACCCACGGCTACTGTCTTCCTTTCCGGCAGAGGCCTCAAGACAATCCACCGGGGAATCTCTCTTTGAAGAGTCCGGATCCGCTCCTTGCGCTGGAAATTCAATCCCTGCTGGAGAAAGGCGCCATAGAACTGGTGCCTGTAGCGGAGAGGAACAAGGGATGGTATTCCCCTTATTTTTTGATTTCCAATAAAGATGGGGGATTGAGACCAATCATGGACTTGCGCGGTTTGAACAAACTCCTCAGGAAAGACAAGTTCAAGATGGTTACTCTTTCTCAAGTCCTCCAGGCCCTTCAACTTCAGGACTGGTTGGTGTCTCTCGACCTCAAGGATGCTTATTTTCATGTGCCGATCCATCTGAAGCACAAGAAGTACCTTAGTTTTCAGTTTCGGGTCCTGCCGTTCGGATTGACCTCCGACCTGAGGGTCTTCACCAAGCTCATGGTAGTGGTGGCAGCGCACCTCAGGAAAGGGGGGATTCACGTCTACCCCTACCTGGACGATTGGTTGATCAGGGCGCGCTCTCCCGAGCAAGTCCTGGATCATCTGTCAGTCACCTGCCACTCCCTCCACAAGCTGGGCTTCTCCCTCAAATTAAAGAAGTCCCATTTGACACCTACTCCGAGGCTCCAGTACATCGGAGCGGTGCTCGACACGTCCTTGGGGCAGTGTTTTCTTCCCCAGGTGAGGGCTCATCACATTCTGCAATTGGTGCACAAGTTTCAACTTGCCCAGACTCTCCCAGCGTTTGAGTTCTTGAGACTTCTCGGCCTCATGGCATCCAGCATTCTTCTGGTGCCAGAGGCCAGGTTGCGGATGAGATCTTTGCAATGGGCACTCAAGCTCCAGTGGTCTCAGTCCTCCGGAAGGATGTCAGACCCTGTTCAGATGCCGTCTTCGGTCGCCCGGGACCTTCTGTGGTGGGCCAACAAAGGCAATCTGATGAGGGGAGCTCCATTTTGGCTGCCCTGGCCGGAGGTGACGATCGTGACGGACGCATCCCTCACGGGATGGGGAGCTCATGCCAACGAGTTGACAGTCAGCGGTCGTTGGTCTCCGTCGGAGTCCAGACTCCATATCAATCTGTTTGAGCTGAGGGCTGTCAGGCTAGCCCTGAAGGCTTTTCTGCCGACTGTGCGAGGAAAGAATGTCCTGATCCTGACGGACAACACGGTGACCATGCACTACCTCAACAAAAAGGGGGGGGCAGGGTCACTTCCTCTGTGCAGGGAGGCGATGCAGCTCTGGTTCTGGGCAATCCAGCAGGAAGTTTCGATCTCAGCAGTTCATCTGGCAGGAGACGAAAACGAGACGGCGGACGCTCTGAGCAGGCAGAGTGCGATCTCTCACGAGTGGGAGTTGGCTCAGGAGATTCTCCTGGAGATCTTCGCCCTTTGAGGGACCCTTCAAGTGGATCTCTTCACCTCCAGTGTCAACCGGAAGTGCGAGAGGTTCTGCTCGTGGAATTTCCTCCAAACTGAGCCTTAGGAGACGCGTTCGTGGTGGAGTGGTCATTCCCACTGCTGTACGCGTTTCCTCCAGTCCCCGTAATCCTGCCAGTACTGCGCAGGTTACAGAGGTCCGGTTCCCGGATGATCCTCATTGCTCCGGCGTGGGCCCGGAGGACGTGGTACCCGGACCTTCTCGACTTGTCCATCTGTCCTCCACGTCGTCTTCCCTACCGAGACGATCTGCTCTCACGGGAAGGGGGTCAGGTTCTCCATCCCAAGGTCAGGTCCCTCAACCTTCACGCTTGGTTTCTGAAAGGTTGAGGTCTAAAGATTGGGACCTCCCTGAAGATGTGATGGAGGTGTTGCTTTCGGCCAGAAGGCCCGCAACAAAGTCCCTGTACCGTTGCCGTTGGAGAAAGTTCTGCGACTGGTCAGGGTTAAGAATGTGGATCCTTTTGCATGTGAAATTCCTATGGTTCTGTCTTTTTGCTTTCTTTGGACCACAGGGGCCTTCAAGTGGGTACCATTAAAGGTTACCTGGCAGCGCTGTCCATATTTAAGCACTTGTCTGAAGAGTGTTCCTATTTTAAAATTCCTTTAATTTCTCAGTTTCTGAAAGGGCTCACTAATGTGTTCCCTCTGTCACCTTTCCAGGTGCCCGGTTGATATTTGAACCTTGTTCTCAAGGTTCTGATGGGTGCTTCGTTTGAGCCTTCACATTCATGCCCTTTGAGACTGTTAACTCTGAAAACTGTATTTTTAGTTGGGGCACCCTTCACTCTGTTTCATAAGGACAGGGTTGTCCTTAGAGTTTGTCCTTCTTTTCTTCCGAAGGTGGTGTCGGAATTTCATTTAGGCCAGAAGGTTGTTCTTCCGGCATTTTATCCTCCTCCACATCCTGGTAAGGAAGAGGAGAGGCTCCATAGGCTTGATCCTAGGAGAGCGTTAAGCTTTTATATTTCACGCATTTCCCGGGTCAGAGTGGACGATCAGCTCTTTATTGGTTACGCTGGAAAGTGTTTGGGACAGGCTGTGACGAAACAGACTTTGTCTCGCTGGATTATTTTGGCTATCTGAGTGTTACCACTTGGCAGGTAAGGACCCACCGGTCGGTTTACGGGCCCATTCTACGAGGGGTATGGCTGCCTCTACTGCCCTGCAGAGGGGTGTTCCTATTCGCAACATCTGTGATGCAGCCACCTGGGCTTCAGTACATACTTTTGAACGTAACTATTCCCTCAATTCCATCCGGGGGCAGGATCTGGCCTTTGGCAAGGCGGTCCTTTACTCCACAAATTGATTGGGCATGCTAAATTTCTGTTTTCTAAAATTCTTTTCCCACCTCCTTGCATTGGTACTGCTTTGGGAGTCTGTCATAGATATAGAATACGTCGGAGGACCCAATCCCCTCGAAGAACAAGTTACTCTCTTACCTGGTAACGTTCTTTCGATGGGATGGTCCGACGACGTATTCCATATCGCTCCCTCCCTACCTTCCCCGCTACATAATTTCTTATGCGATTGCAGCTTATGTTTCGCAAGGCTTTGTGTGTCAGACTGGCAGTAGACTGGTGGCACACGTTCTGGGAAAAAACTACAACTGAGGCTACGGGCGTCGTGCGTCCTACTTATAACATTCAGTGATGTCGGCCGTCGGAGGAGGTCCTCGAGGGCGGCGTATTGACGTCATCGACGCAGGACGCCGAAAGATTTTCCGAAGCAGCACAGCTGTGGTGATTACTGTCATAAATATGGAATACGTCGTCGGACCATCCCATCGAAAGAACGTTACCAGGTAAGAGAGTAACTTGTTCTTCAATTGCCTTCTTTAGAATAAACATGTTAACAGATTTAAGGGAATAGGACATTCACATTGACCCATACCAAGACCTCTCCACAAACGATGCTCACCTCCCCCTGGATAATCACCTCCAGAAGGGAAGCCTGTTTGTCACCTTTCTTTCCCTCCTGCATTAATACCGAAAATAATGTTCAGGATCAAGTCTTTTCCTGCTACTATATCAACCACAATGATAGGTATACCCGAACCTGAGTGGCAATATTTACAACCTTGGGGGTTCTCACTATTCCCCTCTTTTGTTCAGCAGCCTTTATTGGACTGATATAGCCAGTTTCTCAAGGTCTCTTGGCTTTGGTATTGGTGGTATGTCTAGGTTTCTAATATGACCTCCCCACCAGATGCTTGATGTTTGCCCAAACTCACACTTTCATTCCGGGACCTCATTCGGTTTAATACCAGTCACTTTTGCAAGTCTGCAACAGTTCGTTATTCATAAGGTTTAATAGCTTGCCTTTGGAAAGGTGCAATGGTTCGGTATTCGTAAGATTTATTAGCTTGCCTTTGTAAGTTTGTAACAGATTGGTCTTGTGATACTTCTTAGCTTGTTTTTGTACGTTAACAACAGTTCAGCAGTGGTAGCATTGCTTATTCTGCCTTTCACTCACTCGCAAGTGAACCCGCCTGCGCTGACCACGCTGCCTGCACCGGCGCATCCCGGAGTAACTTGTGTGGCTTAGACTCACTGGTTAAGTCACTTTCAAGTGTTCCTACCCGCATTCGCAGGTCTGCAACAACTGTGGCTTCTCCCGACCAGGCACTCCTTCTCTTTTTGGTCGCTGCCACCTGTGCCACGTTGATTCAGAGTTGCTCTGACTCCAAAGAGTCTCCGGTGCAACCCTGCCACCTGAGACCTTTCGACTGCTCACACTACACCTTCTTCCCACTTCGAAAGCTCTGCATGAAGTAGTCTTCTTGGGTAAGTGTTTCTTCCACACACTTCTGTGAGAAACCTGAGGTGTTTCTCCCAGGCTATTCCCAGGGATCCTTTGTTCAGGTGGCCAGGGGAGGGCCATCGCTCTTGGATCCCAAACCTGGCGGCAGATGAGCAAGGGAGGATCACCTGGACATGGGGTCCTTGAGGACTATGGGAGACACGCCCTTTGGCGAGACATGGTATTCCTCCCGTTCCGATACACCCCTACCCGAAATCCCCTCAGTTGTCCTGGGATATTGTCAGCAGAGCACCATCATACCCCAAGTACCTTTCTGTAAGAAAAAGGAGAAAACAATCAGAGAAATTGAAACCATCTATAAAATCACAAGAACCTAATAGAAAATCCATTCACCCACCACAATACATTTACCCACTTCATCCTGACAAAAGTCTACATGGATTTTCCATGATCTCGGGAAAAACCTACAACCCCCACAATCCTTACTTCTATTCTAGAAGTCCAACTACTGGGACGAAGAGGATGCAGATGGGATTCATGAGGATTACCCATAGGAATCAATAGGCAATGGATTCATATGGGAAGCCTCCATATTGTCCCAATAATGAGGTCAGGCAAAGTCAGGCAGGGAGAGACAACTTCTCACACCGGACTCCAATTAACTCTAGCTGGGAGTATAAAAGCAGCAGCCAGTAACAGCTTTTTGAGCGATGCTGAAGGAACCTTGAAGACCAGAAGGAGAAGTCAGCAACTGGGAGAACCTTGGGAGGTCAGGAGGGGGATGGACTGCCAAGACACTGAAGCCTGTGAGTACAAAGGGTGCTATAGTGTGACATGGCATCCATGCCCCAGGAAGCCAAAACTCCAGCTACACTTTTCTGGTAGTGTTTAAATCAGTGCTTGCTCCCTAGGTCAGTTCCAAAAACCCAGGTAGTTGAGGGGCAGGTGCTGGGACCCTGACCTCAAGTGAATCTCCATTGTGGACCCGCTTGCACTTCATCCCTGAGAGTAGAAAATGCAGACCCTGTGACTGGAGGGAACCTAAGCTGGGATAACCTGTTGTGCCAAGAACTTTGTGTAAATCCCAAGAGTGCCTGTAACTGGCAAAGTGGGAACAAAACCTTGAATATGCATTCTGGGACTTGTAGTCCAAAAGAGCAAAGCTGTGAGACAGAGTGGTCCCGCAGCATGTGTGTGCCAATGGAAGGTCTCTGTAAGGTTTGATGTACCAAAAGTTAAAGACTTGTAAATTGAAGTGGTCCTGCAACAGGTCAAGCAAAACCCTGCTCACAGTCAAAGGTCTTTGATTCTGGTGTCAAAAGGGATCTGAGCCCGGAAGAGGGGATCCATGGTCCGAGCACGGATGAGGGAGAGCAAGTTGTGAATTGTGAACATTGTAAAAAAAAGAGGTCTGAGCCCGGACGAGGAGACCCTTGGTCTGACCCCGAAGGAGAGAGACCAATCATGAACTTATGAATGTGAGAATCTTGACAAAGGCCTACATCAGGTCTACATCAGACCCTCTGGCAAAGAACCTCCTGATACTGAGATATTGAACTGTCCGAGTAACAAGAGGAACTACAAGTACCATCAGTCACTGGGAAAGAAGTTAATACTGTGTGTTTTGACAAGTAAAGTGAACCTCTGTTTCAAGGCAGAGGAAGTCTGTATTCTGACAAAGGAAGTCTGTGATTGACAAGCAAAGAAGAACTTTGTTTCAAGGCGGAGGAAGCCTGTGTTTTGACAAGAGACATTTCTTTTTGAGAATAATCTTTTTTTTTTGTTTCTTAAAGATTTTTTCAGAGTGGTGTGAGACCAGCTGAACCATTGAACCGTGTCCTGGTGCCGAGGAAGTCAGTGTGCACAAGGCTTGAGCGTGCTGCCTTGTCCTGTGCTAAAAGCCTGGGTAAGGGCAGCCAACTGCTCAACTGTCCTGACATATTGTTTCTTGAACACTTTTCCTTTTTTGAATACACTACTGTCCAACCCCATGTTGTATTTAGAAGTAAGGATTGGCAATAGGTTTATTAGCATAGCCCCTTTTATGTTGACTGTATCGACTAGGACTGAGTTATTAGTATTTGATGGTTGTAGCTTGCTCCCATCCTTAGATTTAGGTTTAGATAGGCGTTTAACCAACCCTTTCAACTTCAATAAACACCCCTGAACTGTGTCTCATTTGTGTCAGTCTTCATTGATGATACCAAGCCTTTCCTTACACTTCCCACTGCTGAGTGCCTCAGCACTTTAGGACGATAGAGGCACAGACCCTCTCAGGATTCGCAACGGTCCCAGTGTCTTCCAGCTCCTCTACTCCTGTCATCTACAGCATACACAGCCCACACTTCTTCTGCTTCTGCTTTTTCTCTACTCCCTGCACCTCAGGGGGCCTTTTATGTCTCCCAGTCTCCCTCAGGTGTGGGTCATTCTTGTTAATTAGCGGAACACTAACACATCTTTGTTCCTCTTTATCCCCCTTCCTAATCCCAGTACTGAGGGAAATATAGGACTTGAAGGTTCTAAATGAAAGAGTTTGTTTTCTTACGTTTTTCTACATTGTGAATTTGATTTCCACTTTCTGCAACATTTAACAAAGGGATATTACAAGAGCCAGCCATAAGGCAGGTTTGGGAAGAGGAATGTGGTTCTTTACTTTTCAGATTCCCATTATTACACAACTTCCTCTTATTGGGCTTTAGGGAACTAGTGGAATATATATCTGCATGTATTTCTTGGGTTATAACAGGATGTTTGTTTTACCACTACAAGGTTCATGGCTGAATTCACTCCCATGCAGATGGTCTACTTGGGGGACAATGGAATTATGATGGCAACAAGCCACTACATACAGTGGTATTGGTTGGATGTCCTCTTAAAAAGAGGTTACACACTGTGTCTTTTCCCATAGCTATCATTCACTCTCCTGCCCCGTTTCTCCTCCTGGGTGATCCACCTGTAGTACACCACCCCCAAGGTCAGGATCAGGAAGCATCTGCCTTTCCCAGGCCATCCGGGAGGATACTTTAGGTAGGATTTCATTGAGGGATCCATAAGATTCATAACACAGGTGACAGACTGAAATGAGATCAGAAAAACCAGGGCGTGGGCGGTCCACTGCAGAACGAGAGAAGGCAGCGGGGACCGCGCACTGCGAAAGCTGACACAACAGAAGTGCAGCACTTGACAGGGCACACATGAAGCCAGTACACTGCAGCAGGGGAGAGCGAAAAAATGCTGGCGGCAACTGGTAAGCCCTGGGAAGGAAGAAGGGCTACCGGGTGGCCAGCAAGCATATTTCATTCCGCTGAAGCCATAGAAACAACCGGTGACCCTAAAGGAAGCAAGTGGGTTACCAGGTGGCCAAATAAAGTGAATCATTTCTCAAACGTAGAGTAAGGGAAACTGCACCATTGCTAAAGAAGTGAGATCATGGTGTAAAGGAAATTGTTCATCTGTTATTAAACCTTAAGTTGAACGAAAGAGTGACTTGCATAGTAAAGTCCTGGTAAAGAAGTATGCCAGGTGAAGTTAAGTATCTGCATAACTGTCACGACCCTCAGCCCTGATCCCCACTGGCAAGCCCATTGGCCAGGTGGAATCAGGGCTCGGATCACTAATAAGGCCTGGCATCCACTTCTCAGGCCCTCTTGGGGCCAGTCCTGGCGCCTTTGGCGCCAGGCTCATCAGTAAGGAAAGGCATCTGCTTGAGGAACTACTTTATTTAGGCTTTCAGCCAACATGGAGGCATCCACATAGCTTGGTTCCTAGAACCAAGCTATGCGGTCTAGTATTTTGGGTGTGGTTGCCTAGGGACTACTTTACCTGGACTACTTTACAGTGGCTATTTAAACCACACCCGAACAAGACAACACGCTTCACGTTACTTTGCTTCTAGCAACGTGACGCTCACCGTGTCCAGCTTTCTCACAAGCCTGGTGAATTCCAGACCTGCAGAAAAACCAAGAACATCGTTAGCAGCAGAATCTTACCTGCATTCATCATCCTTCACTGCTCGCAGCTCCTGGGCAGCTCTGTTGGTGGCGTTCACCTCCCGGATCGAAGGACCTGAGAAAAGGAGAAAGACATCATTAAAGGAGGTAGTGCAGACATTATAACCACAAAGTGCTTAAAGACTTACCTGGTTGGTTGCTTTTCGGCCGGCATAGCTCCGGAACTCCATCTGCGCTGGGAACTCACCGCGACCTACGAAAAGAGAAAAGCACAGGTCAGTGAGGGCAAGACATCGCTGCGCTATGCAAAGCGCCTCCTTACCGCATCATAGCGCTATAGCGCGCCATCATCTCCCGGTGAGAACCAGCATATCCAGTTCTCCAAACGGACACTCCACACTCATAGGGAGATAAAAAAAGAGACATATAGAGCAGAGAAAAGGCATGCATGAATTACGACGCCATCAATCGCAATAAGACCTACCTGAAAGACACTACAAGGGCAGCAGTCAGTGAAGTAACTGGACCGCCCGCGCCCACAAAAGACAACGCGCCCCTGCCCAGAGAGCAGGACGGAGAGCCCACCGATTCCGACAGCCAGGTGAGAAGAGAACCTGGAGGGGCTGGAAACACAAGGGAGGTGGGGGAAAACTTACCTTGGTCGCCCAGTCCTAAAATAGTCTTAATTTCCAGGCGGAATCCCATCGACCCCGAGACCACACCAGGTAATCATTGGGAAGGGCACCAACGACCAACTGGCTGGGTGTCGTCCCCGTGGATACCAGGTGAGCGTAACAATAACAAGGTATGTGTGGAATACAAGAGTGAATCATCAAAGAAATACACCAGGTGAAGTTTAGTAGTTGTGTAACAAAGTCCTGGCAGAAAAATATTCCAGATAAAGCTAAGTTTGTGTGTATGATAAAACCCTGGCAGGAGAGTATACCAGGTAAAACTTGATATTGAATAATAAAGTGTTTACTGTGGAATTTACTGAAGGCTGTGAACTGTGCAACAGCAGCCTATTGATTTTCTCTAATTTGGCACTGCGAGCCGTCCGAGGCTCTTGCCGCTACGAACCTTCTACGCGCTTCCTGGAGGAGGCGTGTCCTCAACTGCACGTGACTGCATCACGTGTCGGGTTGCATCTTTAAAGCCCGGAGGCTGCCGGCCGTTCAGTGCAAGTGTTTACTGTGGAATTTACTGAAGGCTGTGAACTGTGCAACAGCAGCCTATTGATTTTCTCTAATTTGGCACTGCGAGCCGTCCGAGGCTCTTGCCGCTACGAACCTTCTATGCGCTTCCTGGAGGAGGCGTGTCCTCAACTGCACGTGACTGCATCACGTGTCGGGTTGCATCTTTAAAGCCCGGAAGCTGCCGGCCGTTCAGTGCAAGTGTTTACTGTGGAATTTACTGAAGGCTGTGAACTGTGCAACAGCAGCCTATTGATTTTCTCTAATTTGGCACTGCGAGCCGTCCGAGGCTCTTGCCGCTACGAACCTTCTACGCGCTTCCTGGAGGAGGCGTGTCCTCAACTGCACGTGATTGCATCACGTGCCGGGTTGCATCTTTAAAGTCCGGAAGCTACCGCCCTTGTGGCTGTAAGCCCGGTGGACATAAGCCTATTGGCTGTTATACGGCTGTTGTGCGCTGGTGGCGCGGTCAGTGTTCGAGAGACTGCGGAGGTGTTTCCTCCTTGATCCCGAACCGTGAGTTACAGCTTATGCTTCTTATTAACCAATCCCAGGAGTCCCTCTGAGCTTGAAGGGTGGTATATTCATTTAATTGTAAAGTAATATCTGCAAAGTGACTCCCTTGCAAGCACATATCCTATCCAACATAAGATCGAAATTTCTCCATCGTTTGTCATACTCGAGGAACTTGAATATCGAGCTGTGTTGCCCTGTGAGTTGATTAGTAATTAAAGCACCTTATATCTTATACCGAGCGCTATGTCATCTACACCCAAGTTAGTAACACCTCCCGTGTTGGATGCAGCAAACAGCCCAATGGTCGCTGTTGCTACGCGATCCAAACATAACAATCTGCTGAAAATTCAGTCAACAACTTCTATAACTTTGACACCGCGTGCAAAAACACGACAAAAAACTCAAATGGCAAACAGAGATATAAGACAATTCTGTCCTACGGTTAAAAATCTTCCTTAGTCTCATGTTATACCTGTTACGTTACAAGAACCTAATGATCAAATTTTGTCTAATGCCGCTTCTTTATCACAAACGGAGACTGTTACAAACTTATCTCCCAGCTGCCATGACAAATCCAACGAAACGAGCCCAAACATATTGACTCACATATTGCATTCAAATCAATCAGACTCGGTGATAAATGAAGTTTTGCCCGCACATAGCAATGGGGATGATCAAAACAATCTGCCAATTTCCGATAACACTATGATCCAGTCAACTACCCAGTTAGAACACAAAAAAGATCCAAAAGTATATCTGGATCAAATCTCTGAAGTCCCAGAGGAGGAAAGCATCGCAACCAACGAAGATGTTTTTTTAGATATACAAAAGCAGAATATGCAGAGACCTGAAAATATATCTCCAGACAAATCTAATATCGATTACTATAAACGTGGCTCTATAGATTCAACTATTTCGGAATCTGCATTTTATATACTCCCTACACCAAGACATCGTGAATCTTCTCGTGAAAAAGGACTTGTCCCTCCAAATACAGGTCTACTGGAACTCACTCTTATGGCAGTAAACACGACAACTCAAAGTTTGTTCAAGTTATTTGAAACTCTCGAAAATAAATTAACCATACAATCTGCCAAAATCGACCAAATCTTGGCTTGGATTCAAGCTCAAGCGAAAAAAAAGGAGAACATGTGTCAGTTTTCTGAACCAGTTAACGATTTGTCTCAAGATATCGAGATAATGACCATCCCTGCAACCCAGTCTACCACTCTGCCTATGTTCAATGACATTATATACCCAGTTGAAGAGGCGACCAATGAAAATTCACACAAAAACACGTCTTGGATAAGTATTGAAAGTTCCCCTAAAGCTCCAAAACGTCAAAATGATAAAGCTCATTATGAACTTTTTAATAAACATCAACGAAATAGAGGTCGATCCAGGCACTTGGTAACTAAACCTTTTCAACCTACAAAACGAACCACCAAAACAAATAATCGCATAATACGACCACATACAGTGGACTTGACCGAAACTGCAACTTTACACATTGATCAAGTAGGTGAAAAAGACGTATCGAGACACAAGTCTCCTGTAATAAATCCAATAAACCCAACATTGAATGCACAAAATACACTTCTTCATCAGTCACCTCTAAGTCAACTTGTTGCAGTATTGGAAAATCGGAAATTAAATGACCCTTTACCGACAAACAAAAACACGACACTTGACACTAACTTAAAAATAAAATCAATTAATGTTAGTGAAAGTGTGGATCACGCATCGTCGCAGCCTGTGGGATCTCAAATCGATCAAATTAAAGCAGCAGTAGATTTATATATCCTGCGTCGCACGTCTGAATTAAGTGATCTGACAGCGAAAACAAACCTGCTGAATTGTGAGGGGCAAAGTTATGCGACTAATGCCCATCACTGTTAAGCTGTGCATCTCTGGAGCGCTGCGTACCTGAAGTTTCAGTTGCTGGTCTCGCCGGTGACGCCAGACTGGTAAACCGTCAAATAGAATGCAGAAATTGTAACGCTAGGAAGCGACCCCGACCCAACCCTAATGGAACAGGGATGGATTGGAACCACCTCCCAACGCCACTGGCTCACCTCCCTGCGGATTAAAGTGACGTCGGGACAGTGCAAGCACTGACAGGGAGGTGATGAGGTGTTGAGCTGGTATGGTCCGGTAGAGGTTCACAAACTGGAGGATGAGAGGTCTTCAAGGAAATCCAGGCACGATCCACCAAGACAGTTGATAATCAGGAGGGCTGGCACGCAGAGCCAAATAGACAAGGGAGATCCTGGCAAACAAGGAGATCAGGAAGAGAGCGGAACCCAGGGAACAGGGAGGCCCAAGGAAAGGGAGAAAGCCAGGAAGGGAACCCCACAACCTCCTAAGAGCCACAGAGCCAAGGGAAGCTATCCCAATAGAAATGAACCCAGGGAGGGAAGTGGAAACTGGAAGGCAGGAACCACAAGGAAGGGACCCAACAGGAGCTAAGGCAGCCCGAAAGGCCAGAGAATCGGACAAGGAAGCAGGAGCCAAGGAGCAGGAACCTGATGCAAGGCACCAAGCGACGGTAAGTGGGGAACAAACCGCGTTAAGACGCGATCTGTAGAGGGCCGGACGCTATTTACAGCGTCCGACACGAAAGCGAGGCTTGGAACGCTAGCGGGGCTGCGCATGCGTAGTGGCCGAGCGGGCACCAGAACGAGGCTTGGAACACAAGCTTGTCTGCCCGTTCCTGGTTACCCGCGAAGTTCGAGCATGCAAGCGAAGGTGTCGAGCGCCGGCCCGCTGCCTACAGCCACGCTTCCCAAGCCGGTAATATGGGTACAACTGCCACGTCCGGGAATGGATGTGACGAGAAGGCCAGGTAAGTGTCCTAACACCATACCCCCCTCCGGAAAGACCGGAAGAACCCGGCTTCCAAGGAAAACGGGCATAGAATTCCTTAACCAAACGAGGGGCATGAACGCTCTCAACAGGTTCCCAAGTGCGATCACAGGCAGGATAGCCCTTCCAGTCAATCAAATACTGCAATTTACCCCTAAAGAGACGGGAATCACATATTTCCTGCACCTCAAATTCAGGGAAACCTTCCACGTCAATAGCAGCGGGTCGGGGGCAGGCACGATGGAAGGGATCCGAATGATACGTTTTCAAAAGAGATACATGAAAAACAGGGTGGACCCTCCAGGATTCCGGCAACTTAAGTTCAAAAGCCACTGAAGATACCTTCTTGACAATCGGAAAGGGGCCCAAAAACTTGGGAGCTAATTTCAAGGGTACGTTCCGTGCAGGCAGATATCTGGAAGATAACCACACAAGATCTCCCACCCGGAATGGTGGCTCAGGGCTCCGATGTTTATCGGCCTGTCTCTTCATGGTCTCACGTGCCTTGACCAGGGTACCAGCCGCTCGACGCTGCAGATTCTGGATATCGGTGACAAGGTGATCCGCCGAAGGAACATTACTTGATGTTACTGGCGTAAGAGGCAGCAATCTGGGATGAAGGCCAAATGTACAGAAAAAGGGACTTAGTCTGGTTGCAGAATGAACTGAATTGTTATACGCAACTTCGGCCAAATCGACATGCGACATCCAATTTGTTTGGGAGGCATTGGCAAAACAACGGAGGTACTGCTCCAACGTTTGGTTTGTCCTTTCTGTTTGTCCGTTGGTTTGCGGATGATAGCCAGAACTGAGTGCCCTCTGGATGCCTAAATGCTGGCACAATCGACCCCAAAAGGAAGAGATGAACTGAGAACCACGGTCAGATATTATCTTAACAGGTAATCCATGCAGGCGATATACATAGTGCAAAAAGGCACGTGCTACTAGAGCAGCCGTGGGAATTCCTGGGAAGGGAATGAAGTGGGCCATCTTGGTGAAACAGTCGACAATAACCATGATGCAGGTATGACCTTCGGAGGGCGGAAGGTCGACAATGAAATCAGTGGCGATTGTATGCCAAGGAAAAGGCGGTGTTTCCATGGGATGTAAAAGACCTACAGACTTCATGCGTGGAACCTTGACCTGGGCACAGATGGGACAGCATTCCACATAACGTCTGACTTGCAAAGTCCATTTAGGCCACCAAAAATGTCGAGAAATGAGTTCTTGCGTAGACCGAATACCACGGTGACCCCCTATCTTGGAATCGTGAAAGCTTTGTAGGATTGTCTTGCGAAGCTCATCCGTGGGTAGGTACAACCTATTTTGGAAAAAAAGCAATCCGTCCTTCTCCCTCAACTGGCGACGTCTCATCAACGTATCCCGAGAAGAATCAGACAAAGTAGCTTGTACCACCTTATGCAAGAACGATGGCAAAGCCAGTAGAAAATGCTTGGGAGCGATCACAGGCAGGGCTCGTCCCTCATGTTGCACATCAGCAGCCAAAGAACGGGAAAGAGCATCCACCTTCACATTACAGCTACCGGGTACATAGGTGACACGGAAATCATACTGAGAAAAAAAAAAGCCCATCGAGCTTGGCGGGAGGTCCGACACCGCAGAGAGCGTAGAAATTGCAGGTTTCGATGGTCAGTGCATACCTCCACCGGAAAGCGTCCTCCGAGAAGATGATGGCGCCATTCTTCAAAGGCGGTCTTGATGGCCAGTAGTTCTTTTTCGATAATGGGATAGTTCCGTTCACTAGCCGTAAGTTTTCTGGAGTAGTAGGCTACAGGAAACTCCATTCCAATGCTCGGATCCATCTGAAGTAGAACGGCTCCCACAGCAAAATCCGAAGAGTCGGCTTCCACGATAAATGGCTGGTTGTCTTGGGGATGATGTAAGATAGGCGCGGAACTAAAGGCCTTCTTTAGTTGCTCAAAAGAGGCGGCAGCATCATGCCCCCAAACAAAGATTCTCTTACTGCTGGTCAAACAGGTTAAGGGTGCAGTTAGTTGCGAAAAGGATGGAATGAATCTCCGGTAGAAATTAATGAATCCAAGAAAACGTTGAAGAGAATTTCTGTCGCTGGGGACCTTCCATCCTAGGATTGCACGAACCTTGGCTGGATCCATGTGTATACCCGACGCACTGATCACATACCCAAGAAATTCAATATGGTCTTGGTGAAAAAGACATTTCTCAAGCTTAGCGTAAAGGTTATTCACATGTAGCCGCCGAAGTACCTCTTTTACTTGTACTATGTGCTCCTCGAGATTTCTTGAAAACACCAATATGTTATCCAAATAAACCCAGACTGAGGTCCCAATTAAATCAGAAAATATATGATCCATGAGACGCTGAAAGACAGCTGGAGCATTACATAGCCCAAAAGGCATAACTCTGTATTCATAGTGCCCGCTTGGAGTCTTGAAGGCCGTCTTCCATTCATCCCCGGCCTTTATCCGTACCAAATGGTAGGCTCCACGGAGATCAAACTTGGAAAATATTCTTGACTCACGTAAAGATTCCAAAATGGATCGAATCAAGGGAAGTGGGTATCTATCCTTTCGAGTGATGTCGTTTAGTTGGCGATAATCAACACACGGGCGCAGGGTACCCTCCTTCTTCCTTACAAAAAACAGTGGGAATCCTGCCGGTGAATTAGAAGGGGCAACATACCCTTTCTGAAGACATTCATCAGGATGCTCCTGCAAAACCTCCTTTTCTTGAGCGGTCAGGGAGTACACCTTGCCATGTGGAATCACAGCGTCGGGCAACAGGTCGATGGCACAATCGAAAGATCTGTGAGGAGGTAAGGGAATGTCCTTAGGTTCAGAGAAAACCTCATGAAATTCAGCATATTCAGAGGGAACTGAAGAAACAGAGAGTAAGCGTGGCACACCAACCCCTTCAGTCTGGGTGGCGATTGAAGATTGCGTTGAAGAAGAACCGATATGGCAACAGTCCTGCACACAACGATCAGAGCTGAAAACCAAGGTCCGAGTCTGCCAGTTGATGTTGGGGTTATGATGTAACAACCAAGGCAACCCTAAAATGATCGGATAAGAGGGAGTCTTGATGACATCCAGAGAGATCTGTTCATGATGTTCTTCAATCCACAGACTCAGTGTCTCGGAATGTTGATGGACCGGACCCGAAGACAATGGGGTACCGTCAATAACTTCCACCACTGAAGCACAGTTCTTTTCAATCAAGGCAATACCATTCCTGATGGCAAAATCAGCGTCCATGTAATTTCCAGAGGCTCCACAATCCAATAATCCTAGCACTTTTATGGGTTCTTTTCCTGACCAAGAGACCTTGAGTGTTAAGACCATAAGCACGACTGATTGCATGGGTTGTCGGACCTGTACCGAATCGGGAAGGACTGTAGAAGAAGAGAGGCCCATCGTCGCCTTTCCCCTAGACGATAGGCCATTCAGTTTTCCGACTTCCGAAGTGGTCTTAATGGACAAGTACTGAGATAATGGCCGGAGGCCCCGCAATACAGGCACAACCGTAGGTCACGCCTACGTTTCTTCTCGGCATCAGATAAGGGACCTCTGACCGCTCCTAGTTGCATTGGTTCAGGAGTTGGTTCAGACGAGGTAGATGCTTTGGCTGGCACTGGAATGAATCTTGGAATTGACCTTTCCAAACGGCGTCTCTCACCCCTTCTCTCAGACAACCTGTGATCGATCCGCATCACCTGTTCTTGCAATGCTTGCAGGGTTTCAGGTTCTGGAATATGGAGAAGTTCATCCTTATATTCGTCTCTCAACCCCCTGCGAAAAAGGGTCTTTTGAGTAATCTCAGGCCATTGTGAATCGGTGGCCAGCTGACGAAAACGGCTGATGTAGGCCATTATATCACTGGATCCTTGCTTCAGGTCCATGAGCTGATTTTGTGCAGCAGCGGCGAGGTTGGGAGACTGGAACACTTCCAGGAAAGCCTTCTCAAAGGCCACAAAGTCTTCCAGAACTGGACTCTTGGCAGCTACCAAAGGAGTGGCCCAGGCCAATGCGTTTCCGGTTAGATTTCCTAAAATGTACCCAATCTTAGCCTTATCCTGGTTGAAATGCGTAGGACGGCAGAAAAAATGTATTCTACAATGATTGCAAAATTCTGCCACCCGTCTAGGATCTCCGTCAAACTTTATTGGGGTGGTCTGAGCCATCACAGACTCTGCAGAGGTACTGGGGGTAGTCCCTTGAGCTACCAGCTGACGTAAGGCCAAATTCTCCTGATGCAATACAGTCATCTCGGCGCGTAGGGCCCTGATCTCATTTCTCAATTCTTCAGAATCTTCCATTTCAGAATCGGAACTGGTTGTTAAGCGTCTTAATCTGTTAAGCTGTGCGTCTCTGGAGCGCTGCGTACCTGAAGTTTCAGTTGCTGGTCTCGCCGGTGACGCCAGACTGGTAGACCGTCAAATAGAATGCAGCAATTGTAACGCTAGGAAGCGACCCCGACCCAACCCTAATGGAACAGGGATGGATTGGAACCACCTCCCAACGCCACTGGCTCACCTCCCTGCGGATTAAAGTGACATCGGGACAGTGCAAGCACTGACAGGGAGGTGATGAGGTGTTGAGCTGGTATGGTCCGGTAGAGGTTCACAAACTGGAGGATGAGAGGTCTTCAAGGATGTCCAGGCACGATCCAGCAAGACAGTTGATAATCAGGAGGGCTGGCACCCAGAGCCAAATAGACAAGGGAGATCCTGGCAAACAAGGAGATCAGGAAGAGAGCGGAACCCAGGGAACAGGGAGGCCCAAGAAAAGGGAGAAAGCCAGGAAGGGAACCCCACAACCTCCTAAGAGCCACAGAGCCAAGGGAAGCTATCCCAATAGAAATGAACCCAGGGAGGGAAGTGGAAACTGGAAGGCAGGAACCACAAGGAAGGGACCCAACAGGAGCTAAGGCAGCCCGAAAGGCCAGAGAATCGGACAAGGAAGCAGGAGCCAAGGAGCAGGAACCTGATGCAAGGCACCAAGCGACGGTAAGTGGGGAACAAACCGCGTTAAGACGCGATCTGTAGAGGGCCGGACGCTATTTACAGCGTCCGACACGAAAGCGTGGCTTGGAACGCTAGCGGGGCTGCGCATGCGTAGTGGCCGAGCGGGCACCAGAACGAGGCTTGGAACACAAGCTTGCCTGCCCGTTCCTGGTTACCCGCGAAGTTCGCGCATGCAAGCGAAGGTGTCGAGCGCCGGCCCGCTGCCTACAGCCACGCTTCCCAAGCCGGTAATATGGGTACAACTGCCACGTCCGGGAATGGATGCGACGAGAAGGCCAGTTAAGTGTCCTAACAATCACATTGAACAGGCTGTTGATCATGACAAGCAGATCTGTACAGAATTCAGAGAACATGCATCTCAACGATCATCGGAGATTCACACGTAGAAGTTAAAAAAAGCATGCAGAATAGTGTGGTAAAATGCTCCGCGGATAAAGCCCATATCACAGAACAAGATGTCGATCATGAAAACAGAATCTTATCAGAACATAGACGCCAAATTCCATCAAGGCGTAACGGTGGACCCCCACCAGTACTCGCATCACAACTGGAGGACCCTTGGAATACTCAAAATGAGAAGATCAAATTAATGGTCGATTCTTATTTGGCAACTCATCTGGGCTTAGCGCCCGTTCCACAAGGCTCCATGGAAAAATTAACAAGAGTTAGGTTCCCTAATGATGGTAAGGCGGTTAATGAAACTAATCTATGCCGAAAAGAAAAAGAAGCAAGCAGTGACTTGAACTGCAACCAAATTCTTAAAAATCAAGGTTCGATGAGCAAACAACAAAAACATGATCTCATAAGAAAAAAAGAATTAGCAAGTTACCATACACTAATCCTGAAATGTCGCGCGGCTCCTCATCCCCAATATGATTTGTCCCGTGCGAGTGTTTTAAACATCTTTAGTGACGTGCCTGAGCTAGGTGATCTCACATCCTCTGATATCAATCAAGTAGAATTTATTTGTGACACCAACCTGGGTATAGTCCGATTATGGATGAAATCAGGGATAGTAATGAACTTTCTATGGCAGGCTCGTATGAAACTCTTTGCAATGGGATTTTTACTTGCCCAAGATCCAGAAAGAAGAAATTATGAATACATCGTTGAAAAAGACGCAACTACAAAGTTACCATCAAATACATGTCAGTGTGCAACATGTAACAGCATTGATTTGGCACCCAAGATTCTGGCCATTTCACAGTCATAACCATCACCGACGCCAGAATTTCCTGACAAAAAAAATGGCTTGGTAACCTTGGTTAGCTGGAACACCAGAGGTTTTTCCCATCTACTCACTAATGTCCATCCCGTTCTGGTTGATGCAGATATTATAGTTCTCCAAGAAACCTGGTTAAATAAGCCTCCCTTATGGGATCATCATGATATCTTAATTAACCCGGCGATTACAGCCCAAAAAGGGCGACCCATGGCAGGTTTATTGGTTGCTGCTAAACTGGGATCCAAATTAAAACTACAGGCATGGGACAATCCAAATAAGTTTATACAGTTGGTCAAACTTTCGAATGAAGTTCAAAAATTGGCGTTAATCAATTTTTACAGAAATCCAGCCGCTATTACAGATGATCGATTCTACAAAGATCTGTCTAAAATGTTTGTCTCAATTGCTCAAACTCCAGGAATAACAGATATCATTCTGGCTGGCGATCTCAACATTGATTTGGTCAAAAGTGCATCGAAGAGTAAAACAGCTGAACATGTCAAGTGGAACCATATCATGAAACAATTTAACATGAGAATGGCCAATGGTGCACTCCCGGGTGATATACCTCATCAAGTTACATGGTATAGAGGAAAGACGACAAGTACCATCGATTATGTATATCCATCCGTAGGGTTATTCATGGCGTCTAAAGAATTAAAAGGTAATAACCCAATCCAAAAGTGATCACCACATGTTAAGATTGACATGGTCGAGAGTTAACCAACAAGACCATGTCAAATCTGAATGGATGCCACAAAATCTATCAATTAATAATGCTAAATCTCGTTTTAGGTGGTCACCGATTAAACTTGCTGCACTGAATGAAAGCATTAAACAACAAAATGATTTTCAGACATCACAGTCCTATGTGGACACTTTGTCTATGTACAGAACTTTCTACCTTCCTTCAAACCGATCTCACCAGCATACATTTGACCAACAATTATCACAGAAAAAAAATGAGTACCATAAAAGTTTGAGACAAGCCAAACAGCTTTCATGGCCAGAACGGCTTCAAGTTTGCAAAAGGTTAAAAGTGCAGTACAGATCTTGGATACGTGTGTATAAGGGAAAACTATTTCAAAAGGATGGAGAGACCTTTCTTTCAACTATAGCAAGCAAGAACTCTGCTCAGATTTGGCAGTTACTCAATCTGAACTCAAACTTGATCAATTTAAAGTCACAACTCAATGGAGTCTCAGAAAATCTATGGATTTCACACTTTGCTCTATTGTACTCAGACAAAACTTTTCATACATACAACTTTGGATCTCACTCCTCAGGCCCATGGAATTTAGAATGCTCTGAAAACCTAATTGAGGCATTCATTCTTAAATCGTCTTCCTCCCGCGCGGCAGGCCCAGATGGTATCACCAACTTTATGCTTAAGCAACATCCTCAGATATGGGCCAAAATCCTGAATAACATCTTTCAACGTATATTAAAAACTCGCAGCATTCCCGATTCATGGCGCTCATCGATCATTGTGCCTATCTTTAAGAAAGGGGATCGCTGCGTACCAGCAAACTATCGCCCGATTGCACTTTTGGATGCTCCAGGTAAAATCTTTAATCGCTTAGTGCTATCGGCCTTTAATATCTGGACATGTAAACACAAGCATCGCGATAGCAATCAAACTGGATTTGTACGTGGGTTGGGAACGTCAGTAAACCTCATGATTCTTAACACATTGAAAGCTCAAGCTCATCAAAATAAAACTTCACTGTTTTTTGCATTTATAGACTTAAATGCTGCATTTGATTCGGTTTCTCGTATAAAACTCTTCCAAAAATGAATGAAAGCTCAGTGCCCTCAAGACATCGTGGACATTATTATTGCTCTTCACACAGGCACTTCTATACGAGTCCGCCTATCTACTGCTGGCCTGCTATCTACAGCCATTAAAACATCAAGAGGATTAAAACAAGGGTGTATTCTGGCATCAGCGCTATTTAATTTTTTCATTCATGATGTTCAAGAAATCTTTCTTAACCTATTCTCCGATTCACCAAAAATCAATGGTTTCGTAATCCAAGCACTCTGGTATGCTGATGACCTAGTCCTCATATCTAAGACACCGATAGGCCTGCAAAAACTAATTGATGCACTTTCAATGTATTTTGATGATAATGAGCTATCCATGAATATCAAAAAGTCGCAAATTGTAACCTGCGTTGTGAAACGATCTCAGCGAACAAGATTTGAGTGGAGAGTAAAAAACATCGTCCTCGACACTGTGTCGAGCTATAAATACCTAGGAACTCAATTTGAAGCCAGCTCGGTGACAACAGAGCATTTTCAATTACTTCAAAGTAAAGTGACAACTGCGATATCACAATCCAAATTGATATTACATAAATATGGTAAATTTTCTGTGGAGTCTGTTCTACATTATTGGCAGCAGAAGGTAATACCAATAATACTTTATGGCCTGGAATCACGCGACGTTTCAGATGTGAAGAAGCTCGACAAAATTGAAGCCAAATATTGAAGAACCCTTTTTCATCTGCCACAATCTGTACCCATTGCGTGTATCAGATACGAACTTGGTCTCATCTCTCTTAAGGCTAGATATCACTGGCAGCTCTGCGCCTTGCTTAGAAAATGTTTAATGAACATTGAATCAGAGACCATAATTGCTAATCTGGCAAAACACCTGTTTCAATCACCTCAAAAATTTACAGTGAAATGGACTACTTATGTATACGAAATTATGGCATCAGCAGATGTTGATGTTGAAACCTTGATCCTGAATCCCACCCGTGCAAAAAATAAATTGTACATTCACGATTGGCGGACGAATCGTGAACTCTGCTTAAAATATAAACATTTCGATATGCATTTTTATCCTGATAAGAACATGAGATGTCCAGAAAAATATTTGCTAAAGTCACCATCTCCATACATACGCAGTGCATTTATGCGAATACGACTCAATCTATGGTTGACAAAAGACATCCTGGCTCAGCGTAAGCAAATACCCATGTCGGAGAACTTTTGTCGGTTCTGTCGCGTTGAGTCTCAAAAAGAAACTCTAGAACACCTATTAGTAGATTGCACGGCACTCTGCTCAATTAGAAACAATACATTTGGGAAAAATATGTGTGTGGTTGCTGCGGTCCAGTCATCCTTGAGATGGTCTTGTCTTTTAAACTCAGCCAATATGAGTCTAGTTATTGCATCAGTAAACTTTTTTAATAACTTGCGTCTAGATACCCCTGAACTTATCTAAAATCGTTATAAAATTAAAACACGTGAAAAAAATCACATAAAAATTGTCGAACATGTATATATTATGTACACAGATAATGTAAGTCTGTATGTTTTAAAATTCCAACATCAATTTTATCTAAACAATTGTTAAACTGGAAATGTTTGAAATTTTTCTTATAAAAATGTTCTTGTAAAAATCTTATGGTTAAAACAAGAAATACAATTTTTAAAAAAAGAAAGAAATAATAAAGTCCTGGTAGGAAGGTGCACCAGGTGAAGTGAACGTTAGGCATTTCTGTGAGAAGACTTGGCACAGAAGACCTGCTAGGAGTGCCCCAGGTGAAGACCACGTACCTATTGTAAAGAACTTCAAGGAAGGCCATGCCCTTGAATTAATGAACTGATGTGGAATAGTATCAAGAAAAAGAGAGCCTTTAGGAAAAGACATTCACTTGGGATTTGTAACATAAAAAAGGGGAGAGAAAGCTTGGGGAAGGGAGATGATACCCCAAGAGAAGCAAAAAATACCAAGGAGAGAGGGTAATCCTCTGGAACGTAAGTATTATTTTTTTTAAATGGAGTAATTTAAGATAAAGAATCTGGGGAAGAATGTTTATCCCTGGAACTGTGAACATTATTTGTTGAAAACCTTTTTGTTATATTTGAACTTTTGTGTTGAACTTGATCATTTGTGCACTTGGAAACATCAAGAGACAATTCTTTTACATACTGAAGTTTAGTTAAAGTGTGAGGGCCAGCATAGGATTACAGACACAGACCATTTATTTGGACATCTTGACACTGGACAGGCTTATTAGTTTTGGTTGAGGGATAGTGAGGCCTTTGCCAAACCCTTTTTATGTCAATAAAAGTTTGCAACCACAAACATGCCCTCCTCTGTGTCCACATCTCCATCCTGGCCCCTCATAATACTTTGTATCCTTATAGCTTTTTCTGTAGTGCTTGTCCGATACAATTACAATGCGCCGAGGATATGCTGGTGGCAACAGATATTTTTCTACTATGTTTTATACATTTTACTTGGGCATTTTTGCAATTACCACAAAGGGCTGCTAAAGGTAGAATATTTGTGCATGTCCTTTAGCCACATTGTTCTTTGGCTTTCTTCCTGCCCTCTCGGGTCCGGAATTGTCATATATGAGAAGTCCTATCCTGGGGAAAGCTGCTGCTTTCCATGTTTCCATGGAAAGAGGCAGTTTGTGTGTGAGCCCATATGTGGGAGCTGGGACTGTCTGGTCCCAGTACACATCCTGGTGCCTGAATGACTGTCTCTGGGAAGATTTGGCTGGTGGCTATTCACTATTGGATAGCCACTGCCAGTTTGAATGGTAAAAACCCTGGATTATAGCCATAATGTAGAAAGTCAAAATGTAGAAAGTCAAAATGTAGAAAAATAAATGTAGAAAAAAAAAATTTCAAATTTTATTTTATGGCGTTTTTTATTCGAAATGGGGGGGTTACCCCCCCAACCCCCCTTTTTTTTCTTTTTTTTTTCTTTTACCCATTTTCTTTTATTCCCGGACCCCAAAATAAATATATAATTAAAAAAGAGGGAATTCTACATTTTTTTTTCTACATTATTGTCATTCTACATTTTATTTTCGACATTTTGACTGACCACCGAAAACCCTTACCATTGGTGGACCTGAGAGAGCTTCCTGTTCAGATCTTGGATTAAAGGGGGGCTCCGGTAGCCATTCTTCAGATCATTTTTGGAGTACTCTATGAAGTAGAGCAGTCTGTTGATGACCTAAGGGTGACCCCCCCCCTGCAGCTGACCAGCACCAACTCCTGTGAAGTACTGGTGAAACCCTTGTCAGGGCTTCGATCCCTGGACTGGTGGGAACAACCAGTCTTGACGACTCCTTGTGGATCCATGCCTTCTGAACCTTTGGAAGTGTCCCTTGACCAACTGGTAGACTGACCAGCTGTCTCCTAGGCTACCTCACTGCAGTTGTTGCCATTGCAAGTGTATTTTCTGCCTCGGAGGCGCAGGTCTGGCTTCGAGTGCTGATGCTTCTTCAATGGTAAAGCGCAGGACCCTGAAGATGGACAGGAAGGGCCCCTCTACTCTGGCTTCTCTGGCTCGCAGGAATATTCCCCTGTGCGTGAAAAGGGAGTATTACCTACTGACGGTTTGTCCGTCGGTCTGGGGGTGGTGGCTGGTGGATAACCGCACATCTATTTGTGCTAGTTGGCAACACTTCTTCCAAAAATGGGAGATAAATTGACTTCCACGATCCGAGACTAATATGGAAGGGAAACCATGTATGCGAACTATATTCTCCAGAAATTCCTTAGTCAAGGTGGAAGCTGAAGGCAAACCTTTTAAAGGGATAAAGTGGGCCATTTTGGAGAATAGATCCACAATTACAAGGATAGTGTTGTAACCAGCACAAGGAGGCAGGTCAGTTATAAAGTCCATTGACAAGGTGTGCCATGGTGCCGGTGGAATATCCAAGGGTTGAAGTTGGCCGGCTGGCCTTTTCTTTTGACCCTTGTTTTGGGCACAAATTCCGCAAGACAAAACAAAAGACTTTATGTCTTTTCTCCAAGAAGGCCACCAGAAGTGGCGTTTGATTTTTTCCTCCGTTTTAGCGATACCAGGGGGTCCTTCCATTAATGATTCATGATGATGGGCAATAACAAGTTCTTGCAATTCTTTACTTGGCAGAAACAACCGCTCCTGGAAGTAGGGTAAATCATCCTTAACGGTGTAATGAGGACCCTTTTGACTCCATTCCAGTAAGGCTGAAGAGTCTAGAAGTTGTTTTACTTGCGTTTGGATGTCCTCAATAGTTTGCAATGAAGTTAGGCCTAAGATTCTTTGTTCAGGTATGATTGGCACAGGTTCTAAACTCGAATTGGGTTCTTCCATGCCAATCCGGGATAAGGCGTCCGCTTTACCATTCTTGCAGCCAGGGCGATAGGTAATTACAAAATCAAATTCCGCAAAGAATAGAGCCCATCGAAGTTGTCGTGAAGATTGAGCTTTGGCCGTCTTTAAATACTGTAAATTTCTGTGGTCCGTAATTACGGTGACGGTGTGTCTTGCCCCGAGAAGGTAGTGTCGCCAAGCCTTGAAAGCAGATTTAATAGCCAGTAACTCTTTGTCGGTAATTGCGTAGTTGATTTCAGGAGGAGAACATTTCCTGGACCAAAAGGCCACAGAGTGTAGTTGGTTAGTTTCTGGGTCTCTTTGCGACAGGACAGCTCCCATGGCCAAACTGGATGCGTCGGTTTCCACAATGTAAGGGAGATCTGGGTGCGGGTGCTTCAATACAGGTGCAGAGGTGAATTTGGTTTTCAGGTCCTGAAAGGCTTGTTCGGCTTCAAGAGTCCATTCAAAGCATTTGTTTTTCTTTAGGAGAGCTGTGATGGGTTGGACTGTTCGGGAAAATTCCGGGATGAATCTTCGATAGAAATTGGCGAAGCCGAGCATGCTCTGAACTCCCTTCACCGAGCTTGGAGATGGTCATTTGAGGATGGCGTCCACCTTTCGCGAGTCCATTCAGACTCCTTGAGGTGTCAGGATGAATCCGAGAAACTCAACTTCTGTGGTATGAAAAACGCATTTTTCGAGCTTTGCAAATAGTCTGTGCTGGCGCAATTTCTCAAGAACTGCCCTAACATGTTTTCTGTGATCGGATTCTGAAGAAGAGTACACCAGGATGTCGTCAATATAAACAATGACACAGACATCGATAAGTTCCCGAAGAACATCATTCATAAAGTACTGAAAGGCGGCAGGTGCATTGCACAACCCGAAGGGCATCACCTGATATTCGAAGAGCCCAAATTTGGTGCGGAATGCAGTCTCCCATTCATCGCCTTCTTTTATACGCACCAGGTGATAAGCTCCTCGGAGATCTAACTTGGTGTACACACAAGCGTCTTTCACCTGGTCGATAAGCTCAGGGATCAGAGGCAGAGGATAACGATTCTTAATCGTTATTTGATTTAGGGCGCGATAGTCTATACATGTTCTAAGGTCGCCCTCTTTTTTCGGCATGAAGAACAGAGCTGAGGAGACAGGAGACTTGGACGGGCGAATAAAACCATTGGCTAGGTACTGATCTAAATACTGACGCAAATGCAGGTTCTCAGGTTCCGTAAGAGCATAAATCCTACTACAAGGTAGTTGAGCATTGGGTACCAGATCGATTTGGCAATCATAAGACCGATGGGGAGGTAATGTGTTAGCCTGTTTCTTCTGAAAAACGTCTTGGAATTCTTGGTATTCTGACGGTAGCTGTACAGGGGTGGAAGTTGCTGAGGCTAGACCCATAACTGGATTTTTTGGATAACAAGTTGGTTCACAATCAGGAAAACTTATCTTCTTTGCTCGCCAGTCAATTCTGGGATTATGTGTTTCTAACCAAGGAATTCCAAGAATTACTTGAAATTGTGGGGCCTTGATCACATCAAACACGATTGCTTCCTGATGTCCATCCTGACCCACCAGTGTCATTTCAACAGTGGAATGTGTTACAGGCCCTGAGGCTATTTCGGTTCCATCTACTGTAGTAATGACATCTTGGGTTACTTTCGGGCGGAGAGGGAGCTTAATCCTGGAAGCCAATTCACGGTCTCTGTAATTTCCAATAGCTCCACTGTCGATGTATGCTTTTATAGCATGCAACTGCTGAGGCTGTTTTGCGTCCACGAGCACCATTGGCATGACAAAATGCGAGGTCAAAGAGTTTGTTTTCAAGCTCGGCAAGCGGACCCCTACGCTTGTCGGGCTAGGTCGTTTCCCGAATCAGGTGTCAATAATTCGTTATCAGTGGCTCCAACCACCTTCTTAGGTGGTTTAACCGGACAATTTCAAAGAAAGTGACCGGAAGTCCCGCAATACAGACAAAGTTGCATTTGCCGCCTTCTCTCTCGTTCCTTCTGCGTTAATGGTCCTTTAACACCGCCGATTTGCATAGGTTCGGATACGTCGGTACTCTTGGAGTTAGCGCGGGTTTTGATTGGTACTCGGGTTTCGTACTTGAACCGATCTGCTTTTCTATTTTGAAGTCTGTGATCAAGTTGAACCACCAAGTCTATGTAGTCTGCGCAGACCTGGGGTGGATCTACTATCTGAGCTAGAACATCCTTAAGCTCTCCACGCAGGCCTCGATGAAACAATGTGATCCTTTTGTTTTCTGGCCATCCAGTTTCCACAACCAGTCTATTAAAGGTGGCAACGTAGGACAGGAGATCCTGATTACCTTGTCGCAAGGATAGCAGTTTGTTATCAAGGGCCTGTCCTTGAGAGTGTCGAGCAAACAATCTTTCCATGCTGGCCTGGAAACCCTGAAAATTCTGGAGAATGGGATCATCCTAATTTACCAGTGGAATAGACCAATCGGCAGCACTGCCACTGAGGTAAGATAGTATAAAGGCTACCTTGGTCTGGTCGTTAGGGAAGGCCCCGGGTCTGCATAGAAAGTATAAACTACATTGGTTCATAAAGACGGCATATTTCTTGGGATCCCCCGCAAAACGTTCAGGCGGGGCCAAAGGCATGAGTCCAGGTAGATTGATTTGTACCGGGTTATTCAAACCCATTGATGTGGAAGTACCTCCGGAATTAGATAAAGGAGTGTGCCCTGCCTGGGCCTGCAATAACCTTTTGGCCAGGTCATCTGTTCTTTCCTTGGATAGGATCAGTTCTCTTTTGAGAGCGTTAGTCTCCTGGCGGGATGAGTTCTCCATCCTGCTTCTGATGCAGGGGCGCGTTGAAACCCAGTTACTTCACTGGATTGAGGTTTGATGGGAGTTCAAATAAGCTTGACTATTCAGGTAAGGCGCTGTAAGAGTTCTGTTGCAAGTTCAAAAGTTCAAGCTTAATAATAATGTTCATTGTCTTATTGCAGCAAGCGCTAACGCTTATGTCTTTTTCCCCTTAGGGCCGGGGTTCGGAATGCCGGAGATATGGCGCCGACCCGAAGTGAAACGTGCAGTTCCAGTAAATGACAGGTAAGTTCTGGATGAGCGTTCGGGTAATGTCTTTGCATTCGCTCATTCAATGTCTTTGTCTTTTTTCCCCATAGGGGCCGGGGTCCGGAATGCCAGGAAGCGGCAGGACCCGAAATGAAATGGGAATGACCCAACAGGTAAGTCTTAGAAGGAAACTGAGCTTTTCCTATTCCCTTCCTTCTCTCACCTTGTGTTCTTGTCTTTTTCTCTCTAGGCTCTGGAAAGTGGCTGCGGATCCGGATGATCGCTGCTGAAGATGGAGGTGCCCAGGAAAGCTGAGTGAAATGCAGCGCTGCAGCGATCGAAACGAAATGCTTTTAAAAATGATGTCTTCCCTTTCAGGATCGTCGGTGTGATGTCTCCGTGATGCAGCTTTAGCAGGTAAGGTCTTCTTTCTCCCCAATTCTCTCTTATCTCCCTTTGCAGGTGACCCAGGATGCTGACAGGCGTGGCTGAAGTCCAGATGCAGGAGCTGACACGGTGAGCGTCCAGCTGCGAGGAGCAGAACAACGCGAAGCATGAGTTGCTGATCGGGCGTGGTTTAAATAGCTTTGGAAGAAGTTCCAGGTATGTATCCTTCCACCGATCAGGTATGTATCCTTCCCCGACCACACCCAGGGGAAAGTAGTCCCACAGGTAAAGTAGTTCCATTCAGGCCTCAAGAGGGCCTGGATGTAGCAGCATGGTCTGCCTCAGGTAAGTGCACATTAAAACACTTGAACACATGTCTAGCTTTATGAGCCTGGCGCCTAAGGCGCCAGGACAGGGGTCCAACATGAGCCTGGCGCCTAAGGCGCCAGGACTGTGTCAAAAGGGCCCCAGCTTGGGCCCGCTGGCACTTCCCTGGGGGGAATGATGCCTGCCTCTGGGGTTGCTGGGTCGGACCTGGCTCCTTGGAGGTAGGCATCATGACACTAAGCACCACCAACTAAAACTAAATTCTGCGTCCAATGTGACCTCTGTACCTGTGAATCCAGGGCCTTCCTCGACCTGACCAAACACAGAAAATTGTGTTCCCCAGTGAATTCTGGAACCTCACTTGTGGTCTTTGGAGAATTTGGAGAATTCGGAGTCATGGGGGGGTTAGTTAGCATACCTATTCCTCTCCACCCTGTTTTGAGTTACCATTTTGTCCTCAACATTATAGCAGAAGCGCAGCCATTTTAGCTTGCTGCCAAAGCTGGAGGAATACACTCACATTAGGAAAGTGTTTGAGCTGAGAATTAAGCTTCAGATTGCACATAACAAAGATGGGGGAAGGAAACATGCGAGGATGCCTTTGGCTGTGGCCGGGGCCCATTTTTCAAAGAAAACATAAGGAAAGCAGGCTTGTTTCCATCAACAAGCCAATGTCATTTGTGTTCTGAGAAGCAAGGCTATGCAAACTTTCCACTAGGTAATACATTGCACGCATGGACTAATATATCTTAAACCTTGAGGCTGTATCTAGACATTGTTAATGATCAAAGAAAAGGGAACATAAAATGAAACATGTACACATTGTTTGTTTGTTCTGGTATATGTTTGCCATAAATTGTGTTTGCGGTGTGGAGGAATAAAAGGCAGATCTGACCACAAACATTTGCGCATAATTTTGAAAAGAAGACTGTGTGTGGTGTTAATTTATTTCTGCGTGCGCCCTTCTCCTAAATGCCTCTTCAAAATTGAGAGACTAGGATGTGAAGAATTAACCTAACAGAGTGGTGCCCTGTGTAAGGAAGGCGGGGTATCAAACAGTGAAGACAGACACAAGTGATCACAGTTCAATGGTGTCTATTGAACTTCAATGGGTTGGTTCAATGCCTATCTAACCCTAAATCTAAAGGTGGGAGCAAGCTATGACCATCAAATAATAATAACGCAGTCCTGGTGGAGTCTTTGTTAAAATATAAGGGCCTATACTGATAAACCTATTGCCAATCCTTACTTCTAAATACAAATAGTGTGGGATAACAATGTATGCAAAAGAAAAGTGTTCAAGAAAGAATATGACAGGATGGTTGACCAGTTGGCTTCCCTTCCCCACATTTTCAGCACGGGACAAGGTGGCACGTTTGAGCTTCGCACACACTCTCTGCCACGAGGATACAGTTCAAAGCATAGATATCAGGGCCCTCTGTGCAAAAGTCTCTTTACCATTCAAAGTCTCTTTATTGCAGAGGGCCTGACTTAACAAACAAGCACTAAAGTTCCTTTCTTCCCAGGTTTTTCACATTCACAAGTTCTCAGGTTCACTATTCACTGTGGGTCTCTCTCGTTCAGGTTCGGACCCCTTATAGCACAATATTCACAATTGGTCTCCCTCATTCAGGCTCGGGCCACGGAGCTCCCTCCTTCAGGCTTGGACTACTCAACACAATGTTCTCAGTTGTTCTCCCTCATTCAGGCTTGAATCGAATCAAAATTGAAGACTTTGGATTGCACAATGGATTTTGCTTAAACTGTCACAGGACCACTTTGATTCACTTCATATCTCGCTCTCATCTTTTAACTTTTATCACTTTTAGCTGGATACCTTACACAGACCTTCGATGGAGCACACTTGTGGTGCCGGACCACTGTGTCACCCGTGTTGTATCTTTCTTCTCTTCTTTCAAACATCCATCATTACATTTTGTGTAGGAAATACACACTTCTCTGCTTGGTGTGAGGTCTGCAGTTGAAACTACAGTTCCCTTCAGTTCGGTAGTCCCGAAGTTCCTATTTATTTACATAGCAGGTGCATGAGGAACAAGCAGGTTAGTGCCAGTATATATAGGGTCGCTTTCGGCTGCATTTTCACTTGTTAGCTTAAAAAATACTGTGAAGCCAAATCTGTGATTCCTCTTTTAATTTAGAATTGGATTGAATTGCTTATAGAATCGAGATTTTAATTTCTTTTTTTTAAACTGTTCTTAGTACATGGACTGCTTTTAGGTTTATTGTGTTTGCATCTTCAAATGTAATTATCAAAGCCTTTTAACCTTAGCTTTTAACCTTATCGCACTGCTCCTTAGATTTCGTGAAGGAAATACACCCTTCCCTGCTTGCCGTGACATCTGCAGTTAGAACTACAGTTCCCTTAAGTTCGGTAGTCCCGACATTCCTATTTATTGGCATACCAGACACGTGAGCGCCGGCGGGTGTGGAACAAGCCGGTTAGTGCCGGTGTGTGTCCATTGTGCTCGGTTAGCTTTCAGATCCTTGCTGGCATTCCAGGTACTAGTAATCTGTTCTTTAATATGCCGTCTATTCACGAGACACTTGGCGTACTACATAATACTTCCTGTGTCACATACACACACAATAGTTCACTGTAGCTGAAAGGGCTAGCAGATATACAGTTAAAATATGGCATGTCCTTCGTAGCATTAACACCGTAAATACGCACTTCTGTCCATTCGTCCTCTTCCTGTGCCTATAGCAGCTCAACGTCCACACAGGCTAAGGAAGGTGTGTTTATGGTTGCAACTCCAGCCACGCTAGAACCAGGCTATAGGATAAAAGCTGCCTCAACATTTTGTATTACAGAGGCACCCCCATACTAAAAATGTCAATCCCCAAGCTTCATTCGACATTACTATGCGCTTATCCTTATTGAATACGTCATCATTCTTCCAACATGGCATTGAAGTCTGCGACCACGTTTTGGAGACTGACAGTGATCTTATGGCCATTACTGAGTCATGGCTTACCCCGGACACTCCACCCTCAGCTCTACTAGCAATCCCCCCTGATATTATAATTCAGAGAGCTGATTGTGTGAATCGTAGAGGGCGAGGAGTGGCTGCCATTATAAATAATCATTTTATTTGTATGTGAATCCACACACCCCTGTAGACGGCTGCAAAAGTCTGCTATTTAAAATTAAAGTGAATGAAAACAACTCATTGACGATTATTGTTATATATCACCCACTTGTTGTAGATATGCCATCCTTCGAGGAACAATGTATTAATTTGCTTACCTCAACCATGAAGGCAAACACACCGTGATTGTGCTGTGTGATTTGAACTTCTGGCCAAATGATGCCACAGATAAACAAGCAGCCTCTCTCTTCTTACCATTGAATTCCATTGGGTTCAATCAGATGCTCTCTGCCCCTTCCATAACACAGGCCATACCATTGATTGGATCCTGACACATTGGAGGTCATTACTACCCAGGCGGTAAGTACACCAACTATACCACCCTGGTGTGTTTACACCATGGTGGATGGCGGATTTACCGCCCCATTCCAAGGTGAGTGAGGCGGTAAATCCCCATTTCCCAATTACCCTTCCCCATTCCCATTTTTGCCCCATAGGGCATAATGGGAGTGGGGAAGGCGCTAATTACGGCACCGTAAATTACGGTGCCGTAATTAGCACCAAGGCGGTTTAGCGCCATGGATTTTAACGCCTGCTTAAAGCAGCCGTTAAAATTGGAATCAGTCGTTAAGGGTTAACAACGGCGTTAACCCTTAACGCCTGAGTTGTAATGACCTCCATTGTGTCTCCATGTGTGAGACTAACATTGGTGACTGTCCTTGGTCCAATCACATGTTGGTGATTTCTCCATCCTGCTACCAGCCATCCATCATAGACTCACTCCAAGACAATACGCGAATATAAGGAACTTAAAGAAGATTATGCCACAATCCTTATTGTGTCAGCTCCTAACCAAACTTCGACCGGCGGATACCTTTAATAACTCTAATGATTTGGCCTGTCATCTTATCAATACTATCAACGCAATCGTGGACGACCTTGCCCCCAAGAAACGTTAAATGGTAAAAACTAAAGCCAGCAAATGTACCTGGTTCAACGACTCTATTGCTGATCTACAGCACTTCAAGAGGAAAGCTGAGAGAGAGTGGTGAAGGAACTCTTCTCCTTTCGCTTTCGCCCATTCGCTATACAAACAAGCAGTTCGTAATCTGAAGAATGTAGTAATTAACGCCAAATCTCAAAGTCTGATCAATAGCCTGTCCAGCGCTAAATCTAACACACACAATTTATTTGCGATCCGCAACGAATTTGAAGGCAAATCCTCAGCTGAGACAACCCTACTAAAGGACTCTGCATGGTGCCAGATAATACATGATGAGTTTAAACAGAAAATCTCTCAGCACCTATTATCTATAGCAGCTCAGCTAAACCCTGATACTCCTTCAACACTAAATTACTCCTTTGTTCCTAGGACTCCAGACCAGGCCCCAAGCAAGAACCACAAGCAAATCTTATTTCAACGTAAACCCTGCTCTGAGGAACATATCATCAAAATTGTGGCTGGTATGGAATCTACATCCTGCTTAGAGGACAGTTGTCCATCGAGTATTATCAAAGACTGCATGATGACGCTTGCACCACGGGTAGCATGTCTCGTCAATCTTTCCTTTTCCGAAGCAAGCATACCCTCATAAAGAGGCTTGGATCCCTCCCCTCTTAAAAAAGACCACACAAGATCCCAACATTCCCAAGCATTACTGCCCTATAACCAATGTTCCTTTTTTGTTCAACATTCTGGATTGTGCTGCCTATAGTCAATTACAACGTTTTCTTGAAAGCAAAAATCTTTTGAATCCAAAACAGTCCGGTTTCAGGTCCAAACACGGGACGGAGACTGCACTCCTGGACCTGAAATCCGAATATCGCCAGTATTGTTGATTGTGGTAAGCCAACACTTCTCATGTTGCTGGACTTATCCGCTGAGTTCGATTTAGTTGACCATGCTTGGCTCGTGACTAGACTGATGGAACAGGTTCATTGCTATCCTGAGGCATCTGGATGGGTCTCTCCTTTTTAGGACCCAGAAATACCAGCGTGGCCATAGATGATGCCTGATGCACCCCCACATTAGGGACTTGTGGAGTACTGCAGGGTTTGTATATTTCACCCACACTGTTTAATATATACATCATGCCTCTTCTTGCACTTCTCGATGACCTGGGTGTCCAGTACACTAACTATGCGAATGATACCCAGTTCATAATTGAACTGGCTGGCAATCACACCAGAGATACCTTATCCGTTAACGGCAACCGTCAAGCCATTCATGAGTGGATGTAACTAACTCTTTAGCATGAACACCGATAAGACGGAATTGTTAATCATAGCATCAGGGAATAACATTTAAAAACTGGGTTCTGATTATGTTATCAGCGACTGTGACCCTTTCACAAAGTCTCCAAGTCCGTCAAGAAACTTGGCATCACCTTTGACGCTGAGTTGCCAATGAAGCCTCATGTGGCCCAAGTTCGAGCAGCCTGCAGATATACCACCAAATTGTTGAACTATATTTGCCCTTATCTCTGCTTAAAAAGTAGAGCTCTCCTGGCCACAGCCTTGATTAACTCCAGCCTTGATTATGGCAATAGTATTTTAGCAGGAACCCCCAAAGCTAATCTTAACATGTTCCAAGTTACTCAAAATCGTGCTGTTAGAGCTGCTTTTGGCCTCTTCAAAAGAGATCATGCAACTGAGGCCAGAAGGGAGCTTCATTGGTTAGCAGTTAAACACTGGGTCATGCATAAGATCTTGTTGCTGACTTATAAGTGTTGCATTAAGGACTCCCCGCAATACCTATGTGATTGGCTTACCCCCCTTTCATACAAGTGCTCTCTTTGTTCACACAATCCCACTAAATTTGCACAGCCAAGATTTAAGCTTAGCAGATTCGGCGGCAGCACATTCAATGTTCAAGCACCAGCGGCCTGGAATAAGCTACCTAGTCATGTGAGGCAGGCAAATTCACTTGCCGTTTTTAAGAGGGGCGTTAAGACTCTTCTTTTTAATCTAGCACCTGACGATTAAGTAACATACTGGTACTGCGTCACCCTCGTTATTTAATTTTGTCTGTGTTTTTTCCTGTTTTGTCACTATGTGCGCTTTGTGGCCTTTGAGCGAGTTAGCGTGTTATAAAAGTTATAAATAAATAAAAAGTAAATTTTGAAAAAAATCAGCATTCCAGCTTTCCTTGGGTTTTTCATCAACGCATCTCCCCAACTCACCGGCTGTGTTAATTTTACTGGCCCTGCTTTAATCTTGGAGCCAAGGATGGTACCAGCACGACTGCTGCTCCTCCACAACTCGTTCAGCCATGCAGAACGGCCCGGGGTATCTCCGACACACATTGCAGGATTCTTCAGTCTTGTTTCCTGGCATTATGCCTTTTAATCCAAAGGACTTTGGAAAGTAACGGTTTTCCACCAGAAAGGTCAAGTGTATCTTCCTCCTGATGCACCCTTCTTGATTTGCTGTCTTTCTCCCCTCATTCAGATGCCATCTCGAAAACACTGTTCCTTCGTGTGCTTTGCCTCACTCAGAGTGTGCTCTCATCCTGCACCTTTTATCCATGTGAGGAAGCTTAATGGAAGTCAGGTGTTAGTGGTTACGATGAATTGCCTGACCTTGCCTGACCATTGTAGTGGGACATGCCAGGTACAATGCTCCGGTGTGAGTCTGTTTTTTCCCAGAGCGGGCTGTCTGTGCGAAAGTGTTTGATTGGGAAAAGGGGAGGGGGGGGAGTTCCTAAATATACTACCGGATATTATGGGGTAAAGGTATTACAGGGAAGGGGATACTGTGCCTCGCCATCAGGAGTCCCGCTCCCACTCCCTGAAGACCCCTCACCCAGGTGATCCTCCCACACTTGTCCACCCATAGGAAATGGATCCAAAAGCGTTGGCCATGTCCTGGCAACCTGGATGACAGATCCCCGGGGACTAGTGGGTGAGACACCTTCTGGTTTCTCACACTTGTTGACTCTGGATATTTCCAAAGACGAGCCAACAAGCTGCCGAAGAGGGCCAGGAGCCATGCTTCGACACCAGGGTAAGTGTGTTTTGCTGCTTCCCCCGCTACATGTGCTACTGTAATCCTGCCATTCTCTCTAAGCAAACACAATGCAGCACAGTTCTCGCTTCTGGATGGGTTACCTGGGTTTTGAAAGGAGGAGTTATTTTAGTTATGTGGTTATTTTAGGTTTATGACGTTTTATAGTTTGTTGTTTCGTTCTGTCTGGGGCATTGACGCCAACCCCCTCCCTATGTTGTCTTTGGGCTGTTGTGGCAACCCTTTCCCTTGTTGTTATGTTCAGTACCCAGCTGACACACCTGCAGCCAAGATGGAGACAACCGGGGGCCCAGAATCAGTTACATTTGTTGTTAAGTGGCATGAAAATACCACTGGCAAACAGGGGGGTGAAATAATTCCCGCAATCAGGCTCATTTCCCTGTGGGAACCAAATTCTGTCAGGTTCCTACTGGACTCTAAAGGGTATAAATGACATCCAAGGGAATGGTCAGCCTTTGCACTATTGAGTAAAGAAGCATCAACTAAAGCGGAATTACTCTTGAAGAAGCACAGGGAAAAAAAGGTTAAATTAGAGAAAAAGTTACATGATAAAAAGAATAATGATGAAATGAGCATGTCCTTTAACCGGTCCTCACACCCACAAGTCCACTGTCCACCAATGACGATAGTCCACTGCCTATCTATTTTCCTCCGGCGACCCCACAAAACCAGGCACTTCCCTCAGCCCCTACAACATCTACCCAGGTGTCAGGCATATCATCTGACACCACTATGCCTGAATTTCCTGGCACATCTGCACATATACCACCTGCACTACAAAGAATACAGAAGCACTTAGACAGCCTGGATAGGACTGTCTCTCCTGCCACAATGTCTCCTCAAGACTTAAGGCATTTTCGGACTAATAGAGGGAAGGCCACATTATGTACATATAATGATTTTGAAGAAGATTGAAGGGAAATAGTATTATATGTGGGTGAAGTCATTAATAAAGAGAAAGGGGAGTTACTGTGCAATGTCATAAAAGAATTACAAAATGAAGAAGGGTTAGGTGCACCATCAGTTATATCAGAATACTTACCACCTCTCTAAAATGCAGATTTGGGAGCACATATGCACTGTGAGGGGTCAGAAATGAGAGACGGACACAAAGTTGTAATGTTGAAAACATTTGACATTTAAATAAAATAAAATGGTTTGGATAAAGGCCTTTCTATTCCTATCCAAATGAGAGTAACCCTGGTTATGAAATCAAAACTAGGGAACAGTGTGTGTCTCGTCATCCAACTTAAGCAAACTGTCCTTGTTATAAGGATCCTGTCTTACCTTGGCACCAGATGACGAGGTCTTGTTTTTAATAGAGCTTCTTGTCCCTGGGGCAGCCACAGCGACCCAGAGTGTGAATGCTAGTAAGGCCGGTCTTTGCATCAGGCAGCCCAGGCGGCTGCCTGACGTCAGTCAGCCTCTAGGGGGCGCTGCAACAGCAGTCCACAGTGGTAGAATACACGTGTAACAAGTTTGTTTCCTAACATTATAAAAATGAATGTGCCTGTTCATTTTTATAATGTTAGGAAACTAACGTGTTACATGTGTATTCCACCACTGGCACTGCTGCAGGCTGTGGCCTCAGCCAGGGAAGTTTCTAGTCCATGAAGTGCCCTGGGCGAAACACTAGGAAGGCGCCGCCCCCCCGCACTCCATCCCATGCGCCACTCCCACCGCACCCCACGCTCCACTCCTGCCGCACCCCGAACACCGCTCCCACTGCACCTTGCGTGCCATTCCCAAACGACACTGTTAAGGAACTCCTACCCAAAGTCAAACAGTCCATCACACAAGGAATGAATTGCCATTTGCAATGGTGGGCCACTTTTTTACTGGTGCGCAAGACAATTTTATGCCCCAGTCCCACTTAGGCTGCAGATAATGAGGACTGGACACACCAACCAAGAGACCATGAATATGGCACAGGATGCAGTATATACAACCCACAAAGAACACAAGATGCTGAAGGGGGTTTGGAGGCAACCTAAGCCAAAAGGGCAATGACAAGGAGACACCTGAACCCAATAAACAATCACTTTAACATTCTTTGAATGGGAATCAAGTGTATGCTTTGATACAGTAAAGTCTGTCTGTTGACTTGTTATAAGGATATATGGACCTGGATTATTTATTTATTCATGCAAAGTTTGCCCGGTACCTGCATATTTATTTATTTATGCAATGTGTGTCGCATACAGGTATCCGACAAACATTGCATAAATAAATAAATTATCCGTCTCCATATACCCGACAAACATTGCATAAATAAATAAACCAGTTTGTAGCTTAAAGAATATTTACTCAGCAACACTGGTCAAAACTATTATCCGCATAGTGAAGTAACTCATCACTAGTGCCATGGAAGTGGTTTAAAGTGTATTTGATATATAGTTTGGAAAAGAAGCGGCATGAAAGAAATAGCGCAGCTTTAAACTATTATTTTGGCCATTTTCTGGGCTTGCAGGGACGCACCATGGGCCCAAATGGGTCTCCGTTTGTACCGTGTCGGGGCCCACGGTGCGTCCCTGCAAGGCACACCCACTCCCCACAGCCCACCGCACCTTCCCTCCCATCTCAATGCCAGCAGGAAACCATTTAGTGACTAATGGGCCACCATTAGCAGTTTCCTGCCGGCATTGTGATGGAAGGGGCTGGTTTTAGCTGCAGGGGGACCTAAAGTGTTTTTATTGGTGTGCTTATGCCCCCCACCACAAGTGGCACGAAGTGGTCAGAGGGCGCCTCTGACTTCTGTAATGTCACTTGGTACTTTTGTACTACGTAACATTAAAGTCGGAAGGGGCAACGCAAGCACCTGACCTGCGAAACTTTCCCCATGTCAATGCGCCGCCCCACAAACTGGGGAATTCCATCCCCTCCAGAGGCTCCAGGGACCGGGGCAACTGCGTGGTGTTGTCGGCCCCGGCCAGTACAGAAAAGAGGAGCGAGTGGGTCACTAAATCCTGAAGTTGTACCCATCACAAGCACACACTGCCAAGCAGCAGCAGAATCAGCAAATACAAACAGTTGCTGCATCCTGCCCTCGCTGATTGGCCTTGTTTCAGGAAACCGGCAGTAACTCCATCCTGCCGAGGCAAGCACACTTCTTTCCTCCTGCTCCCATCCTCGCAGGTAAGGCCTATTGCTGCATAGGCGTTTTATTTATTTTAAAATGGTATTGCAGAGATGACTGGGCCATCCAAGAACAGCCTCTGGAGGCCACAAAGCTAGACACTTTTGTCAAGGTTCAAGTAGTCATGAAAAAGGAAGCGAGCACTGGTGGTGGACTCTCCTCAGGAGATCAAAAGGCTGGTTCTCGGAAGACCTGGGCAGAGTGTCACTGTCAGCAGATCTTAAACAATTGCACGTTCCAGAGGGTTGGATTGGTCAGTCCGTTGGCCGGGCCAAAATCACTTCGAGGGCGAGGCCCTGGGGGCCGGTACCACGCTTGGGCCGGTTTGGGGGTCACTATGCCCCCCTAGTTCCCGCTCCTGAGCATATTGTCCGTCGTTCCCTCTTTCCTGGGCATACACTGCTGACTTTATTTTAGTGCAAGAGTTTCATACATTTCACTGTTCGCTCAAACTTGTCTTATGCTCTTCTTTGTCGTTGTGCTTCTTTTGTTTGGAATAGCAATCATGCTAGTCTAACGAGATAAACAAACACCTACACAAACGCACCTTGTGAATGATGGTGTGAAGGATGGATGCAGGCGCTAGACCAAAAGCTGAGAGAAGTCTGCACAGCAGCTGGCTTGGGAAAGCGACTCAGCAACTACAGTAGAAACCGTCTGCATGGACGGATGGCCCGTCTTCCGTATAATGCAAATACCCAGACTTGCAGGATGCATGCTTCACTTTCTTTGTTCCATTGGGGGTGACATGCTGTAGCATCAATTCATGGCCTTTAAAATACCCTGCACGGTACAGCTTCCGATCTCCTTTAACACAAACGCTGGGAAATGGCCATGACTAGCTAACTGTAACGCTCGCCTGGTATCCACAGGGACGTCACTCAGCCTGTTCTGACCTCTTACGACCTCGAAACCCTTCCCTGGAGTCTACTCGACTGGAGACTGGGCCTGAAACACAGGATTGGTAGAGTTTAACTCCCTATTGTCTCTGTGTACTTGAACCCCTTCTTCCCCGGGGTCCAACCCTTCCCTTTGATCCACAGCTCACCTTGTTTTTTTGGAAAGTGTGCTCTCCGTCCTGCTTTCAGCGCAGGGGCGCGTTGATTGATGCAGGCTCATTGCTGCCTAGTTACTTCAATGGCAAGAGTCAGACAGGTAAGTATAATGAGTCTTTTGAACAGTTCTCTAACTTTGTTCCTTTCCTTCCTTAGATGATGGCCGGCGTCCGGGGATGGCGACGTGCTGCTGAGATGAGCAGCGCTGAAGGTGAGTGAGAGCGCGATGCGACCCCTTCGTATTTGTATTGAACTGAGTTATTTTTCTGTGTCTTTTAGGTGCTGCAACGTTTTCAGCGTGGATGCCGGTTATGAAGAAGAAATGCGGTGAGTAAGCGCAGTATGCAGCGCCTCTAGATGTTTCCATGCTAACCTGGAGTGTCTTTTCCCTCTTGCAGATGGATGAGAAGTTCCGGAGACAGAGTTCCCTGAAAGCGGCTAGGATTCAGGTAAGAGTTTGAAGCTCGTACAGACTTTAAAAATCAGCGAAGATTTGCTGAATGCTTACTAATGCCTTTTTTCTGTTCTTTTCCCTTTTCCTTAGGGAGTGGCGTGCAGGGATGGGAATGACACCGCCGAAGATGCCCGCAGAACAGACAAAGCGATGAATGATGGGCAGAAGCGCCGCAAGGTAAGGCTGTTCCTAACAGTGTTTTTGTTCTTGCAGGAGCTGAGCGCAGAAGAAAGATGCAGGCCTACTGGAGACCAATCCGAACACAGTGAGTATCACGCTGCAGGTGCAGAAAACACAAAGCATGTTTCACAGCCTGGGCGTGGCTTAAATAGTCTCTGGGTATTCCAGCTGTCTCTGGGCTGAACCACACCCAAAAGACTAGACTGCACATACAGTTCTGGGAACCGAAATATGTGGGGGCATTCATCTTGTCCCCATCAATGCACTACAAGTCCAATCCCCAATGTCATCCTATGGGAGTGAGTGAGTCTGGTGCCACAAGTGCCAAGTCTGACTCCAAGTGGGTCTTTGGAGGTCCATGTAGGTGATCGTGGCCTGGCTCCAGCCTGACATCTTGGAGGGCTGGGGAGATGAGGGGCAGGAATCATGACACTAACGCCACATTAATCAAGACCAGGTCTCTAAAGAATGGTTCAAGTGTTGGGGAATCACCTGCTCTGTCGTGTGACCAACCAGTGCGCACAGGATGTTTCAGAGCGTGGGGCTCTTGATGCCACCCATTTCTGCATTTGATACACCAGCAGCTAAACACAACCTGGGGAGGCAGCTCCTTCTGCATAGTCCATTTCTCTCCAAACTCTGGACAATGTTCTTTACCATAATGGAGAATGTGAAAAAGCGCAGGGCTGCAAGGCTGGGGGTTGGGGGTGGAGGGAAAAGCGCACTATGCTTGGGGTACACTGGGGATGCTTCCCCTGATACCCGCAATACTCCAAGTCCCTTGAAATGAAATTCGTCTATACACTGCACAATGTGCAAGGGCCGCTGTTATTCAAGCAGCACGCGACTAGTAATTTGCAAAAAGTAAACTTAACGAGTCCCAAGAAAAGGTTGCCTTGCACCCTATAAGAATTTCATTGTTTTTGTTTTTATATTGGGATGGTAGACATCATTTTTCATTGTGATCTTACAGTTTCATGGTGCAGTCGGGAGCTAAAATGAGTGATCTCGAAGGAAACATTTGAGAATTTTGAGAGTTCACGAGCATGAGCGAAACAAACCCCAATACTCAAACTGAAATTTCTCTGCCGCGGTAATGCACTGCAGTGTGTTTCACTGTAAAGTCCACATTGTAATGTCATAATTTTAGAATGCCACCTCTCCAACATTAACATTGGGTGCTATGTTGAATTGTACATGCATGTTAACACTCTGCATATGTTAAGTAGACTTTACCACTCACCTGGAGTAGTGATATTGTTTACGTGTGTCTCTCCTAAATATATTTAACTTCCCCTGAAATATTTGATGCAATACATATTGCATAAATGCATGTATTTTAATGCTGAGATAGTCGGGCTTGTACAGCTATCGGTGGATATGTTGCTGGTGCTTGTTCTTGGAGGTTTGAGTAACACTGTTCAAGACCAGTTCATCACCTCTTAAGAGTGGCTAAATGTTTGAGGTCATACGAATGACATTAGTGTAGATCTAAAATTGTCGATTCTCTGACCCGAGTCACAGCAGCAAACTGGTCATTGTTACTTAAAATGAAGAGCAAATGCTGACTAACATAACCATGCCTGTTCGGGTTTGACCCTCTTATTGCTGTTTTCTGAGGTTCATGAAATTCACCAGATGCCAGCATTGACAATTTTGTTAACTCATAGTCCCCACTCCCGCTGCTCAGCTCATGACACATGCATGAGATCACAGGTCGGGGGAGAGGGGGTGCCAAAGATAATTCCCACCTGGGGTGCAATCTGTTGTAAAACCGGCCCTGAATGCTGGTTCCTAGCCCTACCCAGGAGGCACAAAGCCAGAATACGGGGAAAACAACCTTTTTGGGAAAAAAAAACATTTGCTTTAAAAAGGGTGAAGTCCTGAAGTTAGAGGATCAAGGTAGCACAACTGAAGCAGCAAGCAGCGGCAGGATTGCAGGCAGTTCCAAGGACCCGTAGCAAGGAGGGCAGCAGGAGAAATGAAAGGGGAAGCAAGGCACAGCGAGATGGGATGAGGATCAAGGAAGGGAGCAAGATGGACACCGTGTATGTAATAAGGAAACTATTGTGACACATTTACGTAGCGGCAGCGCCGAGCAGATATAGATATGCGATCTCTTCTGGGTTTTCAGGTTGATGATGTCATCATGCTACGTAGCGTGATGATGCGACGCAGAACTCTGCGAGACTGCGGAAAGCATCGCCAGCATCTCCATGGAGATCTTACAGCAAGCCCGGGGCTGCGGCGGTGGACCATAACATCATGCCCTTGTCCAGATCGTTGTCCTTCAGGTTTCCAGGGGAATGATCAATTAAATCTTTGCAGGAATCGAGGAGCATGAATGTGTGCCGCAGGTTCCCAAGGGATAACCCTTCAAATTCAACAAATATTGCAGACATCCGCAATGATATCGTGAATCAACAATACTGTCTACTTCGTACTCCAAGGATCCATCACAGATAATAGGCAGAGATGGTGGTCTGCTCCCATGCAGGTTAGGAGCATCAACATAGGGATTCAACAAAGAAGAGTGAAAACTGGATGAATCCACTTCCAAGTGGATGGTAACTACAGCTTAAAAGCCACAGGATTGATGATTTTAATGATCTTGAATGGCCCATAGAATCTTGGAGAAAACTTGGAGGATCTCAAACGAGATGGTAAATGACGAGAAGATAACCAGACCTGATCACCCGTCTTGTAGTCCGGTACAGCAGAATGTTTTTTGTCAGAAAACCTTTTTTCTGAGGTGCAGGCTTTCTGTAGGTTGGTCAATGTGTCTTCATGTATCGGCCTTAGGGACTAGACAGTCTCTTCTACGGTGGGTACATTGGTGCTGTGTTTGCTTGATACAGGTAACCATCGAGGATGATATCCATAGGTTCAGAGAAACAGACTCATGCCCAGAGAAGAGTGAGTGTATTATTATATGAGTTTCTCCACATACTCCACATACTCAGAATACAAGAAACTCTATTATTACATGATCTCAAGTTTTAATATTTAATATTAAAACGTGAGGTAATGTAATAATACAGTCTGGCACATTTTTTGTATTCTGAGTATGTGGAAAAATTACTATTTGTAAGGTGGTTTAGTAGACTTTTTCACCACCCAACTCAGAAAAGACTCGACAGAACAAGTGGATCAATATCAACTAAAACTCAGTAGGATTAACAATTCAAGTGTCGCCTGACAGACTAGCCTCTCAAAAAAAGTCTTATTGTCTATATATTATTATATGAGGACTCAGCTTTGCAAAGCAATGTTGCCCAGTTGTCACAGGCTGCAGAAGCAAAACATCGGAGGTATTGTTCAATCGTTTGATTGGTCTGCTCTGTTTGCTCATGCGTTTTGGGATGGTAACCAGAGGAAAATGACCACTGAATTCCCAAGGACTTACAGAAAGCAGACCAAACTTGGATGTATATTGTGGTCCAAGGCCTGAGATGATCTTGTATGGTATTCCATGTAGGCGGATGTTAAGATGCCTACCCCCAGGGAACCAGACCAGGTCCAGCAACCCCAGAAGCAGGCATCAAGTTATTTTGAGCAAGTCCAAAAACCCCTGCTAGGGGCTGTTTGGGTGCGGTCCTGGCGCCTATGGCGCCAGGCTCATATGGAGAGTCAGTCCTGGCGCCATAGGTGCCAGGCTCATAGAGTAGAATTTACCTGATGCAGACCATGCTGCAAGCTTACCTGATGCAGACCATGCTGCAGAGCTCCAAGCCAAATGAGGCTTGGAAGGGACTATTTTACCTAGGGACTATTTTTTTACTCGGGTGGGGCTGGGGAGGAATAAACTTACCTGGGACTACTTTGGAGGGCTATTTAAACCACGCCCGAAGAGCAGCACACGCTTCGCGTTATTCTGCATCCAGCAGCGTAACGCTCACCGTGTCTGCAAGCCTGCATCCAGTCTTCTGCCACGCCCGCCTCAAGTCTGCAGCTCCTAGAAAAAGGGAGGAACAGAAGGAGAAAAGGTTAGAATAAGAGCAAAACCTTCGATCCTTACCTGAATTCCGGATCCACCGTGACTTCGAGCTGGAAGAAAGAAGTATTTTACGTGTGCTACCTCGCCTGCTGCAGTGCCGCGCTGAACTCACCGGCCTTCTCAGCATCCTCACGATCCACCGCATCCTTCTGCAAGTTCCCGCCGCACTCCGGCACCTAAGGGGAACACAAGAACAGCAAAGGTGAGCCAAGGGAATCAACAGAGGCAATAGTAACTACCCCCATAGACTTACCTGATTACCGCCGGGGGTATTATTCCTCTTCACGGGTCGGCGCAGTCTCCATTGCATCCTCGCCGTACCCCGGCCCCTAAGGGGAACAAAAGGACAACAAGGTGAGACAAAGGGACAAACAAGGGGAACTCTTCTCACCACAATAGACTTATCTAATTTTACCGCCGGAGGCATTATTCCCTGAACTTCATATGTTCTCCACACCTGAATAAGGTAGCAAGCAACAGGTTACATTCTGGCCTTATTTTATTGAACTGTGTAGGATAAGCCAAATCCTTACCTGAACTTTGTCAGCTACCACGAGGAACTCTGCGCTGGGGTCAAGCTGCAAACTGCAAGAAATCGGACAAGAGTGAAAGTCAGACATGTGAACTCTTACGAACTACATACTTTTCGGAGTCAATAATGTTCTGGAACTCACCAATTCCTTCGAGCCAGTGAAGCAACTGGTTATCAACACCCCCCTGCGCTCAATGCAGGATGGAGAGCTCATCTTTTCAAACCATCAGGTGAGACTATACGAGGGGACATCAAAGGTGATCTGTGGGGAGAACAGCGGGGGTGGGGGGATTTACGCTCAACTCCACGGGTGGTTAATTCCCTTTCTCCATTTGCAGAAGAATATTCCTACGGGCCAAGCAAACGAAGCTAGGTGGGCCAGTCCAGTCCGTCATCTCGGCCCTACGCGTCACATTGGTGGAGACGGCATCTGCCCAGTTCAGATCAACGCCTCTGTGGGAGCCAGGTGAGCATAACAGCGGAATATGTCAGAAAGAAACACATGGCTAATTTCAGTGGCTGCAGGACTATAATTAGCTCATTTGGAAAATATATCGATCGTAACCATTATTACGGTGAATCCCTGGGAAGGGGGTAAGAGAACTATAAAATCTGTGGCAATGGTATGCCATGGAATCTTGGGTAGGACAGGTTGGGTAAGTTCTCCTATACGTCTCCCATGATGATATTTAGAGGGATGGCCACGAAAAGTACCTCTACAACATTTCTTTGGTTGATCTTACACCGTGATGCCCGGCAATCTTGGAAGTGTGACACAATTGAAGGCTTTCTAGTTGTAAAGCAGTGGTAGGTAGATATAGACATGCATCATGGGACGTTTCCATCAGGTAGACGGGCTAGGGTTTCCTTAATACGCTGAAGGAAGGTATTGATGATGGCAATAAACACGTCATGAGGAAACATTTAATATTTTACCCCTATGTCATCTGCAGCAGACCACAAACTCCTGTACAAGGCATCTGCAACAGCATTCTGAGAGCCGGGAATGTGAGTGAAAATTAACTCATAATGGTGAAAGAAATGTTCCCATCTAGCCTGATGACTGTTTTGACATTCGAAGTCTTGAAAATATTGTACTTTGCTATGGTGGGTGCAAACCACTGTAGGACACTGAGATCCCAGGAAAAGATGACGCCATTCTTGCCCAGCTGCTTTAATACCCAACAATTATTTTTTGAGAACTGGATAGTTCTTTTCTGCTGCAGATAAGGTTTTTGAATAATAAGCCAAAGGATGTTCCAAGCCGTCTAGTTGTCGTTATTTGAGAACAGTGCAGATGGCATTGTCTGAGGCATCAGTCTTCAGGACACATTCTTTTGGGGGATCCGGCTGACACAAAACTGGAGATGTTGTAAAACATTGTTCAAGCAACTGGAGAGCCTCATCGGCGTCCTTGGACCAATGAAAACTGACGTTCCTCTTCAGTAGAGATGTCATAGGCAATACGATCCGGGTTAAGGATGGCACGAATTTGTGATCGAAATTCGCTAGGCCCAAGAAGCATTGTATATCTTTCACGGATTGAGTTGCCCCCAGGACAGGGCAGTTTTGGTTTTACAGGGATCCATACAAATTCCTGTGTCCAAAAGGATGTACCCCAAATAGGCAACTTCTGATACCCCCAAAATACACTTTTCTGGTTTAGCTTTCAAGTGGTTGACCTGTAACCGACAAAGGACTTCTTTGACTTGGGTGTGATGTTCGTGTTCGGACTGAACAAATAGCAAAATTTCACTGAGGTAAGCGACAACAGAATGTAGCAACAGATCAGAGAACAGATGATTGACGAACTTTTGGAACAAGGTAGGGGCGTTAGCCAAACCAAACGGCATTACGCAATATTGAAAATGACCAATGGGGTACGGAAGGATTATAGGTCAAAGTTTCGACACAAAAGGGTCGAATGACAAAAGGGTTCAGTCAATTAGACTGAAAAAAGGGTCACATTTTTATTTTTTTATAAAAAAAACATTTTTTTACCTATACTAAAGCAAAAAAAAAAATATACATTTTTAAAAAAATGTGATCCTTTTGTTTTTCGGTCGAATTGACTCGACCCTTTTGTCATTCGACCCTTTTGAGTCGAAACTTTGACCGGACACCGTACGGAAGGCATTCTCCCGTTCATCAACTTCCTTGATTCTGATCAGATGGTAAGCCCCTGTTAGATCGAGTTTGGTAAAGATCTCTGCTGACCGTACAGCCTCTAAAATATCGGGAATCAGGGGAAGAGGATATTTGTCCTTCTTAGTGATGTTATTCAATTCCCGATAGTCAATACAAGGCAGAAGCTCACTGGTATCCTTCTTAGCCACACAAAAAAGGAAGCACCGTCCCAGGGTGTAGACTCTGTAATCAGACCGTTGAAGATATACCCTGAGAGCTTATTTTTCTTTGGGTGACAAGATGAACACCTGGTTGAACGAAACCTTGGTATCGGGCAACAATTCAATAGCACAGTCCTCTGGTCAGTGAGGTGGCAATTGTTTGATTGCATCATTAACAAAAACTGATCGGAATTCTCGGTATTCACTGGGTATCAAGCAATTTACAGAGGATGAAGGACAGATCTCAGAAGAGGGTATGGTGAACTGTATGGCAGCCATGTTGGTTGAAAGGCAAGAAGAAACACAAGGGATTATGCTCCTATAACGAAGGCATAGCCAGTATAATCGGGTAACTTGTTGTTTGAATGAGATCAGAGGACAAGACTTCATGATGATGTTGAATGTGTAACCTTAGGGGAATGGTATTTGCTGTTATTGGTCCTCCTTCCAGAGGGCGACCATCAACTCCTTGTATAGGTAACAAACCGCTTTTTGCAAAAGCGGTACTTGATGAGTGCCAGCCCAAGTAATATCCATGAAGATCCTGGCTGCCCTGGAATCCACAAAGGTAGTGGTTTCAATGTCTCCTACTTCATGCATACTGATCACCACTTTCAGAATGAGTAATATGGACGTATGTTTATGTGTGAGTCCAGTGGTATACAAGGGATATCCACTTTGTCCCCGCTCCTGCATCCCTTTTAAGGACGGGAAGAGGCATTTTCCCTCTCGTCGAGGTGGTGCGAGAGGACAGGTGCGCAACAGATGTTCAGCCAAACCGCAATACATACAAAGACCCCTGGTTCTACATCAAGTCCTTTCTTCAGATGTTAATGGACCTGGGGCAGCACCTATTTGCATAGGCCCAGAAGTCTCAGGTTCTTTTTCTGCTGGGGATAGACAAGTATGGGCCATAGGTCATCCTTGTTTCTTTTCTGCCCGCCTTTCTTGTATCCTAAAATCAATCTGTACAGTCAATTTGATCAAATCCTCAAAGGACCGAGGGCAGGGCACACAGGCAATTTCATCTTTAAGATCATTGTTTAAGACCGTAAGAGGGCAAAACAAGTTTCTTCAGGCCATCCCGTGGTCTGAACTATCTGTCAGAACTTAGTGGTGTATGGCAAAGTATCCATGGAACCCTGTACGAAGTTCAACAACGTTTCCTGTATGATGTAAGTAAGTTCAGGGTGATCAAACATCCCTCTAAAGGCTGCTATGAAGGTGTGAATATTTGTCAAGGATCAGGTCTCTGGCTACAACCAAAAAAAGTAGCCCAGGTAAGTGCACTCAAAGTCAGGTGTGTTATGACAGAACCCACCTTAGTCCGATCGATGGCAAAGGCTTGTTGACAAAAGGTAAACGTGACCAAACAAACATCTAAAAATTCCTTTAACTTTTTTGGGTCGCTATGAAACTTTTCAATGGATGGCTGAACAGGTAAGGCGTGACTCGGAGTGGGTTCACAAGCCATCAAAGCTTGACAAAGGTAAGCATTTTCAGTTTTGACCTGCTGCATCACAGCAGTCAACCCCTGGACAGTACTGTACTGATCAACTCTTATAGCTGATCCTTTTCTTTTTGGCTTTGAAAGCATCGCAATCTATAAAGATCATGGGCCTCATTCCGAGTCCGGCGCTAATGGAAAAACGATGGCGGTAAAGTAATACCGCCATCCTTTTCCGCCGTGGACTATTCCGACCCATCACACCGTAATTACCGCCGCCGTAAAGTACGACGGCGTAAATAGCGGACCAGTGTCGCGCGCCCGAGACACCACGTCGGAAATAACGCTAAGGCGTTAACCAGTGCTGATCCCAAGTAAAGCGGACACGGTAAAAACGGGCTCCACAAGGGCGCAAAGTACCTTAACGCCATGGCGTAAGTACCGGCATCGCAGAGAAGGTGTTAACAACCCTGAACAGTGCCAGAAAGAGGAACAGGTGCACCCAATCAGCACAGGTGGAGTCCATAGAGTCAGGCACAGCACAAAAGGAGCACACCCACACACCACACCCCCTCCCACACCAAGATGATACCAATTCTCGCAGCATTCATGGAGCTGGAGGCCCTGCTTGCAAGGCAGCAACTACGACAACATCAACAACAGCAACCACAGCAACCACAGCCCCCACCACAGAGGATACACAGGAGGAGAAGGAGACAGAGACAGGCCCAGCATGCCCTACCGGTGCAGCCACCATTACCACGCCGTCAGCCCCCAATTCCATGCATCAGACCCACCCCCTTCAACCTCACACCAGAGCAGATACACACCCTGTACCGGCTTGACCGGGACACCATAACCACCATAGTGGCCCTGATACATAACGACATAGTGAGCCTAATAGAAATCAGCACTGCCATCCCCCCTCTACTAAAGGTAGTGTCTGTGCTCCACTTCCTTGCCACAGGGACCTACCAGCATACAGTGGGGCACATGCATGGCATTTCACAGCCCATATTTTCCCGGATACTCAACCAAGTGCTCGATGCCCTCCTCAAGCACAGAAGGGACTACATATGCCTCCCCCGGACTCCCCAGGAGACATATGATACCAAAGCTGCCTTCCATGCACTTGCAAGCATGCCAAATTGCATAGGTGCCATCGACTGCACCCACGTAGAATTGGTGGTTCCCCATGCCATGGAGGTGCCGTATCGCAACCGCAAGCAATATCACTCCATCAACGTCCAGATGGTGTGTAATGCCAGTAAAGCCATCACACAATGCAATGCCCGATACCCCGGATCAACTCATGACTCCTTGGTCCTGCGGAACTCTACACTACCACGCTACATGGAGCGACATGCTGAACGACGTACCTGGCTGCTTGGTGAGTAACCGGAATGGGCCATGGCAGTCCATTGGAGCTGTGAGTAGGCTGTCAGCATACTCCACCCGGGTGGTAAAGGGTGGGGTAGAGTGATGCATACGGGTGTGACAGTCAACGCCATTGTACGATGTAATGGGGTGACTGTATCCTGGGACATGTGTGCATGGCCAGTGAACACCTGCTGCAATGTCAGATTAGCACAGTTCTCCACCATGATTGCACGAACACTTACCTTCATTCCACTCTCATGCAGGTGATGCTGGCTACCCATTGAAGCCGTGGCTCATGACCCCGGTCTGCAACCCACAAAACAGGCACGAGGAGGACTACAATAGATCTCATACCCGTACACGGGTGGTGATAGAGCAGACCTTCGGCCTTTTGAAGGCACGATTTCGTTGCCTCAGCCGGTCAGGTGGGGCCCTCATCTACAGCCACGAGAAGGTGGCCAAGATCACCATGGCATGTGCAATGCTGCACAACATGTGCATCCATCGGAACGTGCCACTGCCCCCTGACGTGGGTCTGCTACCACCAGATGAGGAGGAGGAGGAGGAGGAGGAAGGAATGGCAGGACAGCATCACGGGGCCGATGCACAGGAGGGACGTCACGTGCGACAAGCATTGATTGACCAATATTTCTGAGTCACAAGTCAGCTGAGGGGGTGAGGATGACAGGACATTGGGCACTGGGTGTGGGGATACATGTACTACATGCACTGTGAGACATTAAAAGACACATGCACAATGATCAATGTCCACTCTGTTTTCCAGGATACACCAAACTGTGTATTGTATAATCATGTGAAAACGTGTACAAATAATCCTCGACCCTCACCCCCCCCCCAACTCCCACGCACACCCTCACCCCCCTCCCCCCCAACTCCCACGCACACCCTCACCCCCCTCCCCCCCAACTCCCACGCACACCCTCACCCCCCTCCCCCCCAACTCCCACGCACACCCTCACCCCCCTCCCCCCCCAACTCCCACACACACCCTCACCCCCCTCACCCTCCCCCCACAACAGCCCCACAATGGTCCCATCAATACTACATAGGCCACATGTGTGTGGCTTCATAGTCAATGGGCACTCCCCGAGCCTGGGGTATCATTTTCGCATTGTGCGTTGTGACCTGCGGACCGGGCTGGTCTGCGTGGAGGAGCACTGGGAGGGTGGTTCCTCCTGCTGGGGCTGAGGTCTGGGGGTTGCTGCCTCCAGGGCATCAGCAATCCTGCCGAGCACCTCACAGAGCCGGTTTGTGGATGTAGTGATGACATCGCCCAGAGCCTGTAGGTCATTGTGATGCACCAACCCTGATTCCCGGTTGTCCCGGAGAAACTCCTCTATCATGGCCGTGAGGTTCTGGGAGTGCACAGCTTCTGCGGCCGATGTGGGGGATGTGGTTGGCAGGCTTGGTATTGGGCCTGCAGGCCTCTCAGGTGGTTCGGCAGGGGAAGTGGGCTGATGTGAGATGTGAGACAGGTGTTACCCCTTCGCCTGTGAGACCTGGGCCATCACTCGACCCGGAGTCGCTGTGTGCAACCTGGCTGTACGATGGTGACTCAGGGCTGTAGACATTGGTCTCCTCCACGTTGACCACGGAATAGGATGTGGGGCTGTCTGGCACACTAAGGAGGCACATGGCAGCATTCTCCCCTGACATGCTGGATTCCTCAGGGTGCAGCGTGGGGCATGTTTCCGGCGGAACTGCAGCCATGTCCAGGTGCGCGGGTGGGGGTTGTGTACCCTCCATGGGGGTTGCTGGAGCAGGTGGTGTCTTATGGGCCTTATGTCTGCCAGCAGGTATGCGCTGTACCCTGCCCCTGTCCCGGGAGGTACTTGGCCGGGAGCCTTCCTGCTCCTCACTTTCATGACTGCTACCTGTGGGGGGCAAGAGAGAGACAGCATGATCAATGATCTGGGGGTCATCATGACTTCAAGCCTATGGTAACACATTGGGAGAGCAGCGTCTTGGTGATCTTTTGGTCGGTGAGTGAACTTGGCTTGGATGGTAAAAGCATACTGTTGGCGGGGTCAATCATGTTGGCGGAGTACTGTGGTGAGTGACATTGACCAGCTTTCTGTGTGGCATGGCCAATATGGGTGTCAGCCTTGCACCTGACATCATCCTGGGTCCCACTTGTTATGACATGGTTGCAGGGGGGGAGGAGGGGGGGGTCTACGAAGCAAACATGATGTGACTCTTTCGCCGGCCCTTTGCGGTGAATTACATTAGGGATGCATGTACTGTTTGGACTCATGACACTCACCTGCATCAGCGGATGAGGGATCACCATAATCCATTTCTCCAACACCTTCGATGGCTTCTGTGCCCATCATCTCCGCACATGTTTCCTCCCAGGGCATCATTTTAATGGGTGAGCCTGGGCCTCCTCCTGTCTCCAGGGCCTGCTGACGGTTTGCTGACAGGATGGCCCGCACCCTGAGACGGAGGTCATCCCAGCGTTTGCGGCAATGCGTTGTGCTGCGGGGGGTGTTCGCAACGGCGCTCACCCTCTGTGCGACCAACTCCCATATCTCCTTCTTTCTGAGGATGGTGGGCCTACGCATGTCGCTGCAGAATACGATATCTGCATGTTCATGCAGAGTGTCGACCAGGACCTGTAACTCATCCTGGGTGAATTTTTCTTTTCGGATGCGCGCAGCGCCCTTTTTCAGAACTTTAGGCATAATGCTGTTCTCTGTAGTATATTTGGTCGATCTGAGTCCTGTATGGAGTCCTGTATGTCCTGTATGGAGAGGATTGCAATGGATTGTGATTTTAAATATGGCCGCCGTGATGCTTCCCGTTCCTGTGCGATGACGTTATTTCCGTTTCCGGTATTTAACGGTGGCCGTAATTTACGGTTAGCGTAAATTACGGTCTCCGCTAATTACGGATTCCATCGAAGGTGATGGTGTTAAATACGTCTAGGTTTATGGCGGTAAGGGGTTTGACGGGACCTTTTGCGCTATGCCGCAAGGGAGTTTACCGCCATGGCGGAATACTCGTGCACGCGAAGTCGGAATATGGTGGAAATAGCGCCTTCCAAACACATCGTACATGGTATTTACGCCATGGCGGTAATTAGTGTTACTTACCGCCGGACTCGGAATGAGGCCCCATGTCTTACCTTGGCACCAGAGGATGTGGTCTTGTGTTGAATAGAGCTTCAGGTATGCTAGGCAGCCACAGCAACCCAGAGAGTGAATACTGGTTCCCAGCCCTGCCCAGGTGGCACAGAGTCAGAATACTGGAAAAAAAACACTTCTGGGGAAAAAACCTGTTTTCCAGAAAAGGCTGAAGTCCTGAAGGTAGAGATTCAAGGTAGCACACCTGAAGCAGCAAGCAGGAATCTCCAGCAGGATTGCAGGCAGTACCAAGGATCTATAGCAAGGAGGGCAGAACTTAGGGCAGCAAGAGCAAGGAGAGGGGAAGCAAGGAGAAGGCAGAGTGAGATGGGATGAGGATCAAAGAAGGGAGCACGAAGGACCACATGTATGCAATAAGGAAACTATTGTGACGGAGCGGCAAGCAAATATAGATCTGCAGTCTCTTCCGGATGGATAACGTCAGCGAGCTATATAGCGTGATGATGCGACGCGGAACCTCATGAGACTGTGGAAAGCCTTGCCAGCATCTCCCTAGAGACCAGGCGGCAAGCCGAGGGCTGTGGTGGTGGCCCATAACATCTGTATCCAAAAATATCTGACCCTTCCACTAAAAATGAACAACAACATGTGCAAGGTAAATGTCTCTGATTTAAACTTGGAACAATAGGTGCAAAAACAAAGTATTTAAATCCAACAGAACAATCCTTGTATCCAGGGGTTGGTTCCCTTCCCTGGACTGTTTCAGGTAGAATATAGAAAGGGTTCAGTTCAGATAATAGTTCCTTAAGAGTGGTAGAAATGTCTCTTTCAGACAACACTTCCTCAAGATGGTAAAAAATGTCTTTTCCAAACAATGATGATTTTAAATGAAGGCAAATTATCTCTTGGCAACTTAGATAATTATGTTTATAACACTTTCTTGGGTATGATCAAAACATTATTCTTCCCAAACAATGCATCAAGAGTAGTGGAAATGTCTCTTTTATACAACACATTCTTAGGAATGACAAAGATAATCTTCTCAAAACAGTTTATGATTTTTGTAAGGATGGCGTAAACAAGTCTCTTCCACGAAGCAACTTATTGATGCGGATTTCCTGGTATATTCCCTTGCCAGAAACTCTTTTTACAATGTCTTTTCTTCTTTCACATACTTTGGCTGTATTACATGGTGTACTCCCCTGCCGGGTATCCTCCTTCTGGGCGTTGAAGATCCCCTGGTATACTCTCTTGCCAGCTATCACCCCTTCCCCAAATGCTCACTTCTTGATGCAACATTTTCACCAGGTCTTCTTACAACCTTTCAATTCTCTTTCTCTTTTGAGTACAGCACAGTTCTTACTCCTTCACTGTTCTATACCCGATTGGCCTTGGTTATTACTTGTTCCAACTTCCCCTTTAGTGGCATTCCTTATTTGGAGGCTTGTTCGGTTTTGCTCTTTAATTTCATTGGCTTGTGGCAATGCTTGTTCCAATCTTCCCCGTATTGTCCTCTCACATATGAAGAGTTGCACAGATCTTGCCTCTCAATTACTTCATTACTAATGTTAATTTGATTTTGACAACATTTACTCCAACTTTCTCCATATTGGCATCCCTTGTTTGGAGACTCGCGTAAACTTAGTCTTTCAATGTTACTTGGCAGGTATTCAAAACAGCTGGATAATTGCTTGTACGACTGTCAGTGCACCCCAGGCCTGCCAATACACCAGGGCAGACTCACTGGTGCTTTCTGGTGTTCCCGACTCTTGGCGTACTGCTGTTGAGATGTCCGTGCAGTGGGAAAGCGTTCCCCACTCTGCAGACATGTCACCGGCCTTCCCGCCAGCTTCCCTCTCACTCGCAAGTGGGATGGTTGCTCCACACTGTGACCGTGCTCCCGACTGCCTTCTCCTTGCTGCCGGCTCCTCAGCAGTTCCCTTTCTGCACCCGCTATGCCGTTCTTGGTCTCTCTACACTCTGGTAGGAAGCTCTTGCGTACTTCAGCGTAGCTTGCTCGCGTGCGTCTTCCTCGGTTATGCTTCCCACTGTGCCCGCTCTGCATCTCTCTGCTCTGCATTTTCAAAGGCACATCATTTTTAAATGTCCCGCACAGCTGACTGGTATCACAACAACTAGTATGAATATTCAGCTTGGTGTGCTTTCCACTCTACATTAACTCCTTTCTCCTTTTCCTCATCCTAGTACAAAAGGTTTTATGGGAGTTGGAGTCCACTAGAGATTGAGACTCTGTAAAGCTATAATGCTTTGGATTTTTATTCAAGTCAAGACTGTCAGATCTAAAAGATGTTATGTGAATATTATGTGCACATGAAGTGTGGATGTTATCCTGCTTGAGGTGTCTAGCAAGAAGAGGTATTTGAGTTTTATTATTAAACGGATTGGTATATTGACAATATGCCATAAAGAAATCAGGGATTATAGGATCTTGCTGATACGACCGCGTCTTTCCAGATGGGGTCACCACATCTCCCCAACAGCCATCTCCTCCCATGTGATCCCCCCCTCATAATATCACCCCCAGGGTCAGAATCAGGTAGTTAGGCTGGGGATCAGTGATGACTCCAGAGGATTCCTGACAGTACCCAGTAAGTACCCAGTAAGGATAACACCAGCACCCGAGGGGTTTCATACTGCACCATACCACATAGCTTGGATACAAGATCAGATGGGGTCATTCAATGATGCATGTCCCCCACTTCGCACCAACCCCAAAACGTTTATTAGGGAACTAGAAATCATTGTATAGTCCCCTTATCCCACTAATGCTGATTTGGCCGGCTTGCTTAAACAGATACTCACACCAGAGCAACTGCACACAGTACAAGCAAAAGCACAATGGCCTCAAGGGTTTAAAGTGTCATTAAAAGGAAATAGAGCTGGTACGAATTTAAGGTTAAACAAGGAAGAACTGGTGGAGAAAAGCGATGAGATAAAAAAAGCAGTAAAGGAATTAGCAAAAGCGACAGCAGATTCCTCAAAGCTGCTATCATTAAGTCAGGATAAAGCGGAGCAACCAGAGGATTTTGTTTATCGAGGGTCATTGCCACTTTAGAAGATCATTCTAATATAGGAAATTTCACCAACACAGCTTCAAAGTTGGTAATACAGTATTTTGTTGCTGGACTTCTCCCGGCTATTAAAAGTGATGTTGAAAAGGCAGTCATTGATTGGAAATGTAAAAATATATCAAAAATAATGGCAACAGTAGTGCACATGTATAGTTTCCATTTAGATAAGAAGGATCAAAAGAAAGAGAGCTGTAGACACTGCAATTAGCTCAGTTTGACTAACCGCAAAGACAATCCCCTGCGGGACTAGATACATGAGGGGAAAGGAGGGGGAGGAGGGCAAAAGACCCGGGAGGGCAAAAGACTCAGCAGACACCTGGGTACCATAGGCCACTTACACCGCAGCCACAAGGCCCCCTAATCATCAAGGACCACCTAGTCATAATGGAAATGTCCAAAGGCTTCCCCAATATCATCCAAGCAAATTAAATCCACACCCATCTCCCTTACCATCTGGATAATCAGACTTCTCATGTTGACATGAGGATGCCCCAGGACCACGCGTTATTGTGCCCATAATTAAACTGGATACATCAAATCCTCCACTCCCAGCTAGACTACACGGATGCCACACAAGTTTCCTAGTGGACACAGGAGCTTCGATGAAAGTTGTATTACTATGGGAGCAGAAGGTATTACTTTGTGCCTTCCTTTAACCACCCCATCCACATTAAACCTGGATCCCCTCAGCACCACACAGGCATTCCTACTCAGCCCAACTACCCCTAAAGATATTTTTGGTATTGTGAGAAACCAGAAGGTGTCTCACGTACTAGTCACCAGGGATTTGTCATCCAGGTGGCTAGGACACGGCCATCGCTGTTGGATCCAGTTCCTGGGGGTGGACCAGATTGGGAGGATCAACCGGGTGAGGGATCCTCAGGGAGTAGGGTAGGGACACCTGAGGGCAAGATGCGGTATCCCCTTCCCTTTTTAACCTCTTCCCCATCCTACTGTCCAAGATTTACTGACTTTCCAACTCCTTTCCCCTTTTCATGTAAACACTGAGATGAGGAAAAGAGGGATCAGGAGGGTAAACACTGAGATGAGGAAAAGAGGGATCAACGGTAATGACAGAAAACACAGTCAGACACAGAAAACAGACTCCTTCCTTTTGACAGCAGGCTGTCCCAGTAATGAGGCCAGGCAAAGTCAGGCCTCCCTTTAAAACTATGCACGCCTGAACCTAATTACCTCTCCCAGGAAGTATAAAAGGTGGGAAAAAAACTTGCACTTTGAGCGTGTCTGGGATGCTGGAAAGTGCTGGGAAGCAGCAGAAAGACCAAGCAAGCTGCAGAGTCCTTGGAGTCTCTGGAGGAGGGCCGCCCAAACACTGGCCCTGTTACTTGAGAGGAGACTGCAGTGTGGCGAGGGAACTGTATCTCCAGAAGCAAAACCCGGGCAGCTGGGTTTGCTGGTGGTACCCACAGCAGAACTCCTCCCCTGGGCCAGGCAGGGGAACCCAGGTCTCTGAAGGGCAGAAGATGAGACCCTGACCTCATTTAAACATCCCCCTTTTTCGTCCTGCAGCTCGGAAATTATGGAATGGCGTTTTGGGGAGCTGTGAAGAGGGAGCAAAATTATCACAGTGCATTCTGGGACTGCAAGTCCAAAAACATATAATTGAAAACTGTGAATTTTGAGAGGAGGCTGTAGCTCGGCAGAGGGAAGTCTTCTCTGTGAACTGTAAATCTTGAGGGACGGGGTCCGAACCCGGCAGAATGAGACCCTAAAAGGCAAGATAAGCGAGGCAAATGGAGAAGGTCACGGCAGCACCTCCCTTGTATAGAGTGATTGAGCTTGAAAGGAGGTGAGCCGCGCCTGACCGAAAACCTTGACGGACAAAAGGAATTTGACACAGAATATCAGACGCAGTGAGTGAGAAGAGAAGCCAGCTTGCATGAATGTATGATGTTATAAGCGTTGGAAGTACTCATGGAACCACGAGTGAGAGACATTGTAACCAGAGTGAAGGATGCAGGGGCTGCGCGTATGATAAGAAGCTGCAAGAGAAGCTGAAGCAATTTTGTGATTTAATGAGAGAAGTAAATAAGTCGTGCAAGAGGTGACGATTAGTTAAAGTGGTCATACGAGGGAAACAGAATGAGTTTAAGTATGCCTCGTACAGTCGAAAGTCTTTGACGAATGAGAAACATTGTATGAAGCTAACCTGAGGAAATATTGTGAAACTAAGACTGCAAATACTCCTCATCATCTTGCCAAACTGGATTCCAGATATTCAGCTTTTAACATCTGTGTAACTACAATTCAGACCAACCCCTGGGCCAAGACCCTTGACGTTTATTTAGATGCCAATCTCAACATGAACAAACATGTCAGCCAGCTGAAAGCCTCCTGCGCCTATACAACACACCTTATCAGGTAAATCAAACCTTTCTTATCTATCACCAACACTGCGGCCATTGCCGGTGCTTTGGTCAACTCCAGATTTGACTATAGCAACTGCCTCCTGGCTGGTACGTCTCAGTCCAATCTTCCGAAGGCTGAAAATGTCGACTTTATTTATTTATTTATTTTTTCCAACCCCCCCCTTTTCACCACATACATATGTGGGCGTCGACCCCCCCACAGCCTCCCCATACTACTGCTGTGTCCCATACCCCCCCAGATATCTATGTGGTATAAGGGGGAGTTGGAAAAAAAAAGTCTGAATTTCGGGAGTCGGAATTCTGAGGGTGACATTTTGGTGCATTTCCATTCAGAATAATGCTGTTTGTGCAGTAAGTGGTATTTCCAGAAAGAGCAATGTCTCTGAAGCCCATAACTCCCTACACAGGATTCCTGTTAAGCACTTCATTGCCTATAAGGTACTTTCCCTCAATCATAAGTGCCTCACAGACAATACCCCATTTTACCTGAAAGAAAGGATTAAGCTTTCTCAGTCATCTTGTGTTCTACGATCCAACAACTCCAATAACCTTACCTAGCCTTGTAACAAGCTTGCCTGCTTTGGCGGCACTAGCTTTGACTCTGTTGCCCCACGTTTCTGCAACTCTCTCCCTGCGCCTTATAAGAAATAATTAACATTAACATAACAGAAGGCCTCGGGAGAGGAGGCAGAAGAAGGAGTCAAAGTGGTCATACGGGAGTCAAGACAAATCCCTCGTACAATCGAAGGTCTTTGACAAGTGAAAGGAATTGAGTTTCAAAAATGGGCAAAATTGAACCTGACAGAGGGATGCCAAAGGAAAGCAAGGGAAAGTAAATCCTGCATGTGTTTAAAGTTGAACGAGCTGTGTTACATGAACAGAAGTGAACCCGACAGACGGATGCCAAGTAAAAGTAAGGGAAAGGGAATCCCATCTTGTGATAAAGATTGAAACGAACAGTGCTATAAAGACAAGGGTTAACCCCACGTTGGGGCCTCAGACAAAGCAAGAAGAAGAGAACTCACCATTGTGAAGGACTCTGCTCTCCAAGCCCTCCGGCCTTGGAATGGATTGCTTTCTTGTGCCTACTGTCATGATTCATGATCCACCAAATCCGCCCATTTTGGACTTCATGGTCCATGGTGTAAACTCTGCGGTTCTACCAACATGGCCGACGCTTCCAGAGCGCTGCACACCAGCCTCTTCATGCTACATTCGGCTTCCTAGAAAAAGGCCACGCCTCCGCGGCGCTGCGCATCTCAACGCTACTACTTGGTGTAACTAGACGTGCGTTTCCGAAGTTTGCTTGGCTCTCTCCGTGATATCTTGTTTCCTTTCTTCCTTCCTGGTATTCATTCATTCCTTTCCACTTACCTTAATCTCGTGGCTATTCTCCTGGAAATTCCTCGTGCTCGGAGTCGGAGCTCTGTCTCCTTTCGAGCCGACTCATCTGCTTCCTGGTTCCTCACCCAGAGACTGAACGCTTCCATTTGGAAGGCTACTACATCAGGCTGGACTCCGAAGACTCGCGTACAGGGTTATACAAATCCCAGACAGTAAGAAAGAAGGAAGCTACGTCCAAGAGCGTCAGAAGAAAGGAAAAACAGGTGAGAAGGGGAGAAACTTGTGACAGATTGAGACGCCTCAAACCTGATACAAAGACAGATATGGAAGCTGCAGTCCAGGACCTCATGAGAGGCATGCAAGAACTAACCACTGAAGTTCAGAACCTTAAAGCTGAGAATGCTGCATTAAAGCAGCTGGTTTTGTCCAGAGATTCAGCTACCAAGGAAAGTGTCCTATTATGGGGAGTAGTAGACAAATACGACGGATCATCAAAAAATCTATGTGCCTTCCTAGATTCCTGTTTGGTACATTTCACTTTCAAACCATACTATTTTTCCACCCCAAGAGCTAGGTTTGGCTTCATGATATCTCATCTCACTGGAATGCTTTAACCTGTGCTACTCCCTTAGTCAACGCCGGCGATGCTCTCCCGGATCACTACGATGGGTCTTTGGAAGCCCTTAAGGCCATATTTGATCGCCCTGAGCTTGTTTACAGTGCTCAGGAAAGGTTACTCGAATTCCAACAAGGGACCCGGAAGCCAGCTTTACCCTCTTTCAAAGAGGTTTAAATGAGGAGGTAAAGGACAAATTAGCCAGAGTAGCTCACCCTAGTTCCTTTCAAGCCCTCATGGATCTCTCACTACAAATTGATTTCCGGATTCAGGAAAGGAAGGCGGAGAAGAGGAAATCTAAAAACATCCCCTAAGCCATTCATGAACTATCCCGGTCCTAAAGAAGCACCAGTTACGCAAGCCTCAGAACCGGAACCAATGCAATTAGGAGCCTTCCGAGGACCTATATCCCCCCAGGAAAGGATCTGTAGGATCAATACCGGGCTGTGCATGTATTGCGCCTCTGATAAACACCTTGTAAGAGAATGTCCTATAGCGCCACGACGGCATTCGGGAAATGCCAGCTCCCAATCCTAGGTGGAGCACAGCTTCAGGAGAAAGATGTTAGCTCCTTGTCTATTCCCTCCTTGAAATCTCCTGGACGGAGCACTCTTGTGATCCTGCAAACCGTCTTGTCCTTTTCCAAGAAGGAATCCTACCCCATCCTGGCCTTAGTGGATTGTGGTGCCATGGGCATTTTTATAGACCATGACTGTGTTGTCAAACATCACATCCCACGAGAAACCAAAGAAGTGGTACAACCGGTCGAAGCCATTGACGGCAGACCCTTGTCTTCCGGCCCCATAACCCACCAAACCAAGGACTTACTGCTGTCAATAAACAATCATCAGGAGATTCTCAAATTTGACATCATTAAATTGGCTCACTACCCCTTGGTTTTGGGCATGCCTTGGTTACAGAAGCATAATCCCTACATCAATTGGGCAGCAGGATCCTTGTTTCTCGGTTCATAAAATTGCATGTCCCATTGTTTATCTCTTGCCATACTGCCAAGTCCCCCGGAACAAACCCAGGAACCTCAGCAATCATCAGCAACTGTCTCCAACATCATCCAAATTCCTTAAGCATACCAAACATACTCACATGTGTTTTCAACAGCTATTGTTCAATCTATCCCACCTCACAGACCTGAGGATTGTGCCATTGATACAGAGCCTTCAGCGGTGATTCCCTTTGGAAGAATGTTAATTTTGTCTGAACCGGAGAAGAGAGCCCTCCGTGAGTATTTGGACACCAATTTAACAAATGGGACTGTTCGACCTTCCAAGTCCCAGCTGGTGCTTCACTCTTCTTCGTTCCTAAAAAAGATTCCAAGGAGCTTAGGCCATGTTTGGATTACTGTGGCCTCAACCAATGCACCCTCAAGGACTGCTACCCATTACCTCTTATTTCGGACATCCTGGAGGCAGTGAGGGGTGCTGTCATCTTCACTAAACTCGATCTCAGGGGAGCCTACCATCTCATTCGTATAAAGGAAAGCGATGAGTGGAAAACAGCCTTCAGAACTCCCTTTGGCCATTTTGAGTATCTGGTAATGCCCTTTGGTCTCGCCAATGCCCCCGCAGTATTTCAGCGCTTCATGGATCGCGTTTTTTCTGACATGTTGTTCCTTTTGGTCATTGTATACCTAGACAATATACTGATCTACTCCAAGGAACCTCAGAACCATCAAGAGCACATCAAGGCAGTTCTACAATGTTTACGTGAACATAAGCTCCTGGCTAAACCTGAAAAATGTCTCTTCCATGTGCCAACCGTTCACTACCTTGGGTTTGTTCTTAGCTCCAAAAGGTATCGGAATGGATTCTTCCAAGGTTGATTCCATCCTGTCTTGGCCTGTTCCTACTACTGTAAAACACATTCGATCCTTCCTGGGGCTTGCTAACTTTTACAGGAAATTCATACCTGTGTTTTCTGACATTGTACATCCTATTGTAACACTCCTAAAGAAAGACACTCCGTTTCAGTGGTCCTCAGCTCAGGAGTCAGCGTTTCAACGATTGAAACTAGAATTCACTCGAGCTCCCATCCTAGCTCAACCGGATATAGACCGATCCTTCCTAGTTGAGACTGATGCATCCGACTACGCCATTGGAGCAGTCTTGAAACAAGAACTAGATGACAAGATGGAACATCCCATTGCCTATCTATCCCGTACCTTGACACCCAGCGAAACCCATTATTCCGTCCTGGAGAAGGAGTTGCTAGCCATCCGACAAGCCTTCACTGACTTGCGTCATCTCCTTTTGGGAGCCAAACACCCAGTTCAAGTTCGTACGGACCATTGGAACTTACAAGTGTTACAATCCCTGGAGTGCAGAAACAGCCGTAAGGCCCGTTGGGGCTTTTTTTTGCCCAGTACCAGTTTCAAATTCTTCACCTTCCTGGAACACATAACATCATAGCCGATGCCTTGTCCAGACGTCCTGACTATGAGCCTCTTGAAGCACGCTCCTTTCCCAAGATGTTTCCTGACTCTGTAATTGTAGCTTAAGCTATTTCTCTCCTGGAGGACATTCGTGCCAAAACACCTTCCTCTGATCTCTGGAAGGAATACGAAAGGAACAATCTTAGGAACCTCCAGCTGAAAGATGGTTCTCTTTTCAAAGAAAACCGACTGGCAGTACTCACACAGGAATTCAGACATAAAATCACAAGGCTATGTCACGATACCCTCCATTCAGGACATCGAGGCATCACCACCACCCTTCATCTTTTACAGAGACAGTTCTGGTGGCCACAGATGAAAGACGATGTAAGGACTTATGTCCAATCCTGTGCAGACTGTAACCAAAACAAACATGACAACAGAAGACCAGCATGCCTTTTACACCAACCAGCAATGCCAACACGACCATGGGAAATCATCGCCACAGATTTTATCGTGGAATTACCCCCATCCAGAGGATACACGACCATAATGGTTACTATCGATCTGTTTACACACATGGCTCCCTTTACACCCTTGTTCAAGCTACCATCTTCATCTGAACTGGCTGGAATTTTCCTGGAACACATATTCAGACTTCATGGACTGCCTTCTAAAATCATCTCTGACAGAGGGCCCCAATACATATCCCAATTTTGGAAACAACTATGTCAAGTATTGGGAATTCAGCGTGCATTGTCATCAGGATATCACCCACAAACCAATGGAGCAACAGAACGAGTCAACCAGAGCCTAGAGCAGTATCTTTGCTGTTTCTCCACTAAAGTACAGGATGATTGGTCTCTTCTGATTCCTGTAGCTGAGTTCGCTTACAACAATTCGGATCATTCAGCCATCAAAACCAGCCCATTCTTCTGCAGCCAGGGATTTCATCCTTTGGTTCTACCATCTATCCTGCCTCATCCAACCCCAGTCCCTGCGGCTGATTCCTGGATCGAAACGTTAATCAATGTCCACAAAGATGCCAAGGAACGACTGGAAAAGGCCAGGAAAGATGTCAAACATTATGCAGACACCAAAAGAAGACCAACCCCCCCTTACGCGGTCGGAGACATGGTCTGGCTGTCCTCAAAACTTCTTCCTCGACACCTATGACCAAATAAATTGGCTCCCAAGTATTATGGACACTTCTCCATAAAAGAAATCATGAATCCAGTAGCCTACCAACTCCAGCTTCCGGATTCTTGGAAAAGGATTCATCCGGTCTTCCACACTTCCTTGCTAAAACCATTTGTGCAATCCACCCAAATTGCTCCTAGACCCCCTCCATTGATCGTCAATAAACAACTTGAATTTGAGGTCTCAAGGATATGTGATTCCAGATACAGACGCGACCAACTCCAGTTTCTAGTTGAATGGAAAGCATACCCTCCCAGTGAGTGCACCTGGGAACCAGTCTCAAACAAACATGAATGCCCCTCTTCTGTTACAAAGATATCATCGGATCCACCCAGGCAAACCTGGAGGTGCCGGGTTTAGGAGGAGGCATGCTGTCATGATCCACCGAATCTGCCCATTTTGGACTTCATGGTCCATGATGCACCGCGGTGTAAACTCTGCAGTTCTACCAACATGGCCGATGCTTCCAGCGCGCTGCACACCAGCCTCTTCATGCTACGTTCGGCTTCCTAGAAAAAGGCCACGCATCTGCGGCGCTGTGCGTCCCAACGCTACTGCTTGGTGTAGCTAGACGTGCGTTTCCGAAGTTTGCTTCGCTCTCTCCGTGATATCTTGTTTCCTTTCTTCCTTCCTGGTATTCATTCATTCCTTTCCCCTTAACTTAATCTCGTGGCTGTTCTCCTGGAAATTCCTCGTGCTTGGAGTCGGAGCTCCGTCTCCTTTCGAGCTGACTTGTCTGCTTCCTGGTTCCTCGCCCGGAGACTGAACGCTTCCATTTGGAAGGCTACTACACACAGATGCCAAGGAACGACTCTGAAGACCCGCGTCCAGGGTTATACAAATCCCGGACAGTAAGAAAGAAGGAAGCTACATCCAAGAGCGTCACAAGAAAGGAAAAACAGGTGAGAAGGGGAGAAACTTGTGACACCTACCGACTTAAGGGGGTTGCTTCCAGTCTTACCATTTGTTTCACCTGGTCCCATGATGCAACGTGGGGAAGGGAGCATGTCAGTTAAGCCGTCCTGAACTACCGAAACCCTTTTGGACCTGTAATTTTGCTAAACATTCTTTTGTTATACACATTATTGTCCCACACCCATTTTGTTGTTTAGAAGTAGGGAGTGGCAATATTTTTTTTTTTAATATAGTCCATCTTTCTTTGACATCACACCACAAGGACAGCGTTTTCTTTATTTTGATGGTAGAAGCTTGCTCTCATCTTAGATTTAGGTTTAGATTAGGTGTTTTACTCACCCTTTTGAAAGATCTATAAACACCCTTGAACTGTGGTCACTTATGTCTGTCTTACTGTTGCCACCATCCCTTCCTTACAATATGGACTGCCTCAGGACCATGGGCGCGACAACCTACTGGCTCATACATTAATCTACCTCAAGACCCTGCATTGGTGGTAGATCTACCGACAGCAGTAGAAGCATATACTCTAGCCACACATACTGAAGTACTTGCCGCATCACAGACACCTTTGCCCGATTGGCTTCAGGATGTTCCACAACACATAGGTGCCACAGGCTCAAATGATACGGGACTCATTACTTCCTGTGAAGCAGTACCCCCTTACTCCTCAAGCAATTCAAGGAGTTGAACCTATTATGCATGATCTATTGACACAAGGTATATTTGTCTACACTGCATCTTCCTGCAATACCCGGATATTCCCTGTGCAAAAGGCCAGTGCAAGTACAGAGGTAAGATAGAGGGTAGTACAGGACTTAAGGGAAATTATTCAGATTGTTGCCTCTATGGCTCCATTGGTCCCTAACCCACATACCGCCCTTTCAGCAATTCCGTCAGGCACCAATATTTACAGCATTTTTCTCAATAGCTGTTGCATTCCTGTCCCAATCCCAATTCCAATTTGCCTTCTCCTTCCATGGGGTAGATGAGGGGGATACCAAAATTGTCAAATGTCTTGAGGCCTCAGCACGAGTTGGGTGGTAGCCTTTAAATGTGGTGGTACCAGTGTTACCACCACATCTGAGGGTCGCCCAATCACAAGTCTGGTGTGTTTACCCCAGAACTGGGGGTAAACAGAGCGAAAAAATTGCAATTTTTGGTGCAATTACTGCCGGCGGTATTACCACATGGTAATTGCACTGGAAAGTCCCCATTGGGTCCAATTGACCCAGTGGGGAATGGGGAGTAACGGTTTGCAACCAACCTGTGACCTGGTGGTATTACCTCTGGACGGGTGGGTGCTATTGCAAATAACGTTAGGCGGTATCCCAGCTGGGAGTTCGGCCAACTTGTGATGAGGCACTAGGACTAAGCTCCGCCAGGAGTTAATACACTCCCCTACCATCTTTTCAAGAATTCTGGATGCTGACACAGCATCTCTTTACATCCCTGGAGGTTCCACACTTATTCAGTATGTTGATGATTTGTTACTTAGCTCCCCTGATCAAGAAGTGGCACAAAAGGATGTTCGTTATTTGTTAACTAAATTGGCAAATTTAGGCCACAAGGTGTCTCCATCAAAGATGCAGTTGAGTCACTCTGAAGTAAAATACCTGGTCATTGGACTTGGACTTGGACTATACAATTTTGGCACAGAGTTTGCAAAATGCATACAAGGTGGACGCACCAAATTAAATTGTCTGGACACTGGTGTTAACAGGATTTTGAAGCATTGCTCTGGTGTTGGGTTTACTGTGTTAAGACAAAATATGTGTTCTTTACTGCCATGAGCGCTTGGGAGCAGCATCTGGTGTACTCACACAGGACCATGCTTATTTTTCAACACCTCTTTATATTGTGGCTCAGGGTTTTCCAGGTTGTTTATGAACAGATGCTGCTCACCAAAAAGGCGGCTCCAATTGTTTTAGGGTCACCCTTAACTGTGGTCCCACACGCTATATATTTTATTTTGTTGAAGAGCAAAACACAGCATCTTACACAGCAGCGCTTATTGCGCTAAAAATAAACACATTTTAATGATCCTCCATCATGTTAGAGCGTGTGGGCCCTCTTAATATTGCCTCGCTGTTGCCAGAGCCTGTGCTGCCTGATGATGGTTGTGTGACTTGTTTCTCAGTGGACTATCGTTAGGCCTGACACAAGATAGGTTCCCTTGTAAGAAGGGCACATTATTTTCGTGGACAGGTCGTCCTTGCATCTTCCTTCCTCCGGTGCTTGCTCATCTGCATTTGCTGCTGTTGAATTGTTGAATGATGAGTTTGTTGTTTGATTGCTCAATTGATGCACATTCCTACCTCAGCTGAAGTTGGAGAATGTTTTGCATTAACATCTGCATGCCATCTCGCATCCGCTGACTCGTCACCATATACACAGACAGCAGATGTGCATGAGGTGTAGCTCATGATTTTGGCCAAATTTGGAAAGAAAAAGGGTTTCTAACCTCAGCAGATATTCCCGATTCTTAATAGCCCCTACAATGCAGCCCTCCTTAATGCAATCTTGTTGTCCACAAACATCATAATTGTCAAATGCTCTGCACATACAAAAGGGGAAGACAGAGTGTCCAAAGGTAATCAAGCAGCTGACGACACAGAATGGGGAGTGGCCCTGGGGATAATCCCACTGACATGTAGCACCCTGATCACCCCTGAAACCATGGCCAGTATATATGTAAGCGACAGTCAAGAGTATGTGACAGACAGTTTGAGCAAGATGCAAACACTGGGCACAAAAGAGGAGACGGCCAGGTGGGAAAAGAAGGGAGCAGTGAAGGATACAGTGGGATTTTGGAGACAAGAACGGAAACCTAAATTGCCTCAAAAGGCACTTTTTCAGTAAGTCCAAAGTGCACATGGATTAGCACATGTGAATTAACACGCCATGGTCTCACAGGTGTATTCGGCATGGTGTCTCCAGGGATCCCAACAGCAGCACATCAGTTTGTTTGTCAATGTTTCAAATATCACCAATTTAATCTAGGGGGATCCCAGAAGGTCACTTTTGGGATGACAGCGCCCCTGATGGGCCCATTTCATTCTCTGCAAATTTACTTTGCCCACATGTCACCATCTGTTAACTCATGCACCTACCTCCTTGTAGTGGTTGACGCATTCAGCGGTTTGGGTCGAAGCATACCCCTGTAAGAGGGATGATGCTCAGACAGTAGCCAAACGCTTGTTTTAAGATTTTATAGCAAGATGGGGAATCCCTGTCTCTATAGATAGCGACAGGGCCACCTATTTTGACAATGCTTTAAAAACTCTTAAAGGAATAGTGCGCTCAAAAATGTTATTGTCCCGAGCGTTCGGCATGTGGTTTTAAGCAAATTGTGATCGATTGTAAAAACATTTCCTATGCACCTTACCTTAGTTTTCCACACTTTTACACATGCAAAATCAGCGATTGGGCGCATCCATCTTGTGCTAATTTTATCCGTGGATCGATCGCACTAAGTTCAAGTGCCCCTGCAGCACTAAATTATATCACCCGCCCCTGAAGCTGACATCACTAGATGCGTACGGCCCATTTCACAAGGCGAATGCACGTCTCGTGTCAGCGTTCTCTGTGCGCCAGCTAATGACGTGTCTACATGGAAATGGCAGGACGCATCTTTCCTCAAGAAGTGTAAACAGAGCGCTTCTCATCAGACACCATCAGAATTGCTTTTTCAATCATTTCACTGTTTATTTTTTGTATAGCCTGTGACGCGTTTCTGCTGTGTTCAGCTATCTTCTTTGCACGGAGCCCCTGCAAACAGATACTTATACTAGCATTCGTATTGCTTCAATTTTGTTGTATAATTGCAACAATACAGCCCTACCAGTACAAGCCGGAGTATTCCGGGGCGGAAATACTTGATAGAGAAAGATGCAGAAACGATGGGGGTTCGGACGACAGTTGGGAAGAGGAATCAATGGATGCTGAACCAGAGCCTAGTCGCATGGAAGACGTTTCCACCTGGTGTACCTGCAATCGGTGCAAGGTCATGCCAACCGAGGAGGAGAACTGCTGCTGCTGAGAAAACTGTAGATGCTTGGCCTACATATCAGAAGAATTCACACCACCGTTATGCGTTACCGAGTTGCATGACTTCAGGGTGGCCTGCCTCACAGGTTTGTGTTGAGGATTATGATGGTGCTTATGCACGAACTTCGCACAGCAGTTCGCCCTCGCAATCCAAGTAACGAGTAAGTGTACTATAGATGTGATGTCATTTTGACCACTGAGGCCACTAACTTTTCATGTTTATCTCCTATATTGTCGTAACTTTGATGATCTATCACTACCAAATGAATGTGGTCTGCCAATTGAATACATTTCTCACGCTTTAGGGGAAATCAGAGTGTGCATCTTATGTATCTTTCACGTTCAACCAAGAAACAATATTTCTCTGTGCCCCAAACGTTATGAATTGCATGGGTGCACATTTTTGTAATATTTCTACACTTCAAAGCCCAAGTTGATTGATCCATGAAGTAACATTTGTACGGACAACCATGCCATAGGATACAGGGTGCATTTTCAAGTAAGGTTTGTAAACTTATCAGGTTCATTTAAATGCAGTATGTATGTTTCTCTTCCACAGGTGGTACAGGCTAGATGGTGGCCTACCGTTCATTTACATGGTGGCTTTATGGGAGGCTTGGATTCCGCATTCGACGAGTAATACCTGCCTGTGTCATTGGAGCCAATAATGCCAAATTCCCCAGTGATAGCGGACAGTACAGGGGATTTTCCCACAATGTGCTCCAACCCAAAGTACACAATGTGTAGTATATTTGTGCCAGCAACAACAAAATAAAAAAGAGCTTTTATGAATAGTTGTTTCAATTTTTCAGTGAATCAAGGACACCCTCACTTGTCTATGAGGGACGTGAAAGAATAGTTGGTGCCCTTTTATGCTCACCTCCTATGCAACAATCCATCCCCCCTCCATTATAAACGGCCAAGGTGCCAAACACCATGTACACTTCAAAGGTATCTTCCGCACCGGGGCCATTGTTTACATGGCCTCCCCAGACCCAGTGTCTCCAGGCTCCCCTGAAGCAGACCATGCCCCTGCAATCCACGTAAGTGTGTCTCCCTTCAGCAGTGTTCCGGCCATTTTCAGCACGCCTCTTGCCCATCCATCCCCCCTCCACTATCAATGGCAGTTTGCACCTGTGGCTGTCCGCTCCCAAAGGGGGCTGGCAGGGTGGGAACGGCCAAGGTGCCAAACCCCATGCACACTTTAAAGGTATGTTCCGCACAGGGGCCATTGTTCACATGGCCTACCCAGACCCAGTGTCTCCAGGCTCCCCTGAAGCAGACCGCACCCCTGCAATCCACATAAGAGTGTCTCCCTTCAGCAGTGTTCTGGCCCTTTTCTGTTCACATGGACCTCCCCAGACCCAGTGTCTCCACTTTTCTAATCCTTTAAAAACCCCTTGATATTTATCCAGAGAACATCTCTGAGCACTGGAAGTCAACTGTTGATCGTGTTACCTGTTCTCCTGCTACTAACTCACATGCTTGCTGAATCTAATTGTTTGCTAGTCAAGGTAAGGGCAGGTCACCTATTAACTTCACTATATTCATCTCTTTCTGATCTCAACATTTCTATCTATTTTGACCGAATGTACCCAGTAGTGTAATGTACATTAATCTCAATGACTATACCATTGTCTAATGTTTCAAGTGTTCTGATCTCGATGCATAGCACATTTCATCAGTGTCCATTGTAATAGAATTGCATCTTTCTCGGACCAATATCTATAAGCATGTTTCCTTTTGATGCATGAAAGTACATTCAACGGACGAGTAACACGTTACGATTTGCGTCATATCAATCAATTCTGTATGAAAGTTATCCCCATGTATATTCGACTACGCTACACAGGCTTTGCTTCTTTGGCCAAAACAAACATTGCATAGAAAACTGTGATATAATTCCATCGATCTCATGCATACCGTACAATTTTTTTGTAATTGTTTATACTTTTTTTATACAGATCTTTTAGATTTTTAAAGAATGCCTGCTTGTATGGTTTTGGGTTGCCGTTCTAGGAGCCATGTCAAAAGTCAGGGCACAATCCTGCATACATTCACAAAGGATATTGATTTAATAAGAAGATGGTTTCAATATTGTGGTTTTGCAGTGGACGAGATTGAAAGTCGAGCCCAGGCTGTCTTGGGAGACTTGAGGGCCAATCGATTCCGCATCTAGAGCCTGCACTTTACCCAGAATATGTACGACCAATCGAAGTACACAAAAAAGCGTCGACCCAGAATGTTTAGTAAATTGCTTCCAAATGCAATTCCAACTCTATTGATGCACGCACTGCCTCAGGTGAGTCCCGGATGATGAATTAGCTGTAGGCGGTGGGGTACTGAACAGATAACTTCATGAACGGATTGGTGCTTTCGGTGTAAATGTGTCTTACTAAAGTTTGCATATTTACCAGATGTATTACATTTTAACTATACCACATTTTACTATACATCGGTCCATGGTTTATGGAGCCTAAAATGAAGTAATTATGACCATGGAAAACAATGCCATAGTGCCCTTCACAAGAAGCATAATGTTTTCGGTTGCTTGACTTGTCAATTATTTTAGGAAAGCATACTGACGGAAGCACAGACCCTCGTAAGTGACGAAACCACCGACACGTCCAGTATACCAATGGCGAGCCCTACAGACTTGCAGAAGTTCATATTCTCGACAGTTGGATCTTCCCACATATCTAATGCAAATCTTATTTTCCCTTTTACCACTTCATGACAATGCAGGAGCAAGATTCTGCATCCATTTATTTTCAGGAGTCAACAACAACTTCAAGCGCCTATCAGGTAATTTTATTTCATTTTTCAATTACGAGAATGTATTATGCTTGGAATTTCAAATAATATGAAATTGTTTATGTATCATGTCAGTTGTTTACACTAGTTGCTATTTATGGGTTTCTCTTTATATGTACCATTGTCTGCATCCCATTGTCTCTGTTCCGTTTAGGTGTTTTCATCCGTACTAAAACAAGTACTTTGTTACAGGGGGATGCTGGTACTTTGACTACAATTTCATCATCCTTTGCAGCTGAACCAGAGTATGAGGTATGCGTACTTACGGCTCCCTTAATTGAAAAAAGTAAATCCTATATATGATACTGTTAGACCGTGAGATTCATATAAATGTGCAGTGTTTCAAACTTTTCTGATTTCAGTTCTAAAGTTACACTTCCTGCCTAATGCAGAATACTTTGCAAAATGTTTGGGGGCAACATTACAATCAGTATGTTTTGCACAGTGATCTCTGATCAAGTACACTTCCCATCAATCAGGTGAAATTTGAAATGTATATTTTGACAAAATGACGTACACTGTTTGCGAGGGTATGTATGTAAGCGCTGTGTGCTATGAAAGATTTTAATTTCCAATACGATTGACTTTTTTTTTTAATGAATATTCTATTCAAGGAATTACACAATGTGTGGAATTAGAAGTGGAGGCACATGGATCAGAGGTGGTGGATCAGGTTGCTGGTGCGGTCGTTGCAGAGAAGACCACAGTTTCACAGAAAATCAAGAAAACAAGGGTAACTAACATACAATTTTGTTTTCTAGAAGTGTTTTGGGCTGATGTTTTCTTGATAACATCTTTTTGTATTTAAAGTGCTATCTGCTGTATGTGTGCTATACATTGAACATGTTTTTACAACACATCTCCTAGAGGCCCAGAAGGAAAAGAAGTATAAAGACATAGATAACAAATGAAACCAAAGATGTTGCTCGCCAAACAGATTTCACCATGGAGCAACTACTATTTAAGTTGCAGCGTGGTCCAGTCAACAAGCAGACTCGTGATGCTTATGCCCAATGGCCTGAAACTAAATTGAATGTGGCCGGCGAAACCAGCAAAGTGTTCACCCAATAAACATTCAAATTTGTCCAATTCGTGTGCAAATAACACAAACTGAACTAAGACTGAAGCTTCAACGCAATTGACTGATAAACTTGCCAAAGATCTCGACTTCAGTTTAGCTAGTTTGGGCGGTTTGTCCACCACAGTTGAGTCACAAACGACATTCATGCAGGACGATTGGCTAATAAAGAAGCAAAAATATATTGTATTCGACAGCTGCCTGGTAGACACTAAACTGATGCTGAAATGTATGTATACATTGAAGGGGAAATATGCAGGCAGCCATTGCTGCATGTGTCTCGTGTATTACAAGGCACTAACCTGAAAATCCAAGCCAGCTGTGTCCACCTCCATCATACATTTTCGTGGTCCGTACAACCGATGCTGGGCAAAGTGCCAATTGGAAATCTACTATGTTCAGCAGCTTTACTTTTCAGTGGGTCGACTTTCAGTAAAATGTCCAGTTTCTGTCAATTTGTGGGAGTTCAGTTTCTTGCTAAAACCCAGTACTACAAATATCAAAGAGAATTATTATTCCCCGCTATTAGTGAAGCCTGGAAAATTGAACAGATGTCAATTGAAAGCACATTCTCTGGCAAACGGTTCAGGCTAGCTGGCTATGGACAGTGTGATAGCCCCGGATTTTCAGCAAAGTACTGCACATACCACCTTCAAGACATGGAAACTAAAAGAATTGTGAGTTCGGAGATTGTGCAGGTGTCCCAATGTAAATCCTCAGTGGCCATGGAGAATCATGGTTTCATAAAATCCCTCGAACATCTTCAATCGAGGGGAATGCAAATAGACCTCATAACCACCGACAGGCATGTTTCAATAGCCAAGGCCATGCGAGAGCAGTTTCCAAACATTCGTCATCGATTTGATGTATGGCACGTTGCCAAATCAGTGAATAAAAAAATCACAGCTGCTGGTAAAAAAAAAGGGTTCAGAAAATATTTTACAGTGGCCTCAGTCTTTCAGCAACCATCTTTGGTGGAGCTCCAAAACTTGTGATGGGTCTGTGGAAATTCTACTTGAAAAATGGCACTCATTGATGCACCACTGTTCCAACGTTCACTCATGGACAGAAAACCATCATTGTCACGAATGTGCACACAGACCATTATCGGAGGAGCAGGAATGCAAGAAGAAGTGGTTGGTGCCATGTTCTTCTCCACACAAAGCTCTTGAGAAGCTTGTGTATGACAAAACTCTTTAAAGAGACCTAAAGGGACTCACAGAATTCTGTCACACTGGAGATTTGGAGGTGTTCCACTATATGTGCCTAAAGTACAGGCCAAAAAGGTTGCATTTCGGCATAGACGGGATGCAAGCCAGAACATTACTAGCCATATTAGCGCATAACGAGAACCTTGGTAGAGAACAATCGAGAACTGCAGGAAACTTTGGGATGCTTCGTTACCCCTCAGCCTTTGCAAAACGAAGCAAAAAGTGGGTGGCAGAGCTAATATACTAAGAAATGGAATTCAATTTTGTGAAAGATCTAACTTTGACTGTGCTGGCCATGCATACTCATGGAATGCTGATTTTGTTCCTAGGACACATACAATGCCACAAAACATTGCAAACGAGCCCTGTCCATCTAAAGCTGAACTTGTTGAACAGTTGACTTCCTGGTATAAATGATTTGCAGCTGTGTTCTTAATGTGCTCACTATAACTTTTGGGATATGTTACCCAATGTTTGTACATTGTACACCAACAAGGGAATGCTATTAAACTCGAATTTCAATGCTACAAAAAGTGTTAAGAAGTGTTTAATAATGCAGATTTAATCTGGTTTATGATTCATTAATTTATATCTTTTGTCTTCCCTTCATTTATATTACTGGTCATCAAACAATTACATACATGTCTGTGGTTGTTAGGTGCCTGTAAATCCCTCTGCTACACCCAAACCACATCGACACATGCAGTGCATGGCTCTGGCGTTGATGGCCTGAATTGTGTTTTCAAATGTACCCTCTTTGTCAACTTTTTTTCCCCTGCTCTTTTCCCCTTTCCCCCTCTACTGGACTTGCACGATCATCTGCCCTGCTTGTGTCCTCAGGATATAGGTAGACGTGTGTTGCTTTTTGGGAGAATATATTACTACATGGGATAAGGGTTGTTATGTGGTTCCTTGACTGATTAGGGCACGTGAGGGCCAGATGCATATCAGCATGAAAGAAACTGTGGGGTCTGAGCTGGTGGGCTCAGGCCTGGCGGGGTGGAGGTTGTTAGTGCTCGGGAAGTTCAGTGGAGATGAATGGGCACTTGGATTTATGACTTGTCAGTGTCTCACGTTATCTGTAGAGCACATTCTTCTGCGAGAACTGGGCACGCGCAGACGTGGCAATGGGGAGGAGATGGTGTGGGTTGGCTGAGTGAGCCACTGTGGATGGGAGAGCTGCATTTGTACCGAGAGAAGGATTTTCGGGCCTAGTAGAAAGATGTCATTCGGGCTATGTCATTTGGGCTATTTCAAAATGGTTTCCTAATGCTGGGCTTGAAACTATAGTGTATGTGTTATTTGAGATGTGGTGTGTTGTGACGTAATGCCACAGGGGTTGGCTACGCCTCACCCCTTGGTTATTACATATGTTATGTTTCGAGAGTGATGAACGAGGGAGACTGGGGGACAAGAATCGTCTACTTCCAAACACTAGTAAGATCATTGTCTCTGTCTTCCCTCTGTTCCCCCTGCTTTGCGTCGTCGCACCTTGAAGCACTTGTGCATTAGTACATTATAAATGCAACATAATATTATCACATGCTATCACAGTCTGTTTCAGAGAGACACATTTGGAATCTTAGGTTACACCAGACTTTCAGTGGCTTGTAGTATCTGTTTTACTGACCTGGTGGATGCCAGCAAACAATTTGTTCATTTTTCGAACATGTTTCGAATGCCACATTGGTCGGCCAGGCTCATCACTCCCATGTAGTGAAGGTCACTTTGTTTGATGTTGCTTGTGGGGAGTTCACACCGACGGGTCTTGTACAGTATGTTTTAGATTTATGGCTTTACTTCACAAAAACAAAACCGACCGGGCATAAACGCTTGAAAGGAGCTTCAATTGTTATTCGACTTTGGACGAAAGGGAGGATTCACTATGGTGTTAAGGATTTCAATCAGGCGACACACACCTTTGTCTCGGCCTAGTATGCAGCGCATGTCTGAAATGCTTATCTTTTTATATATTTAGATTCAATATTGAGATGGTACACCACTCATATCACACCCCCTTTTCAAATACCCTGGGTCACAATGGACCATGAACCAGGCTGGTTGGTAAAATACAATATTTATTTATTTTAAAATTCAAAAGAAATCATACACTTTTTAATACGGGGCAGCAATCACCAATAGGGGGATAATTACAATGAGAATGTGAGCAATGCACTGGGTTTAACCTGCTACTGGAACATAGACACAGCACAGCGGAATAGGAGCACTTTTTGGTTTAGGAAAGATAGCACCCAAGTTAGAATTTCCCCCTGCAATGTTCCCTCAGCCCCCAAATAATTGAATTCTGAAGGGATAGACATACACAGCAGGGAATCAGGAATAATAGGCTATAATTGGAATCCAAATCTGACCTTCCCTCCCCAAATAAGAGAGAAAAACGGATTTCAAACCCCTTGCAATGTGATGAAATGACACTCGGAAATGGACATATAAATAATGAATGTGTGTTAAAAACCTTGAAGCAAATACAATTCCACACTAGAGCAACCATGCAACGACACTGACAATCACAAAGAATGGATTACCAAGATCAAACAATTCAAAAACGAGAGGAAAGTTTAAAACAGATCACAGAAAAATGTACACATTGGAAATTTTGTAATTTTGCAATTCCCGCCTGAAATTACCCAAATGGTTTTTAATAAAAACGGGTGAAATACACTGATTTGGAGTGCGGTTTTTTGGTGTCGATAGAGGTATATCTCAGGTACAATATGGAAGTGAAAGTAAGTCTCTAGCTGGTAAATTGAGAGAGATATGGAAGGTAGAGTGAGGTTCGTTTTTAGGAAAATAGAGCAGTGAAAAGAGGAATCGGTTTTAAAATTGAAAGGCAAATCTTACTGAAACTAGATTTAATGGCGAAGAAAAGAGGAATTCCACCCGTGAATATAAAAGTTATGCTGCAGTTGTGACCCTTCACGCAGTGTACCCCTTTTCTTAAGGGAAAATGTATTTATTTAAACACAATATCGCTAATGACTTAGGATCTATGCAAGATAGAAATGAAGAGAAATGTGGCACTAACACTAGAAATCAAGGGCAAGGTTGCACAGATAATTCTGACAGTTTTACAAGTTATCAGGATAAGGATGGGATGATTTAGAGTGGGGATAAGGACCAAGGCAAGACAAGGTATACTATGGGTTTCTATGGGATGGAGATTTATACTTACAGCCTACCTTTAGTTTGGAATTTTTGGACCGTCAATGGTTCTGGTCCGTACATGGCAGCGTGCCTGGAAAGCAGCGGGGCAGTTCTGGTCAACAGATGGAACTTCTGGAATGGCAATTCTGGTCTCTGGATACTAAAGATCAAGTGGATGGCAGGATGGCAAAATGGCAGGATGGCAGCAGTTAATCGGCAGCAAGCCAGGCTGGTTCAGGATGCTTCCCAAAAGAATACCACAGCTTTCCCCTTTGATTATTTGGGAATTTTAGTGGGATTTCAGATTTGAGGCCTTGCTGGAGCAGGATCAGCATTGCTTGGGATTTGCAGTGGGCCCTGGAGTAGGGTCAGCAATGCTTTGGGCTTGTAGTTGGGATCTGGAATCTAGATGGATGGAACAGGAACGCAGCGGAGGAACGTCAGGAAGAGTGTGTGTCTAGAGTCTTGTCAGGGACTCTTATTTATAAGGCATAGTGACATCATAGACTATATTGCTGGACTGGCTTAACTAAGCACGCCTCTAAACAACTCGATTGGACAGGGGTAGTAGTCCCCGCCTTGCTCTAAGCTGGTTGGATTTCCAGAAAATGATGTCAGATTTATGATGTGAGTTTTACAATGTCCAAAGACCTCCCACGGTTATTTTACTAAAATCTGATTTTGCCACAAACGTACATTTATACAATTGCAATTTCTTAGCAAATGATATGCCTAGGTTACATATTTTGTTCAGCACATAGCAGTCCAATCCCCCAGTCCGGGAGACCTTGTTTCACCCTTCTACCAGTTTTCCGCGATTTTCTATGGGAATCATATTACTCAAAATTCTATGGGCCTCATTACACTGTAGGCGGAGGACCAAGGTGCTCTTAGCACGTTGGTCCATGCCGGTAAAATACTGGCACCGCCTTGGAGGAAAGGGGAATTAGCGCCCTATTCCAAGATTGGCGGGGCGGTAATTCCCCCTTCCCCCATTGCCCTTCCCCATTCCCATTTTTGCCCCATAGGGCTCTATGGGAATGGGGAAGGCACTAATTACGGTGCCGCAAATTGTGGTACCGTAATTAGCACCCTGGTCCCTTTGCGGGTTGGTTTTTAACGCCTGCTAAACAGCAGGCGTTAAAGTACCAACCCGCAAAGGGACCTCGTAGTAAGGCAGTAAGGGTTTACTGGTACCGGTGCCCTTAACGGTACCGGTAAACCCTTACCGCACTAGGTGTAATGAGGCCCTATAACTTTATACATGGGTGTGGATTATCATAAGGGATGTATGAACAAAAATTCACATTTGAAACATGGATGCTTTTCTTATAATCTGCAATACTTTGTCATTTCTGTCCCCAAGGTGTCAGTGAATTCTACCATGTCTTAAAAGAAAGCCCAAAAAATCACTTTTAAACTGTGAAAATCTTAAATTTTTACAACGTCTTGCTGCGGAGATTAAACCGTCTTTAACGTTTATTTATAAAATAGTCTTTGGAAACAAATGGCAGTCCTTTGTCACTGGATCATTTGTTTTCTTCCTTCAACTGCTACCAACTGTCATTTCCTTCAAAGCAAGGTAGGGGTTTCTCAGCTGGATTGAAGGTTTATTGCCCCTTCACACTTCAAACTTCCTTGCCCTGGGAGTTCCATTGTCAGTGGGTTAGCCTAGCCTAGATTCTTTCCAACCTAGTAATTATCATTTAGGTGTTCGTATCTGCTGACAGGGGGAAGCTTTTAGCTCTGCCATCTGAAATATCCTGTTTTTGAGAGTTTGCAAATCCAGCTCATGTGGTTTAAAATCTTTATTTTCTTATTTTGGTCCCTGAATTAAAACAAACCTGTGAAATAAAACATCCCATGTGTGTATTATCACCAACCACACAACCCCTTTACATTGCTAAATAAGGCAAGCTTTCATTCAACAATTTACTTTTTAAACGGGACATTTTTTTTCCTTTAGTTTGCAAAGGCCCATTTTTACATGTGTGGTGAAAAGTTAGCATTTCTTTCTTTAACTTCGGCTTGGCAGCTCCATCAGATTCCCACACTGTCTTTGCAGCTATAGTCATTTTCTTGAATGCAGGAGTTTTGTCTGAAGGAAAAATACATTGAAACTGACATGGCTCATATAGTGAGAGCCTCTTTGAACTGCTGAGCTTTGGATACTTTTGTAAAGAAATAAACGCGTGTTCCCATGCGAGTAAAGTGAAGTTCCTTGTTGATTTCTTTCAGAGTTGGTTTGACAGGGCCTGTCATTTAGAAATCATGCCTGGTTTTGTTGAAACACAATGCGATATGCTAGGCATGGCAGGGCCTTTTTAATCACAGTGGTTTAAGGAAGGACAGATGGAAATAACGTCAGAGCAGCATTTTTTTAAAGATGACAAGTTTCATTTTTGGGGTTTTGCAGCCAAACAACGTTGCTTTTTCCCTTTATTCCATTGGTAGATGTCGGAACACATTGGCAATCTCCTTCAGTGTGCCCCCTTGTTCCATCCTGCCCTGTGTGCTTGGAAAGAAGGTGCAGCCATCTTTTTGTTGCTGCAAAAATGCAGTTTTGAGGCCATAGTGCTCACAGGAGCCAGCGCAGCCATTTTGCTGTTACTGCGCAAATGCAGCTTGGTGATGTGGAGAACAACTGTTCAGTGGGTCAATATATCCCACAATGGCTTGAAGGGCGGAGGTGTTGAATGCCCGCAAAAATGATAAGATTCACTATTTTTAAACTGCCCATTGGAACATTTATTTTCATTCTATGGAAACCGTTGTTCTGAGCGGACACTCTGCTTTACGCCAAGAGAATGGGAATACCAAATATTATGTAAGTTTAACTATTCAGTTTAAAAACGAGTTTATAGACAAACAAGTAAAGGTTTCATTTTCTATCTGTTATTGCTTGCTTACACTGTTATGGGTTGTTAGTTGGAGCATATTGTGATGATTATTCATCGACGACCCGCAAACACAATCTGTATGCAGGATAGTGATATCCAAACCACTTCGTCCCATGGCATATCAGTGTGTGCTATCAACGTTGTATTATTGGATGAGCCGGGTGCAGAACATTTTCCAAGGGGACTTGGTTCGCTTGTCGAAATGTGATGTTGCCAGTTCTGATACATTTTTTAAAAAGGTAGCAGGCGCCCCTTGCTAGAAAGAACATGGCATGATAACATGTTATGTGTTTCTTTTCACACTTTGAGTGTCCACAGCTGTTTGTTTCCATTGTTTGTGGTTTGTCTTTGTTATTAGGTTTCACCTGTTGCAGAATTACAGGGTAAATGGGTACATTTGAATAAAGAACGGCTACTAAAATATATTTTTATTATGTTTTCTACAGTGGTACATTTTGCCATTCTGCGAATGCCATCGCTTCCAGATACAGACAGATGGTTTCTTCAGCCAGCAGTAGCAGATACGCCTAAATGGATGGATTTCGATTATGCTGATGTGGGACGATCGCCCGGGACCGATATGCCCTTTGGCGGTACCAGCGACAAGGAGCAACCTGTCATCGTTTACGGTGGTCTAGCAAGAAGATGATGCCGAAGTCTTGCGAATCAAGATGCGTCGAATGCGCATCTTCTCCCGGCAGGAACACTTTGTGCCTCATGATAAAGTTTTGATACTATAACCCAAGGACTTTCAATAATTGCTGGTAAATCTAAATCACCAGATGTTCTCAGAGAATTTTTTGTGAAATAAAGGCTCATTGTAAATGTATTAGTATTGATGTTTCCTTTAAAAATAGTGTTTTCTATTCTGATGTGGGATGCACTGTGCTGTGAGAGGATGTGTGTGTTGGTATTCCGGGTTCTGCGTCAACTGATGTTAAGACATAGGTTATGACTGGGTGCGTTTGGCTACGCTGCCCATTAACGTCATGAAAATAGGTGGAGAATATCGCTAGGAATAGTGATGTCAGCTTCAGGGGTGGGTGATATGATTTAGTGCAGCAGGGGCACTGGAACTTAGTGCAAATGATCCACGGATAAGATTTGCACAAGATGGCTGCGCCCCGCTTTTTGATTTTGCATGTGTAAAAGTGCGGAAACCTAGGGTAAGGTGCATGGGAAATGTTTTTACGATCAATCACAGTTTGCTTAAAACCACATGCCTGAATGCTCGGGACAATAACATTTTTGAGTGCACTATTGCTTTAATTGTAAAGCTCTATCCATTAAACATAAGCTACACATTCCTTACCGATCACAGGCTTCATCCCGTGTGGAAAGAAAAAATGCAGATCTTAAATGTAAACTTGCAAATATCTGTGCAGATACCCAATTTAATTGGCTTCATGCAGGGCTCTGTTAATTGAACCACTGGTCTTTCCGTTCATGAAATTGTCACTGCACAGCCCATGCCCTTGCCAGAGGCAGCAGGCACACTATCACCTCTCCCACTGTCAATGTTACAATACTTTATTTCCTTGACCTCTGCCCTCCAATCTCTTCATTCACAGGTCTCTGCCTCCTTCCGAGAACTGCCGACCAAGCCACTGCATGACATGCAGCCAGGCAATGTTGTTTACGTCCGAGCCCTTGTCCGAAAGTCTTCGTTGGAGCCCAGGTGAAAGGGACCTTTTGTGGCCCTGCGGACATCGTTCACAGCAGTCCGCTGTGAAGTACTGGCAAAGTGGGTCCATGCTTCTCACATGAAGAAACAGAAGGAGCTCCCTGCCCTTACATCGCCTCCAGCAACGCCTTTACAGACTTTGCCAGAAGTTTGGGAAGCAAGAGACTCAGCAGCTTCGACTTCTCATTATAATTTGAGGAGCTGGAAATAGTTAGCCATATGGACATTGAAAGTTCTTAGCTGAATTTTTATAACGATCTGCAAGCGTCAAATGTTAGCAGCAAACTGGTGGGCGAGGACATTGTGTAATTGTCCTCCCCAGCAAGTAGAATAATTTAGTAGCAGCGATAGTGATGAGCATATTGTAGATTTTCCTCATAGAGATTGTATTCATCATGTTCCCACAGAGGATTGTACTTGCATAGCACTAGGCGCTACATATGTTGCGTATATTCCACGTCACAGATTACCCACTGGTTATCAACGTAGGCATGTATTAGCCAAATGGTCAGTGCATTAATGTTATTGGGATAGTGAAAGATGCCTCAGCCAACATACTACGCGTATACCAGTTTTAGCAGTCCCCAAGTATTGCCCTGTTTGGACATTTCTGCCGACTTGGAGAAGGGATGCTGAAAAGAGAATTGTAGGCACACAAACTCTTTCAGACAACACAGTATAAATACGCACAGGAAACACACATTTTATCACAATAACCAAATGCATTTATTTATTCATTTGTAAAGCGCACTAAGCCCGAGGGCATAAGGTAGGAACGCACACTTCCAGGTAGTTTTAAACCCTATCGCCATAAGATTAGCTGCCATTCCCATATTTGTGAGGTTCTTAACTGACACGATGGTACTGTACCAGGTTGTATAACCTGCCACTCTGAGCGGGCAGGCTCCGAATGGGGACAACACTGGGATTGGAACCAAATATCTTATCCACAGTTTGTGGCATATAATCGCATTACATATTGGCCACCATACCCATATACCCATAGGAGAAGATAGATGAAAAATGAAGGTACTCCAACAGAGGACAATAGCCCCTTAATATTGTAGGCATTGGCACAATTACACCTGAGGGACCTGTAGCCTCTACTCTCCACTGGTAAACCTGAGTCAAGAACAGGTAGGATCAGTGCCACCACTGGGCCAGTGAACCTGTAGGGGTGAGGGGAGCGATAGGAATAACATAGAAAATGAGGGCCAGTCAAGTTATATTAGTGAGAGGGATAATCATAGATATCTTTGTTCATGGAACCAATGCTAAGCTATCATCTTCATTGGAAGGTAATTTTTACATGATATTGGCATACATAACTGCTTTTGAGTTAAATAAAAGTGATTGTTGGGTATGCAAAAACAAGGGAGGTTCTGGGAGTTTCTCTACCACCGGCCTATATCCCGGGTTAGAGTCTCAACCAGACTCTCAGGACCCCCCTTGTTATTTGCATATTTTAAGTAACTTTGGGTCTCACTCTAAGTTACTAGGGGAATCCAGACGTGGACCCCTTGCTCACTATTCTTAGAGAGGAACAGCTCCACTCTACTGATGAGGTCCAACCAGACCGAAAATCACGTGTCTGGAGTTGCTGTTGGTACTCTTGTTCAGAGGAGAATTACCTAGCATTTCGGTGCTGGACTGCCCCAGGGCAGGACAAAGACTGATATGTTTTGGATATTTCTCCTCTGAGAAAGATAGTGAGCTAATGACTCTGGGTAGGACTCTTATAACCAGGACTAATGTCTGGCAGAGTGACTCCCAGGACCCCCCTTGTTATTTGCATATTTTAAAAACCTTGGGTCTCACCCTAAGTTACATGGGGAATCCAGACGTGGACTCCTTGCCCACTATTCTTAGAGAGGCACAGCTCCACCCTACTGATGAGATCCAAGAAACACGTGTCTGGGGTTGCTGTTGGTACTCTTGTTCAGAGGAGAATTGCCAAGTATTTCGGTGCTGGACTGCCCCAGAGCAGGACAAAGACTGATATGTTTTGGATATTTCTTCTCTGTGAAAGATAGTGAGCTGAAGACTCTGGGTAAGGCTCTCGTAGCCAGGACTAATGTCTGGCAGAGTGACTCCCAGGACCCCCCTTGTTATTTGTGGTGTATGCCACACCATTCTGAAGATACATATCCTCTTGTTGTCATCTCTGACCTAGCACCATGGAAGTACTCAAATTTAGTGCTGGAACCCACAAAGTTGACTACCTCTAAGTTGCAGAATAGATTGTCCAGAACGCTTAGAGTATGCCCTGCATACAGCTTCCCTCTTTGTGTGAAGATAAAAGAAGGAGATGGGAGAATGCTGTTAATACAATGGGGTGTGACTTCACAGTAGAAGTGCTAGAAAATGGAGACAGTTGGGGAACAGACAGTCCTGAAGACAAATGGACCAACACCACAGATGCTGTCTTACATTTTCTGAAAAGGAAACGCTGGTTTAAGAATGTGCATGTCTCTAATGTCATTAAGCAGCATTCCTAAAATGAAATTAACAGTACTGTGGATATAGTGAAGGGCAGTGTTCTCCTCACCAGGTTAGTGTGGCAATATCACTGCAGCATGAACAATACTGAGTCATACTCTAACCTGTGTGCCCTAAATACCACTGGCCTTCTACTACCACAAGGGTTGTTTTGGCTCTGCGGGACAAGAGTGTATAAGGCACTCCTTCCCCGTGGGTGGGATGTTGCACCCCCACATATGTGTTTCCCAGGTTGTAGGTGTTTAAGGATCTTCCACCCATAAAAATTTGAAACACTCGCTCAATGCATAAGAGGAGAAAAGAGGATGCACTGACCCGCCGGGTGCAACGGCACCCACCCCCAGAGTTTTCACAGAAGCACTAACACCGTTAGCAATGGTGCCGGTGCTTCCGTCACCCAGTCCCATGGATTCCTATGGGGCTCCATGGGAATGGGGGTTAACTTTTACCGGCGCCTGACCTCCCGATCTGCCGGGACTTGTAATGTCCCGGGGGCACTGGTAAAGTGTTGCAATTCTGGAGGCAATCCGCTGGTAGCAGCGTCAGGGTTACCGCCGGAATCATAATAAGGCCCAATACCTGAATGGCCTTCTCCTGTCCTGGGTAAGATCCCTTTCCCAGGATTCAAGTCAACTCCAAAAATGTTCAACAAAAGAAAATAAAGGTTTTGAAACAATTCTTGAAAGTTCAAAGTTAAAGCAAACGTTCAACAAACAAAAATCCACTGGTAACAATTCTTTTGTACCTGGATGAAAAGATCCCCTTCTAACTTCTAGAAAAGAAATAGCACAAATGGTAATCCTGATTATGATGATAAATTGTCTCTTCTGCAAGATAATTAGTCATGGTTCAAAAGAAGGTGTAATATTCCTCAATGTCAATAATACACAATTCTTTAGGACTTCTTCAGGTTCAACTTTACATTTGGTATATTTGTCAGGATGCTTTCTTTGTGCTACTGCTTACATTTTCAACAACCACCTCTACTGCTGGTACTATTAAAACAGTCCGTTTTTTTCACAGTAGGTTACTGCTTCAAACCACTTCAATGTGGCATCTGCTGACAACTTAATATACTACCAGCGTTAAGTATTACTACTACTGCTCAGTACTGTTGAATTATTAGGTAGGTTTAGACACTTAACCTCTTGAGGTAGGCAAGGTACTCTTCCTTTGAATGGTTTTCTTAAAAGGGGCAGCCTCTTTGCCTCTTCAGTGGTCTAACTACCACAAGACCAATCTGCTTCTGCTCACAAGAATCTCTCCTTTCTATCTTCAGCAGTCTTTCGCACCACAGGTTGTATCTTCCTTTAAAGTATTCTTCACAAGCATTTGGTTCCCCTTCCCCAGCTTGGCTCCCACCTTGAGTAAAGTTGAGTAATGAATTGTATTTCCATGTAACTGTAAAGGATGAGATTCTGACTTTCTTTGGGAATTATAATTAGGCATACGCAACCTCTCTTTCAAGTAGTTTTCACTCTCTGTAACTTGTAACTCATATATAGACAATGTCAGGTATTCGGTAATGGTTTAGGAAGCGTTCCCTTGTATTAATTAGCGGCACGCGACCACTCCATTAAACAGCAACAGTCTTTTGATACTTAACAATGGATTTTCCGTGCTTTCGCTTTTCACGCGAGTATGAATCTTTAACGTTATTCACGGCTGCTACAATTCCATTGTTAGTATGACTTCTGCTATAACGAATAGTTTTTCCTCGCATTATATTTTACGCATGTCAATTGGGAGCTGGCTACGGTTATCGGCAAGGCTTGTGCAGTGTATTTCAACACTGTGCTTCACTCATCGGCTTCATTGACACTGGTTTTGCAGGTTGCACTGCTTTCCCAACAACTTCTGCCTCTTCTATTACTTCTGGCTCACTGGGGACCCACACCCTTCTCCAGCACGGGTGTCTTCTGTCCGGCCACTTGATGTGGGAGTTCCCTTTCTCCCGAGACCTTTGCATGCCTTCAGCTTCTGGCCTTTGTCTCCTGCACTGCCACGGCTTTGCAATCACAGTAACAAGGCTCACATGAGGGAAACTCAGCCTCTAGCACATCTTCCACTGAGCAGCCTCTGCATTTAAGAGTTTGGGAGAACAGGACTCTCTCAGTGCTTGCAGGTGAAAGCAGCTGTCTCCATGCTCTGGTGTCCCTTCTCTTCTTCACCTTTCTTGTGATTTGCCAGCCTTGTGCTTCTCCTCTGCTACTGCTGCTACAGCCAGCCCTTCCAGCTCTTGTTCCAGCTCCTTCTATTCCTCCTTTCCTGCTGGGGCCTTTTATGCTTCACAGGTTCAATGATAGGCTTCAGGTGTGGGCTATTAGCCTTAATTGACTGACTACATCTGTATGCCTCTTCCACTTTCTTCCTTGTCTCAGTACCTCTAGGATTCTGGGACTTGTTGTTTCTTCCACAAAAGTTAGGTTTTTCAACTTCTACAGTCTGGCAAAGAGCCATCAAAACGGTGGGATTACAGGAAAAGTTAAATAGGGGTTTTTGCCAGTAATCCTGGCCTGTCCCTCCCCTCCCCCATGTGAACCTCCTGCAGTACACCACCCCCAGGGTCGGGATCAGGAAGCTTCTGCCTTTCCCTGGCCACATGATGAGGGTCCCAGACCAGGCTTCTGGGGAGAATTGTTAGGTACATTTTTCTAAAGTCCAACTAGGGTTAGACTTGATAAGACTTATCTCTTGGTTTTAGGGACCCAACTTCTAATATAGGCCTGTACTACACAAATCAGTAGAGTGGTAGAACAGCCAGGCATATCTTAGGAGGGAGGAATGTGAGCTGTAGAGCAGTAGAAAGAAATCAGCACATACGCAGATCCAAGGAAACACGTACTCACTTAAAGTTATATCAGAAACAATTATGTATTTCATATATACACAAGGCACACAAGCAATTCTAAAATGCAGCAACTACTAATAGCATCAATTAAAAATTGAATCTTATTTGGAAAAGGAACAATAATGTAGGTGAGTAACTTTTCATGTACTTTTCATATCCACACACAGAGTGACTTCAGTTAGGGTCAGTAAAAGCACTTATATGTATCGCATTTGCAATATTCAGTTTAAGGGGAAGTAAAGGTTAGACAGAAAATAGCTTGCAACTGGTAAATAACAATGTAACACTTCCAAGAATGGTTTAAGCAGGATGTTTCCTAACTAGAAATGAGTTCACAGTTCAAGTTGTGGAGGAACAAGCATTGCCCAAGCCAGTAGGAAAATGAAGATGGCCTTTTCGAAAACTAGCAATGCCACAGTCAAATGGACAGCCCTAGTTCTGATGGCAATCTTCAGACAAACGTTTAGTAACCAGTCAGATGTTCTTATAGAAAGCACATGAGCTCAAGGGTAGCTTTCCTGTAGGTATACAGGTTGCAAGGCCTGCAAAACGGAGTTGAGGTCAACTCCCAAATGTTGAAAACAGCACTCCCAAAGCAAAGGAGCACCGAAAATGGCCTGAGGTAAGTAAAATCCAAGCCCCACGGGACCTGGAGAGTAAAGTGGAAAATACAGCTGGGCACCTTTCTGATGCAACATTGAAGACCTGGTTTCCTGCTCCTTGGTCGTGGTGACGAAAGGGGGGACTTTGGATGGACTTCTGGAGCAGCAATCAAGAGAGGAGGTGGCAGGCATACGATTCAGCTCACTCCAGTGGCTGTTTGTGATTTTGGCACCTTTTTCTTAGCCCCAAAAGGGAATGGATGCTGCTGTTCAGAATCCCCTCGGTTTCTTGGTCCTGAATTCTTCTGAGGGGACTTTTGGAAACAAATTCCTGCTTCTTGAGGTGCACAAGGATGCCTGCGAAGTGTCAGCGAGATTTGTTGATCGCAAGATGCTGCATTCAAAAATTGTTCAGGTACCCCGGGTATTGGTGTTCTGCAGCCCGGGAAAGTTGCAGGACATTGCGGGATGGCCCCAATTGGAGAGGGTCCTGAGCCTGATTATTCCCACCAGCCCAAAGGAGGAAGTCGTCCTTGGTGGATCTTCCCTCTAGAGTGGAAAACGGGGTCAGGACAGCAGTATGGCTTCATCGGTGCTTGTGATTTCCAGTTCCAGTGGCCGACTCTGCCTGTGGTCCAAAAATCCTTGCTTTATAGGCTGGAACCCATTCATTCACGCCTATGGAGCTTTCAATCACCTGGGGGTTGGCTGTCATGCAGGACAGCCAAGCACACAGTTCAAACTGGTTTCAGCCAGGCACACCAACAGACAAAGGACAGGGAAGTTTCAGGAACGTCCCTCACTTCCTGCCTTATCAGACACACTGGAGACTTGGCAGGCTTCACAAAAGAGGCCTGCTGAAGACAAAACTCAAAAAGGCCCCACCCCACCTGGAATGATAGAAGAGCCCAGAAGGAACTTACCTTGCAAAACTGTGAAAAAAGCAGACGTGGGGCATTTTGAGAAAATGGTCACCCATGGGTGCTTTAGTGCAGCTGAGAAATCAGCCTACAAGTAACCTGAACATAATGGTAGAAGAATCCACTGCCACCAGCCATTTAAGTTTGTTAGTTTCTGTGACTAGAAAGTTACAGGAGCAGTGGGAAAGGAGTTACAATGTAACCCACCAACCCTCCACATAAGGTGGTGTGTGCTGATCCAACAAAAGAAAAGGTAAGTAAGATTGTGCATTAGCAGTTTTGGGGCATTCTTATGTGCAGAATGGAATTACCATAGCAAATAATCTTCAACCCAAATAACCGGACAGACTCAAAGAATATGGCAAAATACTACTTTATTATCAGTTCAATAAAATAGGGAATCCTGGCATACAACAAGTAGTAGTCCACACACTCTCAGTTACATTTCAGGTACAAGAAAGCTTTATACCTCGTTGTGCATCAGCTATGACGCCATCCTACATGGCAAATAATAAAACCTATCAGGTGGATGGATTGGTTAGGGGAACATATCTACTTTCTATAAGTGTTAATAACATTATTGGCTGCCCCTTGTCTGGTAGGCATGCCTTGAACATCCCCAGAATACGTTACAGAATCTACCCTATGGGCAGATGCTACGACTGAAAAGGATCATCAGTGACCCAGAGGAACTTCACCATGAGTTACAGAAATTAGACAATAAGTTATCATGTCGAGGATACCATCGAGAGGAGTTGGACGAAGCATCATCTAAAGTGACAGCCAGAACCAGAGCTAGCACATTGGAAGAGAAACCCAAAAGAGAAACCCCAACAATAGTATATGTGTCTAGATTTTCGACTCAGAGTGCACGCATAAAGAAGTGCATCACTAAACACTGGGCGATACTCACCAGCAATGAACGGACAACAGCTTTATTCCCAACAAAACCAGTATTTGCATATCAACGCTCGAACAACTTACGAGATTTACTTGTCAACACAAGAGACACTGCAGATAATAAACAAAAACAGAAAAGACAAGGCACCTACCCATGCTTGAACTGCAATAATTGCAATAGCATTATAAAAGGAAGTACAGTATCACATCCTCATACAGGAGAAAAAATCCCTCTTAGAGATTTTGGGACATGCGACTCTGAGAACTGCATATACTGCATACGTTGTCCTTGTGGCTTATGTTACGTGGGAGAAACAGGAAGGAAGCTTAAAACTAGGATGAGCGAACACAAGTCATGCATACGTAACAAAAATCCAAACTCAGCCGTGGCAAGACACTTCAATCAAAAACAGCATACAGCGGCTCAGTTAAGGTTCAAAGTTTTGGAAGTACTGAGTAACCAACTACCAGGCATAGACCCACGAAAGAGACGCCAACAAAGAGAGGCGTACTGGATAGATCGGCTGGACAGCTTATCACCCAGGGGAATGAACGAAGAGTTCGATTTGAATTGCTTTCTATGAACTGTTCCCTATAAGTTGATCGAAGTAACTAACGGTTCTCTATGTACTGTTTTTTATGAGTTTATTGGTTCAATACACAATTTAAAAAAAAGGGGTTTGTTTGACCTCACCAGCGCATGTTGTGCATTATGACTGTGTTGAAAGATATCTTGCGGTTGTTATTCCAGTTTTTGATCACTATTACTATCTTTATTCTTATTCGAACAGTGCATTGCCTATGCAGGTTTTGCCACATTGCATAGCATTGCTCAAATGACCAAGTCAAAGTAGTGTATTATTATTATTATTTTTATTTTTTTATTTTTTATTTGAGATTTATTGTTTACGATTGTTACGATTTTGCATTTAGTTATGTAATGTATTTTTTATTGTCCTTGTTTTGACTGTTATGGTGAACTTTCTCTTTGTTTTCATTTGAAGTATATTTTTAGGGAAGTCCGTTTCTAGAATCATACACGGCCAAATAAGTGAACGACTGAAGTATGCACAATACACAATCAATCTGTACCTAGCACAGTCATACTACACAAAGCTGCATTAGCTGGTGAACAAGTAACATCGATATCCATGCTTTCACTTTACATTCGCCCCAAGCAAGATGGTGGAAAACACACGGACAGGCCACCATCTTGCATGAGGCATTACCGTGGTAACCGCAGCCTCACTTTGAGCATGACTGCACGTCTACTTAGCAAAGTTGTTTGACACAGAATCGTGACTCAGCGAGACACGTATCCTGTGCTGAAGCATTCCACACAAGGTAGGAGTCTCAAGATAGATCATCACTCAGACGCTTTTCATAGATGAAATGATTACGGTGGCAAATGCAAGCGGGCTGACAACACGCTTTAATTAATGTCATTTTTCGCAACAGGTTAACTTGTGAATTCACGCATAGCGGTTGAGCCGCTTGTGGAAAGGCATTCTCTTTAAGTTTGAATACGCCATTTATCTACTGGCTAAGGTCAGCCACTTTTCTGAATTTTGACACAATAGCATTTTGCACGTAGTATTCACGGGTTTACCATGGAATTAAATACGGGGTTTTGAACCTGTTTTAAGTAATTTAAGTAAAAACCCACACAGCATCTGCCTAGCTGGAGCACTAGGAATATCAGACACCACAGCAATGATTGGCTAGCATCACAGGTGATATTTAAGGTGCATTTATTATGGAAGAACACATGGGAAGTTGGGCAGTGCTCAGACATAGCCTAATAACAAGAAGTTTAATAATGTAATGCTTAATGGTAAATATCAGTGTGTTGACTCTCTTTTTTTCCTCTCCTTCCCCCCCTTTTTTTGTTATGTTTACGTCTCTGTGTATGTGGGACCCTGTTGATTCTCTATGCGCTATAACATGTGATGTTTCTTGTTTTTGATTTTTTCTTGATTTTTTCTTGATATTGGTCTTGAATTATCATTTCTCTTACTTGATTGGTCTAATTGTTACTGATATTAAATGTTTGGCTTTAATTTGTTTGATTAGATAGGCCCCGATGAAGGACTGTTGAGTCCGAAATGCATTGGCCATTCAGGGCTGTGTTGCCCATCAGAAAAGCTATTGTTCACAGTTACTTTAAATAAATCACCAAGATCAAATAACTAATGATTCGTTGATGTGAATCCACAAAACATCATACTTTCTTTGAAACCCAATTAAGGGTGTGCGGCCCACACCGCAGGCAGGTTTGCCTAGGTCTTTCTTCTTTCAATGCCTTGAACATCCCTCTAACTACGTATAATACAGATTATAGCAGGAAAACAGCAGCAGATTGGCTCCTGCAACAGTGTATGGTCCACCTGTCTGGTACTGCACTGGTCACCTGGCTACCCTCTGATTCCGTGCCCAGGTCCCTGCCCTTCCAGTTGCACTCCCACACTGCCTCACAGCAGGGTCTGCATCTGTAACATACAGTCCCCCTACCTGCACTTTTGGACATCTGCTGTTTGCACCTTTTGTTATTGTTTTGATCCCATGTACAGCACTGCCCCTTCCACTTTCCCTGTGCACTTTTCCCCTCCCCTGTACTTGCGCAATCTCAATGTCACTTGGCCTAGTAAGATCGTTGTCTCTGTCCTCCCTCTGTTCCCCCTTCCTTGCCTCGTAGCGCCTTGAAACATTTTTGTATAGGTGCATTAAAAATGCCATATCATATCATAGGCCCTCTGATTAGTTGGCATTCTCTCCCTACCTTGGACATTCGCCAATTTAGCAGCACGTAAGCAAACCGTAACCCAGGTGCAGAGAACAACGTCAGACTACTGCACACTTGACCAATTAGTCTGCCATCTCTCATCAGCCAAGGCTTCAGCCAAGGCTTCCCCTGTGTACTTGACCTTGCATGATATTCTCTTCCCTGGAACTTTAAAGGGAGTTAAGGTACATCGTTATCTTCGCCTGAAGCTTATGAATAGTCCTTTCTTTTTTGGTCTACACCACGTGTGAAGAGACCAGGATTTTGGCAATTTCACCTTTTATTTAGTTCTATTTGATTCAATTATCCTGGGTGTCATGACTCTCTTCAGCCTCTGCACACTTGGTTGTTCCAGTTCTCATATAATTTTCTACCTCTTTGTTCATCAACACTTGGCATTCACAAATGTTTGCTCATTTACCTAATCTAAAAGATGTATGTCCAGTGTACATTGGTTATCCTCGTTGACTCCCATTGTACTCTTCAGTAGCTTCTTGTAGCTTCTTGCTATGGCATCCTGATCTCTGGCCAACAGCTATTCTTTGTTCATGCCCACATTTGTATTTCTAGCCTCTGTCAGCTTTGCAATCCTGGTCTCTTTCCTTCGAGCCTTTTACTTACTATTATTCAAATTCGACGTCCATCTTTCCAACATGTCCACTTAACCCATGTTATGTTTTCTACTGCATCAAGCTTAGGTTTACCTACAGTATTTGAATGACATTTTTTCGAATGCCATAATGTTGAAAACATTTGGCTGAAAAAAAAATGTCAAATGTCTTTTTTTTAATTTTCTGTTCAAAATGGGGGGGGGGTTCCCCCCCAAACTCCCTTTTAAACCCTTCTTTTTTACTCACGAAACCAAAAAAATATGTAAATAAAAAAATAACACATTCGAAAAACATTTTTTATGCCAAATGTTTTCCACATTATTTTCATTCGAAAAAATGCTTTCGCCATATTAACTGGATACCGCAAGCTTCTATGTGACTCATCTACCTTCCGTGTCTGCGTATATACATTCAATACACATCTAATTACGTATCTTCTTTGCATCTTCATTCTTTAAGTATTCTTATATCGTTTCGGTGCATCATCGTCTCTTCTCTTCATGACATCACTTTGCACCTGTCAGATTTTCCTTACAGCTCCTCGATATTCAGCGGTGTCTGCAAATCTCCCACTACCTCTTCAGTTCGAGGATACATTCGATACGGCTGTCTGAGTACATAATGTCTCTCATACACTCGACGCAGTATTGGAATTATTCCAGGGGTCATGCACAGTGTCTTCTTGTTATTCATCCAATACGTTGAAGGTGAGGGGGTGGGGTCTATCAGTGACATACACATCTGCTTCTCTACATTCCCCCTCTGGTTGAGTCCTCGACCACCTCCTCTTCCTCAATTCTCTTCATTTTTCTACAGAATTATTTCTTTGAGATTCATATCTTAGTGACCCCCACACCTCCTCAGGCCACCAGCATTCTTGATGTTTTTACCCACACTCCAGGTCATATGGCAGCACTCCCCAGTTGGTTGACAGAACACCCAAAATCCTACATAGTTCTTATGATCCTTAGGCTAGTGAAACTTTGTTCCTGGGGTGCCAGATTACTTTCTTTCAGGTGCTCACAGGTGGTGTTTTCAGTTTGTTTTCAGTCTGTGCATGCTCGTCAGCCACAGCATTTACATCAATCACTATCTTCATCCAAGTAATTTGAAGGCATTTGCCAACCAGGTTGGAACCCATGAAAACAGGGACGAAAACCAATATTTATCCTCTGTCTCGCTTACTTCATCCACCATATTCGTATGCAGGGTTGACAGCATATTTTATTTTATTTATTTATGTATTTATTGTTTGCTTGTTAGGCGCTTTTACAATAAGAATATACTGTTTCAAACCACCCACAGGGCATGGAGGGAGGCAGGGTGGGAAGTACAATTGCAACATTATGAAGAATGGTGGGAAAGGATATATCAAGCAGACCACCTAAAAAGCAATTATGCCACAGTGAATTTCCTGACAACAGCTATGACGAAGTTGAAGGAAACCACTGGGATAACTCTGATAAGCATGGAATAAATTGGGAATGGCTTAAGAAGAGCAATAAATTACTGGAATGACTTTTGGCGCTAATCATAAAATCTGCACCCACTTTGGGAGAAACAAACAAGCATGAACATTTAAAATTTTTAGCTAAAAGTTAGTAATAAACTAAATGCTAATAAAAAAATAAAAAAACAATGACAACACGATCTTTAGGAGCAGAAGGGAAAGAGGTAGGGGGGATGAACCTACCATGCCTTGTGATAATTCAGGATGTGCAAGTGCAGAAAGGAAGAGGGAAGAGGGTGTAAGCGCTGGGGAGTCCAAGCCCATGGACTATTCATTGCTACATGGCCTGGGACGCAAGAGGTGTGTGCGAGTCTACAGAGTGGAGGGTATGCAGATGCAAAGTGCTATGGAAAGACAGGAGCTGGAAAGAATTGGTGTGGGAGATCAAGGCCCCAAAGATGCATAAGGGCCAAGGACACTGATTCAGCAACTGTGAGATTAGCAGAGGAGAGAAGGGGGAAGGCGGAGGAAAAGAGGAGAGTCTTAAGGAGCTTCCAGGATTTGAGAAGATCCTACTCATGGCGCAGGGGGGGAGGGAGGCTATTCCAAAGGAGGGAGCCCGCAGAGGAAAGTGAGCCCCCCCCCTGCCCTCTGCTTAGCAAAATACTTGTCACACAAGGAGTTGGTGCCAGAGGAGTGAAGTGGTCTAGGGGGAGAGAATTTAGAGAGATAAAGTAGAAGATAGTGTGGTCCCTGGGCCCAGACAGCCTTGTAGATGATGCAGAGGGATTTGAATTTAATCCGTGCAACAACCAGGAGCCAGTGAAGACTTTTTAGTGCAGGAGAGATGTGGTCCCTGGGTTAAGGCCAAGGTTAAGTCTCGCTGCTCTGTTCTGGATAGACTGGAGGGTTCACACAGTGGAAGAAGGAAGGTTCAGGAGGAGGCTGTTTCAGTAGTCAAGTCTAGAGAGAACAAGGGCTTGAGTCAAATTGTGCCTCTGAGGGAAAGTGAAAAAAGGTAGAACTCCTTTGAGAAGGAAGAGCTAATAGTTGGACTTCTTGGCAATGTCCTGTGTCTGAGGGAGGAAGGGAAGAGAGGAGTCGAAAATGACTCCAAGTTTTCTGGCTCCAGTTGAAGGCGCAGGGGGAGAGTCCAAGGAGGAAGGCCAGAGTGAAGTGAAGAAGGAGGGAGCAGGGGTCCCAAAGGGAAGGATCTCAGTTTTATAGGCGTTGAGGCAGAGATCATTGGAGGCGCATGAGGACCGGATGGCAGATAGCCAGTCAGGAATGATGGAGGGTGCAAGAGGGTCAACAAGGAGTCTGAAGAAGAGCTGTGTGTCGTCTGCATAACACTGGACGTTGGATGAGAAAGAGGAGATGAGGCATGCACAGAGAGCAAGGTAGATGTTGAAGAGCCAGGGGGAGAGTATAGAGCCCTGCGGGACACCACAGGTGGAGATGAAAGAAGGAGAAGAGAAGGGGCCCAGGATGACTTGGGAAGAGCAGTTAGTGAGGAAAGAGGAGAGCCAATCCAGTGCCCGTTCCGAGATACCAAGTGTATTGTGGAGCCTTTGTATGAAGATGTAATGGTTAGCTGTGTCAAATGCAGAGCAGAGATCGAGAAGGATAAGGACAGCTGGGGAGTTGGAGTCCAGAGATGCATGCAGTTCTTCACAGGTGTTCAGAAGAGCAGTTTCCGTGCCTCTGGATGCTCGGAATCCAGATTGATGGTCATGGAGGGCTCCAACAAATTCAGTGTCTGAGTTAAGTTGGGGCAAAGCCAGCTTCTCAAGTAGCTTCCCCAGGAAGGGTTTGATGGAGCTGGGGCATTAGCAGGCAGGGCAGTTAGGGTCAGATGAGGTTTGTTTCAGAGGTAGGCACACAAGGGAGTGCTTAAGGGAGGAGAGGAAAGATCCAGTGATAAAGGAGTGATTGCAGAAATCAGCGAGAGCAAGGACAAGGGAGCCAATGTTATCCTAGATGGTCCTTGATGGTCCTGGACAAGCAGGGGTGACCTGTTAAGAAGAGACCTTCATGGCGCGTACAACTCTGATAACTTCTTCAGGAGTGACAGGAGAGAATGAGTAAAAGGAGGAAGGAGGAGGGAGGGGTGGGGGTAGAGTGGGATGGGCTGTGAGGGAGTATAGAAAGGGTGGTCAGAATGTCCTGAGTTTTGGTGGCAAATCGTGAGGCCAGTGCATTGCAAAGGGCCTGGGAGAGAGAAGGGGGGGAGGAGACTGCAGAGGGGTGGGCGGAGGAGACTGCAGAGGGGTGGGCTAGTTCCCTGCAGATTTTGAAAAGTTCAGCCGTGTTATTGGATGTGCCGGAGACTCGTGCGTGAATATGGACTCGTTTCTTTGCATGGATGAGGAAGTCTGTATTGCCTTTGGAGCAGGTGGTAGTCCAGTTTGTCAGAGGATGAGCCTGAGGTTTGCCACTTCTGTTCCGCTGCCCTTCACTTTTGTTTCAGGGCTGCAAGTTCGGTGTTGTGCCAAGTATTACACTTTGAGGCAGGTTTTCAGGCGTATCCTCATGACTGGAGCAGGAATGTCAAGAGTGTTGGTGATGGAAAGATGGAGGTTGTTGAGGGCAGAGTCAGAGGTAGAGTCAGAAGTGCAGGGGTGAGGGAGGGAGGGTGAAGGTGGAGACAAATGCAGCCACATACACTCGATTTAATCGTGAGGGTGTTAGTGAATGAGGTTGGTGCGACTTTTGGGGGGGGCAATCAGGGGCCCAATGAGACCCAGATTGCTGGAGAAAGTGATCTGATCAGGAGAGAGGGGTGACTAGTGGAGGGGGGAGAGAGTGAGAGAGAGGTTAGAGTGTATGAGGGCATCCAGGGTGTGTCCAGCTGTGTGTGTTGGCCCCAAAGTGAGGATGGAGAGAGAAAGCGAGGAACAGAGGTCCATGCAGAGCCAGGGTAGTCCAGTTGAATGTTGAAGTCACCCAGGAGGAGAGGGTTAGAGGTGGAGGAAAGTAAAAAAGATCAGATGTCATCCCATTCAGGGAGGAAAAGGGAGGTGGCACCTGGAGGCCGGTAGATGGTAGCAATAGTCAAAGTGGAGGTGGGAGAGGTGACCAACTTCCAAACCAGGCTTTCAAAAGAGGAGTAGGTCTGGGTAGGTAAGATGGAAGCAGGAACCCACTCAGGGAAGATTAAGGCAACCCCCCCCACCCCCAGCCAGTGCGGTGAGGTCGGGCTTGGAGATGATCTTGAAGCCGGCAGGGAGAAGGGAGTCAAAAGCAGTGACTGAGCTGACACTGAACCAAGTCTCTGTAAGAGCGAGAATGTCGAGGTCAATGTCTTCAAGAGGAAGACAGATGTCAGAGGAGTGTTTGTTGGCTGAGCTGGCATTAAGCGTCGCCAGGTGGAGGAGGTCAGTGCTTTTGAAGGTTTTCTGCGGTGGGGTGCAGGGGTGTGGTACATCAATCTTAGGAGGGAGAGAGGGAGAAGGGGGTGCAGGCGAGGGAAGGCAAGATGCAGTCAAAAAGGAGGTTGGGTTGTGAGCCCTGAACCACAATGGTGCCAGTGTGATTGACATTAACAAAGCAACGAGAGGATGCGAAGCCAGCCAAGAGGACTTCCCACTATTAATAGAAGAGTGTGAGGAGGGAGAGAGAGTGGAGATGATATGGGGGGTCCAGAGATCAGGAGAAGGGACAGAGAAAAGGATATCAGTGAAAATCTATCTAGAGGAGGCGCTGACATAGGTGTCTGCAACGGCAAGACCAGGGTTTGCACTCAGGATGTCTTTTTTATTCTTCATCCTGCCACACTTGGAGAGAGAAGGAGGATAGGTGATAGTGTAGCAGTTAGAGAATATAGGAGAGATGGAGGGAGCCATAGGAAGGAGGAGGATTAGCTAATGAATGAGGGAGGAGTGGCAGCACTGCACAGTTCTTGCTGTATTCACTAGGGGGCCTAGTAGAATGAGGTTGGAAAGAGTAAGAGAAACCCAGAGGAAGTAGAATTACATTTGGTGGGTGGCACAGAGGGTTGAATAAACAATACACACCCAATTTGAATTTTAAAAGGAGGCAACAAGCAGTGCAAAGCAGATTGTACACAAGGAATGCTAAAACACCCAAATTCAAATTTTAAAAGGAGGCAGCAAACAGTGCAAAGCAGATGGTACACAAGGAATGCTACAACACCCAAATTCAAATTTTAAAAGGAGGCAGCAAACAGTGCCTAGTAGATGGTACACAAGGAATGCAAAACACCCAAATTCTAATTTTAAAAGGAGACAGCAAACAATGCAAAGCAGCTGGTGCACAAGGAATTCTAAAACACCCAAATTCGATTTTTAAAAGGAGGCCGTAAACAGTGCAAAGAAGATGGTACACAAGGAATGCTAAAACACACACATTCGAATTTTAAAAGGAGGCAGCACACAGTACAAAGCAAAGTGTACACAACGAATACAAAAACACCCAAATTCGATTTTTAACAAGAGGCAGCAAACAGTGCAAAGCAGATGGTACACAAGGAATGCCAAACACCCAAATTCAAATTTTAAAAGGAGACATCAAACAGTGCAAAGCAGCTAGTACACAATGAATACTAAACCACCCAAATTGGATTTTTGAAAGGAGGGAGCTAACAGTGCAAGGCAGATGGTACACAAGCACACAAGAGTAGAAAATGCAGAGATGAATAAAATTAAATAGGTGAGGATGGAGCAACAGAAGCCTCAGGAGAGTTAGTGATGGAAGCCGTTCAAACTCACTTTCATGGCAGCAGGGGTCGTGGCAGTCCTTTGGAGCAGTCACAGAGAAATCAGTCCAGTAACTTTTCCGGGGGTCGGATCATCGATAGAGATGTGGGGCTATGGCTGTCCAGGCAGAGGCAGGAACAGACAGTAGGCTTAGGAGTGGGCCTTGGGAGGCGTGCAGGCTGGATCCTCGAATGAATAGGTAGAGGAAGCCTTTCCTCAGTAACTACAGTGAGGGGCCAGGGAGGCGGGCCAGCATTCACCTGCCGGGTAGTCCCAATTGGCTAGATCAAAGAAATCAAGGCCAATCAGTAGGAGTCCTTCTCAGGATCAAGGCACTCCAGTGCCTACTGGAGCAAGGCAGCCAAGTTGGAAGGGGCAGAAAGCAGCCACATGGTGTAGTGGGATCACAAAGCACCCACGACAAACATGGTGCATGCGTTTTATAAAATAAACAAATTCACTTTTTCTTCTTTTTCCAATTGATGATAAATGTGGTGGGTGGAGAAAGGTTGCCTGCGCAGCTTGCACAGGTGTGGAAATGGGCCCAGAAAAGCTGCAAAAGGCTTACCTTCCTTGCTTGATGCTGATGATGTGGTCCTGCCTCATGGAAGCAGGAGGAGAGCGCCGTGCTGGCCGAATCCTCGGATGACTAGGGTCAGGGTTCCATTTTCTCTATCATGGGCAGGTTCGAATGTACAGAAAGAAGGCCCACTCTTGGCACACCCATCTCCTTCCATTGCTGTAATTAAGTCCAGGATATACTTGTTCTGGAGGGTCATGAATCTGATGGCCCTCAGCTCTTCTCTGATCGCATGAAATCCTTTTATCGTCGTGTTGATTGTAGCAGCTCCCACCTAGTGATCTGTAACTACTTGGCGTTTACTGCAGTCTGAATTCCTGGCATGAATATAGCTGTATATATCAGTGCTGTTGTGCTGAACACTTTAAGCTCTTCTGGAATGTCATGATAGGCTTCTATAAATTTTGTCAAAAAATAGTTCTCCCCTTTCGTTGTGTGAGGTTAACCAATCTCTTCTTCCTCAGGTGAGCATCCCGCTTCGGGAAGCCTGTCAATATTGAGATCACTTTGGGGAATCACCAATGCAGGAACATGTATGATCACCAAGGAACACGTTCCTCCACAATTTTTAGGCAATTGCAAGTAGGCCTTGGATCCACAAGCCCAGCAGTGATCCATCAGCACCGTAGTTCATTCATTCCTGGTACAGCAATTATTTGCTGGCATTCTTTATTTTCTCCAACTGGGATCAGGCCTCTGTTTCTGAAACACAGTGTTGCATTCTTCATTTGCATTATGGATACTGGTATCCTGCTTCATTTTCAACCCATGTCAGTAACTTTGAATACTTTGCCCATGACTTTAGGCATTCATCATTCTCTATTTGCACTATTTGTACTGGTGCTGTCATCAATAAACGTGCACTGCATGCTGTACTGGTGGCAACTCGTTCATACACCAATAGCTGAGGTGTCTCCCAGCATCCTGGTAATTCTGGTGTTTCTCATACATCTGCACAACCCAACCCTTATTTTTTCTCCAATCAACGATCATTCTGCTCATCCAACCTATGTGTTTTTCCATCTTCATATGGAAACCATTTCTTCGGTCACCATCGTAGGGTTGCCCATATTCCTTTGAATTGCCCTCTTGGTGTGCATGCTGCTAGATGACAGAGACACTATGCATCATGTATGGATATTTCTCTTGCAATGAATGTTCTGGCTGTGCTCATGACATAAGGGATGAGAGAGCATACATAGCAGCTCTTATCTGAAGTTCTTCTCCCCACTTTCTGCATGTGTTGATACCACATGTTATTCTTTAAATGGGCCGAATGATCAAGGTATGAATTTATACCTTCATTATATTCCCCAACATCCCTTTTAAAATGAGCAATTGGTTCGGAAATATCCCACAAAATATCTCTTGTACCTTTATCAGAGATAGAAAGAGATGTCCCATTTTCAAGGGTTTCACTTGAATTGTAAAACAATATCTCCTGAAATGTGAAGAGCACAAGAAAATAAAGACAACACCTGAGGCAAAATGTAGTTGTAAGAAGTATCGCCATAGTATTCAAATGCCACATTATCTCTTTTTGGAGTAGCTGGTCTTCTTGTTAACAGTTTGTGCTTTATATAATGAAACATTCCCATTTTTAATTGTTCACCTTCAATTTGATTTTAAAAATGTTCACTTGTTATAACAGAAACTGGATTATAATGGCAATAATAACTCTGCGAATGATAGGACTGTTTTTAGGATTTTCCAAAAATGCAACAAAGTCCATGTTTCGTTGCACGAGAACTGGATATGTTCGGAGTATGTATATAAAAACAACATGCAGAAATGCATGCAACATATCAGGTAATATAGAATGTGTCGTGCAATCTTCGTATCTTATTTTCAGTATGTCTTGTTTTAGTTCAACTGAAGAATTTCTGGAACCTCAGCAAGTCTTTTCATCCCCTTTTAAACTTAGGAAATGTCAATTTGTTCCATAGCGTTTTTAATCCATTGATTCTTTGTCCTTGCCCTTGGTAGCCGATCTGGTCAGCATGCGCAAAACGACTTCTCTTGCTTCACTGTCAACGAGTGTCAGAGAGGTCGGGGCTCTCTCCTTTGTAGAGCTTCACGTCGTTCAGGTGCAGCAAGGCTCTTCTTCCTTGAATTTTGACTGCAGTGGGAGTGAACTCCACTACTAGGTACTGTCTCTCAAAATTGGGCTTATTCCCAGTTCTAACAAAGCTCTTCATGAGCACTAGATCCCCTGGATACACAGTAGGCTGTCTGAGTGAGTCAATAACATTAGTTGGTTGTTCGTCTTCCCCAATCTTCTTCGACCCTTCCCTCTGATTCTTGATCTCTTGAGAAAGAAAAGAAACACTGGCGGTAATACTTGTTAAAATATTATGAATCTCATCACCTATATGTTTTCGCTACACTATATACATCAGTTTGTACTCGAGTGGGAGTAGCAAGGGGACTCTCATGCGACGTCCAGTTACCAACTCATGGAGAAAGAATACCCCTGTTTCTTCCAAAAATCCTTGTAGTTCAATTAACTGTATAATAGATAACATATGAAATCATTTCTGCATCAACATGCAACATTCTGATCCTTGCTTAACATCCTCTAATTCAAAATCAGAAATATTTGGAAAATATGCTGCTCTCTTGGCTTCTACATCTGCAGCTTAATTACTGCAAGAAATTAAGTCTGCCCCTTTAGTATGGGCTGCGCATTTCACCACTGTGACAGCCAATGGGAGCTTTGGTACTTTAATAAGCTTGCCCAATAAGGATGCATGTTGCACTAAAGTGATGTCTGCGTGGAGGAAAAACCCTCCTTTTCCAACGTGACAACCCTGTGTGTACTGTTGTCATCATGAAGGCGGAGTCAGAATACACTGTCACTTCCTCATCTTCAAATCTTTGAAGCGCAGCAATGATGCCACTAATTCTGAAGCCTATGCTGCACAATGTGAAGGCAATCTCGCATTTGTCACTACTTCAAAATGTACCATTCTTTTTAATTTCACTACTGCCATCCCAGTATGCCATTCACCAGTAGTTTAGTCAATTTTATAAGAACAATCAATGAAGAGAACCCACCCGAGAGCATTTTCCCTAACATGGGAAACATCATCATAAAATTCAGTATACTTTTTGCAGTCATGTACATAGTCATTCTTTCCTGTTGGTTCTGCTATAAATGTTGCTGGATTCGCTATTCTACATCTAACAATTTTGATTGCTGGATTCAAAAATTAATCACTTCGTATCCATACAATCTTTGTGCTGCCAATGTACTTTTAGATTTCTCCAAAATGGCAAATAGGGACTGCTCGACAAATAATGTTATTGAGCATCCCATTATAATATTGGTGACTTTCTCGCTTGTTCACAAGGCTAATGTCCTTTCATTACTGGGTCTAAAATCCCACTATAATAGGCTAATGGTTTGTGTACATGTCCTAATGTCGTCTTCTGTGTAAGTACTGCTGTCATTACTTCTGCATTTGAATGTTAGGATAGCTAAACTTCTTCACTATAGTCTGGTATTCCTAACACAGGGGCTGTGCAAATTGCCCTTTTGAGTCCTTGAATCCATCAGTCATGTCTTATTTTTACTTTTCTGTGCTTCCTTGAGTCCTTTTAAGAGGGGTTGAATATATGTACTGTAGTCAAAGCCTCAGGCCCTACAATAATTACATAGGCCTAAGAATCGTTGCATTCCCCTCACTGTCTCAGGTTTGGGAGTTTTCATGATTGCGTCTGCTTTCTCAGGTGTCACTTTTCTCCCCTCTTGAGAGATAAGCTTTCCTATGTACAGGACCTCTTCCTGCCAATATTGTAGCTTTTCTGTGTCTACTTTATATCCTTTCTCTGCTAGTATTGTCATTTATTCAAACTGAGTCTTCTCTGCATCACTCCTCGTTCTCACTGTACACTAATATGTCGTCCATTTACTGAATTATTGTGCTCTCGAGTTGTACATCACCTAAGTCCATCTGAACGACTCTATTAAAGTTTGATGGGGACTCACAGTACCCCTGAGGCAGTCTTGTGTGTTTTAGTCGCTGATTTCTATACGAAAAGGAAGTCAAATCTTGTGAGTCTTCATGAAGGGGCATTGAAAAGAAGGCATTCTTTAAATCTATGACTGCAAAATATTTGGCTTTAGCTAGAATGTTACATAATATTGTAGCAGGGTTCAGAACGAGAGGAAATTCTGCTTCAACATTATTGTTTATGGGGCGGAAGATCCTGAAAAAAATTTCCACAATACCCCCATTGATTTCTTCACTGCATACACAGCCGTGTTACATGGGGGTTCTGAGGACACTAGTATTCCTGCTTTATTAAAGTGGCAATGGTCTCAAATATGCCTTCATCTGCTTCTCGGGGCATAGGTTACTGTTTTGCACGTGGCAAATTTTCTCCTGGCTTAAGCTTAATTTTAACTGCTCCTGCTCCACTCAATAGACCCATATTGTGTGGACTGTTGGCCCATAAGAAGCTTAGCACCTTTTCTAAGTCTTCCTGGAAAAATGGCAGCTTCTGTTCTCAATTTTCATTCAATAAGAGAGACTTAGGAAAAACACAAATTCATCGTCTGAATATTTAACTCCAAACAGTCTTCGTCTGTCAAATCTGTCAGTCTGTATCCTTCTTTAAGGGCTATTACTGTTCTCCATGCTCTTCCCTCATCATCTGTCCCATGAACACCCACCCTTTCTCGATTTCCCATTGCTGCCTATAGATCTACGGTAATGACCTGCACCCAAAGGTATTTGTGGTCTAAACAAAAATTCATCAGGTATTCTCAATATTTTCCCTGTCAGTCCAGAAAGTCATGTCAACAAGATATTTACTCCATAGAAAAATATTTCCAGGTTTTAGGGGGGCCCTCATAGTGCTTTTGGGCCTGTAAAATCGAGTATAAACGCTCTCATATTCATATAATGTATCCCTGGAGTTGGACACACTATTTGTCAGTAAAAGATATTGGGGGTCATTACGACCCTGGCGTTAAGGGTTTAACGGCGCCGTAAAAGATGTCGGCGTCGTTAAACCCTTAACGCCTGATTACAAGGTCCCTTTGCGGGACCCGACCTTAACGGCTGGTTTTACCAGCCGTTAAAGTAGGGTGCCGCAAAGGGACCTCGGTGCTAATTACGGTACCGCAATTTGCAGTACCATACTTAGCGCCTTCCCCAGTCCCATTGAGCCCTATGAGGCGAAAATGGGAATGGGGAAGGGCCATGGTGAAATGGGAAAATACCACCCCGCCAACCTTAGAATGGGGCGGTATTTCCCCATTCCACCATGGCAGACTCGTTACAACACCGACACCAACCATGGTGCTAATAGCGCCATGGTTTAGCGCCGGGGTTGTCATGTTTAATTTTGTCATCAAGTCACGTCCTAATATGTTAACTGGTGTCTGTCAAGAATATAATAGCGGCATTGACACTTCATGTTCACCTATAGAAAGTGGTCATTTGTAAGTAAAGGGATCCAAACTTGCAGCCCCAGAGAATCCCTGCGCATTCATGGCAATCCCAGATACTGGGTACTCTCCCTCTCGAACACAGGAATGAGTTGCTCCCGTATACACAAGGAACAAAAATGTCTTGCCTCTTATCATTACCCTGACCCTTGGTTCCTCTTGTGGGTCTGGTGTCACAGATAGTACTGAACATATCAAGTCGCTCTGTAGGCCTTCCTATTGTGGGTATAAATTCCTCCCTGTACCTGTAAAAGGATTCCCTTCCACTACTGTTGCACTCCCTATGCATTCCCTATCCTGGGCGTGGACTCTTGTGGAGCTCCTGTGTTTGTTTTCCATTGTGGCACTGTTGCTTGTTGCACTAGTGTGTACTGTGGTTGTTGTGCTTGTACTTGTTGTGCCTGCATGGGTGCTTGCTATGGTTGCACTTGGGGTGACTGCATTTGCTGTGGGATCTGCTGTGCTTGCTGTATTTGTGGCGCGCTTGTCTGATACTGTGTGTGATCTTGGGCATAATATTCCTGTGGTTCTGTGTTATACTGTGGAGAATAGCCCACCCCCCCTGGAGTTGCCAATTCTGTTGAATGCCTCCTGCTCTGCTTCTTCACGCTCGGGCTATATGTCCTGTCCTCCCACAATTCCAGCATTGTTGTGGCTGTCCTCCATTGTATCCTCCTCCCCATGTGGGTTTTGAAATCCTCCTCCTCCTCCTCTAGGTGCATTCCCTCTACTTCTTGGCCTAAAGTCGTACCCAGTCTGATCCATAGGGTGCACTACATTACTTTGCTGCACTGACTGTAACTCTTGTGTGGCCACACCTTCGCCACTCATCAATACTGCTGCTTCTATAGCACATTTTGACAGTTTCATCTGAACTAACTTCGCTTCCTCCTGATTTCTATTTTCAGCTTTCTTGTTATTTTTCTCTTGTAATAATTGACAACGATGTACGATAGTCAACTGTATTTCTGGCCATGGCTTCATGTCCATCCCTACCTGCTTTTTCATCTGCCGTTGCACTGGCCCAGGCAGTCCCCGACATAAAATGTGGTAAAATAATGTCACTGTTTATCCCAGGCTTCTCTCATTTTGAGACACCAATGCTCTTGAATCTCCTGAATAAAAGCAACATGATCATCGTCCTCTCCCGTTTTCCTAGTCATAATTGCACCCATGTCTGATGTGTCTGAATACTATACTCTAAGCATCCTCCATATGTCACGCTTTTTTATTACTCCCTTTCTTTGTCTGACATCATCATACCCCAACTGGTATGGCTATTATCCCTTTCCTCATCATCAAGATCTAATCTATTTAGGCACAGTGTCCTATGCTCGTCCATCAGTGTGTTATCCACTCTATCTCGTATTTAATTTGTTGGAGATCCTGCAATGCTCCCAATAGCCTCATGGCCACACTTCTCGCTCTCTTGGCTAAATAAATCACCAATCCTTTTCCCCATGCCTTCTGCCTCATGTTCATCAGCTCATGTCTGTACTCTCGGTATACCTTGCAGCTCCCTGCATGGTTGCGGTGATCCTCTCGCTTCTTCCCATCGCTCTTGTGCTTCAATGGGTATCATGATTCTATTAATAATACAATCTATTTTGTCTTCTTTTTGTCGCCTACTCCCTCATTTCTTCTTCCCTTCTCCTCATCTCTCTGTTCTCTTCCTCCTCTAGCCTTCTTCGTAACCTATGTTCTTTCAATCGTTGGGCTTCTATTTCTTCTCATTTCTTCTCTTCTATTCTCTTTTTTCTGTGTTTGGTACCTTCTCTGTTCTTCCTTTCTCTTCCTTGTACGCCCTTTCTCGTTTCTTTTCCTTTTCCTCTCTTTCATTAACATCCTCAATGCCTTTTCTATCTAATTTCAATAGTATCTGTCCTCCCATCCACTCCTTTTTTACTATTGTCATTCCACTTGCTTTATCTTTCTCTGTTTTTTGTCTTCTGACTTCTTCCCCTATGTCTATCTGTCTGTCCTTTCTCTCATCAAGCTTTTTATGTTCATCACATGTGGAGATGTACTTAAGTTCTTTATTTTTGCTTTCTCCCATGCTGTCTTTACTATTGTAAGCGGGAGGTGCATATGTTTGGATTAACATACCCTATCATTGCTTTTAATTCCTTTAGAGCAAGGGTGCCCAATGAATTTCAATTGCGGGCCGAATGTACCACACAAGTCCCGTACAGTGGGCTACACTATGCATGGGAATGAGCCGGTGGTATGGGCATCAGTGTGTGGATTTGAGTGAAAAAACCATGGGTTTTAAGATGGACTTTTTATTTATTACTTTATTATTAAAACACATTAAGCACAGCCTTTAAAAGCCATTCCCGCTATAATTGTTTAGTATTATATGACTGAAATCATGTTTTAAAGAGAAGTAAAACTGCACGTTTCATGGTGCAAAGACAGGAAAGGGACCCCAGAGGCTTCTCACAGCTGACATGACAGACTTAGTGACTGACTGACTTTATGCCAGGCAACACTTAATCATTAAACTCATGTGACTTGGAGGGCCCTAAATAATGTCCTGAAGGACCACATCCGGCCCACGGGATGAATGTTGTGCACCCTTGCTTTAGAGGATAAATTCTCTGTTTGGCTTCTGTCATGTTATCATTTTTAGCCGCAAGAATCCCTTAAATAATACTGCATTCCAGAGTTTGGTGCAGTCCCTTCTCCCTCCTCAAGGAAAGGTATCACAGTATCTCCTTTTCCCTAACAAATCCTGTTACATTCTCTCTCTCTCTCCATATTTATTTATTTACACACATGTAATACGGCCCCTCCCCTTTTATTTGCCACTTTCGATGTCAGCCTACTTGGCAAATAATAAAACCTATCGGGTTGAGGTATTGGTTAGGGGAACATATCTACTTATAGGCTCTATAAGTGTTAATAACATTATTGGCTGCCCCTTGTCTGGTGGTCATGCATTGAACTTCCCTCTAACTACGTATAACACAGATTATAGCAGCATAACAACAGCGGATTGGCTCCTGCAACAGTGTATGGTCCACCATCACATAGGCTCTCTGATTTGTTGGCATTCTCTCCTAACCTTGGACATTCGACTCTTTAGCAGCAAGTTAAAAAAACAAGGCCCGGTTGCAGAGAACAACGTCAGACTGCTGCCCACTTGCTCAATTAGCCATCTCTCATCAGCCAAGGCTTCTCCTTTGTATTTGACCTTGCATGATATTCTCTTCTCTGGAAATTTTAAGGGCGTTGAGGTACATCATTATCTTCGCCTGAAACTTATTAATAGGCCTTGTTTTTCTGGTGTTACACCACATGTGAAGAGACCACAATTCTGTCCATGTCACTGTTTATTTAGTGCTATTTGATTCTATTATCCTGGATGTCATGACTCTCTTCGTCCTCTGGAGACTTGATTGTTCTGTCTCACATATGCTTTTCAGCATCTTTATTCGTCAATACTTGGGCATTTACAAATGTTCGTTCATTTATCTATTCTAAGAGAAATATGTCCTGCGTACATTGCTTATCCACGTTGACTCCCCTTCCACCCTTCAGTAGCTTCTTGCCGCTGCATCCTTGATCTCTGGCCAACAGCTATTCTTTGGTCATGCACAAATCTGTATTTCCAGCCTCTGTCAGCTCTACAGTCCTGGTCTCTTTCCTTCAAGCCTTTCACTTACTATTATTCAAAGTCGACGGACGTCCATCTTTCCAACATGGCCACTTCACCCATGTTATGTTTTCTATTGCAGCATGCTTCTATGTGACCCATCTACCTTGTGTTTCTTCATATATACATTCACTATTCATCTGATTACTTATATTCTTTGTATCTTTATGTCAGGTCCAGGCCCAGGGGCAGAAGGGTATGGGTCTTACCTGTGTATGTTTGGGCCTTTTTATTATTATTTCCCAGTATTTATTCTGACCTTGGTTTTGGGCCTTAACTCTTGAGCTCTGAGTAGGGAAGCTTTCCCAAGCCAAGATGGAGGAAGATAACCAGCATGCTGATTGGCTACAGTGATAACAAAAACCCTTTAACCAACATTCTTTACTGACTTTCATTAGGTTTACCCCCAAGTGGGAGGTCACATTGTCTGCGCGCCCTTTAATTTAGGCCCTAGAAACAGCAGCAGCAAGTTTTAACTGTGTACACTTCTTGGAAGAATCATAGGAGTGAATCAGGAATCAGGAGAACAGTGAAGCAGTGCAGGAGAAAGCAGCTTCAGCAACCAAAGGCAGCAGCTAAATTCTTATTTGAACTTGCTATCTTATTTGAGACATTTACATGATTTATATCAGCAGGAGTTAAATTTGACCAAGGCTGTGTACTCATATGCGTCTAAAAGAAGTTGAAGTTTAAATATAACAGTTTCCATGCAGCGTGAGGGAGAGCAAATGTTGTGACATTAACTAGGACAGCGACAATGCCATTGCGAGGGTGTCCTATGCTACTGCAAGCCAGCAGTAACATTTTTTTCACTTTCTGTTTTCTAACTTTTGACAGCAACATTTTTCTGGATGCAAGGTTAGAGCGGTATTAGAAATGCAACCAGAAAATAATATTTGTAAATAGTTACTCTTATTAATTCTTGAAAACAAAAGCAGAGATTCAGGAATTGAAGAAGCAGAGTTATCCAGAAACATATGTGAGCAACAAAGACTTAAACTACCCTTGAAGGCTGATGGAAGCAAAGAAACCAACTTTTGGAAACCTTAACTTTTAGGAGTGATCTAGACAACTGTTAAGCAACATTTTTAACAAGAAGTTATAACCGCAAAATTCCTCTTGATGTAGTAGAGGGAAAATCAGGTAAAAGTTAGTAAGCCACCAGTGAATGAACTAAGGAGGAAAAGGTATTTAGGATGAGTAAGCTAACGAACAATTCTTTCTCGTCCCATGCAGATATCCTCCTGAGTTTAGGCCAGGAATCTGAACTGTTTGTTATTTTATCCACTTGCCCTTTCCCTTTCCCTTGGTGATGTTCTAGACTCAGCCATTTATAACTTGGTTGAGAGTGTAACATCTTGGAGGGACTGTGGGGTTCAACAGCTCCTGAGGACATCTTGTGAAAACAGACCTGACAATTCATTCCTGTATTCTTATATTGTTTGGGTGCATCATCGTCTCTTCTCTTCATGATGTCACTTTGCCACTTGTCAGGTTTCCCTTACAGCTCCTTGATATTCAGCAGTGTCTGCAAATCTCCCGCTACCTCTTCAGTCGAGAATACATCCGATACAGCTGTCTGAGTGCATAACGTCTTTTATACATTCAAAGCAGTATTGGACTTATACCAGGTGTCATGCACCGTGTCTTCTTGTCATTTATCCAATAGGTCAGAGGTGGGGTGCTGGGGTCTATAAGTGACATACACATCTGCTTCTCTACAAGATAAAAGTTACCTTACTTCTCTTGAGAACATTTGTTCACATGAGAAAGTAAAATAAAATAAAAAGGGAAGTCCAAGGGACTCTCCAGCAACACTGAACATATGGTGCTGTGTGCTGCAAAGGCCCATTACAGATGAGTGTATTGAAATAAATGAAGGAAAGCATAACTCCATTAAAGTAAAAAGAGAACACATAAGCAGTAAAATAAGATTCCAGTCAGAGCAAAAGAATGAGTAAATGGGAAAATGTTCCACTCACTCAGGAGAATACATTAAAAAAAAGTGCTGGGGATCTCTCAGGTTGAGGGGAATTGGAACAGAAACTGAAAATTCTCCCGAACATGAATCATCACTGATTCTTCACATTCCACACCAGTGGTTCCCCCTCTTTGTGCTGAAGAGGAAGTGCCAGGCATCATCAGCACTCCAGCCACCCCCTTCGAAGTGCCAGGAACGTTCACGCCAAAATATGTGACGTGTGGAGAACAGATAAACCAGCAGAGAGCCGCAGTTGGGCTCTGCCCAGTGCCTATCGGAGTAACAGCACCTAGTGAAGTACCGACACCTAAGAAAACCTGTACAGTAAGGTACCCACTGAGAAGACCATATCTACAGACAAGACAAAATGACGTTTGTCAGAATTAAATACCTGAAGAAGCCAAGAAGATACTAAAGGAAGACGAATGGTGACGTCATAAGAAACCAGACTGATGTACATATAAGAGGAGATAATGACCTGAGAATACTGACAAAGAGACGAAACACCATGGATAAGTGATATCTTGAGCCAAAGGTGAAACAGTTGATTTCAAGATGAAGAAACGTATGCCATATGCACGATGAAAACATTAAGCAAGTTTAAATGTGTACAGATGCAAGAAACGGCGAGAGCAAAGAAATCGTGAAGCTTACATATTCTTAGTAGTAAAATAGATTGCGGCAAGCGCCAACTATACACATATCTACCTCAAAAGCACTTTATAGATGAGTGAAAATCCACTACGCACATGAGCAGAATTGAACAGATGTTACTAAAGGTATCAAGAGGAGAGTGTCGCAGCAAACAAATCGAGAATTAAGACGGAGAGAAACCCAGCTGAAGGTAACCATGCAAAGAAGCCAAGGTTGTATCAGGCTGGAATAGGCCAGTAATGGATACAATTAAGAAGAAAAGGAACAGAGTATCCTGTTCAGCCAGGTCGAGATAAGCCACAGATGGTAGAAGGCTGGCAGAATTAAATCAAACACACGAAAATGCATGAAGAAGAGGTCGATTTCACGGTGTCCTAATCAGTGGCAAAGCAGGCAGAAAGGGATGAGACTCTCACACCTACGCATGGAGCCTTGCCGTACCCATACTCCTTAACTTTCTCAGACCAACAAGCAGACTCAAGTCCAAACTACAAAGCAGTAATTGACACACGACCACTGAGGTGATGGATGATTGTAAAATAATTGGAGGGAAGCTGGGGTGCAGACTTACTTCCTGCACCTGGCTAATTATTCTGCATGCTGCTAAGCGCAAGTGCAAAAGTATGTGTGGGATCGATGCCAACCCAATCATAGTGGACCATGTAATCTAGGGTCCTATAGAGAGTAGAGCCAATGGGGCGTCGTACTTTTAGTGACATCTACAGTGGCCAGTTTGTAGGAAGGGCTTAGCTGCCCCACCTGACATTGATTATCCAATCCCCTCTCCCTGTTACCATATACAGATATAGAACCTATGTTAAAGTTACTTTCCTATAACCAATCAAGTTGCATGTTAGGTTTTTAAGATTACACGTCAATGATGATGATTTTTTGGTATAAATGTTGTGTTTTTTCTGAAATTAATTGGAGTTTAAGCGAGAAGCAAGATCAAGCGGTTGCTGATGTTTATTGAACTCCCTGTTTTTTGTACTTAGAGTCCCTTTGCCAAACTATTGAGTTGTCATTACTAATTTGGTGCAAGAGTACGAATCTGCATCCCCATCTATCTCGAGGGTGCTGCTACTCATCTTAAAGGGCTGTTTGGAGACTCCCAGTCTTATGGGCCGGCTGGGGTCCATCCAGTTCACTAGGTAGCAGAGATTAGATGGTTAAGATTAGATAAGACACCCATTGATCGTCGACATAAGTAACTTCGGGTCCTCGGCAATATCACCTTCCTTTGCAATCCGGCTGATAGAACGAGAAGCTCCCCGTAGATAGTGGCTAGTTGAATTAAAAACCCTGCAGGTTAGGTCTGAAGGGACCTTTGCTTTCTCCCAAAAACCCCTTGCCACTTCTACGAGCGGCTGATCGGACAAGTTGCACGGAAAGGCGGTAACAAAGGCGGTCATCCCGAGCGTCCGGATAGGAAAAACATGCAAAGGGAGAGTGAAAAAGACTGAATGCTTCGGCTAAAAGTTGCATGCTTTAAAACAAGTAAAGGAAAGGTAACAGAGGGAGGTGGGACAAAAATAACATCAGAGTAATAGTATAATGTATATATAAGGGGAAAATATTGACTTAATTGTGGCCGAGCAATAGAGAGAGATACCGGTAGTGACTGAAGTAAAAAGTATACACCCATTTTCCTAGGTTTTAAAAGAGTGCTAGAAGAAGCCTTCATTTAAAGTCCTGAATTGATAGGACGACGTATACAGCGAGCAGACAGCAGTTTCTTTTGCTTCCAGAATACAGCGAGGACAAGACCAATGTCCCTGTCATGAGACGATAGCAGACTAGCTATTAATGTATTTTTCCACTTGATTGAAGACTTTCCAGAACTTGTGGGGAGACATGCCAGTGTTGATGTCCTCACTTTCATTAGAGACCCAGCGAACTCTACACAGATGGGTATGCTCCTGCATAGTATCATAATGCAGGTTGAACTTTATAATCATCAGCAGAATCACAGGAGAAAATTGTAAACTTTCCTTCGAGGGACAGATAGTGAAGGTGTTGCCAAGGACTTTGCTCTTGTTTATGCTGACAAAAAGGAACAACATGTCATCTGGAGCGAAACAGATAAGAGGCATTGACTGGGAACTGGTTTATTTTGAACATGCAAATTAAAGACTTGCTGAACTTATCGCCTCATTTGGAACTTTTGTTAACAGAAAAAGAACTGTTTCCACAGACAATAGACAACCTATTACTCGGAAAAAGAGGCTAATCAGTCCAGCATTTGTGACCTGCGAACAGAGGCAGCAGAATCCAGTGGCCATATTTAGCATGTATTAAAAGTTAGTTTTGCCTCTTTAGATGATCGAGATGGGAAACCAGAGCAGTAACGTTGTCCTCCCTCATGAGGAGAGACATTCATATTGACCAAGGAACAAATGCTGTAAACTTACTTACAAATGTATTATTAACATGTGCATAGTATTTACTATCATATTACTGTCATTGATGATTAGAACTGCATTTTTCATTGATGCACAAAGCGCTCAGGTCCCCATGCACCCACCTAATGATGTACGCATGCAACCTACAAAGGTACACAGACCTTATATAGTCATTCCAGCTCCTAGAAAAAATGAGAGTGACTGAACTTGAGATGGATGTGATAAATAATGACACACACACATGAAACTTGGAGTAACAAATGAATTGCAACGCCGGAGACAAGGTCGGCAAAGTAAACCCGAGAAGGGGTTGAGGAAAGGTACACATACACAAACAATGAGTACACACACACCTGGTCTAGTGTCAATAAGTTCAGAATCACATTCCATAGAATGGGGGAAGCTTGGACAAACAACGATGAGAAGTTCCACATCAAGAGAAACTGAGAGACACACGGAAAAGAAACTTTTAAGGAGACAAAAGACTCTAGAGAATGAACGAACAGAGACAGGACCAATGAGGATGCCTGATCTAGTGATGAAGAGGTCAAGCTTAAGTCCTGCAATACAATCAAGTGCTGGGATAATGGCAGAATCAATATGGACGTTCATAAGCAGAGCCAAAAAGAGACAGAAACACAAGGTAAGACTTACCAGACTTCCTCCTACTCAAATGGTACAGATGAAAATGCCAGAATCATTGATGGAGAAACCTGAGAATCTTCCAGCAAGAAGAAGCTATACATATGTGTTTAAGGATGTGGTTATAGTTAACTACAGGAAAACCTTAAGAATTAGAAGGAGCACACAAGAAGACAATAACAAATTGAACGATTACTTGGACAGCACAGCACACTTGGGAAACAACACATGGTACCAACACATGAAGGAAGTTGAAAGACGAACTTCAGAGGACGAATGCTTTGTGTGTGCACTCCTACCTTGCAGCATGGGGAAGTCAAAAATCTTTGTAGCTGTTGAAGTAGATGTGCAGACAGCACACTGTCTGTCACATATAGCAATGTGCAACACCAGAGGTCAGTTCATGGGGAGTGATGCTTCACTCAAATGGGCAACTGAAGTGACTGATCCAGATGAAGATGGTTATGTACAAGACATAAAGACAAGAAACAAAGGCAAAACGAAGAACATTGTGATAAGATATGGAAAGCCTGGAGTTAAAGGAGTAGAGATCAGAAGACAAAAAAACAAACAAAAAAACTGAACGTCAAAGGGAAATCTCCAGAAGAAGCTCAAAGATGGAAGAACACAGGTCACATGCATATCTGGGGAACAGTGGTTTCACCAGACGGATGTGAGAAAGGAGTAGTGACATGCAGAGCATGGATGATCATTGGACATTATAAGGAAACCATTGAAAATGCACAGATGGTATGCAAACCGTTAAGGCTGAGACTGGCAAGACTGTTAACATGGGTCGAAGACAGAGGAGGACCCCTACAGATAGGGCCATTGGAGGATTCCAAACTGTGCTTCAGAAACAATGGTACAAGAAAAATGGGAGAAAATAAGAACTGTGGACGAATCTTTGATGCCACAGGAATGGTACATGGTACTGCAGTGATCGTGGATCATTATTGGGCATGTGGCTCCAAAGCATATATTAGGTTGCAGAAGAATTGGGGAGGTATATGCACATTGGAGAATGTCCATGTTCCAGGGTTGGTGATTCCAAAAGGTGACCTGAATATTGACAGTTTCCCGAAAGCAGATGCTCATCTGAGGAAGAAGAGATCTGTGGAACTGATGAGCCAAATGAAGAGATAGAGAATTACTTCTCTGCCAAATCAGAAGAAGCCTTTCATGCAATCCCATACGAACACAGGCTGTTCAGCTTGACCTCATCAGTGTTCACTACAAACCTGGTGCCAAGAGTTCAGATTGGAGCAAATACTAAATGGTTGCAGACAACCAGATGGGAGTTACTGCAGACAATCAACACAACCATAAAGGGATTCAATGCAATCAAGGAAGAGTTAAGAGCGATTCGACTAATGACTCTCCAGAACAGATATGTACTAGACATGATCACAGCTATGGATGGAGGTGTTTATGCAAAAATCGGAGAATCATGTTGCACGTTTATACCATCTCACGATGACGAATATTGAACCTTAACAGAAGCCATAGGTACCCTGACAAAACTACAGAATCAGATGATTGATGAAGTTGACAAAGTTGATGATAACCGCTGGTTTAGATCACTGTTTTCATGGGTTGCACAATGGATGGCAGACACATTCAAGTTCCTAGGAGCCTTGTTGGTGATGATCTTGCCTTGTTGGTGATGATCTTGCTTGGATTCTGTGTTATCAAGATAATAATCTCTCAGTGCCAGAAAACTGAGAAAAAGGCTGTAGGGATGAAAATAATGATTGACGTTGAGTCAGGATGGAAGGCGAAGGACCTGACTGATGAAGAAATAAGAGACTTTGTGAAGACCAGCATTTATGCACCAGAAGGAACAACGTTTCGGTATCCAAAGAAACATAGAAAATATGTGGGAAAATGGATCTATTGCAATCCAAGTGGAGAATGTCAACTAATGACATGGAACAAAGACGAGCACGTAAGAACAGCAGGATGTTTAAAGGGAGTGATAAAGATATGGACCCCAAAGGAACATTTCTGCAGACCTAGATGTCTAGATCCAGAGGATGACAGAAAGGTGAATGTGAATGCAAAGAAAGAAGTAGGCGTGGTTGATGAATCGCTCAGAGGGGGGGAGTGAAGAGGAAGTGCCAGGCATCATCCGCACTCCAGCCACCCCCTTTGAAGTGCCAGGAATGTTCATGCCAAAATATGAGACGTATAGAGAACAGATAAACCAGCAGAGAGCCGCAGTTGGGCTACAGCACCTAGTGAAGTACCGACACCTAAGAAAACCTGTACAGTAAGGTACCCACTGAGAAGACCATATCTACAGACAAGACAAAAGGACGTTTTCAGAATGAAATACCTGAAGAAGCCAAGAAGATACTAAAGGAAGACGAATGGTGACATCATAAGAAACCATACTGATGCACATATAAGAAGAGATAATGACCTGAGAATACTGATGAAATACCCAAAAGGGCAATCCAGCATGAAATGCTAGCAATTCTCCTCTGAACAAGAGCACCATCCTGAACCCATAGTTGGACATCATTAGTGAGGTGAAGCTGAGCCTCTCTAAGGTACAGTGAGCAAGGGGTCCACGTCTAGATTACCTTTAGTGACTTGGGGGGAAAGCCAAAGTTTTACAAAATATACAAGCATATGGGAGCGCCTCAACTGAGAATGAACATGGCTCCAATAACCTGTTCTATGGCATGTATTACACTTGAGAGGGTCTATAAACACAGATTATGGAAGGCCACCACGAGAAGGAAACGTAATTTATGAACAGCATGTGTGTTGAGCATGAGCATTACATCAAGGCATTATCGTACCCCCTTCTCTGACACCTGCCCTATGTGTGGCATTTTCCTTGGCTTACTGGAATGTAGTGGGGTGCATTGAAATATTTGAGTGTCAAACGTATACTAAATGTCTGGCAACTGCCAGTTCTGGGGTAGGGTGATGTTGTGCACCTTACCTTCTTATCTTGTGTCCCTCGATCAGCTTACCAATGGCAAAAACTGCTCCATAGTGGCAGAAAGAAGCCATTCTTTGGAACTCAGCAAATGAGGGTCACGTGCTGAGAAAGACCCCCCAGTAAACCTGACTCTGATTTTATGTCAAGACCGGAGGATCGGATTATGCTTTCTCTCTTTACTGTAAAACTCAAACAGCATTAAACATCAACAATGTATACAATAATTCACACAATAAAGAACTACATTTCCCAAGAAATTGTCACTTTTTGTAGTCTATTTTTGATGTTTAACTTTAACTATGTGACATGTTCAGCCAATCCTCACCCTTTCCTTGTCATTCCTCTTTCTTTGCTGCTCAGGCAGCAGTTAAGTACTCATTTTATTATATTTGTGATAAAGTATGTGTGTGAGTTAGTTGCTGTTTCAATAATTGATTCATTGTGTTTTACATTGTACAAGAACGCACACGCAAGAGTAACAATAATAGAGTTTCTACGACAGAACATATCGTGTAGAGATTGAGGAACAAAAGGCGCAACAGGCCGGGAGAAGGTCTGGCAACAGAGCAAGCCGTTGTATGGGGGCACTCTCACATGGAAGAGGGCACGGCACGACAGGATTTCAATTCCGGCGCCGACTCAAAGTCATTTCCGCACGGAGAGCGAACCACTACAAGGAGAAATCCATACCTCAGCAGCAACGCAGTGAGAAGCACAGACAGGATCTAGAGAGATTGCGATCTCCCTACAAGAGTGCCGGTTAGACAGCCATAAATATAAAATGATCTCTAGGAAAAGCGGAGCAGGGCGTATTGGCGCGGCCTGATTTGGCGCGACCGCTTTGACGCAGCAGACATTTTGGCGCGCCCTCTTCGCCGCTGGAACGTTTTGCCATCAGTATGTTTTGGCGCGAAGGATGGCCAGCAAAAATGCACCAAAAGAAAAGAATGTTATACTCATGGAAATGTATGTCCTAGTGCTACAAACCATGAAAAAAATCACAATTGCAAACTGTGGCAGTGAAGTAAGAGTAGAATGGGTGGATGTGCACAGAGAAAGGAATTGAAATAGAGATGTATTTATTTCCTTGTCCAGAACAGCGTCAACTTGTCAGCACTTAAACAACTTCAATGTCACTCTCGTCTGCTCAGTGACATTGAAGTTGTAGCAGTGTAAAATTGCAGCGTTCAAATTACACAGACAGGTGGCATCCGACAGCAACATGCACGTGTGTTTTATGCGGTTGGCACATGCCTCGCTGCAGTCAAAGGCTGTCCCAATTGATGCAGGTTCCTGGGGAGAGTGGCAGCAGCATTACAACAGTCTACCAGTTCCACCTGGTCTGCCCATCTCCCCGCCTCTTGTGCCGCCCATGGCCGCTAGATAAGGGCAAGTTCCACTCGCCCGTCACTCTGGCTCTGCACCAGCCTGGTAGGAGGGAGGAGAGAGGACCATAATAACTTCAGTCTGAAACTGCAGTTCTAGTAGCAGGCTAGGAAGGATACATTCTCACGACATGCTTTACTCTCATGCCCGCGCCTTCTCAGACAGTGAACACATCATGCATTTTCTAAGTGAGGCGTTCATCAGGCTCCACCTTTTGATCCACCTTTTGATCCTAATGCATGATTTGTTGGGGTTTTCCCCCTTTGGGAGGGCGCCAAAATGCTCTATGCAGTATCATTCTATCTTTTTAGGAAATGGGATACCCCAGTTCATGTGTGACTCTGCCCACCAGCTGGGATTGGCCCAGTGTCTTTAAGGGTCTGGACACCACCATATAGCACCTGGTCCTCTGGAGAGAATTATTAAGAATAGTCTTAAATAGGATGCGTGTTTATGAGTGGAGGTGTGTTTTAAGGGCGTGCATTTATATCGAATTGTTTGAATGGCTGCGTTTAAAGTATGTTTTAATTTTGTAAACATGTGTTTAGGCGTGTTATGTGTTTGCATCTGCCTGTGTGTGTTTTATTTGTATGATTATCTAGGTATGATAATACATATTTGTGCATTTGTGAGTGACTGTATGCCACCGTTTATCTGTGCCGTTTTGTCTGTGCATAACTATGTGTACTTTGCGCCTATGTTTTGTGTGTATTTGAACTGACATATTCCTGTTCTATGTGTTCATGAGTTGTGTTCACTATGTGCGAACATTTCGTTGTGTGCATGTGTTCTTTTCATGCGACTTGTTTTGGTGGGCGAGCTGTCCGGCTAGACAGAGAAATAACTTGAGTTGTCGCTTTGCTTACACGTGTGTGAATCTGACGGTATGCATTTATTTATCGATTTGGCATATTTGTGTCTGTGCGAATATGTGTGTTGTGAGTATGTACGTACCCTTAGTTCACTTTGCTGTGTGTACTCATCCAAATGCATGTGGATGTGTCTGTGTTTTTGTTTACTTTTGGATATGTGAAACTGCTGTATGTGTTTTGTATGTGCGGGCGAGGGTACAAGTTAGTGGTGTGCGCTGTTGGTGCAGAAATGCGGTTGCCGTGTGTGTCTGTGTATGTTTTCATTTGTATGTATTCTTTTGAACGACCGTGTATGTGCAATATGGTATTGGTTTGAGGATATGTGTTGTTGATGTGTGTGTTTGTTGACTGTGTATCATTCTTTGCATGATGTCACGTACAACACCGGTGTTTTTGAATTTGGCGTGAGGGAGTTTACCCTCGTGCCAAATCGTCTGCGCCAGAAAGGCTCCTGCGCCAAAATGGGCGCACCAAATCAGCCGCTGCGCTGAACTGGCCATGCTGAATCGCCCACAGGAGAAACGTCGGCGTCAAAAGAGGGTGTAGGAGGAAAAGAGAGAAGGAACAGTAGAGGAGCAAAACAGCACCACCTAGTGGCAGGGAAACATATAACAGTTGTTTTTCAAAATGAACATTCATTGGTGTAACACAGTTTTTGGTAGTAAAAAGATCAGACGTGCGTGCAGCACAACAAAGACAGGCACAGACCCAAGCAAAACTGTAAACAAGGTAAACCCCTGACCCACATTAGCTGCACATTAACGGAAACAGGGCCAAGATCCCTGTGTAGAACCACCAGAGGCCGAAAATGCACAGCTCAAGTGAGGAATCAACAACACCTATCATGTACTTTCTTCCAAAGGTTCACAAAGAATATGACCAAATACCGGAAGGCCGACCAATCCTTAGTGGAATAGGTTGGGCTACAGAAAACATCTCCCAATACTTGGATAACATCCTAAGACCCAGAGCGATGAGTTTGAAGGCCTACCTGAAGGACACCACAGATGTGATTCTCAAGCTTAAACATGTGACTTGGGAAAAAGAATATCAACTAGCTACCTTAGATGTCAGGGCCCTCTATACATCTATCCACCATACCTGGGCACTAAGAGCAATAAATCACAACTTCAAGGAAGACTCGGCATCGATGTACCAGCAAATCCAAATGGTAAAAGAAATGTTGGAACTAACATTCAAATATATCTTCAACTTCAATAACTGTTTCTACAGACAGACCAAGGGCGTGGCGATGGGCACCAAATATGCCCCGGCCTTGGCTAACATATTTATGGGACTATTTGGAGACACAATCATTTATCAAGACAAAGCTTATCAAAAACAACTTGTGCACTGGATGCGATAGATCGACGAAGTACTAATAGTATGGAAAGGTACAATCACGGAATTTAAGGAAAGGATCAATAGAAATGAAATGGACATACACTTTACGGGGCACCGGTTGTTAGGCAGAAACCTGTGCAGTTCCCTCTGGGACCACTGCAAAAGATTTAGGACTACAGGTGTTTGGCAGTAAACCCATTTGGTAGCAGTCTGTACCACACAGATTCACTTGGTAGCTGTGGCTGAGCAGTCAGACTTCCCTCAAAAAGAGTTAGGCAGTATACAAAGTATTCACAATAGGTCAAGAGAACACAGTAGAACAAGTAAACACTGACCAGGGCTTGGTGTAAAGAGATATACTTATTTATTTAAAACCACATCTAGAAAAACACTGTAACGCTCACCTGATTCCCGTAGAGGCGCCGGTCTTGACTGGGCGTATACCGTATCTTCAAAGGTGATGTGTAACACACGGCTGGCTCTTTGGGCTGGACCTCTGTGCACTGTATGTTTGACTCGAAGGGTAAGATGTCTGCAGATAGAAAATATGGGATTAAGGAACTGGGTTATTGAATGTCTCTCTCTTCTTCCCTTTCTCTTCTCCTGTAGAACCCCAAAGGTTAACGCTCTCACCTTAGGTAAGTGAACGCCGTGCTCTCCATCTGCCTCGGGGCAGGGTGCTGTAACCAGTTTCTTCACTGGATAAGGGAGCAGGCCTCTTGACTTCAGAGGACTGCTGTCCGTCGTTTACTGCACGAACGGTAAGTTTCGAGTAATTCTAATGTCTTTAAAGTCTTTAGTAATGATGTTTCTTGTTTTGCAGGGTTCCGGCGATGGCGGATGACGGGCTGAAGTGAGTTGAAGATGGAGCCCGTGTGATGAATAGAAGCGCCTGGAAGCACGTCAGTAAGCGCTAGTTGCCTGCTTCACGATGCGCTCTAACCGTCTTTTTATTTTGCAGGTACAAGTTCGGAGCGGCTGCAGGGTGCCGGAATACCCACTGGGTTAGATGTGGAAAGGAGTAATGGCATGTGAGTATTAAAGTTCCCCAATGTCTTTAAACGCACCTTGTTTTGTCTTTCAGATGTGGGATGCAGCGCCGAAGGCCTCCGGAGCGTGCAAAGAGTTGGTAAGCTTTTGTCTTTCAGATGCCGGAATGCAGTGTGAAGACCTCCAGAGCGCACGAAGAGTAGGTAAGCCTTCGTCTTTCAGATGCCGGAATGCAGCGCGAGGCGTTGGTGACAGCCGATGGACCAGGTAGCTGTCACTGTGAAGAGCTGTCACTGAAGACCGTAATGCTAACCTGTTCTTTCTTGTCTTTATAGGTGTTGCAGAAGACTGGATTCAGGATGGTAAGCCTTTTTCCTTAGGCCCAGGATCAGATGCAGAAGACACGATGAGCGTTCTGCTGCAGAGGATGCAGAATAACGCAAAGCAAGATTCATCCATCGGGTGTGGTTTAAATAGCCTCCTGTAGTGCTTAGGTGTCTCCTTCCACAGCCACGCCTAGGTAAGAAAAGAGTTCCTGCTTTCCAGAAGAGTTCCAGTGTTCTGAATCTAGGGAGTGGCTCCTGCCCCACCCAACAGGAAAAGTAGTTCCAAACAGAAGAGGATCAGAGGCTCAACTGGCAGGCAAGTAAGCAGCATGGTCTGCTGCAGGTAAGTCCACCCAAGCATTATGAGCCCGGCGCTTCCAGCGCTGGGACTGGGCATATTTATGAGCCTGGTGCCACTGGCGCCAGGACTGGGTCCAAAAGGTCCCAATTGGGACTGGTTGGCACTCGGAACCTGGGTTATGGATCTGCTTCCAAGGGAGTTGGGAAAACCCTGACCTTTTGGAAGCAGAGATCATGACAGTACCCCCCCTCAAGGCCCCTCCCAAACCGGGCTTCTACGGGGGTTTTGGCTTGTCAGGAAATGTTCGGTGAAATCTTTTGATTAGGCGAGGAGCGTGGACATATTCAGCAGGTTCCCAGGATCTCTCTTGGGGGCCTTAGCCTTTCCAGTCAATTAGGTAAAATAGTTTAGATTTGGAGATCTTGGAGTTCAGAATGCTTTTGACTTCAAACTCGAGTTCTCCATCAACTAGGATAGGTTTTGGAGATTTAGTTAGTCGGGTTTGAGGTTGCACGGGTTTTAATAGAGAGACGTGGAAGACCGGATGTATTTTCATGTGCGGGGGCAAGTCCAACTTGACCGCTACTGGGTTTACTATGGTAGTGATGGAATAGGGACCAAGGTATCTTGGGTTGAATGTGCGTGGCCCCTTTAGAGGTAGATATTTGGTGGATAACCAGACTTGATCTCCTACTTGATATTGAGGGGCTTCCTTCCGATGTTGATCTGCTCCTTTCTTGTATTGTTCTTTAGCCCTTTGAAGGTGAGAAACAGCTTCCTTAAAGGCTTGGGTGATTGTAGAATGCAGGTAGTCTACTGCTGGTGTTTCAAGATCTTGGAGGGGATCCAACTCCGAGGTTCAAGGGTGACTGCCGTACAAAAGAAAAAACGGGGTTTTCCCAGTTCCCGAATGGACAGAGTTATTGTAGGCATATTCGGCTATCCAAAGGATGTCTTTCCAAGTTTTTTCAGTTTGTTGCAGCATGCAGCGTAAATACTGTTCCAGAGTTTGATTGGTCCTCTCGGTTTGTCCGTCGGTCTGAGGGTGGTGACTGGTCGATAGTCTCACATCAATTTGAGCCGACCGACAGCAACTTCGCCAAAAATGAGAAATAAATTGACTACCTCGATCCGAAATTAGAACCGAAGGAAAACCGTGCAGTCGGACGATGTTTTCGAGAAATTCTCGGGCCAGAGTTGCTGCTGTTGGCAAGCCTTTGAGCGGAATGAAATGCGCCATCTTGGAGAATAAGTCCACGATTACTAGAATCGTATTGTATCCGGAGCATGGAGGTAGATCGGTGATGAAGTCCATAGAAAGCGTATGCCAAGGGCGAGGTGGGATGTCAATAGGGCGTAAGAGGCCTGCTGGTCTTTCCTTTTGACTCTTGTTTTGGGCGCATACTCCACAGGACATTATAAAGTCTCTGATATCTTTTTTCCAAGACGGCCACCAGAAGTAGCGCTTGATCTTTTCTGAGGTCTTGGCCATACCGGGATGTCCTTCCATTAAAGAATCGTGATAACAAGAGATTACTTTTTTCTGTAAATCTGTGCTGGGTAGGTATAATCGTTCTTGGAAATACAATAAGTTGTCCTTTACTGCAAAGTCCTTTCCCTGCAGATGCCAATTCTGTATGTCTGCTGGAGTTACAAGTTGCCTGGCTTTATCCTTAACTTCCTCTATGGATTCTGTGGCGATTACACCCAGAATTCTTTGTTCGGGAATGATTGGTACAGGTGTAGGGTTGATCAAGTGTTCTTCCACTCCCATCCGAGAAAGGGCATCAGCTTTACCGTTCTTTGTACCAGGTCGATAGGTAATTATGAAGTCAAACTCGGCAAAGAATAATGCCCAACGGAGTTGTCTAGAGGATTGGGCTTTTGCGGTTTTCAAATATTGCAGGTTTCGGTGATCCGTAATCACAGTAACGGTGTGTCGGGCCCCCAGCAGATAATGCCGCCAAGCCTTAAAGGCAGACTTGATAGCCAGAAGTTCCTTGTCAGTAATCGTGTAATTGATTTCAGGAGGCGAGAATTTGCGGGACCAAAATGCCACGGGATGCAACTGATTGGTTACCGGGTCCTTTTGTGATAGAACTGCCCCCATGGCAAGGCTTGAAGCATCAGTTTCCACGATGTAGGGGAGTTCGGGGCGAGGGTGTTTTAAGATTGGTGCAGAGATAAATTTAGTCTTCAAATCCTGGAAAGCTTGTTCCGCCTCGGTAGACCATTCAAAACGTTTGTTTTTCTTTAACAAGGCAGTGATGGGCTGGACTATTCGAGAGAATTCGGGGATAAACCTGCGGTAAAAGTTAGTGAAGCCTAACATGCTTTGCACACCTTTTACGGAGGATGGTGATGGCCATTTGAGAACTGCATCGACCTTCTTTGAATCCATACGCACTCCGCCAGGTGATAATATGAATCCCAAGAATTCAACTTCAGTCACGTTGAAAACACATTTTTCCAACTTAGCGAAAAGTTTGTGTTGACGCAATCTTTCGAGGACCATTTTCACGTGTTTCCGATGTTCAGATTCCGATGAAGAATAAACGAGGATGTCGTCAATGTAAACAACAACACACACATCTATGAGCTCTCTGAGGACATCGTTCATAAAATATTGAAAGGCGGCCGGGGCATTGCAAAGTCCGAAGGGCATGACCTGATATTCAAATAGCCCATACTTGGTGCGGAAGGCCGTCTTCCATTCATCGCCCTCTTTTACTCGTACCAAGTGGTAAACTCCTCTAAGATCCAGCTTTGTATATATGCATGCTTTTCTGACTTGGTCCAGGAGTTCAGGGATCAAAGGTAACGGATATCTATTCTTAACGGTGATCTGGTTCAGGGAGCGATAATCTATACAAGTTCTAAGGTCTCCTTCCTTTTTCGGAACGAAGAACAAAGCTGAAGAAGCAGGGGACTTGTAAGGACGAATAAACCCATTTGCCAGGTATTGATCCAGGTATTGTCGAAGGTGAAGGTTCTCAGGCTCGGTGAGGGCATAAATTCTACTACAAGGAGGAGTAGATCCAGGTATCAGGTCTATCTGGCAGTCATAAGACCTATGAGGAGGTAGAGAGTTAGCCTGATCCTTCCGGAAAACATCTTGGTATTCTAGGTATTCGGGAGGTAACTGGGGAGTCTCTGAAAAAATTGCGGCCAGTGCAACACCAGGTGGAGGGTGACAAGTAGAGACACATTCTGGAAACTGGACCGTTCTTGCTCGCCAATCGATCAGAGGATTGTGTTTCTCTAACCAAGGTATTCCTAGAATAATCTGAAACTGAGGGGCCTTGATCACATCGAACACAATCTTCTCATGGTGTCCATCTTGACTTACTAGCGTCACCTCTTGAGTGGTATGCGTTACTGGCCCGGAGGCTATCTCCGTACCATCCACCGTAGTAATGACGTCCTTTACAGCCTTGGGACAAAGAGTTAGATTCATCCTCAAAACCATTTCATGATCCACATAATTGCCGATGGCACCGCTGTCGACGTAAGCTTCAATTGCATGTAATCGATCCGGATTATCAGGGCTAATGAGGACCATAGGTATCACGAAATGCGAGGTCACGGAACTGGTTTTCACGCTCGGCAAGAGGACCTCTATTCTTGTCGGGCGAGGTCGTTTCCCTGCTCAGAGTTTGTAACTTTGGTAACTGCAGCTCCTACTGCCTTCTTGGCAGGTTTCACCGGACAGTCTCGAAGAAAGTGCCCTGAGTTTCCGCAATATAGGCATAATTGCAACTGTTTCCTCCTTTCCCGCTCCCTTTGTGTTAGAGGACCTTTCAGACCCCCTATTTGCATGGGTTCCCCGGAGTCTACTCCTTTGGAAGGAGTTGGCGGTTTGGAAAATACTCGAGCATCACACTTGGAACGATCGGCCTTCCTGTTCTGCAGCCTGTGATCTATTTGAACGACCAAGTCTATATAATCCGAACAGTCTTGTGGGGGATTCACTACTTGGGCTAAAACATCTTTGAGCTCTCCACGTAGACCTCTATAAAACAGCGTAATCCTTTTGTCCTCAGGGCATTGAGTTTCCACTATTAGTCTATTGAAAGATGCAATATAAGCCAAAAGGTCTTGATTACCCTGTCGCAACGAAAGAAGCTCATTGTCCAAGGCCTGCCCCTGTGAATGTCTTGCGAACAGTTTTTCCATACTAAGCTGAAAGGCTTGAAAATCATGGAGAACCGGATCATCTTGATTAACTAGAGGGATCGACCAGTCTGCCGCATTGCCACTAAGGTACGAAAGTACAAAAGCTACTTTTGCTTGATCAGTTGGAAAGGCTGCTGGCCGGCATAAGAAGTGCAACCGGCACTGATTGATAAATACTGCAAACCTCTTTGGGTCACCAGAAAATCGTTCGGGCGGAGCCAGAGGTACATTCCCAGGTAGGTTGATCTGCACTGGATTCATAGAGGATGTTGAAGGAAGATTTGCCCCTGATGCGGGTAACGGGGTCTGTCCGGCTTGTGACTGTAGCACTTGTCTAGCAAGATTGTCTGTTCTCTCCTTGGAAATAATTAGTTCCCTTCTTAGAGCATTCGTTTCCTGACGAGCTGCATGCACTTCTGCCCTTAGTTCCCCAAGTAACCGGGCTAGGGGGTCAGTATCCGAGGTTTCCATAGCGCCTGGGCGAGAGTTTTGCGGTAGGCTTTGCGTTCTGTAACGCTCACCTGATTCTCGCAGAGGCGCCGGTCTTGACTGGGCGACTACCGTATCTTCAAAGGTGATGTGTAGCACCCGGTTGGCTCTTTGGGCTGGACCTCTGTGCACTGTATGCCTGACGTGTAGAGTAAGATGTCTTAGGTAAGTGAATGCCGAGCTCTCCATCTGCCTCGGGGCAGGGTGCTGTAACCAGTTTCTTCACTGGATAGGTAGCGCAGGCCTCTTGACTTCAGAGGACTGCTGTCCGTCGTTTACTGCACGAACGGTAAGTTTCGAGTCGTTCAAATGTCTTTAAAGTCTTTAGTAATGATGTCTCTAGTTTTGCAGGGTTCCGGCGATGGCGGATGACGGGCTGAAGTGAGTTGAAGATGGAGCCCGTGTGATGAATAGAAGCGCCTGGAAGCACGTAAGTAAGCGCTTGTTGCCTGCTTCACGATGCGCTCTAACTGTCTTTTTATTTTGCAGGTACGAGTTCGTAGCGGCTGCAGGGTGCCGGAATACCCACTGGATTAGATGTGGAAAGGAGTAATGGCACGTGAGTATTAAAGTTCCCCAATGTCTTTAAACGCACCTTGTTTTGTCTTTCAGATGCGGGATGCAGTGCCGAAGGCCTCCGGAGCGTGCGAAGAGTTGGTAAGCTTTTGTCTTTCAGATGCCGGAATGCAGTGTGAAGACCTCCGGAGCGCACGAAGAGTAGGTAAGCCTTTGTCTTTCAGATGCCGGAATGCAGCGCGAGGCGTTGGTGACAGCCGATGGACCAGGTAAGTGAAGAGCTGTCACTGAAGACCGTAATGCTAACCTGTTCTTTCTTGTCTTTATAGGTGTTGCTGAAGACTGGATTCAGGATGGTAAGCCTTTTTCCTTAGGCCCAGGATCAGATGCAGAAGACACGATGAGCGTTCTGCTGCAGAGGATGCAGAATAACGCAAAGCAAGATTCATCCATCAGGTGTGGTTTAAATAGCCTCCTGTAGTGCTTAGGTGTCTCCTTCCACAGCCACGCCTAGGTAAGAAAAGAGTTCCTGCTTTCCAGAAGAGTTCCAGTGTTCTGAATCTAGGGAGTGGCTCCTGCCCCACCCAACAGGAAAAGTAGTTCCAAACAGAAGAGGATCAGAGGCTCAACTGGCAGGCAAGTAAGCAGCATGGTCTGCTGCAGGTAAGTCCACCCAAGCATTATGAGCCCGGCGCTTCCAGCGCTGGGACTGGGCATATTTATGAGCCTGGTGCCACTGGCGCCAGGACTGGGTCCAAAAGGTCCCAATTGGGACTGGTTGGCACTCGGAACCTGGGTTATGGATCTGCTTCCAAGGGAGTTGGGAAAACCCTGACCTTTTGGAAGCAGAGATCATGACAAACACACAGGCACTAGTAGTAAGCAATTCAAAAATACGGTCACTAAAAGATATACACTCGCTTAAAAGAATATTAGACAAGTCTTGAGTAAAGCTCCACTTATTTTCAGACAGCGGTGAGCGCTTAACGTAGATGGCACTCTAATAGTTTGTTTTAAAAAGGGAGAGAATAGCAGAGAACAAGTTGAAACAGATCCCAACACTTTTACCAGAACATGACAAGAGAGAAAGGCAAAGTAAAACCGTGAAGTTAGAGTTCAAGAGGCCGGACCCACTTTCAGAGGATCCAAAAGAAATGTGTCCAAGGTCACACGGTTGCAGTGCACGAAAGTCTTGTAAAGGTTCAAAAAGGAGTTGGACCAACGAAAGGGATCAGTTAGAGGGTCAAGGCGGCCAGCCCAGTCCAGAAGGTTAAGGGGTTATTATTACCTTGTAGCAATCTTTAGAAAGGGAGGCCTGGCGGACATGGTACCTTAAAGTGGTGAGAACGCTCCAGCGGGGGCAGTTGTTCCTGGAAGCAGATGCAAGTCAGTGCTTCGTCCGGGGGAAGAGAGGATCTTGTAGTGGAGGAAAACAGGAGTCTGTTGCACTGCCAGGGAAGAAACCAGCCGCGGAGTTTCTCAGGTACAAGGAGCGGTCCGGTGATTCGCGGTTCAGTGGTGAGTGGCTATCCGGCCGCTGGGGTGCTTGGCACGGGCAGTTCGACCACAAACCGGGCTGGGGTGCAAAGAAGGAAAGGTAAACTGGTTGTGCCCACCAGTCAGGGGAAGAAGCCTCTCCAGCCGGGAGATCTTCTCTGTCGTCGGGAAGTGGTGAGTTGGTTCTGCAGGGCTCCACCGGTGGTGTCGTCGTGGTAGGTCGGCTCAGCTTCTCCCTTGTCGTATTCTCAGGTCCTGTGGCGACTTCTGAAGTTCCAGTCCCCAAAGCCCTGCTTTTATGCAGAAAACCCCCATTCACTAAGCCTAGCTGTCAATCAAACATGCTAAGTGGTGAGCCGGCCGGCTCACCACTTGGGCCAATCACACAACAGTGTGACTTGAGTTACCAAGGTAACTCAGTCCAGGGTGCCTAAACCCCCTCCCACACCCCCTGTGGTACCCAGACAGAGTGGCACCACTTTTGGAGGCTTCTGTGGAGAAGCCCGCCAAAAAGTGGAACAAAGGGCTCGACTTGGGTTGGAGTCACAGAAGAGAACACAAACGCCATTTTAGAATCGAGTCTTGGCAAAAAATACCAACCGGAGAATTAATATTAATTAAATAAACCGGCGGTATGTTCAAGGCTATGAGAATTAAATAATTAAAGTTGGTAGCCTCAAACAATGGAAAAATCCCATTGGAAAATATTTGCGGTCGAATATAAAAAGTGGTTTCCGCTGCCACCAGCCAAAACACGATCAGGGGGGACGGAGACATGCCCCCTCGACTAACAGACCCTGGGGCAATCGAATTGCCCCGACCAGTACGCCCACAATATGATGGTTTGAACTGGTTTCTGTTAATAATTTGGGACTAGTAAAGCCAATGGTGACTTTACATGCCCTGAGAGACAGTAGTCAGTCCCAGGGTATGGAGTCTATGGTGGGGTGTCACTATGACACCCCTGTGTTACTGCACAGAGGGTGCTGTGTAACACACATAGGAAAAACACATGAGACCCTATGGAGTAAAGGACCCCATAGCCCATAAAACACATTACTAGTCAAAGGAATACCATAAATCATGTCCAAGAGTGGGAGTCTCTGTAACGCCCATGGGGGCGCTGGTCTAGTCTGGATTGCTGTGGCCTCTTCTAGCGTGATGCGCAGGACCCGGAACACCGATTGGACAGGACCTCCAAATCGTGCTTGCTTGGCCCGTAGGAATATCCTTCTGCAGATGAGAAAGGGGATTAACAGTCTGCAGAATAGTGTGCTAGCTCCCCCTTTTCCCCCTTCCCCCTTCGTTCCTCTCTAACTTCCTCCAAACCCCGGTTTAAGCTCACCTTATGGTTTGGAAGGATGAACTCTCCATCCTGCTTCTGGTGCAGGGGCGCGTGTTCGTCCAGTTACTTCACTGGTTTTCAGAATGGTGCTGGCAAAATCCACTTGACTTTCCTGAGCGATGCGCCGTAAGTATGAAAGTTCAAAGTTCAAGTGAGGCCCCCTTTATGTTTCTTTCTAACCTGTGATCTGTCCTTTATTTCAGGTGCAGAATGAAGGCGATGCGTCGAGGGGTTAAACTGCCGAGGTGAGTAGTGATGAGGGCGATCCCTCTAAATGTCCTTATCATTCCCCAGAAATGTCTCTTGTCCTTTCCCCATAGGGGCCGGGGTACGGTACCTGCCAATGGGAGGGCGCCGACACGAAATGTGGAAGAAAAGCCGGTAAGTATTATGGCTGTTAATCGGGCTTTCCTTCTGTGTTCCTTCTGCTCACCTTTTGTTTCTTCCTCTCTGCACTAGGTGCAGAGATGTGGCGTCCGATGCTGACAGCCGCGATGGAGCCGGGAGATGTCTCGAGGACAGGTGAGTGAAGCGTGGCGCTGCAGCGAGCAACGCAATGCTTTTAAATGGAAGTCTTTCTTCAGGGATGCTGGCGAGAAGATTCCGGATGCAGGTAAGAAGTTTGAAATAGTCCTTGGTTTTCACCTTTCTCTTCTCTTCCTTCCTTGCAGGTCTTCCAGGTTCGAGGCGGGCGTGGCTGGAGTCCAGGAGCAGACACGGTGAGCGTTAAGCTGCAGGAAGCAGAACAACGCGAAGCATGAGCTGCTGTCTGGACGTGGCTTAAATAGCCTCCAAAGAAGTCCCAGGTATGTATCCTTCCCCAACTAGGTATGTATCCTTCCCTGGCCACGCCCGAGTGAAAAAATAGTCCCTATGAAAAAATAGTCCCTTTCAGGTCTCAGGGAGGCCTGAAGCGTGCAGCATGGTCTGCATCAGGTAAGTGCACAAAACACCTCCCTTTATGAGCCTGGCACCTATGGCGCCAGGACTGATGTCCAACATGAGGCTGGCGCCAAAGGCGCCAGGACTGAGTCCAAAGAGCTCCTATAAGGGGCAGCTGGGCTTTTACCCGAGGGCATGATGCCTGCTTCCGGGGGTGCTGGGCCTGGCCTGGTGCTCCGGGGGTAGGCATCATGACAGCACTCCCCCCCCAAGGCCCCTCCCAAGGTCGTTCCTTCTGGAGGTTTCGGTTTGTTTGGGAAATTCCGATGGAACCTTTTTACCAGCCGAGGTGCATGTACGTGATCACTGGGTTCCCAAGACCTTTCCTGAGGCCCGTACCCTTTCCAATCAATTAGATAGAAAAGTTTTGATTTTGAGATCTTAGAATCCAAAATGTTCTTCACCTCGAATTCAGGCTCCCCATCTATCTGAATCGGTTCTGGTGGCTTTGTTAATCTGGTTCCTGGGTGCACTGGTTTCAAAAGTGACACATGAAAAACGGGGTGAATCCGCATGTTAGCTGGTAGATCGAGCTTGACTGCCACTGGGTTGATTATAGCTTTGATCGAGTAAGGGCCTAAATACCTTGGATTAAAAGTTCGAGGCCCCTTGAGTGATAGGTGTTTGGTAGCCAACCATACTTGATCCCCTATTTGGTATGGAGGCGCCTCTCTTCGATGCAGATCCGCATTCTTTTTGTATTTCCCTTTCGCATGTTGCAAATGTGCAGTTGCATCCTTGAAGGCTTGAGTAATCGTAGAATGCAAATGGTCCACTGCGGGCATTTCAAGGCTCAGAGGTGAGTCCAAGTCTGAAGTACGAGGGTGATGTCCATATAGGGTATAAAAGGGGCTCTGACCAGTTCCAGAGTGTATCGAGTTATTGTATGCATATTCTGCCACCCATAAAATGTCCTTCCAATTACCCTCCGATTGGTGCAACATACATCGTAGATATTGTTCAAGGGTCTGGTTCGTTCTCTCTGTCTGACCATCGGTCTGTGGGTGGTGGCTGGTCGAGAGTCTTACGTCGATTTGTGCCAGTTGACAACACTTTTTCCAAAAATGAGAAATAAACTGGCTTCCCCGATCGGAGACTAGTATGGACGGGAATCCATGCAAACGGATGATATTTTCGAGGAATTCTTTGGCAAGAACAAAGGCTGAAGGTAATCCTTTCAACGGAATAAAGTGGGCCATTTTGGAAAATAAATCCACCACGACCAGAATAGTATTGTAACCATTACAAGAGGGCAGGTCCGTGATAAAATCTAGTGACAGGGTGTGCCAAGGTGCTGGTGGAATGTCTAAGGGCTGAAGAAGACCGGCGGGTCTTGTCTTTTGACCTTTGTTTTGGGCACAAACTCCACAGGACATCACAAAAGATTTAATATCCTTTCGCCAGGAAGGCCACCAGCATTGTCGTTTAACCTTTTCCTCTGTTTTGGCAATGCCAAGATGTCCTTCCATCAGGGTATCATGATGACGGGAAATAACCAGTTCTTGCAATTCCTTTTCTGGCAAAAATAAGCGTCCTTGGAAGTAAGGTAAGCCATCCTTGACTGAAAAGTTAGACCCCCTTTTGATCCAATCCTGCAAGGCTGAAGAGTCCAGGAATTGTTTCACTCGTGCTTGAATGTCTTCAAGGGTTTGTAAAGTGGTTATCCCCAAAATTCTTTGTTCGGGAATTATCGGCACAGGTTCTGAGTTTGTGTCTATTTCTTCCATTCCAATTCGGGATAGAACGTCCGCCTTACCATTCTTATAGCCGGGCCGGTAGGTGATTACAAAATCGAACTCAGCAAAGAACAAAGCCCATCGGAGCTGTCGAGACGATTGAGCCTTGGCAGTTTTTAAATATTGTAAATTTCGGTGATCAGTGATCACGGTGATGGTATGCCGGGTGCCGAGGAGATAATGCCGCCAAGCCTTGAAGGCGGACTTAATGGCTAATAGTTCCTTATCGGTGATCGCATAATTTATCTCCGGCGGCGAGAACTTTCTGGACCAAAATGCTAAGGGGTGTAGTTGGTTGGTTTCAGGGTCTCTCTGAGACAGGACAGCTCCCATGGCTAAGCTGGACGCATCGGTTTCGACTATATATGGGAGATCGGGACGCAGGTGCTTCAAAATAGGTGCGGACGTGAACTTAGCTTTCAACTCCTGAAAGGCCTGTTCGGCTTCCTCGGTCCATTCAAAACGTTTATTTTTTCGCAAGAGTGCAGTGATGGGTTGTACCACACGTGAAAACTCTGGGATAAACCTGCGATAAAAGTTGGCAAAACCAAGCATGCTTTGGACACCTTTCACCGAACTAGGTGATGGCCATTTGAGGATGGCATCCACTTTCCGTGAATCCATTCGGACCCCTTTAGGTGTCAGGATGAATCCGAGAAACTCAACCTCGTGGTATGGAAAACACATTTTTCCAGCTTGGCAAACAGTTTGTGCTGGCGCAGTTTCTCTAGGACGGCCCTGACATGCTTTCTGTGATCAGATTCCGAAGAGGAGTACACAAGAATGTCATCGATATACACGACAACACAGACATCGATGAGTTCCCGAAGGACATCGTTCATGAAGAATTGGAAGGCTGCAGGCGCTGTAACGCTCACCTGATTCCCGTAGAGGCGCCGGTCTTGACTGGGCGTATACCGTATCTTCAAAGGTGATGTGTAACACACCGCTGGCTCTTTGGGCTGGACCTCTGTGCACTGTATGCTCGACTCGAAGGGTAAGATGTCTGCAGATAGAAAATATGGGATTAGTGAACTGGGTTATTGAATGTCTCTCTCTTCTTCCCTTTCTCTTCTCCTGTAGAACCCCGAAGATTAACACTCTCACCTTAGGTAAGTGAACGCCGTGCTCTCCATCTGCCTCGGGGCAGGGTGCTGTAACCAGTTTCTTCACTGGATAAGGGAAGCAGGCCTCTTGACTTCAGAGGACTGCTGTCCGTCGTTTACTGCACGAACGGTAAGTTTCGAGTAATTCTAATGTCTTTAAAGTCTTTAGTAATGATGTCTCTTGTTTTGCAGGGTTCCGGCGATGGTGGATGACAGGCTGAAGTGAGCTGAAAATGGAGCTTGTGTGATGAATAGAAGCGCCTGGAAGCACGTAAGTAAGCGCTTGTTGCCTGCTTCACGATGCGCTCTAACTGTTTTTTTATTTTGCAGGTACAAGTTCGGAGTGGCTGCAGGGTGCCGGAATACCCACTGGGTTAGATTTGGAAAGGAGTAATGGCACGTGAGTATTAAAGTTCCCCAATGTCTTTAAACGCACCTTGTTTTGTCTTTCAGATGCGGGATGCAGCGCCGAAGGCCTCCGGAGCGTGCGAAGAGTTGGTAAGCTTTTGTCTTTCAGATGCCGGAATGCAGTGTGAAGACCTCCGGAGCGCACGAAGGGTAGGTAAGCCTTTGTCGTTCAGAATGCAGCGCAAGGCGTTGGTGACTGCCGATGGCCCAGGTAAGTGAAGAGCTGTCACTGAAGACCGTAATGCTAACCTGTTCTTTCTTGTCTTTATAGGTGTTGCTGAAGACTGGATTCAGGATGGTAAGCCTTTTTCCTTAGGCCCAGGATCAGATGCAGCAGACACAATGAGCGTTCTGCTGCAGAGGATGCAGAATAACGCAAAGCAAGATTCATCCATCGGGTGTGGTTTAAATAGCCTCCTGTAGTGCTTAGGTGTCTCCTTCCACAGCCACGCCTAGGTAAGAAAAGAGTTCCTGCTTTCCAGAAGAGTTCCAGTGTTCTGAACCTAGGGAGTGGCTCCTGCCCCACCCAACAGGAAAAGTAGTTCCAAACAGAAGAGGATCAGAGGCTCAACTGGCAGGCAAGTAAGCAGCATGGTCTGCTGCAGGTAAGTCCACCCAAGCATTATGAGCCCGGCGCTTCCAGCGCTGGGACTGGGCATATTTATGAGCCTGGTGCCACTGGCGCCAGGACTGGGTCCAAAAGGTCCCAATTGGGACTGGTTGGCACTCGGAACCTGGGTTATGAATCTGCTTCCAAGGGAGTTGGGAAAACCCTGACCTTTTGGAAGCAGAGATCATGACAGTACCCCCCCTCAAGGTCCCTCCCAAACCGGGCTTCTCCGGGGGTTTTGGCTTGTCAGGAAATGTTCGGTGAAATCTTTTGATTAGGCGAGGAGCGTGGACATATTCAGCAGGTTCCCAGGATCTCTCTTGGGGGCCGTAGCCTTTCCAGTCAATTAGGTAAAATAGTTTAGATTTGGAGATCTTGGAGTCCAGAATGCTTTTGACTTCAAACTCGAGTTCCCCATCAACTAGGATAGGTTTTGGAGATTTAGTTAGTCGGGTTTGAGGTTGCACGGGTTTTAATAGAGAGACGTGGAAGACCGGATGTATCTTCATGTGCGGGGGCAAGTCCAACTTGACCGCTACTGGGTTTATTATGGTAGTGATGGAATAGGGACCAAGGTATCTTGGGTTGAATGTGCGTGGCCCTTTTAGAGGTAGATATTTGGTGGATAACCAGACTTGATCCCCTACTCGATATTGAGGGGCTTCCTTCCGATGTTGATCTGCTCCTTTCTTGTATTGTTCTTTAGCCCTTTGAAGGTGAGAAACAGCTTCCTTAAAGGCTTGGGTGATTGTAGAATGCAGGTAGTCTACTGCTGGTGTTTCAAGATCGTGGAGGGGATCCAACTCCGAGGTTCGAGGGTGACTGCCGTACAAAAGAAAAAACGGGGTTTTCCCAGTTCCCGAATGGACAGAGTTATTGTAGGCATATTCGGCTATCCAAAGGATGTCTTTCCAAGTTTTTTCAGTTTGTTGCAGCATGCAGCGTAAATACTGTTCCAGAGTTTGATTGGTCCTCTCGGTTTGTCCGTCGGTCTGAGGGTGGTGACTGGTCGATAGTCTCACATCAATTTGAGCCGACCGACAGCAACTTCGCCAAAAATGAGAAATAAATTGACTACCTCGATCCGAAATTAGAACCGAAGGAAAACCGTGCAGTCGGACGATGTTTTCGAGAAATTCTCAGGCCAGAGTTGCTGCTGTTGGCAAGCCTTTGAGCGGAATGAAATGCGCCATCTTGGAGAATAAGTCCACGATTACTAGAATCGTATTGTATCCGGAGCATGGAGGTAGATCGGTGATGAAGTCCATAGAAAGCGTATGCCAAGGGCGAGGTGGGATGTCAATAGGGCGTAAGAGGCCTGCTGGTCTTTCCTTTTGACTCTTGTTTTGGGCGCATACTCCACAGAACATTATAAAGTCTGTGATATCTTTTTTCCAAGACGGCCACCAGAAGTAGCGCTTGATCTTTTCTGAGGTCTTGGCTATACCGGGATGTCCTTCCATTAAAGAATCGTGATAACAAGAGATTACTTCTTTCTGTAAATCTGTGCTGGGTAGGTATAATCGTTCTTGGAAATACAATAAGTTGTCCTTTACTGCAAAGTCCTTTCCTTGCAGATGCCAATTCTGTATGTCTGCTGGAGTTACAAGTTGCCTGGCTTTATCCTTAACTTCCTCTATGGATTGTGTGGCGATTACACCCAGAATTCTTTGTTCGGGAATGATTGGTACAGGTTTAGGGTTGATCAAGTGTTCTTCCACTCCCATCCGAGAAAGGGCATCAGCTTTACCGTTTTTTGTACCAGGTCGATAGGTAATTATGAAGTCAAACTCGGCAAAGAATAATGCCCAACGGAGTTGTCTAGAGGATTGGGCTTTTGCAGTTTTCAAATATTGCAGGTTTCGGTGATCCGTAATCACAGTAACGGTGTGTCGGGCCCCCAGCAGATAATGCCGCCAAGCCTTAAAGGCAGACTTGATAGCCAGAAGTTCCTTGTCAGTAATCGTGTAATTGATTTCAGGAGGAGAGAATTTGCGGGACCAAAATGCCACGGGATGCAACTGATTGGTTACCGGGTCCTTTTGTGATAGAACTGCCCCCATGGCAAGGCTTGAAGCATCAGTTTCCACGTTGTAGGGGAGTTTGGGGCGAGGGTGTTTTAAGATTGGTGCAGAGATAAATTTAGTCTTCAAATCCTGGAAAGCTTGTTCCGCCTCGGTAGACCATTCAAAACGTTTGTTTTTCTTTAACAAGGCAGTGATGGGCTGGACTATTCGAGAGAATTCAGGGATAAACCTGCGGTAAAAGTTAGCGAAGCCTAACATGCTTTGCACACCTTTTACGGATGATGGTGATGGCCATTTGAGAACTGCATCGACCTTCTTTGAATCCATACGCACTCCGCCAGGTGATAATATGAATCCCAAGAATTCAACTTCAGTCACGTTGAAAACACATTTTTCCAACTTAGCGAAAAGTTTGTGTTGACGCAATCTTTCGAGGACCATTTTCACGTGTTTCCGATGTTCCGATTCCGATGAAGCATAAACGAGGATGTTGTCAATGTAAACAACAACACACACATCTATGAGCTCTCTGAGGACATCGTTCATAAAATATTGAAAGGCGGCCGGGGCATTGCAAAGTCCGAAGGGCATGACCTGATATTCAAATAGCCCATACTTGGTGCGGAAGGCCGTCTTCCATTCATCGCCCTCTTTTACTCGTACCAAGTGGTAAGCTCCTCTAAGATCCAGCTTTGTATATATGCATGCTTTTCTGACTTGGTCCAGGAGTTCAGGGATCAAAGGTAACGGATATCTATTCTTAACGGTGATCTGGTTCAGGGAGCGATAATCTATACAAGTTGTAAGGTCTCCTTCCTTTTTTGGAACGAAGAACAAAGCTGAAGAAGCAGGGGACTTGGAAGGACGAATAAACCCATTTGCCAGGTATTGATCCAGGTATTGTCGAAGGTGAAGGTTCTCAGGCTCGGTGAGGGCATAAATTCTACTACAAGGAGGAGTAGATCCAGGTATCAGGTCTATCTGGCAGTCATAAGACCTATGAGGAGGTAGAGAGTTAGCCTGATCCTTCCGGAAAACATCTTGGTATTCTAGGTATTCGGGAGGTAACTGGGGAGTCTCTGAAGAAATTGCTGCCAGTGCAACACCAGGTGGAGGGTGACAAGTAGAGACACATTCTGGAAACTGGACCGTTCTTGCTCGCCAATCGATCAGAGGATTGTGTTTCTCTAACCAAGGTATTCCTAGAATAATCTGAAACTGAGGGGCCTTGATCACATCGAACACGATCTTCTCATGGTGTCCATCTTGACTTATTAGCGTCACTTCTTGAGTGGTATGCGTTACTGGCCCGGAGGCTATCTCCGTACCATCCACCGTAGTAATGACGTCCTTTACAGCCTTGGGACAAAGAGTTAGATTCATCCTCAAAACCATTTCATGATCCACATAATTGCCGATGGCATCGCTGTCGACGTAAGCTTCAATTGCATGTAATCGATCCGGATTATCAGGGCTAATGAGGACCATAGGTATCACGAAATGCGAGGTCACGGAACTGGTTTTCACGCTCGGCAAGAGGACCTCTATTCTTGTCGGGCGAGGTCGTTTCCCTGCTCAGAGTTTGTAACTTTGGTAACTGCAGCTCCTACTGCCTTCTTAGCAGGTTTCACCGGACAGTCTCGAAGAAAATGCCCTGAGTTTCCGCAATAGAGGCATAATTGCAACTGTTTTCTCCTTTCCCGCTCCTTTTGTGTTAGAGGACCTTTCAGATCCCCTATTTGCATGGGTTCCCCGGAGTCTACTCCTTTGGAAGGAGTTGGCGGTTTGGAAAATACTCGAGCATCAAACATGGAACGATCGGCCTTCCTGTTCTGCAGTCTGTGATCTATTTGAACGACTAAGTCTATATAGTCCGAACAATCTTGTGGGGGATTCACTACTTGGGCTAACACATCTTTGAGCTCTCCACGTAGACCTCTATAAAACAGCGTAATCCTTTTGTCCTCAGGCCATTGAGTTTCCACTATCAGTCTGTTGAAAGACGCAATATAAGCCAAAAGGTCTTGATTACCTTGTCGCAACGAAAGAAGCTCATTGTCCAAGGCCTGCCCCTGTGAATGTCTTGCGAACAGTTTTTCCATACTGAGCTGAAAAGCTTGAAAATCATGGAGGACCGGATCATCTTGATTTACTAGAGGGATCGACCAGTCTGCCGCATTGCCACTAAGGTACGAAAGCACGAAAGCTACTTTAGCTTGATCAGTTGGAAAGGCTGCTGGCCGGCATAAGAAATGCAACCGGCACTGATTGATAAATACTGCAAACCTCTTTGGGTCACCAGAAAATCGTTCGGGCGGAGCCAGAGGTACATTCCCAGGTAGGTTGATCTGCACTGGATTCATAGAGGATGTAGAAGGAAGATTTCCCCCAGATGCGGGTAACGGGGTCTGTCCGGCTTGTGACTGTAGCAATTGTCTAGCGAGATCATCTGTTCGCTCCTTGGAAATAATCAGTTCCCTTCTTAGGGCGTTCGTTTCCTGACGGGCTGCATGCACTTCTGCCCTTAGTTCCCCAAGTAACTGGGCTAGTTGGTCGGTATCCGAGGTTTCCATAGCGCCTGGACGGGAGTTTTGTGGTAGGCTTTGCGTTCTGTAACGCTCACCTGATTCCCGTAGAGGCGCCGGTCTTGACTGGGCGTATACCGTATCTTCAAAGGTGATGTGTAACACACGGCTGGCTCTTTGGGCTGGACCTCTGTGCACTGTATGCTCGACTCGAAGGGTAAGATGTCTGCAGATAGAAAATATGGGATTAGTGAACTGGGTTATTGAATGTCTCTCTCTTCTTCCCTTTCTCTTCTCCTGTAGAACCCCGAAGGTTAACGCTCTCACCTTAGGTAAGTGAACGCCGTGCTCTCCATCTGCCTCGGGGCAGGGTGCTGTAACCAGTTTCTTCACTGGATAAGGGAAGCAGGCCTCTTGACTTCAGAGGACTGCTGTCCGTCGTTTACTGCACGAACGGTAAGTTTCGAGTAATTCTAATGTCTTTAAAGTCTTTAGTAATGATGTCTCTTGTTTTGCAGGGTTCCGGCGATGGTGGATGACGGGCTGAAGTGAGCTGAAGATGGAGCCCGTGTGATGAATAGAAGCGCCTGGAAGCACGTAAGTAAGCGCTTGTTGCCTGCTTCACGATGCGCTCTAACTGTTTTTTTATTTTGCAGGTACAAGTTCGGAGCGGCTGCAGGGTGCCGGAATACCCACTGGGTTAGATGTGGAAAGGAGTAATGGCACGTGAGTATTAAAGTTCCCCAATGTCTTTAAACGCACCTTGTTTTGTCTTACAGATGTGGGATGCAGCGCCGAAGGCCTCCGGAGCGTGCGAAGAGTTGGTAAGCTTTTGTCTTTCAGATGCCGGAATGCAGTGTGAAGACCTCCGGAGCGCACGAAGGGTAGGTAAGCCTTTGTCGTTCAGAATGCAGCGCGAGGCGTTGGTGACTGCCGATGGCCCAGGTAAGTGAAGAGCTGTCACTGAAGACCGTAATGCTAACCTGTTCTTTCTTGTCTTTATAGGTGTTGCTGAAGACTGGATTCAGGATGGTAAGCCTTTTTCCTTAGGCCCAGGATCAGATGCAGAAGACACGATGAGCGTTCTGCTGCAGAGGATGCAGAATAACGCAAAGCAAGATTCATCCATCGGGTGTGGTTTAAATAGCCTCCTGTAGTGCTTAGGTGTCTCCTTCCACAGCCACGCCTAGGTAAGAAAAGAGTTCCTGCTTTCCAGAAGAGTTCCAGTGTTCTGAACCTAGGGAGTGGCTCCTGCCCCACCCAACAGGAAAGGTAGTTCCAAACAGAAGAGGATCAGAGGCTCAACTGGCAGACAAGTAAGCAGCAAGGCCTGCTGTAGGTAAGTCCACCCAAGCATTATGAGCCCGGCGCTTCCAGCGCTGGGACTGGGCATATTTATGAGCCTGGTGCCACTGGCGCCAGGACTGGGTCCAAAAGGTCCCAATTGGGACTGGTTGGCACTCGGAACCTGGGTTATGAATCTGCTACCAAGGGAGTTGGGAAAACCCTGACCTTTTGGAAGCAGAGATCATGACAGGCGCGTTGCACAACCCGAAAGGCATCACCTGGTATTCGAATAGTCCATATTTTGTATGGAAGGCCGTTTTCCATTCGTCGCCTTCTTTTACTCGTACCAGATGATAAGCCCCCCGGAGATCTAACTTGGTGTATACACAAGCGTCCTTCACCTGGTCAAGGAGTTCAGGGATCAGAGGCAGAGGGTAACGATTTTTAACAGTTATCTGGTTCAATGCGCGGTAATCGATACAAGTTCTAAGGTCGCCTTCTTTTTTAGGCACGAAGAACAAAGCTGAGGATGCCGGGGACTTTGACGGGCCAATGAAACCATTGGCGAGGTATTGATCTAAATATTGTCTCAAATGCAGATTCTCTGGTTCAGTAAGGGCGTAAATCCTGCTACAAGGGGGTTGTGCACCGGGCACCAGATCGATTTGGCAATCGTACGATCTGTGGGGAGGTAACGTGTTGGCCTGTTCCTTTTGGAAGACGTCCTGAAAGTCTTGGTACTCTGGAGGTAGTTGCACGGGGACAGAGCTTACTGATGCTAGATTAATCTTTGGATTTTCTGGGTAGCAGGTTTGTGCACAATCCGGGAAGGTTATTCTCTTCGCTCGCCAATCAATTCGAGGATTATGTGTCTCTAACCAAGGGATTCCGAGAATAAGCTGGAACTGTGGAGCCTTGATTACATCAAACACAACTGCCTCCCGATGGCCATCCGGACCTACAAGTGTCACCTCAGCTGTGGAATGCGTTACCGGTCCAGAGGCAATTTCGTTTCCATCTACTGTGGTGATGACATCTTTGTTGGTTTTAGGACGCAGAGGGAGGTTTATCCTAGAGACCAATTCTCGATCCACATAGTTTCCTATAGCCCCGCTATCGATGTATGCCTTTATAGCATGCAACTGTTTAGGCTGTTCCGGATCTACGAGGACCATTGGCACAGTGAAATGCGAGGTCTGAGAGTTAGTTTTCAAGCTCGGCAAGCGGACTCCTACGCTTGCCGGGCGTGGTCGTTTCCCGATACAGAGTTTCCATGGATTTTATCAGCGGCTCCTACCACCCTCTTGGGCGGCTTAACTGGGCAATCTCGTAGAAAGTGTCCAGAGGACCCACAATAAAGGCATAATTGCATCTGTCGTCTTCTTTCCCGTTCTTTTTGAGTTAGGGGTCCTTTAACACCTCCGATTTGCATAGGCTCCGAGGCATCAGCCCCCTTGGGGTTAGCGTGGGTCTTGGCCAACATCGGGTTTCAAACTTGGACCGATCTGCTTTTCTGTTTTGCAGCCTGTGATCCAATTGGACCACTAAGTCTATATATTCAGTGCATTCTTGGGGCGGATTTACAACTTGTGCCAGGACATCTTTAAGTTCTCCGCGTAGACCCCGATAGAATAACGTGATTCTTTTATCCTCTGGCCAACCAGTTTCCACAATTAGTCTATTGAAGGTTGCAATGTAGGATAGAAGGTCTTGATTGCCCTGTCGCAGAGATAGAAGTTCGTCATCCAGAGCCTGTCCCTGGGAGTGTTGAGCAAATAGCCTTTCCATGCTTGTTTGAAATCCTTGAAAATCACGAAGAATCGGGTCATCTTGAGTTACCAGTGGGACTGACCAATCGGCAGCACAGCCGCTGAGATATGACAACACAAAGGCTACCTTGGTCTGATCATTAGGGAAGGCCCCAGGTCTGCATAGGAAGTGCAAACAACACTGATTCATGAATACGGCAAATCGTTTGGGGTCCCCAGCAAAGCGTTCAGGTGGGGCCAGCGGCATGTTTCCAGGTACATTAATCTGCACCGGGTTACTGGAAACCACAGGAGCGGGGTTCCCCCCGGAACCGGGTAAAGGAGTTTGTCCAGCTTGACCTTGCAAAAGCTGTCTAGCCAGGTCATCAGCTCTATCCTTTATTACAATCACTTCCCTCCTGAGGGCACTAGTCTCTTGATGAGCGGCGTGTACTTCGGCCCGTAATTCCCCCAGTAATTGGGCCAACTGGTCAGTTTCGGAAGGTTCCATAGCGCCTGGGTGGGAATTTGTAGGAAGGCTTCGCGTTCTGTAACGCTCACCTGGTTCCCACGGGGGCGCTGGTCTACTCTGGATTGCTGTGGCCTCTTCTAGCGTGATGCGCAGGACCCGGAACACCGATTGGACAGGACCTCCAAATCGTGCTTGCCTGGCCCGTAGGAATATCCTTCTGCAGATGAGAAAGGGGATTAACAGTCTGCAGAATAGTGTGCTAGCTCCCCCTTTTCCCCCTTGCCCCTTCGTTCCTCTCTAACTTCCTCCAAACCCCGGTTTAAGCTCACCTTATGGTTTGGAAGGATGAACTCTCCATCCTGCTTCTGGTGCAGGGGGGCGTGTTCGTCCAGTTACTTCACTGGTTTTCAGAATGGCGCTGGCAAAATCCACTTGACTTTCCTGAGCGATGTGCCGTAAGTATGAAAGTTCAAAGTTCAAGTGAGGCCCCCTTTATGTTGTCTTTCTAACCTGTGATCTGTCCTTTATTTCAGGTGCAGAATGAAGGCGATGCGTCGAGGGGTTAAACTGCCGAGGTGAGTAGTGATGAGGGCGATCCCTCTAAATGTCCTTATCATTCCCCAGAAATGTCTCTTGTCCTTTCCCGATAGGGGCCAGGGTACGTTACCTGCCAATGGGAGGGCGCCGACCCGAAATGTGGAAGAAAAGCCAGTAAGTATTATGGCTGTTAATCAGGCTTTCCTTCTGTGTTCCTTCTGCTCACCTTTTGTTTCTTCCTCTCTCCCCTGGGTGCAGAGATGTGGCGTCCGATGCTGACAGCCGCAATGGAGCCGGGAGATGTCTCGAGGACAGGTGAGTGAAGCGTGGCGCTGCAGCGAGCAACGCAATGCTTTTAAATGGAAGTCTTTCTTCAGGGATGCTGGCGAGAAGATTCCGGATGCAGGTAAGAAGTTTGAAATAGTCCTTGGTTTTCACCTTTCTCTTCTCTTCCTTCCTTGCAGGTCTTCCAGGTTCGAGGCGGGCGTGGCTGGAGTCCAGGAGCAGGAGCAGACACGGTGAGCGTTAAGCTGCAGGAAGCAGAACAACGCGAAGCATGAGCTGCTGTCTGGGCGTGGCTTAAATAGCCTCCAAAGATGTCCCAGGTATGTATCCTTCCCCAACTAGGTATGTATCCTTCCCTGGCCACGCCCGAGTGAAAAAATAGTCCCTATGAAAACATAGTCCCTTTCAGGTCTCAGGGGGGCCTGAAGCATGCAGCATGGTCTGCATCAGGTAAGTGCACAAAACACCTCCCTTTATGAGCCTGGCGCCTATGGCGCCAGGACTGATGTCCAACATGAGCCTGGCGCCAAAGGCACCAGGACAGAGTCCAAAGAGCCCCTATAAGGGGCCACTGGGCTTTTACCCGAGGGCCTGATGCCTGCTTCCGGGGGTGCTGGGCCTGGCCTGGTGCTCCGGGGGTAGGCATCATGACAGCCTCTTGGCAGAAGGAAAAAACAAACTCCAGAAATCCAGCAAAGCTGCTGGGGGGGACTCACTAGGTTAGGAAATTCAGCCTAAAGAGAGAATTCTCCCTAACACCTGTCATGAGGAAAGCATCGATTTGTTGGACCTTACAATATACATTGACCACAATCAAGTTAGAACCCACACATATAGGAAGCCCACAGAAGTAAACTCGACTCTACATGCAGAAACCTGCCACCACAGACCAACCATTGTGAATATACCCTCAGGAGAATTCCTAAGGGCCAGGTGGAACTGTCAGACACTGAACCACTTTGAGAAGGAATGCACACTACTAACATCCAGATTTCTGGCAAGAGGATATACAGAACGCTGTGTGAAGAGAGCTCTGGAGAGAAGCCTAGCAACAACTCATGAAGAAACACTCATACCCAGGAATAAAGTGACAGGACAACCCACGATTGGTTTCATCACGAAATATAGTAGTGACCATAGAACCTTGTATAAAATCTTAGCTAAACATTGGTATCTTCTAAAGCTGGATGAGAACATTGCGAAGAATGTGGATGAGAAACCCAGGATCATCTATAGAAAGGCACAGACTTTGAAGAATAAATTGAGTCCCTCGAACCTCCCAGTCATACTTAGGGAGGAACCATCGACTTGGCTAAAAGTAACAACGAATGAATTTAGGAAATGTGGAGCATGCACACAACAAAACGGACTTGTTTACTGGCACCAACAATAGAAAGCTAAATATTTTGCAACCCATCAATTGTAGGTCAAAATATGTGGTATATGGGATCATATGAGTATGCAATCTGGTCTATATCGGCAGCACAATTAGGGAATTAAGGTTTTTGATTAGAGAACACTTAGCCAAAATTGGCAGTCAAGATCCAAGATTACCACTGGCATGCCACTGGCAAGAGAGACACCAAATGGACAATAAGGCGGACATAAAATTCATTGGTCTCCGGAAAGTCTCTTTGGGTAAAAGAGGTGGCAACAAGGAAAATACACTGAGACAAGCAGAAGCAAGAACAATTTGTACATTGAATTCCACTGTTCTCGGTTTAAACACAGACAACAAAATGGTGTCTTTTCCATAATAGAAAAGGGACCTTACTGGACTGTGGTGCACAGGGCGACCTCACTGTCTAAGTGAATTATTACGATTCAATGCTCATAACATTTGTAATAACTCATAGTCTGGCCAGGATACAGGACAACATTTCTTTAATGCCTTTGGGTTCTATTTAAACCAACTTTTCAGTAAACAATATGATTAGGGCCATCAGTTTGGCGCAGTAATGGTACAATACATCAATTTAGGTCTCTATCTGGAGCATAAATGTACTCGACAGCTGTCGGGTCTTTAATTTGAGACATATGCCATCTAACAATCAGATGAATATGAAAATATACCTTGTTCTTAGCACGCAGGTTTCACCCAAAAGTACCTATCCTGCATTGGTGGCAAAATTTATTTAAAGTGAAATTTGTGGAATTTCACTTTAAATAGCCCCGCATTTGCCTTACTTTGATACTTGTAATTATAATGAATCAGTAACTTTTAGCAGCATCTTTAATGAATTAGTAACACAATTTGGACAACTCGGACATACGAAGTTATGGTATAATACATTGCTCTAAAATGGCCGCCGCATTACAAGAAGTAAACAATGGCCCTCGTCATGGAAAACGGACTTACTATGTAGTCCGTTGCCATGACGACCGAGCCTCTGAATAACTAGGAAGGGGACACCATCAGACGCCACCTACGGACTTCAGGTTACACGCGATCGAACGCGAGACAGATAGTGAGAGGTGAGAGGCCGTCCCATCAGTGCGACTTCTTTGTTTTCAGTACATTGTAAATTCTGCAAGCCCGAGTGCGCTGTACTAAAGCAGCACGCGCTTGGTCCAAGACGGCATATATGCGAGCACTAACCTTTCAACAAGGGGAACACTGAGAATGAGTTAATATAAGTTACACGCGAGGAATGTTATGCTTATGTAGAGCTTTAAATATAATTAGTTGGTAAGACCGTGGATTACGGAATGTTTGCAAAATTAACTCAAAATAGCAGGACGTTGATATAGGCGAATTTAGTAACACGCACCGATTAATATGTTTAGACTCAAATATATAAATGGAACTCTAGGCAGAGGGTGGAACTGCTTTACCCAAACTTGATTACTAGACATGCAATCTTTAGTAGCAATACTGCTAAATGAGCATTTACTTTCTTCAAGGGATCTAACCCGAAATTGGAAGAGCAGACAATCTCTGCTAAATTAAATTAAAGGGGAACTAGAGAAACCGAGGTAATATCAACAATATTCATTCTATACTTCTAAATTAAGAGTGTGACCATATATGAAGTGCAAACTAACTTCGTTTTGTGTACCTTTCTCTTGACCCTCTCTGTCCTCCCCATTTCCCTACCTATTTTTGTCTGGCTATTTACTTTTTTACGTTTTTTGCTTTTCTTACTTTTGTATTTTTGCATTATGATTTTCTTTAATCAAACATACTGCACTGTTTCAATTGCATTACATGTATGTATAATAATGTGAATTAACATAATCTTTCTGTTACTGTTGACACTTATTTTTTTAACATATATTTGAATTTAGCCCTGATTTGAGAAAGGTCTATAAAGGGACCAAAACACGTATCATCCTAAAGGGCATTTCTATATATTAAATCTTCTTTTGAAACTGGGCGCAGTCTTACCCTGGGTCTTCTCTTCTATACAAGTGAGGAATATGATGAACCCCATACCAGTAGTAATTGGGCCGAGCCAGGCAGGGGTCAAGCAGTACACAGGGTACTCAGAGCAGGCCTGGGCTGAGTGTTCCAAGGCAGGAGTTTGGTGGAGGATTTGTTAACATTCTCACAAGGGATGGAAGCCTTAAGGGGAAAGGCCCCTGACAAATACCACAAGGGGGATGGGGGTAGGAAAAAAGCATGTTAGGCGCGCAGCAGTCATTCCCCCCCACCGCCACGGGCACACCACATAAAAAGAAGAGTGGTGGGAAAGGAGTGAGGTTATAAGGTAGAAGGGGCAGTGGTTGTATGGATGAGGAGTCCAAATCCAAGGAAATGGATGGAGGAGATGGACGAAACGTCCGATAGAAGCTCTGAGGAGCGTGAGTCTTCATCGCCAGAACCCCAAGACAGAAAAAGCTGCACAGAAAAGGAAAAGACAAAGGGAGGAGGAAGAGATGAGTGAGGTGACCCTGATTCTCTGATCCATCCCAGGTCTGCGGAGTGGGAGCCCCCACAAACATTGCCAACTACATTAAGAGGAGGATTAGCAAACCACTCTTGAAGGAGGCCAGGAGTAAACTCTGGGCGGAATGCCCTAGACCACAGGTACCAAACTGTGCAGCAGAAACCCCAGAAATAGACGACAAAATGTTTTTTCATTCGTGGGAAGAAACGGCACAGACATTAAGAAGGGCGTAGACTGGTCATGGCGGTCATGACAAGAAAAAGTTTTGGACATTCTGGGCCCTATAAAATAAATAGCAAATGGCTGAGGAGGCGAAGCAACCCGAGCAAAAGGTGGACCCAGATATTTTAGCCAGCTGGGCACGCAATATGCCTATTGGCCAATGCCAACAACCCATTAACTAGGAAATGCTGCAGGTCAATATTGGTCAAAATTTACCGAAAAATGAGTGAACTAGCCACCTCAGAATCACCAATGGACGATAAGGGCAAGCTCCTCAGAGACTCGTTCATTAAAGACATGGAGAAATGGGCCAATACTTACGCCACCATAGATAAGGCACAGGCATCGCTGAAACGTGTATTTGGACAGACAGCTGCTACACTACATACAGGTCCAATTACAGCGGCAGAGGGAACTGGAGGGACCAGGATGAGCGTAGACCCAACGCCTTCTTTGAATTGAGAGGAAGGGGTAGCGGCAGAGCCTGGCGAGGAAGCGGCAGAGGCCTGAAAATGAACCCATGTGAGAATGAAAGAAAAGGTATCATAAGGCCCAGTGAAACCAGAAATCCCAGTAATAGGAGGAGGACGGCACTGTTCTTAGAACAGTGGAGGCAGTTATCACTGTATGCTTGTGTAGAACAGACGGTACAGGGGTTCCAACTAGAATTATATCAGGAACCTGTACAAATGACAAACATGAGACCTATTAAGTTCAGTGCAAAACTTACTAAACAAAGAAATGTTATATCTAGAAAAGAAAAAAACCATCACACGGGCGGGTGACAGAACCAACACTAGGCTTCATAAGCAACATGTTCTTGGTAAAGGGAAAAAAGAAGCAGAGACCGGTGATAAAACTCAAAGACTTAAATACATTCATTATATACAGACATTTCAAGATGGAAGGAGTCCATCTCTTGAGAGACATCTTGCAGGCGGAAGATTGGCTAGTGAGGATAGACCTCAAAGACGCCTACTTAACGATTCCAATCACAAAGGAGCATCTGAGATTCCTACGATTCTGGTGGGGAGGTCAAATGTGGGAAAGACCAACAGTCACGAGTCAAATGTTAAGAACAGTGTATTTGTTTCAAGTGGACCTAGGCTCATCTAAGACTGAGAACACCCATAGAAAAGTGAACAATTTACATCAGAGTTTGTTCCCCTTATATACACATTTGATTTGCTGAGGTTGTCAATTTTCAGACATTTTATGGCTTCCTGCAACAAATACATTTTCTGTGAAAACATACATTTTTCGTCAGTATTGTGCTTACCCCAAAATTCAAACTTTTATCAGCGCAAGGAGACATTCCTGTGCACCTAATATATGTTTTACCCGACTAAAGGTCGCTGTGCATCTGTGGCTCAGTAGTTTGTTTAGGATACCCCGTTCCTGGAATGTACAGAACATCTCCTGCATTTTTAATCATTGGTACAGATATTTCCAGGCCCACGCAATTTAGCTTTGGGAGATGAGGGATGGGGAGGCATATATTAACTCTTATCGTACTTGCACCGGGCTGTTCAAGGTCTGAGGCCTGCACAAACACGAGCTAATCATTCCTTGCAAAACATGTTTTTTCTGAAAAGCTCAGCAACTTCATGCTGCAAACATTTTAAGTTGAGAAATAGGAGACACAAAAGGGAGTCTGATTCTGAATGAAATGGGAGGCTAAGGCTAACCAAATGGATGCTGCTTTACACACCCATTGGTGAACACCCATTAGAATGCAAACTTCTCAGAGGGGTAAGGCTACTGAGACCACCGAGGCCGAGATATTCCCAGACTTGGGATGTTAATAAGGTATTGAATGGATTTACTAACTGGCTAGATAACGACCAGCTGTCGAGAAAAGCATTATGAGCAAAGCTTGCTATACTACTTTGCTACATATCGTGTAAGAGGGTGTCAGATGTTAAGGTACTAGAAGTAGATCCGAAGTCATATGGCCCTTCAGGGGTAACTTTTTACATTAAGAGAAGGACAAAAACAGATATTAAGACAGTCACTTATACAACTTTCCCGGACCAACCTAGATTATGTCTGGCGCGCTGTCTGAAGGAATATGACAGAATGATAGGTGTTCTAACACCGACAGGGGTGACACAATTGTTCATCGCAATCAGAAAACCGCTCAAGGTGGTGACAGCAGCATCTTTGGCTACTTGGGTCAAATGGTCCATGGCTCAAGCAGGAATCGACATCGGGATGTATGTAGCCAAGCCCATTCAATCAGAGGAGCAATGGCATCAAACGCCTTTAATGCAGGAGCCAGGTTAGAAGACATTGTTACAACAGCAAACTGGTCTAGGGAAATCAAAGTTTAAAAAATGTTACTTTAAACCAATAGATCAAATGTCTACATTGGTGGCTTGCAGGGACGCCATTTCACCAAAATGCCAGGGGTAGCGGAAGTGACATCACATGACCCTTGACACACAGGAAGTGATGTCATTTGACCCCACCCTAAAGTGACATCACGGGAAGTGATGGAACATGACCTTTCACCTCATGACAAAACAGGAATGGGCATCACATAGCATTGTTTCTGAGTACACCATGAAAAATATGGTTACGATATCACTGTAAAGTGTAAAGTGATATACAATCCATACAACATGCAGATCACACACACATTGAAGCAGTCAGCGCTCAACTCGCTGAGCTATCTCACTGGTTATATCTATCAGAAAACCAGACACTCCAGAAACAGAGCCACATGCTGCTGGCCACCGCCCATGAGCCTCAATTTAACAAAAAAGAAAAAACATTTTAAAAAAATGTATTTTAGGGGTAACAAGGGAGACCTCAGGGGTCGCAGTTGCAACCCTGGCAACCCCTAAATGACATCCATGGTGGTGAGTAAGTTTTGAACTAGCATAAACCGAGCCTCCGGTCTTGACATAGAATACTGATTTTCCATACTAGCGTTATAGAAAGTCAAGATTCCATTAAAGACACTGAGGCAAAGGGTTATCCTCACCTGATAAACGGATGCATATGTTGATATATATGTCTCATGTAATGTATAGAAAATAAGAACGTGTTCAGAATTACATTGATGATGACCCACCAGATCATAGCTAGCTTCACATTTTGTTATTTGATTATTCCTCATGAACAGAGCCTAAAGCAGCAGGATCATCAAGAGGCCAAGAGGGAACAAAGTTGGGTTAAGACGCCCTGTGGGCTACATTAACCCACTGAACAGAATTTCTCCAAAACCAAGCTGTACTTCAGCAGAAACAGCAAAATGGTTGCGCTGGTTGCAGTGAGCACCATGGCCTCCAAACTATGTTTTACAGCGACAAAAAGATGGCTGCACCATGTTGCCAAGCACATATTGGGCAGGATGGAACAAGGGGGCCCACTGAGGGAGATTGCCAGCGTGTTCTTACATATACAAAAGGAATGGAGTGAAAAAGCAGCGCTGCTTTGCTGGAAGCCTATAGTCCCCATTGAAAAAGAAAGCGTTTCACCTTTAGAATTGATGCTGCTATGACGCTATGTTCATCTGTTCTTCCTCAAACTACTGTTATTTAATAAGGCCCTGTCTCACCATTCGTATCACCATTGTGCTTCAGCAAAACCAAGCATGACCCCTGAATGACATGCTCTGTCAAACCAAATCTGAGAAGAATCAACAAAGAAACTTCATTTATCCGCACAGGAAGCACGTTCATTTTTGCGTTACAAAGTATCAAAGATCAGTAGTTCAAAGAAACTCCAGCTATCTGGGCTATGTCAATTTCAGTGCATCAGTACTTCAATTAAACTACTGCCCACAAGAAAATAACTGTGGCTGCAAAACAGTGTGGGAATCCGGATGGAAAATCAAAACCGAATTTTAAAAAAAGCAAAGTGCTAGCAGCTTTCACCACATGTGTAAAATGGGCTTTGTAAACTAAAGAAAAAGAAATGCCTGTTTTAAAAAAAAAAAGGTAAATTGTTGAATGAAAGCTTGTCTGTGCCTAGCAATGAGAAGGGGTTGGCTGCTGGGAAACACATATGGGCTGTCTCTTCAACAGGCTTGTTTTTTTTGGATTCAGGACATAATAAAAGAGAATAAAGGTTTTAAACTGCCATGGCTAGATTTTGCAATCTTCCAAAAACAGGTTATTCCAGTTAGCAGAGCTAAGGCTTCCCCCAAGAAAGGGTACCACCATAAACTCTCAGTAGATACTAACACCTCTGTGATAATTACTAGGTTAGACAGAATCTGGTCTGGGCTGAACCCTCTGACAATGGAACTCCCAGGACAAGAAGTGTGAAGTGGGGAAGGGCCAATAAACCTTCAATCAAGCTGGGAAACCCCCACCTTGCTCTGGAGGAAATGGCAGTTGGTGGCAGCTGAAGAAAAAATGATGGTCCAGTGATGGACAAAGGACTGCCATTTGCTTCCAAAGACTATTTATTAATAAAAATGTAAAGACTTTCATCTCTGCAGCAGGACTCTGTAAAAATGTAAAGACTTAACAGTTTAAAAGTGATTTTGTGGTTTATAATTTGAAACATTGTAGAATTCACTGACACCTTGGGAACAGAAATGGCAAAGAATTGGGGATTATAAGGAAGGTTTCCATGATGCCATTGCAAATTTTAATACTTACCTCCCTTATGATGATCCACACATGTGTATAAAGTTAAAGAATTTTAGGCCAAATCTTTAATACTCAAAATTACTAAAAAGTATTAAAAGGGCGAAACAATGTCTCACGGATTTCAGAGTTGGAGTGGAATGGTCTGCATAAAATATGTAACCTGTTTATGTAAATTGCTAAGAGACTTCAACTGTATAAATGTACCTTTTGTGGGAAAATCGGATTTTAGCTAAAGTAACTGTGGGGGGGTGTTTGAACATTGTAAAACTCACATCATAAATCTGACCTTCTGCCTTGAAATCCAGCCAGTTGAGAGCGAGGCGGGGACTAGCACCCCTGACCAATCCAGTCGGTTAAAAGTTAGTTAAGCCTGCCCAGCCATATACTTTGATGATGTGACTATGCATTATAAATAAGAGTCCCTGACAAGACACCAGACAGACACTCTTCTTGAAGTTCCTGCTCTGCGGTCCTGATCTGCTCCAGCCATCTTGCTGATTCCAACTACAAGGCCTAAGCATTGCTGATCCTATTCCCAGCAAGGCCATTGATCCAGAATAAACCCACTAATCTCCCATTAACCAACGGGGGGAAGCTGTGGTACCTTTTGCATCCTGAAATCAGGCTGGCTTGCTGCCCACTACCTGCATGCCCACTGCAATCCTGCCATTCAGCCGTGCTTTGCCAGGAGAATTACCATCCAGTGACCCGAATTGCCCAGCTGTTCGCTACCCAGTGACCAGACCTGTCTTTTGGCCAACTATCTTTTGCCAGGTGCACCAGCCGTGTAGTGACCCGACCCTGTTGACTGTCCAAAAATCCCAAAACTAGAAAGTGGACTGTGAGAATAATCCCTACCCCTTAGAAATACATAGCCTATCTTGTCTTGCCTTTGTCCTTATCCCACTCTCTAAGCAATCCTATCTTACCCCGTTAAATTGTTGAACTGTTAGAATTATCCTCACATCCTGTGCTTAATTTTTAAGTGCTAGCCCCATTTCTTTTCAATTTTGTCTTGTGTAATCCTAACCCATTAGTCATATTTCGAGTGATCGGACCGGTTTCCGCCAAGTTGGATGCTGGGGTGACAGGGTTCAACTCGCGAATCAACCTTGGATCTTACACTGTCCGTCTTTGGTGGTCTAGTCTGAATACTCTAGTTTAAAGTAAAACTGTTCTTGTCACCACTGATTTCCTTTCCTATTTCACGGTCATTTTTCTCAAAGTGCACCTTTTTATATCTTGCATATCTCATCCAGTTTCATAGCTAGAGACCTATTTTCAACTCTATAGTGTCCCTGTCATATATATCTACCCCCCCAGCTCAACCGCACTCCATATCAGAGTATTTTGTTAAAAACCATTTGGGTAATTTAAAGCGGAAATTAAATTGCCAAGTTTTCCCATGTGTCATTTGGCTGCAGCATTGTAACACTCACCTGGTGTCCACGGGGATGTCACTCAGCCTGTTCAGACCTCTTACGACCTCGAACCCTTCCCTGGAGTCTACTCGACTGGAGACTGGGCCTGAAACACAGGATTGGTAGAGTTTAACTCCCTATTGTCTCTGTGTGCTTGAACCCTTTCTTCCCCGGGGTCCAACCCTTCCCTTTGATCCTCAGCTCACCTTATTTTCTTGGAAAGTGTGCTCTCCATCCTGCTTTCAGCGCAGGGGCGCGTTGATTGATGTAGGCTCGTTGCTGCCTCGTTACTTCACTGGCAAGAGTCCGACAGGTAAGTATAATGAGTCTTTGGAACAGTTCTCTAACTTCGTTCCTTTCCTTCCTTAGATGTTGGCCGGCGTCCTGGGGTGGCGACGTGCTGCTGAGATGAGTCGCGCTGAAGGTGAGTGAGAGCACAATGCACGATGTGACCCTTTCGTATTTGTATTGAACTGAGTTCTTTTTCTGTGTCTTTTAGATACTGTGACGTTTTCAGCGTGGATGCTGGTTATGAAGAAGAAATGCGGTGAGTAAGCGCGGTATGCGGCGCCTCTAGATGTTTCCACGCTAACCTGGAGTGTCTTTTCCCTCTTGCAGACGGATGAGAAGTTCCAGAGACAGAGTTCCCCCAGAACGGCTGGGATTCAGGTAAGCGTTTGAAGCTCATACAGTGTGTAAAAATAAGCAAAGATTTGCTGAATGCTTACTAATGCCTTTTTTGTCCTTTTCCCTTAGGAAGCAGCGCGCCGGGATGGGAATGACAACGCCGAAGATGCCCGCAGAACAGAAGGGGCGATGAATGATGGGCAGAACCGCCGCAAGGTAAGGCTGTTCGAACGGTGTTCTTGTTCTTGCTGAGCTGAGCGCAGAAGAAAGATGCAGGCCTACTGGAGACCGATCCGAACACGGTGAGTGCCACGCTGCAGGTGCAGAAAACGCAAAGCATGTTTCTCAGCCTGGGCGTGGCTTAAATAGTCTCTGGGTATCCCAGGTGTCTCTGGGCTGAACCACACCCAAAAGACTAGACTGCACATGCAGTTCTGGGAACCGAAATATGTGGGGGCATCCATCTTGTCCCCATCAGTGCACTACAAGTCCAATCCCCAATGTTATCCTATGGGAGTGAATGAGTCTGGTGCCACAAGCGCCAAGTGGGTCTTTGGAGGGATGGAGAGGCCCTTGAGGGCCATGTAGGTGATCGTGGCCTGGCTCCAGCCTGACATCTTGGAGGGCTGGGGACATGAGGGGCAGGAATCATGGGAGCACTCCCCCCCAAGGCCCCTCTCAAGGTGGCTCTTCTGTCTAGTCCTGGTTTGTTTGGATGGTTTTGATGAAATCGGCTAAGCAAGCGAGGTGCATGGATGTACTCACAAGGCTCCCATGTCCTGTCTTGTGGACCATACCCCTTCCAGTCTACTAAGTAGTATAATTTGGATCTGATGTACTTTGAATCCAGGATGTCCTTGACTTCAAATTCCGGCTCCCCGGCGACTACTATTGGCTGCGGTGGCGTTGCTACCCAGGTCCCAGGTTGAACAGGTTTAAGGAGAGACACGTGCAACACAGGATGAATCTGCATGTTTGATGGCAAAGCTAGTCTGACCGCCACAGGATTTATCACGGAGGTGACGGTGAATGGACCCAGGTATCTTGGACGGAAAGTTCGGGTTCCTTTAATGGACACGTGTTTAGATGCCAGCCAGACTTTGTCTCCCACTTGGTAGTTGGGAGCCTTTGCTCAGTGTTGACCAGCAAACTTCTTTTGGCGATTCTTAGCTTGAAGTAGGTGTTCAGCTGCCCTTTTAAAGGTTTGAGAAATGGTTGTGTGCAAGGTTTTGACTGCTGGCATTTCCAGGGTTGTAGGAACGTCCAACTCAGAAGTACGTGGGTGCCTGCCATACATGGTATAAAAGGGTGTCTGCCCAGTGCTGGTGTGTAGGGAATTATTATAAGCATATTCAGATATCCAGAATAGGTCGAACCAGCTTCCTTCAGCTTGGTGTAACATGCAACGCAGATATTGCTTGAGCGTCTGATTTGTCCTCTCAGTTTGACCATCCGTTTGGGGATGGTGACTGGTGGATAGCCGGATGTCGATCTGGGCCATAGAGCAGCATTTTCTCCAGAAGTTAGATACGAATTGAGTACCTCGGTCTGAGACCAAAACTGAAGGAAACCCATGGAGCCATACGATGCCTTCAAGAAATACCTTTGCCAGAGTGGAAGCATTTGGGAGCCCCTTAAGAGGAATGAAATGTGCCATTTTTGAAAATTAGTCCACGACCACAAGAATAGTGTTAAACCCTTAACTGGGTGGTAAGTCAGTAATAAAATCGAGGGACAACGTGTGCCAGGGTGCTGGTGAGATTTCCAATGGTTGTAATAGCCCAGCCGGTTTCTGCTTGGATGACTTGTTTTGAGCACGCACTCCACAAGATAGGATGAATTGGATAATGTCTTTACGCCACGTGGGCCACCAATAATTTTGTTTTACCTTGGCTAGGGTTTTAGCGATTCCAGAGTGGCCCTCGATCAAGGAATCATGATAACCGGATATGACTTGTTCTCGTAGTTCTTGGTTTGGTAAGAATAAACGATTCCTGAAGTAGGGCAACTGATCTTTTATCATGTAATGTTCTCCTTGTGCACTCCACGCTTGTAATTGCTCCGGACTCATCAGGTTTTGGATTTCTTCATGTAATTCTTCCTGAGTTATGGGTGCTGTGATTCCTAGGAGCTTGTAACTCGGGATGATTGCTATTGGATGAGGGGGTCTGATACCCTTGCTCTTTCACCCCAATGCGGGAAAGGGCATCGGCCTTCCTGTTTTTTCACACCTGGTCGAAATGTAATCACGTAGTCATATTCAGCAAAAAAAAAGAGCCCAACGTAGTTGTCGTGAGGATTGGGCTTTTGCCGTTTTTAGGTATCGGAGGTTCCGGTGGTCAGTTATTACGGTGATTGTGTGTCTGGCACCCAAGAGGTAGTCCCGCCATGCCTTAAAGGATGACTTAATGGCCAGGAGTTCTTTGTCTGTGATAGCGTAATTGAGTTCAGGGGGTGTGAATTTACGCGACCAGAAGGCAACAGGGTGTAACTGGCCCGTTTCGGGGTCCTTTTGTGAGAGGACGGCTCCCATAGCCATGCTTGAGGCGTCCGTTTCTACCAGGTATGGGAGATCAGGGCGAGGGTGGCGTAAGATTGGGGCAGATGTGAATCTTGCTTTGAGTTCTTGGAAAGCTTCCTCGGCTTCTGTTGTCCACTGGAACTTTTTGTTGCTTTTCCTTAGCAATGACTTGATGGGATGCACGATTTGCGAAAATCCTGGGATGAACCGGCGGTAGAAGTTTGTAAAACCCAGCATACTTTGAACCCTCTTGAATGAATTTGGGGATGGCCAGTTCAGGATAGCATCTACCTTGTGTACATCCATTCGGATTCCATTCGGGCTGAGAATAAAGCCCAGGAATTCCACCTCGGAGACATGGAATGAGAACTTTTCGAGCTTGGTGTAGAGCTGGTGTTGACGGAGTTTCTCCAATACGGATCAGACGTGTTTAACGTGGTCCTGCTTTGATGCGGAATATACTAGAATATCGTTGATGTACACTAGAGCACAGACATCAATCAATTCCCGTAGGACATTGTTCATGAAGTATTGAAATGCTGCAGGCGCGTTGCAAAGGCCAAAGGGCATTACTTGATATTCGTAGAAGCCGGATTTGGTGCGAAAAGCAGTTTTCTATTTGTCACCCGGTTTTACGCGAACAAGGTGATATGCCCCCCTCAGGTCTAGTTTTGTGTAGATTTGGGCATCCTTGACTTGATCAAGCAATTCAGGGATCAGTGGCAGGGGGTAGCGGTTTTTTACGGTAATCTGGTTCTATGCGCGATAGTCGATGCACGTTCTCAAGTCCCCCTCCTTTTTCGGTACAAAGAATATAGGACTGGCTGCTGGAGACTTTGAGGGACGGATGAACCCGTTGGCCAGGTATTGGTCAAGATAGGCCTTCAGGTGCTGGTTTTCTGGTTCCGTGAGTGTGTAAATTCGCCCACAAGGGATTTGTGCGCCGGGTATCAGGTTGATTTGGCAATCGTATGGTCTATGCGGTGGCAGGGTATTAGCCTGTTCTTTCTGAAAGACATCTTGAAAGTCCTGGTATTCACTTGGTAGGGTGCCGATTGCCACAGTCGCAAGCGTGGAGGTTCTGGTGTCTATTGGTTGTTTCTCTTGGCGATAACATGTGTGGGCACAAGTCTCGGGAAAGGCCAATTCTTTTGCTCGCCAATCGATTCGAGGATTGTGAGCTACCAACCATGGCATTCCCAAAATCAACTGGAACTGTGGTGCCTTAATGAGGTCGAAAACGATAGATTCTTGGTGTCCATCCTGGCACAGAAGGGTTAAAACTGCAGTGCATTGGGATACTGGACCAGAAGCTATTTCTGTGTCGTCTACAGTGGTAACAGTGTCGGTGGTTGATTTAGGGCGTAACGGAAGCCCCATCTTTGCCGCAAGATCCTGGTCGATGTAATTCCCAATGGCTCCACTGTCAATGTACGCTCTTACTGCGTGCCTCCGAGATGGTCGTTGGTGATTGATCAAGACCATAGATAGTGCAAAATGGGAGGTCTGTAGTTCACTTTCTTCGCTCGACAAGTGGACCCCTACACTTGCCGTGCTGGGGAGTTTCCCGATTCCTTGATGGTATCTTCCTTGTCGGTGGCCCCTACCGTCCTCCTCGGGGGCTTCACAGGGCACTCTCTAAGAAAATGACCTGACCTTCCACAGTACAGACATAACTGCTGCTGTCTCCTTTTATCCCTTTCTGCTTTAGTCAAGGGGGAATCTGACCCCCCCCATTTGCATTGGTTCTCCTGAACCTTCCGTTGTGCGGGCAATATTGTCCTTTGAACGCACATACATGGGGCGAGGGTCCGGTCTGGTTCGATCTGCTCTTCGGTCCTGCAACCTATGATCCAGTTGAACAACAAGGTCAATGAATTCTGAGCAGTCTTTCGGGGGGTTCACTACTTGTGCGAGAACATCCTTGAGCTCCCCCCGCAACCGCCGATGAAATAACGTGGTTCTCTTCTCCACTGACCATTCTGCTTCAACTACGAGTCTATTGAATGTGGCTATGTATGTTAATAGGTCTTGATTTCCTTGGCGTAGGGACAGAAGTTCGTTGTCCAATGCCTGCCCATGAGTACGACGGGCGAACAGCTTTTCCATCTCCTGCTGAAAGCCCCTGAAGTTATGCAGCAAAGGATCGTCTTGGGCCACAAAGGGTACAGACCAGTCCATGGCGCTACCACTCAGGTAGGATAGCACAAAAGCGACCCATGATTGGTCATTCGGAAAGTCCCCTGGTCTACAAAGGAAGTGAACGTTGCAAACCTCTTGGGATCCCCCATAAATCGTTCGGACAGGGCCAAGGGAACTGCCCCAGGAAGAGTTATCTGAACGGGATTGGCTGATGGTGCTGGCATCGATGGCACGCTTCCCGACAATGGAGCATGCCCTACTTGTGACTGGAGAAGTTGCCGGCTTAAATCATCAGTGCGTTCTTTGGCTACTACCAGCTCTCTCCTCAGGGTGTTGGTCTCCTGCCTGGCTGCATGCACTTTGGAACGTAGCTGCCCCAACATGTGGGCTAACTGGTCGGTTTCTGACGTATCCATGACGCCCAGGTGGATTTTGATGTGAGGCTTTCCGTTCTGTAACGCTCACCTGGTATCCACGGGGACGTCACTCAGCCTGTTCTGACCTCTTACGACCTCAAACCCTTCCCTGGAGTCTACTCGACTGGAGACTGGGACTGAAACACAGGATTGGTAGAGTTTAACTCCCTATTGTCTCTGTGTGCTAGAACCCCTTCTTCCCCGGGGTCCAACCCTTCCCTTTGATCCACAGCTCACCTTGTTTTCTTGGAAAGTGTGCTCTCCATCCTGCTTTCAGCGCAGGGGCGCGTTGATTGATCCAGGCTCGTTGCTGCCTTGTTACTTCACTGACAAGAGTCTGACAGGTAAGTATAATGAGTCTTTTGAACAGTTCTCTAACTTCGTTCCTTTCCTTCCTTAGATGATGGCCGGCGTCCGGGGATGGAGACGTGCTGCTGAGATGAGTAGCGATGAAGGTGAGCGAGAGCACGATGCAACCCTTTCGTATTTGTATTGAACTGAGTTTTTTTATGTGTCTTTTAGGTGCCACGACGTTTTCAGCGTGGATGCCGGTTATGAAGAAGAAATGCGGTGAGTAAGCGCGGTTTGCGGCGCCTCTAGATGTTTCAACGCTAACCTGGAGTGTATTTTCCCTCTTGCAGATGGATGAGAAGTTCCGGAGACAGAGTTCCCCAAGAGTGGCTGGGATTTGGGTAAGCGTTTGAAGCTCATACAGTCTTTATAAATAAGCGAAGATTTGCTGAATGCTTACTAATGCCTTTTTTGTTCTTTTCCCTTTTCCTTAGGAAGCGACGTGCCGGGATGGGAATGACACCGCCGAAGATGCCCGCAGAACAGAAGGAGCGATGAATGATGAGCAGAAGTGCCGGAAGGTAAGGTTGTCCCTAACAGTGTTCTTGTTCTTGCAGGAGCTGAGTGCAGAAGAAAGATGCAGGCCTACTGGGGACCGATCCGAACACGGTGAGTGTCACGCTGCAGGTGCAGAAAACGCAAAGCATGTTTCTCAGCCTGGGCGTGGCTTAAATAGTCTCTCGGTATCCCGGGTGTCTCTGGGCTGAACCACACCCAAAGGACTAGACTGCACATGCAGTTCTGGGAACCGAAATATGTGGGGGCATCCATCTTGTCCCCATCAATGCACTACAAGTCCAATCCCCAATGTTATCCTATGGGAGTGAGTGAGTCTGGTACCACAAGCGCCAAGTGGCTCTTTGGAGGGATGGAGAGGCCCTTGAGGGCCATGTAGGTGATGGTGGCCTGGCTCCAGCCTGACATCTTGGAGGGCTGGGGACATGAGGGGCAGGAATCATGACAAGCATGCTCTAAACTTTCCACTCATTTTCCAACTGTCTGCCTTTTGCTGATCCATTGCCTTGTGATTGCCAGTGATATAACATACATGCCATTATGATAAAACATATGTATATTATTATTTAACGACACATTAATTGATTATTTGTAAATTTTAGTGTTATTTTAGGCCTTTGCTAAGGGTTTAGTCTGTGAGGGAAGGTCGGATTTTGATTCTGTCTTCTGCGTCTTATTCCTGATTACCTGCTGCCTCTTTCTATCCACTCAGAATTCGATTATCTGTGGGTTGAGGGAACATTGCAGGGGGGAAATCTTAACTAGGGTGCTATCTTTCCTTAATCAAAAAGGGCTCCTATTCAATGGTGCAGTGTATACGTTCTGGGAGAAGGTTAATTAAGTGCATTGCTTCCATTTTCACTATAATTATCACCCATTGGTGATTGCAGCTATATTAAAAACTGTATGATTTCCTTTGAATTTCAAAAATAATAAATATTGTATTTTCAACAACCGGCCTGGTTCATGGTCCATTGTGACCTGGGTATTTGAAAAAGGGGGTGTGATACAAGTTGTGTACCATCTCAAATTGAATAAAGCATAAAATAAAGAGAAAGGCATCTCAGTTGTGCGCTACATCCTAGGTTGAGACCAAGGTGTGTGTCGCCTGATTGAAATCCTTAACAAATTTGGGGGCTTGTTGCCGGGATTGGGTTTTGGTTGCCAACCGTGACAGTCTAACACAGCAGACTAACCTTCAAGGTAGTGATGCTCCCATTATAAGATTCTTTTTGATTTTTTACATACACTCACAACACGCGATTTTACCTGCAGACAGGATCAGATATTCGGTAGTTAGAATACTGTGTTACACTGTACAAGCACCTCCCCAAAAACAAATACTCTGTCCCCAAAAACAAAAACTAAAAAGGCCTCTGTCTAAAAATGTAAGCTAAATTTAAGCTAAATCAACCCCAAAATAGACAGAAAGCAATAGAATACAGGTTACCCTTACATAAATAAATACATTAATAAAGAAAGAACATGACCAAATGAACGTAGTAGAGATCAATATGGCCAGGGAGCACCTTCTGCACAAGCTATAGCTATTTGTCAGAGGTGAATGGCCAGTACAAGATGAAAAAGTCTGGCTAGAATAAACAAAGTTTTCTTTGATTCACTTCCGGAAACCCCAGACTGACAGAAAAAACATGATTACTTGGAATTAAAGAATAAGAGCTCTTTTCACCCCCAGATAAATCATCCGATCATCAATTTATTCAAATTAAAGACATCAAAAGAATTGAAACGTCTCAAATACAGTTCCACCAAGAACAACAATATTAGAAAACATCAATTGAAATTGATAAAAGAACTAGCGGATGACACTACTATTATATTGAAACCAGCTGATAAGGGGGAGCCCTTGTCTTAATGGATACTGAGTTCTACAATGAGGGTTGTGTTTTAATTTATTGAATGACCGAGGGACATACCTTGTCCTAGACACAGACCCGATTTTTTCTATCAAAGAAATTATTAAACAAACGATAGAAAGAGCCACGGATATGGATTGGATATCGGACAAAACATGTGACTTCCTGATTAAAAAATTCCCGGTTACTCCGGTCTTTTACGCTTTGCCAAAAATACACAAAAATAAAAACAACCCCCCTTTTAGACTGATTGTGGCGGGCACAGAAAGTGTATTTCACCCTCTAGCAGTTTATTTAGACCAGGCCTTACAACCACTGGTCCAACAAACATCAACTTACTTGAAGGACACATCCCACTTCTTGAAATTACTTGAGGAAATACAAATCACTGATCCCTCAGTGATCCTATTTACATTAGATGTCAACAGTCTGTATACCTTGATACCTCACCAACAAGGAATTGATTCTCTAGAATGGTTTCTTCTCAAACATAGGGACACTACAATCCATAAGACTTTTGCTATTGAACTTATTACCATCATTCTTTTTAACAACTATTTTTGATACAACGGCAAATACGTCTTACAAACTACAGGAACATCAATGGGCTCACCGGTGGCCCCATTCTATGTGAACATATTTATGTTCCACTTTGAGGAAACACACGTACTTAACAAAGAACCCTGGAATACAAAAATTGTCTTTTGGAAGAGATTCATAGACGATATCTTCGGGATATGGAATGGCACTATTAAAGAACTACATCAATTTTTTCTCAACAACTGTAATGAAAGAATTACTTTCACCCTGGAAATAGGGCAACCTGACATACACTTTCTGGATGTTAATATTCAAAAAACTGGATTGAATTTAAATACTACAATCTATAGGAAACCTACAGACTGCAATAGCACATTGCACTTCGGAAGCTTTCATCCTTCTCATCTCAAAGAAAACCTCCCTTTTAGCCAGATTCTAAGACTCAAAAGGATAACATCCAATGTCACACGACTACAAAGTGAATATGAAGAAAAGATTTAAAATAAGAGGTTTTCCAGATACAATCCTGGATAAAGCAGTTGCTCGAACAGAATCATTCTCTAGAGCTCAACTACTTGGAGTAAAACCAAAACAAAACCACAACCAGACTCATCCACACCATGAAGTTTTCAAGTCAGAGTTATCAGATCAAAAAGATCATCACAAAAAATTGGGATCTCATAAAATCAGACTCCAATTTAAACAGACTTTTTCTGGAACCCCCAATGCTGGCATACAAAAGAGGGAGGAATTTCAAAGACAGCCTCATCAAAGCATAAAGGAAGAAAACCCCGAGTCAAACTACACCTACGAAACAAAAACCGGGAACTTATCCATGCTTACAGTGCCAACGTTGTTCCAATATCATCAAGAGAGATCACGTCCGCCAATCCCAGTAATGGCAAAAAAATCCTTCTTCACGATTTTGCTACATATGATAGTAAAAACATCATATATGCCCTCAGATACCTGTGCGGGAAATATTACGTTGGCAAATCGATTAGAAAGGCTAAAGAACGCTGGACGGAGCACAAGTCCAATATCAGAACCAAAAATGAAAAATCTCCAGTCTTTAGACATTTTAAAGAAAATGGTCACAATATCAGCCAACTACGATGGGTAATTTTGGAAACTGTACACTCATTACCGAGGGGTGGGGACTTTGCTAAGAAACTATCCCAGGGGGAATTAGGGTGGATACATAAATTAGACGCCGTCCAACCACATGGTCTCAATGAAGATTTTTACTTAGGATCCTTCCTCTGAGCAAGGTTGATAATGATACTGCAAAGATTGTTGACAAAATATGCTTCATACCTTAAATGGAAATCAGATTGTACATTCTATGTTGAATGGCCACTACCTACCTGTATTTTTGACTTATTTTGTGAAATGTCTAGTACTGCATCAGATTGTGCACTCCAGTTTTAGGAGACAGGAACCATCTTAGTTATACACCATATATACCATAGCACCTTACTATTTATTCTGACGACAGTCTTTCTGACACTTCACTGCTCTTTGAGTCCTAGAAATACCCTTATTGATATGGACTAAGCAGTGAAAGGTATCCCAGATCGCATGCTATCGCTCCCATTATAAGATTCTTTTTGATTTTTTACATACACTCACAACACGCGATTTTACCTGCAGACAGGATCAGATAATTTGGTTGTATATCTCGCACATTACTCTTTGTTCCTTCCATTACAATAGTAATAAGAACTGTGTTCACAACACAATCGCGTCACAAACATAGCCAACAAACGCCACATGTTTACCTTCGTGACGTCAGACACGTTCTCGACGTGATGACGTCACGCGCAGGACGTATAGTTATGCCGCCATGTTCTGCTGCTTTGGACAAGGCAAGAACTGGATAGCTCGTGATTCCTCCTATTGTAAGTACTCTTAGGCTCGTTCCGCACCATTCCTTGGCATACTTCAAGCCCAGGTCCTTATTTTTCTTTACTTTTACCCCGTTTTGTTGTCCGTAGGAACACAGACTTCTTGACCGTGAGACTTGTTCTCGGTTTACCCGCTTCAGCCACACTTATTTGGCCGCTTTCCTATATATGGAATTTAGCCACACCCTATACTTGAGTAAGTGCTTTAACTTCTCTTTCACTTATGTAGTCAGAACACTTAGTCCAAAGCATAGACATATTCTTGAGGCTAATCTCTAGCATAGCTCATCATTTACAGAATGCTTATTTTTTAACATATGTTTTCTCTATTTTTGACATGGTATTTATCATTTTCCAAAACTTCCCTATTGTGTTAACAATCATGAATTATATTCAGAAATTATAATTTAGGATGGGCAACATTGTAAAAAATTCTGGTTTCTTTAAATTGTCACATTATCAGAAATCTGATCAGGTGTTGACATATGATGATTGAACTTGATTTCTGTCCAAGAACAATTTTTAGATGATTTACACTATGATTACTTTGGATGTCATACACTTATTGATTCGTATTTTTGTTGAATATTTATAGCTAGATGGAAATTGATTGAACTCACAGCCCCTGATGAAGAGAATGAATCTTGAAACGCGTTGGGCACATACATTTGGAATAAATCACTGTTAAAGAAAAAAAGACTTTATGAATTGACTACTTTTGGTCTTATTTGCATAAATAGATCCACAGAGAAAACAGTGACTTGAATTGAAATACTTATTTCTACTATTTGAAAATTACTGGGCTATTCTAGCCATAGATAGTGTGCAGGGGACGGGAGTTTCCCAACAGGGAACTTACTCTTGTTCTATTGTATTGACAACCCATATGCCAGGGCTGTTTCTTTTCTCCTCTGCACCTTAAACCTGTTTTATATTTTCTTGAATTGTTTTACTATAATAATTGTACCATACATTTGGAGTGCATGGTGTCTAATTTTCTAGGTAGAAGAAACAAAGCAACAGGTCACCACCACAGACATGGATACATGGCGGGATGGTGGCCTATTACACCAAGCTTTGAGTGAGTTATATATGACCCCAAAAATTAAAGAAGAGCAAATTAAAATTGCCAGAATTGCAGCACTGATGCAGGAAAAGCATGAGGAAAATACAACTGTGGCGCAGAATCAATCTGAACTATTAAATGAAATCCAACTGATCTAAATTTAGCAGAAAAAACATTACAAAAGAGCCAAGAGTTGGAGGTAGAATCTGGAAATGCCATAAAAGAGGACTTGGCTCTCCAACTGCATATCAAGAGACCCAATTAGAGGCATTGAAAGAGGAGTGTAGGGAAAAGGTTGACTCTCTGCAAGAGAGTCAATAGAAGTTAAATAAACAAATACATTATAATAGAGACTGCGCAGAGCAGATAGATACCCTACAAGATCAGATAGAGATATTGAAAGAGGAAAATAATAAATTAATTATGAGAGACCTCCACTCTCAATCAGAATTTGATGTGGAGTGCCAGAAATGACATACCCTCAAGAAACAAAGGGATGACCTGGTTGAACAGAGGGGCACCCTAAATCAGGAAAAAGACACCCTAGGCCAGGAAGTAAGCAATTTAAAAACAGAGTTACAGGGAAGTGAATTAGGCCTCCAGAAACTTAATGAACTCCAAACAGAATATGGAAATCTACTGGAGCACGCCAGATGGGTAGAAGGTGCTCTGGAAGAGAATACCCAAACCAAAAATGCACAAACTCAGGAGGTGAGTCTCCTACAATAGAAATTGGCTCAGGGTGCCCAAACTATACAGGCAGCACAAAGAGATAATGAGGCCCTCTGTGAAGAGAATGATGGGCTCCACAAACAAGTGGCAGCGCAAGAGCGGGTCATAGAGGCCAGTAAAACCCTGATAGCCGAACAAAAGGCTCAAATCTTTGCCTATCATTAAGAGATTGGGGCTGAAAAAGAAAAACTAGCGAGGTTGGAGGAAGAGGGTGCTAAATTTAATACAAACTGGAAGGACCCCGAATAGGTAGAGAGGGACAGGGCAACCCCTGATCATAGTATGATGACCTCTATAGTAAGGGACTCACATCCATTTAATCCTTTGCACATGGCTGACTTCATGGCTACCGGTTCACATGAGCCGGATACCATGAGGCCATCAGAATTTAATAGGCCAAGCATAATGGAGCTGACAGGTCAGCGCCCCCCAGGAATTGATAGAAGGGCGTCCCTAGGCAGGTACAAAAATATAAAGGCTTATGTCTCTGACCAGGAAACCTCCTATGCTGAGAGAGTCAGGGAATCAGACCTGCAGGAGCACTACCTCCAAAGGGACCAGTTGGTTCAATTTGCTCAGGAACAACAGGAAAAGAGGCCCCCTAAAAGCATCCTGAAGACCACCACCCAATCAGGGTAGTGGGGGGGATACTCTGCCAACCCTGGGAGCAGGGAGGAGTCAGAAGGATATTCTCCTGTGCGCCGCAGGAGTGAAGAAACTAGGCCCCACCATTCTGCAGGCCCCTCTCAAACCCACAGAATCAGGGGGCGCCTAGATGATCAGGAGGGGACCTCAAGTAGCAGCGCCTCTGAGTCTGAGGACAAGTGGACTCGGGTGACTAAGTCTAAGAAGGCAAATAAACTCAAGAGAGCTATGATAAAAGACCCCATTAGGCAGATTAAGGTCATTAGGAGTTTCATAAGCCCATACCACAAAATAAACGCAAAATATTCTGTCTGGGAACACATGGAACTCTATGAGCAGATGATGGACACTTTCCACCTGAAAGACAACCAGAACTGCATAGAGAATGTTAAATGGCCTTTCTCTCCAGAGTACTCCAGCTTCTTTGCTGGACTGGAGGCTCAGAACCACTCAAGATGGTTCACCTACAGGGCGGCCATCTTGAAACACTTTTCCGCCCACAGAAACCCCCAAGAGGCACGCAAAGCGGCCTACAATCTGCAGTGCGGGGAAGATCAGGCCCCACGACAATTTGTGCAGGAGCTTAAACGCGCCTTTGCACAAACCACAAGGAGGGTGCGCACGGACAGCAGGGCGTTTATAACTACCGTCTTTCATGCGCTCCCAAAGTATATTATGACCCGGCTGGTGAGGGACTTCCAAGATAAAAGATCTCTGGACTGGGTCATAGAGCAGACGATCCGCATTTATGAAGTCCAAAAACCTGCAGAAAACAAACATCTGGCCAAAAACCCCAAACCAGCCAACACTCCTGCTGCTGCTAAGGTGGCGGAGATGAAGGTTGCCCCATTCTAGACCTAGAGATGGGGGGAGTCTAAAAATGTACCTACACAAAATCAGCAAAACTAGAGGCCCAGAAGGCCTTCAGGCCAATCACAAACAGGTGGCGGTCAGGGAGGTAATCCCGCCAATTGGACCTCTAACTCCCCTGATTATAAATGTCCCAGATACAAGGGAAACCAACCAATCCTGGAGTATGTATGGACTCCCCCAGTCCAAGGGTTGGTGGGTCCAATCAGGTAAGTACTACCCCAGGAAACTTCCCTCCTAACTTCCCCTATGAGGGCAGTAATCCCCCAAATGCTGGGCTAAGTTTCTTCCCCCGATACTCACAAAACCCCAACCTGCAGGACAAACCTCCTTTCTTTTCCCGCTTTCAGGAAACCAGACAACCCAGTCCGGGAGAGGGGAGGCCAAGGGTGGAGGGTTACCACAATTCACAATATCCAGGGTACTACGGAGAAGGGATAGTTACCCTTCCTGTGATCCACCTAGAGTTGAACAGAGACCCCCGTACAGCCGGAACGGGTGTCCCAACTGGAGCGCTAGGTCCAGAACCTTACACAGGATCTGGGTCGCATGTTGAGGGCTCAACAGAACCTTTAGACGAACATGGCAGCTCAGAACTTCACAAACCAAGGGTCTGGCACCCCAGAACAATGATGGGGAGAGAACCCTGACAACTCACCAATTCCAGAGGAGGCGGCACGGGGGCAAGGGAGGCGTAAAGCCCTAGAGGAAGCTTCCTTCCTCACTCGTGAAAAGCCCCTGGACACCCAGCAACCGGAACAAAAATCTCTTGCCCCCGGAAATATGCAACCCAGAGAACAGAGGGTGGGTAGGAGAAATAAAGACCTTAAAAAGGCCAATTTTGTGGAGCAAGTTAGTGTCCTCCAGTTTGAAGGGGAAGGATTCTGGAAAATAAATCTTCTTCAGGGGCGGGGGAACTCCTCTCAAAGAAAAATGGGTACCAAGAGATCTAAATGAAGACTGGGTGGATGTGAGGACTGATTCAGAATCGCCCATCTTTGAACCCCAGAATGAGCATCAAGAAAATCGAATATTAAAAGAGGATTCCCAAACTTTCCAAATCAATTCTGGTGACTGCCTCCAAAGGGGGGGAGGGGAAGCCCAGAATCAGAAAAAGTGTAGCCCGAAACTCCCCAAATATCAGAATGTAAAAATGTTCTTTCAGATCCCCAAACTCCAACACAGAATTATGCCCAAACTACCCCTGTGTCGGAGTCAAAAATAAGGAAATTGACCACCCAGCTTGCCCAAAATGCACATTATCTTTGCCCACTTGAGGAGAAGGAGAGTAGATTTTATGCCCCGGTCCAAGTGAAAAGGCAATGTGCATTTGCAGCGCTGGTGGACACTGGATCCCAAGCCACTTTTCTGTCAAAAAGGGCCTTTGAGCAGCTAAATTCAGGAAGGGGGGAGAGATACCAGATCCCTTTCACCCCTCTTCCTGGACAACTCCAGAACTTCGATGGGAACGAAATTCCTGCCGAGGGGACTGCGGATCTGGAAATAAAAATTGGGCAACACAAAGTGAAACACCCTGTCATAGTCGTGACTTCAGAGGGCACACCCTGTCTACTAGGGAATGACATCCTGTGCAGGCTGTCCCCCCCTAATAGACTGTGTGAATAAGGGCCTCTGGACTCAGACTAGCAGGCCAATAAAATTAAAACAGAGTGTCAACCATGTTAGTTTAAATGGCACATGCCACATGGTTGAACAAAAACCTGATCATATTGAGTTTCATTTCCAGAACAATCAAATACCTGACGTGACCGTAACTGCTGTAACTGCTGTAGGACAACAAACTGATGATGGGAACTCCTCTCCATTCCTGAAAATCAACCTTCCTTCCAGTTTCAAGTGGCATTCCACACTGGAAGCAAATACTTTGAAATTCTATACCAATTCACAATCTGAAAATCCCAATTCTATAGTCAAAAGTGATGAAAAATCAGCTCAAAGTTTAGCTGACATTCAGAAAATTAGAGAACAGTTGTTCATCCCTATTCAGTTAAATGAGGGGAAGGAGGCTGTTCTCGCCTGAGTGTGCATGAACAACGGTAAGAGCTTCATCAGCGAAGCCATGTTCCGAAAGCTCCCGAAAGATCCAGCCATTCCCACATTTAAATTGATTGATAAGTGGGAAATGGGTCTGGAAACTCCCAATTCCAAAAATCTCCTGCCTAGCATGTGTATGCTCAAAAATTCTATAGGTAACAAAAGCATAGAACATAATTGTTAGGTTGTGCGAGATGTCCCTGCTGCATTCTATTTAAGCAGTGACATTCTCAATCAATTTGCCATTCATTTGGTCCTGATAAATTACAAAGCCTGGTCCGGACTAGGGGGCAATCCCATGGGCTTTGATGATTCAGAAAAAGCATTTTGGTCAGCCCAATTGCTGCCGTATACAGTTGAAATTCAAATTGGAGAGGAGGTCACCATCCTAGGACGGACCCGACTATTCCCAATTGAATTAAAAATTAAAAAAGGACAGAAACTGCAAAATCCTGACGCATATGTACACCTCAACGCCCATCTCCAACAGCAGGGGTTGGGGTTAAACCCAACACCATTAGTCAATGTAGAACACAACACCATTCCAATATTGATGGATAACAGCGACCTTAGGAGTATCACTCTGGGCAAAGGCACCATTATTGGAATGGCGGTTGATGACCGACCTTTTTCCATGGATCCAGGAAATGAAACTGATAGGACCAATCCCCAATGACTGTTTTGACAGTGATAATGACTTACCGCCAGAAAGGATCTTCACCCGGCAAGGGGGGGAATTTCCTGGTGTACTCTTCCTGCCCTCACGGTGAGGAAGAGGTGACCTGTGACATCAGGCAGGATGAGGTGATCTTCTAGGTCCACAATGACAGCCTCTCCTACCTGAAACCCTCTGTCCAGGTCAATACTCTAACCAGGGACCTCTCCACCCAGCTGGAGGAGGCCGCTGAGATAGCAAAACCGGAAATCTTTCCAGGCTTCAGGCAAATGGTTGAAGAGTGAGTCAACCTAGCTGATGTCTGTGAGCAAAAGCAAAAGTTTTAGATTTTCAAGATCTCTTTGCGGTGGACCCGTATGACTGTGGTAGCACCGAAATCCACACTACAACAATTCCCACTGACCCTGCAATGACTCCAGTGTTTGTGAAGCAATACCGCTAGCCTCTCGCATCCATGCAGTCCCTGATGGAAATCATCAAAAACCTTGAGTCCCGTGGGATAATTCGTCCAGTCCACAGCACCTTTAATAATCCGGTGCTGGGGATCTTAAAACCAAACAGCCAGTGGAGACTATGTGCTGACCTGAGGGAGCTGAAGAAACAGGTCCACATGTCTCGATGGCCTCTCGCATATATTGACCAAGAACTGGCCCAGATCCAGGGGTCAAAGGTATACACTGCCACTGACATGGCCAATGGGTACTGGACCGTGCCTGTCAGTAGGGAGGACCAACACAAGCTGGCTGTTACCTTCAGGGGGCAGCAGTACACCTGGACCCGGACTCCCTTCGGATACATCAACTCTGGCAACAAATTCAACATCTTCCTACATAAGGCCATGCCCGACTTGGGTGAAAGGGGTAACCTGGCCTATATGGATGATGTCCTGATGAAAAGCTCAACTGTGGAGGAACACATAGCGGAAATCCGTTATGTTCTGACACAGCTGAGGGTTGCCGGAGCAAAACTATCTCTCCAAAAGGCACAGTGGTGCAGAACCCGTGTCAACTTCTTGGGACATGAAATAACTCCTGAGGGTCTCTGTCACTAGGAGAAGAAAGTGGAAGCACTCCTAAAACTTAAAGACCCCACAACTCTGCGTGAGCTAAGAAGCCTCCTTGGACTGATTAATTACAGTAGGAAGTTCATTGAGGATTACGCAGAGATCACAAGACCCCTGATCCATCTGTTGAAGTGGGGGGGTCAAGTGGGAGTGGGGTCCAGAACAAGCCGAGGCAGTAAAGCAACTCAAAAGAAGTCTCTCACAAGCGCCTTGTCTAGCTTACCCTGTCAGAAACAAGGAGTTCTTCTTGGAGACAGGGTTCTCGAATAAATCCTTGACAGCAGTATTATATCAAAAGCATGACAAGGTCAATAAAGTTATCTCCTATGCAAGCGAGACTTTACCCTCTGTGGAGGAAAAATTCAACGATTGTGAGAAGGCACTCCTGGCAACGGTGTGGGCTTTGAAGAATTACCGTCCGTTCATCCAGGCGGAACACATCATAGTGTAATACCTCCAAAGTGACAGAATCGGGGCTGGAAATGTGAGTAATTCCAGAATTACTTCCTGGATTCTGTCAATCCAAGGATTTCCTGTGGAGGTCCGATATGGCCAAAACAAGAAGCCCACGTCCTTGTTTGATCACAGTGAAGATCTCTGGACTTGATTCCCACATTTCTGATGTACTCCTTTAACGCTAGGCTCCTGCTTTACTAGCACGACCTACACTGTGAGTAACATGTATTCTATATCACCGGACCTAGCCCCTGATGTCTAACCATTACAGCAAATTGATATAGCTATTATATTAAATCAAGCAGAACCTACCTACTGTACTATAACGAATGAACCTGTGAGCTACACTATTAATTTTGTACCCATGACCCGATCTGTACCAAACTGATCCTATTTAGCTTTAGTAATTGCCTATCGTGCACTAGAGCACTAGCATGTGTTGAACTGTGTTGATCTATACTCAGCTACTCTAGCCCTATCTAAGCCCAATCTCAATCTAGTCTATTGTGCCTTAACTGCACTGCCTTACCGACTCAAATATTACCCAGTTAAACTTCCCACTGTGCATTTTTGCTTTTCCCTGTGCTGAATTATGTATGAACTGTACCAGGTTGCCTTTATGTGCACTGTATAACCATAGTTGTTTAGACTAATGGTGAACTGTCAGCCTATATTAGACCAGCATATTTGTACTTTACTTTAGTGGAATCAGCTAATTGTGTACGGCCTCTGTAAGTCAGTCTAGCCTCTCTGCTTTGCTTCACATATAGTGCATTAGCTCGGTTGTGAATGACTGGTTTATGCTACCAGCCTATCCTTTTGTGAATTGTCTTACCTATAGCTATGAACAGAAATAAGAGCCAGCTGAATCAGCTACTCCTATTCTTACTCTGCCTCTACGCTACCATGGCCCTCCTTAAGAGCGCACCATGCCCAACTCAGCACAGAAATAACAGACTCAGAGCTAGACTTCCGCGTCTCTACGAGCCAAAGACTAATAGTACTCCCACCCAAAAAAATGACCTTAAACATAACGGCATCCCATGAGTACTGGAACGAACACCCAAGCCTGAGCAGGAGAGTCGAGGTTTAGAAAACCTAACGTTATGCACGCGCCCCCCTCTCATACTCACACTAGAACTAACCAACCCACAACCATACATTCTCCCCCACATAAATTTAGCAGCACCACAACTATTTTGGGAGCTCTTATTAATGCCAGATCCCTCGTGGCACATGCCACTGAAATTGCAGACACCCTATCCAACGGAAGCCTGGACTTTCAAGCAATAACTGAAACCTGGCTTCACGACGCAACAGGCCCTGCCCTTATGCTAGCTATCCCAGACAGTTACCATATACTTAGAATAGTCAGAACCAATGCCAGCCAAAAATAACCTTCCCTTCAGACTTGCCAACACCACTAGCATATCATTCACGCGAGGTGCTTAAAGCCAAATTACCCATATCCAGCAACCGGACACTAACCATTCATTTGGTATACAGACCCCCTAGCCCATTGGGATCCCTCCCTTTTGACTAACAACACGAAAGACTCCTTACAGATTTTACTGATGGGAGACTTCAACCTGGGATTCAATGACAAGGAAAACAAACATGCTCAATCTGTAGCAGCCATTTGGAGGACCATGGTCTCACACAAAAAGTTCTTACCCCGACCCATATCAAAGGGAGGATCCTCGGTTGGGTGGCCGAGATGAATTGTAATATCTCCATCACCAACATCGCACCGCAATCCTGGACCGACCACCACCTCATTAGCTTCTCCTCCACCCTTGAACTTCACAATTCTAAAGTGATTGACATGGCACCCCCTCCCCCGACCAGAAGTAAAATAGGATATTACAGTAGAAAAACTTCTACCTCACCTCCTCCCATCCATCAATGCCCTTGCCAGTAATGCTGGCCCTAACCTCCTAGTGGAGGTTTTCAACAATTCTGTGACAAAGGCCCTTGACACCATCGCACCTATTAAACTCTGCAAAAGTAGACAGAAATCTCACTTTAATGCTGTTCACACCTCACCGCAAAGAACTAAGACTCCAAAAACGAAAACTCCATCCCACATGGCGACACTCTCCCACGGTTGGGAATAAAGCTAAGCTAACCAACCTCGCTAACATGCATAAAAAAGAAATAATCCTTACAAAAAAAACCTGTTCAATGACAGACTATCTAAGGTTAACTCCAACACCAAGGAATTATTTACCATCCTCTGGGAAATGGAAGCCCTTATCCCACCCATAGATAATGTCCCTAAAGACAAGCAATGGCGCACCAACATCCAAAATGCCTTGTCAAATAAAATCGCATCCCTCCAAACTAAAATAGCCAATAAAAAGTCCCTACTGCCCCAGGCTGATCCACAACGTGCCTCTCCTTCCACATGGGATAGATGTACCACCCCCTTTACATTCACCAAAACCTCTATCCTAGAGACTGAGAAAATAATACTCCCCTTGAAGCCTTCCGAATTGCCAGGGTTGTCAGGAATCTGTCAAGTAAGGACAAAGGTAGTGAATATGGCAAGGGAAATGTGCACACTATCAACAGTGAATGGTTTGAGTCAAACAACACACATACAGGAACCAAGACTCAGGTATACTAAAACCCAGGAGTGCAAACAAAGTGTGACAACAATACTAATATATGAAAAGGGATGTGGGGTAAGCACTTAGAATACTCCTTATGACTGTAAGGAAAGTCGGCAAGCTCCTACCCACAATTGCTATTACAGGTGCTGACAGCGCTAAGCCCACGTAGAGGGCAAGCAACGACAGCATCTGTGATCTAACACTCTTGATGGTATTAAATAAGGAAACTTAGAAACAGTACTCACGAGAACGAAAAATAACACTTGAATGTCAGCGAGCCCACGAACCCTGTTGATCAAACAGGGACCCCGAAAGGCTGTAACAGCAATGGGAGGATAACTAAATACATAAGACTCAAGACAAGGGGCAAGTAGGAATAGTGATTACAGAATAGTGAGGAAAACATAGGCATTCACACAGGAGCTAGCTACAACCACACACCACACCTAATGATCAATGGAAAGTAAATGCAGAGGTGCAAGGGAAAACATGGAATGGATTCCAAAAAAAGTAAAGGAACAGGAACAGGGAAAACGAAATTACAAGGGCAAACTTTCCCCACCCATCCAAGGAAAAAAAGCAGAAGGCTAATCTAAAAAGGAGGAAAGACTAAGGCATCAAGGTATACAGCAGCAAAGGACAAGTCAGAGAAATATAGAACACAGGCAAACTGGGCTGCACCAAAAGGGAAAGCACTGAGAAAATGCTGCCTGCACACAGGGGAAGACAGAAGGGAAATCTGGGAAGCAGAAATCAATTAAGCAGATAAATAGGAATTCCAAGGATAAGGAACAAGCAATGGCAATTTGGAACTAGGCACAAGGCTAAGAACCAGGAACAAGGGGCCAGTCACAACATGAACACTACAACAGTGACCAGCACTGGACTGAAGCAAACTGAGGCTTTTAAACCTGCTTAACGAGCACACGCCGCAGGTGTGCTGCTTGCTGCACCTGCAGCCACAGGTGTTGCCTATCCTCCACCCAGCCTTGTCCTGCAAGGGTGGAGATGAAGCAGTGGGACAGGCATTCTTGGAAGCATAGTCATTTGATTAAAGCAGCATACTGGCTGGCAAAAACCTGGAATGGATCCGGAAGGGAAGCAGTTTGGCAAATAAGGATATATCGCTAACAATTCATCACAGCACTGTAGCATAAGGTTCGGAAGGAAAGTCCAGTAGGGAATAAACCCCAAATCATGCCCCCAAGTGATGGGAACGGGAGCGAAGAAAGCGGATCGTGACAAGGGTGACAATTGTCCAGCACAAATTGTAAAGGACGCAGCTAGAGACTTAGCCCCTTTCATCTCCAACCTTATAAACGCTTCCTTCAAGACTAACACAGTGCCCAATAACCTCTAAGAATCTTGGGCTCTCCCACTGTTGAAGAAGCAAACTCTAGACCCTGCCATACTGACTAATTACAGATCTATCACTACAGTCCCTTGCCTCCTTAAAATAATTGATAGAGTAGCCTACCTTCAAATTAAGAAGTGCCTTGAAGTTAACCACCTGTTAGGATCCCGCCAGTCTGGCTTTCGTCCCCAACACGGCACGGAATCGGCATTAATAGACCTCAAGACCCAAATTGATGAGCTGAAGGACAATGGGAAAACAGCAATGCTACTCCTCCTTGACCTATCAGCGGCTTTCAACTTGGTGGATCATGCAGTCTTGTGTAGACACCTCGAGTCAGCTGCCAATTTCTCAAGTGATGCTAAAACTTGGGTCCAATCCTTTCTAGCCAACCACACGATGAGAGTCTTCTCTACCTCAGCCTCCGCAGACCCCATCCAAATCTCTTGTGTTGTGCCACAGGGCTCCTGTGTCTCACTTACTATGCATAACATCTTTACCGAGCCCCTCTCCGACAAACTGGACAGACTGGGTGTCACCTACACAAACTATGCTGACGACACTCAGTTCCTTATTCCCCTTTCGGGCAACCTTGTCGAGGACACAGCCTTGGTAAACAGGAAATACCTCCTCATTCAGGCTTGGATGGCATCCCATGGCCTCTGCCTGAATGATGGTAAAACTGAGATCTTGATCCTAGGCTCAGAGTCCAACATAAACAAACTTAGCCCCAGTTACGCCTCTTTCAATATTGACGGTAACACAATCAAGGTGATGCCTGCAGTAAAAATGCTAGGGTTTTACCTGGACTCCACCTTAACAAAAACTGGTCAACTCCCTTGAATCCTCGACCTCATACACCTGAAAACTTATTAGAGCCTGCCGACCATTTCTCTCCGAAACCAGTTGCCTCACACTTGCCAACATTCTAATAATGTCCAAACTGGACTATTGTAACGCCCTATAATCAGGTGCCAACAAATACATCTTAGATAATATTCAAAGATTACAAAATAACGCCCTAAGAGCAGCATTAAATATTCCTAACAGAGAGCACATTTCTAACTTTAGAAGAGATGTCCATTGGCTAAAAATAAACGATAGGATCCTTCTCAAAATAGTATCACTCACCTCCAAGTGTCTGAACATAGCAACTCCTTACCTCATAGAAAGAATAAATAGGAGAACCTCAACACGACTAACCAGATCAGCCAATGCCCACCTTCTTGAGATTCCGAGATTCAAACGAACCAAAGCTGGCGGTTCTAGCTTCCCGGTCAAAGCGGCCCACATCCTGGAATGCACTACCCCTTGACTTGAGAATTGAACAACCCTACCGAAGATTCAGACATAACATGCTTAACTGGCTACGAATAAATGACGACTAACACCTGATCATCTCTGACCTAGTTCTCTCTCACTGTACACTACGAACTTAACACTTGTGCATATGTCCCAACTGTTCTTATCATTGCATATACTGTATCTATTGTAACCAAGTCATGTATTTGTATCCACGACTTGTACATTTGCACTTGGATCCTTTAGCACCACGGCACATCTGTAACATGCACGTGGTGACTAAAGTTTGTCGTCTATGATGTACTACCCTGAATCTGTTGTAACTAAGCTTGGAGTATACTTATCTCTGCTGCACCCAGCTACCTAAGGATTTGGAGCGCATTATCAAATAAATAAACAAACAAACAAACAAGGTGTGTGTCACCTGATTGAAATCCTTAACAGTCCACTGGTTGGTGCACATGAGTTAACGATGGAGCCAGACAAAGAAAGAGGAAGAACAAGAAAAGGGGGAGAATGTTATGGGACTATCAGTGAGAGGATTGGCTGGACATGTCACTTGGTTAAAGTTAAACATATCAAAAACAGACTACAGAAAGAGACAATTTCTTGGGAAATGTAGTTCTTTGTGTGAAATTATTTTTGTATTGTTGATGTTTAATGCTGCTTGTGTTTTACAGTAAAGCGAGAAAGCATAATCCTTTGCCTCTGTGTCTTTAATAGAATCTGCGACCAATCAAGCGCCTGCAGAAATGGGTTCCCGGGAGGACACCATACATGCAAGCCCTCCAGATTTAGGCAGGAGCCAACTGCTTTTTCAGTGAAAAATATTGATATTTTTCACATTCTCCCACCTAAAACTATTCTAACGCCAATGCATTTGTATGGGAAAATTATCTTCCCCTGATTTCTCTGACGGAATCTCCCTCCTAGGTGCTTCAGAATGTTGGCATTTATGGGACTGGCACCTGAATTCAATAGAAAAGCCCTCCCTTGGCACTAGGAAGGCTGAGAGGTGGAGAGTAACTGCCAAAAATGCAAAGATGTGGCAGTTATCAGGTTTTTCGCTTGAATATGTTTTGATTATTCCATGTGCACAATGGGCTTATGGTGGCATCTGCATGTATTTTGTATGAGATTTTGAGTGACATATGAAGGGGCTTGTGCCGAAGAAGCCTGATGGCAAAAGCTGAACACAATGTGACGGACAGCAGGGAAGAGCTAGTTGTCTGGGTGTAGGGTCATGGGAAGAGAGCAGAGCTATGGAAGGGCATCATTAATGAAACATTTCTGATAAACAGCAGTTAGCTCTATACATTCAGGTATTCTACTGCCTCTGCTCTGGCACCTCTCCATCTGTGACATTTTCCTTGGCTTGCTGGAATGCGATTGAGTGCATACAAAAGTGTGAGTGTCACACTAGATGTGTGACACTTGGCAGGTCTGCAAGTACCATTATCGACCCATTTGAGTACGGAGCATAAAAGGCTTGGGATGTTAACTCCATATCTGTCTCTTTATCCTAACAGATCTATTAGAATATCTTTTTTTAAATTGACATTGAATTTGCTTTTGACAAGGCAAATTTTTGTTAAATATAGTAGAGCTTCAAGGTAGTCTCCCTTGAAACAATTAAACATCTTCTATTTGTTTGCACTGCATTACAAGAGATGAGGTTGATATTTCTTTTAAAGTCAATTGATCCTAACATACATTATGAATGCAAGGTGGAGGAATTTTGGTTGTTAAATATTAGGATTGCTTTATCCATTAAAAGACACTACCGTCCATTACTTTTCAGGCTACGATATGCCACAGCTCACACTGTAGCAGCAATGCCAGTTAAAGGTTTGCCCTTTAATTGTCTGTAGAATGTTAGCCTGGTTCAGGTGATTGGAATTCGTTTACTCTCTAAAGCGTGGATTTATTCTACCACGACTCGGTTGTAAACAGTCAATGCTCACTAACCGCAGTACTCAGTTTACATATGCCAACCGGTACGTTTTGACACCGATATCACGAAACTTCAGCGTTTTTCCTCTAGCCTGAAAGAAGAGTAGTTATTCGAAGCCTGTGTTAATTGACTTTAGGGAAGTATTTGTCAGACACTTCTTAAACAAGGAGGGGAACCGTGCTTTTTATGATACACACACTCATAGTGGCATAGACATAAAAACCGGACGTGTTTGTAAAGCAACCAAGAATGAAGCCACACTGGGTGCGTATGCGCCGGAAAAGTAGTATCTACTCTAGATCAAGATAGCATAGATCAGTCAGCGCTATCATCAACGCCCGGGGCAGCATATAGCTTTCGTTTCATTATAATATACGTATAAATGCACACACACATATACAAAAAAAAATAATCTTTATGGTTTTACATGCATATATATGCAAGACATTGATACTAGGGCTAGGAGCCAAACGTGATATGTGACAGTTCTGATCACATTTAAAAACATCGTAGGGTTGTGCGCAGATATCCGGTAGGGTATACACTATATGGACACCTACTACCTCATCTAAGTCTGAATCAAGGGAACTCCCCTGCAAGGTGGCGGCTGAGATCGGCGTTCAGATTGTTGTGCTGATTTGGTCCTCTTTCTCTTTCCATGGCGGACGGTGCGGGCGGGGAGGGGGAGCACCAAGATGGCGTGTCTCCTGGAGACTCCTATCCGGATGAGCGTGCTGTCCGTGAGTACAGCGGGGGTTGCCAGGATCTGGGGGGCGCTGATGCTGTGAAAATGCTGCTGGCCCTTTAAGTAACCCTTGGAAAGAAGGCTAGTCATACCACTCTTCAAGGTGTTACTCTAGTTACACTACTCGCCCCAATAAGAGGAGGTTACTGACTAGCCTTCGAGAGGCGTAGGTTTCTGATACCCCGCATAGGACCAAGCCAATAGGCAGTATCCTCCTTCCACATGGAAGAGGAAGCTATTGCCCCTACTTCCATAATCACACAGAATTGAATATGAATCTAACATCACTGGAAGACGAGGGCGTTACTCCTAAGGTTTTTTTTAAATCCCCAAAGAGAGTAGAGTCTACTGAGCAATGAGGATGAGGCAACTGACAGTTCTAATCTCACAGAGGACGACCTCTCAAGTTTCTCAGTTCTTTGCGTTTGAAAGACATCATGGCCCGTTTTTTCTCTTGGGAATCTGGGACCTTTAGTCTCGCCATTTAAATTCAGGACTACAAACCCAGGAATTCCAAGAAAACCCGGGTCTTTTCTGACGCACGTAACTGAGAAACGTGCTAGCTCTGCACTGTCAGGTCAGGTATCTACCACACACGTTAGAGGAGGTAACGGACACCTCTGGCCCAAAAGGCGAAGGCGTTCGAACCCCGAAGAAAGCATCCCAGGAAGAGGTGGAGGCAAGGTGATATCACTGAATTCCTCTCGCATGGTAAGGGCGTTTCATACCCTGTGAGAGGAAGGTAGCCACTCCCCCTTCCTGGTAGGGGGGTGGTTGTGTCATTTTACGACATTTATAGGATATTGACAAAAATGTAGATAGTTGGAGATTACAAATACCCTGGAGATAAATACTGTTGGCACATCCCCAGTCCTTAAGGTGTTGCTGCTAATAACATTATACCTGCACTTATTAGAAACCTGTTGTCTGCACTTTTAACCCCTGCACTACTTATTGTTTTTATCCTGTACGTCGCACTTACCCTTCCTCCCCTAGCACTTGTCCCCTTCACTGCACTTGCGCAATCTCAATGTCACTAGGCCTAGTAAGATCTTTGTCTTCCCTCTGTTGCCCCTCCCTTGCCTCGCTGCGCCTTGAAACACTTGTGTATAGGCACGTTATAAATGTTATATCGTATACATTAGCTGCCAAGTTTCCCATTTCCATGCATGACACCTTGAGTCCCTACTGGGTTTCCCCATTGCATGCTGGAGCTTGTAGGCACATACGTACAAAGGGGAAACCAAAACTGAAAGTTCCACCATGCAATAGGAAAAATTGGGACTCGCTCGAAGTGTCACACATGGAAACTTGGTAGCTATGCATACAAAGAAAGAAGTTACTGCTCCCACCATCCTCAGGGACAGGCTATTGACTGACCATGTGGGGGAAAGTTAGTGACATGCCAAAATCAGAGCTGTTGGGAAGTTGGTAGCACCCCATGGAATGGGTTGAGTTTCTTCAAACCATGGGGTGGGGATGGAGTGACATGGACCCTCCTTGCACTGACATGATTAAGAAGCACTTTCCTGATAAACACCAATAGGGCTGAAAACATGTTTGGGGTTACTGTATTGCAGACCCCTCCTGCCCAGCCAACTACTGTCCCATTTCCATCACCCCCTTCCTGGGCAAACTGCTTGAGAAGTTGTCCCTCCCCCCAACTCAACTCTCATAGCGAACTAGTCTATACGACCACCAGTCTGGATTCTGAGCATCCAGAGGCGTGGACACAGCTCTTCTGAACACCCGTGAAGAACTGCTCGCATCCGTGGATTCCAACTCCCCTGCTCTCCTCATCCCCCTTGATCTTTCGTCTGCATTTGACGCTGTGAACCATTCCATCCTCATAAAATGGCTCCATGATACCCTTGGCATCTCAGAGCGGGCATGGGACCGGCTTACCTCCCTGCTAACTGACTGTTCCTTCAAAACCATTTCGACCCCTTTCTCCTCCCCTACTTCCTCCTCCACTTGTGGCGTCACCCAGGGCTCCATTCTTTTGCCCTGGCTCTTTAACATATACCTTTCCTGGTACGCCTCATTTCCTTCTTCTCCCCCAACTGGCAGTGCTAGGCTGACGACACACAACTCTTCTTCAAATTTCTTACTGATGCCCTTGAACCTTCCTTTGTCCCTGACTGCCTCTCTGCCACCCAGGCCCGGTGCACTGCTAATGACCTCTGCCAGAGATTCTCCATATTGGATCCCCTGCACCCTACTTCTTCCCTTAACTCTGGCCTTCATGCATGGACTCCCACAAGGCTATCTGGGGCGGGGGACCACTCTGTCTTCAAATCTTCCTGACCAAATACCCCCCTTCTAGACTCCTTTGTTCCTCTGGCACCAACCCCCTGTGTGTGAAACAGTTTGTTAAACAGAGAGCTGGTGGTCGATCACTTTCATCAGCGGGCTCCCTTCTGTGAAATGGCATCCCTCTCCCAGTGTGGCTTGAGCAGGACTGCCTTAAGTTCGGGAAAAGCCTCAAGACCTTTCTATTTCTTTACCTCTTCCTTCTCCTCCTCTCTTCCCTGCTAATCATACAGTAGCGTGACTGATGTGCAGGGCCCTTATGTATCCTCGGGCCCTGAAACCCCACATCTGACTATTCACTGCACTTACCTAGACCCACCTTCCCCCATGGGAGGGTGCACTTACGTTCTTCTCTTCTTAGCACTTCACCACAGCACCCATCCCTTACCCTGTCCCCTCTGCACTTGCACATTCTGAACACTCACAAGGCATAGCAGGTTTGTCTCCACTCCCTGTTATTCTCATTATTTGTTTGTACTATTAATTCAATTATTTATCTCTGTTTTAATTCATTGTCTACCTTCCCCTGTCCCAGCCCCAGTTTTGCTAATTGTATAAGCACCTAGCAAATGACCATTCAATAAAATAAATGTGGCCTAACCATTCGGGCTGAACTCCCCTTGGGGGCAGGGCTAACTGGCATGCTAAAGATGATCGCATGTAATGCTGCCCATAGTAATTCCCAGAGGTTAGCATTAATTGTAAGTTTCCATCCATCTCTTGTTGGAGGTTAGTGTCGCCTCCATCAAGTCCTGATTTTTTTCCCCCCTTTGGATTCTGGGACTTGTTGTTTTTCCTTTCCCATTTGAAATTTAGAAAACTACAAGTCCCAGGATTCCAAGCAAAAGACAGAACAGGATGGCCGCCTCATGCATGGCCACTGGAAACTTTAGAGCTCTGGAAGATCCTATTGACTAACTACATGGAAGAGGAGTAAAATACCAACTCCCCAGTGAATGGGGTGGGACAATAAACCTTAGAGAGTAAAGGAAATTGGGCTGACACTAGCTAGAGGAGCTTAACGCTTTTCTCCCTCCAAGAGAATTGGGGCACTCGGCCAATGACGCAGGGGGCATTTTCTTGCTCCCATGCCCATGTTTGGCTATCTGATAATGGCTGCTGGCTACATTCAGTGGTGAATAGATCCCATAACTGTTGAACAGTTTTTCATCTTGGGTGGCGACGTGAACCATGTTGATATGAAATTCATGGCAGCTATAAAATGCAGGGAAGAGCATGTATGGCATGTACATCCCCTGCTAAAAACACTGAGGTAGTGGCATGGCTTGCCTGCACATTGGCTAGCTCTACAGTGGGACGTTTGTCCTGTCTGTCTTTTGGTCTACCTCCCTTATTCAAATATGGGAAGTAATCGCATCTCTCTGTCGTCTTACCCTGATTACTTCAGGGTGGCAAGTGATTAAGCCAGGTGGCCTCTCTAACTAGCCAAGGTGAGACTGTAACCAAGTCATTATTTTTTCTATTTCGTAGACGCCTGGTACAATTAGTGTGGTTCCTCGCTCTGCACGTCAGTGAAACAAAGAGGATGCCATGCTAGGTGTAGATCAAATACTCTAAAACATTAAGCTATTTAACAGAAAACGGTCATGCTCTTCAAGCAGAACAGGCAGATCATGTTAATTTCCAACCAGTTTAAGGTGACTTAAACACCAAGGAGGTTTAGCTGTATTCAGAGACCCCTCAGAATGCAATCCATTATGACCAAGTTATCTGCATAACCCAACAATTGGATAGTAGGATCACCTATCCTTGGAGGGTCAATTTGAACAGATCTTGGTGCCATGTGTAAGACTGCCAAATAGAGATTGAATAATGTAGGTGCCAAAATGCACCCCTGTTTGAGTCTGAGAGCGGTTGAAAACCCAGTCTGTGAATGTTCCTATTTTATTTAATGTAACTCTCACCCTAGTATTTTAGTACAGAGCAATGATCGTCCATAGCAAACCAGCCAGAATGTTCCTCTGCTGTAGTTTGCTGCAGCAGCAAACTCTTCGTACCAAATCGAAAGCTGCGCTGAAATCGATAAAGGCCACAAAAATAGATTCAGAATTTCATGCATTTTGTACAACAGTGACCAGCGCTAAATTAGTGTCTGTCATGCTATCGTTTCTTTTTAAAGGGTAAGATGTTGTATTCCTCCTTTATCCAAGCATTTAATTAATTCAGTAATACTCTGGCAAAGATTTTGGCTGGAGCATAATATTCTGTAATGACTGGGACTATTACGCAGGCTTTTCTTAAACACTAGGACTATGTCTGTCCAAGATGGTGGTGGTGAGCCAGAGAAATATCATCAATAATCAGAATTGTGTGTGTGTGTTAATTTTTTACCTTTCATTGACGGCATTTGGAAAAGTCATCTGAGCTGTCAAACAACTCTGGTGAGTCCCCGAATTAAATTTTGCTTAACGCCCACAAAGGTGTCCTTGATGCTACATTATTATTGTTGAGTGCCTAAGAGATACCAACTGCATACCTACACAACAGAGGAACACCACTAGCATCCAGACATCCAGAAACTAGGACAGAACCTAACCTCACATCGAACACCTGGGATGGGGGTGGGAGGGTAAAGGACTACGGCCTATTCCACTGAATGAACTGGGGGTGGAGGGTCCAAGACCTGCTCCCCCGTGCATTGCCCGGGCCGGGACACTTGGAGAGGTGTGGGGGGGGGGGCAAAGGAAAGAAAGTGCAACTTGCAGAAGAACGGGCAAGCTACGTGTAATGGACCCTTGCAAGCCCTCAAGCACTGCTGCTCTGTCAATGACTATGGTGCGCAAGTGATAAAGGAAAGGCCCAATGCATTGTGGACTATGCCCAAAGGGAAGAGTCTCGTGGTAACTGTAGGTCTTGAATGCTGAACAATAACAGAATGTGGAATAATAAGGACATTGTGATGCAAGAGAGGAACTTGCTATATTCTCTGAAGTGTGAAGGGGATTGTCACGTTACTAGTGGGACCCAACCTTCCATTGAGATCCAGCACCGTCCGAGTCGAATGTTTAACGCAAAGAAATCAGAAAAAGAATAGCATAAAACAAGATACTTCTGACATGATTCCATGTACAATCAGCACCAGTCTCAGAGATAACTTAACAAATAAAAGGATCCGTCACCCAATCTGAACTAGGCAGCCCTACATTACGGAATCATCTGGACTGCACTTTCAATAAAGAACAAGGCAGTAATGATTCCAAGCAGAGGCCTCACTGAGCTTTCTGTGTGGAGTGACGGCACCATTCTTCAGAAAGAAACGTTACGGGATGTACTTAAGAGTAGACTCGTCACCTGTTAATTTATTTCTGACCTCTTGATTGTTTTCCTACCCTCGTCCCTTTCCCCTTCAGCTTTCTTTTCACCCATCTCTACTTTTCCCACTGTTGTCAGGGAGATGTTCAATCCGAATGCTGGCTGAAATCTGTGTTCAGGCCAACTTGTGTATCGAATGTTTAGCTTTCGTTTACGGCAGTTCCAAAAGCCAGCTCAGCTGCCACCAACTGCCGGAGGGATCTCCCATTACTAATGCAGTTGTTACCATTCACATGTGCATCTACCACTATCGATTATCGTCCTATAGCGTTGCACTATCATAGATCCTTAAATTTTCATTCATCCACTTTCACGATCTTAAATTCATTTACCCAGCATGATAGCATTATTTATTCAGCTATTCATTCACACATCTTCCCTCACTAACATTCATTCATCAACCCTCACACTAATATGAATTCCCGTCCCACTCTCTCCATTCCTTCTGTTTTTCCATCGCCATCCTCATCTGCCTAAGTGTGTCCCTGTGAATGAACTAAAAAACGGTTGCTTTGTCAATGCTTGTTCTTATTTTGACAGTGATTTTATCGGGCAGCACTGGTTGGAAATGAGACGAAGACAGACTTTTACGGCTTTAAGAAAGATGAAGCTATTAACATGTGAAATCTGAAATTTAGAGTGAGGCACTGGCGAGCTATCTTGTTAAGCAATACCGTTTGACAAATGGATGTTTATTCTTGGGTTCAGTCTAGTTACCACTGTATTAACATTCGAGCCAATGAAGTCCGTTTCAATCTGAGCATGAAATAGTACATTTGAATTCAATTTAAACTAATTCCATGACTGACCCTAAGAATAGACGTTTATTTCTCTAAACTTTATCGTTAAAACTACTTGCAAGTCCCTCACTCTAAATTTCATGTTTATTTCTGACACTGATGCGCGTGGGCAACACGGCTTGAGAAGCAACTTCCCTTTCAGTGTTATAAATGTAGAAAATCACTCAGTATTTAACACGTGAACTCACTGCAAAGTTTGTGCGGCTCATGATTCAGTGGTCCGCTTCATCTTTAAGAAAACGTTCTTAAGTCAATTAAAATGCATTATGTTTCCATTTTAACACACACGCACACACTTTCTCTTTCTCCCTTAAATAAGTTTAGGTTGCATGTAGTGCAGCTGCTACCATAGCACTTGTCAATTTGAGCATTCTTATTACAAATAACAATAATTGAACAAGTTAAAACTCTTAAGAAATCATAAACTTAACTCCCTTTTAGGAATGTTTTGCATAATACATCTGAAATATTTAGAAGAGTTTGTAGCATTGGCTATTTCCATTTATACGTGATTGATTAATGGCATATACATTTACGTAAATATGTTATCAGAGCATTGACAAATTCATTTGACAACTTTTGCCATCTTGAACATTTTTCCCCACGGTTTACCTTTCTAATTTTATCCTTGCTTATGAGAATGATTCTGCACGCTGACGCACAAGTTTCATTTATCAACATGGTTATGAGGTTATCAGTGATACGTAAGCAGTTATTGATATAGTATTGATATTGATGATGGGAGAAATGGTGTCATTCATTGATGTATATTGTCCACAAAACTGATGTCTTCACAGATGTACTTTATGATGGTTAGGTGATTGTCACGTGTTGTACTTTCAACGTGTTTTAATCACTCATGTTGTTTGATATTTCAAATGTGATATTACATGCAGAACATTCATGTGAGTTTTTTAACGTTGACAATTTACAGCATTGGACATTTTTTAAATGCATTTTATTATATACATTTTTTTGGTAATAGTAAAAATCTATTCTTGACGAAGATATTGCATTTGAAAACTTATTTTTTCTCCATTTCCTGGAGTATTTAACTCTTCAAAGTGACTGCAGAAGGCCCATACCTCCCTAACAACGGAAAGCTGGAGGCTGGCCTTCAGTTCTGCTGCGGCAGCCTTAGCCAACGTTTGCATTGCCTAATGTGTGCACTCTGCATGCTACTCTGTGCTCCTAGACTGTAGCCCTTTGTAGATTGTTAGGCACTGCATATACTTAATCTGCAGTAGTTTACTGACCCAATATTTATTCCCCAGCACTATGCTTTTTCAATCGGAATCCGTATATTTGTTTGAGAAAAAAAAACGAATGAGAGATTTAATCGAAAACCGGATGTAGTAATTACTACAGCCGAACATTTCGAATAAATCTCCCATTGAGTGTCATTGTAGTGAACAAGGGCAGCAGGGGTGCCTACTGCACCCTTGTTCACTATAATGCCACCAGGGTTGATTTATAGTCCTGACATCTGCCTGTAGTGTGTAGCAGTGCGGGTATTAATCTTGGATACTGTGCATTTGTATTTGTATTTTATTTATTTATAGAGCGCACCGAGCCCTGAGGCATCTGGGTGCTTTGCTTGCATAGTATGTTACACAATAAATTGCATAGATTATATACAGTATTGTTTGATTACACATTAGGATACAGAGATAGTACAGCGTAAGAAGGTAATAAACAATTTACAGATTGCATGAGATAAAGTACAGTAATATATATATGGGGAGATGAGTGGTGACCAGCAGTGATAGCAAAGGTGTGCAGGTTGCAGTGTGAGTACATTAATGATGGCAGGTTGCTAGTTCACTTGCGAGGAGAGCCAGATTTTTTCGTTTTTCCTAAGTGTGGGAAAGGATGGTTCGGATCTGAGCTGGTTAGTGGTCGGATCTGAGATGGTTAGTGGTAGGGAGTACCACAGCTTGGCTAAGACCAGGAAGCTGCTACCTCCTGCCTTCTGAAGTTTGAAGTGTGGGATTTTGGGACGGTGAGGCTGAGCAGCTCTGGTGGGGCGTTCTGAGATATTTCGGGAGATGTTGTTGCTAAGGTAGCTAGGCGCTTTATTAGCAAGGCACTTGTGGGTCAAGGATATGGTTTTGAGGGCAATTCTTTGTTAGATTGAAAGGCAGTTCAGGTTTCGTCTGGAAGAGGAGATGTGTTCAGATCTGGCAATGCTTAGTGCTGATCTGATGGCGTTTTGAATTTGCATTATATTCTATTACATTGGGTAGGGAGATGAGGGAGACAACGCCTCGCATGATAGCATGTCAAAGATTCACAATCACAGTAGGACTCCAGTCAACAATATATATACATTTTGCCACAGGTTTTAAGGTATTTTTTGGACATCTGCCTGAACCAGTTTCCATCATTATTGCATGATGCAACACTGAAACACAAATTTTAAAAGTGTGTTTAAATCACCTGAGAACAAGTTTGGTAAACATTTCCACAGGATTTCAATTTTTATAGAGGTGAAATATCCTGTTTGAATGTACAGTGCACTGTAACTGTACATATGGCACCCCCCTATGTTACTCTGTAATATAATGTGCTCACTGTATCATTCCAAATTCAGAACTGTGGCTCATATTTCATAAAATTGTGTTGGCCAATGCACAACACCTATTTGCATCTGAATTGTCCCCAGACAAACATGTGCCATTACAAACTCTGCTGTGGGGGCATTTGAACTAACATCCCTTCAGACTAATTGGTGGATATGTAAGGTAATACCCGGCAGGGAAATAAACAGAAAAGAAATCCCCCCCCCCCCAGGATCCTTTTCATCCACCAAGAAGTGTTCTTCATATGTAATCATCCTGAGGGCAAAGACGAAAACTAAGCAGTAACTAAAATGGTAACATCTGATGCTGAAATGAAGCAGGATAAATTGACCCGTTTATCTTTTCTCAAGATGTATTGGGCTATGTCTTTCTATACATGATATTGATTTTGTGAAATTGTTACGTGTCCCTTGGGATCACCCTGGCTAGTAATCGCTCTGACTTTAAGTGGGCTTCCCCCAGCTCTCAGCTTAGCTCGGAGTAAAGGTCTAGCGCTCTCCTTATGTGACAGGGGAAGCTACCAGCCACTGAAATGAAACCCAGAGGACGTTTCCCCTCGTTTTATTCAGTGCTGATATTATGCTCATGCTGCTGTGACAGCTGATAACTTATTCACGAGTTCCACAACACGTCCACAACAGTTCCTGTCGCTCCTTATGCACATATACAGGGATTAAGAGATTTGACAAACCAGACTTCAGAGAAAGAAGCAAAAAATGCCTTGCATAACAGTGTTGATAATTTGCCTTTCACTGTACCAACGTCTTATTCAAGAATGACCAACATTGCAAAAAAGAATTAGGTACATATTGAAATCTTTCTACATCAACATATTTGTTATCAAACAACCCTCTTATTGACTTCTAATTCTACATAGAATTCAAACACATTAGTTTGGTTGGTAGCACGCCTCTGATTTATGTAATCAAGTCAATCTACATCAATACCGATATCCAGCCTTATCCTTTCTGCTTAAAGAAACTCTAAGTACAAAAAACACTGCTCAATTCACACTAAATAAAGGCATTAAAACATACTCTATGGTTTACAAACTAAAGCAACAGTTTAAATCAAGAAAGCAATTATTGCATTTCAATATATATCGTAATATAGAATGCAAAGCACACATTCACTGCATCAATTGAAAAGACCAGTATTGCTGTGCATTCAGTTAAGCATACCCCATTGCAATACATTCTCAACATGACTCCAACGTGCTGCTCAAAGCATACACCGCTTGCACTCTCTGACAAGATCTCAGTATAATATTGTGTAATGAATCAGCCATGATTCCCCAAGAAAACCTTGCCGGGACCCTTCTCATGTGGCCAGGGAAAGGCGGATGCCCCTGACCCTGGGGGGAGCAGAGGTGGGTCTGCAGGAGGATCACAGGGTGGGGGGAGCAGGTCAGGAGGAAGGGGAAACCCCCTTGTTTTCCTTTAAGGAAAACAGCCTTTGACATTAGGGACGCCAAGTCCCATAATTCCCTGGGATGAGCAAGAGGGCTAAAAGGGTACAATGTTGCAGTAGTGGTCAGATCATTAATTCAAATGACCCACACCTGAGGGAGACATAGTCTTAAACTGCCCCCTCAGGTGCATGCCGTAGAGAAGCAAGAGAAGCAGAGTAGCAGAGAAAGCAAACCTCAGAAGCAGCGTGGTACTTGCTTGCAGCCCACACAGAAGCTGGGAGAGAGGGAAGACGCTGTGACTGAAAGCAGTTCCCAAAGCAATTTTGAAGAGCAAGTCCTGTATGCAAAACCAAATGACTATAACTTTAGATGTGGAAGTCTAGGGAAAAGACAACCCCCCGATGGGGCAATATTGTTGAAAGTTAATACCTGCAACTATTGCCCAAGCCAAAAGCTACTGAAGTCAAGGCAAATACAATATAACCGAATTTGCCAAAACAGAAAGGGGTGAAGCAAAGTTCTAAAAGTGATGAAACATGTTGCCCATACTTTATACAACATAGGGTAACTGTTGGTATGAAGTCACAATGCCAAAGCCAAGAGAGAGAGGCAGAATAAGACCCTATGGTTGTCAATATTTGGTTACCGCTGCAGCGGGGAAGCAAGAGTGAAAAAAAGAGGCTTCCCTACTGGGAAAGGTATTCAGAAGGGGAGGAGCATTACTATAGAAGACTTTTAAAGAGCACACATGTAAACCTTGTTTTTTCTAAAGAGTTAACAGTTTTTGAAGCTCCAGATTGTTTAATATTGCGAAGCTGTTAGGAACCCCTTGTCAGTTGACTTTAACCACAAGAGCACTTGTTGTGAATCGCTGTCCGGGCAGGGGTGTGTACCCGGATGGCAAACCTGCCTGGCATGGGAGTAAACCAGGTGGAAGTTGAAGAAGTACTACACGGTGATCTTGACAGAGACAATTTATGTGCTTGTGCTGCTGAAGAAAGGAGCTGTGTAATGCTGCCAAGAGTCTTTTATTTGCTTTGTTGAAACTTTGGAGTATTGGAACTTTCTGTTGATCAATTGGAGTTACATAGAACTGTGTTTTTTTGCAATCCAGGTTTTTCTTATTTTGTTTTTTTGAACTGTGAAGTGGAATTCTACTTAAAATCTGGGGAAGGGGAATTTACCCGGGTTATAAGAAGACACTGTTGATAGAATATGAATTCGTTCATTGAACCTTCTAATTTAATAAAAGGCATTTGTTGAAAATCCATCACCTCATATTTCTGACCCCTCACATAGGAGTGGGATCGGAATCAATCGATAAAAATTGGGGGACCCTGAAATTTGAAAATCTCAGTAAAAGAGCCTACACTCCCACTATAGCTACTGAGCAGTCAATATGGTTCGATTTTATATAGTAGTAGAGAGGAGATAATTCAACCGGGAGAGAGAGCGTTGATTCCCACTGACTTAATTCTGACTTAATTCTTATTCCTCCCCTGTGTTATTATGTCCTCCTTGCCTCTAGGTCAGGTCTAGCCTGGCGCTATGGCCTTGATCTATTGGCAGGAGTAATTGATCAGGACTATAGGGGAGATGTTAAAGTATTGATGCTAAATAATGTAAAGAAAGCCTACCATATTAAAGCAGTAGACCTGATTGCCCAAGGTATATTGGAGAAGCCCATGTTCCTAAAGCCAAAAGAAGGTAAGAATAGTGACCAAATCTGAAGAGGTAAGGTTTGGGGGAGGCAGGCCGTGGTCCGGTAGCCCAAGTATTTAGAAAATGAAAAAGAGGTTATTCCCTACTTAGCTTTTTGCCAACGTAATGAACCATTGCTAGCAGAAACCTTTAATCGGGTAACAAGTGAGGAAGAAGGGAAGAGAAAGAATTGTTCATGTTTTTCCTCAAAGCCGGGTTTCTAAATGGGGGTGATGTAGATTCTTCTGACATTCCCACAACTCAAATTGTTATCCCCAAGTCACAAAGGTATTGTATTAGAAATGGCTCATACTCATTTAACAGGAGCACATTTAGGAACAGCCAAAACACAAGCTCAAATTCATAAACTGGTTCAATTGGGCAGGAATCTATTCCGATATAAAGAATTTCTTAAACACTGATGCATTGTGTCAGACAACTAGAACTAGAATGCCCCCTGCTGCTTCTTTTCAACCTTTGTCTATTATTGATGTTTCCTTTTCTGGAATTGGGATGGAATTAGTGGTCCCTCTAGAAACCTCAAGATTAGGTAACACATAAATAAGTCATTTTGGACTATGCAACCCATTTCTCGGAAGCGTTTCCCTTACAAAACAACATTCACTTCCATTGTTTTCCTGAACGGGCTTCCCAAAAGAAATTCTGACTGATCAAGGATCTTCCTTTATGAGTAAATTAATGGCTGAAGTAAAAGATATCCTTCAGATTAAAACCCTGCAAACCTCTATCTACCATCCCCAAACTGATAGACTAGCTGAGAAATTTAGCCAAACTCTGAAACATATCTTAAAGAAACTAGTCGAGGCGATGTAAAAAGTTAGATTACAATTCCATGGGCATAATTTGCCGTTTGAAATACTCTTCAGTCACCTACCGGAGTCTACCACTTCGAGCTGCTGTATGGAAGAGAACCCAGACATATGTTAGACACGTTAAGTGAGACCTGGGAAGGAAGAGAAAGGGCTACTACCATTGTCGCAGCCTGCCCAATGATTAAAAGAACATATGATTGCAGTTAGGAATATAGTACAAACCAATATGGCTCGAGCTCAGGAACATCAAAAGGAATGTTCTAATAAGAAGGCAGTAATGACATCCCTTTCGGGAGCCAAAAGGTGTTGATGGTTCTTCCCTCATCTGAGAATAAGATGCTTTCTAGACGGCATAGATCATATGAAATCCTAGAACAAATGGGACCTTTATAATTACAAGGTCTTGCAACCTAACCGAAAGATAAAAACTCATATGTATCACAACAACTTAGTTAAAGAGTGAAGGGGCGATCCAGGGAGAAATTCTTCTCTTCTTAACCTGTTTAATGTTTGAAGAAAATGAGGCTAATCCATTAATTTCCTGAGTTATCTCAGAATCATAAACAAGAGCTATTAGATCTCTTTTAGCAATTCCCTGATGTATTCAGAACTTAACCAGGAAGAATAAAAGGTGTATATCATTACATACGTACTCCCCCTGTGGACAGGTCGTTCAACAGAAACCCTATCGAATTCCTGAGAGTAGAAAACAAATTATCCAGGAGGAGGTAGAGGCCATGTTAAAATCATATTATTGAACCATGGCAAAGTCCATGTTCTTCCCCCTATTGTGTTAGTTGCCAAATCAGACAATTCTTTGCGGTTCTGTATCGATTTTACGAAAGTGAATGAAGTATCAGTTTGACAGCTATCCAATGACCAGAATAGATGATTTGATGGACAGATTGGTGGATACTGTGTATTAATCCGCCGTTGATCAAATTAAAGGTTATTGGCAAGTCCCAGTCGATCTCGGGAACAAGCCCAAGACTGCCTTATCTACATCTCTTGGTGTATTTCAATTAAAGTACTACCTTTTGGGTTGCGTTGGGCTCCTGCTACTTTTCCAAGACTAATGGGCCAAGTTGTAAGACCTCTTTCATCATTTTGTGGGGCGTATATTGATGATTTCATTATACATAGTAAAACATGTCACATTTATACCAAGTCATCCGGGCATTAAGACAAGAAGGACTTGGGGCCAACCCTAAGAAAGGTTATCTAGCTAGGTCTGCTGTAAATGTTCTTTGTAGGGAATGGACTCATTCAACCACAGTTGGACAAAGTTAAAGCCATTATGGAAACTCCCTCGCCAAACACTAAAAAGGAATTATGAGCCTTATTAGGCCTTGTTGGTTACTATTGTAGGTTCATTCAAATGTTTTCTTCTATTTCTGCCCCCTTTACTGAAAAACTTAAAAACACAGAAGCACAGAAACTTGGGTGGTGTCCAGAAGACCAACATTGTTTTCACCAGCTAAAACATATCGTTTGTAGCGAACCTATACTAAAAATGGCAAGACTTTAATAGACCATTCATTCTGCAAACGGACGCATCACATATTGGCCTAGGAGCAGCACTATCTCAAAGTCATGATGGAATTGAAATCCTATCCTCTATATTAGTAGATAATTGTCTGACAGGGAAAAGAATTATGCTACTCTGGAATTGGAAGCCGTTGACCTCAAATGTGGCGTATGACCAAAGCCAAGAGAGGCAGAATAAGACCCTGTGCTTGTCAATATTTGGTTCTAGTGGGGAAACGAGAGTGACAAAAAGAGGCTGCCCTTCTGGGAAAGGTATTCAGAAGGAGAGGAGCATTATTTATAGAAGAGTATTAAAGAGCACACATGTGAACCTTGTTTTCTCTAAAGAGTTGTTAAGCCGCAAATAGTTGAATATTGCGAAAGTGTTGTGAACCTCTTGTCAATTGACCCTAACCACAAGAGCACTAGTTTTGAAACGCGGTTCAGGCAGGGGATTATAACTGGATGGCAAACCTTTGCAGATAGTAGGCCTGGCATGGGAGTAAACCAGGTGGAAGTCGAAGAAGTGCTACAAAGTGGTCTTGACAAAGACAATGCATGTGCTTGTGCTACTGAGGAAAGGAGCTGTCTAAAGCTGCGAAGAAGTTCTGTTTCTTTAAGCTTAACATTTGTGGCAATATCTCTTGACCAAGACACATATTGTTGCTTTTGATAAACTGCAAAGGTGTTCTTTATCTGAAGAAACCTGATTACATAAGGAAGAAGAGTCTTTTATTTGCTTTGTTGAAACATCAGAGTATTGGAACTTTCTGGTGATCAATTGGAGTTACAAAGAACTGTGTTGGAATTTTGTTGCAAACCAGGATTTCTTTATTTTCTTTCTTTGAACTATGAAGCAGAAATCCACTTAAAATCTGGGGAAGCGGACTTCACCCAGGTTATAAGAAGAGACTGTAAATACAATGCAAATTAAAACCTTTACAAAGTTGTCCACCTCACATTTCTGACCCCTCACAACCGGGAGCTGTTGTATAGTTGCTGGTGTGGTATTATTGGGTCTCTAGCTTGGAAATCAAAATGCTGTCATTGGGTGGACAGACCCTGGGCTTCGGACTCTAACCTGTATAACTTGGAAGTTCCTTCCTTAGTTAATGTGATATAGGTAAATCATTTGAGAAGTACCCCCTTATCTTATTGCTAAATTCAGTTCTTAGCGGCTTGCTTTGAAGCATCTTGCTGAAATATCTATCTAAGCCCCAAGTCAAGGACTTTACGTCATGCTTGTTTTTGTCCTGGCTCTGCAGCACACTGCTGTTCATTCCCTTAACATGGAGAATGGAGTGGATTTGATTTCACGGACTACTAGTAATTATGCATGCCTATGGGGTTCATACACTGGGCTGCTGAAAATTACATATGTAAGCATGTTTGAGTGCATGCATGTATGACATGAATAAGCTGTTTAAACTGCTCAACGCTTTGCTATAATAAATGGTTACATGAATCAATGAATGAAAGGTAACACATAAACATACACGTGCACAATGTAGCTACTCTGCAATTCAAGGCTAATACAGCCCTCTAGGAGCATAAAGCACTGAGCATGCTTCTGTTGGTTTGTAGCTCTACTGCTGCTATTCAGTATAGACTGCCTCTTAAGCATTTGACACAACACTTGCTCTTTCTTCAAGGTGCTACATTCAAGGCACTACATTTTACTCTGCCTTGTCACGCTAATGCTGGTGTACTATTTTGAGGGGAGTTCTGACATGAAAAGGTATCTCAATTGTTGCTCCTTGCCCGCAGGGCAGAATGGGCGGATTCCCATGACAAAAGGTTTCACCATGTAGATGAATGGTTTATATTGATCCTTTTACAAATTCCCCTCTCAAAATCTAAGCTGCACATACTGTTAGAAAAATGCATAAACTTGCAATGTATGTTTATTGTGGTAATGTATGCATGTTCTGAAATAATGAACAAAACATGAAATGCATTTGTGTGAAGAATCATCACCTGAACAAATATTGTAAGACAAACCCTATTCAACACCTTTATTTGCGAGTAACAGGACTGGGTGTCTGAATGCCTATAGGTCCTATGGTTCCAACTAAACTCAATAAGGATAACTAAGCTAAATGGGTTTACTCTGAATGGTGCAAGCGTCTATCTAAGGCCGAGACCCTTGTTTCTTTCAGGAACCCTTAATCGCATACACTATCGGGGATATTGCAGCCGTAGGAATATAGCCCCTGGCCTGCATCCTTCTTTAGCACTTTTCTTTTGTCCTACTGATATAGTATGCTGCTTGCTTATTGACATATGTATAGGCAAGAACCCTCCACCCCCTTACTGTTTCGGGAAGTCCAAATCAAATGTCTGTCTGTATGTCCAAAACCTATACTTGCCCACCAACTAACTGTAAACAATGTGTAGGGATGTCGGCATCAAAATGAATAGCGTTTGGAATAAAGTTCGGAGCTCCTTCCAGCTCTTGTCTTGTGATCAGCTACCCTTCCCCAAGTTCAAAACTGTTCGCAAGTTATTGGGGTTCCCTTCCGCAAGCGGTCAAATCTTCCAGCTTTTCAAAACAAGTCAATTCCTTGGGACACTTCCCAGCAGTTTTGGTATCACTACTTTTCACTGGTTCACATAGGTGGTTCTGTTTCTTGACTTCAAAATCACATAAGCAGTTGTTGCAAAACATAAGCTTTGTTATGGATAATTTCATTAAATGTTCCATACAGGAGGACACTCGGTCTAGAAGTAGTTGTTGGACAACATGGTCCACCCATTACCGGTCACTCAACCGATACCCCTTCGTGACTGCTTTCCATCAACAATTGACGACTGCCTTCCTTTGACCCTTTGACGGTGAAGCTTGGTTCTTTCATCAGTGTCAATCTCTTCTAACACTGTACCATGGCTTGTTTGGCCACCATGCACGTTGTTGCCCTTTTCTGTATTTGTTTGTCTCTTGCCAATACAGGTGCCTATACGGGTTTCCTCTTAACCTGCAGTTCTTTGAACTCTTTTAGCTTTAGCCAATACTTGGTATTCTCTTGCGTGGTATTTGCTACATGCACCACCTTTCTTTCCACACCACTCAAACTTGCTTTTTCTCTGTGCAGCATTCAAAAGTGCTTATAATGTCTTTCAGTCCTTTTGGTATTCAAAAGTACTTAGCATTCAAAAGTGCTTACAGTAACTTTCAGTTTGTTCGATATTCTGAAGTACTTGTTTCAAGTTTCCTGAGTTCCCCGGTATGAGTGTTTCCTTTATTTCCACTCACCGGTTGCACACAGCATCTCCCTTCTGTTTCTTTCACTCCTTGTTCTGCTTTCCGGCTTCCACGGACTTCGCTTCCTTCGTGGCAGTCATAGAGAGCACTGCTTGCTCTCCTGGTTTCCCGCAGCAGCTGGGATTCCTGGGCGTACCACATTTCCTGCTGTGTGTACCTGGAAAGGAGGATAGCGGGACTTCCAAACCCTCTTGTGACCCACCTGGACAAGTCTCTCTCCTGCTTGACACGTCTCTGGTGTCTCCAGCTTCGTTCTCTCCAGCATGTTCCTCTTTGTGCTGTGGGCAAAGATTTTTATATCCATTGTCAGTGTCAAGTGACCTCACATGTGGGTCATTAAGTCAATTGCAGGACCCATTAGGTGGACGTGCCTGGCTGTTCCACCTGCATACCTCCATAGCCCTCTTCTTTGTCTCAGTACCAGTGGTTGTTTGGGGCTGTCGGAATTAATAAAGGAAGCATGTATAATTCTGTGTTGTCTCTTGGTACCGGACTGATGTGTGTCTGTATTAACAATATAAGTCTGATATGTGTCTGTCTCGCCCAAAGGAGGATGGGTCTACCTAGTTGGTCTCTTCCTCGTCTCAGTGTTGAGGTGATGTTTCTGGGCGAAAGTTTGGATAGGAGAGAAAGGGAAAGGGCTGACAGTAACCGGAGCTCCTCCAGCGGCACTAATGTTGCTCTGAGTTTAATAAACTAAAGAAACAACCCCAGTAAACCAGTCCACAGAGTGGACCGAACGCTGCCACAGAAGCCATGGATTCACGTGGGACGGCTGCTCTCCTTGGCCAGTGAACCCTCAGGCAAGTTAAAATAAATCTCAAAGGTAGCACTAGCCGAGGTTGTGATCTGTTTCAGGCAAGAAGTCAAGTTAAGTCATACAATAAAAAAAGGTTGAAAATGAACTCCTCTTCAAACGCAGGACTAAGTAAAAATACACTTCTTTGCTGAAAGAGTATCAAAGAAAGAGAAGCAATCGGACAGGACATGAGGTCATGGATGGCGAAGGCAAGGGATTGGACTTTGGGTGTTTTATAGTTTGTGTTTGAAATTTGACAAACTGCTCATTTTCCTGGGAAAATCAGTTTTTATTGAATTGTGCTTGCTTCTTAAAGAATGAGCATACTATTTGGCTCTGTCTTTAAAGCTCCTTGAATACTAATGATGGAAATGAATAAAACAATTTCCATACATAAAATGAATCATTTTCAGTTGTTCTATTTCCTCAACCTGCAGCTCTGCTACGTCTCTCCCCCCGACCCCTGCAAGTGTACAAATAAGTTGCGCTAATAAAAATCTTTCAGAAAAAGCATAGTGAAATATGTTAACCACGTGGGTAATTGCGTGAAGTAATTAATGAAAAAATACAGTTTGAGTGTCTATTCGGAGTCTCTTTGTCGTCTCTTGCCAGAGGTTTTGTGCTCCGAGGCTTAATACATCTCTTATTGTGTGAAGCAGGGTAGGTTATAACTGCCACCGAACTATGAAGGCAATATGTTCTGCTCTGTATTGTTTCTACTTATTGATCTACGCCACACCGATCCCAGCTTCAGATTCACCACAACTATTAATTTTATTATTTTCAATTCCTTTTAATTGATTTGACAAACATCATTTACTGGTTGCACCAACAATACCACTCTGAGGTCTCTGTCCTTACACGCCTTAGCTTATCCTTAACCTTTTTGTAACTGGGAAGAACCTCCAGATGCGAAGTGGGGATCCTGCATTCACACTATCTACGCAATTTAGTCAAACCTTTGCAGAAATATTGCTTTAATCCTTTTGGTATACAGTACCAGTAAGGCATCAATTTGTAAGTACTGTTTTTTCTGTATGGCAAGCGAAGGCTCTCCCTCCTGTATCCCCTCATATTCTTCTTTATCCCAGTCCTATCTTTCAATGTTTAGTCTATTTTTAAATTTATCGCCAGTATTTGCAATTAGTCACTTTTGTTTTGTTCTGCGGGTCGAAATTAGGATTTGATGAGCAGGAGATAAAAGCAGTTCCTGGGCATCGAGCATCACCCAATATGCAAGTGTTACCTCTTGGGAAGTAAGACTTAATAAATAGTATGTAGTGTACTACAAATGTAAATTCCACATTATATGCACACTTAAAACATTTGTCCATTTATACATGACAAATGGTGCTATTATTGTTGCTCATTCTCGAACAAACACACAGAGTTAATGTAAGGTAGCTATGTTTGGACTCGGGAGTTAGAAGTAGCTGTTGGTGTCAAGATTACCACGTTCTTCTAGGCTACATGCAGGTGCTAATAGCTACTAGTGCCTGGCAGTTTCGAATCCTGAGCTCTTGTAAAGCCAAATGAAGTGACATAATTTCAATACTGCTATCATGTACGAGCTGTAGTTACACTCTCACATCTCGGTGGGTGTAAAACCCAACCCCTGCTTTATATGTACTGTAATGTGTCAGTTTCCTTTATGTCAAGATCGTTTTCCACTAACTGAGAGATTTAATGATGACCCCAGTGTCATTACCAGGTGGTAATGTTACCTAACAAGGGGGGTTGTAGCCAATGGCACTCAGGCATGCTGCATGTGATAATATCTCGTTTTTAAAGTTGTGAAACAGTGCCTTGTCCAATTCACAAGTTTACAAAATAAATTCCAAATAAAATGTCCACAGTTCACAATAAGAGAAGGTAACTACTGCTAGCTTCTTCTCCCTTTCCATGACAGCCATTGCTAAGGCGGGTATGGGATGGCATGAAGAAGATGGGCCTGGGTGTGGCAGGTTAGCAGGAGTTAAGTATGCGCGTGGGGGGATGGCATAGGTGGTGGGTGGAACGTTTAAGAGGAGGGGCGACTGGAAGCTGGAACCCTGCGAGGAATACGATGACATCCCTGATTGGCTGGGAGGCCATGTCATCTTACCTCCTTTGTGCTAATTGAAGATAAGGTTTTGCAGTATTGCAAAGTTTCAAGAGCACTGCCCATCAGCTTCTCCCCAGTCACTTAGGATTGTTATTTTAGCAGCATGGTAGTTTTGTGACAAATACGGGAATTGAGCTCCCTGTCCAGCTTTTGTAACAAGACTATCCACATGGGCACTGTTAGTTTCTTGTTGAATACCTGCAATTGTATTGATCTGCAAGTATTCACGAATTAATTTGTTCTTATTCCCATCCATGACTTCGTTTTCACTATCTGCTCATATATTGTTTACCCTTTTTATATCTTTACCAGTGTGAGACACTTGGTATCATTTAACAGAATTAAAAAGTTGTTTAATTTCATTGTCTGTTAGTGCATACCCTAGTCTTCCTTGTCTGTCCACCATTCAGAAACTATGCCATACTGCAAAAACATGCACATAGAATATAGTATGTTCGTTTTAAATAACGTTAAAATAAATAATGTTTTTAACACTGTATACTAATGTCTTGTGGTTACATATTGTTTAAAACAAAAACAGTCCGTTTTTAGGTCTAATAAACATGACTTCTGTCTCCTTTTTGGAACTGATGATGTGACCAAAATGGGTGAAATTCAATGGAGGGAAACGTCATCTCTGTTGTTTGCCTATGGAGAAGTTATCCGAAAGTAACCGATTCACCATATCTTTAGATAATGGGCAAGGGTAGTTATGAATAAGTAGTCTAAAATGAGAAGTAATATATATATATATTTTTTTTTGTCATTCACAATTTTTATTAAGAATCAGACATGCGGGTCAATGCAGCAATAATAACCATTGTCAAAATCAAGAAAGAAAAGGGACGGTTAGCCGTTGTCCATCTCATTTGCAAAAACACTTCTCGATCAATGTTTACGTAACGCCAACCAATACAATTCTTGGTTTTAAAAATGCAGTGACTATTCAATTGAACAAATCAAGGACAGAAATAACAATACAGACAATTGCAGCACTGGATACAATTTTAACTTTCACAGCAGCGTAACAAAGGACATATCTTGGGGGATTATGATGTATGGCCTGGGAGCCGTTCTGGCTAGCAAAAGAAATGAACGGGTTCAATTCAACCAAACAATTGGACCTCTCACTCTTAAAAGCGGCCTCAGTATAGCTCATTGCTGCTATAAACCATGTTTCGGCCCACCATTCTCTTATATCAGGTGTTTGTAAAATGTTCCACTTACGTTTATGGTTGGGTGGTAGTAGCTTGTATGTATGCACTTGTCAAAAGTTAACAGTTGCTCATCCTTGAATTACTGGCCCACTTTCAACAACCCACCCTCCTTCCAGTGCTTGAATTGCCTCACCTGCTGACCTGGTAGAAAATCTAGAGAATTCCAAATGCGCGTGAGAGGGGAAGGGAACGTGGTCACAGCATATATACACGCTTCCCTATCACAATTATCTAATGTCGTTTTGCTGTATGGTAGTAAGAAGCAGCTTCCTTTCCTTGTGCTGGGGGAATGTCAACACCAATCATGTAGCAGGATACCAATCTCTCCATATCTACCTAATGTTTTGGGGCTAGAACTGCATTTTGAACATACAGAAAAGGGGCGATCTATGCTGTGCTTAAATAACTTTCCAAATCTGGTACACCTTATCCACCCCTTTCTATTGCCGCCATAAGTGAATGCCTGGGAACCCTATGAGGTTGCTTAGCCCAAATGAATTTAAAGACCAGGTTTTGGAAATCCTGTGTCACCGACTTTGGGGATTAGAAGAAGGAGGGAGTCCCATTAAAATATATACAACTTGTGGTAACATGGTCATTTTAAATGCTGGTATCCTCCTGAGCCAAGAAATATCAGCTTTTCCCCCATGTGTCCAGATCTGATTTAAGAGTGGAGATTAACCCCGGGAAGTTGGAAGCCTAGCTGGGTGTGAGATGAATCCCTAAATATTTCAGACTGACAGTTTCATTGAAAAGCAAAAGCATTCTTTAATTTGTGCACTGTGATAGAGCACTCTGAAACATTCAATATGATTGATTTAGCAAAATTAATCTTGAGGACTGGTAGAATAAATCTAGTAAGAAAACAATATATGGGAGTGTGGACTGCGAGTCGTGCGTGAAAAAATAGGAGATTGTCTGCATACAATGCAACTTTATGTTGAGTTCCCATTGTGTCTATTCCTTGAATGAACTCAGAGGCCCTAATATTAGATGCCAATGGCTCCATGAGCAGAGCAAACAAGAGTAGATAGTGGTCAACCCTTCCAGGGCCACCTAGAGAGCGAGAGGGGTCTGGACATCTTTTCATTCATCTTAATTTTAGTGGTCGGATGGGCAAAATTGTCAAATACTCTCTTTAATAAAGATGGGGCTAAAATTAAATCCCCTCAGTACTTCTTAGAGATGGGTCCAGTCCATTCTGTCGAATGATTTTTCAGCATCGACTGACAAAACCACCAGTTTCTGATTCATCCGTCTTGACCATTCGATCACATCTATTGCTCTTCATACATTATCCCGAGCCTGCCGCCCGTGATGAACCCTACTTGATCTATATGAATAACCCAAGGGAGAATACCTGCAAGCCTAATGGCTACGATCTTAAAATAGATGCAGGCATAATTAAGCACTGCAATTGGTCTATACGAGGAGAATTCCATGGTATCCTTGCCCGGTTTACCTCTCTGAGTCTGTACGGATTACCCCATCGCAGCGTAGGTGAACCAGCCGCAGCGAAACTGTTAAGTAATTTAACTAAGTGTGGGACCAGAACCCCTGACAATTTCAGGTTAGCGTGGTACCGGCAGTTCAGGGCCACAGGAAGGCACTATAGTAATATTACTGCCTGATCTGAAGAGGAACTTTAAGATAAAAACGCATCTTTTAATTTGCATTAATTAATAGGTGCATTAAAGTATGGCTTAACAATAATTGTTTTGGAGTTTAAAATGTATTTTAACTGCCTAAATTATACCAATTGAAAATGGGAATTACAATTCTGCTGACTGAAGTTTTGTTAACAAAACTAAGAATTATTTGTATTTTGTTTTTCTCCAAATACGTTCATCTCTCTGCGGAGAAGTGCCCTAGACAACAGTGAGACAGTGTAGAACAAGCAGACTTTTTACCATGATGAAAGCCGTGTGATGCAGCCTGCCATTCCCTGGGTTAGAATTGAGACATAGGGACATATTACAGAGGAAGTAATGAAGGAGCCAGTTGTAAATCTGCAAATGGCCAAGACTCTGGATCTCATCTTGAGCTGTTTCTGTTGGCCAGGAACATATTGCATGATCAAACGTTAGTGCCAAAAGACCAGAGACAAAGCATCCCAAAGGCACCTCTACAGCCATTGCAATGATCGACATATTTTGTGAAAGGATAGCTATGGGCATTGTTGGTTCCCTTAACCCACCCAAGGGTGGGTTCTATATTTGTAGTGCCACTACTTAGCCTGAAGTGTTCCCTCTGAGGTATAACATCACTCAACATATACTAAATCTAATTGGCCTACACTTCATAAGAGGGAGATTTTCACAACAAATTCATACAAACCAAGGGATACCAATTATGTTAAAAATTATTGATGAGATGAAAGTACTCTTCTAGAGCAAGATCGTGCGTGCAGTCATATTCTATTCCGAGATTGGGCTTGTCAAGAAGTTTAACAAAACAATTAAACGCCTCTTGATTAATGTTGTGGATCCGGTTGGCTGCATTTGTTTTTTTTAACCTTGGATCCTGTTTGCCAGATAAAGGAATACCAAGATGTCCAGCAGGCTCTTCCTATTCAAGAATGCTTATGGGAGAAATCCAAGCGATGATGATGAAATAATCATAGTGGAGTATGAATACCAAGAAAGCTTTAGTTCAAACCTGGTGGAATTTGTGCAGAGCAATGAACTAGACTCCTTGAAACCCTTGTGGAAGCTTGTTGAAGGCACAGAAAGAACAGGAGGTGATGCATATTCAACATCTTCCTACATACCTTGAAGGTAGGAGATGGGTATTGTTTTTTCACTCACCAGTGACGGGCTACTTGCCCAATGGTATGGGCCACATAGGTCGGCAAATAAGAGATGCAGATACAGTTCCAGACCACCTTTCAAAACACTTTCCAGTAAATAAAATGAGCTCCCCGCGAAGGGCAATCAAATTGTAAAAATCTGAATGGCCCCCGCTGGGTGGTTACCCTGCTGACAAAGACTTACCTGACATCAAGGGAGGCGCGCCGCGTCCCATGAAGTTCATTCCCCCTCTCTGCCTGGCCGCCATGGAAAAGAGAGAGGAACTACACCTAGTCCCTTTGCACCGATCCACGGCGGCTATTTTCATTGTTTTATTTTTTTCTAATCTTTTTAATGGCCAAGGGACTTCATGTAGCCCCTTCCCCTGATGCCTGGTGGCCATTTATTTTGCTTTTTTTTTTTCAAGTTGAGAAACGGTCTCAACGCTGTTTCTCAACTCGGGAAAACATATTAGTAGTACCCTGGTGCAACGTGTTGGGGTACTAATAGCAATAGAATCCTCATAGGGGAGCATTGCCGGTTGGATAATGCGCCAGGGGCTTACGTTACTGTCACCCTGGGGTCATTACCCAACCTGTAATGCCCTGCTTCGAGTTCTATTGCTTAAATGTTTAACTATTTATTTCGTTGCCTGCACTCATAATTTGAAGCAATCATTGACGTTTGTTTAGCTTTTATGTAGGCAGCTAGGATACCTATTGATTATTTGTTCATCGACAAATATTTTTTAGAAGAAGCAGGGAATACTCTGCTCTGCTTATAAGAATGCAGTTCAATTGTGATATTTTTGCTAACTAAACTAACCCTGCTGTATTCCTACGCCATTCTTCTCAGTTTGGCTTGTTCAGCTTTGGTAATGTTGACTGTTTTAAGCGTTTTAGCAATAGTTGCCCCTGACGGCACCAAACTCTACACACGACTATCCAATTGTAGGAACCAGCATGTATAATCTACCTAGATCTATTGGAAGGCAAACCATGAAGTTGATAGCAATGAAAATAGGGAGCAACTGCTTGACTGTTTTTGAAGAGAGATGTTGTTTTTGGAATCTCGTAGCTCTCTTGTCTTTGAACCTGCTGTCTTGGAATGTGCCCCATGAATGAATTTCGAATTCAGCTTTAGAATCTGTATCAACTAACTCCTTTTCTTTTGTTGAGAGAGTTACGTTCTTAAGAATTTAAAGTTGCAAAAGTAACTATTTCCATATTTTAGCTGATCAAGAAGGGGAAATGTGTAACCATATTCCCTGCTTTCATACTTGTAGTATAGGTGTTTCAGTATAATTCAAAGAGTGAAAATCTTTCTCTTGTAGATCTGCTCGATTAGATGAAAATATTAAACCACATTTGTAGTTTCTATCCTCAGTAACCATCTTAATCCACAATGACCAAGAACGTACCTATCTCCTTTACCCATAAGGCTGAGACCTAACAGAAACCAAAACAGTAGTCTTCCACCCTTCCTTTAAGCACGCAGTGCACAACTCTTGTCCTTGTGTCTATAAACCTTTTGGTGTTTTCAAACTAAGCACAACACATGTAAAAGATGTCACATTAGAACCCATTAGATATAACTATATCTCATGAATACATTGTATTAAGTTGCTAGATATCACGCTGGTCCCCTTGTGGACAGTATGTGGCAGGTTGCCAATTATTTTGCAATTAAAACATTAGAGATGTGTGTGCAAAAAGTGTATTTATTATAAGGTGTGCCCTTTAGTTCACACGTGTTTCGATTCAACTTTCAAATCTGGGCACTTGGTCTGTATTCATCACACAAATCAAACACAATGTATTAGGTAATCTCAAAGTACAGAAATATTATACAACCAATGGCATGCATGGATTTACAAAATATGCGGATGACAATGCATACGGTTAAGAGTATATACAGACCCAAAAATAATTAGCAAAATGCAAGCGGAGGATTGCAGGGTAAAGAAAACCAACTCCATGGGTAACTGTAGTTTCAAAAATTAATAACAAAGGCAATGTACTTACTACGAATTCAGTGGCTAGGTGCTCAAAATGGGGTAGGTAGTAAACTTGCTCCTGCCCAAGTTATATGCATGGTAGTTGTCAGATACTTTGGCAAAGGTGCACTCACCTTATAATGTCATAATACTCAGGAAGAGTGTACACTCAATTAGTGTAAATATATACGGATGAAATCCCCGAATCCTGTAAGGAAAATAAATGCTAGTTCTATATCGAAGAACGAGCTTGGCACATATTGTAAAAACAAAAGGGTCGATTCCAAGATGGCCGCCTGCTGAAGTGGACGCTCGTCTCCTGAGCTCCGCACCGGCAGATACAGCTAAAGCTTTTAAAGGTGTCTAATAGCAGCAGTAATCATCAGTGACGGTGTCAGAGACCGCTTGCAACAGCTGGCTCATACCAGGGGAAATAACGTGACCTGTTTCGGGGTGAAATCGCCCATAAACATGGGGAGCACCTGCCCCCCTTCCAACCTGGTGAGTTTCGGGCGGGCTCTACCGGCCGCCGTGCCATCACACGGCGCCTCCAACCCCCGCAGCAGAGAGAGAGGTGCTGGATTGCGGACCCTTCCGTGCCTGGTGCGTGACTGCGGAGGGAGAATCCGCTGTGGAGCTGGAGCAACTCCGAACGTGGAGAGCGGCTTCCTCTCCCCCCTCACCTGGGAGTCCGCGGCTGGGCTCTGCCTGCTGCCTCGCCATCACACAGAGTCTGCGGGCCGCCGCTGGGAGGACGGTAACCTGCGGCGAGGCTGCCCGTCCTGTTGCTGGGAGGAGCAGCCACCCATACCCCCCCTTGGCGGAGCGTTGGCGAGCTTCACCCGCTGCTGGTCAACTGCACGGAGCCTCCGGCCCCCACCACTAGTAAGAACGTGTGATTTCCAGCATAATCGGGGGAAAGCGTATTACGAACCTCTCTTTCACCCCCCCCCCCCCCCCCGGCGGATCTTTGGCGGCTACAGACTGGTCCCGGACAGCTACACGTAGCGGCCTGTCCCTCCACGACGAGGAGAGTGGTGCCGATCGAGCAAAGCCCCAGGGGAAATCCTATGCGGATCGAGTCTCTAGTGAGGCCCGTAATAATATGTAAAGCGGCTCCTGCTGAGTCTAATTCTACAAGGCGGCTACAATAGTGTTCCGAGGCCTGGGCTTACACAACCCTGCCTCTTGCCTCCTCCTGCAGTCAGACATATATGAACTCTGAGACACGGGGGCCACTGCTCTCCTTCCACCCCTGAACTGTAAAGAGAGGCCGCTCAAACTGAAGTTACAAATGCAGCAGTGAGTCCCTCCTGGAGAAGTGTGCTACGACGAAGCCCCTACAAGGATTCGAAATACCAGGAGAAAGTACCTAGTAACGGTGGGGCGACCTTCTTCCTAACACGCGACCACAGGAATTGTGGCTGGCTGACATCAGAAACTCACACGCAGTTTCCTACGCGACGGTCAAATTGAGTCTCTTTCCCTGTCCTCTCCCTACCCACTCCACTAAGGCCCCCACTATCTGAATCGCAATCTAGAACAATCTGTTGGTGCATATCAGCCCCCCCCTAGGAGGTGAATCCGCCTGGACACTGAGCTCATCAAGTGGAGGGGGCATGAAGAGCGCACTTAACCCAACAAACGCCACGATCCACAGCGCGGACACTCCTAGCCAGCGCCACTTACTCCAATGAACTCCTTCGCCCCCGGGGACTCAACGGGAATGCCTGAATTAAAACTGCTGCAAGCAAGGTGAAACTCACATAACCCGTTCCAGGCTAATAACTATCAGTCCCAGCCTGTGCACCCCCCCAGAGTGAGCTCGAAATAAGTGCCATTTGGTTCCCCCTCCAACTTGGCACAACCGTACGACAAAGGTGACTCACCGGGGGGGGGACTCTCCAAGTCAGATGCCGGGCACCAGAACCAAAAAAGCACCCCGTCTAGGACGAAAGGCTCACCTAAGAGACTAGAATTTCAGCTGGACAAATACTGGGGTCAGTCGAATCAACAGGAACACACCTCCCGACAAACACGACCGGACTCGCCTGCGCCACCCCTGCAAATGCCTCAGGGAGTTATGGACACAGATAAGGAGGAACTGCTGACTTGCTTGAAAGGCATGGAGGCCAGAATGTCAACAGCATTTCAGACCCAAATAGGTCAACTGAGGGAAGACATAAAAGCCTCTTTACACGAAATCCGAAAAGAGGTAAATGACCTTGGCGACCGAGTTGATACAGTTGAAAACGGCCTCTCTGTCTTATCTGAAGATTCCAAGCAATCTAGCCTTCTGTTGGACCAAATAGCTACTGCCACAAACAACCTGGAACTACAGGCAGAAGACCTTGAAAATAGGTCAAGAAGTTCCAACATACGGGTTAAAGGGCTTCCTGAAACGATGCCTGATAGCGAGCTCTGCGAGACGCTCCAACTTGCCTTCAGTAATATATTACGAGATCCCGCACCAGAATCAATTGGATTCAATAGAATACATCGAGTTGGACCTAGGAGGAGTGACCCTGGGGCTCGCCCACGGGATGTGCTAGTAGCCCTTACCTCATTCATAACGAAAGAATGCATTCTGAAGGCAGCCAGATCAAGTACTGGCCTGACAATTAATGGCCATGAGGTTAAACTGTTCCAGGATCTAGCCCTGTCTACACTTCACAAGCGCAGGCTCATGTGCCCGGTGACCAAAACCCTACAAGGAAAACAAATCCCCTATCGTTGGGACGTATCCTTTTGGCCTAATGTTCAATTGGGAGAGCAAACAGAGGCGAATAACTACATGTGAAAAGGGTCAGGCGCTACTAAACTTGGAGGAAGCTCTGAATTTCCTGGACAGGGACAGGACACGACAGCTGCAGGATACCGGGCCCATCCAGTGGGAGTGGTCCACGGCGCGCAGAGACAGACCGAGAAATGAATTGAAACGAGATGGCCCAGAAATGTGCCTATACCATCAGAAACGCTAGCAGGGTTGCACGATAACTGAGTACACATCCCGACTGAGATCTGTAGAGCTATACGCTGTCACATACACAAGCTTCTATAAGCAGTCGGTGCGGAGGCAGGTAATGCCATCCTATGGAATCCAACGCGAGACCTTAAAACTGGGTTTCGCGTCCCTTGTGAATTGTTGTCCGACCTGACAACCCAAATAGTTAGTGGGGAGGATTCCAAGGAATCTGGGTTGTTGAGGACACAAGGAGGGGTGGGGGGAGGGGAGGAGGGAAGGGGGAGGCAGGGAAGACATGGAGGGGGGGGAGATATCGGAGATCAACATAAGGAGACGTAGCAAGAGGCTCTGAAAGTTTCTAATGAGGAAAATAAAGGTGGACGTTAGTGCAACCCTATACAATACCAAAGGCAAATATACTCCTCCTAAACATAAATGGTTGAATCAAATATAATCTCCCTGAACGTTCAGGGTTTGAACTCCCCAATCAAACGTCGGGTTATCTTTGATAGGCTAGCCAAAATGCAGACGGAGATAGGAATCTTGCAAGAGACCCACCTTCTCCCGAAAGATGAGAAGCGTTTGTCACATCGAGCATTCCCGCAACAATATTTTGCCTCCAGCAGGGAGAAGAGGGGGGTGGCCATACTAGTGGGGAGAGCCCTAGCTTTTCAAAAAACCCAACTTTGTAGAGATAAAGAGGGTCGGTACCTGGGTTTGAAAGGGTTGATTAAAGGTAGAAGGTACACAATCCTGGCCTTATATGCCCCCAATGAACGCCAAGATGTGTTTCTTACACTCCTACTGGGAAAGCTGGGCAGCTGGTGCGAGGGCCAACTGATAGTTGGAGGAGACTTCAACTGTGTCATGGACCCAGTTCTGGACAAAACGCTCCCTCCCACAAACGCAGATCAAAGAAATAGACGGGCACTGGGACGTTTTTTTAGGGAAATGGGAGTCATTGAGACCTGGCGATTTTTTTCAAGGGGATAGCAGGGAATTTACCCACTGCTCGGCGGTTCACCTGGGCTATTCAAGAATAGATATGATCCTTGTCTCCACTACGTTAATTCCACAAATAACCGGGGTGGAAATTGGGGTGGAATATCACTCAGACCATGCGCCAGTGATAGTGGGTATAAATTGGAGAGAGGGAGACCACAAAAGTAAACCACCCTGGAGACTGAACGAACTCCTACTGAGAGACATAGCAATCAGGGCACATATCGAGTCCTCCATAAATAACTATTTTAAAGAAAATGTCAATGGGGAAACAAGCTGGGGGATAATCTGGGATGCAGGGAAGGCGGTGATCAGGGGCGAATTCATGTCACAGGCAGCTACATACTACCGAGAAAGAGCTATAGTGACTCATCGGTTAGAAACAGAAGTGAGAAATGCAGAAACACAACATAAAACCTGTCGCTCAAGGAAATCTCTGCGAATTCTACACAAGATTAGAACACAGCTGGAACATCACACCGCGGACCAGATGGCCCTGTCACTACCCCGCACGAAACAGTCCTACTACATTCATGGGGGCAAGGCAAACCATTTTCTTGCGGCTAAACTGAGGAAGCGTAGAGCCCGCAACTACATAGTACAACTGGTCGATGAACATGGGAAACGGCACACAGCTGAGCCAGACAAAATGAAAATAATGAAACATTTCCATGAGACATTCCTGAGCTCTGAAAAACTTGACCCCACACAGCAGATTGCCTATTTAAGCTCTCTACCTCTACCCCAAATAACAGAACAAGACACAATTAGCCTTGGAAGTCCTATCTCAGCGCAAGAGGTCAGCGACGCCATCTCAGCCTTACCAGCCAACAAAACACCAGGCCCGGATGGCCTCAGCGACGGATACTATAAAACCTTTCGTACCCAATTACTAGGCCCATTGACAAAGCTTTACAACACTATCAGAGAAGAAGGGAGAGTAACTCCTGATATGGAAAAGTCCACAACTATTCTTCCCTTGAAGCCTGGGAGGGATCCGTGCAACTGCGCAAGTTACCGCCCTATAACGCTATTGAATACTGATGCTAAGATTTATGCGAAGATACTGGCCACCCGTCTGATGAAAGTACTGCCAGATATAATTCATGACGACCAAACGGGATTCATCATAGACCATCACACTCAGGATAATATCAGAAGGTCAATTGATGTTATAGATGCAGGGCGAAGGACGCAACAGGAGTTTGCAATAGCTGCCTTGGATGCCTCCCGTGCATTTGACAGTGTGGACTGGAACTATCTGTCTCTAATCCTGGAACGCTTTGGTTGTGGTCCGATGTTTACCAAGATGGTATTAGCCAACTATCAAACTCTGTCGACAACCCTCATGATCAACGGCCAGAAAACGGAACCGATGACAGCCAGAAGAGGCACAAGACAGGGATGCCCTCTGTCTTCACTGATATTCGCAATGGCAATGGAACCATGTGCCACGCTGTTCAGATTAGACCCCAACATCAAGGGCGTGACCCTAGGCTCCGAAACTCATAAACTGGCATTATACGCGGATGACATTATTCTCTACATGGGTGATCCAGGTAACACAATGCCCCGAGCAATGGCCAGATTCGAGGAATTCAGACAAGTCTCAGGATTCTCTATTAATTTCCCTAAATCAAAAGCAATGAACATCACGGCGAAGAGGGAAACGATAGCAGGGCTGGAGCAATCATACCCAGTGACATGGACGACAGACTCCCTGGACTACCTGGGAATTAGACTCACCACGGAACCAAAGAAACTCTTCCAGGCGAACATCATTCCCCTATGGAAGCAATTACAAGAAGACATGCTCAAATGGGAATCCCAGGAACTATCGTGGTTTTCTCGCATCACGGCAGTGAAAATGACCATACTTCCACGCTTACTTTATGCGGTAAACTCAATCCCGGTGCCCATCCCACCAATTAAGGTCAAAGAACTGCAGAAAGCAATCGGCAAATTCATATGGCAAGGCAAGAGGCCAAGGATTCAGAAGAGTATCTTAGTGCGACCTCCGCTCTTGGGAGGCTGCGGTGTACCAGATGTGGGCAGATACATATTGGCAGCACACCTAGCCCCTATGCTGCGATGGGCCAAGGTTGAACAACATAAAGGATGGTGCAGAATTGAACAGTCAGTCACTACGACCCCTCTGATTTCACTCCTAGGTCTGAAAGCTAAACACAGAGCGGGTGGGGGTGCCCTCCTGGAATCCACAAAGGGGTCTCTACAGAGCTGGGATATGGCCAGGAAACAGAAGCGTATCCCACTGGGTCTGGGCCCATATTCACCTATACCGCATAACCCAGAATTCACCCCGGGCCTTCGAGACAAAGGCTGGGAGAGTTGGACTGAGGCGGGGATCCTGACTTTGGCAGAGATGTACAGAGATGGCTCCCCACTACATTTTACAGACTGCCAGCAGAAGTTTGATATAGGAGAAAGGGAGCGATACCGGTACCTGCAAATCAGACATTGGATAACTCAACCCATGGTGAAAAGAGCGGGCACACGACCCCCGTCCGGCTTGGAACTAACCTTACAGGAGGGACAGACCAAAAAAGGGATCCCCAGACTCTACAAACTTCTTTCAAACTCCCAAACGTCAGATCGTCTCCCTTATCAAGTGAACTGGGAAAGAGACTTGCAAGAAACCATATCGGAAGAAGAGTGGTGAAATATTTGGTCACGTGCGCATGGTGCCTCCAGATGCACCACGATTAAAGAATCCGCCTATAAAATATGCTTTAGGTGGTATATGCCCCCACACCGCCTACATAAGATCGCCAAGACCTACTCACCGTTCTGCTGGAGAAACTGTGGAGAGAGAGGGGACTTAATCCACATGTGGTGGTCATGCCCCAAGGCAACGATCTTTTGGAAGGAGATTCTGGGCCACATTAAAGATATCTCAGGTGTGGAACTTCCGATGTCCCCGAAAACTATCCTATTAGGTGTCCCGATTGAGGGGAAGTATGCAATGTCCGGAGCGAACGCCACTCTCATTACCCATTTGCTATCAGCTGCAAGGATGACTTTAGCGCAAAACTGGAAAAATGAGGAGGGGCCCATCGTGGCATGGTGGTGGGTCAAGATCTGGGGAGTGATGGCTATGGAGAAAATCTGCGCACTCACGGCTGGAAAATATCAAAACATTTTTGTGACTTGGACCCCGTTCCACGAGTATGTGAGCGAAAGAGAGGCCCTCTTCTTTAAACCCCGTCTTCTCAGGAGTATACATGTCGTATGAGGGAACACAACTGCACGCAGGAATGAACTCAGGACTAATCCTAAACGGAACCCTTTCACATATTGTTCTCTGTACTGTGTTATGGTATTTTGTAATGTTAGTTAAAGCAGGGTGGGGGAGGGAAAGGGAAGGGAAAGACAAAAAGGGGAAAGGGAATTACAAAATGGAAAATGAAGAACTCTCGGAGGCTAAGACGCTTCACCTAAAGTTGGTCAACATCAGAAACAGAGGGTAGCTGTTTAAGAATGTTGAATTACTGTTTCTGAACTGTTTCGATATACTTGTATGCCTCTGAACCAAAAATAAAGTGTTTAAAAAAATAAAAAATAAATAAATAAAAAAGGGTCAAATACGGTTGAGACGGGTACCAAGAACTACAGTTGGCTCCCCAAGGCAACTGGTGCCATACAAATAATCCTAAACCAATTTACAGTTGCATCTTATTTGGAAGTTAGATTTGTTACATACTACGTATTAGGACATCATTCTGCACGAGTAGCATAGAGAAAAAGTGGGCAAGGTCACCTCACAGAAAAATAGGCGGCAGCAGAGCTACGAATGTGTCAGGAACAGATATTAATGCAGTAACATATGCAGTGGCATAGTCGGGAATTGGCAGCAGACATCATATGTAAATACCAAATAAGAGATGACCGCAAGAAGGAAGAATTGACAGAAAAGAAATGTAAAAAGCAAAACGCTTTATACAGAACATACAGAGTGAAGTCATATAAAGCAGCATGGCAAGAGAGGATTCAACCGACCTAGATAGCAATAGAGTACAAGACATAGCAGCAGAGCAGTAGAAAGGGGTTCATGGAATGTGCAATTTAAGTGCATGCCACAGTTTGTGAAAAATAAATTTTAAAAAGCTACTCCTTTCACGAGGATGGACTTTAGTAACTCTTGGCTCACGATGAGGAACTTCTGGTCAGATGAAAACACCTAGAAGCTACTTCAAGCTCCTGCTTAATGAATTACAATTTCGACCGCTTCATAATGTAGTGTTCACTCTCGGGGATATAGCTTGGCCCCCTCTCCAACTAAAGATATAGCACAGGGATTGTTTTGCTTAGTTTTGTGCCAGATGTAATCACCCTTTGGCTGGATTGCCCTCCTGGGAAAGGGGGTGGTCTTACACTTACAGGGCTCTCTGGTCTTGCGAACCTCTCTCCTAATGCAATTATTTGCTTTTGTGAAAGTACTACATTAACAAATAACAAAAGATCCTTAGGAGGCAAGCTGCTTTATGCCCATTAAATATCAAATTGTAGCCCAAGTTATTCTTTATGGTGTACGTCTATGAAACCAAACCCTGATATGCTGCATGCCAGCACTATACAGAATTTTAGCATCCGTGATTAAAAACACGTAGGGCCTTTGTGCTCAGAAGTGTTTTGGTGACTGTCTCTTGTTTTTTTAAAGCCGAGGCTGTCTAGACTACATAAGAACGATTTGATGGCTGGGGCAGTTATGTGACATTGTCTCTGCTCCAGTCCACTAGCTTATCTGAGGTACAGGCATGTTTAGAAGCATCTTATTCTCATAGGCCAGGAATTAAAACAACCAGGACTGCTTTTGGTTGGAATCAAAGCTGTTAGGTTTTATTGGGGCTTGCAATAGATTATTTTTAGCAAATCCTCAGTGGATCTATAGGGACAGTGAATATTTGTATTGACACAATCTGCAAAGAATGGGTTATGCCAGGAACAGGGCATGTTTTATTAGGAAGTGTAGTGTTGGTTAAAATCATAGCCTGAAAATGGCATAGGAATACTTTAACAAAGATGCTTGCTGAGGCAATGTTAATATTCTATTTTGAATGGCAAAATGCCATATGATGGTGGAGATTGGAAGTATATTACAGTGGTTACGTAATATATTTTAAACTGTTTTCAGGTAAACCATATACTGCATTCAGACATATATGTAGTGTCTAAATGGTGACGTGTGTGAAACATGTGTGCAGTATAAAAGACAAATAACGTAGTCTGTTGATTTTGTGAAAGTGTGCCCACATAGCATACTGTGAGCAGGCATCAAAATGTTCACTTGCCTCTAGCCAATTGCCAGTGATCATTGAGTCTTCGTGAATTAAACATTCTGAGCTGTTTGCATGTGGAGAACTGAGAGGATCAGTCCTATTTTATGCCTGGTTAGTAGCTTCGTCATGTTTAACCCTGCTGTACAGTCACTTAATGTTTTTTGTAGACAGAGTAGCATGGACACTTTGCCTTTGTCTTGTCTCTTAAAGCTCCAAAAGGTCATTATAATGATTTAGGAAGCTCTTGACACATTTCGTATAGATTGCTTGGAGAGCACAATAACACTATGGCTATCTTGTGGTGTCCACATACCCATACATTACGTTTGACATAATTTCTTGTTCTAAAAAGGAGGAAAAAGACTTGTCTTTTTTTTTGTATCATACGTGTGTGTTCAGAGAAAGGGAATGTTTTTATGAATGAAGGTTGCCCATGCTGATATCGCTGGGTAGTCTTGATTCTAAAGACAAGCTTGCAAGCATTATGCCTTACTTCTTTATTACTGCTCTCACAGCATTTCAACTTTAAAACATTTTCAACTTTCTTTAAAACTTGTCACCATATTTTTTCTTACCGCCAAGCTCCTCTGGAGGCTAAAACACAAAAAGGGGTAGTACAGTTTTAAAACTCCAAGTAAAATGTCTCTAGGAACTACCAATCCCCATAATCGTCCGGTCTTGAGTAGTTCTGCCCTGCCTCATATGCCCAATCAGGCTCTGGCAATGCCTTTAAGTAAGTCCCCTTGTAAGCTCAGCTCCTCTTTCTTTGGAAGCACGCTCCACTTTAACTGAACGCCAACGGTCAACTTGAAACAACTGCTCAACTTGAACATTCCTTTGTAATAATACTCCACTCCTCTGCCGCTGAAGAGTACTCCTCTCTGAATTTAATTGCGGTCTTCCTTCCTGGTCTCACTCGGGTCCCCTTCTGCTCCTTTCCTGAAACAAACGGAGGCGGTATTATCAGGGTGGGTAAAGCGAATACATAACTCATCAATACAGTCCTGTAATTATACCCCTTACGTAATGGTGGTGGGATATAATGCTCGCCTCCTTGTCTTTAATAGAATCAAGACTACCGAGCGTTATTAGCATGGGCAATTTTCATTCTATGTCGACACGAGGCGATCATTATGCTTGTTCAAAGCGGTCAATCACAGTATTCGCTATCTGAGAGATAGGCTTGAAATAAAAGGTCTTAAATGTTGATTTGTTAGACCAATCGGCAGACTTCATATCATCTAGTAAAGGTACTCCTGCAGAAAAAGCTCTAGATGCCATCGCACCTCTTGCTGAATGCGCGCCAAATCTAGACAAATCAATACCTGCCCAGTGCATTACTTCCCTAACCCATCTCACAATTATGGCTGTCGCTACTGCATGAAAGGGCTTCCTGCGTGCAATTACAAGCTGGGTGACTCCTCTCAGCCTCACTTCTGCTGTGGCTACCTCATAGGCTTTAATACATCGCTCTATGCACAGCTTGCTATTATTTGGGAAATACGGATAGGAAATAATCGACTAATCTGACTTGGTCCTATTTGACACGTTAAAGGCTAATCCCTCCGGATAGAAAATCTTTCTGTCTATCTCTAGCGTTTTCACATCAGAAACTCTCCTGCACGCAATTAGGCATCAAAGCATGGCTACCTTCCCTGATAACTGGGACCGCGAAAAGTCCCTATTGTCTGGCCAGGATAGAAACAGTTGGAAAACCACTCGCACATCCCAGAGTACAGAATACATAGGCTCTGGGGGCTTCTGCAACTTCACTCCCTTGAGCAAGCGTAGCACCGCTGGGTGTTCTCCCAACGGCCTACCTTCCATCTTATTGTGGCAAGCTGAAATAGCAGATCTATGAATGCTGATCGTCCTGTAGGCGCAACCTTCCCCGAACCTCTGTGCTAAGAAGTTCAGTATGTGTATTAAAGGGGCCAATACGGGATTAACACGGAAACCTGTGCAGTAGATGGCCCAACGCTTCCACGCGGCACCATAGCTCCTGATGGTGGAAGGTGCCCAGGAGTCTCTAATACAGTCGTCAGCAAGTTGCGAAATGCATGGCAGCTGCCATCGTTGCCTGAAACCCTGCATGCCATCAGGCACAGGGTGCCCCCGACTACCAGAGGGTGAAGCTGACCACTCGGCCGCCATAGGATGTCTTGCCTGAGGGGAAGCGCACTCGGGAAATCCATGGAAAGTTCCATCACTACTGGAAACCACGCCTGAGACTTCCATATCAGAAATATTAGCACTACCTCTGCCTGTTCCCTGCGCACTTTCGCTAGTACCCTTGTCAACATGACGAACGGGGGAAACGCGTAGTGGACTGCTCCCATCCACTGCTGCAGGAACGCATCAGTCCCCACCGCTTCCGGATCTATCCTCCAACTGAAGAACTTGGGGGGTGATTGAGCATTTAGGGTGCAAATAGATCGGTATCCATGGGCCCCTAGATTTCCTGAATCTGGGTGAAATGTATGGGTGTAGCCTCGAGTCGCTGGAGTCTACTAGATATCGAGAGTTCCAATCTGCTACTAAGTTCTACGCTCCTGGTAAATATTCTGCTGACACAGATATCTGCTGGTGCAGACAGTGGTGCCAAAAGTCCTTTACTAACTCTGCTAGCATCTTGGAGGAGGTCCCTCGTAGCTTGTTTATGTAGCGGATGGCTGAGATATTGTAAATTTTGAGAAGGACGCAGCAATTGGCTCTGTCTCTGGTGAATGCTCGTTCCGCGAAAGACCCTGCTAGAAGTTCTAGACAGTTTATGTGGAGGCGAAGTTCTTCTTCGGACCATTTCCTTCCTGTTTCCAAATTCCCACATCGCGCTCCCCAGGCTGCTCTGCTCGCGTCTGACTCTATCACTAGGTCTGGGGTGTCCCCGAAGATTGCCTTGCCATTCCAGGCTTCCATGTTTTGGAGCCACCAATGTAGCTGTTAAAGGCTTTGATGGTAGCTTAGGCCTCCTCTGAGATGCCTGATCTTCAACCTCTGAAGAGCTCTGTAGTGTAGAGGTCCCGGTAGTATCGCTTGGATGGAGGCCGCGAGGAGACCCACTATCCGAGCTAGATTGCGAAGTGAAATAACTTCTCTCGCTATTACTGCTCTCAGTTCCTTCTTTATGGCTTTTATCTTCTGAGTCAGCAATTCTCGAGAGGCCTTTCTGGTATCTATAATGAACCCTAGGAACTCTATCCTTTGTGTGGGTCGAAGGTCTGACTTTTCTGGGTTTACAACAAAGCCCAAGGAGGATACTGGGTTGCATACCCACACAGCCTGCTCTCACAGGTCGCCGGCGCTGTGATCTAGGATGAGGATCTAGGATGAGGATATCGTCTAGACTATAATTCTGATCCCTCTCTCCCGGATGGCTGCTGCTACTGGATACATAATCTTGGTAAAAGCCCATGGTGCAGACGCTAGGTCGAAAGGGAAGCATGTGAACCTCCAGATCTCCCTGCCCCACCGGAAACTGAGGTATTTTCGATGTTCTATCACTATCGGAATGGTAAAATATGCATCTTTCATGTCTAATCGGACAAGCCAGTCCCCTGTCCTGAGTACATCTCGAAGAAGGTGTATTCCCTCTTTCTTGGAAGTGCCGGTACGTAATCCACTCGTTCACTCTTCAGGTTTATTACAGGCCTGACCTTCTCTCCCCTGTGAACCACGAACATATTGCAGAGGAACCCTTGATCCATCTGAACTACCCGCTCTATCGCCCTGTTGTATGCTAGACTGTGCAATTCGGTGAAGAGCAGCTCTTGCTCCTCCCGGGGCATGAACATTGCCAGTGGTTCTCTCCCTTGCAAGGGGTTGCCTACAAATTCTAGTCACATGCCTGAAATCTCTTGCAGAACTCATGCATCGCTGGATAACTCGTGCCATGCATGCAAAAACCAGAGCTTCCTGCCTCCCACCTTCGGGGCAATCTCTTTTAGGGTACTCGCCGCCTGGTGTACTTTGTTGCCTGTAGGCAGCGCTCCCTCTATGATTCCTGGCGAAGTGGGCTCTGGCCGAGAAGAAGGTATCTTGTTGACGGCTTTCCCAGTACTGTGCCCTGGGTCCTTGGGTTCTCCTATTTGAGGCAAAGCGGCCGGACGCCCGACCCCTCGGCCGCCCGGTCCCTGCGAAAACCCGTCAAGTGAATATCCTTCTAATGGAGCCCTGCGCCTTCTCCAGGGCGGAGTATGTCCTGACGAATTGCGCCATTTCCTTGGTAAAAGCATCTCCAAACAGTAGGCCCTTCGCACCCTCTGCCGCCTCGTATGAAGCTAGGTCGCTGAGCTTGCTGTCTATTTTTAATAGTACACCTCTCCTTCTCTCTAAAGACAGAGCACAATTTGCATTTTCTAACAGACAGTCCGCCCGTTGGGCTCAGCTTCGTAGGGCTTGTGCATCAACTGGTGTGCCTGTGTCCATGGCCTTCTCGGCCAGGTCCATAAATTCCGCAAACAGGCCTGTGCTATCTAAGAGTATATCTTGACATCCTCGACACACTCGGTCCACCCATTTCCTAATCTCTTTTGATGCTTTGGTGACAAAAGTCACCATCTTTGGCTTTAGGTCTGGGTTGTCAGTCACTTTGCCCGGCAATTCAGGCCTAGGATAGTCTTCTCTCATTTTGGACTGGACTTCTCTGTCCAGTGGTTTTCTCATGTGTTGGTTCATGTACTGCACCGCTCTGGGCGACGGCTCCCAATCAGTGGATCTGGGATGCCTTATTGATTCGGGGTCGAACATGACGATTAGGCCCTCTTCCTCTTCTTCTGGAGGCTGTCCGAGGACGTTGGGTCTTCGTGGGGCTTCCTCTTACTCCTCCCCCTCGTCTGGGGAGTAACCTGCATCCTCTTTTTTTTTTCCCCCTTTATTGTACACCCCTAGGGCAGGGGGGGTCGAGAGCCTGGCACTGTCACCTCTTTAGAAAGGCTTCCTTCAGCCTGGAAACTGGGTCGACTGGCTCTTGGGGGTCCTAGATCTACCCCATCTGCGTGGCTCGGGGGCCTCAAAGAGTTTGTTCTCTTTCAAGCTTTTTTTACAGCCCTTTTGGTCCCCTGACTCGCGGTGTCGAGCTGAGGTTCCCTCTCCAGGGCTGAACGCCCTCCTCTTCTGGACCTCTCATGTTCTGCCTTCTGCTTACTAAGCATGGCTTATAACTGGTCCAGTCTTTGTGTCAGTGGCAACACTCCTTCTGACACTGACTGTGACAATGAGTCACCTAATACTTTTGTTTTAAACTGAGGGAGAGGTCATCTTAAACTCCTGTGTGCTCCTCCACCCACTTCTCTGAGCTCCACTCAGCGGATATGATTCTTGACCCTCTGGGCTCTTGATAATGTGCCATATCCAGACTGCTCGCCCTCGAGCTACTGGAGATCCTCAGCTGACAGAATATGCCTACGAGGTGTCTCCTTAGCAAACACCTTTTTTCTTTTTAAAAATTCTTTTTTTAAAATGGAATGCCTTTCTGGCGCCGCGCTGTCAGGATAACATGCTCCTCATGTGGTGTTTCGTTTCTCTGAGGCACGGTGCTTGCCGTGACGTGATCTGCTATAGAATACATTCCTGTGGGCTCTTAGCGCCCCATCGGGAGCGTGCACGCCGTACCGGAACTCTGCTCCTGCTGGGTGTTAAACCCACTCGCTATGAGCACAAGTAGGTGGGGCTGGCTGCCTCACACGCCCGTGGTCGCCTTAGGCCCTGGCCCGAACCTCCTAACGCGAGGGAATAACGAAACAAAACAAAACAAAACAAAAGCGAACACCGCAAATGCGTACGAACGCTCTGTAAAAACAAACATGAGTGCAGCTGCGTATGTCATAAACCAATATTCACTAAACGCTTAGCTCATCCAACACGCATGTGCACGTTATAAGTACTATCCAAATGTATCGTTACACATAACATGCGCATACAATCCCAATACGTTGTATTAATCCAACGTGATATCAAAATCCACTTATCTTGTGAAAGCAGCAACAAAGAAAGTGGAGCTGAGCTTAGAAGGGGAGTTACTTATAGGCAATGCCAGGGCCTGATTGGGCATATGAGGCAGGGCAGAACTACCCAATACTGGAGGATTATGAGGATTCTTACTTCATGGAGACATTTTACCTGGGGTTTTAAAACTCTACTACCCCTTATTGTGTTTTAGCCTCCAGAGGAGCTTGGAGTTTTAAAGAAAGTTGAAAATATTTTTAAGTTGAAATGCTGTGTGAGCAGTAATAAAGAAGTAAAGCATAATGCTCGCATCCTGTCTCGACATAGAATTGCAAACATCGACTTAAAAGTAATAAAAGTATTCCTGGTCAGGCACTGTTTATTGTAGTGATGGTAAACAGAGGGGAAAGTTTCAAGTTGCCAGCTACTAGCCAGACATAGAAATGCACTCATTGCTTCAGTTCTCACCAAGTACACAGAAAAACATTTCTTACTGATATGATATAATAGGTTATTTATAACGCGCTTAATACCCAGAGGTTTCTAAGCGCGGACCCGGGGATCGAACCTGTGTTTCTCTGTCGTTTTGCTTCCAATGCGAACACGTTGCCGCTGAGCTATCCTCCCGAGACTGCCAATAGTCAGTTATATCTTGCAAGGGGCCTAGTGGCGAGTTGATATGTTGAGGCTTTATCTACACCCTCTAGTTGCAATTGTATATTTGTCTACATTTTAGTCATCTATTTCTTGATCCGTTCTGTATGTCGATCAATACTTTTTAAGGTTTTTTTTTCATGGATTTGTTTTTATTGAGCAAAAAGATACAACAGCACATAGCTTTTGAAAAACAAAATGCTTAGGTTCAATATGTTATGAACTCTCCACAAGTCTGAAAGTTATGTTCCAGTAAAACTCCCCACAAAAAGGAAGGGGAGGGAAGGGAAAAGAAAGGGGGGAGAGGAGAGGAAAAGGAGGAAGAATGAAAGGGCCAGGGTTATGAAGAAGGGGGGGAGGAAGAAAAAGGAATGGTGGGGGTGAACATATGGGAGGCACTAGAGACACATAGACCCCTAATCCTTATAAATGCCTATATAACACATGGATTTAATTCCCCAATAATTTGTCTGTCTTCCCTTTCTAGAATTGTTGCTAATCCGCACTTGGCAATACTTCTCTGCATAAATGTTGCACTCGGGGAGGATTTCCCATCTCCTAGACTTCTCTATCCTTCATATCTCTCTCAAAAACATCTATGCAGCGTACAGGTCTGCAAAACAATATTGTTTAATATCATCATTCACCCCACTGATGCCCTCAAACAAAACTCCAATTTTGAGTAGCCATTAATTTCTTCTTTTTGCCTATGGTATCATTGTTCAAGTCTGGGACGGACAAGATTCTGATTCCCCTCCAGTCTGTTTGACTGGATCTTCAGTAACATGCCACGGTCATAAGTGTCCTTAAGTACTATCAGAACAGTACCATCATTGGGGTTATTTCCAGGGGCTCTGTCGACCTAGAAATCAACTGAAATGCTCTCTTGATTGCAATGTGATCCTCCTCAGTACCACTCAACACTGAATCCTCATGTTCGTTGCAAGTTAAGTTTCCTACAATTTACCATCCAATATAATGTGGTATCCACCTTCCCTGCATACTCCCCTTTAATGCCCCAACAAGACCTCCAATGGCCTCAAGGCATTGTTTGGACCTCTTTTTTAGTGTTGCAGACCCTGCGATCCATGGATTTAAGTTGAGATTCAACACCAAATAATGATCTTTCAACTTTATCTGTTTTTTAGTCAAATGAAGATAAAGTGGCTAAAAGGTCTTCAAACCACTTAGATGTGTCTCCTTCCTATGATTAAAATACTGTCCTCCTATGCTTCTTACTGACTCTGAGGGACACACAGCCGAGAGTAATGGGCACCAAAATTACCAGAATTGCCCCCAGTTAAGACAGCACCCCTCTTGATGTTGGGCGCTTCCCATTCTGCAGAGGTTCTCTTTGGAAAACCATCCTGGTGGGAAGGGGGGAGGGCCTTGCACACCGCTTCAGCCAGACCTCCTAGGGAAGTGCTGCCACCACTCTATTGTTTGCAGCCACTGGTTGGGAAAGGAGTCCTTATGCCAACATTTTCTTTCCAATGAAATATGCTGCTGTATGGCTCCTCCCTTCCCAATTCATACTTTTTCACTGTCACAGGTCAGCAAATTGTGTCATACGACACACCAAGCTCCTTTTCTACAGAACCTGCATGAGCCTACACAGTCTGCAGCACAGCATGGGGCCACATCACCTCTCTGGGATTTGAGGCGTGGTCGATAAGGGCCGCCATCTTCCTAGGCATTGGCTCTGCCCCCTTTCTTGTACTTAAAGCATATTTATTTTGAGAGACTTATCAAAATACTTTCATATGAGGACTAATGTAAATTTTTACTTTTATTCTATACTCTAAGCTCCTGTCAACTTTAGACTCTTTGTATCCCCGATAAACTGCTATATTTTTCAGTTGGTTCTAGGATACTATTCCATTGTCATTTTCAGCTATTTCCCAATTACCATTATTTTGTAAGGAGATATGTGTTTCCCAAAATGTTTTTTTGTCATCATAGTCCAGTGACAAGGACAACGTCGCATTTGCTTGATTTACCTTCCTCTGGCTCTGTCTTGTTTGGCTATCGTGTGCTACAGTACAGATGGGTATCCCTGAAGATCCCTGAGTGGGTAGGAACCCAGGAATCCCCCCCGAGTCCCTTCCCTGTACCACAAGTCTAGCTTCCCCTGATTTACGTGGTACCAGGACAGTGCAAAGCACTGACGGGGGTGCCAAGTCAAGCAGTGGTGAGAAATGGACACTGGCAGATGATGAGCAAGAAACTGGCCGGCGATGTGCAGGTAGCAGCAAACAACCGCAGAATCGGACACGGAGAGACTGTACAGGGGGAAAGGTTCAAGGAAAAATTGAGCAGAAGGAATTCCAGAATCCAAAAAGGGGGGAAAGGGGCTAAGGAAGGGGAGCAAATAAATCAGGGAGTCATGGGCCTGAACCAGTACAGAGAAAGGCAAGAAGACTAGTTAAAAAGGCAGAACGGGGAACAAAAGAGTAATGGAGCAACAACAGGAATCGGAGCACAGGGCCGGGACTACTGGAGCGTTGAGACGCACTGCTTAACAGTGGAAGACTGTATTTCAGGCTTCCCGGGAAGGCAGCATGTGCATGTCACCATTGCAACCAGTAAACCAAGCCGGGAAGAAAGAGCATTGTAAGGGGGCGTGGCTACCGCCCTGATGCAGCACCCACAACAGGCTTCTGTTACCGGTCCATCGGCCGTCACACCGTCCACCTTCTCTTGTGGGGAAAACACCAGCACAGTTAGAGGCGCCAGCCCGCAACAGGCAAGTGGTTTGCCGCGCAGATGACATCCAGTCATAAGAGTTTCGTTAGTATAATGCTATTCTTAAGGGTATAGGGTTGTTTGCTTTGGCTTTATATTTCGAAATGATCTTATATTGGAATGTATTGAGTCAGTTATGATTCCACAGTTTCCTTTGCTACACGCAAAGATATGCATTTTTTTATAAGGGGTTCCATGGTTTTATCTCTTCAATTCTCATAGTATGAAGTTTTCCTTAGGGGAGGTACTGGGCTCTGCTGACTTGCATTTCGCTCGAAAAAGCGCTGGCAAGACTTTCCAATGTTAATCTTGTAAGAAAGAGCAAAAGAAATGAGAATCGCAGCTGACTATACATTTTACATACATGTTATTCTCGTCTCAGACTATGGACTCCTAACAACATGTTGTTGTGCCTTGTGACTTACCTTAATTATCTTGTTCAAGTACGTATTAGTTCCATCCTTAAGATTAGGTTTCAACAATGTCATGGTACATAAAATGTCTTGTAATATCCATCTGAGGCTCATTGCTTTTGTTGAGAGAACTTTAAGGGGACATTATGTGTGACATAATATACACATGTTTTAATACAAATACTGCTATACGTATTTACAATAACTCATTTTGGATCATCTTCTCTGTTCAACATCTCAGCAAAGGTAAACCAAATGTTTCACATGACTTCAACAATTAACCCCAAACTCATCAGTAAAAGATCATTCAGCCAAAACACTATTTCTTTTGTTGCATATTTTGAGGTAAAAGGTGATTTCTCCAAATATTCTTTTCCTGAAATAAGGGAGAATGGCGTCTAAGAATGAAAATGTCACCCCCCCCCAAAATGCTTATATTTAAATGTTCTCTCTTGCCCTCGCTCGCTACCTCGCTCTCACACACACACACACACACACCCCACACACGCCCACACACACACCCCCACACACACACACACACCCAAAGACCCCCCCACACACACACCCACACACACCCACTCTCCTATAGACCTAAACTTTCAATTTAGCTCGCTCTTTCCCTTCCTGTCTCTCTTTGCGTGCTTTCACATACTTTGATGTTCTCGCACCTAGAAACACTTGTACACAGGCGCGTTATAAATGACTCATCTTATTGGACATGCGCACAAGGAGCATTCATATTTATATTTAAGAAGCATACAAAATCAGTTTGATTTTTTTCCTTTTTCCACCACTCAAAGGATCCAGAAATGTACATTTGTCACATGACTTGGGCAATTAACCCAGGGTATTGCGAGTTATGATTTGCGTTGTAGTTGGATGGACTGTTTATATTGGGGAATTAGTTAATTTGGACTAAGTGTTTGTAGTAATGAACTTATTGCCATTTCCAACATGTGTACACTGTTTATAGGTATTCATTTTCAAAATGTGAGAGCTTCAACAAAGGATGAACAAAATCTATTTGTTTTAAGCTATTTGTATTCATAACTTTTATATACACAGTAAAAGCCATATATTATACTACTAATGTTGCTCCTATCCGAATACAAATTCAACACAATTTAAGATATCACTTAGGAGACAACATATCTACAACCAATAATATTGATTAACCTAAATGAATACATAGTAAACAAAAGAAATAAACAAATCCTATAGGCTAAATGCATGTACTGAATTAGTGCCAAGGACACGCAACAGAGGAAAAAAAGTTCATACATCTACCTCTTACACAACCACATAATAAGGGTCCAAGTCTCCACAGACATATTTCCCTATTCAATCTTATCCATATACGTCATTAAATTACTTGCACATATCTTCATGTAAGCCATTTCACTCTTGTCTTTTATACATTACTTTCTCATAGTTGGGTAACAGAAGCAGATCATTTATCCAGCTATCAACATGAAGTTTCTTTCTGGTTTTCCACACTTTCAGGATTTGTTTTTGAGCAACAACTAATGCTCTGTCACTCCACATTTTCATACCATGACTAATTTCCAAATGACGTCCTTCAAAAAATATTATTTGGTTCGAGCGTCTGTTAATACTAGTATTTGCAACCAAATCTATCCTACCCAGAACGTCCATCAGAAATACAACTTCAGAGCAACCCCATAACATGAGCAAAAATATCCCTCTTACTTTCTTACCTCAACCCCGAGATCCAACGTATGCGGTGTCCAATATAATATGCTTAATATCTTCGGTTGTATCAAACGCAGATTGAGGTCTAATTTCTCCTGGAGGCTGTTTTAGTCGCCTCTGCCCATTGTTGCTTGGATATCTCACGGCCACATTCTGGAGAGCATTTCTGTCTCAAGCAATCCCATCCATCAACAACTTCAACCCCAACTGGCATGAGTTTGAGAAAAGTGGGCACCATCCCAGGAGGAGAGTTGGATAATTTATATAACTCTGGTGCATCAGCTAAAGGAGTATTTGTCCTAAGAATTATTTGCAACATTGATGCACTGACATCATTAAATCTTTATCCTTCTCTCACATTTAAACAGTATTTCACAGCCTATTAAAGGTAATTACTTGACTCCTAAAACATCACTTACCTTCATTATGCCCTTGGAAATCCCACTCATCCAATAAAGCATTCTATTATTTATTTGAAGCGCCGGGTTGTTCCACAGGAAGCACTCCTATGAGACTCCTATGAGACCAGATGTTTTGTTTATTTTCTTCCAGGCAAGCAAGCAATACTTTCTGTGTGAATAATGTACTGGGTAACAATTGTTTTTTGCATAGAACAAACACTTTCTAATTTAAACAATACAATTGTTTGAGCTTCCATGTTTAGCCACATGGTTGAATCCATCTCACTTTGCCTAAAGTACAACGTTGATTTTTTAAAAGTATAAATCCCTTGTGGTTTTTGCTCAAATCAGGATAACCAAAATCCCCCACTTTCAACATAACGTGCCAAAATATAGTGAGGAATCTATATAACCTTCTGGCCCCCTGTGATAATTCTACTGTGGGAGTACACGCAGGCAAGGTCCAACCAGTCTCTGGTAATAGTAGGTTAAACCGGTCTACAAAGGGTTAAGTCTTCTTGGGAAAGGTGATTGACAGTCTTTTCTACCAGTCAGAGAAGCAATGTAGGGAGTTGGGGGTCCTTTCTTCATATAGAAACTGTTTTTTCTCTCTGCCTTGGGTTGCCAGGTAACAGAAGCAGATGAAGACAAAAGCGGCCGTTATCAGTGGGCCTATTGAGAAGATACGAAGAAATAGTTTGTTTTACTGTTCTTGAAAAGAAGTTGCGCCGTTGCGCTTAGCAAGCTCTTGGTTGTGTTTATGTAACGAGGGCTCAACGCTGTTCAAAGTTAAGTTAAAAAAAAATAAGCAAAGACGCGCTTGAATAAGAGAGCCGCTCTCTGCACGGCGTCGCTAAGAGGGTGTGTGGCTCTTATGCTGTCTTAAAAGGAAAAGAAAGGCTTTCCTCGTCAGCCGCTGATCAGCTGGGGGTGTCAATCCAATCAACATACGCTAGACCGTCAAGGAGGTGGGGCCCAAGTGCCGAATGACAACAAAGAAAACAGCTGACTAAGAATGCACCCTACGAAGAGGTCTCGTTTTCCAGAAGAGTTTCAAATGGGTCTAATAAAAAAAAAAACGAACAAAGGTACGTGAATCTGCTGTTAAAGTGACAAAGTGAACAGTGCTACCAAACGGAATATATATAGAAGCTCAGTCGCAGTGAACAGAAGATTTTAAGTCTTATGCCTGCAGAGAACAGTAAAGGAGGAAAGTTAAGTCATGATTACTAATGCCTGATCCGTTCATTACATTCAGAACAAAGAGCGTCTTTGTGAAAGGGCTGAGTGTGGGCTAAGGGACGCAGTAGTTTATCAGGATCAAAGTGTTGGAAATTCAGAATACTTTTGAAGTGGTGATCGCTATTCACAGAGTTTAGCAAGGAAGACGTATGAGGCTTGTTCATCAAAGAGGAGTTAGTGAAAAGAAACAAAGGGAAGATTATAGAGAACAATCAAACTCTGTACAAATAAGTCTACATTAGCGAATATAAAGAGACTAGAGGAAACAGGCTATCAAGAATTAGAGACTAAAAACAAAATACAAAGCAAAGAACAAGAGAACATTCTACAAAATTGAATAAACTTATCTGAACACTTACTGTGCAAGAGGAACTTCCTTTCCATAAGCCTGCAGAAAGTACAGCAAAACCTATCCATTTAAAAGAAAGAAAGAAAGAAAGGGTTATAGTGAATAAAAGTTGTTTGTTGAAAAAGAACTTACAATCTGTCTCAGTGTTTTACTCTCAAACTCACGAGTGAAACCTTTACACCCCCCATAACATTTTTTTGAAGACCCCATCAATATCTTTTGATCAATTTCCTAGAAATCGTCAGGGGTAGTGATTGGATAATATATAGAGCTTAAGAAAGAAGTGCAATTTCTTTTAGTATGAATTTTTCATCAAATATTTAGTTTAATGTAACTCCATTTACTAATATCCTTTTCCATACAATTGCATTATTAACATACATTTCTACAAGTTTCTTTAAATCTCAAACCAAAGTAATTCCCAAATATTTCACACCTTGCTTGGACCATTTACAGTTCCACTCATAAAAGTCATTTTTGCAACACATATCAGATGAGGGAAACATTTCTGTTTTTGACCAGTTGATTTTATGTCCAGATAACTTTCCAACTTCTTCAAAAATATTGTTTAAAAGGGGTTAGCATTCCCAAGAATTGGATAGACCAATAACTAAATAATCTGCAAAAACAAACAATTTAAGATCAAGGTTCCCTAATTTCAATCCCTGAATCTCAGAATTTTGCAATACAAGTGTTATCAGTGGTTCCAGTGCAATGTTAAATAAGAAAGGGGACAATGGGCAACCCTGTCTTATACCGCTATGTAATCTGAATCCCTCAGATATAACACCACTTGCCCATATGTTGGCTAGGGCTCCATTGTGTAAACCATTTCCCATTTCCAATGTTCCTTCCCTAAAACCCAATTTACATAGTCTACTCTAAAAATATCCTGTTGACTCTATCGAATGCCTCTGCAGTATCTACAAAAATCAAAGCTGCATTGGAATTACAGACACTTTTATGTCCAAGTACATTAATAACCTTCTGAATATTGTCATAGCCATACCTCTGATTTTTGAAACATTTTTGGTAAATATGGATAACATCCCTGAAGCATACATTTTCTAAAATATCTTCATGTCCACATTAAGTAATGAAATTGGACTATAGTTGTCACATTTAGATTGGTCCTTTCCGGGTTTTGGTAAAGGATATCAGAGCATCCTTCATCGTCAAACTCAATTCATGTTTTTCCAATATATAGTTATATAACTTGCCTCCTATATGACCATTTTGCCAAAAAGCCTGCCTAAGGTAAAAAAAGGACCTTCTCAGTACTTTTTTTTTTTACTGTCAGAGTCCCTTCTTCCTGATTGAATCTATCTTATCACTCTCCTTCCCTGAAAGTGCATGTTTCTGTGCCTTCAATAAAGCTGTTTCTATTTACAGTATCTCTTCTGGTCCCATGTTTCTGTGATTAGAGGTCTGACTAATGAGTTCCCACTTAATAGTAACTTTGAAACTATCCCAAACAATATGGGTATCCGCAGTATCTTTATTTTCAATACATCCTTAAATACATCTTTCCAATATCTGGGATATTTCCACATATTTTAAAATATTCCAATTAAGCCTCCATCTTCTATAACCTTGTTCTACCTTGTTAAGGGTTTGTCTTAATGTAACACTATCGTGGTCTGAGATACCCTTTTCTTGGATATCTACCTCAGTTGTTCCATATCGTCTCAAAGAAATATTCAATCTAATCTAGAGTGTGATTCATGCACTGGTGAGTAAAAAAGTATATTCTCTTACTACAGGATATCTCCAAATATCCACCAGATTGAGATTCTCAAGCATATTTGTAAGTTCCTTTGTAGCGATATGCCTCGAATATTTACAAGGTGCTGATCGGTCCATTTTATAATCCATGACACAGTTCAGGTCTCCCCAAATATCATACAATTATTCCCTAAGCTCCGTCTTTGTAATATTAAAAATAAGAAAAAAGCTTTCTTTATTTGTCTTGACAACACACCAGAAACAAACGAGGCGCCACATGGCACCAGCAATGAGTCAATGGAACTAGCAACATACATTATTAGCCACACATCATGCATCAATTACTCTATACAGAAGATGAGGCAGCAGGCTGGACATCAACAGCTATATCAGAAAAAGAGCATCTCTTATGGGGAGCCCCTAGGGGAGGACACGACAGAGTTCGTGGGTGAGGCCATGGCAGCCATATAGTCCCGAAACGTCCACCAGATGTCTGTTGGCCTCGAGTGGGAGTGCTGCATTGCATTCCAAGATTCCTCAATATCGGGAACCCATGTGATTGACCTGAGCCACTGTGCATAGGTAGGGGCCCTAGGACGGAGCCAGCATAATGGTATACAGCGGACCGCCAACAGCATGCCCAGACCTGCAAGTTTCTTAGAGTGGCGGGGAAGCTTTGGGAGATCATGAAATAGGCAATGTAATGGGGTAGGGGCTATGGTATATTCCAGGATATCTGATAGTGTGGAGCAGACGTCTAACCAGAACTGAGTGAAACGAGGGCAGTGCCCTATCATATGAATGTAGATAGCTCGATCAATGCCACACCTGGGGCATCTGGGAGGAACGTTGCTGAATATGCGATGTAGTCTTACTGGTGTATGATGGTATCTGTGTAGCACCTTGAATTGTATTAATTTAAATTTGGTGGTATAGGATACATTGTGGGTGCGGCCACACATCAGGAACCATCTCTCGTCGGTGAGTTCAACTCCCAGATCCTCTTCCCACACGATTTTCAACCCTCTAAAGGGGGAGGGGGGGGAGTCCTATTCTGTAGTAATGAGTACAGCCTTGACACTTTACCCCTAAAGGAGAGGTAGGAGCAGAGTTCCGCCACTATAGGCTCATCTGGGGGCAAGGCAGGGAAATCAGGGAATTTGGATTTTAGATTCTTCCGTAATGAGGAGTATTGTAGCCATACTGAAGGCCGGCCTCTAAGAGGTGGGGGGAAATCCAGCCACTCAACAAAGTTCTCCCATTCATAGGCATCACGGAGTGCCAGGAAGCCAGCATCTGCCTAATGTGATACGTCTGATTGTGGGATATGTGGGACACCGGGAAGAAAGTTCCATAACGGCAGGTCACCGTGAAACGGATGAGGCGTGCCAACCATTGCCCAGAGTTTGGACAATGCCAAGGACGTGGCAGCAACTGGGTCCGCGGAGTCTGAGTCTTGGGGTGCTGGTTTGAGGATCAGGGAACCTATCACACGGTCCGAAACCGCTAGTTTTTCCAGCCAAACATGTGGGGGGGGGGGGATCAGTGGTATTAAACCAATACGACGCAAACTGCGATTGGGCTACTATCCAATATCTGGTGAAATCAGGAGCGTTGAACCCACCCAGTTCTTTGGGAGTGGTCAATGTGGAGAGCTTAAGGCGGACAGCTCCCGAATGCCATAGAAAGGTGTTGGTTATCTGACGCAGCTTTTTGAAGAAAACATCCCCAGGCCACTCAGGGAGGTTGGTAAAACGATACAGGAGTTGGGGTAATACCACCACTTTAAGGATTCCAATCCTGCCTGCTAGTGAAATGGGGAGTTTGGACCAGCTGGAGGCCCTCACAGCAAGGCTAGTTAAATAAGTCTGATAATTATCCTCGCGAAGCTTGGCCACGTGGCGGGAAACCACCACCCCCAGGTAGGTGATGCTGGATGGCGACCAGTTGAAGCCACATAAGTCTGCGGGGTGTTGTGTGGAATCTGTAAGTGGGAATAAGGTGGACTTGGAGCAATTTATTTTAAAGCCAGATATGTCCCCAAAGCGAGCCACATCCGCTAGCATGGGGGCGAGATTAGAATTGGGAGACCGGATGTAGAGAAGAGCGTCATCCGCATATAGCGAGATCACATCGGATTGGCCGGTCGTGCGTAGGCCCCTATGCGAGTGAGATTGGCGTACCATGTCCGCAAAGGGTTCCATTGCAATGTCGAATATAAGGGGGGAGAAGGGGCAGCCTTGTCGTGTGCCTCTGCATATCTGAAAGGGAGCAGAGCATCTGTTCTCGGTTCGAACCCTGGCCGACGGGGCAGTGTAAAGTAACCCGACCCACGCACGCAAATTGGGGCCGAACCCGCACCTCTCGAGGACTCGCCATAGACTCGCCGTGGTTCTCCACAAAACTTTCCCGGGCCACAGAGAATAGGATTATAGAGATGCACCGTCGATTTCAAGCAGATGCAGTGGGGTCGCGGGCCTGAATGTGAAGGTTCTTTGCTCTCCCCGTCCGAAGCTCAACACCTAAGCGGCCATCTTGCTTCGGCGCAACAGCGCCCCCTCCCGTCTTTGTAATATTAAATCCCTAAAAAACACATTGCCTGAAGAACACAGGCTATAAATCAATCCAATAGTGACTACAGTTTTTGCACTCCATTCAAATCTTTGCGGAAAAAAATACGTACTCCTCTGGCTTTGTTTTTTAACAGCTGCACAGAGTCTGTGCATATCTGGCGTTTAATAATATATTTGTTCGGACTCTAATACGTGTCTCCTGAAGAAATACTAGATCTATTCTTATCCTCCATAGTTTTGAGAATACTTTACTCTTTTTTGATGAGTTATTAATACCTCTTATATTCCAGGTAAAAAATCTATACATATTCACCATGCATCATAAAAGGTGTCAATATAGAAGAAAGGATAAAAGTTGGCTCATAAATTTAACTCCTGTGTTTGTTATGATCAACTTGTAGCAACAACAAAAAAAATTGAATTCCTCACTATTCCTATGAACGTGAACCAACTATATGGTAGTGTAATGTGTAATAAACCAAAATGTGTGGATAATGCAACACCACAAATTAAAATTAAAACAAGAACACAAAAGCAAAACCCCAGCCACATATGCTCCTGATAAAATACTTTTATTTTCAAATAATATAATTATCTGAACTGTACTCTTCAGACCGCTTCTCCTTTCCTCTTATGAGTATCAACATCAATTTCCCAAGTGTATCTTCCTATGAATGGAGTAACTAAGAAATCCCTAGATACCTGCTTTAAAATGCACACATTATTCTTATATGCCTGATTTCTTTTTTTAAAGATGTTACCTAGGTTTTTCTCTTATAAGTATAAAAGTGCACCAATACATTAATTTATCAACAACAAGCTGTTATATATATTCAGAGCGACGTACTTGTCAAAGCACTCCATATGCATCTTTGCCAGTCGAATGTATCCAGTTGCCAGATCCATTTTCGCCATTTTCCAAAGCATTGTTTTATATCGCCACTGTCGCCATTATAGTTACATTTTCTGAAAGGTGCCAAGCGAAACTGTTCAAAGTTCATTCTCTTCCAGGATCAAGCACATGGTGACAAAAAGCGGCGTGACGCAGGACGCGTCCTCCGGTGCTTTATTCTAATGAATACTCTGTTCCGTATGATAATATAGTATGCGTCTTCATCATTGCTAATGACCACCAGAGTCCCGCCACTAAGGTGCTTTACTTAAACATACTTTGTTCCGCACCGGCAAATGTAAGTGCAAGTGCAAAAGCCATTGTATAACTGTTAGATTGGAACCAATGTTTTACTTTAAAATCAATGAAATAAAGAATATATTTTAAGGGCCAAGAATCTCGCACAACAAACGATAAACATGAACTCTACAATATGACGCAGTTACTCACATTTCATTATGTCTGTGTGTCAGCCATCTTTTTCTTCCTTGTAGCGACAGAGTATTTGTTGAAAAGGGCTGCTTCCTTCATGGGCTCTGACCCGTGATCAATAAGATCAGTCAAAAATGCCTCTGCTCTAATGTGATCACTAAAAGGGTGGTTTAAATGAAATTTAAATTAAATTAGACCTGCCCAATGGAACCCTCAGCGTTGCTGGGTACATCATATAATATGTAAGGTTCTTTCTCCTTGCCTTTTATTTTGCTGTAGCAAATATTTCCTCTTTTCACTGCATCCCTACTCAAATCTCCAAATATCAAGAGTTTGTGGCCACCCCAGGATAAATGTCTGTTCTCTTGCCTCAAAATCATCTCCTCAATGGTAAACCTCTGAAATGTTAAAATGAAACAGCAAGGTTTTTGGCCCACTGCAAGCTTTGGATCCAGTGATCTGTGTGTTCTCTCCAAAACGGCTGAAATGCAAATTCAGTATTTTAGATGGACTCTTCTGAATAAATTCAGTCCGAGTACCATGCTCAGCGTTTTCAGGAAATCCTGCTACACGTATATTATTTCTTCTAGAGTGATTTTCTTGTTCTGATAATTTGAGATTGAGCCTTTTACTATGAATTTGAAACTCGATGATCTGTTTGCCCATCTTCACAATCGTTTGATCCATGGTAATAGTCCGTATTTCCAAGGTGTGCATTGTCTTAAGCCAAATCCTGACTCCTTTCTTCAGAATTAAACAGATTTGCCATAATATCAGCGATATCCACTGTCACCTTTTTTTTTTTTTAAGCATTTCCAGAATCTTTACATCTCTTTCCTCCTTGCTTGGATGAACCCCTACTTCACCTTTCTGTTCTGTCTCTTAGCTGGTTGAGAGGGCTCAGATTCTTTCAGCCACGTTAAAGGATTTAGAAGTATAGGAGAAGCAGGAGCTTTTCCTTTAATCTGCCATCTCTGAAGCTGACCGTTATAGAATATAACACAATCTATAGTAGCTTGTTCCATGGGATGTGGCCTACATGGGGTGGTCTCAATCACGTTTTAGCTTTCGGTACCTTTCACCGAGAAGTATACGATTTGCAGATCAGCCTGATTCCACCTACAAGGATATTCTTGCAGAGAAATACTAGACCATTTCCTCCGAAAATATATGGCACCTGGGGTTTTACATTTAGGTAATAACTCCCCTCCCCCAATTTGGACTCTACATGGAAACATCTAAGTGATATTAGTTTAAAATTATCTCTTTTGCTAAATGTATTGTGATCATTTAGTAAAGGTGGTAACCAGAAGTTCTTGTTTTAAAAAAAAAAAAAAAAAAAAAGTCATATGCAATTACCACTAGTAGTATTCAGTTTTTCTATAGGAAGGTCTCTCCAGCCTCCCCCACCATCTTTTCCCACACTAAAATGTGGTAGGAAGAAGTTTAAAAAGGATTTCCTGGTGTCCAGCCCAGGCCTCTCTATCGCTGACATCTATACCAGTGCCGTCTCTTTAGGCAAACCCTCACCGACATCCTCTTTGTCGTTCCCTCGCCAGACCTAGGGACTCTTCATATGGTCTCTGTTCTTTCTCCTTTCTCTTCTTCTCCCATTAATGGTGGCACCTAGTGGGAGGGCCTCCTTCCCCTCCTCTTAAGGTCATCATTAATGTTTACTTAAATGCGACCGTCTTGGTCCAAGGCCCTCAGGCCAATCTTGTCCTCTTTGATAGACGCTTCCCACGCCTCATCAATTTCCCTCCTTCTACTGCTGTCCCCTATCTTCCCTCTATGGCTTCTTTGCCTTCCCCTGCTGTCTCCTCCTTGGCTACTTTGCCCTCTCCTTCCTCTTCCACACCTCCGCAGGGCGTACCTCTGATTTGTACCCCTCACCGGAAGTCTTTCAAGGACTGCAACATATTGCCACTTTTAACTCTCGCTCAGCTGTCACACACTCTTCGGACATCTGCTGCCTCCTGGAGGAACTTGACCTCGATTTCCTCGTTCTCACTGGGACATGGTTCCCGACCAGCTCTGTCATGAGCTTTGACACTTTCCTCCCTGATGGCCACAAGATCTCCGCGCCCAAGTTCACCCGCTCTGGAGGTGGTGTAGCCCTGATCTTCCCCGAGTGGATTCCTGACTCTCATTCCTACGCAGGCCTTCTCCTCTTTCGAAAGCCTCGTCTGCAGGGTCTCTCTCTCTCTCTCTCCTAGCCATTCCCTTACTGTGGCTACTATCTATCGGCCACCTGGTCAGATCTCCTGCTTCCTCTCTGAGTGGGCGGACCTCTCCTCTTCCCTACTGGTCTCAACCACTCAACTTCTCCTGCTTGGAGACTTCAACATCCACCTGGATGCTCCCTGTCCTTCCTCTGGACTCTTTCGCGACCTCTGCGACTCTCTCGCTCTAATCTCCCCTCTGGCCCTCACTCTGCAGGGCCCACTCTGGATGTTCTGATCTCCTCAGACCTCCCCCTTTCTATCCATCTCGCCACTCCTCTCTCCTGGAGCAACCACTTTCTCCTTTCCTCCCAGCTCACTCTCTCTGCCTCTCACCGCCACCAACCTTCTCGGTCATCCGACCCACGAATCGCGTGTCAGTTGAGGCTTTCGCTGCCACTTTCTCACCCCCTATCCCCATTTTTGGCTGACTCACACCCTCCTGACATTGCCCTTTCCATGCTCTACTCTGCTATATCTGATGCTCTCGATGTTCTTGCCCCTGTCATGAGGATCCGCCTGAAGCCCAAAGCCAAGTGCAACTCCTGGTACGACTCAGACCTCATCACCCTTAAACGCAAGTCCAGGGTGGCTGAGAGGAAATGGCGTGCTTCTTGTGCATCCTCTGACAAACTGGCCTGCTGCTTGCTCCAAAGGCAATACCGGCTCTCTGTCCTGACCAAGAAAAGAACTCACATCCAAGCCTGCGTCTCTGCGGCAGCTAATAACTCGGCTGAACTCTTTAAAATCTGCAAAGAACTGGCCAATCCTGCCGCAGTCTCTACTTCTCCTGTCCCTTCCCAGGCTCTCTGCATGGTGTTAGGCAGAATCATATGCAGTACCCTTTGGGAACACCACACGCAATTAAGACTACAAGTGCAAGTACAAATTCACCTTTGGTACAAGCCTGTACTACACAGTAAAGTGGTAGCGATGGTTGAGCAGCCAGACTTATCTCGCGAGTAAAGTAAGCAGTATCAGAAGTTACACAAAGGACAGCAATTGCTATGGTTCAAACAAACACTGACTCAAGGTTTCTGAGTAAAAGAATATACATTTATTTACACATTCATTTGTAAAACAGATCACTAAATAAAGCGGCAGAAAAAATCACACTCTTGATATACTACACAACACCCAATCAATTCTGGACAAGTCCGGCTCAAAATGAAGTGTGAGCAAAATGGCCCTCCAGCAATTAAAAAGGGAGGGAAAGACAAGGTTATACAAAATGAATTAGCACCAACAAGTAAGTAGGCAGGGCAATCTAGAAAAGGCTTGCTACAATGAGGATTCAAATCAATAGGCCTGAGCAAATGTTAATGGTTCAGTCTCTTTGCAGAAGTTCACACAGTTCAGAGTAGTTCACGGTTAAGTCTTTGCCAAGAGTTCGAAACGAAGTTGGTCGGAAGAAAAGTTACTTAAAAGAGTAGAGAAGGACAAGCCCTCGGATTGGCGAAAGATTTAAAACACTTTCACTGCAGTTGGATGGAAAAAACAAACGGGTTTGAACAGTACCTTAGAAGAGAAGAATGCTGTAGCTGAGGCAGAAGTTCCTGGCAGATCCTGCAGGCGCACGGTTCCTGAAGCGACTGTCGGACTGACACGAAGGAGGAAGACTGGAGGGTCCTGCACTGCCCAGGGAAAAAACCAGCAGCCGAGCAAAGCAACAAATAAAAGGTGCGCTCCTTAAAACCCAAACAGGGTGCGGTCCTCCTGGCTATCCGGTTCACTGCAGCTGTTCACAGCAAATTCGACCAAGGGGGGGAGGCCTTGCTTGGTGTTTGGCGAACTGGTTGGTCGCACGAGCTCAAGTAAGAAGATTCCTTGCAGATCTTCTCTGTCGTCGAAGTTTGGAGATTCGGACCCGCAGCAGGGCTTCACCGGTAGGTTCATTTATGGTAGTGGTCCTTTTCTTTCAGCTTCTCTTCGGTTCTCTCGATCCAGTGGCGACTCTGCCTTCCAAGTCCCAGAGACCTGCTTTTTATGCAGTTTTCCCCCATTCACACAGCCTGGCTGTCAATCACACATCAGGGTGGCTGTCCTGACAGGACAGTCACCTAGCCAATCAAACAAGAGTGCGACTTGGGTTTCCAAGGGAACCCTGTGCAGGGGTCCTAAAACTCCTCCCTCACATCCTGTCTACCAAGACGCTCAGGCGCCTAAGAAGGGCTTCTGTGCAGAAGCCAGCCAAAGGGCGGCGAACAAAGGAACCAAACCTGGTTTGGCACGCAGAGTAAAATTCGAGAAAGACCTTTACAGAAAGAAATGGTGAATAAACCCAGCCGGAACCAAATAAAAGTAAATGGGGTCCAGCGGATTTAAGTTCGAGGTTACTAACTTACCCTACAACAGTACCAAGGCTTTTTACATAGACCGCGGTAGGAAAAATATGGTAGATACCACTGCCACCAGCCTAATCTTAAAGGGGAACGAAATAATGTTCCTTGAGAGAAAGACAATAAGGGATAACTAACTCTTTCCAGTACTCTATGGAAGATAGTTTGTACTGGGTCTGTGGTTTTAAAAAGACTTATAAAGTTAATGGCAACTATACATGTTCTGGGAGACAGTAGTCAGTCCCAGAAAATTGTGTTTAAAGTGGGAAATCAAAAAAGACAACCCTGTGTCACCACACTAAAGGTGCTGTGTGATACATAGTAAAATGATGCCTATGGAGTAGGTGAGGCTCCATAGTCTATGAACACAAAAATGTTAAACACACAGCAAAACACATGTAAGAGTGGGGGAAAACAAGGCTCAAACTCTTTCCAGGTGAAAAAATAAAATCCTAGAAATCCAGCAAAGCTGCTGAGGGACTCAGTAGGTAAGGGAAATTAGCCGTTCTGGAGAATTTTCCCTAACACACGGCCCTGGCTTCTCATTTTATCTCTAAAACTCAGGACATCCAGTCCCCTCTCTCCTCCTCTCCCCTTCCTCCCTCTACGCCCTGCTCTTCCTCTGCCCATTCTTCGGCCACCTTTCCTCCCACTCTCTCTGCCTTTCCCCTGTTCTCCCCAGATGAGGTTGCTAGACAAGTACAATCTATGAAAGTCTTGTCAAAACAGGATCATCCCTGTTCCTCCAAAACCATCAAGGACCACATTGACTCCCTGGCTCCTGCCCTATCCGACTTCTGCAATCACTCCTTCGCCACCGGAATCTTCCCATCCCCCCTGAAACACTCCCTTGTGCACCCTCTTCTTAAGAAACCCTCTGCCGACCCGTGGCTGACTTCTTTCCTCTCTGACCTACCCTCCCAGGTTCAACTTGGGTCCTTCCTCTCCTCTATCTCTTTCTACCTGTGGTGTTCCCCAGGGGTCTAACCTCTCTCCCTGGCTGTTCAACCAATACCTGGCACTTTTGCCCACTGCATTGCTGCGCTCTGCCCCAACTTCCAGTGCTATGCGGATGACACTCCGCTCATCTTCAGGCTACCCTCAGCCACCTCTGTTCCCTTTCTCATCTCTGACTGTATGTCCGCCATCCAGGAGTGGTGTGCCGCCAATGATCTCTGCCTTAATGCCACTAAGACCGAGATTCTCCTCATCGCCACACCGGCTCCCTCCTTTCCTGTCACTCTCTGGCTGGCCCCCATTGCCTCCCTTCCTGCTCCCACCTGTGAGGCTAAAAACCTCGGGGTCATCTTCGACTCCACACTCTCCTTCTCTCTTCACATCTCCGACGTCTCTAAGAAGTCACACTACCAGCTGCACCTCCTCAGAGGTATTCTCATTTTCCTATCCTTCCCCCAGAAGCTCACCGTCTCCAGAGCTCTGGTTCTCTCTAGGCTTGATTATTGCAACAGCCTCTTTCTAAATCTGCCTGCTTCTACTCTCCGCCCTCTGCAACTCATCCAGAACGTGACTGCGAGACTTGGCCTTGGCCTCAAGCCCAGGGATTGTATCTCTCCAGGACTGAAATCTCTGCACTGGCTCTGAGGATTAAGTTCAAAACACGCTGCATTGTCCACAAGGCCTTCTGGGCCTGGGTCCTCAATACCTCCAACTCTCTCTTCCTAAATATCTTCCTTCTCGAGCTCTTCACTCATCCACCTCCAACTTCCTCAGGGTAAGTCGCTTCTCCAAGCAACGAGTTGGTGGTCCGGCTGGGGCCTCCCTGTGGAACAGCCTCCCTGAAACTTGAGGAGAACCATCTCCGGTTCCGGAAGCGCCTCAAAACCTTTCTCTTTGCTTCTGCTTTTTCTCCTCCTCTCCCCTGCTGACTTCCTGGCTGAAACCTAAACTGCACTGGTTATCTGGCCACCCTCTGATCTCGGGCCCGGGTCCCCCCGTCCCCGCCAGTCGCACACCTGCACTGCCTTCCTGGCAATCCACGCACTTGGGGACTGTTTCTGTATCCCTATCCCTACAGTCCCACTACCAGCACTTGACACATGTTGTCTGCACTTATCCATGCCACCTACTGTCTGTACTTCTACTTGTTATTTATTCTTACCCCATGTACTGCACTGTCCCCTCCCCTTCCCCCCGCGCTCCCCTCTTTCCCCTTTCCCATGCACTTGCGTGATCTGAATGGCACCTGGCCTAGTAGGATCGTTGTCTGTCTTCCCTCTGTACCCCCTCCCTTGCCTCGTCGCGCCTTGAAACACTTATAGGCGTGTTATAAATGTCATCATTTTTTTTAAAATTTCTTTATTGGTTTTAACAACATAAAGCCATTATCATTTATCAAACGGTATACTTTTTCAGGAAGAAAAGTCCCCTCCCTCCCCACCCTTTCCCAAGACCACGGTTAGTTCCAAGTTCTCCTCTAGTCTGTTTCCTGGTTTGGGCTGCCCATGCTGCTTGAGGCGCTATCTGCTGCCCTGGGATGGAGCAGGGGCACGGTTAGCGCTACCCAACGGTGCAGCTCCTCACTGGAGTCCAGCCTCTGTACTTGAATTGCGGTTTCCCATGCTGCAGTTTCAGCAGTAATCCACTTCGTAAGATCACCCCACCACTGGGCCTCATTCAAACTTCTGGGGCTTTTCCATCCCATGGTTATGCGCCATTTTGCCGTTATATATATATTAGGTCTCTGAGTTTGTTTAAGGGCTTATTTTTCCTATATCGCCTATATCTGCCCAGGATACAGGCTGTAGGCTCATGCACCTCCACTTCAATGTCTGTGTTAGCCACTCTATCCTTCACTTGTGTCCAGAAAACTCTATCACTGGACAGCCCCAGAACATATGGGTCATTCCCGCCTTGGACTCGCTGCATTTGGGGCATACTTGGATTCCTGCGCCCGTGAACCTCGATATGACTTCAGGTATGAGGTAAGCCCTGTTGGTTATATATAGTTGGATAAGCTGCAAGCGGGCGTTTCTGGATATTTTTTTGTGATAATAAGATATTTCCCCCCAGTCTTTGTCTTCAAATGCGAGGCCCAGTTCGGTTTCCCACTTCTTCCTGCATTTGAGTTTGTCCCCAGTCGTGCCCATCAACAGGGCCTCATAGATTCATGAAGTCTTGTGGCCCCCCTCGGCGGTGTTTAGCATTGTTTCTATGCACTCGTTCTCCAAGGCCTGGTCGACTGCCTCCGGCCATCTGTTTTTCACGGCTTGCACCACTAACCTGTGGAGCAGGAACTGCCCTGCTGGAAGACCTGTGGCTTCGCTAAGTTCCATGAATGTTAAGGTCTCTTGTTCTTGGATCAAGTCTCCAAGTGTGGCCACCCCGTAGGGTTCCCACTGGGTACGTGTTTCAAGTTGCCCCCATGAGTGTTTTGCCATTAGTGCCGCAATGGGGATCTGCGAGGAATACGGATCCGCCGACCCGACTAGCTTACAGGCCCTTCTCCAAAGCCGGACCCCGAGCTTGGCAAGGTATGGGCTGTGTCTCAAAGCTCCCTCCCCGGCCCAAAGTAAGTTTCTTAGTAGCAGCGGATATCTGTTGTTTCCTCGTTGGCCATCCATCGCGTCATGTGTCTCAGCTGGCTTGCGAGGAAGTAGAGCTCAAAGTTGGGGACCTTCAATCCTCCCCTCTCATAGGGTCTATGGAGTGTCTCCAATGCCACCCTGTGCCTAACCCCCTGCCAGAGTTTGTTGATGTCTTTAAAGAATGAGGGGGGGGGATGTTGAAGGGAACATTTGTGAAGTTGTGTAGCAGGGGGGGGGGAGAGCCACCATCTTGAGGAGACCCGCCCTCCCAGCCATCGAGAGCGGGAGCTTGCCCCAGAATTCCATGGATTTCACAAGAGAGTCTTTGTCCCTGATCGTGTTGAGGATGTGCTCTGTGTTGGGATTGCGGTGTATAGTAATCCCCAGGTATTTGAAGGAGGTCACATGCCTTTCAAGATCTAGGGAGGGGAGGGACCTATATTCTTCGTTGTGTAGTGCCGCTAGTGGGTAGAGGCAGGACCTGCTCCTGTTAATCTGGATCCCGGTATGTTTGTGGAAACAGTCCAGGGTTTCTAAGATGTAGGGCAATAGGTGTTCAGGGTTATGTAAGTACAATAGGGTATCATCTGCATACATAGAGACGAGGTGGGTCATCCCGTCTACCTCGATGCCCCCATCTCCGTATTCCTATCTTAGGTAGGCAGCCACCGGTTCCGCGGCAATAATGTATAACATGGGGGACAGTGGGCATCCCTGGCAGGTGCCTCTGTGGAGGGACCATTTGTCGGAGTATGTTTTGTTAGTGCGCACTCTGGCAGTTGGGTTGGTGTAAACCAGTTGGGTCCACTTTAAAAAAAACAAAAAAAAAAAAAAAAAAACGGGCCTATCCCCAATTTCGCCATGGTAGTAAATAACCACTCCCACCTTACTGAGTCAAAGGCTTTGGTGGCGTCTAATGATGCAACTGCAAGTTTCTGTGGCCTTCAGTCCGTGCTATATATGACGTGGTGCAACCTGTGCAGGTTCTCGGTGATGGAGCGCCCAGGTACGTATCCTGTTTGGCCTTGATGGATCAGCAGGGGGATTACTCTGCGCAATCTGTTTGCAAGTAGGGCAGTTAGGATCTTGCTATCTACATTTAACATAGTGAGGGGCCTATATGAGCCACAGTCCGCTCCGTCTTTACCCGATTTGAGTAGGGGAATGATCACAGCCTCGCTCATGGAGTCCGGAAGGGTGCCACGCTCGAAGGCTTCGTTGAAGACCTGGGCTAATAGTGGGGCAAGTGTTTCCTCGTACGTCTTGTAAAACTCCCCCGGGAGGCCGTCCGAGCCCGGGGTTTTACCAGCCGGCAATGATCTAATTACCACACGAACTTCATCAAGAGTGACTGGTTCGTCTACGGCTTTGGCCATCTGCAGATCTAATTTGGGAAGCTCGATTACATCTAAGACATCCTCGATCTCGGTGTCAGGAGAGGGCGGAGGCTCGGAGTAGAGGTTGCGGTAATAGTCGGAGAAGACCGAGTTGATTTCTTTTTGAGTGTGTGCGGTGGTGCCGTCTGGTTTAAGAATGTGGCAAATAGGTGACCTGGGAGCTTCCCTCTTATAGAGCCAAGCTAAAAGCTTCCCGGGTTTGTCTCCGAGGGCATGGGTTCTTTCTGTGTGCTTAGCGTAGCTCAGTTTCCCAAGGGATTCCCAATGAGTTAGACAGGTTTGTCTGGGTTTGGTCATTTCAAGTTGATGTTCAGGGGTTGGGTCAGCTTTGCCCTCAAGCACACTCAGATCTTTCTCTGCGCGCTCCAAAGAGGTTGTGATGGATCTCTGGGCACCTCCAACTGCTGCGATCATCTCTCCCCTCATAACCACCTTGTATGCCTCCCATGTTGTGCTCATGTATTTTACGCTATGCAGGTTATTTTGCCAATACTCCTCGGTGCTATCCCTTATACGTTCCCGGAACGCTGTATCAAGCAAGGCCTCTGCTCTCAGCCTCCACGTGGGTACCGGGGGGGGGGTTTAGGCGGGGACACCTCCCAGGCGACTAGCAGGGGGGAGTGGTCGGACAGCACCCTAGGCAAATAGTGTGCATCAACGAACATGGCCTGATGTGCCTGACTAGCAAAAAGGTAGTCTAGCCTAGTGTGGACAGCGTGTGGTGGGGAGGAGGAGTATTCACGTTGTTCAGGGTGCAGGTCCCTCCACAGATCTCTGAGTAGCAGTTGTTCAGTTAGTTTGGATAGTATTTTGGCGGGGGGGAGGGGCGAGCATGCTTGTTGTCCGATCTGTCCTTTAATGGGTTAAGAGTACAATTGTGGTCGCCTCCCCACATCATGATTTTGTCTATATAAGGGCTGAGTCGCATGTATAGGGTGTGGAAGAAAGCAGTTGCATCATGGTTGGGTGCGTAGGTGCTAATTAGGCATAACTACCTACCCTCGATGGAACCGCATACCAATGCCATCCTACCCTCATTGTCCGTTTTTGTGCTAGTTAGCCTGAAGGGGACAGTCGGGGCGATCCATATCAAGACCCCTCTGGCATAGGAGGAGTAGGAGGACCCAATTAAGGTCCCTCGCCATGTTTTGGCCAGGGCATCCAGTTTCTTTGCAGTTAGGTGTGTCTCTTGGAGCAAGGCGATTCCGACCTTACATCTTTTTAAGTAGGCGTGGATTCGGCACTGTTTAACAAAGCTGTTCAAGCCTCTGACGTTCCATGTTACGACCTTTATTGTGTCAGCCATGGGTATCATGCGGTTTGTCGTAAGCTCCAGGTGGTGCTCGAGGTCCTGCTGGTGATTTGCATATGGGATTTTCCCGTGGTCTCAACATTTCCCAATGTAGGTTCCCAACTTTTGCGCTAACGCCCCGTTCCCCCCCCCCTTCAACTGTAACTCCCCAAACATAGAACAGGTCCAGCGAGGTTCCCCTAGTTATGACAGTCCCGTTTCCGCTCCGTTTGACCACACATTGGTCTCCGGGTGCCCTACGAGCGGGTATATATACCCAGAAGGAAACTTCCAGGGGGTGGAGTGACCTTTGGCTCCGGTGTGTCCGTGCAGAGGATCCATTCAGCTGTGTAGAGGCTCAGTTTGCCTGCAGGCAGGCAGTTGTGAGTGGAAGGGTCCTGCCATGCGTGGCTAGGAAGGCTTTAGGGCGGTCTCCGCTTCTTCTCCTCGACGTCAGGGATTTGTTGACTGTCCATCCAGTCTCTGGCTTGTGCATGTGTGTCGAACATGTGGGCCCTATTGTAGTGTAGCGCTTTTATTCTGGAAGGGTACAAGAGCATATAGCGCAGTCCAGCTGCTTTCAGTCTGGCCTTTGTGTGTATGAACTGCGCTCTGTTCATTTGGACCTGGAAGGTGTAATCGGGGTAGATGCCAATTTTAGCAGAATGTCTTTGATTTTGACCTCCTGATCGAGAAAACACCAGTATCAATTGTATGTAATTTAGTACTTTTGCTATCACCGGTCTGGGTGGAGCACACTTTCGCTATCACCGGTCTGGGTGGAGCACCTGGCGGTGGTTTCTTTGCTAGGGACCTATGGGCCTTTTCGATAGTGAAGCCTTGAAAGAGCTTCTCTGCGCCGACTTCCTGCAGCAGGAGGTTCTCAATGTAGTTGGTAGGGTCGGGCCCTCAATGCCCTCCGGCAGCCCGAGGAGTCGTATATTGTTCCGGCGGGCCCTCCCTTCTGCCTCCTCAGCTCTGTCCTCCAGGTTCTTGACCATTTGTTGAAGCGCATCCACGACTCGAAGGAGATGGGTTTTGGCTTCTGTGTTTTCCCGGACTTGGGTTTCTACTGCTTCAGTTCTGCCGGCCAGAGACATCCTGGCGCAGGAGGCCCAGGTCTGTGGCCACGGCATCGATTTTGTTCTCCATTGTTGCCTGGAACAGCTTAATGGCTTCGAGAATCTGGGTGTTGCTGGGTTCACCTGCTGCTTCCGTGGGTTGAGTATCTGGCGCTACCATGTTTGAGCTCTCGGGATCTGCAGGTCCGCTGGCCGCGAAAGTGTCTATAGTGGTTTGGCGTTGTTTGGACCTTGCACCCTTCCCGGACATCTTGTCAGGCGGTGACATCCCCTTGCTCCGGGCGCAGATGGCGTGGGCGGGAGGCCACTAGCGAGGGATGCGGTGCAGTGTTTCGCGTCTGCAGCTGCGGAGCTGGCTGTGGTAACACTGTGTAGGAATGAGGTGGTAGTGTGGGCCCAGCCGGGTGCCGCAGGGTGCTGGTATTGGGTAGACAGGGGACTCTGGAACTGTCCCGTTAGTTGGCTGCACCGGCCTCAGGAGGCAGGGTGGGTTAGTGTGTAAAGACTCAGCGTTGAGGGCTGTCTGTGGGATCCACTGCCCGCCGTTCTGTATGCTGATTGCGTCCGCTGAGGAGTGTTGTGTGGGCCAAGGTGCGTTGCCTGCTGTTAATGGATGGCGTCCCATGCATCTGTGGGCGTCCAGCGTAGCGAGGCCGGGGAGGTGTGCAGGTCCTACTCCCCCGGTCCGCCGGAGTAAGCGTGTGAGAGGTTCCAGTGCGTGGGCGCAGGCCGGTATGGGGAAGTTTAGGGTCCTGCCACTCTAGTGGGCCCACTGTGCGCTGGACGGCATATCACCAATGCCGGTAGGTATCCCCAGGGCATTTCCTCAGCCGGTGGCAAGGGAGGATGTGGGGGCTCTTCATGAGGGGCGACAAACGGCCCAGTTGGATGCCGGCGCGGCAGGCCGGTGTCTGTGTTCCCCGTGCCCTCCGCCTCTCTAAGGGCTGTGGGGTGATCCGCGCCGGCGGAGGAGAAAAACAAGCCGTTCCTTTCCCGGCTACGCAGGTTAGTGCTCTTTTGTCGGTGTTGGCGTATAAGTGTCTGGGCCGGCCTCCCCTCGCACCCGCTCACCTGCGTGGCACTGGCTCGCCTCTGGTCTCAAGTGGAATACAAGCGGCTCATCGAGGTTCCCCGCAACACTCGGGCATGCCCTTGTCCTAGGCAGCCCGCTCGCCTCAGGCAGGGCGCTGCTCGGTGGGGGTCACGGGGCAAGCCGCTCCGGTCTGTGGGTCAGGCTGATCCACCCACGCACTCCGGTGCTAGTACCGAATCGGCAGCCTGAGGTCCGCTCTCTGGACAGCGGGCGATATCTTCGGTGGCGCGTGTGCGCTCCAGCCCCTCCAGGGGATCAGCGCGCGGGAGCCACCATTTTGGCCTTCCTTCCGCCACTTTTCGCTCGCAAAGTTAAAGTGTTTGCCGGCTCAACCAGGCTTGTGAGACGGCTCGCAGGGCTGCTTAATGGTGTCCGCAGCAGGTGGTGCAGCGCATGGGGTCCAGGGACACCTCCGAGTCTCATAAAACATCTTATTTTGGCACATCAAGCGGAGCTCACCAGAGACACGTCTTCTCTACATGGCAGCTAGCCATGCCCCCCTAAATGCCATATCTTATCATATATCATTAACCCTGAGCTTCCTGTGCCATTCATGTACCAAGGTTTTAAGGTTCTGTGTTGTTTCATTCACATAGCTTCTGATAATTACCCTGTAGAATTCTAGGGTATTGTGATGCAGGTGTGCCATTTCAATATAGTCTCTTTTGTTGAGGATCACAACGGTTCCCCCTTTGTCTGCATCCTTGATGATGATGTCCTTGTCGGATGTTAGGTTTTTAATGACCGTTTGTTCCATTGGTCTTAGATTACTGTTAATTTACTTTTTGGAATTTCTCTCATCCTTGTCTATTCTTATTTCAATGTCCTTGATTACTGCCTTGTAGGAGGCGTCTATACAATTCCTTGCTGGATGATGGGGATACATTTTAGTTTAGGTTTGAGACCACTCTCCTTAAGTATGTTGCAATGCATTCTCAGTTGGTCAGTTAATTCAGTTTCAGGTATACTTATGTTGTCCTTCAATGACAATAGTACTTTAGTATCCCTGATATTGCTAACGGTTAGATCACTGTTGGGATGGTTGAAGGTCTCCATCTCTTGTATTGGGTCCAGGTTGTGAAAGAATATTTTCATGTCCCACCCAAAGAGAATACTTCAACAGCATGACCAGGACCAGAGGCTGTAAAGGAAGAAGAAGAGGTGAAGCAGGAGACAAACCGGGAATGAGAAAACTCTCTGAATACAGACGGGAAGGAATAGAAAGGAGATAAACTTGGTACCCAATCTTTCAAACAGAATCCTAAGTGAGTTGGATACACAGGCACTCAACAAAGGTCTGCCATTTGCACCTAACAAGAACATAGACTATACTAATCTTCAAATTGATACGTTTTAAATTTATAAGGAAACTTAAGTTAAAAAAATTCTTTCAAACCCAACTTTGAACGTCAACTGTAAGTTATGCGGCCAGGCAACACAGCTTAATAATGACCACAACTGCTAATACATACAGGGAAGGCGCACTCCCTTTACTCACCTTCTTACTGCCACTTATCTGACCCATTGTCCCCTAATGTTACTGAGTTTGGGATAGATGGGAGGCCTCTCCTTATCAGTGTAGACTGATCCGGGAAGTCGTTTCCCTCCCTCTCCTCCTGATGATTAGTATCTCCCAAACTGCGGCACTTCTGCTTAGGGAAAAAGTCCCTTATTGTTCTTTTCATTGTTGTGGCTGGCAATGTATATTAAAAGTTCTTCACTTGTGCCACTTTTGAGTTTATGTGATTTATAATTGCAGGACGTTCATCTTTCCCCTGATCAATCAGCCCAGAGGTTGAAGGAGTCCGATTATCAACAATCGGAATCCCTTCCAGTGGACCTCGCAATGGAGATTTGAAAAGACGCTTTGCTTGATTCCTCGTTACCTTTCCATTGTTCATTGACGGAGGCCTTTAGATCATCCCATGGGGCCCCACTCCTCAGGTTGTATATGTGCAACATAATACCTCCATCTCTCTCTTCCTAAATATCTTCCTTCTCGAGCTCATCACTCATCCGCCTCCAACTCCCTCAAGGTCAGTCACTTCTCCAAGCAACGAGTTAGTGGTAGATCTCTCTCTCTTTGGCAGAGGCCTCCCTCTGGAACAGCCTTCCTGCCTCCCTGAAACTTTAGAAGAACCATCTCCGGTTCCGGAAGCACCTCAAAAGTTCAGCTTTCTCTCCCCTGCTGAATTCCTGGCTGAAACTGCACTAGCTACCTGGCCACCCTCTCTGATCTTGGGCCCAGGTCCCGCCAGTTGCACACCTGCACTGTACCCCTGGCGTCCCCCTGGCAACCCCTGCACCTGGGGACTGTTTTCTGTATCCTTACAGTCCCCCTACCAGCACTTATGTCTGCACGTACCTTGCACTTGCCACCAGCTGGCTTTTTTTATTTATCTTATTTATTATACTATCCCATGTACTGCACTTTCCCCTCTCCCTTCCCCCACACACTTTTCCCTTTCCCCCTCCCATGCACTTGCGCGATCTGAATGACACCTGGCCTAGTAGGATCGTTGTCTGTCTTCCCTCTGTTCCCCCTCCCTTGCCTCGTCGCGCCTTGAAACACTTATGTATAGGTGCGTTATAAACGCCATATCATATCATATCATATCATATATATATATATATCCTTGGATCTTTTTTTTTTGTTGTTTTCTTTACTGCATTCAGATTTTCAAACATCTCTTTCTGATTTTTACTGAAGTCTACCAGAATGGCCTCAGCTCTGTTGGCCATTGCAGTGAGAAAAGATTATTTATTTGACTCTAGTTCTTTAACTATATTTACAAAGAGTGTATTTGTAGTTGGAGAGGATTTTTGTTTCTAGAGTCAGGAGTTTCCATTGGACCCAGTAGTCCAATGACAACAAACCCAGTTCATAGCGGATTGACAGCATTGGTGTCTCTTCCAGTAATACAATTAGATGCAGCCGACTGCTTCCTAAAAACCGCAACCTACGTCCTGTGCACCCAAACACTTTGCGACCCACACTTCGCACACGTGCTCTGGCTCTAGGGGTCAGGTTTTGTTGAAAAAGAAAGTCTACTGATAAGGAACAGCGCTTCACCAGCTTGTACGCTGCTCCTCCAAGACGCCGGTTGCTGCTGTCTTCACTTCTCCGAAACACTTGGCGAACCACACTTTGCACACTATTTGTTGATGCTTTATTCTTGCCAACTCATTTCAAAGGGGCATTTATTTCTCTTTAGCTGTACAGTTAAATTGGAATCCCGTATTATGGTTTCCGAGACAGCAACGTGCCACTCCAGCCGCTAACTGCAGCTGACTCCTCTGCGCTGAAAGGCAGGTTTTGTACCAGCTCCTCCTTTCCCCCAATGTCGTAGAAGGCAGACTGCTTGCACCTCACATAGCATTCTCTGCCAGTAACTGCAGCTGACCTGCTGGTCTGCTTCCAGCAGGGCGGATGATCCTTCCTTCAGCCCTTACTGGATGGTTTAGCTTCCCACCTCGCGTCTCTGCTCTTCAAGTCTCCCTTCTCTGCCAACCTGCTTGCGGCTCCCCGAGAGAGGGCTGAACTTACTCTTCAGTCCTTCTTCCCCTTTTATGTATCAGTACCTTATTGATTGTCTGCTTTGACTAGGTTGCTGGAGTTGGTTCTGCAGAGCGCTCTCCGTTGCTCTGTGGCTTTTCTTCGTCCCAGTTCTGATGTTACTCCTCTCAAATAGGTTGCTTGGAATCTTATTTATCTCAGTACTTTTGCAAACTTCATACAAAGAGTCCCTAATCTTCCTTGTCTCAGAAGAATGTGAAACCATGTTACCCTGTATAGGATAGGGAGGGTATGGGGTATTCGGGGTATACCATGTTGTTCCCCGATAATCTTTCCCATTCCCTCATGGGGGATTCCCTCCCATGACATCCACCCGCTGAGTACCACCCCAAGGGGACTATCGGGTAGTTGCCTCATCTCCCTGGCCTCAAGGGAAGAGGCTCCCTCTAGGGAAGCAGGGACGGTGTCCTTGGATTAGACCAGCCATGAGCGAAGACCAGAAATATCTTGTGGGCCATTGACCTTTAGTTACGACTATGCATCATCGGTATGCTGGTTTATCCTAATAGTGGGACTGTCTACGAGTGAGCTCAATGGTTCCATATAGAGGTTAAAGATGACCGGATAGTGAATGGAACTCGTAGGGTCTCTATAGGTGATGGGGGTGACTTTCGGATTTGAGGGAGTCATCTGATTTGCTGGCATCTGCCAGAGAGGAAGGATGTGAACTATTTGAGGCTGGTGAGTAGTGTGTGATGGTTGATTGCATCAAACACAGACGAGAGTTCCAGGAAGTCTTGCAGGCACACACTCCCCCTTATCAATATTTTGTAGGTAGTTGTCAAACAACAAGAGGGTGGCTGTTTCAGTGCTGCATTTGAGGTGGAACCCGGCTTGGTAACCTGTAGCAGACCAAGTTGCTTGATTTTAGTAATTAGCGGATTAGCAACTATCTTCTCAATGACTTTGCTGAGAAACGAGAGGTCTTTCTGGGTTGAGTATACTTTAATTCCGGAGTGTGCGAATGAGTCCTGTTTTTAGGACATGCCTATCCTAAGAAGAGGCATAAAGTCACACCCGGCCATTTTTTAAAGAATTTTGCAAAGGATTTTGAGGATTGTGGCCTAGGAGGATGTCGTTGGTGTAAGAGGTTGTTCATATGGATGCACCTGTGTACAATCGGTCCTTGGGCAAAAGGGGACAGAAGTTAGTTCAGGGTTGAATGGCCCTTGGGGGGGTAACAAGAAGAGGAGTCAGAGGATTTGAAGCCCTCTATGTGGATCCTGATGGGGATGGTGATCCTGTTGATAAAGAACATATTGATAGCCTCACACGTTTCCTGGAATTCACGTACCTTTGTGTATCGTAAGGGGATTTCTTTTTGCAGGGCCTATGTTAGGAATCCGAGCTCTGTCTGCTTTTGAATGGATGTTTGGTTCTTACAACCATGGTATTCATCTTCGTCACATTCAATGAAATTATTTTCAGGTCCTTGTACATTTTTTTTCACACACAACCTAAATTCATGCATGCTACAGTTAAAAACTATTCATATAATCACTTAGCCATCAGCACTAGAAACATTGTGTGGATGGACAAGGGTATTCTAGGCAGACAATAAGGGGCACGGCTACACGGGAAAGCAATAGTTATGCTCTAATCCAAGGTTGCACATACCACACATAGAACTGATATCTGGTAAGAACCAAAACGAACCCACATAAACTAAAAACCATTTTTCAGGCTGTATTTAGCTTCAGTGTAAACAAATGGTTGAAAGGACTAAAAAAAATCCCGCCAGTGACAGACCGACTTCGGATCCCCTGCCATTGGCCCTGCAAGGACACATAGAAAGGGAGATGGGTTTTAATGTAACCTATTTTATAAGAAAATCAGTAATACAGCTGGTGGATATCCTGTATAGAATCATTTCTATACCTTAATCAAGTTCCTCACAAGCTATTTGTTATCCAGTTTGGGGATTTCATAAACTACTTCAGTTGATTTTGTCTGTACCTGATAAATGTCTTTTGTGGCCCTGATGAAGGCGGTGTTCATGAAAAGGACTACACCTAAAGCCGAAACACGAGTTGGCCAGTGATACATTAATTGTGCTGTTCAATGTATTCTACGTTTTTGGGATTAGTCTTTCCCGATGGGTTTAGAGTTTTTTCCACCTCAGTCCTGTATTAATATAGGTTTTCAATAGGTTTTCAAGCGTATACCTGACAGGAATAGACACTGTAATTTTTTGTTCATTGCATTGTGTTTTTTAATATGATTTTTATGTGATTGTGTATTACATGATTGGTTGTGGGTAGGCACGACTGATATGTTGGATATGTTTGAATAGGGATTTGTGTGATATTTGAATCCTCCGTTTTTCATTTTGTGTTTTGTTGTACATGTATATTTGGTTTCTTATGATTATTATTTATTGCATATAATTTTTGATAATGCATATTGCCTTTTGATCATTAGATTGCATGCATGGGACTTTTTATGTTTTTTCTTTGTGTTTTTTTTCTGCAAGGAAACTGCAGCACAGATCACCTTCAATAACCCCACTTTCCCCTTTAGCATTGGGTCCATTAGACTTTAACTGGTCTGTGAAACCCAAGGGAGAAGACTTGCACCCCTCCTTCCTCCAACCCTAGCATTTCACTGTGATTTTCAATTTTCTACCTATGTGGGAATCAAAGCCAGAAAGAATAAGCAACCGTTACGTAGAATTCTCAGGAAGTTGGCCTGTACATAATCAGTAATGTGGTGCTCGGTCATAGCTGGTTAATTACCACTTAATGCCATGTACATATTGGCTTAGAAAACTGATTTTATATGGTTTGTGGTGAATATCGTATACAAATTGATAAAAGCAGAGTGCATAGATCTCACAATGGTAATCATTCCTTGCACCCTGCATCTATATGAATAGGTCGCCAGTCATTAATCACTTCTGATGGCAGGCACTGGTCGGTGGTCTCGGCTCCCTTTATCCATGCCGCTGGCAGAGTCCGAATCAAAGGTCCCCCCTCCCTACCCTGTACCTCTACACCCACCACACCTACCATTCCTGTGGTGTGGGGGAAGAGTCCAGATCTTTTCCCACATAACAGCACTCGCTTATCCAGGGCATCCATGTGGGCAGAGCACAAGCTGGAAGCCCCCCTCTGCCTAATTCATTTTTCTTAATGTGCTTAATACAGGAGACCAGTCTCTAAGCGCGGGACCAGGATTCAAACCTGTGTTGCTCTGTTTTGCCTTGCTTCCAAGACAAACATGTTACCCCTGAGCTCTCCTCCCAGTCCACCCTAGGTTGCCTACTCAATAGGCTGCTTCGGACAGCACTATGCTTTTTTCAGTCTTTCAGGAGGACCATACGCTAAGTAGTGGTGCAATGTCTGAATCTTCTCTAGAATGCCAAGCCGCTGAGCTTTTAGGTGCTGCCATTTTGAGCTCCATATTATCTTCTGGCAGTTGGGTAAATTGGGCAAAGTGTAATGAAAATCCTTGCTTTTTTACTTCCCTCACAACAAGTATATCATTGGAGGAGGACACCAAACCTCACTCACCAGCATCACACCTAGTCTATTCAAGAGCCTCAGAGGGACAATGAATAAACTAGTACCTGGCACAATAATACATTATCAAAGTTACCAGGAAACATCAATCAAGCTGTGTTTACAAAGAGTTTAGCTACTGGAGAGCTTTTTCGCAGTCGGAGAAGGCATGAGTAATGCCCTAAATAACTAACTTTAGTGCTGATCATATAGTAAACTAGCCCTTCTCCTTGGCTTCCTTAAACTCATTTGGTCCACAAGTTCCTTGGCTTACTCCAACCCTAATTGTCCACACTGTGTGTAACTCATTCTTTCTTAATATCTTTTATGGGATATCAAAGAAACTTGACACTAACGGGTCTATAGTATTGCCCCGCTGGGGTTTGGAGCCAGCATTGTAGTGGTCCAATTCTAAAGTCTTCCTTGTGGACAACCCAAGCAGTCCGATTGGGACATTTTGGAGATTTTTCTTCAAAGGTTTGTCAGCTCATAAAGTCTGATTGGTTGGGACAGAACAGACTTTGGGCCACATTTTCTATTCAGTTTACCAACATGTTTGTAAAATGATTGGCCGGAATATGTGATTGCATTGGGTCGATGTCATCCTTCCCTGTTCGGAGTCTTTTCACAGGCTTGCTATAAACTATATGCTGGCTTCTGTGGATGAGTAGATCACCCTTCCATTGTCACAAAACATGCTAAACATCTCAGTGGCTTCAACTGCCTCATCTGTGTTAACAGTACCATTTAATTGCTCTTTTTGTGTCTCAGTGAACTTGGGGAGTTGTGCACTTTTGAGGTATTCTGCTTTTCGTGCCATCCCAGTGGGGAGTTCTGTTTTTATTTATATATTTATTGTACCTGTGTACGGCGCGTGTACGTTGTGTTTCAAAGTGTCCACATGGCAAAGGGACGGGAACAGGCGAAAAAGGCAAATAACACTGATGAACAAAGACATACGCGGTCCTACTAGGCCTTGTGAGTATTTGGATCGTGCAAATGCAGGGGGTGAGAAATCCGCAGTCAAGGCGATCTTCAGGACAGCTTTAAATGCATTGCACACTATGCTGCTCAGTAATGTGCTCCCCTAATTCAGGGGTCTGCACCCTTTGTCTCTCCAGATGGGTTGGACTACAACTCCCTTCAGTACAAGCCAGCATATTGAATGGTAAGGCAGGACTGCACATTTCAATTTCTAAGCTACTAACTAGCAAGCCATAAAGTCACTCCACGCACGCACGCAGGCCGCCCGTCCACCCTCCTACCCCCCCACAGGCCGAACAACATGCCCACCCCCACGCCCATCATTTCTTACTCGCCAAAGGTCCATTATCACTAGCCAGTTGTGAGTGTCAATTTAGTGCCCTGGGTAAGAGGTCATAATCTAAAACATCTTGAGAGCCACACGTTCCAGACACCTGCCTTAATTCATTCCTATTATTTGTTTTATATGAAAAGGAAAATGGTTGTCATTAAACGGCCATCTGATTGACCTGGACTCCCTGTGTTCAACATAGCTATGATTGGGTCATGAAGATAATGCTCCCTACTATTGCCCTCAAACCTTAGCCTGTCGTGAATTCCATTATTATTGCAATGTCTCTTCTTGTGTACGAATAGTGTACATGGGTGAAGAACATAAAGACTTTAGAAATTGCTCCTTGTATTCTTCAGACCTAGAAATATGTTTTCTTTGAAATGTTTAGTGAATACTCTGGTGTAAACGTCCCTCATTTGAATCCTGTCTTTTTCTTTGAGTATGATAATAGTCCCCATTTCTCCTTTGATAAAGGCTCAAAGGACCTCCAGGAAATCCTTCAGGAATATTATCTGTTTGGACTTTACGTAGATTGTGGTTATTCTTAGTTTGTTGACTTTATTTGTCCCCTTAGTTATTGCAAACCTGCATTTCTTGAAGCCTAGGAACTCAAAGCGTATACAGAGGAGGCAGCCCTGACTCCCCTAGCTAAGTCCCACAGTGACTTGTGGTACTGCTTGGATAACGTTTGTTTCTTAATTACATTTGGCCTTTCTCCAGAGGTAAGTTTCCTAAAAGTGCTTTTTTCCTAATGGTGTTCTCTAAACTCCAACATATTCTTACCCTTTTGTGGAGTTATTTAATACAAACATACTAATATGTGATAGTTTTAATAAATTATGATGACAGATCAGGTATATAATTTAAATAGTTCTCAATTGAATCTTGAATGGCAAGTGGTCATAGTGTCCGAGGGGCCTGTTATTTCTTAGGTTAACTTGCCACCCTGTGGCAGTGACTTTAATAGGTGATTGTCCCAAAAAGAAACTTTTTGGATTATTGAGATGTCTTCCCTGCCTCAGAAGGGTATGAATATTGAGAATGTGATTTTGGGTGCTTTATCTAAAAACGCATATGATTCTGATGACAGTCTGATAATGTTATCATTGAGAAGTTTGCAATATCTGCATTTCTTGGACATGTATTGCCACTTGTTAGTTATTTCATTGCGCTTGACATATTAGCTTTTCAGCTGTAGTTTGAAGAATATTTATTAGGGACCAGGAATGAACTCGACTCTGAAGATTTGACCACCACCTTATGTCAGGATGATCCATTTTAATATAGATACTATTTGACATGACAGACCAACACATATATACCCCTGTACTGTCATTTAATTTAGGACAAAGAATTTAGACCTTTGTGGAGATGTTACTTATTTTCAATATTCATAAGAAACTGGAATAGATATAATATGATCTTCTGGACATTACTTATTACTTGATGCTTGGAGAGTGATTAGTTTAATTTAACTAGACTACAACCAGCCATATCGTTTATAGTTGAATTACAATAGGCTACTTTCAATATGGTGGCCAATTTGGTCCTTTTAGATTTCTGGAATTGACATGGTAGAGTTTGCCAATTCACACACCATGTGACACGGCTCCTGCTGTAGAAGTAGGAGGTGTTTGGTAAAACTGTTTAGACGCCCCCACCAGAGGACAACTGTATGCTGTCGGACAGGTAAGAGAGGAGTGATTTAGTTCAGAAATAGTTTGCAGCGTCTAAGTTTATTTAAGGTTGTGACTGATGCTTTGTTTCACAAACCCGATGGTGTTTGTGGATGAAGACATAGAATCCCTATGAAGGGAATGGCTGTTTTGGATTCAGCGTTTAAGAGCCTAGAGGTACCCTCTTACATGGTGGCTTTTTTAAGTGATGAGTATTCTTAATTAGACTGCTAAATGGAGACTTTCTTTCTGTTTAAATAGCAGATTGTTTGCATACTATGAACCAATGACACTTCTAGATGACTCTACAGCACTATTCTGAAGCAAGTGGTTATTTTGACATAGTGCCTGAGAACTCATCTGTACTTTTCTACCTTGGTATACAGTGTTTAGTTGAATAGCTGAGGAGTTTTACTGAGTAGCCCGACAAATGGAGGCTCCCTTTTGTTTACACAGCTGGCGATTCAGATCCTGATTTTAGAAGTATAGACCTCCTTTTAGAGTTTGATGCCTTAATTGGGCCTGGAGCGTGATTACCCTTTGTATCATTAATAGGAAGAGGATTTCTCAGTTTAACTGGTTTGTCTTGAATATTTAGTATATATTGACATCTTATACATGACGAATTTACTTATATTTGTTGATAATCTCCTTACGTTCTAATTATTAAGAGAACTCTTGAAGTTAGAAAGTCTGTCTTCCTGACGGAAAGATTACCTTGAAATGCGCTGAAGTTATCGTGTTGTAAGGATATTGCAGATCTCTAGACAAAGTTGAATTTTGTTATTTACGTTTTGTAAAAATCATGAACACAGTGTTGGAAAACCTTAGCTGGCATTGGCACAGATTTTCTTGAATTAACTTGTATTAATGTTTTTGTTTCAAGTTGCTGATTTAATATTGACTGTACTTTGAACATTGACCATTTAATCTGTTTTGTGAATTCTTTTTATACACAAAAAATGACTATACACAAATATTACTATGTGTTACTGCATTGAATATAATATTAATTATCAACACATTGTTCTTTAAATTTGTTGGAATATTTGTCTTGTTTTTTTGTGAAGGGGCTTGTGTCTCGGGCCTGAGCAGAACAATGCTACCTTACATTTGACTGGGGGATTTTATTTTATTTTTTGCTGGATTTTGGCCACAGTAGCCCTAGCCACTGCAGAGATTAAATTCTAAGTTACTAGTTAGTCATAAAATGTAGGTGCGGCACGTCAATACTGGATAAGTGGGTACTGAAGACCCCCCAGCCTATTATGGAGGAACTGCTCTTTAACTGTTAAAGGGAAACAAGGCTTCCCTTTGACAAACTTGCATGACCCATTGTGGATGCAGGCTAGGGAACTGCATGTTTGAATGTGCAAAGGGGTGCTCCTGTGTCAAACAGATTGGGTTGGTGAATCAGAAGCAAATCAGCTCCTGCAAACAAGTGCAGGAACCAGGACACACACTCTTTACTTCCTGGTTCTTGCTTGTGCTATGGGAGCCGGAGCACTTTCAGGGAGGGGCCACCGGTTGGAGCATCGGGACGGGGGCAGAAGGTAATGATTACTTTAACGTTTATGTATGTGTACATTTGCAAATATGCTGGGCATACATGATCAAGCAAGCATGATGGGCGTTATTACATAATGCAGCTAGATTGGCATTTTGGTGCTGCCCTTCTAGTTATTTATTTGGCATGGCATTTTTTACTCTATAATAACCCAAGCGTAATGCACTACTACGTGACTAGACTGGCATTTTAGACTGGCATTTTGGTGCAGCTTGTGTAACTATTTCTTACTTTGACATGCCATTTTTTTACTGGGCATCTATTATAAAGTAATAATTTATGTGGCTAGGCTTGCATTTTGGTGCAGCCAGTTTGTGCATGTTTTCAGAATGTTCCATGGTATTTTTAATGGCAAAGCAAACAGGAATATGTTTTTGCATGGTAACACTGGCATATATTGGCAGAACCAGCGTGGACATGTTTTCTTATAGTATCATTAGGGGCATTATGGAAATTTATGGGCACACCTAGCGTGATTAATTATTCTATACTGGCATATATTGTGTGCAAAGGCTGGGGGCTAAAATTAAAGTTGCAAGCTACTAACCAGCAATAAAGTCACTCACCACCACAATTATATACATACACACAGCACACCATTTCCTACTTTCCAAAATTCAAATCTCACTAGCCAATGGCTAGTGGTGAGGGCAGAATTTAAACCCTGTGCAAAGGCATCAGGAAAATGTGTTGGAAAATGCTGCTGTGTACAGTTGGTCTCTACTCTAACAAATGTTCCTATTCCTCACAATACAATAATTCAGGGTGATTCATACATATCAGCAATACTTTTTATTCATGGCACAACAAAAACAAACACCATTAAAAAAACAGTATCTACCAATTCTATACAATACATATACGCTGAGTAAACCTAGACGAATGTGCAAATGTGATCCCAAAAGAGAAAACCTCTAAAGTGCCTGTGCTTCTATTCAGAACAAATACAGATAAAGAAATGTATAGGCATAAAGACATTTAGTTAAAAACAACTTCATTGTTCACAATTCTATAAGAGTTAATCATCCATAGCCCCGTTTAGGTTACAAGTCCACTAATACATGTGGGGCATAGTTGGTCTACGTCACAACGAAGTTTCTGCATTTATTCTTTTTGATACATATTTTTCAGGACCTTTCAATCATTTTTTTCACGTATAACTTTCATCCACAAATACATCTGGACAGCTTCTACTATTGCTGTTTACTCATACATAGGATACCTAAGTCAGAAGAGACATATCATTAGTACATTCATTTATATCCTTTTTATCTATGACTCTGGCTGCCACATCAGAACTTAATTTTGGAGACAGACAGGTCATGTCACCATATTGAACTCGCCAAAGCTGGAGAGGTAATAAACGTGCATCATATGCATATGTCCATCCTAGCTGAGCTCCATACATGCACGTCTTTGTATAAAAAAAAACCGAGAACAGGCATTGTCTAGAGTGTTTCCAAGAGAATATATATTTTATCCCATGTGTAAATTAATCATATGGCATTTATAGATAAAAGTGAATTGGTACTACTCATTACGGGATACTCTCTCTATGGGAGTCTTATATTGTTAGTTATTCATTTTTAAACATTGTATATCATAAGGATAGAATACAATCTCTAGATTGCTCAGCTGTGAGAATTAGATTGACTCAGAATCCTGAAAACGAGTAGTAGAGTACAACAGCAATCTATAAATCCTGATTTTGGCTCTCCAAACTGCAGAGAGGGATGAGAATGCAAGTAAAGTAGTTTTTTATGTATCTATACCTATGTAACTCGGGGCATACAAATGTAAGTGTCTGTATATCTCTTACTTACATTAGTTTATAGTTTAAAACGGGAGTCGCATAAGACAGGAACCATGTTCGCGCATCACCCGGCGCAGGTAGCTTTCCCCGCTCGGTGTGCCTATACTTCAACGTGCTGATTTACCGCATGTAGCGTCACTACTGATTGCTTCAGAGCCCTCAATTCCGTTTGTGAAAACACAAAAAGCTGTGCGCAGTATGTAAAGGGTTTAAATAACATTTGTAAACACAACGTTCAGAATTATTGATTTATTTATTTATTCACATTTGTAGGACGCGCAGCAGCCCAAAGGCATTGTGGTGCTTGTTACAGACATAATGCTTAGTTACAGAGTATGATACCGTTTTTTACAATACAGGAAAACAAGAAAGAGGTGCAGTGTAGGAAGTTAGTGGGCTGTTAGTTAAAGAGAGAAGTATTTAGCATTTGGCGGAATGCAGGGAGGGAGCTCTCAGATCTGAGAGCTGTAGGTAGTGTGTTCCATAGTGTAGCAGCTATGTATGGTAATCCAATCCCGCCTGCTTTGGCCCTGTTGATGTGGGGAATGTACAGTTGGTTGGAGTAGCAGGTTATTGTGGGGCAAGTTGAGGTGGTTCTTGCAATGGTTTCAGATAGGTATTAGGGAGCTTTGAGATTTAAGCATTTGTGCGTGAGGATGAGAATTGTGAAGGTAATGCGATCCCTTATGGGGAGCTAATGTGCTGCCTGCCTGGCTCGTGTGATGTGGTCCCTTTTGGGAATAGTCGAAGCTGCTCCTAGAGCATTATTTTGAGTGATGCAGAGTCTATTTAAGTTTTTTTGGGATGTTCCGGTTAGAAGGGCATTCCAATAGTAGAGTTTGGCCCCAATAGTGGCTCTGGCTATTGACAGTTAGGTTTAGAAAGGTAGGGTTTGACCGCGTTAATGTGCTTAGTGGTATGAGCAGAGGCCGAATCGATGCGCTAACCCGCTTTGTCATGGATAGTGTAGAGTCTACATATACCCCTAATGTCTTTATTGAGGAGGATACAGGAATGATGGAGTTGTCAATACCGAAAGTCAAGTTTTGGTTGTCAAGTCTGGCAAGCGTAGCTTTTTGACCGAGAATAATGATCTCAGTCTTGTCTCCATTAAGACAGAGGCCGTTCGCTGCCATCCAGGCTTGGATAGTGACGTAGATTAGGTGTAGGGCCGAGACGTCTTGGTCATAGGAGCCGGTGAGTGGCAAGAGAACTTGTGTATCATCAGCATAATTAGTGTATGCTATACCAAGTGCAACAAGCTTGCTGAAAAGGGGCTTTGTGAACAATTGTATAGAGTGGGCGCTGTGCAAGAGTCCTATGGGACTCCACAGTGGATGGTGGTAAGGGCTGTGGTGGCTTGATTAGAGAAAACCTTCATAGCTCTGCCTTCAAGGAAAGATGTAACCTAGGAAGCTGCTGCTTTGGATAAATTAAGCTGAATGGGTGAGATGTGAAGTGAGTGTCTTGTGACCAACAAGGTTGAAGGCAGCCAAGAGGTCTAAGAGCAGGAGGGGTGCTGGCTTGCCTTTGTCCATGATTTGTGTGATTTGGTTTTTTTAGGTCTACCAAGGCATTTTCTTTGCCATGACCTTTGCGGAAGCCTGATTGTCTTTTCCCAAGGATAGAGTAGCTTCGAGAAAATGTTGAATCTGGCTGTGAGCCGCTTTATCCAAAATATTTAGGAGGAATGGGACAGTGGTTATGGGGCGGTAGTTATTTGGCAGGGCGGGGTCTAGAGTGGGATACAAAAAAGCACTTCTTGAAGTTTCACAAATCTTGCTTTGAGACAAACATATGCAATTGAAATGCAATGCTCAAATTCAAGAGTTCTAAGAACAGTGATGTATACAATAATGATAAAAATGTATAATCACTTGAGGTCATATGGTTTCACGTTGCATCTATAACTGTATTATAGGTTCACCTGGAGTGAGTTTACAACGCTGTGCTATGACAATAACATAGTTAATTAAGCCAGAAGAAAGTCTATTCATAAGGTACTTATATCGTTTCGCCATTATGCATAAAGATGCATTAAAAGATCATATTGATTTGAAATGTCAGCCTTGATTGTGGCCTCAGAAGTATCTGTAGAGAAGAGGGTACTTGCATAAATCACTTATAATAGTATGGTTTAACTGTCACTAGTAAAGCTATATGATGGAATTACACAGGTTCAAAAGATTCATTCACACCCCATATATGTTCCTGGTGCCTGTAGATACATTCTGATTCTTTGTTATAGTGCCCCTTTCGGTGTTATTGTAGCTCCTAATGGTATTGATTACCCACCAAAATATTTGGTCATATGTATGTTTTTCTACATTATGTTGATCTATGTTCTGCTACTCTGATCTGTACTTTTCTGCTAGTCGGGCCCACATAAAATATGTCACAAGGCACCTTCATACAATACCCAAATTTGTTGTTGTACAGTTGGTCATAGTTCGTAGACACCAATCTTTGTTGCCAACTCTGAAGGCCATTTTATTGCCTGTAAACTTGCATGCAGCGCATGAGCCACAGCGAAAATGGTGCACCAAAGGCCCCAAACTCCACAGTCTGTTGCTGTCTTCTGACATATCTAGAATGCTCTAGATGGTCCTTGAGTTGTTTGGCTCTTTTGAGTGTGAACCTCAGTGCCTGTCTTTCCGGTAAGTTTAATTTCACCAAATGCCAAACTTTTTGATCACTTTCTTTAACTTAATAGTGTGTGGGCAAAGAGAAGTGACACAACTGAGAACTTCCCGTTCCTCCCTTTTTCTCCATCAGACAGTAGGTGACTTGTATCTATTGGATTTATTCATTAAGTTACCTTACAAAACCAATTGCAAATAGTCCGGCTTTTTACACAATCTTTCATTTGGTGTGCTGTAAAATGCACCGTTTTAACCCATTATTTAATAATATTCCTTGGGGAGAACCCACTCAAACACCACTTGCTTACTCGCTAAGCTGTCATTCTGGCATATTTGTAGGAAATATTCATGTCCCTGCAATTAAAAAAATTCACCAGCCGTGGCAGATAGTCACCCACACTCCGGCCTGATTGCCTCTTCTCCACATATACCCAGCACTCCATTTCCTACTCGCCATTGGCTAGGGTGGACAGCATATTTTGGGGCCTGTTATCTAATAACATCTCATTTTTAGAAGTAGGTTCAGTTCCCATGGACAGTAGCTTAATTTTACTGTTTGTTTCTTCAGATGTTCACAGATGGCAATAGTTTGATTTTGTATGCATTTGAGATAGCTCACCTCTCCCCCAGAGTTGTTGAGAATTGGATCTTCAGTTCCCATAATATAACTGGTGTTCACTTTCCTTGATTTGATTTACATAACCTATCCCTCAGGCGTATTGGCAACCTGGACTTCATTTGCTCCAATGGGGTAGTCTTTCACTTTACTCATTTCAGAATTCACAACCTCTCATTCAGAGGTATTTGAAAGTACTCTTCCATTTCTGCCATACAACAGTCTTTTCACAACTGCTACTTCCGAGATATTGGCAACATGGAATTCAGTCCCCCCCCCCCAGTGCAAGAGTGTTTTTATTTGCTTTGGCAATTTGCAGCGTTTTGGTTGCAGGTTCTGGGTACATGGATTACGACACTCCCCCTACCCATCCAACAGCCCCATTCCAACATTACCACACAACTTCTCTTTAAGAGCTACTAGAAATATGAGGTTCAATTCCTAGCATGCAACGGCTATTTACATTGCTTGTAGGGCCTTCTCCCAGCCATCTCTCAGCCTAAAGGAAACTCTCTCTGGATTGGCTTGGAAACACTCCTTGGATGTAGCTGCCATGGTCATCGACCCAGGCTATAGGGAAGAAGTCAAAATAGGGCGACACGATGCAGGGGCTCAGAGTTCCACAGTAAAACTCGGGGATCCCATAACCCAGGGGATCCTAGACCAGACCTCTCATTTACAACACATTGAACATTTCTCCAACACTGAGAAGGGGTAACCTAGAATTTGGGCAGGCTGCTAAAAACTTAAACCCTCTACCCCAGGCAGACTGGGTAAATACTGTCAGCCTACCGAATCTGGCCTGTGCCCAGATGAACTACCAAAATCTGGCAGAAGACTTTGAATGGGCTATATCTGAAGAACAATGGGCTGAACAAAAAGACACCTAATTTATTTTAAAAAAAGGCCTATTATATCGAAGGTATCTAGAGGGGGAGGTACCCGTAAGAGCCAACTGGTCAAGCCTCGAACACAGAAAGGTCGTAATGGAACTGTTTAAAACGTTGAGTTAGTACTACAAAGCTGTGCAACGCCCAGTATTAATTAACACAATCATGAGGATCAATAAGGTTGCATGCTGGTTTATTTTGATGATCAGCCAACACGTGTTTCAACCCTCTGGTCTTTCTCAAGGCTGAATACAAATCCCAAATAATTTGTCAAAGAAATTTCCAACATATCCAATTCATGATCACAATTTACAAAAATACAGTTGCGTGTCACCATCAAAGGAAATAATCAGAAAAAACAAAAAATAAAAAAAATGATAATAAGTTTATCACATACCAAAATCAGTCCATTGAGCAGGGTATATGAGAAAATGCATAGAAGAAACTTGTCAACAGATCATTGGCTTATTGCTCCTTGTGATTTCTTATTAATGATCTCTTTTAGTTTTACTTATTACATGGCATGGTTACATGCAGTCTTTCAGTAGTGCTAAAAAGATGTGATGTGATGTATTTAAAGATTCTTTGCTGTATAACTGAGTAGTCGTGTGTCCCTAATTAAAATACGAGAATGCTTCCTAAAACATTACCGAATTCCAAAGTTTGTCGATATGCAATTTACAAGTAACAGAGTGAAACCTACATCAAAAGGAGATTGCGTGTGCCTAATTATAATTCCCAAAAGAAGTCTGAACTTCATTCGTTGCCATTACAAGGGAATAGAAGGTTTTATTTACTTTAAAACTTAAAATCTGCTTGATGGGTCTCTTGTGCCCTATTGTGTTTTCACTTGGAAGATTGAACACTATACTGCATCCACAAGTCACATTTATTGTACTTCCAAGATGTAAAGAGTCTAAAGCCTTGAAGAGAAATACACGCACTACCCAAGCCAATAAGCCTCGCCTTTTTATAGTGAAACCTATCTTACTAAGAGTTAAAGAGCCATCTAACTATCTTGTGAAGTTAACAGTCAAGTAGTATGAGACAAGTACACCATTGTTACCTGAAGCTGAGAGAGTGGTGCATAAGCTTCTGGGTAATACCTTTGGCTGAAAACTGGCAGAAAGGTGGGAACAAAGCTGGGGAAGGGGAACCCAAATGCTTATGAAAATACTTTGAAGGAAAATACAACCCGTGGTACGAAAGACTGCTGAAGCTAGAAGGGAGACAGTCTTGTGTGCCAAAGTAGGTTGTTCTTATGGTAGTTAGACAGACTGAAGAGGCAGAGAGTCTGCCCCTTTTAAGAAGCCATTAAAAGGAAATGTGCCTTGCCTACCTGAAGAGGTTGAAGTGTCTGGTCAAAATCTACCTAATAATTCAAAAGTACTGAAGCAGTAGTAGTATTACTTGAACTGTGGTGGTATTTCAGTTGTCAGCAGATGTCACATTGATATGATATGGCATTTATAACGTGCATATACACAAGTGTTTCACTTCAAACAACTATTTAAGTGGTTGGAAGCAGTAACGTGCTGTTCTCATAGTGGCAACAGTAGAAGTGTGGTTGTTGAAAACAGAAGGAGCAGCAAAGAGAAAGCATCCTGACAAGTATACCAAACGTAAAGTTGTAACTGGAGAAGTCCTAAAGAAGTGTGTATTATTGACATTGGGGGAATATTACACCTTCTTTTGAACTGTGGTAAATTATCTTGAAGAAGAGACAATTTATCACTATAACCGGGATTACCATTGGTGCTATTTCTTTTCTGGAAGTTGGAAGGGGATCGTTTCATCCGGGAATATAGAACTGTTACCAGTGGATTTTTGTTTGGTGAACTTTTGTTTTGACTTTGAACTTTCAAGAGCTGGTTCCAAACCTTTCTTTTCTTTTGCTGAATATTTTGAAATTGACTTTAAAGCCTGCGAAAGGGACCTTACCCAGACGTGAGAATGCCATTTAGATATTGTGTTTATATTTTGTGGTTATAGAATTTCTTTTGTATGTGTTGTTTAGTGTGAGGGCCAGTTTACCCATGCTAGAGAATGTTCCCTTGGCCTTTAGACTAGGTAGGGAATTCCTCTCTAGAGTAGGGCCAGCAATGTATTTTCTCATTATATTTTCTTTAATAAAATGACACATTTTTGAGAAATCTACAAGCAGTTGTCTGCCTCACATTGCTGACCCCTCACACTATCCTCCTCAAACAGACGGCCTAGTGAAACATTTTTAAAAAATGTTATTTAAGAAGATTGCAGCCATGTTACGTTTTGTAGTAAACGAGCACTATTACAATCCCCATTAAAAACAGTAATCAGTATTGTCCATCCCTAATAACCTGGGTCCATTCACATTAAACACAAACAAAATGTACCGGCCCGCTCGAGACCCACACCGTCTTATCCCTCACCCTTCTGTTGTACGTAAAAGGGAGTCCTGGAATGTTCCTCAAATGTCTTGTGGCCTACACGTTTGTACCACTGTTGCAAGATATCCCTCCTCCCTCATTAGCATGTGTCAACTCCTTAAGCCATTCTGTACATGCAGGAGCTACTTTGTATTTCCAATATTTCAATACAGATTTTTGAGCGATGATACTGCTCACATTGAAGAATCTCTGATGACACCCAGGTGGTACTTAGGAGGAGAGAGCACATGGTTATTTTGCATCATATCTTACAAAGCATTTGCCATATCCTGCCAAAAACGTGCAATCAGTGGGCAGCCCCAAAACATGTGAAAGGAGTCCGCCTCAGCCTCCCGCATTTCATACATGCATCACTGACATTCGTTGTAAATCTGGAAATGCGCACCAGTGTGTAATATAACTGATTCAATATCTTAAATTGTATTAATCTAAACCTCACATTGAGCGAAATGTCCCTCGTCAACTGACACCATCTATGCAATTGATCATCCCGTATCTCATTAGTCAAATCCTTCTCCCATTTCTGCTGTGCCTTATTTACTGAATGCTGAATAGCCTGACAGTCTATATTACCTAGAAACCAGCTCCTGGCATTACCACTTGACATGACCGCCGCAACGCACTCATGAGTGTCCGGCTCTTGCGGTAACGATGGCCCCCTACAAAGAGCGGCAGCCCTAACCCTAAAGTACTGTAATGTCTTAATGGGGATGTTACTCAACTTCGCCACAAAGTCCTCCAATGTCACAAACCTCCCTTTTGGGAACAAATCCCGTAAATCCATCTGTCCAACGTCCCAGGACTTCTGAACATCTGAGTCATACCTGGTGGGGAGCCCTGGGCAGTTCCACAGGGGCACTGCCTCACTGTACGGAGCACCTATGCCCAGTCTCTTAAACAGTTGAGACCACACATTCACAGTTGTGCGGACTGGGTCAAAAGTGCAGTAGTCTGTATGCCAGTAACTGAACATGATCGACATAAAGTCCATTGGTGCCGCACTGTAGCACTCCAATGCTCGGTGTACCAAATCCAAAGAATACCAGTGGGCAGCATACTGTGCTTTTGCAATGATATAATACAATTGAGACCCTCTTGAACGTAGGGTTCTGCGAAACCTTCCCAACTCATTCGGGCCACCCCTGCTCCCCGATATTGGCATGGGCACAGAGGGATCCAGATAGCGGCCCACCACAGGTTATTTTGCTGTACGCAGACGACACCCTGCTGTATATTCGGGACCCGGAGCGGAATATGTGACCGATTATGGAAGAGGTCCATAAACTCGCACATTACTACGTTTACAAAACCAATGCAGTAAAGTCTGAGTTATTTCCACTTACGGACTATGTCACAGCTGGACGATTTATTATGGTTCAGGTGGGTCCCAACTGCGTTTAAATACTTTGGTGTGCTGGTGTCTAGATTGCATCGCTTGCCGTATGCTGAGAATCTTGAGGCATATCTAAATTCCCTTGCAGTTAAATTGCAATTGTGGGCCAGATTAACTGTATCTTTATATGGGAGGCTGTCTTTACTGAAAATGGTGGCGGTCCCTAAGCTATTGTATTATTTTAGCAATGTCCTGATATGGCCTGGGCGACTATATTTTGCTAAACTTAGGTCCTTGGCTATTCTTTTCTGTTGGCGACCAGATGTTAGTCTTCCTGCCCACTTCTGAGAATAAGATGATTACAAGATGGTATGGACTCTATAAATCCTAGAGTGCAAAGGTCCCCTTAACTACCCTGTCTCCCAGCCTGACTGAAGAGTAAAAACCAAGATTTATTATATAACCCTGTTAGGCTCCTCCTTTCCTTGTTCCCAGACTCTCATTTTCTGTACACCGTGTCCATTTTATTGTTTTTTCTTTGCTATCTTTTAAGATTTACCAGCCCTGTCATACCTCTGGTTTGGGCGCTGTCAACAAATTAAATAAATAAAACCCTGGAGAACCGACACAGTAAAGGAAAGCACAGTAACTATGGCTGTGCTCTTTAGAATGGGGGAAAAACCTAACCTAATCTGGGACAGTCTTAGAAGGAAGCAACATGTGGCCCTCCAGGACTACTTGGTGCAGTTTCCTGAGGTTTTTTCGGATGTACCAGGGAAAGTAAAAACATTGCTTCTGTTGGGAGGCAGATGAATGCTTCATCCATAGCTTCTGCCCCACACCAATACCGTAAAGGTGAGAGACGTTACTCACTGCGACAGCCGTTCCAACTTTATCCACCACTGGTGCAGCAGGCATTTTGAGACAATGTAAGCTGAAGATGGTAAAAGTATTCAAACTAACGTAACAGTAAAAGTGCATGCATTAGACAACAAAGCAAACATGCTCTCCACATGAAGAACACGTACATATGCTTTTAGACAAGAAGAACACTAACATAGCATCCATAGACATGAAGAACACTAACAGGACCAATTGATAAGGTTAATGTAACGTGAATTGTACGCGAGTATAGCTCGCGAAAGAGTGTAATTGGGCAGCCATCTTAAAAATCGAAGCCACAGCATGTCTTTGAGTAAGTACAGGCCTCAAGACCTCGAGAAAACTCAAACGGCTGAATCCACTGAAATACATATCCGTGCAGAGCACAGTCGGTGACTGGCAACAAGTGCCAAGGTTAGAGTGAAATAAGTGAGGATCGGCACGAGGGAACAAAGGAGCGAGATAGCAATTGCCAAGGTGCAAGCAGTATACTCCCAGATTAATTAAGGTTTTATAAGAGCACAACTATCCTTTGTTAGCCAGATGCAGTACAACAGTAAGCCAAAAGACTCCATGAAGAATAACTCCAGTGTCCCTGGTGGCAACAGAAAACAGGACACACACATTAATAGTAGCTAAAACCTCAAATCTTTTCCAAACACGGTTCCATCGGATGTGACCGATAATTGGAGAACACTGGCCATTCATTAGAAACAAACATAGATAGGACACCTGCAATACTCGTGAACACATACACACGAGCTGCCACACAAAGTCAAGTGCAACGAGATTCTCATGGCCTGAGAATTAGGTATAGTAACTTTTAATTGAAGGAAAAATGTTCCATGGGCCTCTCTTCCCCGTACTCAAGTCTGGCTCATATCTTGACTACCTGTCAAGTGTTCAAGATTGGTTAGCAATGCACCAACCTATTGGGGGACGAGGGGGGATGTTTTAATATGATGTAAACCAATAAAGAGAAGTGTAAACAAACAAATATTATAATCCTTGTGTCACAACACCCATGTATTAATATGCCAACCAACCACTTGTTGGGAAGAGAGGGTATATTTTTACTTTTATCACTATACCGGTGGTTCCAGGTGGAGTCGGCTGATACTTGTAACCCAATAAAACGTTTAACTGTTTGGAATCTATATGTAGCCAAACCCACTAACCAGTTTACTGTACTCCTGCTCAAACTACGTGGAGCCCCTACCACCTTCCAGAGGCTCGTGTACTGAGTCTTACGTCCCTGCTTGTCCTCTGGGGGAGCCTATTTAGAGGATATAGTGATCCATAGCGCAAGTTAGGAGGAACATCTATGCCACCTCCTATGAAGTCACCAGGGCCTTGAGAAGGGAGGGCCAGGCTCACGGCCAACCCAAAAAAGTGTCATCCTGTCCAAAGTGCCCAAAATACCAAAGTGCCGTAAAATACCTAGGTCACTTATTTGGCAATGGGTTAATACAGCCTCAAAGTGAAAAGGTAAACGCAGTGGCCCAAACGCCAGCCCCGAAAACTAGGCAAGAGCTTTTTGGCTTCCTAGGGCTAGCCGGCTGTTATCAGTGGTTTATCCCTAACTTTTCCAGCCTTGCTGCTAGCCCCTGTTTACATTCACTTGTATAGAGTATGACTAAGTATCACAGAATTGTGGGTGGGGGGAGTAGGGTTTAATCGAAGAGAAAATAAACCTTTCGAAAATCATGCCTGCTAGTACATCTATTGATTCTCTACTACCATACTTGACAATTAAAACTCCTGAAAAGATTTTGTAAACATACAGCTACAAATTAGATGAAATTATGAAAACATCAAAACCAACAATAAATTAGTTGGTAACAGTTGTACAAGAAATGTGAAGTTATTTATAGGTCTAGCCAAGTTGAGCACACTGTTTGAAATTAAAGTCTTTCCCTTCTTTAATGCAAGTTAAGACATTGCATAACTGCCAAAAATGCCCACGCTTTTCAGGAGTAAAAGACAACTTCATCAACATTCTATCCTGCTTTCCTCACCATAGAGCCCTAGGGATAACCTAGTGCATTTGAACATGTTAGTAGCTCTGTTAGTGGGTCCCCACATTAAGGAGATGCCTGTTGTACCCAAGGCCTGGAAGCAATTGTAAGTGCATCATAAAATGTAAGTGTTGATCAGCATCAATGCTATGAAGAGACTAGGCATGGTTCTACGTGAATGTCTGCATTACATGGGAACAAAATTGTTTGGATGGCTTGCCTCTTGATAGTCTCTGTCTCACCATCAGGTTGCACCTTTTCTTCCACACCTATTATAAAGAAAAATGTCTTCTTTTTAGTTTTATCAAGTGTTGATCAGGTGGCTGAAAGTGCAAATATTTTCCCCTGCGTCACAAGAGGGCACTATGGGTTGTGTCCAGGAGTAGAAATTGCAAGTATACAGCAGTGCTGCTATCTTCATCTGATGGTTTTTTTTATAATTAACTCATAGGTTACTGGTTACAATAATATTATTTTATGCAACAATGTATGGGACAAATCTTGATAGTTTTGCAGCTTTATAGTTGCAGCAGTATCTAAATCTTGTCCTTTCGTTTACGTGAACAAGGACAGTTTTATCACTTTTCTGGATCCTCCTAGCACACTGGGTAATACAAATGTTTGTTATGTTAGGCTGCAGTCTGGCATTCTACAAGGTAACCCCAGTTTAGGTATCACTGACTCCCTTGCCACAATGGGCCAGGGATTGCACACTCCCCAGACTTAAGCAGTGTTCAACAGCTTTATTTAATCTTCTGGGTCTGGTTGGATGACTTCCCATGCTTTAAAAAAAGGAGTATATGAACCTGTAATTGGCACAATTTCAGGGGTCCACTTAATGTTTTTCTATCTCTGGGCTACTTTAGACAGAGGTGAGAGAGAGTGGGGCACAAATGAAGCCAAATGAGCAGTTTGTAATTTCAGTCATCGAGAAAACCATCCCTGCCACACATTATTTAATCAATGATGGAGCACAAAGATCCCCATTGCATGTCATAATATTAAGCTTACTGATTACATTGCAAGTATCTGATTGTTAACAGCTGTAAGGAAGACATTTCTGGAGGAGAGAGAACTTTTTTAAAATGACGGCAATTAAGTCAAGTACAATTACTTATAGGTGTTGGATTTATGGCGTGCCTGATAACGATACTTACTTAAAATGTATAGATCCTATTGATTGAGAGCTGATGGCAAACCATTTATCTTTTCAACTGATCAGTTGGGAAAATTCCACCAATATCGCAAAGAATCAAAGTTGGGGCTAATGTCTAGTTTGACTACAATGCCTTTTTTGAATGGTCATAGAGCTTCACAGACCTGTTTGCGCGCCTGTGCTCGTTTTTACTAAAAATCGCGCACACATGTTTAAACCCAGACATGGAACCCTGCATACGCTCCACTCAACTACACACTCAATCGTGCCCAGAGCCCCGCCCCGTGCCCCTACTCAATTTCTGGAAAGCTGCCACCACCATGTTTCTTTGGTTCACTGGTCATACCCAAAGGAGGTGGAAAAAGGCCTCTCTGTCTCTAATGTTATGAGGGATTGCCCTGTCTCAACGAAACTAACTAATGTCTGTGTCAGAATGTCCAAAGTAAACGTCTGTGAGTCATGTCCAAGAAAACCTACTACTGTCCCTGACACGAATGACCCACACTAACTGCATAAGGATATAGTCTCTTCTCCAGAGTAGCAAGTGTCCTTCGTGGTGGTTTCACTCAACATAAAAGTTCCCAGCACTTCTGGTGCCCAAAAAGTGATGCAAAATAATCTTCCGATGCCTTGATAATGAATGTTCAAAATGATAGTTCTCCAAAACCCCAGTTTCCTATTTAGCAAGTCACATCAAGAAAGCAATCCACTTTTCTTGGTAGTGTTTCTTCTTTCCCTTTCATAAGCCAGAAACAATTCTTATTATCCAGAAGTGCTGTTTTCTTCCTCCTCTTATTGTTTTCTTGTCCATGGTAGCTTTTTTACTATCCTGCCAACTGCCACAATCCACTGGCAAATGTAGCACCATCAATAGCTTCTTCACAGACAAGATCGATAAGGCAACACATTCAGCGCTCCAAACTCACTGCAGACATCCCTCCCATACCAGTCTGCAACATATTAAAATGAACCAGACTGAGGACAGTTACTACAGGAGATCAACACTTTTTCAGCCCTCATCTACTGTCAACAAAACAACGAAGATGACTCTCTCTATGCATACCTCATAAAAGGCACATTCCCAGATGGATTGAAGATGGGATATATATTCCCACTGCTGAAAGAATCCACTTGACCCAGATGACCTGGCCAACTTCTTTTTTCGGTTGCCCCATCATGTAAATACCATTCCTTGGCATAGTAATGCAGAAGACCGCTGTCATCCAGTTGCAGGAAAAGATCACTCGTCACAATCTCCTAGAGCACTACCAAACCTATTTCCGACCAGGATGCAGCACAGTGACCATCCAAGTTATGGATAATGCTTTACACATCACAGATAAAGATGATTCCTGCTTACTCATCTGCCGTGACTATTCTGCTGCCTTTGACAATGTTGACCATGAACCATCCTCAACATTGTCGCCATGTTCATGAACTTTTCGATGGAACAGTCTTGCAGTCATTTGCCTCGTATTTCTCCCAACAGAGACCAGTCAATCCATCTTGGCACAAACCGATCCCAGCACCGCTCAGTAAATGGTGGAATTCTACAGGACTCCATCCTGTTGCCTGTCATAGTCAGTTTCCTATTTGAAACCCCTAAGGGAACTTCTCAACACCAACATCAAGATACACCAATAGGCAGATGTTGCACAACTTTACCTAAAGATTAATTGTTTAGACAGCATCCATTGACTCAAACACGGTCTGTCCCTTATCCAAGCCTTGACATCAAGGACCTACCTGATGCTCAACTCTTCAAAGACCAAAGTAATTCTCCTAGGAGACCCTACTATGGATGCCCAAGTCCAGAACTGGCAGGCTGAAGCTCAATGGATTCACACCTCTCGGTTTTACTATCGACTGTAACATTTCATTCAAAACACAGATCACCAAGAAGACCCAAGCAGCCTGCCTACCAGCTCAAACTCATCCGCAAAGTCAAATCTTTCATCCCTGCCCCAAATTTCGCAACAGTTGCGCTGATCATATCCCACTGGAAGATGGCAGCACCATACTTGCAAGAGTCCCAGATGCCACCTTTGCTCATCTGAAAGCTGTCCAGGAATCCTCATAACAGGACTAAGAAAATTCAACCACATCACCCCCATCCTCAAAAACCTGCACTGGCTACCACTGCAAGCATGCATCATATTTAAGCAGTCACAACGAAGACACTACTCTATTTTTCCAAGAAACTCACCATTTCTGGAGGCCAGCACACCACCAGAAGCCACAAAATTGCTTTACACCATGTCTTTGAAGTGTAGCGGGGCAAGTTTCATCAGTATTGTTAACTTGTTTCAAAGAACATCGCTCCACTCAACCCTTTCTCACCTTCTGGCATTCTCATCCCTCCATTGCTCCCCCTTCGCATTCCAGCTCCTGTGGTACATCTGCACCTTACTTGTAATCCCTCAGTGTGTTCCCTTAATACAGAACTCCTTTGCTTGCCAGCTAGGTTTATGCTTTATAAATCCCATACATACCTTTATGGCCATTTCCTACCCTGGATGGGTGAAAGACTGTCAACGCAGCCTGTGGCTCACAAGGATAGGGTTTATGAAAAGAGGGAGTCGTTTTAGCCGTGCAAAATGGCCAACTGGTAATCCTACAGTTAAAATAATGGTACACAAATACTAAAATCGGGACACTGCCATTAGACTGCCTTCTGGCAAACTGTAAGTGGAAAATCCACTTTTATTAGAAAATGGGTAAGTGGTTCCCTCTGCTCTACTGCTTTTAAGGAAGGTATTAGTGTTAGGCTTATAAGGGAGAAATGAAGGGCAGGGTCCCGCCTTACGGACTCTCCAGTACTGCCCCAAACATTTGAGTCATGAAAGGGGCAAGTGGGTAAAAAAGGACCGCTTGCCAAAATATGATGAGAAATAACCTATGTTAACAGCAGGTATGCTTGGGGGTCTCACAGAATGAGGCTGAAAAAGCAACACAAGGAATTCTTTCTGACACATGTAATGCTATGGAAAGATAGCCCTCCTTTTGAGTCTGATTAGCACACATGGGGAACGGGCACCGATGTTAAATGACCTCTGTTTATGTGCTTAAAAAGGCTTTTGATGTTGGAATTTGTTGTTGTTATTGTTGCATACATTGCTGTCTTTCCCTGTACAGATTATTCATTTGTTCAATACTGGTGAATAAGACTTTGAGAGAAGTGTAATGTGGGGTTCTCAACACTTTCTCCCCTCACACTGGAAAATATCTTATCATTTGTATTCATTCCTCCCTTCTAAACTATTGTGAATGTCATGCACTGCATTACGAAAATTGACCTGAAAGCAATAGTTTGATTCGACATGACCATTTATATAATGTACACCACAAACTGAATGGTCTCTTGTGGTGCTTGGAAATGAAATTGTTTTTATTGTTTTTGCCAAATGTAATTGTACTCATTTAAGAAACATTGAAAGGGTGTGTCAGCTGTGTTGGTAGCTTAACTTGTGACACTACTGGACATACACAGATCCCTGCTTTGGGCTGTGAATCTAATGTCTTGTCTTGCCGGTCAACATTTGTGCCCAATAGTGATTTATCATTGTTATCAATATATTGTGAAGCAGAGAGCACAGCATGCTACATCTGATCTGCTGCATTCTGTGCTTTGAATACTAGGTGCTTGCAAGTACAGATGATCCGTCACACTGATCTCATTTTCTTTAATTCTTAGAGCTCGGCCCGTACTCAAGAGTCTGCAATGGTAAGGATACTGCATTGTATCACTCTGTTCAAGTGTCCAAGTAGTTATCACTTTTAACGTCATTCACAGTGTTAATGACCATCTACGCCATATATCTCAGTGTGCATTCTTTGGCATCTTTCTTTTGCTGCATGCATGCGGCTGAAAGTAACATTGTCGCAATTGCGCCAGAAAGACTCAATTTTGGATATGGGCTCAGACTTCTGTTTCCTTTGATGGATTTGTAGCACTTTGGTATTTGCTGTACCTCATTGTGTAAAACATTTTAACCACTGCTTGGTTCTATTTACATAAAGGTTTAATGTGTTTTAATTAATAAAAAGTGTGTCTAGCCACTGAATACATTGTTGTTAACGTTTTGAATACTTGTGTGTGTTGAAAATAGATAGTGTACCTTATGGAAATGCTTTGTTTTTCTTACTTATACTGCTTGCACCCATGCACTCCAAGAGTTCTCCTAATGAAGCTTGTCAGAGGACAGCTTCCATGCATTGTTTTCATATTGACATTTTTGTTACATGGATAGTCTTGATATTTCATTATTATATCGCTATTTGAATCTTATTGCTTCGCTCTCAAATGCATGTTGGCCGATTTTGGATATGTATTTCTTGTACTCTTTAGTGCCTAGTTTGGGGTTACTTTTGCCTTTTTCAGATTCTGTGACACGTTAGCCATTTTGTTATGTTGAACACCTTTTATACTGTGCCAAATCACCATCACAGTGGTGTCGGAGCATCGAGACTTATCTGCAAATTGGTATTTATAGCCCCCTTCAATCCCTGGTAACCATGTGAGTAGGGGAGGGACAGAAAGGATAATACATATAGCAATCCAAGAGAAGGTAGTTTAAATGGAGAGGGGTGATGTTTGTTTATTTCGGTGCATGTTGATCCAACTAAAATGGATTGTGGATTTTAGTGTGCAGAAGAATTTAGAGTGAACATTGCAAGGTGTCTTTTTTTAGGAGCAGGTAGTGCTTACTTTAAGGTAGTCAGTGAACTCCTTGAAGTCTGGGGACAGAATCAAGAATAGATTTTGTGGAGCCCAACATGGGGCGCAGACGAAATGGTAGCTTAGGCCTTGGTCTCCCTCGCCGGACATGAGAATGGCGGCGCAGTAGAGAGTTTATCCTTCTCAGCTAATTCAGAAAGCACCGATGTGAAGCAGAAGTCGCCTAGCACGTTGGTACCACAAATTTTGACCAGACACAAGCCGAAAGGAACCAAACACATCCCGAACGGTTAGCGGCCCAGCTGACGTGAGTAACGCTGGAAGCCGGCGCATTGCAGTGGCCGTAGACCCCGCACCGTGCTTCACTGCCGTAATAATGCACTCGATATTCTGGCCTGGCGAAAGTAGAGACGGTGCGAGAAAGGAAGGATATCACAGGGGAGCACAACAGAGGATAGCACATGGGCAATGTGCTGGTCTTGGAAGCAACAGAGGTTCGAATCCCAGCTCCGCACTTAAAAACCGAACTCAGGTACAGTATTAGGCGTGTTATAAAAAACTATTAAATACATAAACAGGAGGCCGGGTAAGCGGTTAACGGGATCGAAGAGGGAACCACCTCATCGCACGCTTACCATCTAGCACAAAATATAAGTGCAGTGTTTCATATCGGAAGCAGTATCTGTGCATCCGCTCTTATAAAAAGAAGGCGTAATCGGTTATTTTGAAGCTTGGCAAGCCGTGCGCACTCTCCACAGACCGTTCGACAGAGGGCTCAGATCGAGCAAAGAGGTGCTGGAGGGCTTAAACAGCCCCCCCAATCAGCACTAACATAAACACTCAATGGCAGCACATTGTAAGTGAGAAAACACAGGAAAGAAAGGCCTTTGCTGCTGGTACCACTCAAGGCGCTACTCCCACAAGAACAGCATATGTACACTTTTAATATTTCATATTAACAGGGGGCACAGCGATAATGATATAAAGCAAACTGCAGATTTTAGCAGAGCCATCAAATATGTGAGTGTGGCAGAGGACCGCAGTTGCCCCGAATGGATGCTCAGTGGCCCACCCTCATTTGGATACCAAACACTATCACTGCGGATCGTAAGCTGATGCGCCACCAATCAAGGTGGATGTCGCATAAACCTTCTGCATAAGGGTAATGCTGTACGGCCCCACGCACACACCCCACCAGCCTCCCTGAGTCGCGGTGACCAGCAGAGAGAGCTAAGACACGATCTGAAAGGTGGTAAGAGACCACTGGCACTAACACCTTCAAGAACAAGGGTCAATGTCAAACGAAGCATTCCAGGCGGTGACCAGGAAACATCGTCCAAAGCGGACATCCGTCTGAATTTAGATCAATGAAAAGCAGCATCATGGCAACGGTAACTGACCTACAGACCGGAAGGTAGAAGACACATTGGAAGCACTGGAAAATAACCAGCTGTCAGCAGACCTTGTGGGAATGAAAACAGGAGGCCACTATCTTGACTTGGATCAAAAAGAGATGGACCTAGCAGCGAAAATCGCAGACCTGGAGAAACAAGAGGGGCGGACCAATATCAAAGTGACATCCAGAGAATCACTACTAACTCTGGAAAGGCAAGTGAAAGCCTTGGTCACTTCACTTTTTGAAACTCTCCCAGCACCAGACATCGAATTTGACCAGATCCACATGAACATAGGCCCTACAAATGGACCGAGATCAGTCTTAGCTAAATGTCACTACTTCCAGCAAAAGATGGATATTGTTCAGAAAGCGAGGGGGGAAAAAAACATAGTCTCTTCGATGGGTTGCAAATTAAAATATTCCAAGATTTGGCGCCCGCCACCTTATCAAAAAGTAGAGACTGTCGCCCATTGACAACATGACTTCAAGAGCAAAAGATTCGTTATAGGTGAGGCTTCCTCTTCCGACTCAACTTTGAACAACGCGGAGAGGAATATCGAGTAGTGACAGGGGGAAGAGGAAATTGGAGTTCTACAACATCTGAAATAAGAAGTACGAGGAGTAGACATGGAAGAATTGCAAATTCCCATGATATCAGCCGGGACAGAGAAAACTCCCCTGCCAACAAGAGGACGTGCCTACAGGTCTGGGACATTTCAATGCTTTAGCACTCCGTGAACACCTTGTCTGGTATTACACCGAAGATGGCTGTGTGAGAAACCAGAGGGTGTCTCATGTAGTCATTTAGCTGGCTATGACACGGCCATCGCTGTTGGATTCTGTTTCTGGGGGTGGACCAACACGGGAGGATCTCCTGGGTGAGGGATCCATGACCCGATGGTGAGTCGCGGTATCCCCTTTCCTTTCAGACTCCTTCCCCATCCTACTGTGCAAGATTTGCTGACTTTACAAGCTAACCCTCCCCAACCCCCCAACTCCCTCCCTCCCAAGAGAGGGACTGGAAGGATAAATATTGCTGACAGAAACCATAGCAGTCAGACACAGAAGACAGACTATTCCCTTTTCACAGCACACTGTCCCAGTAATGAGACCAGGCAAAGTCAGGCCTCCTTTTACAACTACTCACACCTGATTCCACTTAACTCTCCCAGGAAGTATAAAAGGCAGAGCAGGAGATCACACTTTGAACTGGGGTTTGGAAGGTGCCAAGAAGCCAGCGTAGAAGACCAAGTGAGCTGCAGAGACCCTGAGAGATCTTCAGGAGGACAAAACCGGCCAGACACTGTCCCTCGGAGTACAGCTGAGGCTGCAGTGCGGAGAGGGAACTGTACCTCCAGAAGGAAAAAGCAGGGGCAGCTGGGCTTGCCTGGCAGTACCCACAGCAGAGCTCCTTCCTTGACCAAGCAGGCGAGCCCAGGTCTTTGAAGGGTAGACGGCTAGACCCTAACCTCCTTTCAACATCCATTTGTAACGTTTGCTGCTCCCAAAGCCAGAGAATGCCGTTTTGGGGAGCTGTGAAGTGGAAGCAAAAATAACCAGATGCATTCTGGGACTTGAAGATAAGAACTTGAAGAAGGGTCCTTGCCTGGCATAGGGCGACCCTTTGTACAAGGCGAGGACCCAGATGTTAAGTCCCAGCGAGAGTGATGGCGAACAGCTGGCTGGCAGTTGAAACCTAGTCAAAGCCTCCTGCGTGGCTGAGCGAAGCAGGGGAGGAGCTGTGGCCACTGATGCATCCTCTTTGTCTCCTAGAACAAAAGCTGCTGATGAAAAGGCTTCACGCAACTGGTGAGTTGAAAAAACCATTGTGAGATACCGGTTTGCGTGGACGTGAAGGCTGTGAGCGGCATTGGTGCTGTAAAGGGTAAGGAACTCATGGTGGCAACAAGTAAAACGGACACAATTGATCCCCGTTCAAGGGTGTTTATTGAACAATGAATGCTGTATGTAGGTTGGAAAGACTAATCTAAACCTAAATCTAGGATGGGAGCAAGAGTCAACCATCAAATGAAAATAAGGCAGTCCTGGTGGTGGTGTGTCAAATATAAAAGGCCTATACTAAGAAACCTACTGCCAAACCTTACAACTAATACACAAATGTGTGTGGGATAGTTCTCAAGGAAAGAAAGAAGTGTTCTCAAATAATATGTCAGGATGCGGTAGCTTGGGCTTCCCTCCCCCACGTTTTGTGCACGGGGTAGGATGGGAGCTTGGAGCACAGTACAGTGTCAGGCTTCGCCAGCATGAGAACGGTTCTAGTGGCAGCTTTCAGGACCGTAGATGGCTAAGTCTCATTTCACTTGAGTCTCTTGCCTTTGAGGGCCTGGCATGTTCAGCTAACAAAACAAAAGTTCCTTTAACAAAAGTTTGTTTCCAATGTTTGCTGGGTGATGGGTTCACCCCTCGGTCCCCCTCTTCTTTGCTCTGACCCTTCACGTATCGTATTTCTCAATTTATCTGTCAGTTCTTTTCTTACTTGACATTTGGATGATAGCTTCATCCCTGGACCTCCCTCTGTCTGGCTCAGACCCCTCTTGTCTGCCAATACTCGGGGGAGGGCTTTACCTCTCTTATATCCCTCGGTTGGGCCCGGACCCTTTTCTTCTCTTTAGCAGGATTCACTCCCTTTGTTTTCTCAATGCCTTTTCAAACAGTTCATAGTGGACATCCCTCTGTCAGGCTTACGTCCGTCAAAACATTGTTTCGAAGGGATTGTGTCCTCCGACGTATTCCTCATCTTGGATATCTCCTTCCAGCTCTGCTGGCCTCGGAAACTTTTTTCTCTAGAGGGCGCTGGGCGTCGACGTCCTCCGAGTCGATGTCCTTCGACAGCCGCCGTATCGACGTCGACGTCATCCTGCCTATAAAGGCCGCGCTCAGCGTCCGTTACTCAGTTCCGTTTTTCCGCGCTTACTCAGTGCCTCGGAATACCGTTGCTCAGTGCTTAGTCAGATTAATCCTATTTACCTCGAGTTATTCGATCCGTACTCGATGGCTTCCTCGTCGGAACCGACAACTCCTCGATCCGGCTTCAAGAAATGTCGAGATTGTGGGAAAAAGATGTCGTTGACCGATCCTCACAGAATTTGTCTGTGGTGTTTGGGAGCTGAACACCATTGTTCGGAGTGCGAGGACTGTATGTCCATGACAGCTAAGGCCCTGAAGGAGCGTAGGGGGAAGCTGGAGAAAGGTAAGACTTTTAAAGCTTCTTCTTCGTCGACGAAGTCGAGACATTCGTCTCCTCGTCACCATTCGCGCTCCAGGTCTCGGAGTGGGTCTCATCACTCCTCGAGATCGAAGCACTCGAAGAGGAGACGTCGAAGATCCCCTTCTCCGTCTTCCTCTTCCTCTGTTTCGCCAAAAAGAATCCCTTGCCCCTCGAAACATAGTTCCCGGGCTGAATGGGAGGAATTCCGAAAAAATATGATGAGCGTCTTCGAGAACGCGGCCTCGACCCCCTCGAAGACTGCCGAGAGCGATGCTCTGGTCGAAAGACCCCGAAGGTCAAAAACGCAGCGAGGTGAAAGAAACCTCTCGAGCGCGTCTCGAACCCTCGAGCAGGACTATGACCTCCAAACCTTCCTCGAAGGTTCCGTCGACGCCGTCGACGGAGGTGACGTCGAGGTCGATGTCTTCGACGCTATTGTCGAAGGGACCTTCGACACACAGGTCTGTCGACTCGACGCCGGCTTCGACACCGGTGTCGACGCCAAGAAAAGTCACGGTTACCACACATCCAGTGACTATCCCCAGGCCCTCGACGTCGATGGCTTCGATATTGTCGAGTAGAATTCCAATTCTGTCGAGGTCTTCGAGGCCTCCGCCTCTGTTTTCGACGCCACTCTCGAAGCCTTCGACGTCGGCGTCGACGACATCGACGTTTTCGAGGCCAATAATGACAAGTTCGGCACCCTCTGCCTTGGAAATGGGATTTACTCCCTTTATGAGTTCAGAACAATTGAGAACTATATCCTCAATTTTAGAAGAGGGTGATTTGTCTGAACAGGAAGACAAATTTGAGTTACAGGGACCTGTAACCCCAGTTAGAGAGGAATTTTCCTCTGAAGAGCGCAGATTAAAGGATCTTCATGATTCTTTACATGAGGCAAGTGGGTTAGACACTTCCCCTGAGGTGGAGTTTGCTAAGCCAGACCCAGGGGAGCATGCTGAAACCCCCTACAGAGCCTTAATGGCCAGGATTACAGAGTTCATGGGGTGGTCTGCACCTTCACAATCTTGCCAACAAGATGACCTCACGGATATTCTTGACAAAGGCCCACAGGAGGATCCTGTGGTGCCTTTTCATAAAGCTCTTCAGAGAAATATCATGACAAACTGGGAAACCCCAGATGTAGTACCAGCAGTAAATAAGAAACTGTCTACAAAGTACAGGGTATCTTCTACGGACCCAGAGTTTTTGTCTAAACACCCATCCCCAGAAAGTCTGGTGGTACAGGCAGCATCCTCTAGCGATGTCAAGACGGCTTATCCTACCGTCCCACAGGACAGGGACGATAAAAAATATGATGCTATGCAAAGAAAGTCTTTTCAGCATGTAGCATGGCGTTAAAATCTGTTAATGCTACTTGCACCCTTGCTAGGTTCAGCCATACACTTTGGGAGTGTGCTTCTACAGCGGCTGACTGCATCCCGGAGGGAGAAGAAAGGGATGCTTTCCTGAATATTATACAGGACGGTAAAGACGCTATGTGCGAATCCCTCCAGACGGGCATTGATTCGGCTGACAGTATCAGCAGAGCAATGGCGGCAAGTACATCAACCAGGAGATTCGCTTGGTTGAGAAAGTCGGGTTTTGCCCCAGATGTGCAGGCCAGGCTCTTGAACATGCCATTCGATGGCTCTTCTTTGTTCGGGAAAAAGGCGGATGACAGTTTAGAGAAACTGCAAACTTCAAAAGCAGCAGCAAAATCCCTAGGAGCTGCAATCCGTCAGACTCCTTTTCGTCCCACAGGAACCTCTGCGAGGGGCAAGTCCTTTCGCTTCTACTCCGCATTCGGAAGAGGTAGAGGACGACCGGCTCAAAGGGGTCAAAGAAGAACTACCCGAGGTGGACGGGGTAGATATTCAAAAGCCGCAGCAACAGCAGGTGCCTCTTTACCATCGGCATCTGCATCAGCCGCCCCAAAACCACTCTGAGGACTTCCCTCACAGGACACCTGTAGGAGGCAGGTTGACTCAACATCTGACGGTATGGCAGGCTATCACGTCAGATGCTTGGGCATTGGAAACAGTTGCCCATGGTTACTGCCTGCCTTTCCTACGTATACCTCAGAGTCATCCACCGGGGATCAGCTCTCAGAAAGCTCCAGATCCGCTCCTCTTGCAGGAAATTTGGGACCTGCTAGAGAAAGGTGCCATAGAACCGGTACCTGTAGCGGAGAGGAACAAGGGCTGGTACTCCCCTTACTTTCTCATTCCAAAGAAAGACGGAGGAATGAGACCCATCTTGGACTTGCGAGAATTGAACAAATTCCTCAGGAAAGACAAATTCAAGATGGTCACTCTTTCTCAGATCCTCCAGGCCCTTCAGTTCCAGGACTGGTTGGTATCTCTGGACCTTCAGGACGCTTATTTCCATGTGCCCATCCATCTCAAACACAGGAAATACCTGAGGTTCGCAATTGGCAACTCTCACTATCAATTTCGAGTGCTGACATTTGGGCTGACCTCCGCCCGAGGGTCTTCACCAAGTTAATGTCGGAAGTGGCTGCAAGTCTAAGGAGGGAAGGGATTCACGTCTACCCCTACCTGGACGAGTTGATCAGGGCTGTTTCTCCGGAACAAGCTCAGATCCAGCTAAATCACGTGTGCCACTTCCTTCACAGACTGGGCTTCTCCCTCAATTTAAAGAAGTCACAAATGATACCATCGCAGAGACTCCAGTTCATAGGAGCGATCCTGGATACTTCCCTGGGAAAAGCCTCGCCACCAGAGGTGAGGGCTCAAGATACTCTACAGATGGTTACCAAGTTCCAGCATGCCCAACGTCTCCCAGCCTTCGACTTTTTGAGGTTTCTAGGCCTCATGGCATCCTGCATTTTCCTAGTGCCAGAGGCTCGTCTGAGAATGAGATCCCTCCAGTGGGGACTGAGGACTCAGTGGTCACAATTCTCAGGGAGAATGACAGATCTTCTTCAGGTTCCCGGCAGGGTGGCTCGAGACATTCAGTGGTGGGCCTGTCAGGAGAACATTCTGAAAGGAGAACAGTTTTGGCAACCCTGGCCGGAGATAACAGTAGTCACGGATGCCTCACTCACGGGGTGGGGAGCCCACGCCAACGACTTGACCATCAGCGGCCGTTGGTCTCCATCGGAGTCCAGACTACACATCAACCTGTTAGAGCTGAGAGCCATCAGACTTGCGCTGAAGGCGTTCCTGCCAGCAGTACAAGGGAAGAACGTCCTGATAATGACGGACAACACGGTGGCCATGCATTACCTTAACAAAAGAGGAGGCGTAGGATCACTACCCCTGTGCAGAGAGGCGATGCAGCTCTGGTTTTGGGCAATCCAAGAAGGAATCTCTCTATCGGCAGTTCACCTAGCCGGAGAGAAGAACTTGACAGCGGACGCTCTGAGCAGGCAGAACACAGTCTCCCACGAGTGGGAGCTAGCTCAGGAAGTCCTTCAAGAGATCTTCGCCCTTTGGGGAACCCGTCAGGTAGATCTGTTCGCTACCAGCCTAAACAGGAAATGCGACCTGTTCTGCTCAAGGGAATTTCCCCCGAGAGGAGCTCTGGGAGACGCGTTCATAGTGGACTGGGAGTTTCCGCTTCTGTACGCGTTCCCACCGGTCCCTGTCATTCCTCAAATGATCAGGAGGTTGAGAAGATTCCGGCGAACCATGATCCTAATTGCCCCGGATTGGGCCAGGAGAACGTGGTACCCGGACCTTCTAGACTTGTCCATCTGCCCTCCAATTCGACGTCCACTCAGAGAGAACCTACTCTCACAGAAGGGAGGTCAGGTTCTCCATCCAGACATCAAAACCCTCAACCTTCACGCTTGGCTTCTGAAAGGCTGAGGTACAAGGATTGGGACCTCCCTGATGATGATATGGAGGTGTTGCTTTCGGCAAGGAGGCCAGCAACAAAGTCTTTATACCGCTGCCGTTGGAACAGATTTTGCAGCTGGTGTAGAGAACAGAATATCGACCCTTTTTCATGTGGTACACCAATGGTTTTGTCCTTCCTACTATATTTGGCAAATTCAGGCCTTCAAGTTGGCACCATTAAGGGCTATCTCGCAGCGCTATCCATCTTTAAGCGTACTGCGGAAGAACCATCCTATTTCAAATTACCCTTGGTAATACAGTTTCTAAAGGGGTTAACCAATGTTCATCCCCCAAGACCATTCCAAGTTCCCCTATGGGATTTAAACTTAGTACTAACTTTCCTGATGGGTACACCTTTCGAACCTCTCCATTCTTGTTCGTTAAGATTCCTTACCCTTAAAACTGTTTTATTAATAGCACTTACATCTGCTAGAAGGGTGAGCGAATTACAAGCTCTTTCTTGTAAACCCCCTCATACTATATTTCACAAAGACAAAGTTGTCCTGCAAGTGAAGCCTAATTTCCTCCCAAAGGTGGTTTCTGAATTCCATATCACTCAGAAGATTACCCTACCATCTTTCTATCCTCCTCCTCACCCGGGGAAAGAGGAAGAGAGGTTACACAGGCTAGACCCTAGGAAGGCTTTAAGTTTTTACATTAGTAGACTAGCCAGGATAAGACAGGCAGACCAGCTGTTTGTAGGTTACACAGGTCACAAGCTGGGGTTACCAATAACTAAGCAGACCATTTCCAGATGGATCATTCTAGCCATTCTGGAATGTTATAAACTGGCAGGGAAGGAGCCCCCTCAAAACCTTAGGGCTCACTCGACCAGAGGTATTGCAGCTTCATCGGCCCTCAAAAGAGGCGTGCCGGTTAAAGACATATGTGCGGCCGCTACATGGTCGTCTGTCCATACCTTTACACGTTTTTACAATCTGGATTCCTCCTCCAGTCAAGAGACTAGGTTTGGAAGGGCTGTACTGCATTCTATTCATCAATAGAAGACAGCGTGAAGTCAGTACTCCCTCCTCCGATAATAGAATACTGCTATGGGAGCCTATCTAAGATGAGGAATACGTCGGAGGACACAATCCCTTCGAAGAACAAGTTACTTCTTACCTTGTAACGTTCTTTCGACGGGATGTTCCTCCGACGTATTCCTCATCGACCCTCCCATCCATCCCCGCAGTTCTACTTCCCTTGTTGTTGCAGCTTACGCTCCTTCAGGGTGATTAGTTAGTCCAGAAAGTATTATTGTGGGCTACAAAACGGAACTGAGCAACGGACGCTGCGCGCGGCCTTTATAGGCAGGATGACGTCGACGTCGATACGGCGGCTGTCGAAGGACATCGACTCAGAGGACGTTGACGCGCAGCGCCCTCTAGAGAAAAAATTTTCCGAGGCCAGCAGAGCTGGAAGGAGATATCTAAGATGAGGAATACGTCAGAGGAACATCCCGTCGAAAGAACGTTACAAGGTAAGAAGTAACTTGTTCTTCTCAGGACTTAAGAATTTGCCCCTCCCGTCCGCATCCCTTGGTCGGGTTCACTACTGCTGACCTCACAATTCAATGTTGGTGGGGGTCGTTTCCCTTCCTTCCACACAGTTTATAGATCAAAGTCTTTCGATTGTACAGGGATTTTGCTTGACCCTCAGTATGACCACTTTGACCTATTCCGTTGGCCCTCCTATGGCCTGCTGGTTTTTATAGTTTGTCTTTGATGGGGCTCGACTAGAGTCTTTGTAGTTAGCAGCCATGTGTTGCAGGTTTCCCTCTGCAGCTGGTCTCCCCTTCAATACTTGTTACAGTTCTTTACACAGTTCATTAAACTTGGTTCAAACGTGCCACTTTTTGCGATTCTCTCACACAACTCACTAGGTTCTTATCGATTCTCCACTCGACTCACCGGCTGTGATGAACCCCTTGGCTTTTGGCTTTCCTGGAGTCAAGGCTGGTATCACGGACGCGGGAGCTTCCCTCGCTCCTGCTTATTGGCATAAGCTTGCCCCGTGTACCATTGATATCTGCTGGAAGACACGTCTGCTATTGTTTGCGGCTCTTTTCCAAGAAGGTTCTGTGGGTCTAGGACGAAAAGGGCAAGGTCACTTCTCTCCTCGCCACCATCTCGCTGTCTGCCGTGCTCGCCTCACTCGTCCTGTGCTCTTTTACTCCACCTTTTATCCCTGTGGGGAAACGGAAGGGCTGTCACGTGTGTGTGATTCAGGTTAATTGCCTGACTCTGCCTGACCCTCGGGTTGGGACATGTCAGTTGCACAGTTTTTTTTCAACCATTGTTTGTAGTGTGCGCAATTGTTTGTGTCGGAAAAAGGGAAGGTTTGAATGTCGGAGCATCCTACAGAATCGGAAGGGAAAGAAGTATTGTATGGGGTCATATCTTTCGTATTTAAGTTTGCGGTGCTCTCGGAAGGGTAGGTTTTGAAGGGTTTGTTAAATGGACGAGAATGACCGGGATGGAGAACCGAACAAAGGGGATTGTGAGAACAGTAGTGTTCTGGCATAGTGGATTGGGTGTTTGGTAAATGAAAATCAGAGGTACGGGGATGGGTAGGCTTTGTGGGGATCGTGATCTGAACAATCAGGATTGTGGGAACGGTAGTACTTTATTTGAGCCGGTTGGGAGTGTGGGAAAGAATAATCAGAAGGACATGGAAAAGACGGATCAGGAGTATCCGTGTGCATAACAGGAAGACAGGGATTCTGGGAGATGGGTTTTGGGTTCTTATAGAGTTTAGGAAAGATAGATGGATTATGGGTTTTGGCTACGCAAGTTTCATCGGGAGGAGGGGGTTTAGAATTGTAGTATCCTACAAAGGTCTTAAGAATCTCCTCCTCCTCTTTTTCTTCTCCAGTATTATAATGCATCTCACCTGCGACCTTTGCCCGAACACAACCCTGCGGTTCCCTTACCCAGATGATCCTCCCTCGCTCGTCCACCGCCAGGGTTGGAATCTGAGAGCGTACGCCATTCCCTGCCCACCTGAATAAGGGATTCTGGAGGTCTTGCGTGGAGAATATCGGGTTTCTCACAAAAGTGAACAATTCATTTGAACTTTCTAATTGAAAAACACAAGTAAATGCCAGATGGCGAAAGGGACTTTTCAGTTGTGTAAAAAGAATGCAATTCAGACATAAGCTGCTGCAGAGTGGTCCAGCACCCAAGAGGGAGCCCAGTCGAAGGTCTCTGAGAAAAGTGAAAGAGTTTGAAGTGGTCATGCAAAGGTCACAGTAAAATCTCTTTGCACAGTTGAAAGTCTTCAAACTTATTGATACCCCAAAGAAAGCTAGAAAAATCATATGGGAAGGGACTTCCCCGGCTTGAGCGAGAGGTGAACAAGTTTGAACCTGGATGAGGGGAACTTGTGTGAAAGGAAGAGAAGAACCAAAGGGGATCTGAGCCTGACTGAGGGGGGGGGGGGGATCTGTGCTCTGAACCCGACTTAGAAATCCTGTTGGGCCTTAGAGACTGTCTCCTTATAACAAGAAGTCGGTGTGCGCTCCAGGTGCCACGCTGTTCTGCCTTGCCCTGTGCTGAAAACGTGGGTTAGTGGAAGTTGCAGTTCAGCAGTCCTGAACTACCAAGCCCTGTGGACCTTCCATTTGTTACCCTCTGTTTCTTTACACAAGTCAACATCCCACACCCTTTTGTTCTTTAGAGTAAGGTATGGCAATAGGTTTATTAATTTAGGCCATCCTGGTTTTCACACAACACCTATAGGGCATGGTTTTCTTTATTTGGTCGTAGCTTGCTCCCATCTGTGATTTTAGGGTTAGGTAGGCGTGTATCAAACCGCTTTGTTGAAATTCAGTAAACACCCTTGAACTGTATTGTCTGTCATACTTCTGGTACCATGCCTTCCTTACAGCTGAGATCAGATAACAACAGTGACTCTTTACCACTCGGGGTATTGCGAAGTGTAGAGTGGACAACCTAGTGCAACAGAAACATCAAAGCATGAGCAGGACAAAATACTAGGCTTCTATCTAAAAACAACTGTAAAGAAGTTACACGGTTTGTAGTTATGAGGTTTGAAAAGCATTGTGCAGCGCCAATCTAAAGAGAAAAGATAACCGTTTGTGTTTATGGGGCCCGGAACTCCTGTTAGTGTGGCCCTATAATTGTAGTGCATCTCCAATCACAAGGGAAATGAGGATTGACATTTCTCTTATAAGGGGGTTGCGGGACACGGGTGGAGGGGATCTACATCAAAGCAGCAGTGCAAGAGGGTGGACGACAAACTTTACAAGCAAAATACTACCTCACATTTAGTTTTGCTAATGAAAGAGCAACTTTGCAGAGCACAGCACTGGGCTTTCAATAAGGTTACAACACTTTGAAGAATAAACGTGTATTTGTAACAATGGCGGATGAAACAATTCGGTTTGGGTCACTTGAAGGGTTTAAATTCGCCACAAAAGCGCTTAATGCTCAGGAGGGAATTTAAATAGTCAAAATTAGACATGTTGTTCATACAAGACACTAAATACCCTTGATATTCCAGTACCTGAGGCCCCCATGCCACAGGAAGGGGTGCTTTCTGGAGCCTTTACCCTGTCACCTCAGGAGCGCATCGGCCTGTTCCTCCAAAACGACGTCTTGGCTGAGGCCTGTAAGGTCTGGGATAAACCCCATACCGGGCTACACCTCAACAAGAGGATTGACCCTCGATACAGGCTTCACGCCTCTAAGGAGATAGCCTTATCGGTTTGTCCGCTCCCTTCCTCAAAGGTGGTGGCAGCAGCCACCCTCCAGTCCAAACCGGCCTCTGCATCTTCTACGGCAGCGGCCCCATTTTTTTCCAAGGAGGATAAGCTTTTGGACACCTTGGCAAGAAAGTCTTTGCCAATTCGGTGCTACAACTTCGTCAAGCTAACACCGAGCTCATCCTGGCAGCGGCCAATCTGAGGCTGTGGAAAGAGCTGCCCATTTTCCAGGAGTGTATTCCTGCAGATAGGCTAGATGACTTCAAAGCCGGATTGTCAGACGCCAAAGTGTTGGCACAAGATCTACTGGAAGCTGCGGCACACCACGCAGATGCCTCTGCTCGAAGCCTTATTGTCGGGGTTGACATCTCCCGCCAGACGTGGCTCCATGTGAGGAAATTCTCAAAGGAAGTGCAAGACAAAGTTCTAGACCTCCCTTTTGATGGCAAGCAATTGTTCCATTCTTTTACAGACGAGGAACTCACAAAGACGAAAGCGAGTACCCACACCGCCAAGTTTTTATCGGTCCTGGCGAAAGCTCCAGCCCCTTATGCACAGAGATCACGGTCGCAGACTTTGTCCTTCTCTGGATTCATGGGGTTTCAGGATCGCTGTGCGTGCCGTACTGAAGCTCCGGTTGGCGGGCCACGTTCGAAAGCAACAACGGCAAGGTGGTCAGTTTTTCTCTCGCCCATCAGCCTCTTCTCCAGTGACAGGTAGTCTCCCTGCCGACAAGCCAACCAAATGATGTATCTGGTCGGTCACACGAGACTCCGGTGGGAGGATGACTCTTGTCTGGAGGCGTTGTAGTACATCAAGAAGACCAGTGGGTTTTTATCCATCGCTTGGGTGGGCTTTTGCTTGTCCCTCCCTCTACTCCACCCTTCAACCCTCCCTTCCAGCAGATCGGAATGCCCTCCCTCAGAGCCGAGGTACAGAAACTTCTAGACCTCTGAGCTGTGGAGCCTGTTCCCCCTCGTGGAGCAAGGGGAGGCTTTTACTCCAGTCTGTTCCAAGTGCCCAAACCCAACCAGGCTGGCCTGCGCACTATCCTCGATCTTTCCCAGTTCAACCTTTCTCTTCCCCCAAGAGAAATTCAAGATGATCACGCCTCGCCAGATAAAGTCCTCTCTTCAGAAGGGCAACTGGCTCACTGTAGTGGACCTTCAGGATGCATACATGCACATCATGATATGGAGGCCGCATTGGAAATATATGCGGTTCTCCTTGAGAGGGGTACATTTCTAGTTCCGTGTGCTCCCCTTTGGTCTCAGCTTGGCGCACCAAAGACTCCTCCGAGGGCCCCACAGCGGGTCTGCCAAAACCGGATTTTCTTCCGAGGTTCCCTGTTTGGGGATAAAGTTGAGCCCAGTTCCTCTGTGGCTCTGGATACCAGGGTTCGCCCTGAGGCTTCCGCATCTGGAGCTAACTGTACATAGTCTTGTCTCAAGACCCCTCTGAAGGTGGCTATATGAACCTTGGTTAAACCTGAGGTTCCCCTTTTTGGGGCTAAATCAGACACCAACAGAATTGAGGGTCCCTCATTGAGGGTCTTGGCTGTAATGTATATCCCTCAACCGTCCCACGCGCACGGCTGTGGTGATACCAGTTCTGTTGAGGGGGCAGAAGAAGGCGGTCACGCACCACAGGCCTTCCAGTACCGGCTCTGCTGAGGATCCTCCACTAGAGGCTCATTCTGGGGCAGTCTCTAACGTGTTGAGTAAACACCCTAGATGTTGCAGTATCGGCTCTGCCGAGGTTCCTTGTTTCAAGGCTAAGCTAGCACGCAAGGCCCCGGACTCCCCTGAGGAGAGACTATTGCTTCACTTGCTCCTGTGACGCAGTTCACCCCAGGCGTTGACAAAACGGCGGCCCAGCCTCTGCGGACCACAGCGCCCATTTTGAATACCTCCCTTATAGCAACAGTGTAGTTCGTGTTCCTACGGACCATTCGGTGGCAATGTTTTACATCAACAAGCAGGGCGGCACCAAGTCTACCTTCCTTGTGGATGTTGCCATACATATTTGGGACTGGGCTCCAGGCTGTACACATCCCGGGGCACATCAATGTGGCCGCAGATTCACTCAGTCGCCAGTCGGCATCTGTTACGAGTGGGAGATGAACAGCAATGTCCTCCAACATTTTCCATCTGGGACACTCCAGAGGTGGATCTATTTGCAACTTCTTCAAACAAGAAGCTGCCTCTTTATGCATCCAGGGACGGGCTTGAGCGTCCTCCCTGGGGGCGCCCTCGAGATGTCGTGGAACAACATGAAAGCTTATGCTTTTCCTTCATTGCCTCTTATCCATCGGTCGCTCTGCAAGCTCAGGAGCACATCGAACAACACTCTCCTGTTCAAGGATTCTTGGTGGGCGGTCAGATTCTGGTTTTTGGAACTACAACATCTGTCGGTACTGTCCCCACCTCCCCCCCACCCCCCGATCAGATTGCCGCAGATTTCCGCCCTGCTTCACCAGAGCATTCACCAGATGTGGCACCCTTCCAACAATCGTTCAGCTTGGCGGCCTGGTACCTGAGTTCAGATCGTTAACACAGTTCGATCTGTCCAAATAGCTCCGGTTCTGTCATTGCTGTCTAGCTAAACAGCTCCATCCCATGCAAGCTTCGGTCGACTAACGTTCTATTTTTTGTGTCTTATCTGGCCTTTTCTGGCATCCATGTGCTGTTATGCAGAACTAACTTATCCGCTATTGCAGCCTACCTGTCCACTGACAGCTGTTCCTTTTTATTGACTGATCCAGTCATCAAAAGGCATTTTGCAGGTCTCTTCATCTCTTCCCGTCGGGTTGTTATGCCATAAGCCATTTGAACCCATGGCCACTATCGATCTTAAGGACCTTTCTTGTAAGGTTGCCTTCTGATTGCAATAACATCGGTGAGGCAAGTAAATGAGCTCCCAGCTCTTTCCGTGGAACATCCATTCCTCACTTTCAACAGGGATAAGGTTGTTCTCCACTCTCATCCTTCCTTCCTGCCTAAGGTGGTTGCCAATTTTCATTTGAACCAATCAGTCTCCTTACCTGTCTTCTTTCCTAACATGGCATCTGATGGCGAGAGTTTTACCCAACTGGGACGTCAGGCGAGCCCTGGAGTTTTACCTCGATAGAACAAGTAAGTTCAGAAGCTCCTAATAACTCTTTCTCACATTCAGAGACCTGAAGGGTCAACCAGCTTCCAAAGCAACTATCCCCCGCTGGATTGCCTCATATAAAGCATTCAAGGCTTTCATCCACCAAAGAGCATCCTTTCACATCAAGTCTATGGCAAAGCGACTGCTGTTGCCTTCCAAAAGTATGTCCCTTGGGAGTCCATCGCCAAGTGGCTTTGTGGGCCTCCCCATCGGCTTTACCTGAGCTTTAGGGCTGATGCCCAATTTGGCCAGGCTGTTCTTAAGAACTTATTTCTGTAAAGGGGGTTTTCCATCCACCCGTACTACCTATGGTGTGTGCTTGGGAATCTCCCACAAGTATGGAGGAAAGGGGACGGGATGCAGAAGTATAACAAAATTACTCACCCTAGTGACTACCTTACTCCTAGTCCATAGTTCCCTTTCCTCCATACGCCCGCCATCTGCTCTAATAAGTATCCTCTATTATTACTTAAATGGTCTCAGACCTGGCGATCGAAAACGACTGAAGGGTGACGCACGGGCGGAGCTCAGTAGGGCGAGATTACGGCCACGTGCAGTACCCTGTGTAAAAATAAAAGGACAAACATTGAATTTTTGATGCTTTTTGACAAAAGTGCCCCGTCCTGAAGGATGGAATGTCCCACAAGTATGGAGGAAAGGGGACTATGAACTAGGAGTAAGGTAGTCACTAGGGTTAGCAACATCGGTATACTAGAGGCCGGGCAAGAATATGCCATAACGAGCACATCCATAGACATAGTTGGGGGTCCGAACATGATCTGTGCACCTAAGAGTTGGACATGGGACCAGGCCCCCTGGTAGACCGGAGGTGGGACTGTAATTCTCTTTACAACGATATGCTTTTTAAAGAAACTGGGGAAATGAAAGATTTTTTTATACAAAATGATACCAGTGACCTCCCTCTAAACACAATATGGGAAGCGGCCAAGATCACAATCTGAGGAATATTGATAGCGGAAGGGACTTTTCAGAAAAGGACCAGAATGATGCGAGAACAGTGCTTAAAAAGGAAATTAGGACCAGAGAAAGAGACCTATTGCAAGATACAAATTCAAGGGCAGACATGTTAGCGGAAATTGGAGAGCTTGGAAAAGAGCTTAGCGAGGTTTGAAAATGGAAAGCACGAACTCGGCTCTGCTACCTAAAACAAAGGTTTTAAGAAGGTCATCAAAGCCCATACATTGCTAGCGGCATGACTCCGAGGCCAGAGAGCAGACAGGACAGTATACAAGATCAGAGATGATAATGGAGAGGTGCTACCCGGTTGAGATCACGTGCCGATTTGCCCAATTTTATGCAGCATTATATCGGAGGGTATGGGTACAGCGGAGACCACCAAACAGTACTTCACAAAATGTTCCCCCAAATCATTGACGATTAGCGACTTTGAACATTTAAATGCCCTGATAGATATTAAGGAAGTACTTTACGCAATATCTAATTTGAAGGCAGGCTCAGCCCAGTGCAAGATGGTTTTATGCCAGCTTTTTATAAAGCTTATATTGTGGTTTAGTCCCTTTTTTTTGGCGCGTCTTTTTAATAAAATAATAGAAACCAGTCAAGCCCCCAGCTCTTTCACCAAAGCCCAAAGAATAGTTCTCCCAAAAAATGGTAGGCATGAAGCGGAATGCAGCTTCTGTTGCCCCATTTCTCTAATCCATGTTGATGCAAAAATGTATGCCTGCATATTAGCAAACCGATTAAGCACTGTGCTACCCCAGCTTGTTCATAGCAATTAAGTGGGATATGTTAAAGGATGGCAGGGCACAGACAACATCCATAAAACCTTAGATCTGAAAGCCTCTATTGATGGCTGTGACGACAGCCCCACTCAGGTTGCAATAGATGCAGAAAAAGCATTTAATAGGGTGGAGTGGTCCTTTATGTGTGCAGTTATGCGAAAGGTGAGACTCGGTCCGCAATAATACTGTAATACAGTAGCCAGAGTGGTAGTAAAGTGGGTTGCATCAGACTCCTTCCCCCTGAGTCGAGGGACCCGACAAGGCTATCATCTGCCGCCTCTACATTTTTCCCTTGTTCTAGAGCCATTGGCACAGGCTATACGGGCAAATGATGAGATACTTGGTCTAAAAAGGTATGGACAGGAATATAAATTAGCATTGTTTACTGATGATATCCTGCCAAATATATCACAGTCTGCACTCTCTGTGCCAGTGCTACTCACTACTATAACAGATTACAGTTCTCTTTCACGGTTTCGTATCAACTTAAACAAAACTGAAATCCTGCCACTTATAGATAACTCCCCGTTTCCCGGACATCTTGTGGATGATTGGGGTATCCGACCACAGACAGAAGGGATCCGCTATCTAGGGGTAACTATAACCAAGCAATTGAGTGACCTGTTTCATGCAAATTTCCCACCACTGTGGAGCAAATTTATTAAAGATTTGCAGAGATGGTTGAAGATTATGTACTCTTGGGTTGCAAGATTTACAGCCATCAAAATTAATATATTGCCTAGATTATTATTATTTCAGTCCCTCTGAGTAATTATTCCAGACACCTTCCACAAAGGCATGAAACAGATGCTTTTCAGTCCGGCCTGTGGACGAACCAAAAGCCCAGCATTGTCTACAAAACAATATTACACAAAAATAAGGGCGGCATGGGCTACCAAGAAATTTACAAGTACTATACAGCATCCCAACTGCATATTCTTTTATTTATTATTTCATATATAAAGCGCACAGTAATCCGTAGGCATCTTGGCGCTGTTACAACCAGTTACATGCAGAGAGAGAGAAAAAGTTAACGGGTACATGGTGAATCATGGTACAGTTTTGTGTGAGTAAGGGCAGGGGAGCAGGTATTGGTGGAGCGATCTATATCTAGGGGACTTCAGTTTAAGCAAACAGCCAAGTTTTGAGGGCTCTGTGGAAGACCCAATATGAGGGTTCTGCTCTTAATGAGTGTGGGAGCGAATTCCACTGTTTGGCAGTGATGGCGTGGAAGCTGGAACCTCTGGCTTTAGTGCATCTCACTTTGGGTGGACAGAGGCGATGTGCATAGGGAGTCCTGGTGGGTCTTGAAAAATGTGCTTTGGTGATTTTTGTAGAGAGGTACAGTAGTGCGGTGTTGGGTAAGGATTATTGTTTAATGGATAAGGTTTTGAAGTTGATTCTTTCGCATATAGGCAGCCAATGTGCCGCCCTCCAGGCAGCAGAGATGTGATCCCGCTTGGGGATGCTGAGCGCTGCTCGTAGGGCATTATTCTGGATAATTTGGAGTTTCTGTATGTTCTGAGAGGCAGTGCCTGCAAATAGAATATTGCAGTAGTCAAGCCTGGAGCCCATGACTGCACGTGCAATGGTCAGGCAGCTGCCTTGGGATAAAAAGGGTCTGGAGGCATTTATCAGCTTGGTTGTGTACGTGGCAGATGACACAATCGCGTTTACCTGGTGTGTCATTGACAAAGAAGCATTGAGGTAAACAACTAGGGTCTTGACTGAATTGGAGATGGAAATCGGGCTGTCGTCAATTTTCAATGCAGTGTATTGGGGGTACATTCCTTGAGTTTAGCTGGGGGCCCAACCAGTAGGATTTTGGTTTGGTCTCCGTTGAGACAGAGGTGGTTGGTGGCCATCCAGGCTTGGATGGATGTGTAGGCTGTGTCTAGAGTCTTGGAGTCTTCTTCATAGTTGCCAGAGAGGGGGAGAAGGATTAAAGTGTCATCAGCATAGTTGGTATAGGCTATGCCGAGGGAGTTGAGGATGTCGAAGAGGGGTCTGGTAAAGATGTTTGAGGGTGGCGGATATGCAGAAGCCTTGTGGTACCCCACATGGGATTGGTGCTGGGGGGGGGCATTTGCATTGTTGGCGAATACTCTCATAACTCTCCCCTCTAGAAAGGTGGCAATCCATGCTGTGACTTTGGAGAAGTTAGCAGACGTTGTGAGGTGGTGGAAAGGGGATTTCATGGTTGACCAGGTCGAAGGCCACTGAGAAGTCAAGGAGGAGTAAGAGGGCAGACTTCTCTATGTCACTAAGCTCATCTATCTGTTTTTTTAGGTCCAGTAGTGCTGATTCCATCCAATGGCCAGGGCGGGAGCCTGACTGGCACAGTGCTAGGATGTGGTTAGTTTCTAAGTAATTTTGGATCTGCAGGTACGCTGCTCTGTTGATGATTTTTAGTAGGAATGGGACAGTGGTGATTGGGCGGTAGTTCTTGGTGTTAGCTGGGTCTAGGAAGGGTGTTTTTAGGAGTGGAAAACCCTAGGCTTCCTTGAGGCTGGAGGTTACAATGCTTGTGGCAAATGAGGCTTTGATGAAGGTAGTTTAGGAAGGGTGCTAGGGCTTCAGAGCACTCCTTGACTAGAGGGGCTGGGCATCCATCACATTTGTATTTTGATGGCTTGATGCTCTTTAAGATGGAAAGGACTTCTGGCTCTGTGACGGCTTTGAACCCAAATTGTGGGAACGAGGGAGGGGAGTGGGGGGCATTGGGGATAATGGTTGGGGTTGTAGGGTTGCTAGTCTGACTTGGATTTTGTTGTGCAGTGTCTTTATTTTATTAAGCATCGCAGACTAGATATTGGTGCACCAGGCTTCATTCTTGGTGATAGAGGTTGGTGGGGTTGTGGGGTTTTCTAGCTCTGAGAATCGTGTAGATTTCTTTGGAATCGGATTTTGCGTTGGCTATTCTCGTGTTGAAGGAGGTGGATTTGGCAGAGATGATAGCTTGCTTGTAGGTTTTTGATGCATTGACAAACTCAGTATTGGTGGGGGCTGAGTTTTTTTCTTCTTCCAGTTAGCGTCTGCTTGCCGTTTTTGTCTCGTAGCTCTTGAAGGTCTGCGGTAAACCAGGAGTTTAGGTGTCTGATGGGTTTGACTTTGCGTTGAGCGAGGGAGGCGGCAGTGTTGACTGCAGCAATAAGGATGGATGTGTAGATTTCTGCTAGGAGGTTAGGATCTCCTAAATCGTGGGGTTCTACAATTGGGTAAGACTAGCAGTGGCAGGATGCAGGCTTTGGTGGGCTTGTGTGAGCTTCGTGTTGTAGCAAGGGGTAGGGTGAGAGATGAGTCTTGGCTGTGTTGTGGTGGTGGATGGTGAAGGAGATGATGTTCTGGTTGGACCATGCACAAGGAGTATTGGAGTTTATGGTAATCTGGCATTTGAGGTCTATGATCCAATCGAGTGTACAGCCTTTGTCATGTGTAGGGTCGCTGATGCGTTGCCTGAAATGTAGGGCTTTCATAGAATTGGCGACAGAAGGGTCAGAAGGATCATTGAGGCCTAAATTGACGTCACTGAGGACAACGATTTGAGATTGGGTTTTAATGTTCCCTTGATGTGGAGGAGTTTTGTTTCGAAGGTGAGGATTGGACCTGGGGGGCCGTAGATGACGGTGATGGTACAGGTGGGTGAGGTGAACATCTTAAGTGAAAGGATATCCCCACTCTCCTCAAGGGAGGAATCAAATGGTCTTATGGGTAGGGAGTCCTTTGCTAGTAGAGCGACCCCTCCACTGGGTATTGGGTCTGTCTTTTCGGTATATGGTGTAGCCTGGAGGGATAGCAAGGGAGAGAGCCGGGCCGGATGCTTAATGGAACCATGTTTCTGAGATGGTTAGGGCGTCTAGGTTATGTGATGTGAGGAGCTCATGGCTATCTAGGGCATGGGCGGTAAGGGAGCGTGCGTTGACTAGTGTGAATTTTAGCGCTGATGACTTTGTTGAAGTGTCGTTGGTTGGGACATTCCACCCTGAGGGTTTAGGGGCTGTGAATCTCCTTGACATGGTTGTTGTAGTGGTGTTTGGATGGCATGGGGCTGTGAAGGCTGCAATGGTAGAGGGGATGCCTGAGGTTGGGGCACTCATAGGACTAGTGATAGTGTTCGAGATACTGACGGGTGTCCTGGCTGGGTCTTGGGCGTTAGCGTGGCGAGAAGTAGAGCTGGCAGCTTTGTCAGGTGGTGTAGCAGTGCCTGGGATGTTTGCATGGTGAGAATCAATAAGGGCATCCCTGTCGGGGCGCATAGTGATATTTGGGGCATTTCCACGGTGAGGTACAGCATATACAGCATAATCACACCCATAATCGGGTGACAAAGTACCATTTGGGGCATTTCCATGGTGAGGTACAGGGTATACAGCATGGTCACAGAAGACATGAAAGCAATTGCTGTATTTTTATAGTAAGGTGCAATATTGGCTTCATAATCCTCATCACAGCTCGGAGGCAAGGTTCGATCTGGGGCATTGACGCCTGGGATGGTTATGCCAGCAATGGCCGGTGTTTGGGCCCATATGGTGAGAGTTAATCTTGGCAGCAGTGTTAGTGGCCTTGGTGGTTACATTGTTAGGCATTTTCCCAGTGTCTTGGATAGTAGCGTGCCAAGACACGGTTTTAATAACCTTTGGAGTGGGGGGTAGCATTGCTTGGCGCCAGGGAGTGGAATAGTGCAGTAGCGGTGAGCATTAACATCACGTTTGAGGCCGGGATGGCTTAGTGGTCATCAGTGGAGTATTGTCAGTGAATTGTAGTTGCTGCAGGGTCGATGTTGGAGGCAATCCTTTGAGGTTTGGACTGGATGTGGTGCTGGTGTGCGAGTCTTGGGGCGCTGATGGTGAGGCAGTGTGCTATGGGGTCGTGGCACACTGAGGGCGGGTGGCAGCGGTGGTGTGCAGTCTTAAGAGGTTGTTTCTGTTAGGGAGCGGTCGATGGTGGTATGGGCAAGGCAGTGAGGAGGTCCTGTAGCAGAGGAGGATGTTTTGTTGCACTGTGTGGCTGTGGCTTGGTTCACTAAGGGGAATTGAGGGACGACAAATGAGTTCAGATATTGGCTCATGGGGGTCGGGCGGTTGTGGCAGAGATGTGGATGCCATTTGGATTTGCAGCTGTCTTGTGGACGGACAGAGGGTTTGTGTGGGGCTTGGTCTGACCTCTCGAGGGTGTATGGTGTTAATGGTATGCGCAAGGTGGTGATGCTCTCTGGATGTTTCAGCATGGGTCAGAGCTTTGGGGTTGCACTACGGGGATAGTGCATGAAAGGTTTGGCATGGTTGGGAGGCAAGCAGGCGGGGTTATGATGGCGCTGCCTTGGGGCCGACCCGCAGGCTGCCGTGCAACTGGGTCGTACTGGAAATAGCGGCATGTGGAAGGTGGTAGGGCTGGGGATGGGTATATTGGACGAGCAGGATATGTTAATGGACTGAGTGGTCTGGGATGGGGATCCAACCATACCGGGACAGTTTGGCTTACCTTTGATTGCTGGTGGTGTGAGGCGTATTGGTGCAATGCTGTTTGTCTCATCTGTGCAGTGAAGAATTGCATAGAGTGCAAATGGCCTTAAATACCGTTCTTGATTTCTGGCCAACTTCACCATCCTGCTCGGGTTTGGAGCTTCCATATGAATCATGGTTGCCCAATCGGGTGCCTTTGTGCTCAGCAGAGCATACTGTGAGGAGGGGCTGGTGCAGTCTGCGGCGGCGGCCATCTTTGTAGATCTTTCCTTGTGGTCTGTTTCAGTTGTTGCAAGAGATGGTGGAAGGCTGGAGGAGTCCAGGGGGGCCTTTAGATCATTTACAGAATACTGCAGAGAAACGGTGGGTACATCTGGAGAATGGTCCAGTGACTCTAGTGGAATGGCTGTTGGTCCCCCAGAAGTTATTGCCACAAAGGATTCACAAACATTCAGTATTCATTGTTTTATGGTCCCTCTAGACATGGAAGGAGTCACGTCATGCCCATCCCTGCTTAGTTGCATCTGGTCCCTATTTGCTTTCAACCCCAGTATGAAAATGTGTGAAGGGACTGACAAGGGCAGTCAGCAGTACCAGCACGCTGTGCTGGTGATCGAGTATTTCTTCCTGTTCCATTGTTGGAGGCGTGTGCTCAGAGGCGTGTCCCGAGCCCTCCACTCTACTTACCCTCAGTCTCCCGCGAAGCGGACCGCGAAGGGACTGACCAGAGCAGTCAGCGGGTCCGCGGGCCCACGTGACCGCGTGTCGATTTTAACACTGAGATACTTTCTACATTGATCCCCTGCTCTTCAGGCCCGGTGGATGGCAGCCCGGGACGATTCCGTAAAGCGGAAATTTGGGCTGGAAGATCAGGACAAGCGCTTGCTAAGAAACGGCAAACCTCGCCAGCCGCCGACCCATAACAAGGACTATGTAACCTCGCGGGAAAGCGTGGAGCAGTTGGCTACTCAGAGGCTTCAACGGATCTCCCGCATTAAACACGCGGGAAAAGTGATACAGGCAATTACAACTCGTCCAGCTGAGCCTAATGAAGTAAGTGACTTTATGTTTCCCCCGATTGAATCCTTGGGCTTGGATGGTACGCTGTCTCAGACGGCGCCAATTGCAGAAAACGATCTATCTATTCCTCAAGATGCGACTTTAGCAACGACGTGTCCCGCGACTCCCCACACACTTCCCTCACCTTTATCCAATACGGAGGTCCAAGGTCCAGAAACAAGGTGGGGAAGCCCGATAAACCCGGAGTCGATCCCACTGTGTGGTGAGGGAGCGCAAGAGGCCGCGCCCGAGCAGCCTATGACCCCTACACGGGACGCGGAGGGGGGGGGAAAGCCAGACACCGCCCCGCATTTTGGACTCCCCCGTGGAGCAAGCAATGCGCACGGGCGATAGGAAAATACCCCGGACAGATCCAATCCCGCCTTCACTCCCGGGGGAGCGGGTAATGATCATGGTACACAATACAGAGGGAGTGGAGGAAGTGGAGGACTTACGAGTACCGCCGGGACTAGATGTCCCACCTTCCTCTCCCCAATCGCTGTGCGAACTTGCTGTTGAGGAGGGAAGGGAAGAACACAGGGGGCTGGAGATTCCGGGGATTGCCCTGGAAGAGGGGGGTGGCCAAGTCATTGCTCCCCTTTCTCGGGTGGTAATTCCGGAGCCCAGCTCCAGCCCAGTGAAATTACTCTCATTTTTATCCAGTATCCCCCCCCCAGCCTTACCCGACGCAGTTGATGCAACTGCAAACGCTAACCAGATTCTGAGCAACTTGCCGAAAACTTCCGGAGGCAGTCACAAGATGTCCTCTCGTAGGACGGTGAGGGCCAAACCCCTGTACAAAAGAGGACAGGTGGGGGGGAAAAAACAATCAATCCCTCACTGTATGTCAACTCTGAAAGAGTTTTTTGGAAAAAAAATACGAACGGAGGGCGAAGGCTACCAAGACGTATCAGATGCAGAGCTCTTGGCCATAGTTGAAGATAGAGCCATGCACCTCTCAATCTTGAACTTTCCTGTTAAGACGACCGCTTTGTCAGAGAAATCGGTTAATAGTGCTCCGCACTTAACCGCTCAAGGGAGTCGGAGTCTCAACTTAATAAACATGGGAGTAGAAGCTATATCGGGGAGGGATATCACAGAACCTGTTAATGGCGCTGGAACCTGCGACCTGCTGAACAAGATGATTGTTTCAACTCAGCTGAATGCCGAGCTAGCCCACGCAGGAAGGGGGACCTTGGGAAGTGCCACCTTGATTACTGGCACCCCACCCTGCATTGATAAGCAAGTAGAGGGATTGGGGCTGTCAGGAACCCCAGCGGGGGAGATATACCCAGCCACGTCATTGGTTAGTGGCCACCCTGCGCTACACAAAGTGACCGTCCCCTTTTATCCTCGATCTTTGGAGACCAGCTTAGAACCGCACATTGGAGGGGAGGGCACTCCGTATGATAAATGTTCGGGCCACCACAAAGATCGGGGCTTTTCGATGCTCCCTAGATGTCAAGGCGAATCCCCTTCTAGCCATGAGACTGAAACCCCCTCGAAAAAAGAGGATTTTATGACTATTCTATCTACAGTCACTATCGCGTTGGCCCCATTCGGGTAATTATATGAAGTCATTAGCGATACTCTAAAAGACCAAGCACTCGAGTGCGGGGAGCAAATCCCTGTTAGCGGACCGGCTGGTTCCCCCCCCCCCCCAACCGAGCTCGGCAAACAGGCTAGGAAACGCTCAGGGGACTCAACCTACCGAATGGCCTTGCTCGAGAGAATCCCCTGTGATGAACCAAGGTCTTGAGTCTGTCCGGGAGATAGAGGTGGGCATTCGGCCCACTGATAGACCCCTACCTTTGGCGAAATGTGTAGCACAGACGGAGCAACGCACAAAGGGGGGTCTGTCTTCGAACTGATCGACTGGCAAGCCAGGAAGGAAAAATGGATCAGTGGCATTTGCCCTCCCAGAAAGTGCAGCAATTCAAACAGTTGCGAAACCAATAGACTTCTCCAAAATGAAAATCCCGTCTACCTTTGAAATATTTCAACACAAAGGCCAAAGTGATCCCGTCTGTAAGGGCAAAAAGGCTTCGAAACATAAGCCCCCTCAACAGCCCGCACAAAAAGACAAACCAAAGAGCAGAGGTCTAAGTAACCAAGGTAAATCTACTCCTCCAACACAAAATCGTCAATTTTTCAAATTAAAACCCCCGGATAAGACGCGGCAGGCCCTACGGAGTCTAGCGAGGTCGCGAGAGGATTCTTGTAACTCAGTTGACCTAATGAACATGAGTACATACACGGTCGAGGAATCAGAATCAGAAACTCCGCAAGCGCCGAATCAAAAAAGAAAAAAACCTGAAAGTCGCGACAACAGAGAAGCGGATGAACCGAAATCCAAGGCCCTGCTCCTTGATTCTCCCTCGACCTCGCCGCGAGCTTTGGAAAAAACTACTCTGCCACAGAAAAGAGCAAGTAGGAATTTGAGACCAGTGCGGGATAAGGGGCCCCATGGGAGAAATCAAGGTGAAGCCCACCCCCGAGACCCACAGCAAAGATCGTGCTCTCCCGGGGCAAAAAACCCTTGGATTCAACAGGACAGAAAAAAGGACAGGAGTCCAGCAATGGACAAACCCAAATGCCACTGCAGAACCAGGGTTCATGCACCGTCGGGATCAACAGGTCGGCGTGCCGGTGGAGCCATCCGTACTAACCGCTCTCCTCCGCCTAGACAAAGGAAAATGATGACAAGAACTTTTAAATTGCAAAGAATATATGAAAGACAGGACAGTTGGACACTAAACCGTAAGGCCCTACTTAAACTGTTCCAGGAGAGTCGGTTGTCTCATATCAATGTCACAAAAGACATAAAAATCTTGGAACCGAATCCTAACGGAAGAAAAGACAGTTCGTTCCTACATATAGGATCGAATTATATTCAAGAACAAATCTGGAAAGCAAGAGACAAATTGTACAATCTTGGTTTCGACCTGTCAAATGCGGTGGAGGGTAAAACATCGACTTTGTCCCCGCAGGAGCGGTCTTACTCTCGATCTAGACAGCAGGAACCTGTTCGAGGCTCTCGGCCTCACAAGATTCCTACCGGGGAACAAGCTCTCAGTAAATATGTTGAAAACCGGTCCCGGCGAGAATTTAATATTTTGAACACTCGACGGGATGTGAAAAGAAGATTGAGTTCAGAGAGGGGTCTCTCACCGGCATCACACTCGACACGTAATGTAACTCACAGAACCTTTCAACGCGTGGAACAAATAGATGAGACAATGAAGCAGGGTAGAAGCCTATCTGGAAAAATTGACCCTGTTGTGGAGGGAACGAGATACACCATGGACTCCCCGAAACCCCTAGTCAGTAGGCGGTAGCCACCAGAGGGTCCTTCCAGCGTTCCCTTCAGGAAGGCATCGGTTCCCATGGAACCCCCGGAGGTGTCGCTGAAACTGGGATCGTGGAATACCAGAGGATTTGCCCACTTAACTGTTACATCAGACGTCAACTTTGGGAGTTTCGACGCCTTATGTTTGCAGGAAACATGGCTAATCGAGCCTCCCTCGCTGGACGGTTTCCAAATGGCACACTCACCTGCCCATAGAAGTGAGAGGGGCAGACCGAGATCTGGCCTTATTACTGCCATAAGAGTGGGCTCAGGCTTATCATTGTCAAAGACACTTTTGGCTTCGTAATTTATTCTGGCGACGCTCTTGGAGTGGGAAAGGACGGAAGGTTCCCTGGAGCTTAATCAAAGTGCAGAGATCCTTTTGATCAATGCCTACTGGAACCCAAAGCGAGTGACTAACGACTACTTCCTTGCTCAAATTGAGACTCTAATAAATGACTTTCTGATAACATCTAACTCCAGCGACGTGATCATCGCCGGAGACCTGAATATTGATCTTACCCTTCACTCTAAAGTGCTCCAAAGTAGAAACAATAGGTGGCACAATCTTCTAAATGCAAGAGAGATGCACATCCTCAAGCAAAAGGATGTGAAGAAGCTCAAAGCGATTCCAACTTGGGAGAGAGTGGACCAAGCAGCAATAATAGATTACATCCAGGTTTCGAGGAGCCTACTGCCGCTGCTCACATCCTTTATAATCACCAGGACGCAGCATAGTGACCATAACTTGCTTACCTTCTCGTGGCATTCATGGAGAAGAGAGGCGGTTTTCGACGCTCAGAACCTGGCAGTAAATCAGAGCGGGATAAGGCTGAGATTGTCAGAAGTAGCTATTGCCAATATAACCACCCAATACAAGGCACGTAAGCTGGCTGACCATTTATGCCCGGCAAGTCGGATCGAATACTCGCCCCTTCTGACAGTATACCAACGGAAAAAAGGAGTGTTGAAACAGGGAAACAAGGTCCCACTCCATACATATAATGAACAGCTAGTAGCCTGAAGAAAGGGGGTCAGAAAATTGCAACGGGAGGCCGCAAAAACAATGTCCTTAAGTAAGAAGGCTAAAGCTACTACGGCAGTAAAAACTTATAAAGCTTGGCTGAAGTCAACAAAAGCAAATAGGACCCAGGTAGACGCGGAAAACATGCTGCGCGCTATCAGTGGTCATAAGGCACGCGACTTCTGGTCACTAATTAAGGGCAATGCTAAATTAGTGAACCAGGCACTGCAAAATTCGATTGGTGAAAAAACATGGTTATCCCACTTTGAAAATCTTTACGGAATCCTGGATAAGGAAAAAGAGAGCGGGGACCCTAGTTCTGGGGAACGGTGGGAAATCCCTCTGGACCTGTACACCATCAAAGGGAAAATAATACATCTCAATGGATCCAGAGCGGCATAACGGAATAACCAATTTTGACATAAAAAACAAATTGGAATTCTCGGCACTCTTCATCAAGGAGGTTTTCTCAAACTGTGTCAGACTCTCGACCATTCCCTCATCATGGAAAAAAGCGATTCTGGTCCCCATTTTTAAAAAGGGAGCTAAAGATAACCCCGCACATTACCGCCCTATCGCTTTAATTGATTCCATAGGAAAACTCTTCGGTGCCTTAATCCTGGCTAATTTTAGCAATTGGATCTCCGTGACTGGCCTGTCGGATCCTTTCCAGGCGGGATTCGTGAAAAACGTCGGAACTATGGTTTACATCTTGGCGGTCAGCACACTTAAAGCTAAAGTGTTCGAGGGCAGCCCGAAGATCTACATGGCATTTATTGACCTGGTGCAGGCTTTCGATCGGGTAGACAGGCAACGTCTTTGGGCAAAACTACAACTTCACGCCTGTCCCCCAAGGATACTGGAGCCCATAAAGGCCTTGTACACGGAAACCACAATATGTGTGCGGTTGAACAACCAAGGCCTTTTATCTTCCTGGATGAAGACGGAAAGAGGGGTAAAGCAGGGGTGCCCCTTAGCCCCCGCCCTGTACAACGCATACACGGCCGATTTCAAAGAGTATGAAGCCAGAGTCCGGATGTTCCATCCAACACTGGGATCAAGCAAAATCTCACGCCTATTATATGCGGACGACATAATACTCTTTGACGTAACCCCGATCAGCCTCCAGAGGCAGATAAATAACCTCGACTCCTATTTGAAGGAAAACAACCTTTTGATGAATTTGGAAAAGACTAAGATCATGACTTTGGGCGGAAATGAAAGGAAGTTGGAGAAATTCACATGGGCGGTAAACAACACCAAAATCGAACTGGTGGATAGCTTCAAATACCTGGGCGTTATTATCAACAAGAACAGTAAGGAAACAGTGATGCAGGAGAGCATCATGTCCAAAGCGAGACTGCTCATTTCACAATCTCAGGCAATATTGAAAAAATATGGAAAATTCACTATGGCGCCAGTGGTGACTTTCTACAAGTCTAAAGTGATCCCAACGCTCACTTATGGGGCAGAAGCTTTACCGAACCTTCCAACATCCTTTTGGTCAAAACTGGAAGGATTTTATTGGAGAAAGGTTCTTAACCTTCCTGACTCGCTACCAATGGTGTTAATAAGAAGGGAACTCTCTCTACAATCTTTGACCTCCATTGTGACCCGTAACGAAGCTATGCTATTTCGAAAGTCTTTACTTCCAAGCTCCCCACTGATTATGCAAGAAATCCAGCAAGAAATTCAGTCGGGATCCTGCAAAATGCTAATAAAATGGGCGGCAAAGATCGATTCAACCCTAGAGGGCGCTGGAAGCTCTAAAGACGAATTAATTCACAACCCTTCTAAAGTCAAATTGCGTCTATTACATCAAGATTGGATTGATACTTTGGAAAAAGCAGCCGCATCAAAATTGTTCACAGACCTGCCACCACAGTTGACTAAAGTGAACAAACTTGAGCCTTACTTGTTAAAAGGGCCGGATCCCATTCTCAGGGTGAACTTCTTAAGAATCCGCCTGAACATTCTTCACACAAGGGAAGTCCTGTTCCGAAGAAAATTGGTATCGGATGAAGCCTGGAGATTCTGCAGAAAGTTAGAGATGGCAGAAACCATAAGGCACCTCCTGCTAAACTGCTTAGGATTCACGGGCCCCCGCCTGAGACATCTGGGGCACTTGTTCAAAAATCTACATGTCTATGATGAAGAGGAATGGTGGTGTCGGCTTCTAAGTGGGGAGAAGACTACTTGGGTGATTGCGGTGGTGGACTTCTTCCGAGAGATTGAACTGCTTACCTGACGGCAGTTATGAATGAGTAGGATCACCAGCTGGGCATCCTCACCTTAACTTTTCCTGGGGGGACGCTGACTCTGATTTTGAATTTGAACTAGAATCGAAAAAGAATTGATCTGAAGGAGCCTTTCGGGGAATTTTTAGATGTTTGGGGTTCTGGACAAAGAATGATTCTGCGGGGAATCCGGACCAGTTAATGTGGGGATTTCTCTTTTTTTTTTTTCTTTTTTTTTTTCCCTCTTCAACTTTGTAAAAATTGTTTTATACAATTAAATCAAATAAAAAAAAAAATGGGTTAGTCAGGGCAGGACACATGTGGAGAGGTAGTGTTTTCCTGACCAAGGAGGAGCTTGAGCAAGCCCAGCAGGGCTACGACCACTGCTGTATTTGCAATTAAAGGGTGCATTGTTGGACTTGCAGTGGAACAAACCGCTCCAGCGCTCGCTTACACTTTTTGAGAACACACTGGATACTCACCACGGATTAAAAGGACTTTTAGCTGCACTGTATGCTTCCCTGTTGGGTATGGGGCACCTGGCTATTCCACATACACAAACCCGCTCGGAGAAAGAGTTGGGCTTAGAAAATAAACCAGAAGGGTAGGATTCAATCTATAGAGAGGTCTGTGAGTGATTTGCATCAGTGGTGGGGCTGTCCCAGGGTCCAACTCTACTGGAAATAAATTCTGGGATGGATACACACTATAGATGGCATTTACAGACAGCTGACCCCATTGTTAGTATTGTTTGATTTAGAAATGGAGGATGAAGACTGCGTGGTATTGTAACGCATGTCTAGGTATTTTCTTTTGGCAGCTCGAGTATGTCATGCAATTCGTTGAAAAGGAAACTCATTGCCCACTAAAACTGAATGGTTGAACAAAGCCTATGAGATATTTGAAATGGAGAGTCTTACAGCAGCGCTATTAGAGACTTACTCCTATGTAGACATGGCGTGGCTCCCCTTCTTGGAGTTCTATAGAGCAGAAAAATAAAAAAACAAGTGACAGATGGATTAAGTCAAAGCAGTGACCGACCAAAATACTAGTGTATTCAGAAATATTTTCCCGGACCTTATGTGAAAGACACAGTGGACCAGTTAGTTAAAACAAAGCAGATGTGCAAAAGATTTCTGTGAGCCGTTCCCAACAGTGTGAAGTGTTTGTATATGGAAATTCTGTTCCCCCGTAATGTGCTGATGTTATTGAGGGTGGGTATGTAAGATGTGAAAGGGAGGGTGGGCAATTTGGGTTGAGAAAAGCGCCAGCAAAGGTTAATTGATAAATGTACAAATCTAGAAGTACTGTTGTTGATTTGACTATTGGAAAACGTGAGTTTTACTATTCCTGAATGTCAGTAAAGTAGCATGTTGATCCTGACTCAATCTTCAACAAAATGTCTATTTAAAAAAATAAAAAAATAGAATTTGTGATAGGTGAATGGAAACGGGCAGAAGAGGAGAGACATGCAAGGTGTGCATGTCCTGTATGTTGGAAGCCCGGCACCCTAGTTGTATGAAATGTTAGAACAGGGCTCTCCTTTGTTTGAAAAGTACTCGTTGATAACAAATTGAGTCTAGTAATAGTTCATCTAGTAACGATCTAGCTACAGCTAACTAAGAATACCTAATTGAAATAAGGCAAAGTAGAGCATGAATGTCCACCGTCCCCATTGTTATCACCGCCAAGGTCATAGAAAAGAATGGCCCCAAGTTGGGTAGTGTAAATATTCATCATAAGGAAATCACAGTAACCTTTTGAAATTTTAATTTCCTGGAAACAATTCCCATTTCCTTGCAGTAGGCACATATACAGCAAATTATAAAATGCATAGCAGGGCATGAAAAATGCATGAAAGGCATACGAACATTAGGAGTCCTAGCAAAGCATAAATTATGCCTAGCAAGGCAAAGCAACCTGCTCTCCTAGCAATCCGACCACTGACTTGTGCAGGCGACTCCCATTTTACTTTCTCAATTTGTCACTCTCAACCCTCTTTTCTTCATTTGCTTTCTCTCCTCTCCGTCGCTCTTCCCCATATATATATATATATATGTATATATCTCTTATATACAGTATACACCAAGGCCAAAAAGGGTTTGGTAATTAGTAGTAGAAGGGAAGGGGCTGTCTGGAGACTCCATTTATTACAAGAAGCCAAGGGCTATGGGAAGCGTGAACCTTTGTTTCAGAAAAAAGTCTGCCAGAGATATGAACATTCCAGAGGCACAGTGGACCTTATTTAGCATGGTGGTAGCAAAATATTGCTCAGTGATTGCTAGGTTTTTATATGCATTTGTGGTGACTGAGTTATGCCTTATTATCATTGAAAAATGTTGATGCAGCGAGCATAGATCATTGTAGATGAGGTTAAGGTGTGCGTTTTACCCGTTAGGAAATCATTGGGTAAGGTTTCAGACACGTGTTTTAACCTCATCCTGGTTGCCAAAATTGGCCAATTTGTCACACTTGGACATAAAAAACAATGAACAAGGACATTTTGGCAAATTTTATTATTTCTACGTTTGCCAGATAGGATTTATTATCAGTGGAAAACATCTGGGAGGTGGACCTATCCAAAACGTATAAGCTTGCCTCAAAATCTGCAATGACCATTAGCAAGTGATAATTGACTCTTGGTGTGCTTTGGATAATTGAAAGGGTGGGTAATATTTAATACCTTGCAACTTGACATGTTTACCACCGCCTTCGAAGTTACAAAAATGCATTTAATAGTTTTTGAAGTATAAAGTGCTGCTAAACAAAAATCAGATGAGGATCAATAAAGTAGCATTATTAAAAACGTCCTGTGTATGTATTGCCTCTTATTGCACATGTTAGCTTTGCTTAAGGGCAGTGAGTAGGGGAAAAGTACACCTTCGCTCTGTGACCACACTGATTTTCCTTGTGACTGAGAGTGCAATCTGTACCATTTGTATTATGTTACTCCAGGTGCCCTCTTTAATGGGGTACTGTTAAGCCAGTAATCTGCGTCATTTGACTCTCCAGATGTTTTGGGCTAAATCTCCCATCAGCCAAGACAATGGTGGTGAGCCATGGCAGCTGTAGTCCAACAAATCTGGAGAGCCACATGTTGCAGAACCCCGAGTTAAACCGACAGTAACTCATGTAAAATCCAGGATGAGTCTGGTTGCCATCTATTCTGATTTTATGCTGAAAGTTTGATCTAGCTAGGAAGAATTGTAGGCAGCCGAAAATGAACGCCTTATAATTTGTTCAAGGGACAATTTTCCAGAAGCTTGGTGCTAAAGGAGGGTATGGTATAATACTGGACAGTTTCAATTATGCTATTTTGGAATTGATTGGTATAATAATCTTATCTTAAGTGGATTCCATTTGTTCAGGTAGAATCTGGGCCCCTCATTCTCAAAACTCTCACTGTGGCTTTTCACCAAAGAGAATTTTGTGGCCTGAACTGAGATTGGTTTGAAAGAATATTATAACGTTAGCGCACTGAGGGACATTATTTCTGTGATCCCGGTGACACTAAAGCAAATGCAGCAGCACTCTGTCTGCTGAAGTCATTTAAGAGCTCTGTGGTTTTATTACTTTGTTCTGTCCGCCACCCGAGTCATTCAACTCTGTAAGGATCGCTATGTATCATGGCCTGCACAGATGCTGATGTCTTCACACCTTTTTCTACTTTTATCCTATCCTTTGGACAGATGTTCTAAACCTTTCCAGATACATATTTGTATTGATCAACCGAAGCCAAACTATACTAAAGCTCAATCTGATGACATTGATTAGACATCTCTATTCTGTTACTTCTGAAATCACAGCTGTATCATCTATTGCTTTCTTTTCATGTTTGTATTCAGTTTTCATAACAATTCTTAAGTAAATATATCTCCTTGAAATAAATATATGCATGCTTTAATTTGTGTGTAGTAACCATGGCAAGCTTAGTTGGCCTTAATCCCATTTGTAAATACCCTTCCTTCTTCACGATCAGTGGCTTGTGTTAAATTGGTAGAAACTTCTTTTTAAATTGTTTTGAGTCTGAAAAGTATGGTAGATCACACTAAAATTGTGCAGCTGCTCTGAAACTGCAGGGTAAATGTAAACCTCTACCACACGCACTAGATCTTTATCATGACTGGTTGCAGTTTAGACACTGGCCGCCACTTCAGATTTATGCAGATCGAGATCATTTCCTACTCTTTCCTAACTTGTGCCATCCAGGAGAAAGGCAATCTTGCATCTCACCTGAAATGGAGCTAAAATCAGACCAGTTTATTTTGCCTTGATCACGTTTTCCTCACACCCTTTGTTTTCTGGTATTTTGTTTTTACTATTCATCTGGGTATGATACAGTGTTATACCTGTATTTTTCAATGCATGGTTCCTTCCTTGTGCAGAACGGAAGATTTGTACATGGTACGGACATCTGGGGTAATTGTTGACATTTTAAGGGTGATACCTAAGCCCAAATAGTGCAACTGTGTAACCAGCCCTACAGATGAAGGGGTGTATCGACAACGTTTACGCCCTAACAATAGGCAAGTACTCCAAAAAAAATAAAATTGGGAGCAAACATTCTCAAAAACAGGAAATAGGAAATCCGACACATAGAACCTTGTGCTCCTGCTTTCACTCGCACAGCTCCATATATACGTTTTGACCATTAGTGCACGTAGTACCACAGGAGGAAACTACTATTAAAACTGCCTGATCAAAAGAAGTAAACATGCATCTTTTAATGTGCATGAATAACGAGGTGCAAAGAAATAATTATGCAAATATGTTCGTTTTCCAGTTACAACCTATTTTACAGACTTATGAAAAAATACTCCCATTGGGTATTGGTCACACATTTTAACTCCTTTAAAATCATTTTACTCCTAACTCAAAAAATAGGGAATAAAATACTCCCACTTCCAAATCTTATCTGGAGCACTGAGTGCAAGTGTATATTTTTCCTATACTGCACCTTACCTAGCATCTAGACTTCATTTGAAAATAAACTTGGAGCGCAACAGATGTCGATAAAGAGCTGAATCCTAGATGATCTGCTTGAGCAGGAGCATTTAGCTCAACAAATGAAGAACTTGCGAGTGAAAATGTTTTCAAAGGAGTAAAAATAAGTACTTCTCGTTTAAAATATTTTTAGGCACACAGATATCTTTTAATTCGAAACATATCTTTATTTGCAGTCTACACTTTCTTTGCATCTTGTAATTCCGGTAAATACCTGCATTTTTTTTAGCTGAAAGACCTTCCTCAGATCATGCAACATAATGCCAAAGCCCCTCTTTGTGGCCTATGCTGTTGTACACATCAACATAGTAATGCAGGAGGCATAATGTAAAAGGATGTGACCTTAGTTTCAAATAGTCCCCGTTTGTTTTTTCAGAAGATGTAATATGCTTGGAATGTTGTCTTGGAAGATATGTGCAGCTGCTGAATTAATTATCCTATTGTACCTTTAATAAGTTAAGATGTCCAGTATGTAATCCCTCGATAAACTGCTGCTTCTCCACCATTGCCCGAATTTCTTACGTTTTGACAATATACATTTTGAAACTGTTCATGCTGCAGATTCACTATATCTGGCCAAGATGCATGTCTACCTCAATGCAATTCAATAGATTAGTCAATAGCCTGACTAAAGCTTTCCACATCAATCGGCCTCATTTAATACTACTGAATGTTTTATTTCAAAATAAAACGTATTTCAATGCCCCATTAATATTCTTTTAGATCGAGTGGAGCTAAATAGCCACAGCGTCAGTTTGCCTGTGTCCCTGTATCTGTTTAAACGTTCCGATATGTAGGTATTTTCTGAACGTGGATATGATTTGTGGGTCAAAACTTTAATAAACGTACATCTTCAGAAGTAGTTCTTACCATCACCCTTTTTGGCTAAGGTGATAAGTTTGATACATGGATTCTAGCTTACATTGGGCACATTAATATATAATGTAATCGTGTGTGTTTTTGTTGTTGTTGCGAGGACCACTATATAGCAAGGTGCCAGATATTTGAAAGATGATCAGCATGGAGACAAGGGAAGCCGATCAAACAGTCTTACAGTGATTACACTTTCCACCTTGACCTTCATACACTTACAACACATATTTGATCATTGAGGATTTTTGTGTTTTACTTGGCAATATTGGAAGGACACGTTTTCACCTCTCTACTGTGGTTCAAAGGAATGAGATCTCTATTCGTCAATCAATGGCATACTCACAGTTTTGTCTTTTTTTTTCCAGCATGTCCAATCTGTGGGTAATGAAATGTTTTACGATAATTTGATGGTTCAGAGAAAAAAGCTTGCTTCCAGGGTCCCCCCTTATGCCTAGTGTTTCTTTATCTAACGACAGTGGCTACCACTACTGCAGCTGCGGGCACTGATCTTATGAGGGTGGCTCCTGTGGTGCAGAAAGTACCCCTGCCCCCACGGCGCAACACCGCAGCAGAGGCTTTGGCAAAGGTTGCAGGCACCCTAGAAGGGGTTAAGGCACCGACCCAGGTCACGGTTCAGTACCCTCAGGGTGTAAACAAAAAAAGGGGGGTTAGGGGGCAGAGGCTCCGAAACAGTCCTCGCAGGTCGCCGCTCACACTATGGAGGTTTCGTCCACGAACGTCGATGGTCAAGAATCCTTGCATACGGTCCACGAGGATGACAGCGACGACTGCGCAGGGCCTTGTTTTCCTTCTCTGCCGAGGGCTATTTCCTTGGACATTCTTTCGACTCTCCACACCTTGGTGTCAGAGATCCAGATGATTCCCCTGGCACCGGTACCTGCTTCACCCCAGATCCCTGATCAACCGCCGGCGAAAAAGAGGACCCGTCATCTGATGCCCCCATATCAACCTCTTCCACCAGGTCATGCCCCAACACGCCCAGGGGACCCTGATACAGGGACGGATACAGCCATGACTACGGATGAGGACAAAGACTTCGCCCGAGTAGAATGAATCGCCACATTTGGATGCTCCTCATAGGGTTTCGCCACCGGACGAGGTCGGATGGTTCCACTACATAATCGCCAGGACATCCAAGCTCTTCCAACTGGTACCCGACGAAACCAAGAAGGAGGGCTTCTTGTATCAAAGGTGAGAGGCCAAAAGGAAAACTATCATGGCGGTACGTTTTCTGGTCGATATTTGAGAAGAGGGCCTGACACTCATGAATAAACCCTGCATGGCTCCAGCCAAGCGGGACAGGCTGGAGAAGAAGTATAGGGTGCCGGACTCCTTACCCAAGTGCCCGAGGTTGCAGCCATCTCAGTTGTATTGTTGGTGTCGGCTAACCCATCTTCTTCGTCCTCAGTGCCTCCAGACAGCGAGGGGAAAAGGATGGACGCCATGGGGGAAAAAAGTGATTTATACAGCGGCATCCACAATTAAGGCGGCCAATTCCCCATAGTACCTAGCCAGGTAAGACAGGGAATTTTGATACAAGCTAGGACTGATTCTGTTGTTCCTCCTCGCCGATAAGAAGATGGAAGCCCTCGCCCTCTTCCAGGAAGGAGAAGTGTCATCGGACCATGCCATCACGGTGGCAGTGGACATCGCTGACAAATGGTTCTGCCAGATGGGGAACGGTGCCTGCCTTCGCCGACAGGGGTGGATGAAGGCCACTAACTTCTATCAGGAGGTTCAGGTGAAGCTACTGGACATGCCCTTCGACAGGGAGAATATATTGGGGAAGGCCGTCGACGAGTTCCTCCAGGCCATCAAGATGATACAGAGACAGTCTGTTCCCTCGACACCATCCAGCAGCACCGTTAGTCTTCTTTTTGCTGCTCTAGGGGAAAATAGAGCAGGTCATCAAAAGATTTTTCCATGTTTTACAGACAGCCTTCCCGGTCATCGACGCAAGAAGCCTACAGAGGCCGCTCCCAGGCCTACGGTAGCCTACGCCGGCTGACGAGGTTCATCCGCAATTGGAGAAAGATCACAACCTGGACGCTCTCGCCTAGGGGCACACCTTGCAGTTCCAACACAGGTGTCCTTGTATTCCTCTGGTTCCCTGTCAGGAACAGCACACCCCTCAGCTTCTGGAAGAGGTACGAGCCATCTTACAAAAAAGGGCAATAGAGCTAGTTCCCCAACAGCTCCGGTGCTCTGGAGTCTATTCCAGATACTTTCTAGTCAGAAAGAAGACTGGGCTGGAGACCCATGCTGGGCTTACGACGTCTGAACAAATACTTAAAGTCCCAAAAATTCAGGATGGTCATGTTGCAGCATGTGCTTGTCCAACTGGAGAAAGGGGATTTCTTGGCATCGTTGGACCTGAAGGACGCCTATTGCCACGTCCCCATTCACATGAAACATCGGAAATGTCTGCTTCGTGGTGCAGGGCCAGCATTACCCGTTCAAGACCCTACCATTCGGCTTGAAGTCTGCTCCCAGGGTGTTCACAAAATGCCTGGCACCAGTGGTCACCCATCTACGTCCACAAGGCATATACGTATACCTGTACCTAGACTGGCTGATAGAGCCCACTCGCAGGAGTTAGCTAACGAACACGCAAAGGCGATCATCCAACTATTGACGGATCTGGGATTCCCCGTCAACTATCCGAAGTCCTGCTTAATGGCATCGCAGAACATGCTGTTCTTTGGCACCAGACTCAACACAGTGTACTGCCTGGCGTCGCCCGCAGAGAAGCTAGCAGCCATTCAAGGAAAGCTGCAACGACGGTCCTCAGCGAAGACGGCCACGGTGCGGGCCATTAAGTCGTTACTGGGCATGTCGTCTTCCTGCATCTACCTCATCTGCCTCTGCAGGTTGCAGATGTGACCCCTACAAGAATTCCTGGATGCCGTTGGATGCAGGTGTCTGGAAGTTTCACCGACAAGATCCCTCTCAACGAGGAATTCCGACAGGTGATAGAATGGTGGGGGGTCCGCTCCCACATTGCCCAAGGCACAGGATTTAAAAAACCCAGATACCAGGAGACGGTCACCACGGATGCCTCCCTGGATGGTTGGGGAGCGCACACCAGACGTCTGTGGCTACCGGAGCAGAAGGATCTACATATCAACATCCTGGAGGTACCGGCGGTGTTCTGGGCTCTCAATTCGGTCCTACTGTTTCTGAAAGGCAAGGTGGTGAGGATCTTCATGGACAACACCACCACCATGTTCTAAATCAGGAAGCGGTGGGGCACTCGATCCCCAGCGCCCTCCAAGGAGACCCATGTGGCACTGGGCCTTCGGACAGTGGATGTTCTTCATTCTCCTTCACCTGGCGGGAGTCGAGAACACGATCGCAGACTCCCTCCGCGGGAAACTGCGCTCCTGCCACGAGTGGGAGCTTTGTCAGGATCAGGTGGAGCGCCTGTTCGTCAAATGGGGCAGGCCCATGATCAATCTGTTTGCGACGGCGGCAAACTCCAAATGAAGTTTGCCAGCAGGTTCCACCAGCTGAGGAGCTTGGGGGGACGTGTTCTCCTTCCCATGGGAAGGACTGTTTCTGTGCGGGTTCCCTCTGTTCCCCCGCCTGCTATGAGTTTTCAACACACTCAGACAGTGTCAATGCAGGATGATACTCATCGCCCTGGCGGACTGAGGTAGATTTGGTATCCGGCCCTTCTCAGTCTATCAGCGTCGCCTCCAGTCAGTTTCCGGTGGTTCTGGCTCTTCTCACAAGAGAGGGAGGCGCAAGCCTTCATCACGACCCAGGATCGCTGAACCTGAAGGCTTGGCTCCTGCAGCCTTAGAGTTTGGAGGTTATGAGTTGCCAGTGGACTGCAGGGAGGTCCGAGATAAGAGCTCGACGCACTTTGAGGGAAATCAGGTATAATGGAGGTAATCAGGGAGCAAACCTGACACATTTTATTAGACAACAATAAACCATAGAGGCTCCCGTACCTAATAGAGGTTTGGACACTCAATTGTCTGGCTGATCAGGAATTATCACACTAGAACATAATTCAGAACAGTAACGCTTAGAAGTTCATGGAAGATGCAACCTGATTTCATTGCCAAATATGTTAAAAACAATTTTAATACAAAGCATATAAAGTTAAAAAGCATATACATAAAATTTAGTCAGTAAAAAGACTAACAAAGTGACCAGTGCTGTCAAATAAAGTGCTGTGTGCTAATCACCAAAAAGTGCTAATAAAGTACAAAATACATACGAGAACTGTATCCAACTTACAGATACATCAAAATTCTAAGTTGACAAGTACTTATTTACAAAATTTGTATAGAAACCTCAAGAAAAGGCAACCTTTGACTTGTTTTAGTAAACAAATAGCCACACAAAATACATCAAATGAGACCTATCTTTTTTGAATGTCTCAAAATATGGTGCTTTGGTTACAAAATATCTAAAGTACAACTTGGCAGGTTCTAATCCTTTTCTGGTACTCTATGTTAGTATCTGCAATAACCCTACATGTTTCGCTGCTGTAGTCCTTAGGATTAGTTTTAGGAACTTTTTCAGGGGGGTGTGGAAGCTGAGACTGAACACGTCCGCAGCTTGAGTCAAGATGGAAGCTTGGTAGAACTGAACACGTTCTGACGGTTGCGGCAGCATAGAGTCCTTAAACGTCTTTCTAGTGGGTAAATCTAGATTGATAAATGTCCACAAAATCTTGTTCTTAATAAAAGTTGAGAGTGCCAGGCCAAACCATCTCTTTAGTGTCAGTAAATAATTCCTAGGTACTTAGTGTTGCGGTACCCAGAGTAGTCCTTCAGACTTCATATTGTGGTAGAGTGGTATTTCCTGGGTCTTCTGGTGTAGTAGTGTTGTTGTCGAGGTAGAAAAAGTGGTAGTTTGAAGGCTAGTAATAATCTGAAATTCTAGAGTTGAAAGGCTCCGCGGCTGCAGTCCTACTGCTTCGTTCAGCGCTGCGGTTTCTTTGTGACTGTTGCTAAGGCGGCTCGCTTGCCCGAGGTCCGAGCTAAGGCCACGGTGTCGTTGATGTTGAAGTGCTACGGCCATAAGTGGAAGCGTTTTGCTACGTGGTGCCGGTCACAGGAGATTACCCCTCTGAGGGTCACAGCTCCTCAGATCCTTCCATACTTGCTGTACTTGGCAAAAACCGGGCTGGTTCATGCATCCATCAAGGTACATCTGGCGGCTATCTCCCGCTACACCAGGTCCCTGGGGCGATCCTCGCTGTGGTCTCAGACTCGTCAAAGAGTTTCTCAAAGGCCTTTTCCAATCCTTCCCGCCGGTGAATGCTCCTGCCCCGGCATGGGAACTCAACATGGTTCTGTTGAGGCTCCTGGGGGGGCCCCCTTCGATGCTATGCATCAGGCCCCGCCCAAGTTTCTCTCGTGGAAGACGCTTTCCTTGTGACCATCACTTCTGCCAGACAAGTATTTGAGATCCAGGCCCTATCCTGCAAGCGACCGTACCTGACTTTCCCTGAATCACAGGTGGTACTGCATACGCACCCCTTTTTCCTGCCGAAGATTCAGTCGGAATTCCACCTCAACGAGCATTTGGTGTTGCCTGTTTTCTTCCCGAAACCTTTGTCGCCGGCTGAGAAGGCCTTGCACTCGCTGGATATTGCTCGTACTTTGAAGTTTTATGTGACGCGCACAAAGAATTTTCAGAAGACTTTTCAATTGTTTGTGAACTTTGGACCTGTGAACCATGAGAAGGCCTTGTCCAAGGCTTCCATTTCAAGATGGCTCTCCGGCTGCATCATGCACTGCCATCAGTTGGCGAACCGACCGCTACCGGGCTGTCCTTTTTCTTCTTGCCCCTAAGACTTAGAATGCTCTTCCTCTTTCTTTTCGCTCAGTCTCTTCTTTTCCTCTTGTTAAATCTTGTTTAAAATCGCATCTCATTCGCCTGATCTTTTGGTTTTCTGATTATTTGTTCATGTTAATTGTATAGTTGATTTTCTTTACAGTGCTTAGGCGTCAAGCGCTATAGAAATTCAATAATATAGAACAAAAAAATACAGATAGTTGGTGATGCCAATGAAACCAGACCTTTTTGCAAAACATTGTAATCCCACAATCTTATAGGAAACCGATGTGTTCTGGCAGAGCTGGCGGGGTCTGCAAATGCAACAGATCTCCGATTCTTTCGTTTTTTCAGAGGGTAAAATATGTATATGTAAAATAGGCTGCATTAGCAGTTCATGTGCAACTGACCCTGCAGGAACTCACCAGTGTATCTTTGAATGCCTTTTTGTGAATGGTGTGGGCACAGTTTGCTACCTCTTTGCTAACAAGTGAGTCTTAGAGGAGTAGGCTCTAATAAATTAATGTAATATTAATGCCTATTTATTGATATATTTTTTTATTTCAATCCCTCCCATGCAAATATTCTTTAATTGATACCTCTGTATCCTGCTTGTGAAATGACTGCCTTCCCATCTTGCAGATGAATTTGGGAACAGGGACATCGTTTCCTTCTGGCCTTTGTTTTTCCTAAATGTTTTGCTCTCGTTTGCAGAAAACGTTTGTGGCGATGGGGATGGGTGTTCCACAGTACAGTATGTTAAGCTTACCAGACATCATATGTGGCTCTAACTACCAAATAGGGGATTTCCCAGAACTTCGAAATATCCAGGAGGTTTTGTATACAGATACTGCTGTTCATTTGAGGTTTGAATAGCGGGGGGTATCATATTGGGTCTATGTGTCTGGCCTTATACATAAAAAAAGTTTGTATGTGTGACTATATAGCAATATAAGGTTTTTCCCATCTTAAAAGAAACTCATCAAGGCATAACATTTTGGAGGTATACCGACTTACCTTTTTAAAGTTTCTGTCACCCTGTTCAAGAAGTGCTCTTATGAAGTACAGACTTAATCTTTTGAAGACCAGGGAAAACCTCTGTAGATGGGAAAGACAAGATTCATCTAACGCCACTTGTCGATTCTATCTGTCCTCCATACAGAGTCTAAAACATCTAATTATACAGTGCGGGGCCCTTAGAAAACTCTGCATGTATAATTGTGGGTATTTTGTCCATAATCATGGTTTAGTTTTTTCCGAGTCTCTCTGGGAAAGGATCCATCAAGGTAATTCACTTGCTCTTACTTTTGCTTTGTTAAAGTATGTGTACAGACTGAACCTCATTTATCTGTGGAACCGGCAAGTGAGAATACGTGACAGTCTGCTGAAAATAGGCAGTAACCATGGACGTTGGCTAATCAAGTTAGGTTCCCTCCTTCTTTATAAGCATGAGCACTTGTATCATAATATTCCCTTTTTAACTTTTAGTACTCATTTTTAATTTGCACATTTCTTCGATTAGATCCTTTGTAATCATAAAGGGAAAAACGTATAGGATTTATTGGTGATGCTTCATCAACTGCTGTTTTACACTGGGAATTCTAAATTGCTATTCTATGTCCAGACCACGAAATGTGTTAATTTTGTCTTAGAAAGTGAACTATCTTAGAGTGAATATGTTGTTTCATATTTTAAAATTGTTTAGGGTTTATCTTAAAAACCATTAGGACAAATAATCGTTTTAAAAGTGTTGTGTTTAGGCCATGCTCCTTTTCAATTTGTATGGCTGTTTTGACAACATTCTTACGGAAGCACAGCTGGTTCCTGCCAAATTTGGGGACTTCCATACTGATACCATTCTATATTCATGACATAATATTACTGGACAACACCCATTGGACTACAGAGATACCTGTAGGAGCTTTATGAATATTAAAATGTTAATGATATTGCAACTGTAGTATAACTAAGGCCATGAGGTTCAGCAAAATAGATCGAAATTGTACTTGGGTGCTCGGGAACATAAATTGGAAATAGTCGTGGAGTATTTGTACCTTGACTTGTTAGACTCAAAAGTATATTGGAGATCTTTAGTTATGTTGTGTGCTATGCTTTTGTACTGCGTTAAATGACTAACGTAGTAGTTTCAAAGTACTGAATTCCTATCCGAGGAGTACTGTACCCCCTTTCAACGTAATTGGACCGTAGTCTAATGGGAAGAATAGCATGATGTGACCAATCTTAGGATGTCTTCCATTCTCCCCTAATGGGAGCCCCTTTCCATGAGGCCAGTGAGGAGAGGGATTCCTGTGTAGAGAAGGAACAAAGTACCCCCACTCCAACTGCCCCGCCTACATTACCTGAAAAGTATGAACCAAAGTATGTGACGTATACTGAACAGGTAAACCAGCAAAGAGAAGAGCGTGGACTCTGTGCAGTACCCATAAGAATACCTATACCTAAAAGAATATGGGACTTAAAGTACCCATTGAGGAAACCATACCTGCATACAAGACAATATGATATCCATTTGAACGAGATTCCTGAAGAAGCAGAGAAACTAAATGGCAAAGATTAATGGTGACGTCATACAAAGTCGAATCGACACCCATATAGAAAGATAACCGGACCAGAGAGGCAGACGATTTATAAAGCACAAAGAGATACCAAGGATAAGTGACATCTTGGGATCATGATGGAGAGACTTATGCCACAGACCTATGAAGATAGTTAGTTTAAATGTGCACAGATGCAATGAAACGCAAGCAGCAAAGCAATCATGAAGCTAGACACATGCTTTTAAATAGTTAGACCGCGGTAAGCGCCAACATATACATATATACTTTCATGGATACATATGGACTACGAAAGGATGGATGTTTCCAATACACATATAAGCAGTACTGAACAAAGCAAGAAGGCCTCATTTCAGTGTCACAGATAAGAAAAGCAATTGAATTAAACAGAATAAAAGTGCAGCTAAGGAGTTCCTTGAGCCAAGAAAGCCAAAGTCTTATCAATCTGGAATTGGCGGACATTGGATACAATTAATGTGAAAGAACAGAAGGTCCTGTTCAGAGAGGGCAAGCAAAAACAAAAGACGTCAGAGGACTTTTGAAGAATAAAATCAAATACACGAAAAGGCTCAATTTCATGGTGTCCAGTCACGTGATAGAAGTAAGTTGGACGAACGAGATGATCACACCTACGCATGGAGGCCAGTTGGTGCCCATACTCCTTAAAAATTCTCAGAGAACAGTACAAACTCAAGGCCAACTTCAAAGCACTAATTGTCACTGCACCATTGAGGTGATGATGGAGGATATGCTAATTGGTGGGAAGCTGGTGCTAAGACGAGCTCAACCGCACCTGGTTGTTCAATCTGTGTGCTTTTAACGTAGGTGGAAAAGTATTGACTGGGTTTAGAAGCCAACCAATTGTAGGGGACCACGTAGTTGGGGGTCCTATAGCTTGTGTAGCCAATGGGACGTTGTACATTTAGTGAGGTTCATAGTGGCTATTTTGAAGGGGGGGGCTTAGTTGCCCCACCTTATGTTAACTTTCCAATTACCTCTCTCCGTTACCCTATACAGATATGGAACCTATGTTTAGTTATTCACTTAGAACCAATCCCACCTCCTGTTAGGTTTTTGTAGTTTGCCACGTTTTTTATGAAGTAGGTAGAGTCAAGTATCGAGCGATTGCTGATGTTCGTTGTACTCCATGTTTTAGATACTTGATATTAAAACAGACAAACTTTGCCAAGCTATTTGTGTCGTCTTGATTATTGATGTATGAATAAAATCTGCATCCCCATCCATCTCCAGGGTATTGCGACTCATCTTAAAGGGCTGTTTGGGAACACCAAGCTCACTTGGTAGCAGAGATAGGATGGTTAGATAAGATCACCATCGGCCGTCGACATAATTAACTTTAGAGTCTCTGCAATATCGCACGACCATTGCCATTTGGCTGACCGGACGTGCCCCTCCCCATCAAAGTAGTTGGAGGACACAACTCCTTGCAAGGGATGGTTTGACTGAACCCCTATTTTCAGATAGAAACCCATCCCACATGATCGAAAAGCTGCTAGAAGAGTCTGTAATGAAGGCGGTCATCCTGATGGTACGAAGAAGAAAAATATGCGAATGGTCAGTAAATAGACCAAAGAGTGTGGCAAAGGGATGTATGTATAGTAAATAACAGAGAGTAACAGAGGGAGGTGGGGTAAAATATAATGCAAGAGTAAGAGTCTAATATATATGTAATATATATGTATATGGGAAACGCGATATTGACTTGAGTGTGGCCGAGCAATATATTAAGAAGAATAGTTGTGAGTGAGGCCGTGAAAAGAGAATACGCCCTATCCTAGACTTTAAAGAGTGCTAACAGAAACCCTTATCTAGAGTCCCATAAAGTGGATGACGTAGGAGAAGGGACCGATTAAAAACGAACCAGAAAGAGATAGGTTTAAGTTCCAATCGGAGCAATCTTGGGGTGCAAGACGAGTTTTAAGAAGATCGTGAATAGAACATGTGGCCGTCAAGTCTGTCTGTTTGTTCTATGTGATTGAAAGTTGTGATGACGTCGGAGTTAAAAGAAAACATTTTATGTGATAGAGAAGCGTGAAGTTGAGACATAAAAATTGATTGTTTTAAAATTGAACTTTGATGGTTCATTTTTAGCAAGATTAAAGTAAAAAATTGTGTTTTGACGGGATTGGAGCTTGCGACGATTGTTGCTCACTCATAAGCGTATTTTGATTGAGACGTAAATTGGAAACTTTAACTAAAGCATAAGAGTATTAGCAAAGAGAAAAGTGAAGGTTAGCAATGGAAGCAGTTACTCCAGGCAAACGGCTACCGAAGCACACGCTTAAGTTTAAACAATACAGTGCAGAGTGGGTTAAAGGAACCGCAGATAAAATGTTTATGCCATGGCCACAAGGCAGATTATTATCGAGGGCAGTTCTGCAGCATATGACGATATATTTACATGCCGCGTACATAGGAAAAAAGTTAGAAAAGCGTCTAGCGAGTCTAGAACTATGGAAAACGTATGAACACGAAAAGGAGGATGAGCCTCCTTTAGATTGGATACTTAACATATGGAAAGAGGGGGGGTGAAGATCCTTCTGCTCTGCCCGCCCCGTCTGAAATAAAAGACGAAACTAAGAATAATGAAGAGTTATACTCATTAAGAGAACTTAAAGCAGCAACGGGATATAGCAATCGTCATATGAGTCACCTACACAAAGTAGTGACGAGGGCCCTGTCATGATGCCTACCCCCGGGCATCCGGATCGAGTCCATCAGCCCCGGGAGCAGGCATCCAGATACTCATTAAAACACCAACAGCCCCGGCTGGGGGCTGTTTGGATTCAGTCCTGGCGCCTTAGGCGCCAGGCTCATCATAGAAATCAGTCCTGGCGCCATAGGCGCCAAACTCATAGACTTTACTTACCTTATGCAAACCATGCTGCAAATGAGTCCAAGCCAATGTGAGGCCTGGATGGGAATATTTTATTACAGGGACTATTTTTTACTCGGGTGTGGTTCTGGGGAACTTCTTACCTGGGACACGCCCGAACAGCAGCTCATGCTTTGTGTTATTCTGCATCCAGCAGCGTAACGCTCACCGTGTCTGCAAGTCAGCATCCAGTCTTCTGCCACTCCCGCCTCGAATCCGGAGCTCCTAGACAAAAGGAAAAGAAAGAAGAGGTTAGATCACGGACATTATTGGATTCCTTACCTGATTCCGGACCCAGCACATCTCCGAGCCTGGAAAGGACATTATTTCAGCACGCGTCGCTTCGCCAGCAGCAGCGCAGCGTTATGCTCACCAGTCCACCGCATCTTTCAACTCTGCGCTGCCTCCATCATTTTCTTTGTCGAAACCCAGCACCTGGGGGGAAAACAAAAGGAATAACAAGGTGAGCCGAGAAAACCGACAAAGAAAATCTCTTTGCCACCATAGGCTTACCTGCTTTACCACCGGAGGTATTATCCTTTAATTCGCTGCATCTTTCTATGCTGCACCTATAAAGGGAGAGAAAACAGCAAGTTAAACTCATACAACTTTTACCGGACAGTGTTTGGTAATACATACTCTTACCTGAACGCCATCAGCTGCCTCCAGGCAATATTCTTTTGGACCCAGCTGCAACCTAACGAGGGAATGGAACAAGAGTGAACATCGGACATATTGAACTCTTTGAACTTTATAGACACTGGAGTCAATATTCCTCCGGAACTCCTCCAGTACCTTCAAACCAGTGAAGTAACTGGTATCTACGCGCCCCGGCATGCCATGCAGGATGGAGAGCTCATCATTTAAAAACATAAGGTGAGGTTACCAAGAGGGGATATCGGAGGTGATTAGTGGGGAGAACGAGAACAGTTGGGGGGGCCATCACTAATGTCCACGGGTGGCTAAATCCCTTTCTCCACTTGCAGGAGAATACTTCTACGAGTCCAGCAGACAAGATTAGGCGGGACAGTCCAGACTGTCATCTCTTCACTACGCATCACGTTGGTGGAGACCGCAGCTGTCCGGGTCCGATCGACACCCGTGTGGGAACCAGGTGAGCGTAACAGGCCCAGAGAAAGATACCGAGAAAGATGTCCTCCAAAGTCCTGAGGGACAAGAAGAGACAAGACAAGGAGAGAAGTGATCGAGCAAGTACATCTCTAGATATAAGGATAGAAATAAAGAGATGGAAAGGAGATCAGGATAAAAATTATGAGATTGCGCTCTTACAGAACGAGTGGGTGGGAAGTCAGATTTTACTTAAACTTGATGGTAAAGGCATCCAGGATGTAAGACAAAGGGAAGATCAAGACAAACAAGACAAAAAAGATAAAGAAAGGGAGGAACGATTGAAAGATGAGGGAGCGAAAATAAAGAATAGACAAAGAGGAGAACCGTTATATCAAGATGAGCAAGCTAAAAAAACAAGAGAGCAGAAGAGCAAAGAAAATGTGCCAATAGACAAAGAACAGCCGATGAACAGGAAAGATTAGGAATAAAAAGAATAGAAGATGATGAACAGGAAAGGAAAAGAGAAAAGACTACAGAGGCAAAGGGATGAGGAGATACGAAGGGCATATGAACGAAGGGATATGAAAAAGAAAGGAAGACAGAGTAAGAGAGGAAGCGAGAAAACGCAGAGAAGTTGATGACGACATGGAACGTAAAAGAAGACAGAGCACGCGATCTTGAGTATTTGGAAAGGGAAGTAAGAATTCCCAATCCACAGGTTTAGTTTATTTATTTATACCGCGTGCCGAAACCTGAGGTAACTGGGCGCCGGAGACTTGGAGCATGTTACAGCAGGAAAATACACATACAGAATATAACATAAGTGGCAAGAGACCGGGTTACACAGTGGTCTAGGCATGCACAGACGACGTAACAGCATTAGTTAGTGGGGACACGCAAAGGATTTCATTTTTGCTCTGAACGTCCAGAAGGAAGGTTCAGCTCTAAGGTTCAGAGGTAAGGTATTCCACAGTTTGGCCGCCAGGACTGGGAAGCTGGCGCCACCCGCTTTTTTTAGAGAGAATGAGGGGATGGAGAGGCAGTGAAGTATGGCGTTCTTGTAGGTCTGGTTGATGTGCGTTTGTTGAACTTGACTCCTAGGTACTTGGGGGCATCATTGGATAGGCATTTGTGGACTATCACAAGAGATCTTAAGGTGATTCGGTCTCTAATCGGGAGCCAGTGGGCATCTTTCCTGTGGCTGGATATGTGGGAGTGCCGCTGGATGCTCAAGGCCGCTCTCAAGGCGTTGTTCTGAAGCACTTGTACTTTGTTAAGGTTACGCTCTGAGGTGCCAAGGAAGAGAGTGTTACAGTAGTCAATTTTTGAGAGCACAAGTGCTCTAGCTAGAGTGATACAGCTGGCCGGTGAGAGGAAGGCTTTGCATGCATTAATGAGCTTGTTGGTGTAGGCCGTAGAGGAGGCTGCCGCGTTAACTTGTTTGTTTAGCGAGAGGGTGGAGTCCAAGTAAACCCCCTAGGGTTTTGATTTCTGAGGCCACTGGGATTGTATTGCGTCTATGTTGAAGGAGGTGTAACGGGGGTCCAGTTTGTTTAGCCAGGGTTGGGAGCCGACGAGCAGGAGCTCAGTTTTCTCGTCGTTAAGGCAAAGGCCATGTTCTGCCATCCAAGCTTATATTTCCAAATAGAGGTTGTTTAACTGTGCGGAATCCTCAACATAGCATCCTGAGAGGGGGATGAGAACCTGGGTGTCGTCAGCATAATTGGTATATGTGACACCCAGGTTGTCCAGGTGGTCAAACAGTAGCTTTGTGAAGATATTGTATAAGGTCGGCGAGACGCACAAGCCTTGTGAGACACCGCAAAGGATGGGGATGGGGAGGGCTGAAGCCCCAGGCGAGAAGACTTGTGTGGTTCGGTCTACCAGGAACGATTGGACCCATGCGGTCGCGTGACTGGAAAAAGCAGCTGAGGCCGTCATATCTTCCGTGAGGATCTGGTGGTCTACGAGGTCAAAGGCTGCCGAAAGGTCGAGCAGAAGGAGTATTGCTAGATTTCCCTTGTCCTTTGCCTCGTCCATTTGGATTTTTAGGTCCAGAAGGGCTGTCCCTGTTCCATGCCTTGGCCTAAAACCAGATTGTCTCAGACCAAGGAGGTTGTTTTCTTCTAAGTGCTTCTGGATTTGCAGATAAGCCACTCTGTCTAGGATTTTCAGGATATAAGGTACTGTGGTGATGGGCCTAAAATTGGTGGGGATGTTAGGATCTAGAGATGTTTTTTTTAGGAGAAGCATGACCCACGCCTCCTTGATGCTCTTCGGGACTGAGCTAGATTTGAAGGAGGCGTTGATTAGGGTTGTAATGAACAGGGCCAGATCGTTGGCGCCTTCCTGGATGGTGGTAGCTGGGCATGAGTCCCCTTGACATCTGGAAGGATTGAGGCCTTTTATGATGTTTTCCTTTTCCGTCGTAGAGACGGGGGTGAAGGAGAAAGGAGGACAGGTGGGAGTTTTATTATCTAGTGGTAGATGGTTTGCTCTAAGGCCTAGGGTGGATTTTTTCAGTTCCATTTTAGATTGTAGCATGGTGATTTTGTCTGCCAAAGCTTTTTGGATTCTCTCGCACCAGTCTGCATCTTTCGTGCAGGTTTCTGAGGGTGGCAAGGGGGACTCTAATTCCTTTAGGATGGTGAAGAGCTCCTTTGTTTTTGATTTTGCGTTGTCTATTCTAGTGTGGTAGGTCTCTTTTTTAGCTCTAAGGATATCTGTTTTGTATGTAGAGTATGCTGCTGCAAAAACAAGTTCTGTTGGCTGAGTTAAGAGTTTTTCTCCAGGTAGTTTCTGCCATACGTTTGGCGTTTCACAGTATTTTGAGCTCTGGGGTAAACCATTTATTCAGGTGGGCTGCTGGTTTAGCTTTAGAGAGTTTGATAGGTGCGATTATGTCTATGGCTGATTCAAGGGTTTTGTTGTAGAGGTCGGCGAGGTTGTCCACTTCTAAGTTGTAATTCGCAGGAGTCAGGATGTTATGAATTAAGGGGCGGAGATTTTGCAAAGTGATGTTGCGGTTGTTCCTAGATAGGGTTTGCGGAATGATTGCTGGAGCATTAATAGGCATTGTTTCCCCTTGGATGGAGAAGGAGATGACGTGGTGGTCTGACCAGGCAATTGGTTCATTTTTGAGGATGGTAGTAGAGCAGTTGTGGTCGGCTAGCCAGTCCAACATTCTGCCTTTGTTGTGAGTTGGACCTGTAACCCTGTGCTTGAACCCAAGTTGGGAGATAGTGTTTTCCAGGGATAGTGCATTGGTATCATTAGCGTCGCCAAGGCCTAGATTTAGGTCCCCCAGTAGGATGATTTGAGAGCCTGGTTTAGTATTAGTAGTCAGGAGGTCAGATATCTCTTCCTCGAAGAATGAGATGTGTCCAGGAAGTCTGTAGATAAGGTGCATAAGGATCGTTTGAGCAGCAGACAACTGGAATTTAGCTGAGAGGAGTTCAGTGGAACGCAGACTAGGTGAGGAGGTGTCTCTGAGGCCAAGAGAGGATTTGGCGATAAAGGCCACTCCTCCTCCTTTGCTAGAAGCTCTATCATTCCTTAGTATAGTGTAACCTTCAGGTATGGCGAGGGATAGGGTTGGGCCAGCTGCCTTGTGCAGCCAGGTTTTGGTGACTGCAAGGAAGTGGAGATCGTTGGCGGAAATAAGGTCGGCAATATTGAGTGCGTGAGCAGCCAGTGATCGGGCATTGATAAGAGCACGTTTGATCCGCAGGGGTTCAGGAGTGCTGATGGTAGAATTTGGGACGTTGTCCAATATGGTCCTGGGGTTAGCTGGAGGCGATTTGGGTAGGGAATGGAGAGTGGTGAGTTTTTTTATTGGTGGACCTGGTTGGAGGGAATCGGGAGCCAAGTCTATAATTTCTGGTATTCACTGGACATGGATGCCAAGGTGAAGGAGGTGCAGCATAGCGGCGAATCCGTTCTATGGGGCTGAGAGGATGGTTTAGCTTAGGTGACACAATGTGATTTTTGCAGGCCGTAATCATAGTGAAGGTGAGGTGAGGGGGAGCAGGAACAGGGAGGAATGGACCAATGAGGTTAACTACGTAGAGTATTAAGGCAATGATGAGACCGTTTCTGAGAGGGGCGGCCATGTGTGCTTTGGGTTACCGTGGTGCGATCTGTCTGTACCTTCAGGACAGATGTAGTTAGACAGTAGTGGGGCACCAGAGAATGCAGCATATCTTCATGTGCGTAAGGTTAGGCTAGTTCCGCTGGTAGAGGTACATAGATAAATGCAGTGGCTAGGCAGGAAGTATCAGTACACAGATAAATGCAGTGGCTAGGCAGGAAGTATCAGTACACAGACAAATGCAGTGGCTAGGCAGGAAGTATCATTAGACAGACAAATTCAGTGGCTAGGCAGGAAGTAGCACTACAGTACACGGGTAAATGCAGTGGTTGGGCCAGTGGTAGTACCACACTGTAAAGTGAGGTGGCTAGGCATCTGGACGTAGGGGCAATGCAGAGTACAATGGGGTCAGTGGTCACTAAACTAGGAATGGGCAGAGTGCATGACTGATGATGGAAAGGGGCAGTGCGAAATATGCACGTAGAGAGGGTGTTGGAGTTGAGGTGAAGGCAGAGGCATTGGTGACAGTAATACGTTCAGTATGGTGTGTGCAAAAGTAATTCACAGGTTAAGTCAGACGAAATGGCAACAGCATCTATATGACCATTGTGGGTACTTATGTTTGGGACCAATAGACAAGGGGAATCCTTCTTCTGGAGGCTGTTGCCTACCGGCGGTCTTCGATGGTGGAGGCGAGTGCGTTGCAGGGCATCGTGGGCGGTCAAGCTAGCATTATCGAGGCCGAGGGCCATGTCGCCAAGCATACGTCTGCCTGAGAGTTAGCAGACTGAGTAGTCAGTTCTGTGGCACTTGCAGCGGAAGGAGCGATGATTGCAAGTTAGTGAAAGCAGTGAAGCCGGGTGGATGAAAAGTTGGGCAGCGTATCCTGGCCAGATCTCCAGATCGTCAGGCTACGACAGGCTCAGGACTCTTTAACTGGCCTTAAACTTTGGCCGGCTTCCGCCTGCCGGCGGATGCAGGGCCGTTAAGGCGAGTGTCGGCATCAGGTGGTGCCGGTTGCTTGGCAACCATGTAAACAAAAAAGCAGGCAGGCAGGCACACGGAGATGTTATCTCTCCCTCGGTGCGGCGGCCATTTTATGGTGCTGGGAGAGAGCTGGGGGAGCCGGCATGAGGGCCACTGAGGCTGCAGTCCACGGGGTTTAGGAGCCAGGAGGGGCTTAGTGGTGATGGCAGCAAACAAAGCAAATTGGGCGCGGAGTTTCGTGGATCCATGCGTAAGTCGCACTTAGGTTGCTCTGGCCTCCGTTGGGTCGGGACGAAGCAGCTGATGATTTCTTTCATGCGGGTCCAGAGCCGTTCCCTCGGCTGTGACGATGCGGGGGCTCCAGCAGGATGTAGCATGGGAAGACACAGAGGAATTTTCTCCCGAATACGAGTCATTACCAGGTACGTCTAGAGTAAATCTCGAAGACGAGTTTGACTCGCGGGGTATTGGTGAAACGATCGCAAAGTATAACACAAAATGCAAGCCCAGAAAGAATCGCAAGGGAAGGGAAAAAATGATTGTCTCGAGAGCACTCAGTTGTATGACACGGAGGAAGCCTCCTGTAGTGCGAGACACAAGGAGCTGTCTTTGGACATACTTACATTAAACAGAGATGATGATGAGAGAAGTTGCACGAGTTGGGCACAAGAAGTATCAGACAAAGAAAGGCAAACCTTCCAGAGGGAAGAGAGAAGTGATGTATGTGATCAAGAGGGATATTCACCTATGGATAAGGGAGTAAGATGGTCAGATTTAAAAATACCTATGTCCAAGGCACCAAAGCCACTGACCGTCAGACCGACATAAGGGGCAACCCCACTGTCAGGGGTGGGGAGGAGGGAAGTCCTTGCCTCATGTAAGCAGGTTGAGATCATTGCCAGGTAGACGGCGATGTGGGAATATTACCCCGGCGGTAGATAGACAAATGATGAGAGGTGAGAATGAGTTTGGCGTGTCACCATTCCCCTTGCTAGAAAAGGGAGGGGCCAGGCCGCACTAAATACCCTGGCCCCAAATGGACAGACAATTTAGAGTGCAAACTCCCGAGTTTAACTTCCGGCGCTGGAAAATGGATACATGAGTTCGAAAAAATTACGGCAGGGAATACATTAGCTATGGGGGATGTTAAAGGTCTTCTAATCGCCATACTTGGTGAGAGAGCTGATGACGTATGGACATGGGCAGGTTACCCTGGTGTGACTACAGTCAACACCACGCATGACGGAGCACCATTTAATAACTGCAGAGCAGCAATTTTGAAAGCACTATGAGTACTGTATCCCGATACGTCCGATATGGGAGCTATAATGACGAAGAGGAAGGAAGGAGATGATCCGTTAGTTTACATTAAAAATTTGCAAGACGCCTGGATGCTCGAGACTAGGGAGGCTTGGGGGAAATCTATACCTGTATTTTATCATATAATATGCTAAGGGATGCCAGAGCAAGTACAGAAACAGCTCAAGAAATCAGTGGGTATAGAAGCTAAACCGTGGTCGGAAATCCAGTTAACTATTGCACATTACTGCAGACTCCTGCAGGAAAAGAATCGCAAAAAAAGACTAGACACGAAGAGGTGAATAAGCAAAATTGGTTCAGATAAAACTGTTCAAGTACGCCATTGATGGGCAGTGTTAACTAGCGTAGGCGGATCAAATTTGCAGCAGGCAGTGAACATGCCACAAGCAAATAACCAAAGACAGTTTGATCAGACAAATAATGCTCCACGAGGAAGGGGATATCGAGGATGAGGTTGGTAAGGTAATCAATGGAATTGGTGGAATAATCAGGGAGGTTTTCAGAGTATGCAAAACGGTAATCAGAATATGCAATATGGGCAGGCCACCGCCTATATGTTGGACATGCGGAATGACAGGGCACACGGCTCGTATGTGTAGAAGCCAAGGGATGGTGCAGAATGATCAGTTTTCAGGATACGGAATGCCAAATCCACCTGCATATTCGCAGCAGAGCGGAAATGGATTTGTGCAAAATCAAACAGTATAGCCGCACGCGCTGAGTGCCGCAAGGCTTGCAATCACAGCAAATGGCAGGTAACCAACCGCAAGGACAATTGCAGCAATCTCCTGTGCAACTTCAGCAGAACAAGAACACAGAACCGCCAATGACTCGTAGAATAGGAGGTGTCAGTGTTGATGGAGGAAATCCATTCACGAGTGATGGAGTGAGACTGTACCCTTCATAGGACAGCTCACTTGGAGACCTGATGTGTTCAGTCCTATCTATAACGCTGAATCCTCATGAGGAACCGAGGATAGATGTAAATATAGGCGGCAAAGCTTTTTCGTTCTTAGTGGACACGGGTGCAACACGCTCGTGTATACGTGAGGGCACATTTTTAATGTCTGGCGATGCAATGAATACTCAGGGCTTTACAGGAGCAATGAGTAGAGTTCCTTTTACAGAAGAATTACCAGTCTGCATAGGAGAATGCGATACGAAGGTGCCACTGCTTTATTCAAGGCAAACCTGTCAACATATTGGGACGCGATTTAATGATAAAATCGAATATGACAATTTCATTTACAGACAAAGACATAATTGTCTCTACCCCGGGAGTGCATTATTTAAAAGTGTGCAAAATGATCATGCCATTCGCAGGACAGATAGCTCCTATGGCGATACCGCTTGAACCCGAGGTGTTCCATTATGGGATACGTATTCTGTTAACATGGCTACCAGGTCTACTAGGCAGAACCATGAGGATGACAGATGAATTTCTATTTAGGCCTCAGACACCCATGGATGAAGAGAAGGGGCTACCTCCGAGCGGACGGCACGCCAGTGCAGCACGCAGCCTTATTGTATAGGCTTATGAAGGCACTATCACTCCCAGTGGGCATAGCAGTCGTTAAATGCGCAGCTCACATGAATGGGACAGATTTTATCTTGCGCGGAAATCAAGCAGCTGAAGTGAAGCGCATAGCAAATACAGACACATGGATGATGAATATTGAGACCATTGATGTGAATGAAATAATGATTGTGGTTGAAGGGTATAAATCATATGCCTAAAACACAGATAGTGGAGCTCCAAGGGGAGGCACCGCAAGAGGAAAATAATTTGTGGAAGCAAAGAGGGTGTTCTTTTAACCACTCTGAAGCATTGTGGCGACAGGACAGCACTGGTAAACCAGTGATGCCTATAGCCTTATTAAGGGAGACGCTAGAACAGCTACACTACCCAGCGCATACAACTAGGGAGAATCTTGCTGCAACTATTGCTGAGGATTGGTTAGTGCCGAACCTAATGGAACATGTTGCATTTTTTATGGTAAATTGTATTGTTTGCCAACAATTCATGGCTGCACATATTGAGTGGAGTCATCCCAAGACCCAATGGCCCTTTTCAGTACTTGCATATCGACCAAATACAAGTATGCAATGGATATAGATATTTGCTTGTTGTAGTGTGTCCTTTTTTTAGGTGGATAGAGGCAGGTCCATACACACACCCAGACTCCACCTGTGCTGCCAAATTATTAGTGCGAGAAGTTTTTCGTAAATGGGGAATGAGATCGGATAATGGACTCACTTTGTTAATACAGTTTTCGAGCAGATCAGCTTGTTGCTTGGTATAAAGCACACTTTTCTTCGGTTTATCATCCGCAAGGAAATGGGATCTGTGAGAAGCTCAATGGCCTGTTAAAAGAAAGAATAGCCAAGTTGAAGCTTACGCTGAAGAAAGGGTGGTTGCATTGCCTACCACTGGCATTATATGCATTGAGGAACCAATCAGGTTCTGACCACCATTTTACGCCTCACGAAATTGTGACAGGAAGACGAATGAGAACACCCTAATGCTTCCATCCCGAGTTAGAAATGATGCTCAGCCGACATCAGAAGTTTTAGGATTGGAATTACAAAACTATTTGAACTGTATGTCTTCCAGTTTTTCTGTAATTTCAGAACAGTTGCAGAGATGAGGGTGTAGGGCAGTACAGAACACAGAAGGAGATGCTTCAACACCCAACCTCCAGAATTTCTTATTTCCACACTTTACCCCAGAGATGTGGTACTAGTTCGTAACCACGCATGGAAAAGGTGGAACGAGCCCAGGTTCAACAGTCCTTTTGTTGTTGAGGACGTTATGCCATCTGCTGTCAAATTGCAGGGTAGGTGTGCTTGGATCTCCTTGGGAGATATAAAAATCTACTCTGGAGAAACCCCTCTGCCTACACCCCTCCGTGAAGAAGCTACAATCATCGGGGAATAACCACAGCACGTGCAGACGAGCTCTATGACGAAGGACGATGCATAACCTGACAAGTGTAAAGCACCCTTTAATTGGGCTGTAGCTTGTTTTTGGACACTCCCTTTTGAGTTATAAATAAAAGGGTAAAAGTACATATTCAAACACTCTGTGCATCTTAGTTGCAGGGTTAAGGGAAAATCTGTATTCTTAAAGCCACAGTAGCTATTGAATTTGGATTGAGGCATGCTTAAGCCTTGATAAGAATATGCCAGATTCTGATTGTGGATACAGCAATTGTCATAGGGTACAATACCCCGATTCTTTCCACACAGTGTTCTTGTTTGGTTCTACTCCTGGTGCTACCCACTGATAACCTTTCTAAGAAACATACTTGCGTATTTTGAGTTGGTGTTAAGTTCTTACCCGTCACTGGTGGGGAGAACTTGTCGCATTCCAGCTTTCATTCGAGATCCTTACAATGAAAAAAGATTGCTCACAGTCATTGCAGAACAATTCTTGAAGTTGCCATAGTACAGTGAGAAGAACACAGATGCCCCTATCAGACGAAGCAGCTCATAGACTGGTCGGTTAGGTGTTCTTTCGGCTAATAGAAGAGTTTCCACATCTTGTTGGGAGGCACACCAATGTGCCCACATTTCTTAGAGACCCAAGAAACACTGCAAATCTGAAAATAATTCTGGAAAGTATAATCATCCAGGTGAGCATCTATTCTGAAAGAAATCAGAGCGGTGTAGAAACTTTCCTCCGAGGGACAGATCGAGGAAGTGAATAAAAGACAAAACTTTTTGTTCATGCTGACAGGGAGATGCAACATGTCATCTGGACTGAAGCAGATTCGAGGTATCGATTGTGAGCTGATATATGAAGCAGAACTCTGAGGTCATTTTTCTTCACGATAAAGGAACATTTGCATCCTAACTAGTGAAAAAACTGGTTCCGGAAAGAAAGAAAAAGTAATTCCTTAGTATCCGGAAAGCAGATAGTTGATCGAGGATGAATGCTGAAGAAGATAGCAGCTTCCAGAAAGCATTCTAAAATTCAGGTACTGTCCCAAAACATAGCACTCCTGCTAAGAAATGTGCAATAAACTCTGCTTTGAATATTGGCATTGTGCCATGACATGCGTATAGCAGCTCCATTGATAAATTAGGCTACTTTGCCTGAATAGATAGCAGTCCTGTGAGAGGTACAGGTACAATCTGTCCCACTGAAAATATATACAGCACTGCTTCTTCCTGTATACTTATACCTGCTTGCGGTGCATGGTCAGAAACCCCAAGCCATTGAATGCAATTGATGTGCTTCTGTGATGAAAAGAAAAAGTATGAAAGTATAAACTGCCCATGATGCTGCAACTGCGCTGCCTCTATTAAACCAGATTAAGACAGCAGAAATGTGACCCTTGTTTAAGACCATTTATATTTTACACAATACTGCCTGTGTCCTAAAGCAAAGTGAAAAGCATGTTCAAGATTCAAGATGCTTTAATAACACTCTAACCTACAAAATGCAGGCAGTTGAACAAAGTGAACAAAACACAAATTCCCTTTTACATTACTTAGAAAGTATTATCTTGATAGAATCATTGGCAGAGGAGAGTGTTAACAAAATTAAACAGAACAGGACTCATCCCAGTTGCTTCTTTCAAAGAACTATGTGGATTACTAAAGTAAAGAAATGATTTGCAAGCTGCTGTTAGCCAGACTGTCACCAGTGAGCTCCATGATTTATGGGTGTGCTGCCATTAAGAGCCTGTGTAATTGGTACACAAGGAAGAATTAAAATGGCTGTATTGACAAGATTTCTGTGCGTAAAAAGGCCTGATATGCCCTTTATCTGGAGGGCTGGGTGGACCTAATAGACCTTGTGAGCGTTCAGAACATGCAAGTGCAGAGAGAGCGGAGGGATGAAGGCATGGGGGTAAGTGCTAGGTGTACCAAGAGGGAAGTGCTAGGGACTGAGCAGCTGTTAAGTGACGAGGTGAGAATGGTTAGCTGCCAGTGAATAAGTAGGTGCAGGCCTGTGATGACATAGGCCACGGGTGCAAAGGCCAGTGCTGAAAGCGGGCGGAAGCTGAAGGTGATTGGGTGTGGGAGGCCAGGATCCAGGAGGACACACAAGGGCCTGGCCCCCAATCTCAGCAATTGTGTGGGTTTAGCAGAGGAGGGGGGAGGTTGTTGCATAGGAGGAAGCCTGCCGAGGACAGAGATCGGCTACCAGCTTGCTGTTTAGCTAAGTGCTCGACACACAGAGAGTTGGTGCCGGAGTAAAGTAAAGATCTGGAGGGAGGGTATTTAGTGAGAGCCAGTTGAAGATGGCGTGGTCCCGGCCCCAGACAGCCTTGTGGATGATGCAGAGGGATTTTAATTTGATCCTTGCGGCAACTGGGAGCCAGTGGAGAGACTTTAGGGCTAGAGAGATGCAGTCCCTTGGCTTGAGGCCAAGAATGGGTCTTGCAGCCCTATTCTGGATTAGCTGGAGGGGTTGTAGAGAAGAAGAGGGTAGATTAAGGAAAAGGCTATTGCAGTAGTCTAGCCTAGAGAGAACTGGAGCTCTAGAGACATTGAGCTTCTGGGGGAAAGTGAGGAAAGGAAGAATTCCTTTGAGGAGGTGGAGTTGAAAGTGGGCCTTCATGGCAAGGTCCTGAATGTGAGGAAGGAAGGAGAGTGAGGAGTCGAAGTTGACTCCAAGGTTTCTGGCTTCAGACGACTGAAAAGGGGGGAGCCCATAGAAGATGGCCAGAGTGAGGGGAAGAAAGCAGGCGCAGGAGTCCCAGTAGGAAGGATCTCAGTGTTGCTGGCGTTGAGGCAGAGATCATTGGAAGTACACCAAGACTGGGTGGCAGATAGGCAGTCAGGAATGATGGAGGAAGGAAGGAGAGGGTCAGAGGGAAGTTTGAAGAAGAGTTGTGTCTCATCTGCATAACACTGGAAAGTGGGGGAGAAGGTGGCAATGACGTGTGCAAGCAGAGTAAGATAGGTGTTAAAGGAACAACTTCTTGGGGAGAATGCAGTGTGATACATCCCAACTTCCCTCACCCTTATTACCTGGATACAATCCACTAGGCCCTCACACTTCCATATACTTGTGTAAGGTAGACCACCCAACCCTTATGAAAAGAACTGAAAATGGAAAGAGTATGGACTACCCACTTAAGTCCAATGGTTACATCAGTACAGAGACGAGGAAGAGTGAGGCTGACTCCACTAGAGTTCCCTTGCAACATATTGTGACGAATATGTTCAGAGTGGACTACAAGTAACACCTCTTGCAATCTACTGAGACGAGGAGGCGTAAAGCCATTGTGAACCCTTCTGGGAAACCAAATGAATTTTCTAGTTTCCAAGAAGTTCTTAAAAAATGGAGGAAGCACTCACCAGTTTGTCAGTCCCTCTGTGGAGGCATCGCCAGGGGAGCTTGACGCTGCTGATACGGACATGTGCATTGTGAGAAGGACATCTCTAACGTGTCTTTAGTGCCCAGACTGACCGAACTGAAGAACCACGAAAGGTGGCGGCGTGCAAGGACGCCAAACTACGCGACTTGCAGTAGACTCCCAACTCCACCGAGGTGCAGAGGAGACTCGGAGAGCAGCACAGACAGCCGGGAAGAAGGAAACGCGTACTCTGGATCCTTGGGGTAGACCGAGAAACAAGACTTGGAGAGCCTTGTGAAGGTACAGGGGCTGTCCGGGGAATTAGAGAAAGCTCTAGCAACGAGTTTAAGAGGGTCTGGGACTCAGAGAAAGTAAGAGTGTTTGGAGTAAATGGAGGCCACTAGGTGGCGCATGGCAAACGGGTAGCGGTTTCGCCTGCTCCTGAGCCCAGAGACAGAAAGGGGAACTGAGCCCCCCTTTTAGATCCTGAGCCGGAGCGAAAAAAACAATAGCCCCTCACTCCTGGTGGCCAGAGGGACTCCCGCTCCACGTTTGGAGTAGTTTGATATAGGAACGGCAAAGTTAGCTGTGCAGCGGCGAAACAGAGGAACGGGCACGCAGGCCGAGCCAGCAGAGTGGGAGATGTAGACGAAGAGGGACCCAACCTGGCCCCCTGAGGAGAGATCCCAGTCCCCGGATCGCACTGCCAGCACGCTTCCCCCCGGGGGAGGCACAGTGCTTTGGTGCCCCCCAGGCCCGCCAGAGCACGGTGAGGGCAACACTCGGTGGAGGTGCACAGCCAAGGCAGCGAGACCTGGTGGTCCACAAAGGGGGGGGGCATGTACCCTGAGAGAGGTAGCACTGACCTGCACGTCCAGCATGAATTGAGGAGTGGCCCCCAGGGAGGACCAGAGTCCGCAAGGAGGTACCAACCCAGCCGCTGGTGTGGTGGAACCCGAGCCCCCCACTGCGTTCCCCGTGAACACATGGAGAGCAGGGGAAGAGGCAGTGAACAGCGGCAGTTTGTGAGCTCGTGGTCCCTACCCCCCGTGGGAAAGGGAGCAGAAAGCAGACCCTACGGAGGTAGGCCAGGGGATGATTAAGAAAGGCCCCGGGGGCCTAAGGAGGAGCAGGGAACACCGTAGCTCCAATGTAACAGCGGGGAGCCTGGGTGGTGGGGGTTGGGCTGCCTTGACATTGAGAGGGGCATGTGCCCTCCCTCCCACCTCCCAACAGGACCGAAGGATAGCCCAGATTTGGAGCTGGAGAGTACCTACATCCACACAGAGCTCCAAAGGGGAAGCCTCCCCGCCCCAGGAGACTGAGGACCGGTAAACGAGGAAAGAGAAGGAGATTGAGGAGAGGTAAAGCACCAACTATGAGCACAGTGTAGGGTACCCAGGGGAGCTCAGGACCTGGGGCAGCCGTATAGGTCACACAGGACGGAGGAAGCAGGAAGTGGCCCGGCCCCCCCCTGAAGAGGAAAGTTGACGTCTGAGACAGGTGAGGTCAAGGCGGGGCACACTTGGTGAGGTGAGGACCCCCTCGGTTGAAAAGAGGGGCGTAGGCCCACCTTACCACAACCCATCTGAGATTAGCTACAAAAGTGCGCTGGGGGAAGAGCGAGCACCACCAAGGGGTCTATCGAGAGTGCAGAGAGCCCAGAGAAAAATGAGCTGGAGAAACGCACTTGAGAAGTTTCAAATCTAAGCCCCCACAGCCGGTGCCTCCTAGACTTTGCCCACCCAGGCCATGGAGGAGGACCCGGTGTCCAACAAGACGGACATAGCCGCACTGATGGAGGAAATTAGGTGAATGCGCTCTGCACTGGGCCTCGGGCTAGACAACATGGACAAGAGAATAGACTCCATCAATGAGAGGGTTCTAAGCCTGGAGAACAACCAAACGTCACTCGATACCGTAGAAACACAGATGGACATGAAGCTCTTGGAACTGGAAAGGAGAGAGGCCGAAGTGAAATTAAAAATGGATGTCTTTGAAAACAGGGAGCGACGGAACAATCTCCATTTCTTTGGGTTTCCGGAAAGAGAGAGAAACCGAGGGGGATATAAAGAGGTTGATTATGAAAGTACTGAGTGTCCTGTTCGGCTCTGACTTGATTGATGAGACCATGATAGACCGAGCTCAATGAGCAGGTGGGGGAGCAGGAGGACAGAACGGTGCTGGGGAGGTTCCATTACTTCCCTGAAAACATAAAGACACTTGAGAAGGTGATAAAGGCATGACCAGTGGCCTATGGGTCTGCAAAGGTGGCTATTTACCAGGATATGTCGGCTTTTACATTGGCTAGAAGAAAACAATGCAGCCCCCTGATGAAATTGCTTACTGACAAGGGAGTGCGATACCGATGGGGTTTCCCCTTCTCAATATCCATTGAGCACGAGGGCTACTCCTACAATCTGATAGCAGAAGATGGCATTCAAAGGGCGATCTCTGAACTCATGGGGGACTCAAGGGGCCCAGGCAATGAAACGGAAGGAGCATGTAGCAGTAGCCAGCCTAAAAGACAGAAGATCCCTAAATCGAGGATGTTTAGAAAGCTCAACACTCCCCGGGGGGAAAGGGAAAGCGATGAGTAATCAGGGGACGGGTGTCCCAGGGATCTTTTAAGGTGTGTGCAGAGGATGGGGTGGCCCGGGGGCGCAGGGTGTTGCCAGAGAAAAAGAGGAGAAGCGAGGATAAGGGGGAGGGAGGTGATTGCAGTTTTTATTGCAGTTTTTATTTTCTTTTTTTAAATGGGCAACTCGGGAAAAGTGCTTGTTCAATAGAGGGTCTGGGGCTCTGGAGGACCACTGGTGATTTGATCCCATCTAAGGTGACTATTACGGGCGGGGTTGGATGTCCAGGAGGGCGGGAAGGGAAAGGGGGAGTTGGGTCTGTTGTGTAAGGTTCAGAGTGCAAGGTCTGTTAAAGGTTTCGTGGGCTCTGGGTAAGGAGACTCAATGAGGGAAGTGTCTTGGGAGAGTGGGGAGTTATGGGGTGGTCGAACAGTAGAGTAATGTCTGGATCGGGTGAGATGAGCGTCGGCACCCTCAACGCGCCAAACAAGAGGTCATTGGTGCTCCGTAAATTCAAGCGGGCAACACGAGACGTGATGTGCCTCCAGGAAACGCACTGGCCTAGGGGAAAGGAGCCCTGACTGTGATCCCAGGAGGTGGGTGAAGTGATTATGGCCTCTGACGTAGGTAAAAGCCTGGGGGGTGGCAATCCTGATCTCAGCCCGTTTGGGATTTGTTGTGGAATCAGTCCTCGCTGATGCTACGGGGAGATGTGTTTGTGAAGGGCTTTTGGCATAACACCCGCCTGACACTGGGCTCGATATGGGGTTATGGGGTTCGCAGAGGGTTGGTTGATGGTTGGAGGGGACTTCAATATGGTGTTAGACCCGGAGAAGGACTGCAGGAGGTTGGGGGTCTGCCCGGCGAGGAGGGCAAGGGCGGGGGAATCGAACGTTTTAGAAAAATACATTTTAGACAAATAAATGAGGATCTGGTACCCTGCGACCACAGCCCCCCCATTTCCCCATCGGAAGTGGATATGCCATTCCCTTTTTACTCAACGTTCCACAACTCAAACTTCTTACTAAAAGACAGGGAGGTGCTGCAGGAGCTACTCGTGAGTATTAAGGAGTACTTCACCATTAATGATACAGATGAGGTGCGAATCCAATCGGTGTGGGAGGGGTTTAAAGCAACGATCCGGGGGTGTTGATCGGGATAGGCTCCAATAAGAAAAAGTGGCAAAAAGAGGAAGGCATCCTACGGCAGAAGATAGCATGGTTACAGCCGGGAGGGCCCTAGGGACATATCTCCCCGCCAGAAGCAAAGGAGCTCCAGCGCTATAGAACTCGGTTAAAGGGGGATAAGACGGATAAGGTCCTGGCATGGAGGTTGAGGGAAGAGAGGAAGAGGACGACAAAAGGGGCTGTAAGGGCAGAAGAGGGTGGGTCTGTCCAAGTGGATCGGAAGTGAATTTGCAAAGTTCTATAGTAACCTCTACACATCGGAATGGAAGAGGAGGAAACACAAATAGACCTATTCCTGAGGGGTTTACCCCTCCCACGCTTTCGGACAGGAGGACCTTGAGTGCCCCATAAGCATGGAGGAAGTCTTGAATGGCCATTAAGGATATGAAGGCAGGGACCGCCCCGGGGGAAGATGGCTTTACCAGCAATTTTTACAAGATATTCGGGTCACTGCTGGCCCCGCTTCTAATGACGGTATAGAACGCATTTCTTCAGGGGGAAGCCCTGCCTCCTCCCATGTTGATGGCAACAGGTATAACTATCCCAAAAGAGGGGAAGGACTGGAGTATGTGCTCCTCCTACAGACCCAGCTCCCTCCTCAATAGTGATGTGAAGATCCTGGCAAAAATCTTAGGGACCAGAGTCGAGGGAAAAATGCCAAAATGAGTACATGGAGACCAGTGGTCTTCATCAGAGGGAGACATGGCTCAGACAACATCCGAAAGACTATAACCCTGATCCATGTTGCACAGTAGGATCGGCATGGGTGTTTGCTTGGTGTCGCTAGATTCTGAGAAGGCTTTCGACAGAGTGGAATGGCTCTTTTTTAACAAGGTCCTTGAGAAGATAGGAGTCAGCCAAAACATCCTGAGATGGGTAGAATAGCTCTATAATAAGCCCAGGGCTAGAGTTGGTGTCAAAGGGGGTCTGTCAGAGGTTATTGCACTGACCAGAGGAACGAGACAGGGGTGCCCCCTCTCCCTGCTTCTCTACGCCTTAACAATGGAGCCACTGGCGATAGCGATCCGTTCCAACAAGCAGATTAGGGGCATAGGTGGTGGGGAGATAGTGCAAATTATCGCTTCTTGTAGGTGATATATTGGGATTCTTCACCGATGTCCAGCACTCACTTCCAGCGCTCATGAAGCAGAGTGCAGAGTATGGCAGCCTCTGGGCTAAAGATAAACGTAGGGAAGTCGTGCACTATGCCTATCCTTAAACCTAGCCCCCTCCTTGAGTACAAGAAAAGATACCAGGGCATGAGAGTGGACGCCAAGGGCATAAGGTACCTGGGCATCCAAGTGACTAGAGATTTAGGGGAGATGGTGTCGGCCAACTAGGGTCCATTCCGCACCCGGCTGACGGCAGACCCAAATAGGTGGGGCCTTCTTGTTCTGACGTGTTACGGGCAAATTACCTCTATTAAGATGAGTGTTCTCCCCCGACTGCTATATTTGTTTACAGCAATGCTTAAAAACAGCTTCCGGAGAGGTTCTTTCTAGAAGTCACAGGAGAACTCTGTAGATTTATCTGGGGCAACAAGACACAGAGAGTGAAAATGGCCACTCTGACACTCCCAAGGGATAGGGGAGGATTTGGGTTACCAGACATTCGACTGTACTTCAAGGTGTACTTCAAGGCGGAACAGCGGAGGCTGATGCTTGAGCATATGGGGGACGATATGGGGACCTACTGGACCTATTTAGAAGACTTAGCAGCCCACCCACTGAAGGGTAGAGACCACCTCTGGTCCCTCCTTGGGGCTCTCCCGTACCGCCTCAGGTCTCACCCCACTGTGGGGTTTCTTTTGGTCCACTTGGCGCAACGACTAGGGGAACCAGGCTTTCTCGTCTTGGCCCTCCCATATGTCCTCGGTGTCAGGTGCCCCATTTCTCTTTGGACGGCAGGGCATTCCTACTTGCAGAAATAGTCAGCCGGTGTCTGGAACGGGTGGGACAACTGTTCAGGGATAGGGTTTTCCAGGACCAATAGTCTATCTGAGAGGTACTGGGAAACGATGTGATTTCAGTGGTCGAATACCTCTGCATAAAGGGCTTATTAACAGATCAAAAATGGGTTGCAAGAGGGCTTACCGCCGTCGAGAAGGTTGTAGATGTGTCCACCACAAGAAGGGGTATCTTATCTAGACTATATAAAGCCATAAACAAGGCCAACCTGGAAGGGAGGCAGACATTCTAGAGGTATTGGGTGACCTAGTGGGAGGGGAGATTCCGGAGGAGCTATGGGCGAGAATCTACAAGGTGGCCTTTCAGGGTGGATTGCTCACCTCCACATTGGAGCATAACTTTAAGATGCTGATGGGATGGCACAGGGACCCTGGGAAGCTATCCAAAATGTTTTAGGGAGCTTCTCTAATGTGTCCTAGGGGTTGTGGGCAGAGGGAATCTCCAGCCCATATGTGGTGGCGATGCCCCAAGGTGCAGGTGTTCTGTAAGGAGGTGCTGAGCTGGATGGAGGTGGTCACGGAAGTCAGACTGGGCTTAGACCCTTTGCAGATGCTCTTGGGGGTTCCCACAAGGGGCACGGAGGAATATAGACTCCCCAGGATGTGGGATGCAATGTTGTGGCTGTAGAGATTAGCCCTAGCACAGAGCTGGGAAAATGAAACGTTACCAGCGAAGGAAATCTGGGAACGGAAGGTACATAACATGATGGTAATGGAGAAGCTGTTGGCGATAGTGCATGATAGGCTGAGTGGAGTGCGCTGCTTCTGAAATGGGAGCTAGAAGAGGAGAGCCCAGCGGGTCACATGGATAACTGAGCAGTGGAGGTGGGAGGAAGGGGCCTGGGGACCACGGAGGGAGCCGATGGAGGACAGCAAAGAGATTAAAAGGACAACTCGTCTAAGATACTGGTGAAAGTATTTCAGCACTATTGGTCAAATGTAAGAGACAGGGTTGGGGGGGGGGGGTTAGTGGCGTTTGAGAACACATGGGGAGAGTTCATGAAGTGATGTCTGGGAGAGTGCAGGGTGGTGGGGTTGGGGGGGTAAGACTGTTAATTATTATGAGGTTTGCAAGTTGGAAAATTACATTGTTTCGTTTTGTTCTCCTAACAAATGCTAATAAAAACGAAAGTTTAAAAAAAAACGTTTGTGGCGAAATATTAATGGGGTCTGGGACCCCGAGAAAGTAAACTTTGGGCCAATACTAAGTGGGTCTGGGACCCATAGACAACAAATGGGAAAAAGTGGGAAGAAGTATATACCTGGCAGGATAGTGAGCCAAGTATAGGGGAAGCCTGGAAAAGGGAAAGAGACTTCCTCCAAGCTGCATCTTCCTCGGGGCAGTACCTGGCAGGGGAGTACACCAGGTCTGCCCAACACAAGTCCGTGGGACAGGCTTGACACATTAATAAAGCCTTTAAAAGGCCAGGGAAAGGGAGAAATACCCCATGGTGTTTGAACATTGTGTGAGAAGCCAAGGGAAGGGAGTCATTTCCTCAGCATTGTGAGAAACCCAAAAAACACCAGGGGAAGAGAATAATTTCCTGTGGCATTTTGAATTGCACAGTAAAGACCAGAAGAAGAGTTGTTCATCGTGTGATTGTGAAAAGTATTGAGAAACCAGAGAAAGGTTAGGAGAGGGAGTCATCTCCCCCTAATACTGTGAAGATTCTAAACTTTATTTTTCTGTGCGTTGGAGTGCCAAGCCAGGAAAGCCTTTGAGACTTTTCCTTTTGACCTGTTGGAAGAACGTTTCCTTTTTCCATCACCTGAAAGTGAACTTTGGTTTATTATCCAGAGGAAGGGAGCCATTCTTCTGGACCAAGAAGATCACCCCTCTACTTAGTTTGATTTAGAATGTGAAGGAATCAAATAGGTTTTTGACACACAACGGTTGACTACTTGTTTTGATGGAAATCCAGATATGAGTCCTGTGTTATTTGGTTGAGGCAGGGAAACCCCTCTTAGTAATAGGGACAGACATGGTTTTGCCTTTTATTTCACATAATAAGTCTATAGCCAAAAATATGCCACTGATGTGTCAATCTCCTACTTCTACCCCCTTACAATGAGCAGGGCTGAATTAAGCAGGAGTAAACGCAGGAAAGGAGTTTGTAGATGCATGGAGGGAGTTAGCTAGGCAGGCCTGAATTCTTGTCTTAGTTGATTGAAACAGATTCAAAGCTACCCTATTAACATAACACAAACACCATTAAAGGAGACCTGGAGAAGGCAGATCTCTCCTGTGTTGACTGTGGGGACTGATGTCAGGCTGCAGTTTGGGCTGCTTAATCTGGCGACACCTGAAGGTAACTTTTCTCAAAGCTTTCTTTGGTTTGTAATACGGTACTTCACAGCATCTCATCCAGCTGGCACATTGTTGAATTTGAAAGGCCAGCAGGTATATTGCGTTTTGTAAAAAGATTAAGTTTGCAAGGAGTAGATCCTTTTTTGGTTTTCTGGAATGTGTATTTCCAAAAGCAATTTCACATTACTATTGGTACTTACCGCCCTTTTTTAACTGTATAGACTTGTCCTATGGATAGAGGTCCTATAGGTGAACTCGCCCCTAAATAAACATTAAACCTCTTTTTAAAAAGACATTGTTACATTCAGAGGATGCTGAAAAAGACCTGGCCTAAGTACTGCGTTCCTCAGGACCTATGTAAAAGAAAGGGATGGCCAACAATTCTTTAAGGAATTGCCAATGAACGGTGTTTGGAGATTCTTTATGCTCTTCCCTTCATTTGGCACCAGATGAAGAAGGCACGCCGGATAAGACTACAAGATTGGAGTGAGTTTGCATGTTAAGCAGAGCTCTTGGGTTTCCCAGTTCATTGCATGAAGAAGTCATTCACTCCTGGGACTTGTAGGTTTGTCTTTTTTTGTTAAAAATTTAGGACTACAAATCATATAATTCCAAGAAAAAATGAGACTGGGTGGCTTTCCCACACCTTGAAATGGGAAACCTGAGAGCTCTGGTTATGTAAAAAAAACGCATGGAAGCTTACCCTGGTCGCTCCTAAGAGCGTGTTGGGACATAAACAACAGTCATATCTATGAGGCTTTCACAGGAAGCTCCCATAAAGTTCTCTCCCTTTTGCCCTTCTAAATATTAGGGAGGCAATCGTTGTCGTAGCATTGACTGTTTTACTATCTCTGAGTTCGCCATCCTCTCATTATACTTATTACTAAATGCAGTATCATTTTGTGATTTGTAGGACATCAAAACATTGCTCTTAAGTTACAAAATCCAGGTTCGACTGTACTGCTATTTGATGTTCCCCACTATGAGACGGTTTATAACTTGCTAACTTTAGAGACCAGGAATACATGTTAATTTCCCCTTGCTTGAAAGTCGTGTTCTTCTGCTTGTGATAATATATCTGGAACACTTGCCATGAAAATGTGGTGATGTGCACCACCTAGTGTCAAACAATAAATATGTCGCAACTTGTATGTGCTAGTAATAGCATTATTTTGTTTTGGTCGTGTTTCTTTTCCCCTTGTCCTTCTTCAGTACAGTTGATGGTTTTATTTCAACTCCTAGACCTTGTAATTCCTTTACCATTTCCTTCATTCCCCCCCCCCATATTTGTTGCATGCCATGGCATATAATACTTCCTTTGTTTTCGACTATGCATGCATTTTCTATCTTTATACTATCCAGTTTTGACTGGATGTGTATTCATTCTCGATGTATTTTGCTTAATTCTATCTTTTTGCTCTTGTTAACTTGCCATGCGGTTTACGATTGCAAGCTGCTGAGTGCAAATTATAATACTGCCTGCCCTTGCTTCTCGTTGTTCGTTCTGGGGAACAATTTTCCATACATTCAGACTAATTTTTCTAATTTTTTTTATACTCGATGATGATATTTTATCGGTTTACTATTTCTATTCATGTTTTCACCACTAAATCTGCTGTTTAATCTTCAGTTATACCAGAATGACTCTGGATCCATACATTGGTATTTCGCCCATGTTTATTACTCTGTGACATGGATTTAAATCTCTGATTATATCTGTCCTCGACCCTTTTTCGTTTTTTTCCTCACTTGCGCTAAGTGCGTGCGTCAGATAATAGAATGCTTGTTGTTCCTTTATTTCTGTTATTTTATTTATAGCTAACAGAATGGCTAGACATTTAGTGTTATAAATTGAGCTGTCATTCGTCACCTTCGCCATCTTACCCATTTGGTGATCCTGAATGTTGCATGCTAATACTGTGTCGTGCTTTATTAGAAGAACAAGTTACTTCTTACCTTGTAACGTTCTTTCGATGGGATGTTCCTCCGACGTATTCCTTATCTTAGATATCTCTTTCCAGCTTTGCTGGCCTCAGAAATTTTTTCTCTCTAGAGGGCGCTGCGCGGCGACGTCCGCCGAGTCGATGTCCCTCGACAGCTGCCGTATCGACGTCATCCTGCCGTCCGTTGCTCAGTTCCGTTTTGTAGCCCACAATAATTCTTTCTGGACTAGACTAATCACCCTGAAGGAGCGTAAGCTGCAACAACAAGGGAAGTAGTACTGCAGGGATGGATGGGAGGGTCCATAAGGAATACGTCGGAGGAACATCCCATCGAAAGAACGTTACAAGGTAAGAAGTAACTTGTTCTTCGAAGGGATTGTGTCCTCCGACGTATTCCTTATCTTAGATAGGCTCCCATAGCAGTATTCTGTTATTGGAGGTGGGAGTACTGACTTCATGCTTCCTCTTATTGATGAATAGAGTGCAATACTGCCCTTCCAAACCTAGTTTCCTGACTGGAGGAGGAATCCAAGTTGTAAAACCGTGTAAAGGTATGGACGGACGACCATATGGCAGCCGCACATATGTCTTTAACTGGCACTCCTCTTTTGAGGGCCGATGAGGCTGCGATACCTCTGGTCGAATGAGCCCTAAGATTTTGAGGGGGCTCTTTTCCTGCCAGTTTATAACATTCCAAAATGGCTAAAATAATCCATCTGGAAATGGTTTGCTTAGTTATCGGTAGCCCCAGCTTGTGACCTGCGTAGCCTACAAACAGCTGGTCTGCTTGTCTTATCCTAGCCAGTCTACTAATGTAAAAACTTAAAGCCCTTCTTGGGTCCAGCCTGTGTAACCTCTCTTCCTCTTTCCCCGGATGGGGAGGAGGATAGAAAGATGGAAGGGTAATCTTCTGTGTGATATGAAATTCAGAAACCATCTTTGGGAGGAAATTAGGCTTCACTTGCAGAACAACTTTGTCTTTGTGAAAGATTGTATGAGGGGGTTTACAAGAAAGAGCTTGTAACTCGCTCACCCTTCTAGCAGATGTAAGTGCTACTAATAAACCAGTCTTAAGGGTAAGAAACCTTAACGAACAAGAGTGGAGTGGTTCGAAAGGTGTGCCCATCAGGAAAGTTAGGACTAAATTTAAATCCCATAGCGGAACCTGGAATGGTCTTGGGGGATAAAGGTTAGTTAACCCCTTTAGAAACTGTATTACCAAGGGTAACTTGAAATAGGATGGTTCTTCCGCAGTGCGCTTAAAGATGGATAGCAGCGGTATAAAGATTTTGTTGCTGGCCTTCTTGCCGAAAGCAACACCTCCATAACATCATCAGGGAGGTCCCAATCCTTGTACCTCAGCCTTTTAGAAGCCAAGCCTGAAGGTTGAGGGTTTTGATGTCTGGATGGAGAACCTGACCTCCCTTCTGTGAGAGCAGATTCTCTCTGAGTGGAAGTCGAATTGGAGGGCAGATGGACAAGTCTAGAAGGTCCGGGTACCACGTTCTCCTGGCCCAATCCGGGGCAATTAGGATCATGGTTTTCCGGAATCTTCTCAACCTCCTGATCATTTGAGGAATGACAGGGACCGGTGGAAACGCGTACAGGAGTGGAAACTCCCAGTCCACTATGAACGTGTCTCCCAGAGCTCCTCTCGGGGGAAATTCCCTTGAACAGAACAGATCGCACTTCCTGTTGACACTGGTGGCGAACAGATCCACCTGAGGGGTTCCCCAAAGGGCGAAGATCTCTTGAAGGACTTCCTGAGCTAGTTCCCACTCGTGGGAGACTGTGCTCTGCCTGCTCAGAGCGTCCGCTGTCAAGTTCTTCTCTCCGGCTAGGTGAACTGCCGATAGAGAGATTCCTTCATGGATTGCCCAAAACCAGAGCTGCATCGCCTCTCTGCACAGAGGTAGTGATCCTACGCCTCCTCTTTTGTTGAGGTAATGCATGGCCACTGTGTTGTCTGTGATTATCAGGACATTCTTTCCTTGTACAGATGGCAGAAAAGCCTTCAGCGCAAGTCTGATGGCCCTCAGTTCTAACAGGTTGATATGTAGTCTGGATTCCGATGGAGACCATCGACCGCTGATGGTCAAGTCGTTGGCGTGGGCTCCCCACCCCGTGAGTGAGACATCCGTGACTACTGTTATCTCCGGCCAGGGTTGCCAAAACTGCTCTCCTTTCAGAATGTTCTCTTGACAGGCCCACCACTGAAGGTCTCGAGCCACCCTGTCGGGAACCTGAAGAAGATCTGTCATTCTCCCTGAGAATTGTGACCACTGAGTTCTCAGTGCCCACTGGAGAGATCTCATTCTCAGGCGAGCCTCTGGCACTAGGAAAATGCAGGATGCCATGAGGCCTAGCAACCTCAAAAAGTCGAAGGCTGGGAGACGTTGGGCATTCTGAAACTTGGTGGCCATCTGTAGAATATCTTGAGCCCTCACCTCTGGTGGCGAGGCTTTTCCCAGGGAAGTGTCCAGGATCGCTCCGATGAACTGGAGTCTCTGCGATGGTATCATTTGTGACTTCTTTAAATTGAGGGAGAAGCCCAGTCTGTGAAGGGAGTGGCAAACATGGTCTAGCTGGATCTGAGCTTGTTCCGAAGATACAGCTCTGATCAACCAATCGTCCAGGTAGGGGTAGACGTGAATCCCTTCCCTCCTTAGACTTGCAGCCACTACCGACATTAACTTGGTGAAGACCCTCGGGGCGGAGGTCAGCCCAAATGGCAGCACTCGAAATTGATAATGCGAGCTGCCAATTGCGAACCTCAGGTATTTCCTGTGTTTGAGATGGATTGGCACATGGAAATAAGCGTCCTGAAGGTCCAGAGATACCAACCAGTCCTGGAACTGAAGGGCCTGAAGGATCTGAGAGAGAGTTACCATCTTGAATTTGTCTTTCCTGAGGAACTTGTTCAATTCTCGCAAGTCCAAGATGGGTCTCAGTCCTCCGTCTTTCTTTGGTATGAGAAAGTAAGGGGAGTACCAGCCCTTGTTCCTCTCCGCTACAGGTACCGGTTCTATGGCACCTTTCTCTAGCAGGTCTAAAATTTCCTGCAAGAGGATCGGATCTGGAGCTTTTTGAGAGCTGATCCCCGGTGGATGAGACTGAGGTATAGGTAGGAGAGGCAGGCAGTAACCTTGTGCAACTGTCTCCAATGCCCAAGCATCTGATGTGATAGCCTGCCATTCCGCCAGATGTTGAGTTAACCTGCCTCCTACAGGTGTCTTGTAAGGGAAGTCCTCAGAGTGGTTTTGGGGCGGCTGATGCAGATGCCGATGGTAAAGAGGCACCTGCTGTTGCTGCGGCTTTTGAATATCTACCCCGTCCACCTCGGGTAGTTCTTCTTTGTCCCCTTTGAGCCAGTCGTCCTCTACCTCTTCCGAATGCGGAGTAGAAGCGAAAAGACTTGCCTCTCGCAGAGGTTCCTGTGGGACGAAAAGGTGTCTGACGGATTGCAGCGCCTAGGGATTTTGCTGCTGCCTTTGATGTTTGCAGTTTTTCTAAACTGTCATCCGCCTTTTTCCCAAACAAAGAAGAGCCATCAAATGGCATGTTCAAGAGCCTGGCTTGCACATCTGGGGCAAAACCAGACTTTCTCAACCAAGCAAATCTCCTGGTTGTTGTACTTGCCGCCATTGCTCTGCTGATACTGTCAGCCGAGTCAATGCCCGTCTGGAGGGCTTCGCACATAGCGTCTTTACCGTGCTTTATGATATTTAGGAACGCCTCCCTTTCTTCTCCCTCCAGGATGCAGTCAGCCGCTGTAGAAGCACACTCCCAAAGTGTATGGCTAAATCTAGCAAGGGTGCAAGTAGCATTAATAGATTTTAACACCATGCTACATGCCGAAAAGACTTTCTTAGCCATAGCATCGTATTTTTTATCGTCCCTGTCCTGTGGGACGGTAGGGTAAGCAGTCTTGATGTCAGTAGAAGATGCTGCCTGTACCACCAGACTTTCTGGGGATGGGTGTTTGGACAAAAACTCAGGGTCTGCAGAAGATACCCTGTATTTAGTAGATAGTTTTTTATTTACTGCCGGGACGTCATCTGGGGTTTCCCAGTTCGTCATTATTTTTCTTTGAAGAGCTTTATGAAAAGGTACTACAGGATCCTCCTGTGGACCTTTATCAAGAATATCCGTGAGGTCATCCTGTTGGAAAGCCTGTGAAGGTGTTGACCACCCCATAAATTCTGTAATCCTGGCCATTAAGGCACTCTAAGGGGTTTCAGCATGCTCCCCCGGGTCTGGCCTAGCGAACTCCACCTCTGGGGAAGTGTCTAACCCACTTGCCTCATGTAAGGAATCATGGAGTTCCTTTAATCTGCGTTCCTCTGAGGATAACTCCTCTTGAACTGGGGTTGCAGATCCCTGCAACTCAAATGTCTCTTCTTGGTCAGATAGTTCTCCCTCTTCCATAATTGAGGACATTGTTCTCAATTGGTCTGAACTCACAAAGGGTGGGAAACCCATCTCCAAGGTAGAGGGTGCCAAACTTGTTGTAATCGGCCTCGAAAACGTCGATGTCGCCGACGTCGAAGGCTTCAAACGTGGTGTCGAAAACAAAGGTGGAGGCCTCGAGGTCCTCGATAGAATCGGAATTCTGCTTGAGGATATCGACAATCTCGACGACATCGTCATCGAAGACCTGGGAATAGCCACTGGGTGCGCCGCAACCGTGACTTTCCTTGGCGTCGACGCCGGTGTTGAGGATGGAGTCGACAGACCCGTGTGTCGAAGGTCCCTTCGACAACGGCGTCGAAGACACCGACCTCGGCGTCGACGGAACCTTCGTCGACGGCATCGACGGAACCTTCGAAGAAGGATTCAAGGTCTTTGCTTTACTCGAGGGTTCGTGACGCGCTCGAGAAGCTTCCTTCGCCGGGTGCTGTGACTCGCAGCGTTTTAGACCTTCGGGTCTTTCGACCAGAGCATCGCTCTCGGCAGTCTTCGAGGGGGTCGAGGCCGCTTTCTCGAAGACGCTCATATTTTTTCGGAATTCCTCCCATTCAGCCCGGGAACTATGTTTCGTGGGGCAAGGGATTCTCTTAGGTGAAACAGAGGAAGAGGAGGACGAAGAAGGGGATCTTCGGCGTCTCCTTTTCGAGTGTTTCGATCTCGAGGAGTGATGGGACCCGCTTCGAGACCTGGAGCGCGAATTGTGACGAGGAGACGAATGCCTCGACTTCGTCGAGGGAGAAGAAGCCTTAGAGGTCTTACCTTTTTCCAGCTTCCCCCTACGCTCCTTCAGGGCCTTAGCTGTCATGGGCATACAGTCCTCGCACTCCGAACAATGGTGTTCAGCTCCCAAACACCACAGACAGACCCTGTGAGGGTCCGTCAGCCACATCATTTTTCTACAGTCTCGGCATTTTTTAAAGCCGGACCGAGGGGTCGTCAGTTCAAACAAGGAAGCCATCGAGTATGGATCGAATATCTCGAGGAAAATGGAATAATTCTCTACGAAACTGAGCAACGATATTCCGAGGCACTGAGTAAGCGCGGAAAAACGGAACTGAACAACGGACGCTGCGCGCGGCCTTTATAGGCAGGATGACGTCGACGTCGATACGGCGGCTGTCGAGGGACATCGACTCGGCGGACGTCGACGCGCAGCGCCCTCTAGAGAGAAAAAATTTCCGAGGCCAGCAAAGCTGGAAAGAGATATCTAAGATAAGGAATACGTCGGAGGACACAATCCCTTCGAAGTGCATGTTTGGGCTCTTCAGAGTGGAACTATAGTTCCTTCTAGGTGACAGGGTGTCAAGGCCTTGGAGAGACAAAGGGGTGTGCATTCAGTGTTGAGAGCAAAGACAGAACTACAGATTAAGTATAGTGTGCAATTTTGCATCAGCATAGCTTAAGGAAATGTCTGGAGCTGCGAATGACTTACATTTTGACTTGAGGTGCATCTGTTTGAAATGATCTTCACATACATTCTCAAACCACACATTTTCTAGGTCATCCTGTCCTCATGCTCTGCTCATTACTAGTATGACGATAGTCTGGGTTTCCTTCTCCTAATTGCATTGACGTGCCGTTTTGCATCATGTTGCACTTTTTTGAAGAAATAATACAGCATGGGCCAGTACTTTATACTGATCCGTGCGTCAAACCCAAAAAAGTATGTATGGGATACCTTAAGATATTTCTGGCCATAAAGGCAACTTGTCTTAAAATGTGTATTTTATAGATAACATTGCACGACTTCACTCCTCGGGTGTGAAGCAGGGACATGGGGCTCTATCACAAGTTGGGCGGTTTCCCGGCAGTAATTGCGTCGGGATATCGCCAATGCAATTTGTGTTACCGCTACTCTGTCCAGCGCAATTTGCACTGGATCACGGGTAGTGGTAAATCGGTAAATCATTGGACCCAATGGGGGGGAGGGCGCTATTAGCGCTGGTGCCAATAGCGCTGAAAATGCCCTCACTGCTGGCGCATTCACCTCCAGCCCAGGGCTGGAGATGAATGCGTCCAGTTAGGGCCATACTCCTTATTGGGAAAGCAGTAAATGCAGCGGTAATAGCGTTACCACCGCATTTTACCCCTCCGCCCAACTCATGATGAGACCCATGCTGTTTGTTGCCTAGTACCAGAGAAGTATGCATGGTAAACAGGAATGCTACTGGGCAGTGTGGGTAAAAATAACCCCCCAAAAAAGTAACAGTTGGAATGGACCACGCAATTCAAATACATTTACTATAACAAATATTGCGTGTGACAAAGAAATCCAATGATAAAATCCTTTCTGTAAAATTCATAGAGAACCTCAGCATTAATATGTGAACAAATACTGTATTGACTCACCTCGCCAACAGCGCTCGGTACTGTTGATTTGATTGAAGTAAGGTGTCAGTACTGTCAAGCATCAGTCCTGCTGGGTTGCTGGGTCAGTGATTTCTGTAGCGGAAAAACAGCTAGCACCCCAATTAGAAGGAACTACGTTTGTGATGGCAGTGTGGAAATTGTGCATTTCTGCTAGACCAAGGTCTTTTATGCGAAGCAACAAAATTGACAATCCGAGAAAGAAATATGGCAACATTATAGTTCAGGTTTTTGCGTTTTGTGCTGGTGCAAGATTTTTTATTTGTCTTGTATTTATAGTGTGGACTCTTAGTCTCAAAAAAGTTCAGCCGACACTTGTTTCGACCCGTGGCACGGGAGCAGGACGTATCCATGCCGCAATCCACGTACAAGGGCCCAGCTGTAAAATTACAGGACTAGCTGCTCCAAGACAAACAGGACACCACAGGGGGCTAGAAATCCAACATAGCCTTGAAAAAGACCCACGGGTCGAACCACGTGCCGGCTGACCTTTCTTGAGACTAAGCGTCCACACTATAAATACAAGACAAATTAAAAATCTTGCACCAGCACAAAACACAAAAACCGTGTGGAAAAATAAAAATGATTTTCACCCAAAACCAAACCGTGAGGTATCCAGGGAAAACCCCATTTTGCAACCAACAAACGAGGTGTGGGCTTCACCTCAACAACCTACCCTGTGACCTTGCAAGTATATAACAGAAACAGTAGAACCATGAAACAGAGCTCAGCAAGGTTGGTTCCAAACCTAGGGCTCCAGTGCAATAATTCTATTAATTACTTTGCACACTGCAAAGGGGTACGCCAAGATCTGAAAGGATGCCCGGGAAGGGTGGCGGGGTGCGGAGAGTACGGTTGACAGCCTCCCAACGCCTGGCCATCGTTTATACATATTATGTCCATCGGTGCAAGGCATGATTTGATTTGAGTGGTACTTTGGGGATGAAGTGCATACTGACCATCTTTGATAGTTTTGAAATAGTTAAGGAATGAAGGCCTTCTGGTACTAGGTAGTTGAGGAAGAAGGTAATTCAAATAAACAATAACGTGGAAGGGATGATTCCCAAATTCCCATTTTGGTATTTTAACAATTTGTAATCATATTTTCACTAAAATGTTAACATATCCCTCATTTTGATTTTGGCAAAAAATTACAAAGTGCACAATTTTGAAAGATGATTTTACAAGCCAACTTGTAAAAATTTGAATTGAAGCTGGCTTGTAAATTCATCTTTCAAAATTGTGCACTTTATAATTTTTTTGCAAAAATCAAAATGAGGCATATGTTAACATTTTTGTGAAAATATGATTATAAATGGTTAAAGTGACAAAATGTGAGAAACCCAGTCAGAGGTCAAGTGAAGTAGATCTTTTTTTTAATTTGTTGTTTATCTTTTTTCTAATTTTTGTTTTGTCATTTTCAGGAAGTGACAGCGAGCAGTCGCCATTATGTGGACAGACTGTTTGATCCCGACCCCCAGAAGGTTTTGCAGGGTGTCGTGTGAGTACCGCCATTTAAAAAAATTTGAAGATGATGTTCCAGCAAACTCTGTGTTCTCTTGAACATGTGCCTGCTATATTCTTGTTCATATCTCTCTTGTCTATAATTGTTAGATCTGGGCTCCAGTGGCACCTTTACTGCCAATGGATGCCAAAGCAAAGGGGTTGAGAAGACGCATAAGAGGTGCAGGAGGAAGGTGAGTTGTGGGTCTACCTGTCTGGCTCCTGTGTCAGAACAGTTTCGGCATTATGGATAGGAATGGGCAGCAAGAGCACTCCTGATAGGGGTTTCAAGCCCTTGATTGACCAAGTTTATGAACTATTTAACCATGAAGTCATCAGTATTTGTGGTGGCAAAATGCATGACAAAGCGTTAGGTTTTCCTTGTATGTGAAGCCAGTAATCGTGACTCTTCAAGCACCAGATTCTAGCCATATGTTTCTTCAGAATTAGCTTACAGGATACATTGCACTAGGAGGCTTCACAAATTCCTTAACAATCCCACTAGACCTGCAGGGTGAGTTCCTTAATTTACATACTCGACCTAGGAGAAATTCACTTTCTCCATGGTAACGGGTGGCAAATATTTTCCTCACCAACAGGACACTAAATATTTGGTGCAATACTGCCACCCAAAGGCTACCCATACACAGTGAAACATTTATTTGCCGTTTACTACAAACAAAGTTTGTTTTTCAGTAAATTTTTTAAAAAAAGTTTCAAACATCCCCATACTCGCCAGCAAGATCGCCCACCATGCAAATGGTACTCGCCCTTAGAGAAAATCTGCTTGCAAATGCGAGTAGTCTAATAGATTTTTCAAGCCCTGACTATTAATATTTAAGTAAGTTAAGCCAGTTTACAATCGGTTTTGTAGGGTAACACAGGAAAAAATCAAATAAATGCCAGGCCAGCAGAATGTGAAACACTTACAGGTGAGGAAACAATCAATGTATTAGGCTAATCCTCTAGGCATATAAGAGCCTTTCTGTCACTTACAATCACGGTATCACAAGACCGAGTAAAGACCGAACGAGAATATATACATTTGCCAGCAGTTCTTGGAACAAGCAGTACTTTGAATGTGTTACCTAGTCTGGCCCTGGCTGGAAGGACACCCAGACCCTGCAGGGATCCTGTCCCTAGTGTGCGTGTGGTGAACCGCCTATCTAAAAGAGGGTAGACAAAGAGAGAAACTAGACCTTACTCTACAATGAGTGGTCGGTCAGTTTGGCCCAGATCGAAAAGAGGGGCTACCTCAAGCTACAAAACACACTAGTAGCATTAAAAAGAGGATAAAATGGGACAGAGGACGCACAACGGGGGATTTTCCAAAGCTTTATTCACCCTCCGTAGTGTGTGCTTTTCCCTACCCAAGTGTAATTGTACTTCAAGCAAAGATTACTTGCAATTGCTACACAAGAGTATTTTTTCTTTAAAAAGGTGTCCAACACCTGCTAAAAGTTTAGTTTAGGCATTATTAAATGTAAAAGGAGGGTCCTCTGGTGTCATCTAGACACAGGGCGATGTGAAACAGAATTGTTGTTGGAGGGTGTCTTTTTAACTGTAGACATCCATCAGTTGTCACGTCAACCGGTTTCTATGATATATATTGTTTGCATCATCTTCTTCAGGACCAATTTCTTATGTAATTAGGTTTAGTCTTCTATCCACATGAAGTGGCGGAACCCCACATACCACCTAGGGAGAAAGAGGGACCTATTTAGCAGCCGGGTTTGAAGGACAATATGTCAAATAGTAAACCATGTATGCTTATTATGAGAAAACTATTTATCCAAAGACATTTAAAAAACGGTGTTCGTACACCCATCTGGTGAGCCGTGCGTCGCGCCCAAATGCTTAACATCCCCTTCCTTGTGTGCGTGCTGTTCTTCACCACATGCATGTGCTCCACGGGTAGTCCACGGGGGTGTTTCACATCGCCCTGTGTCTAGATGACACCAGAGGGCCCTCCTCCTTACCATGGATAATACACCCAGACCAGATGGGGTTCATAGCGGGAAGGCAGGGTCCTGACGCGGTATGGAAGACCCTAGATCTGATGGAACATGTGGGAGGGGACCGGGGGGGGGCATGCGCTCCTAAGCCTTGATGCAGAAAAAGTATTTGACCGGGTGGAGTGGGGGTTTCTATTTGCGGTGCTGAGGAAAATTGGGGTGGGGGAAAGAATGTGAAAGGCATTCCAAGCCATCTACTCCGGCTCAAAGGCAAGGGTAGTGGTAAACTGGGCGAAATCCAGGGAATTTAGGCTGAGTAGGGGCACTAGGCAGGGCTGTCCCTTGTCCCCGCTCCTATTTGCCCTAGTGATGGAGCCCCTGGGGGAGGAGATCTGGAAAGATTCACAGATCAGGGGGATAAGGGTAGGAGACGTATTCCACAAATTGAGCATTTACGCAGATGATGATATGGTGTACCTCGCGGAGGTGACGGAGACAGTGCCCAGAGTACTCCAGGTTTTAGAAGGGTATGGACGCCTATCGGGTTTCAAGATAAATGTCGCCAAATCAATTCTTCTCCCACTGGGCGAGATAACGACGACGCATAGAGGGAACTGGGAAGGTTTGGGGATACAAATAGAGGATCCTTAAGAGATATGGATGAGCTGTACGAGGTAAACTCTCCCAACCGCCCCCCCCCCCACTGCATCGGCTCTTTGGGGATCTAGACAACTGGGGGAAATTAACCATCTTGTGGCTAGGACACCTTAATGTGCTAAAAATGGTCCTCCTCCCACGGCTGCTATATCTGTATCAAGCGCTCCCGATAGGACTCCTGGACGTACATTTTGGGGAACTGAAAAAGGCAGATGGTAAGATTCCTCTGGGGAGGGGAGAAACACAGGGTAGCCTACAGATTATTGATACAACCCAAGGAGAAAGGGGTGGGGTAGGGCTCCCTGACATGCGCACGTATTACAGAGGGGCTCAGTTTAGAGCTCTGAACCCCCACTTAAGGGAAGACAAACAAAAGCAGTGGGCGAACATTGAGAACTACTTATTCCGTCCCGTGACTCTGGGGAATGGCTCTGGGCACCGAGGGCTGCTGCTCCAAACAAAGTAAAGCGACATAGGATCCTGGGCCCGCTCTGGTCCCTCTGGAGTGTTAAGAGGGAAATGCTGGAGGTGACATCCTGGCCCTCCCCCCTTAGCCATATTTGGGCACCACCCATAAGAGATGGGGTCCCCGGACATGAATGATTCCAGGACTGGTTTGAAGGAGGGGTGGAAAGGGTGGGACAAGTCCAGTAAAAGTATGTTTTATAGAGCTAACTGAGCTAGAAGGAAGATAAGTTGGAAGGTGGGAAGATCTTGGTATTTAAATATCTACAGCTCAAAGGGGTACTAATGTCCGAGGATTGAAAGGACAACTTCCAAAGGGAATTGACACGAACAGAAAAGGTGTTGGATACGGGGAAAGGGACTAAAGGGTTTATCACGGGGTTATACCAGGCCCTGATGGAAGCACACAGAGGAGACTTAGAGGTATACAGGAGAAAATGGGAGGGACATGGAGGTAAGCATGGAAGATACCCAATGGCAAAGACTTGTGAGAATGCCCACCACACCTCAGTAGCCTGCCAATATAAACTTCATGGGATGAAACTCTTGTACAGGTGGCAGTGGGACCCGGTGAGGCTATCATTGATGTACCAAGGGGTCAGCCCCCAGTGTTGGAGGCAATGTGGACTGCGGGTGGACTACTGACATATGTGGTGGGCCTGCGATAAGGTGCAGGGTTACTGGAAGGAGATCTTGGGTTGGATGAGGGACCTTGATGGAGTGGATAGACTAGAACCTCTTCTGGTGTTATTTGGGAAAGAGGTGGTTGAAGGAGACTGGGTCAAACTCCCACATATACCGCACTTTACTAGCGGCCAGGGCATACATAGCAGAATGCTGTAAAGGGATAAAACTCCCCAGTGAAAGGCAATGGGCCGCCAAGGCCTTGGACATATACCGAATGGAACAACTCACAGACAGTTACATGGCCAAACCTCCTCAAGGGAAATGGAATGGGCCACCTTCTTGGAAAGATACGACCGAAAAGGCCCCGGACGAGCACCTCTCAAAGAACTGGGGGGACTCAGATGGCGCAATTATTCGTGTGGGACATGGCGTAAGCCTGATGGAAGGGGACGAGCAACACAGGGGGAGGGGGAAGGAGAAATGTGATATACAGTAGGAGTCAGTAGATAACAACAGCGGACCTCGGAGCGGGAGGATGAGCAATGCCAGAGAAGGTTAAAAGTGGACTCCAAATGAAAAAAGAAGGGATGTGGGAATGGGTCCAACCAATGACAGGCCCCAATGACACTAAAGGATTGTCCCGTCGGGATAGCTTAAGGCTGGAACGAGGGGAGAGGGGAGGGGTTTTAATAAGGGAGAATGGTTGGGGTGATTACGTTATTTTACAACGAAAGATTTAAACCTTCACATGGTACGAAATTGAAGCAACAACTGTTTATTTGCAAATTGATGTATGCTGTCTATGTTGATATACCAATAAAACGAATTTGAAAAAGAAAAAAAAACAATCCAAGGGGGAACGGTCTCTGGATAACATGGTCAGGGAAATTTGTTTACGCTCCCCACCCCCTCCCCCCCACCTCAACAAGATAGTGCACAAGATGCACCAGGAGCCAGTCACCTTGATATTGGTGGCCCCGATGTGGGCCCGCCATCCCTGGTTCTCCCATCTAATGGAGATGTCACTCTCCCCTTCCGATGAAATGACCTTGCCCATACAACATGCTATCACGGACAAGGGGGAAACACTTCATCCATGCCCGCAGACTCTCAGCTTAGCGGCCTGGCTTGTGAGGTCATAGAGTTAGGGCATATCCAACTTCCTCAGTGATGCATGGATATACTTGGAGAAGCAAGAAAGCCTTACACCAGACATTCCTTCTCCAATAAGTGGAAACGCTTCGTCATCTGGTGCAATTCCAAGAGCATCAATCCCATTGACTGCCCTCCTACTCATATTGTACTATACCTGACTCACCTACTACACTCATGTCTAGTTTTTAATTACCTGAAGGTCCACGTTCAGCCTATACCACGTCCCAGAGAAAGGTGTCGTGGTGGAAGAGCCCACTAATTAAAGCTTTCATGGAAGGGGTTAAAATAATTCATCCCCCTATTTCTAACCCGGCTCTCGGATGGGACCTAAATGTGGTATTAACTAGACTTATGGGATCTCCCTTTGAACCTATGTACAAGGCAAGCCTCAAGTCACTCACCTACAAGACCACCTTCCTAGTGGCAGTCACTTCAATGAGGAGAGTCAGTGAGTTACAGGCCCTTTCAATTCTAGACCCTTTTGTCACAATTCACGGAGATAAGGTTGTTCTGCGCACTCACCCACAGTTTACACCCAAATTTATTTCAAGTTCCATGTGAACCAGTCAATACAACTACTCGCGTTCTTCCAGAACCCCCTAATGTGGCAGAAAGAAGCCTGCACGCACTTAATGTGTGCAAGGCATCATGTACTATCTGGAAAGAACTAAACCACTAAGAAAAACAAACCAGTTTTTAGTTTCAGTGGCGGCTGATAAAGCAGGAGACCCTGTCTCTAAATTAGCCATCTCAAGGTCGATTGTCAATTGCATCACACTCATACACTCTTGCAAAGAGAGATCTGCCCTTGAAGCCTAGAGCACTCTCTACTCGGTGACTGGGGCTTCCATAGCTTGCGTTGCAAATGTTCCCCTCAAATCCATTTGTAAGGCGGCAACCTGTACACAAATTTACAAAACACTATTGCCTAGACACTCACTCTTGGTCTAATTCTCAGATGGGACAAGCAGAACTGAGACATCTTTTCACTACCCTTCCTTCTCACATCCCACCACCAACTCTGGGTACTGCTCTCTAGTCTATGCACAGCATGTGATTCTTAGCAGATTCACAAGCATCAGATGACCTACAGTACTTACCGTAATAGCATTTCTGGTGAATGTATCTGCTTAGATTCACATGTTCCCACCCTTCCTCCCCGCTCGGATGGCGGGAACATGGATATCTTACTACTTCTCCCTCTCTTTGTACCCACTCGTGTTAGTCATAAGGCTCCCTCACGGCAGAAAGAATACAATCGAAGGGACCTCGACCCGTGAGGGATTTTGGGTACACTACATAGCACGTTAGGGATAGTGTTACAGGCATGCCCATGTCGAGGTCCCCTTTCGATCCTCGAAAGACGAGATGCAATACTCTGCAGTTACCACTAGATGTCGGACTATATGCACAACATGTGAATCTAAGCAGATGCAATCATCAGAAATGCTATTACGGTAAGTAATGCATGTCTTATACTGAATCTGTTTCTTTACCAGGAATTTCACCATCCGGCCCATCCGTCTTCTTTTTTGAAGCGTGGTCTGTGCAAGATCCTGGTATAGCTGAACTTCTTCCATATTAATTTCCACCTGCCCCGCAATGCTCGGGATCTGCTCTTTCTGGCCATATGATGTTACCGCCACTCAGACATCCCTTGAGCGTGAGTCCTGTTCCACTGCTCTCCTTGTACTCCAAACAATTTGTCCACCTGGACTTCCTCCTCTGGGTTGCTCTCTGGTATTTCAGCAAGGGTTCTGGACCGTGCCCTTCAGATCCTTATGCTCCACGGACTCAGAGGTTTGTTATCCCGATGTTCGACCTCCGTGAGCGGTTTTCCAGGTCCTCACATTGTATCTCCAGATTACGTGATATGCGAGAAAAAGGTTTACCAGTTAATCGATCTTTTGGGTGCCCTCTTCCATATTTTGAACCACTTTTTCCAGAGTATCTGTTCATTCCTCTAATTTAGCCATATCCATCCTTATGTCCTGTATCGATTGCTGTCATGTTTCAAATTGAGCCTGAAAGGAGGCCAGGAACTGATTTTGAAATTCTTTTAACATGTCCTCTTTGCAAAACTCCATGGCTCCTTCCCTGATCTCCTGCATCACAGGACTTTGGCTGGCATCCCAACTTCTGGAATGAGAAGTATTACCTGAGCTCCACAATTGTTTGATGCTTGGGAGATACTTATCATTAAATCTATTTGGTCCCCCCTGAACTCAGTCCCAATCTGCTCTCTTTGCTTTCCGCAGCGTTGATGTGCTCGCTCATTTGGGGTGGGGCACTCGACCACCCCCACTATACTTTCCTCGTCACCACCAGCCTTGCGTGGCCCCTGCTTTTTTCAGAGGAGTCGGGTTCTTCTTCCGCTTATCCCTTCGTTATATCGGTGTGCTGCAGGTCTGGGTGTCCACCTCCCCACTACCCTCCTCTAGTGCCCCTTCAGATCAGTGGGCTATGTATGCAGGAGCAGCCCCACTGCTGATCCTCTCTTCCTGCCGCCTTGGATCACGCCATGGCTGATATCTTCTACTCCCTCTCCTCTCCGGCCGATTTCACTCACTCCTTCTTTCTCCCCCAAGGGCCTGGCTCCGGTTACTTCCCCCAACACACCGGGACTTCAGGACTCTCCCTCACCTCGTTCCAGGTCGGGGGAGATCTTAACCGTCCCTCCAAGTTCGGTATCTCGGTGCGCACTTCCCTCCTCGACACCTGGTTGTCCCTCACTGCAGCAGGGCCTGTTCAACGCTTTGGGCAGTCTCTCGACAAACCTTTCTTTTTATGACACTCTCGTTGTTATGTTGCCCTTCTCCTGACCCTTCCACATATGTAGATATATGCCACCTGTTAACACCAGCACTTCGGGACTCTCCCCATCACCTCGCCGCAGGCAGGGGAGATCTACACCGTCCCTCCAAGTCTGGTTATCTGCGCAATTCCCTCCACAGCAGCAGGTTGTCCCTCACTGCACCGGGACCTGTACACCGCTTTACTGGTCTCTCAGCGAGCCTCTGCGACGCACCCGGTGTTGCATTCCCTTTCTCCTGGCCCTTCAATATATGAGGATGTATGCCGCCTGTTCACACGCTGCTTTGCTTTGTGCTTCTGTTGTGGCCCGTTAGGAAGAGAGACATTCACATGTGTCCTCTTCTGCTGGCCGCCATCTTGGAATCATACTTTCATATTTCAATTTTGTCAGCGCACAAAAAATACCTCAGATTCAAATTGGGAAGCGAGCACTACCAATTCAAAGTGCTACCATTCGGAATTGCATCAGCCCCCAGGATATTCACAAACTTGCCAAGGCATTCCATTCCAGTGTACCCTTACTTAGACGACTGGCTAATTACTGGGGACTCTCCCAGAGGTGCCTTCAAAACACGCAGCAAACAATCAGTCTGCTCTTTCATAAACGAAAAAGAAGTCAGTCAGGTGCCCAGCCAAGTAAAGCAATTTCTGGGGGCAATAATCAAAACAGGCATTGAGCTATGCAATACTGGCAAAACAAAACATCCCAGCACTTGCATGGCCCAGTGAGCATGTGCGGCTGGGGAACTAAACTGAACTGTCAAAGGGAAATAGTGTTTCCCTTTGACAGTTCAGCCAGCCCAGGAGCACTCCCTCAGCTGGAAAATGCAGCTGAGGGAGTGCTAATTGTTTCACTAGGCTGGCTTCTTAGCGCCTCCATAATGGGTGAGGGGGCCACTGGGTGGACGCCCCCTCGGCATTATGGATGAGCCGCCAGGCTCAGACTGGCCTATAAGGCAATGCCTGTACCAAAAATACAAAATGCTAGTGTGGGCCAGTCAAAATGGGCCACCTTTTTGGCCAATGTGGGCCCTTTTGATGAGCTATTTCACTATGCAGTTAGTACTTTTGACCATTGTTGCTGAATAAATATTCTTTAAATATCACAATTTACTTATATTTTAAAACAAAGCACCCCCTTGGGTACTATTCAAACTGTCTGTGACTAAAGGAATGAGACTCCATTTACAACTGCGGGCCACTTTTTCATTGGTTCCTGAGACAGTTTCATGCTTCAGCCCGACCATGTGAGCTGCCCCTACTCATTACTTAAATTTTTAAAAAAAGTTTACAGTTCGCGCTGGGCTCTCATGGCCCCCCAGGGATGCGGCCGCAGCCCCCTGCAGGGGCGCGCCCAACAGTTTGAATCCCGCTGACCTAGACCAAAGGGACATGGACATACTTAAGGAGGCACGTAAGCCTAACCCAAGACACTGCTATTTTAACATATGGAAACGCTTTGTGTTATGGTGCAAGTCCTGGTCTCTCAATCCAACCGAATATTCACCAACCTATATAATCAACCACCTGCTCGACTCATGATTAGTCTTTAACTTACTCAAAGTACACCTAGTGCCTCTCTTTTCTTTTGCCACATCTCAGGATATAATTTCGGGGTGGAAGGTGCCCGTAGTTAAGGCTTTCATGGAGGGTGTCAAAAAGCTGTACCCTCCCATTTCTTAATCCTACTCCCGCCTGGGACCTCAATGTTTTACTCACAAGGCTCATGGGGGGGGGGCCCTTGTCGAGCCTATACACAAGGCCATTGTTAACTTAAACATCTGACCTTCAAGACACCCTTCCTCATAGCCGTTACTTGTATCAGAAGGATTAGTGAACTACAAGCTTTGTCAGTACAAGACCCTTTTGTAGTTATACACAAAGACAAGGTGGTGCTAGGCACACATCCCTGCTTCTCACTCTAATTCATATCAAAATGTCATGTTAATCAAACTAGAGATTCCTGCTTTTTCCCAAAACCCAACAAACGCAGCAGAAAGTCTACACACACTGGATGTACACAGAGCTGTCATGTTCTACCTTCAAAAGACAGTCAATCAGGAAGACTGATCGCTTCTTTGTATCTGTAGCCGCTGGAAGAGAAGGGGACCCGATCTCTAAAGCAGCCATTCATAAATGGATTGTCAACTGCATCCAACTGTTACTCTTGCCAAGAGAACATTTCCCTTTAAGCCCAGAACACACTCAACTCGAGGCATGGGGCAACTTTAGCCTTCATAGCAAACGTGCCTCTAGATGCCAAATGCAAGGGTGCCACTTGGAGTTCACTATAAACCTTCACCCATCATTACTGTCTGGACAAACTTTCTAGGGATGATGCACAGGTAGGACAAGCAGTGCTGAAACATCTCTTTGCAGCGCTACCTTCGAATAACTCGCCTCCTTCTACTAGTAAGGCTCACTAATCTATGCAGAGCATGTGATTCTAAGCAGATCCACAAACCTCAGAAGGGATACATTACTCACTGTAATCGTATTTCTGATGCTTGTATCTGCTTAGATTCACAAGGGCCCGCCCTTCATCCTCTCTTGGAGTAGAAGATGCTCGGGAAAGAAGCATCGATCTTTCACACCTCATGGTCTTTACCTACACTTCACGCTTACAACGTACACTTCCTCTTGTCAGAAACAAATAATATGAGGGACCTTGACACGTGCAGGATCATGGGTACAGGATTCGTCACATTAGGTTTAGTATTAGTCACACCCTGTCGACGTCCCTTTTTGAATTTTGAAAACTTCATGTGCAATACTCCACAGCTTCCTCTAGATGTCAGCCTATGCAGATCATGTGAATCTAAGCAGATACAAGCATAAAAAATACGATTATGGTAAGTAATGTATCCCATATGTAATCATTTGTCTACAAACGCATGTTTCACACTATGTGGACTACTTATTGCCTCACGATGTGCTTCCTTAGGTCTACAAATAAAAGTAAAATCAATATGTATGTGGAAGATATGCAAGAAGCATTATAAAACATGTTTTTGAACAACTTGCAAATTCTTCTCTTCGAGGGAGAAACGGATCAAACCTTCTGATGATGTGAACCATATATCTCAAGTGTGCTTCTTGAGCATAATGTTTTTCTCCAAAATAGCATGTTTTTCTGTAAAAAACAATATTCATAATGTATTAGTCCATGTAGACCACAGTTGCTTTTGCTTGGTTTATTTAACTAGCAGAGCATACTTAATTGAATATCTGCCTATTGTATTCCCTTGATGTATTTAAAATGATCTAAAGGTGTGTTTTTTCTCCCCCTCCAACAGAAGGCAAGGGCAGACCCTACAACAAATAACTAGCAGCTAAAATGGAAGTGTTTCTGTGGTTGTTGTGGGCAGAATAGTTTTAACGCTTCTCAATGTCCCCACACTGCATCACATAGCCTGCTTACCTGTTTTCTCTAGATTAGGGTGGCCTGATGCATATGTCCATACACATGGCAGTGATATCACACTATATGTGAAGGGCCAGCAAACAATTTATAAAGGGGCTGCTTTTCCCCTGGTTCTGAACGTTACCCCATTATGGAGTCTCCATACAGTCCTAACAAAGCTCAGGGAACCTCCGTTTGAGCAGATGCATGGGGAGGACATTAAACAGGTTCCTGGAAAGTTGCGTCCAGATAGCCATTACTTTTAGCGAAACAGGTGGAAGATATTCAAGCTATGGCTCTCCATGAAAGAGATTTGATTTTTTAGATATAAAGTTATTCTGCACCCCAGTGCCAGGTTCTCCCCAGAATTACCTACAGAGTTTCATATTAATGCATCAATTGTCCTACCAAGGTTTTACTGCAACTCTTCGTGGGCGAGGTAGCCCAGGAGAGAGCTGCTCAGTCTACCGGTGGGTCCAGGAGCACTTCTGAATGCTCAGCAGGCATGGATTCTCAAGCATGGGCCGAAACTTGTTTCCACTGGCCCATGGTTCAAAGCACCAACGTAGGCCTTCTTGAGATCATAATAGAGGAGTAGGGCTTCACTGGGACAACACTGGAGTCGATGCTGGTCAGCTGTAGGGAGCGTCCTTGGGTTGTCATCGGGCTGCGCTTCCATAGAGGTCTTGGCACCAACGTTGATCTGATGTTGCAGCAGCCCTCTTTTCATTCAAGATTCAGGCTTGGAGCAAGCCCAAACTCACGAACGGCAAGGATCGGCACCATTCAAACTGGCAGTGGCTAGCCTTTCATGTATAGCCACTCGCCACAACATCTGTCCAGCAAAAGACATCAGTTGCCAGGATGTGGATTGGGACTAGATAGTCCCAACTCCCCATCTGCCTCACACACAAACCACCACTTTGCCTGTGAAAGCAGCAACAGCTTTCTGTGGGAAAGTTTATTCCGTACATGGCATTTTCTGTCCTTAGAAAGCAAGAAGGCCAAAGGACAAGCAATATTCTTGTTGCATGGGCATCTTACAGTGCTAGCTAGCCTTAGTAGCCATTTGCAGTAAATGCAAATTGCACAAGTAAAACATTACAAAATCAGTAGAGCAATAACTGTTGCCACCAGCTAGCTCAAGGCACATTGTAAAAGTAACCACCAAGTCATTACAGTAAAAGGTATAAGGATACAAAGTATCCTAACTGCACTTCACTTTAAGGAGATGTGCACAATTGCAACAATACAAGAACTTCACACGTCTTAATGACTAGTTTCCCCATAAGAATGAGCAAAGGGTATGGTAAATAAATCCTAAGACTTCACTTATCTACAAAACGTCAGGACATGTGTCTAATCAAAGCAACAAAAAAAGCAACAAAAAAAATATTTCCTAACATGGAATTCTTGTTACATTTTCAAATTAAGATTACATTCATCTCATCGCTTTCAAATAGGGAGCATAGGCGCTGATTGCAGTCTAAAATTATGAATAATACATTGAGCTTTTCGAATAGATTGTGTCCTCCCACATATTCCTCATCTTAGATATATCCTTACCTTCAGCTTTGCTGCTTCGGAAATGTTTTCTCTCGCCACCAGTGGGTGCTCCACTCAAGGCTGCGGTGTCTATGTCCCCCGTAGAGGTCATCCGCTGTATAAATGCCTCAAGCGCGCCCGTTGGCCTCAGTTCTGTTTTTCGGTTAGCTTCAATTCGGATGGAGAAAACGGCGCTTCAGTTCGTACGATAATGTCGTCTTCATCTAATCCTTCCACACCGAAGACTGGATTCAAGAAATGCTAGAAATGTGGGAGATAGATGTCGCTAACTGATCCCCATCGGAATTGCCTCTGGTGCCTCGGTTCCGACCATCGTGTAGATGAGTGCGGTTCCTGTCAGTCGATGACCCATAAGGCCTTAAAAGAACAGAGATAAACTGGCGGTGGGGGAGGAATCCTCAAAGTTTTCTTCGAGAGGGAGAAAAGACTCGGCTGAGTCTTCAGCAAAACGTCATAAAACATCTAGGTCGAGGAGAAGATCCAGGAAGTCCTCTTCTTCTTCCTCTAAAAAGGTGAGAAAAAGACGACACCGCTCTACCTCTTCTTCTTCCCCAACGTCATCTGAGAAAGTCATAACATGTCCGTTGAGGCATGACTCCCCAAGAAAGTGGGACGCTTTCAGAGCATCTATGTTAAAATAATTTGAGAAAGCGGCCCAGACCCCCTCAAAAAAGTCTAATGAAGACCATGCCCCTGCTCACAAAAAAAGTGACTGGGGAAGATCTAAGACGAGAAAATCCGACAAACGTTGAGGATGTCGTCCAGGGAATCTTCCCAAACACCTCATAGAAAAAGCCTACCAGTGCATAAATCGCAGGTAGAACTCAAGAACCTGGCGTCAGACTCTCATACGTCATCAAAGTCCTCGTCTAAAACGTCCTTGAAGCCTCTATCGAAGGTGGTCGAGCACAAGGTGTTGATGGCCCAACCCAAAAAGGTCGAGTGCACAGTCGGTGCCGATGGTATCGACAACTCCTTCGACGGGGGTCGACGATTCCTTTGAAGGTGTCGATAATTACCTACATAATATCGAATGTAATGACTACAACAACGACGCCATTGCCGCTTTTGTCGACGTCTTCGTTCACTCCAATGACAAAATCGACACCAATGTTAAAGTCTATACCACCTGAAAAGGTGTTTCATCCAGAAAGTAGACATGATTTTTTTAGAACTATGTCCTCCATATATGAAGGAGATTTATCAGCAGATGTTTCACCTGCTGTGTTAAATTAGAGTTAATTAACCCTGAATCTAAAATGCAGGACTTATATGACTGCTTGCAGTCAGCAAGTGGTCTGGATACATCTCCAGAATTTGAATTTGAAAAGCCTGACCCAGCTGAACATGCTGACGCGGGTTATAGAAAATTGATGAACAGGGTAACTGAATTCATGGGATGGAGTAGAAATTCACCTGTCTATCAGGATGATGATGACATGACTGACATCCTTTCAGGAGGACCTCAGCATACTTCCTTTTCATGTAGCCTTACAAAGGAAGGTTAACACTGCATGGGAAAACCCTGAATTTTTCCGGCAGTAAATAAGAAGTATGTGTCAAAATATAGACCCTGTACCTCAGATCCCGACTACTTAAGTAAACGCCCATCTCCTGAAAGTCTGGTAGTTCAAGCAGCTACCTCTACTAGAAATGCTGCATACCCTACAATTCCCCCAGGTAGGGATGATAAAAAGATTGATGCATGGTCCAGAAAGATTTTTACGTCAGGGAGCATGGCTTTAAAATCCACAAATGTAACTTGCACCCTTGCAAGATTTACATATACCCTGTGGGACTGCATGTCAGCAGCAGCTGAACACATCCCGGAAGGTGAGGAATGTGAAGGGTTCCTATCCATAGTAAGGGATGGAAAGGAGGCTTGGGGGGAATGCCTTCAATCAGGTTTCGACACACCTGACAGTATCAGTAGGTCCATGGCGTCTAGTATGGTGCTATGCACATTTGTGTGGCTAAGAAAGTCAGGTTTTGCACCGGATGTGCAATCCAGGCTTCTTAATATGCCATTTGACTGCTTGAGGTTGTTTGGCAGCAAGGCGGATGAAAGTTTGGAGAAGCTGCAGACATCCAAAGCGGCGGCAAAATCACTCAGTGCCACTATACGACAACCTCAACAACGCCCCTTCACAGGCTCATCTTCCTGGAGGGGTCGTCCCTTTCGATTTTATTCCTCATTTGGGAAAGGAAGGGGACAGGCCAGTCAGAGGGGGCAAAGGAAGTTTCCTCGGGGGCGACTGTCCCTTCAGCCTCTGCTGCAGCTGCCACAAAACCACTCTGAGGTTTTGACCCACAAGACCCCAGTGGGAGGCAGGATCTCAAAGCATCTGGAAGAATGGCGGGGCATTACTTCCGATGCTTGGGCACTGGAAACAGTATCCATTGGTTACTGCCTTCCTTTTCAAAAGAAACCTCAGAATCACCCACCAGTATACAACTATGTCAAACATCCAGACCGGCTCCTGTTGCAGGAAGTCTTAACCCTGCTACAGAAAGGTGCAATAGAACATGTACCTGTAGCGGAAAGGAACAAGGGTTGGTATTCCCCATATTTCCTCATACCAAAGAAGGACGGAGGACTGAGACCGATTGAGAAGCTTGAACAAGTTCCTCAGGAAGGACAAGTTCAAGATAGTCACACTTTCTCAGATCCTTCAGGCTCTCCAACTCCAAGACTGGTTGGTATATTTTGATGTGCCAATCCATCTCAAGCACTGAAAGTACCTGAGGTTTGCGATTGGCAATTCTCACTATCAGTTTTGATTTCTGCCATTCGGGTTGACTTCCGCCCAGAGTGTTTTCACCAAGTTGATGGCGGTGGTGGCAGCGAGTCTCACGAGAGAGGGGTGGGGGGATTCACGTCTACCCCTACCTGGACGATTGGATGATCAAGGCACGTTCTCCAGAACAAGCCCAGGAACATCTGTCCAGAACTTGCCACTTCCTTCACAAACTAGGGTTTTCTCTGAATTTAAAAAAGTGAAACATACCATCTCAGAAACTCCAGTTTATTGGAGCAATCCTGGATACTTGTTCGGGCAAAGCCTCGCCTCCCGAAGAGAGAGCTCACCACATTATGCAGATGGTAATAAAATTCCAGAATGCCCAGGATCTACCGGCCTTTGATTTTCTCAGGTTGTTCGGTTTTATGGCATCATGCATTTTTCTGGTGCCAGAAGCCAGATTGAGGATGAGATCCCTTCAGTGGGCCCTCAGAACTCAATGGTCCCAATTTTCAGGGCAAATATCAGATCTGTTGCAAGTTCCAGCCAGAGTAGCACAGGATCTGCAAGGGTGGGCTCGCAGGGAACATATCCTCAAGGGAGAATCTTTTTGTCAACCATGGCCGGAGATAACAGTAGTGACGGACGCCTCACTCATAGGGTGGGGAGCTCACACCAACGAGTTGACAATCAGCGCTCTTTGGTCTCCATCAGAGTCCAAACTACACATCAACCTATTGGAGCTGAGGGCAATCAGACTAGCGCTGAAGGCCTTCCTGCCCTCTGTACGGGAGGGAATGTCCTAATAATGACGGACAACATGGTGGCCATGTACTACCTCAACAAAAGAGTAGGGTCACTACCACTGTGCAGAGAAGCAATGCAGCTCTGGTTCTGGGCAATATAAGAAGGGATCTCTCTGTCGGCAGTCCATCTAGCCGGAGAACAAAACACAGCGACGGACGCTTTGAGCAGGCAGAGCACAGTTTCCCACGAGTGGGAAATAGCTCAGGAAGTCCTTCAAGAGATCTTCGCCCTTTGGGGAACCCCTCAAGTGGATCTGTTTGCGACAAGTGTCAACAGGAAATGTGAACTGTACTGCTCCAGAGAATTTCCTCCGAGAGGAGCTCTAGGGGACGCGTTCGTAGTGGACTGGGAGTTTCCACTTCCGTATGCATTTCCTCCAGTCCCTGTGATCCGTCAGTTAATCAGGAGGTTGAGAAAGTTAAGGAAAACCATGATCCTAATTGCCCCGGATTGGGCCAGGAGAACGTGGTACCCGGACCTTCTGGACATGTCCATCTGCCCTCCAATACGTCTTCCAAAAAGAGAGGATCTTCTCTCAAAAGAGGAAGGTCACGTTCTCCATCCAGAGGTCAACACACTCAACCTTCACACATGGCTTCTGAGTGGTTGAGATACAAGGATTGGTTACATCAGATGACGTCATGGAGATCTTGCTTTCGGCCAGAAGGCCAGCAACTAAATCGCTGTATCAGTGTCATTGGAACAAGTTCAGTAACTGGTGCAGAGATAAGAATGTGGACCCGTTTCAGTGTAATATTCCCACAATATTGTTGTTTCTGTTACACTTGGCTAATCTGGGTCTCCAGGTTGGCACAATAAAAGGTTATTTAGCAGCGCTATCCATTTCGAAGCGCTCCTCAGAGGAAGAATCTTACTTTAAGATACCTTTTGATAACTCAATTCTTAAAAGGTCTAAATGTTTCCTCAATACCTTTTCAAATTCCTGTGTATGACTTAAACTTAGTACTAAAGTTCCTCATATGCATTCCATTTGAGTCTTTACATTCTTGTCCGTTAAGGCGCCTTACTTTAAAAACAATACTTCTAGTGGCAATTACATCAGCCCGCAGGGTAAGTGAGCTGCAGGCACTTTCTAGCGGGCCCCCTCACACCATCTTTTTTAAAGATAAAGTGGTCCTTAGGGTAAAACCCTCTTTCTTGACAAGAATTGTCTCACATTTTCACCTGTCACAAAAAATAACACTGCCTACTTTCTATCCTCCTCCTCACGCAAGTAAGGAAGAGGAACGGCTACATAGATTGGATCTTAGCTTCTATATTTCAAGATTGGCAAAACTACGTCAGTGTGACCAACTTTCTGTGGGATACACTGGCTGCAAATTGGGACTAGCCGTGACTAAGCAAACATCTAGATGGATAACTTTGGCTATAACTGAATGTTATAGATTAGCTGGGAAAGATCCTCCAGATGGGCTGAGGGCTCATTCAACCAGGAGCATGGCAACTGCAACAGCACTTCAAAGGGGTGTCCCTGTGCAAGATATTTGCGCAGCAGCCACATGGTCATCCATGCACACTTTTATAAAACATTATGCTCTAGATTTGACTTCTTCACAAGGTCTGTTCGCTAAATCGGTTATTTCATTCTGTACATGACAAATATTTCTGTACTCCTACCTCCAATACAAAACTGCTTTGGGAGTCTAAGAGGAGGAATACGTGGGAGGACACAATCCATTCGAAGAACAAGTTACTTACCAACTGTAACGTTCTTTCAATTGGATGTTCCTCCCAAGTATTCCTCATCGACCCTCCCAGCCTACCCCATAGTACAGTTTACGTGGTTTATACTCTAAATTATTTTAATGCTTGGGTCAAAAGAGGTACGCCATCAACTACAATCCAATATACGAACAAACAGAACTGAGGCCAACAGGCGTGCTCAGGGCATTTATACAGCAGATGACTTCAGCGCTCAACGGATGCCGACGAGGGACATCGACGCCGCAGCCTCGAGTGGAGCGCCCTCTGGTGGAGAGAGGAAAAATTTCCGAAGCTGAAGGTACGGATATATCTAAGATGAGGAATACGTGGGAGGAACATCCAATCGAAAGAAAGTTACAGTTGGTAAGTAACTTGTTCATTTTTCTTATCGGGTGGTGATCTTTTGATCAGACCCTTTTTGTTCTTGAACTTTTATACAAACCAGATGGAACTACCATTGTCTAATAGTGGGGCCCGTTTAGAGTCCCAATGACATAAGATTATATGGAGGGGCATAATGAACACTGTATGAATTACATGTTTCCCCCCAGAGAGAATATTCATTGACGAAATATCCCAAAAAAATCCAGTAGGTTGGTGAATCGGGAGGCTCACTTTGCAATAGTGTTCTAATCACTGCCTCATGCTGTGCCGGTTTTACTCGAGGGTGCAATCAGAACACATGGCCCATTGAGCTGAATCTTGACCACGCCGTCAACAGTGAGGAGTTTCTCTCAAAACCATAGCAAATATCTTTTGGGGGCTATAGTATAGTCGATGGAAACAGCTTAATTGTATTTCTCGTACAATAAGTGGAATCAATACGCCTGGAACAGCTCCCAAAAAGCCACAAACTCTGTTGGGTCAATATGTATATGAAGATCCTCGGACCAAAGTAACGCAAGAGAGCTCAACCATGCATTATTATATTGGAGTAATAACAGGCAAATTGGTTTAATTCAGGGATGTTTTAGTATCCGGGTTCAGGATTATCTGTTCCCAACATGTCAGTTTGCCGGCAACACTCCCAGAATCAATCTTGGCTTTTAACTCTCTATGTAAACATCCAAAATACAGCTAACCTGAGGCTCAAAAAATACCACTTTTACAGAGAATGTCAAAACCTAGAGGGGTTGCATCAGAATGTAAATATTTAAGTTCCAAGTTATTTAGCCCTATATACATGGTGATGTATGTTTGTTCTTCAAATGTTTAGTGGCTTGAATCCAAGATTGCACCAGAAGATTGGGGTGGGTTGATTGAAGGGAATGCCCCATCCCATAATGTTTCCCTTCAAAATTTGTAATGGTATAGTGAATAGTTTGATTGGATTTCAGCTCACATGGGATCATATGCCAGAATTCACATACAATCGGAGTAAAATCACATGCATGCATTTTCAAAGCATTTAATATAGCATCCTCCTGGATTACCCATCTTTTGATCATCCCCAAAAGAGCCATCCTGTAGTGCAATCTCGAGTCCGGGAAGGTTACCCCCCTGCTACTCTTGGTTGCCTTTGCAGTAATTAGCTCTAACTTAACCTTTCTTTTGCTTCATATGAATCTTATGTGATGAATCACTAGATGTCTCCACTTCTCCCCAAGAGGGAGACCTTTCCCTTAAGGCCATGGAGATGAGGCTGTTACCCTTATGAGAATATCACACCTACATATACTCTTGCCTCTTTTTCCTCTGCTAATCTCTTTGTAGTGTGAGGTGTAAGAAATGAAAGCCGGACACAAGGTTGTCCTACTTTCCTTCAAAAACATACATTACATATATACAATAATGGGTTGGAAAAATGCATCTCTGACCCCATTCTAAAGAGGAATTTCCCCATCTAAAACCCAAACTAAGGACCTGTTTGTGTCAGGATTTCAATAACTGAAAAGCCGTCCTTGTGTCCAAAACGTCCTATCCTGACCCTCACAGTACAAAACAAAATAATAAAAATGTGCAAGGAAATGTCTTCAACTTGATATTGGCAAAAAGTGTTCACAACTGAATGGAGCTGAGTGTAGTATAGTGTCTGGTGTGCCTGGAGATGCTTTGTACGAGTTATTGGACTCATTGGCTTTACTGCCTGCTTTTTGCAAGACTTGTAAAATCTCATCGCTTTACATTACTGGACTTGCCTCCTCCTGCTCACGCTTGCCTTCAAAAGCATCCAGAAGAGCGGAGTGTAGTCAATTGTCTGATGTCCGATGGGCGCCCCATGGACGAAAGCAGGACTTTCGAAGTTCCACGAGCTGCAAAGAAGGGGAACCCGTTCTGACAACCCCAATAGGAAGTTCAAAGCTGAAGCCGCTCCCGCCTTGCTCTGTGGAGTTTCAGGAGCCTCTTGCAACACAGACGAGTAAGGCTCATTGTAAATCTGTAACCGTGAATTTTGAGCCATGCTCTTCTCCTGCCCCTGCTTTGTATGCTGCTCTTTGTGCAGAGACTGAGACAGTTAGTGTTGTGACTCGCGATCTGTCACTAGCTCCAGACACGTTAGCCCCTGGCATTTTAGTAGCAGCCACTGCAAAGGGGCCGGATGGCATTGGGAATGGGACTCTTTCATCGGACCGAATCCGTACCGGGGCTGCTCTTCCCAGCCTTTGTCTCGCAACTTGAACACTTTCTGACATCCAAAGCGTGACATGTGAGCAAATACTAAGCCCAGGGTTCTTAAGCCTGGCTACTGCGCCACAGCCATATTCAGGACCGGCGCAGTCTGATATACCCCCTGCTCCTCAGCTGAGAAATGGGTTGGAAGAAGCGGCGGGGGCCGTGGAGCCTGCTGCAGCCAACGCACCATCCGCTTTTGCCATTTTACCTTTATCGCTGGGTGATTTATGTGATGCCGAATTGCTGGAGGGTGCGGAATCCTGTGGAAAGCAACTGAAAGATCACTTGAGTAACTAAAATGATAATGCTTCAAATTGTAAATGTGCAATTTCGTGCAACTTCTCTCCCTTTGTGAAGCCAATTCGGCCGAAATACCATCTAATGTTAGCAGCGGTCCACTGCAACACAGCAACCCACATCCAGCGAAGGGCAGCTTGCAATGAAGGACTCAAAACTTTGCCCAAACATTGTGGAGGCGGATTTGTTACACCAATCCGATGGTCTTGGAGAGCAACAAACGAGTTCCAACATTTGGGAATCTGTGACCATCCCTGTGATTTCAGATAAAAAGGGTGCACGCACTACAGGTCAGGCAGCGGACTTGTCTTTGCGTTTGGATGCTTCAACTTCCTCGCCTTCCCCGGAGAAAACTGCTAAAGAAAACTTCACTTTGGTAGATCCTGACCTGTTTAACCCAGGTCAAGTTGATGTGGGGAAAAGATCTAATGAGACGTCATTGGAACAAACTTTCCTAACCATTAACAGAAATTTGGAAATGTCTAGAGAGGATTACTGCAGCAGAGTCTTGACCATACAGATTTTAATGAAAGCGTGACGAGCAGCGCTCCCTTCCACCTTACCCAAATGCATCATCAAGAAGAGAAAAACCTGATCTTTTTACCATGATGTTAACCATCACCTTTGCCTTGGCTTCGTTCATGAAACTTTATGAACATCTAAATGATGCATTTAAAGACCATACAACATTACCGGCGATGATGCATACCAAACTTGTCTTTTTGGACTGTTTTGTTACGGCCAAAGAACATCACGCTGAATGAGACATCCCCATTTCTGAAGCTACCAACGAGAAACATCTGAAAGAGTCTAGTAGGGGGGGTAACCTCCTTGAAATCTACACAGACATTGAATGCTTCGCAGTTGGTGGATTTAACAGGGGACTAAACTGGACAAACACATGAACGCTGTAAAATACCATCAAGGGCGATGACATCTGCACCTCTGGAGAAAAGAAGCAAACCTTGCATCTGTCGGGAAGAGGAAGTGGAAGAAATTCAAATCACAAAGGAAGATTGCAACGCCTCACCAAATCCGACCTTTGCAATCTTTACTCAGAAAAAGATGAACCAGAGTGGTAGGATCGAGCAGGAGGCAAAACAGACGGGCATTGACACTCATCTAGCAAGACCAAAATCAGCTCACTCTGGAGACTTGTCAAGAGGGTAGCCCCAAAACCGACCCCAAGGAGAATCTGCCGGAGAATAATAAACATCGGGGCTCACCTCTTTTCTGAACAATGTCGGAGAAGAGGAGAAGGTTGGCCACAGATTATAATCCAAAAGGGGAAATTGCTCGTACCAATTCTCCACAGATAAAATATGGGCCGGAACAATTAATGGGAACACGCCCCCCGACTACTTCGACAGACCTGGTTGGTGCCAGATGTTTACATCGAATGTCCCGAGAGCCCCTGACGGGGTTGGGGGTCAAGCAAGTTTGGATCTAGTAATCGCTGCTTGTCCGATCCCAAAACGAGAACCGGGAAGGGCTCTCTGAGACGCATGGAGGGTAAGTCCAGCATTAACCACCAAAAGATTAGTCGATTACGAGAGTTGAGAAACAAAAATCCTAAAGATCACACGCTCAAACCTGAGAGAGTTTTGGACAGAGAGGACTATCTGATACTTAACCGTAGAACAGTGATGGAGTTGTTGCATTGTATCCCAAATCTGAGGCAATTGAGGATTAGAAGATTGAGTTTGGAGACGAGCATCGTACGGACTCGATTTATCTCCACATTATTTCTCCGGTGGTAAAGAACATGCTGACTTGATTAAAAATAGCCTCTTGGAACGCGAGAGGCTTTAACCACCTTACTAAACCGAGTGAAGTCAACTTGGGGGACTTTGATTTATTTTGTTTGCAGGAAACGTGGCTTCGGGAGACTCCCATCATGGATGGCTTTGAAATCTCATTGAGTCCAGCCTTTAAAGGAAACAAAGGACGCCTGTCTTATTACAGCAGTTAAATCCGGTAGTCCTTTGAACCTAATCAATACGATCTCATCCAGTCTCTTGTCACAACAACTTCTCATTGGCTGGGAATCTGAGTACTTTGGCCAGAAAATAGGGAAACCAGTAAAACTGGTTATGATTAATGTTTACTGCAACCCAACGCTCACTTCAAACTAGACCTTCATAGACCACATTGCAGACTTGATCAACAATGTTTCATCAACCAACAGACGCAACGTGTGGTCATATGTGGTGGCCTAAACACACCATGTCTGATTAATCATCATGACAGTCAAGAGATGACTCGTGGGAACGCCGGACACACGAGGGGGGACAGAAGAGAAATGGCAGCCTTTGTGTGGTAAAAACAGGCGAGCAACTAGATTGTAGTGAATTGTACTTAGGTTCTCCTTAGAGTTAGTGGTGCTGCCTACATTTGTGTTTAGCTGCTCTGAAGGCTGCACAGAGCTTTTTAAAGTACTTCAATGAAAGATGCAGACACTTTTGTCAGGTTCTCCAAAAAGTTATTTATTGTTTTAAATTTTCAGGGTCTAGAGAATACAACCTTAAGAGTTCGATTGAACACGTCAGGATCAGAAAAAGGAGTCAAACAGAGGTGTTCAATTTTTTTCTGGTAGATATGAAACAGCCAGAAATGTCAATGAGAATGTTTCCACCATCGGTAGGGGGTGTGCAACTACCACGCCTACTGTACGCGGATGATGTGGTCCTAATCGACCAAACACCAGTAGGGCTACAACGTCAGTTGGATTCACTGTATTGTTACATTAAAGCTAACGGCCTACAAAAAAAGAGAAAACCAAAATTTTGGAAACTCTAACAGAGGGAGCAATAGCTACTCAGGGTTCCTGTAGGGTAAGCGTATTGACCAAGTATCTTCGTTCAAGTACTTGGTTGTATTTCTTAGCGATGCCAAAGCTGAGGCCCCTTTGGTGGCATACCCGGGGGGGGGGGCCCAAAGCCCTGACGAGCCAGGCACGCGCAGTGAACCAGAAGTTTGGCTGTTTTTAATAATGCTGGTATTGTCATTCTATAAATCTAAGGTGGTGCTTGCCATAACCTATGGAGCTGTGGGAATGCCTAACATTCCGGATTTCGTATGGCTGCAGTTGGAAGGCTTATTTTGGAAGAGAGTGTTAGGAATCCCTCCATCTACACTGATTCAAATTGTACGGCAGGAGCTGGGTCTCATTTCTCGAAAACAAACAGTGGAATGGAACAGTATGGCTCTCTACAGAAAATGCTTTATACTTCCAAGGCCAGAAATGTTAGAAATGCTCAACAAGGAAATCGCCATATCCCAAAACTCCATGCTGAGTAAATAGAGACTAAAAATAACAATTCGACTGGGAGAAATTGGTGATTCTATTGACTTACTGCTAAAGAATCCTACATGGATTAAGAAAAAACTTAGAGCAAGACTGGACCACCAGATTAGAAATAGCGGCTAGTTACGCACATCTTCCTCTGGAAACACGGAAATTTGAATGTGTATGTAATTATCTAAACAGTTTTCTAACAGAAAATACAGAGATCAATTTCTGAGAACTGGACAGTCGTTTTCTTCACCGCTGTCGGAGATGTTATCGATAGTCAGTGAACGAAAGCTATAAAGGATAGGAAGAGTAACTCATTTGATAAATCAATGGCGTTCTGCCGAAATCAATTGGCGGAAAAACAATCTGAGGGACCTCGACGCGTGAAGGACCATGGGTACAGTCGACGTCACACTAGAGATAGTATTACTGGCACGCCCTGTCGATGTCCCTTTTTTGAGCTTCCACTAGATGTCGGCCTATGCACAGCATGTGATCTGAGCAGATTCTACAAGCCTCAAATATATATATATATATATTTTGTGATACTTAGATTGAAGTTGCTCTTGACTTAATGCACATTATAATTGTCAACTGAATGGAGGAGGTGTGTGTGTGTGTATGAGAGAGAGAGAGACGGGGAGGGAGATATATTTGGACAGAAACTCTTCGTATCATGTCGCCCCAATTCCGGAATTTGGATACAAATTCTAGAGAAGCAGGCAGACGCTATACTGCCAGTTTCCACCCCTTCTGCACTGTCATATTGGAACAGTCATAGATGGAACCACCTGCATCGTTCCTATAGCGCATCAAGTGTATGAGAGACATTAATTATGCACTCAGCCATAAAGAATGTACCATCTCACTGAAAGTGTGTAAGGATGTCATCTGGAAGGATATCGCCTGCCAAGTGATGACATGAAGAAAATGTATGAACCTATGCTGAAAAGATATGGAAATACTAAGTAACGATGTGTAACTGAAGCACTTAAGAGTAACATGAACCTAAAGCTAAAGTAATCACAGATCGAAAAAAAGAAAATGAAGTAACTTACTGAATAACTGTAAATATGCAGTGACGCAAGGTAGAAAGAAATTGTATAGAAGCTTGCTACAGAGGAATATATAAGGTTGCAAGGACGGCCATATTAGGAAATTGGACGACGGCTCACATTAAATATAACCAAGCTACCTCAGAAATAGGCAGAGGCTGCAAGAATTGGGAGATGCAGAAAAACAACCCTGTGAGCAGACCTGACGGGTAAAGGTTGGCCCAGAGCGAAGATGCTGTTTTGAGGGATAAGCACAGAACACAAAGGGAGCACATGGATAAGCTCTGAATGTGGGACATTCCTCACAGATGAAGGAATATGAAAACCAACTGTTGGTCAATTAAAAGCATACAAAGCTTGTGTGAGATAGTGTGCAAGTCTAAAGAGGCCAGAAGGAGCAACAGCACCCTGCATAATTAAATCAAATTAAGCAAGAAGAAGGCTGAAATGGACACATTCGTGGTCTCTTCACATGTCCAGTTCATCGGTTCAGACAAAGTCAGGCACTTTACCCTAAGTGCATACACCTTAGCTCTCCTCGCATGAATAAAAAGCAACACCTAAGAATGTACTCTGAGCAAGGCGGAACACGAGAAAGAGCAGAACCTCAGGGACGAAGGCACACCTACTGGAGCAGAGCAACACAGACCAAGGGACAAGAACAGGGGGCTGAAAACCTCAAGGCTTCCCTACTGGAGGTTGTTGCCTCCGACAGACCGCGAAAGGCAAGTGGAGAAGGCCAGATCCCACAAGTGAAGATTGCATTGTGTTTCAGGGTCGCCAGCAACCCTGTCAGGAGAAGGGCAGAATTGGGGAGGCGAGGTCAAGCCTGTGGTATTAACCTGGACTCAAATCAGGAAAAAAAAGAAAGAAGCGCACACAGCCGGTGAGTTGGCAAGCGACCTGAGAGACCGGTGTGTTTTAAAGTGAATGAACTAGCAACAACATATCACAAGTGAAGGCTGCACACGTGTGAATGAGACACGAAGAAAGGCAGACCCGTGAATTAACTTTCAAGTAAAATACAGCTGCAAGATCAGCGATACAAAGTAACAGAGTGGTCCGGTGAAAGGAAGTAGCCCATTCGAAAGTCTCCATGAAAGGGGCATTGTTTGAAGCTGAAAGGCAATCAAACAGCAAAAGTGAAAGTAAATAGACTGTTGAGTGGTCCTGCAGTGGTCTGTAAAGAAAGCCACACACATTCAAAAGACTTTGACATCCAAAAGTGGTCAGAGCCCGATTGAGGGTGAACCGACGTATATTAAGCGTGGGGATGGGAGCCCCTTTGCAACTTTGTGTGAACTGTATTGTGAGAGGTCTGAGCCTGGCAGAGGGGGGTCTTCGTGAATGTTTTGGCTTAAACATTATTTTGGAAGTCTGAGAAAGGAACTTTAAATGTGGAAGGCCAGGCGGCCCTCGATCCACGGTTTTGAACTGGGTTTTGTGCTGGAAGCCGAGCTAGTTAGTCATCCTGGCTACAAGGATCGCCTTACCCCGTGAGGGCTAACGTGGGGAGGAGAGCTAGTTCAGCCACATTATTGTTTGAACACTGATTTTTCCTTTTGCATACATTTTCTCCTCGTTTTTTGTTATTATAGGCCATGTTGATTTGACAGACTCCACTAGGACTGTTTTGTTTATCATGTGATGGGCAAGAATACTCCCCATCTTAGTTGTAGGGCAGAATAGGAGTTTCTCCAACCCCAACATTTTCAATAAAGGTTTTACAAATTGTATCCATTGTGTCAGTGTCGATACTTGTGATACCATCCTTTCCCTAAAGGGGGTAGATCTCTTTCGTCAGCAGGAGCCTCTCTCTCGAATGGCGCCTCTGCCCCTCTGACTTGAGCCGGATCTCCTCAAGGACCGGAAACATCTCAAGACTTTACTTTTCACCTCTTCCTATCCTCTCCCCCTCCTCAGTTATACTGTCCCCTTGCCACTGTGATTGTCGCCTAAACCCTTCTGCACCTTACTGGCCATGCCCTCCTTATCCAGTCTTCTGCAGTTCCTCTTCCAGCACGTGCCCTCGGGCTCCCTTTCCTGACCAGCCTACATTTGGTCTACCCTCTCCCCTGTACTATCTCACCCTTACCCTTGCCTCCCCCTGGAACTTACTCTCCCTGGACCCTTTCAGCGCTTGCCCAGCCCTGGGTCCTCTGCCTTCCGCACTTCTCCCCACCCTCACTCGCCCCTTACCTCCTCCCTGATCTGCCTCCTCCCAACTGCATTTATTTTCACTGCACTTGCTCGATCCGAATATCACTAGTAGGACCGTCCCTTACTGTATTGTTTCTCCTCTGCCCCGTCCCACCCCCCCTTGTCTTGTGGCAAATTGAAACACTTGTGTATATGCGCCATACAAATGTCCAATAAATAAATAAATACAAAATAAATATAAGACAATCATTGGCTAATGCCACGAGAATACAAGGAACTGTTTGGTATATGAAAACCCACATTGGCAAGGGCCAAGAAAACACAAGAAAGCGTAATAAGTGCATAGTGGACATCTAACCACTGTGAAGTGTCAGAAGAGTGAGACAAGTGAATAAAGCAAGCACCATTGTCAAGTTAAAGTAGTGGCTTAGTGGTGAAGGGAAAGCAGCAAAGAAGGGGCATCAGTTCAGTGACCTGTAATGTGTGGACAGTGTGGTCCAACAACTGCACCTAGACCTAGTGCACCCCTAGATGGAAACGTCACTGAAAGAACCTATGAAGAAGCTTGTGTTTAAACTACAGCAACTTGTATGCAATTCTGAAGTGAAGATACTGAACTACCTATCTGAACTAGTGAACAGTAACAATATCAGCAGAGCTAGTAGATCAGATGCCAGTCAGATAGCACAGCAAGTAGAGCACTCACTTTGACAACCACGCAGAGCCTGCCGACGCAGGTTCAAAACACGGCAGGGCCAAACTCGGCCTTTCATCCTTTCAAGGCCGATAAATGAGGAGCACACACCGTGGGTAATAATTAGCAGCGTTCGGATGCCTGAGGGTTTGTAGTGCTATCTCAATGCAAATTATTATTATTAGAGCTGGGAAGTGTCCCAAGGAATTGTTAGTTTTGAAAAGCTAGAAGATTTGAACTCTTGGGGAAGGAAACTGTGGTACTTAATGAACTATTTTTAACTTGGGGAAGGGAAGCCGATTGCAAGCCAAGAGCTGGAAGAAGCTCTGAACTTTATTTTGAACACTACTCATTTTGATGCAGGCATCCCTACACGTTGTATACAGTTAGTTGTTAGGGCAAGTATGGATTTTGGACACAGACAGACATTTCCTTTGATCTTCCTGACAAAGACTATCCTTAGTTTTACCTAGGTAAGGAAATTCCACCTTCGTATATAGGGCAAGTTAGGCCTTATTCCATCCTGCATTTTAAGTTAATAAAAGTTTGAAGATCAAACTGTGTGTTTTTTGATGCCTCGTGTGGGATGCCGCTCAACCAATACAAGTTGAGGAACCCTTGTGTTTGAGAAGTTAAGTCCCAGAGCCTCAGACCCCTCGGTAGTCACAAAGGGCTCAATTGGGATTGATATCTGGAGCAGTAGGAACAATGTCATTCTGATTGTGATACCACCCCCTATTACCTACTTCGGACTGGCTCCCAAATCAGGATTAGTATGGAGGTTTGGAATTGATGTGCTAGCAGGTGTTGTAGATCCAGACTTAAGAGGTGACATCAAAGTGTTATTACAGAATCATGGAAAGGACCACTTCCAGATCCATCAGGGGGATACAATTGTAGTAGGGGTGCTCGAGAAAACACTGTTCCATATGGTAAAGGAAAAAGCTAGGAAGGAAATAACAGATCGAGGTCTCTGGAGGCTGATGATACACCTGATACCGCTCAAATCCCCGAACCCAGAAGTGTCAGTGAAGAAGAAACAAACGCTTCCTCACCTAGCCTTTTACCAAAGGAATGACCCATTGTTGGCTGAAGCCTTCTTGCAAATTGTACCTGAACAAGAGGGCCCTGTGAGAGGATGACCTTTTTTCTTTCTGGGACATTGGTTAATGTACCACTACTTCAGAGGGCATTGTAACCCAGCTAGTCATCCCTAAAAGTCATAAGCAAGTAGTACTTTAAATAGCCCATTCCTATCTGACAGGAGGTCATCTAGGACAGACAAAAACTTATGCCCAGATTCTTGATACATTTTACTGGCCCTGAATTCAATTTGCCAAAAGACCAGTACCCATTTACCACCACCAGTCCCATTACAGTTTCTTCCAAATATTGAAATTACATTCTCAAGAATTAGCATGGACATTGTAGGCCCCCAGGAAACATCAAAATTAGGGAACAAGTATATCTTGGTGATATGATATGGCATTTATAACGCGCCTATACACAAGTGTTTCAAGGCACAATTATGCCACCATAATAGATTATGCCACCAGGTATCCAGAAGCCTTTACCCTTGGAGCTGACACCACTCAGCAGATCTTGAAACACCTACTCCCTTTCTTTTCGCAAGTAGTGTTTCCCAGAGAAATCTTGACAGATCAGTGCTCCACATTTGTGAGCAAACCTATGTGGAAATTGAAACATCTGTTACATATTACCACTTTAAGAACCTCAGTAGATCACCCTAAACTGATAGCCTTGTCGAAAGGTTTATTAAGACCTTGAAAACTATGTTGTGGATGTTAATGTAACAGGATGGCAGAAATTGGGATCAAATGATACCTTGGGCTCCATTCGCTGTTAGGAAGACCCCCAAGGCTTCTACGGGATTCTTGCCGTTCAAATTACTTTATGAACGGGAACTTCGAGATAAGTTGAGAGAAACCTCGGAAGAAAGGGAAGAAGCCCCAAACCAACTCTCCCAAACTGCAAACCAACTTAAACACATGACAGTAGTTAGGTCTTTAGTTCAAACTCATATAGCTAAGCCACAGGGACAGCATAAAACAGCCTGTGAGAGAAAGGTTATCTTAAGATCCATTTCAGTAGGCCAAAAGGTATTAGTATTAATATTGGTATTACTGCCAACTTCTGAGAATAATCCCTTTTCTTGCCTAAAGACTCTGATAACAAAGTTCTGATTACACCCAAACCTAGTAATAACTAGAAACAAGATCTGTATGACCTCATACTCCAATGTACTGATTTATTCAGTGAGGAGCAAGGGAGAGTGAAGGATATCTACCATCATATCTGCACTCCGTAAGGCAAAGTAGTACATTAATACCGGAATCCAGAAAGGCAACCATCATCAGGAAGTCAAGCAGATGCTTGACGATTATATTATTGACACTACAACAACAGGGTAAGTTTGAGAAAATACTAGGAAGATTACCTTCCCTAACCGTTAACCAAACAGTCTTTTAGCACACAAAACAGTTTTTCGGGAGAAAAGATGAGTTGATAGTGACTATGCTGTCACATGATTCAAAGAGAACGGGCATAAACCATGTCCTGGTGTCCCTAATAGAAAAACACCCTGTCCCTGACAGGAGTGCCTGGCCCTAGGTGGTGGATGGTGCGCCGCCTATCTAACAGGGATAGTGGAAGAGAAACTGTCCCTAATCTCTACCGATTGAATTAATGATATCAAATTCTGTTGAAATTAAAACAACCTGAGGTACAACCAATCGGCTGTTATTGGTCAGACAGAAGAGGATATTGGATCCTGTCAGTAATAGCTGACTGACTGGTGTAAACAATATATATTTGTGACCCTGGGATTTTTGTAAATTAATTTATTTACCCACAGGTATCAAATATACCAAATATAATTGGTTATGCTCGAAAATATGTTAAACAAGTGCCATGTGATTGCGACCGCTTAAAAGGCTCACTGCACGTGAGCGCAGTTATAATTATTGTATAACGTATCCCTCCTTATTATCTGGGATATCACAATGGTCATGAGAGCCCTCATGACCCGTTGGTCTTATATTATTGAACCATCTACTAGGCCCTAGTGTACACCCATCATGTAGGCGGCAAAACTCACTGGGAGCTGGAGAATTGGTTTTGATGTCAGGAAGGTAAATGCACCGTCAGCCTGATTGACCTCTCTACCATACGCTATTGGCAGGCTCCGTTATACAGACCTGACAAGGAAAAGACTTCCTTTGCTACCCACATAGGTCTGTTCCAGCCTTTGTCTTTGGGCTTTTCTGGACTCTTAATTTCTGGACTCTTAATTTAATTGTTGAATTTCTTTTTTTAACGCGCCTGAAACCGTACCCGAGCGAGGATCCGGCATTCAAACCTCTGTTGCGGTGTGTGCTCTTGCTTCCAAGACCAGTGCATTGCCCCTGTGCTATCCTCCTTTCTTTCACAAGTTGGGCTACTCAGTCTAGGCGCAGTTGTCAGACCACACTGTGCACCCATTGCAGGTCACGCAACCGATACCCCTTGTCACTTTGTGAAGTTCTTAGTTCTTCTTGATTAACACCAATTCTCCACCTACCACCAGTGTTAGCACATAACATCTGCTGGGGTTTCTCTCTGGCAGTTTTGGGGCTTAATCTCTGTTTGTATATTGGCAGTCTTTTGACTTTGCCACAACTTGCATTCACCTTGTTCGGTGGTGGATGTCTTCTTCCACCACCTTGCGTTCACCTTGCCCGATCCTCCCTTGCATATCCACCCTGTAAGGAACTCATGGTGGCAACAGTGAAGACGGAGACAAATAATCAGAGTTCAAGGGTGTTTATTAAACTGTAAAGCTTGGTGGGAAAAATGCCTGATCTAAACCTAAATCTAAAATGGGAGCAAGCATTGACCATCAGCATAAAAATAAGGCAGTCCTGCTGGTGTCTTGTCAAATAAAAGAGCCTATGCTAAGAAAAACCTCTTGCCAGTCCTTATGCTAAATACAAAATAGATGTGGAGTAATGTTCGTAAGAAAAAGGAAGTGTTGATAAAGAATGTCAGGATGCGATAGTGTGGGTCGCCCTTCCCCATGTTTTCAATACGGGACATGTGAGACTTTGGAGCACAGCACAATTAAGTCTCTTTTCGTACAAAAAGTCTCTTGCCTCCGATGACCTGATGGATTTCCAAAAATAAAACAGTTCTTTGTGGACATCCCTCAGCCGGGTTCACTCTTGTCAACACACTGTATTCCGGGACTTTAGACTTCGCCCCCACTTTTTATCGGCATCCATCGTTCGGGTTCACTCTTCCCCATTTTGTCAACTGTACAATTTCTGGTTCAACCTTTGATGCAGGATTCACCTCCCTTAGCTTCACAGTCATCTGTCGGTCAAAGACTTTCGACTGTACAGAGGATTTTACGAGACCCCTGTATGACCACTTTGACTCCCTTATTAGCCTTTCCCAAGGCCATCTGGTGCTGGTAGTTTCAACAATTGAGTATTTGCACACAGTTTCTCGAGTGAGCACCCATATGGTGCCAGACTCTGCTGTTGCGGGTTTTCCCCCTTTTAGCTATGAACAGCTCTTTGTTCAAAGTTCATTTAGTCGTTTGGTACTTTTTGTTCAACACAGTTCTGCATCTCATCAGCTTTCCCTTTCGATTCATCGGCTGTGATGAACTGCTTGGCTTTTCTTCTCTCTGGAGTCAAGGTTGGACCACGTAGGCAAGCGCATCTCCCCAGCTTGGTTATAAGCAGAGGAGGGTCTCGTGTACCGGTCACATCTGCTGCAACATACGCTGGCTATTGTTCCTGGTCTTACAATTCCTTCCGCAGAGGTTTCACAGGCCTTGGCCAGAAAGTGCAAGGTCTCTTCTCTCCTCTTTGCCCCCTCGGTTTTGCCGTCTTTCTCCTCTGCTTGAACTGCCGTGCTGAGTTAGCTCTCTCTCATCTCTACACATTGTATCCAGTTAGTTGTGAGGACAAGTATAGGTTTTGGACACAGACGGGCATTTGCTTTGGACTTCATTATGCAGAATATCCTTCGTTTTCTTTAGGTAGGGAAATCCCACCTTAGCATAGGGCGAGTTAGACCTTACTCCATCCTGCATTTTAAGTTAATACAAGTTAGTAGATCAAACTTGATTCTGTTGTCTTTGTCTGCTTCTTGATGCTTTCACAAGACACATATAAAAGTAACCAAAAATCCCATGTGTAAAAAGCTAGGGTGATACGAAAGTATCCCAGTGCAATGTAAAATATAAGGATTAAAAAGGGAAACAATGTTTCCCAGTACTGATAGTCTGAAGGACTAGTCGGTTTCCCCATAAAAAAATTAGCAAAAGGCATGGGGAAGTGAAGCTGAAAGCTCTACTGCCCTTCAAAAGGTCAGTACAGGATCGTAAACAAAGCAAAAAGAATGGGCTCCATAGAACTATGGAGGGAAAGGTGCAAAAAGAAAATCTTTCCTCACAATGACCACAATAGTAATTCGGGAAAACTATGGTAAAACGGACTAGAAACGGTCCTAGCATGTGATGGCCCAGGCAGTGAAGATGACCACAGGAGGACAGGAATGTCCAGCAGCTAACGCAAGGAAGCAGAGATAAAATTATAGAACACAAGCCTTGCCATTGTATGGTGTGAAGGCACCCTGGAGTAAGACACAGAGAACAGAATCAAAGTTAATGTCAGAATGGAAAAATGCCTATCCTGCCCTATGCTATGATTGGAAAGGAAAGGAAAGTCAAAGTTCTCCAGTTCAATTTAGGAATCTACCTGTGTCCAAAACCTATACTTGCCATCCTAACTAATCCTATACAAAGTGTAGGGATGTCAGCAACCAACAAAATAATGTTCTGCATAAAGTTTGGTGCTTTGCCCAGCTCTGAGCTTTCTTTCAGCTCCCGTCCCCAAGTATAAATCTGTTGTAATAAAAGTCTTCACTTCCAAAATAATATAGGATTAATCAGTACTCTGGGACGGGGGGGGCATCCTGAGACTCCGTTCTCAAGCCAAAATAGTTTTTAAAAAACTCAGGGTTCCCTTCCCCAATACGTACTTTCAAATGATGTATTCATATTATGGTGTTTCCCAATTTTCTTAATGTTGTTGTTTGAAAATGGTAGTTCGTTTAATTCACTTTTTAAAGTTCATCTCCAAAGTTCCATTCACTTTGGATTATAATACACATTGGGTTTGCTGGCTTTGTTAAAGTTCTTTTCAGCTTAGAGTTTAATATGTATTGTTTTTTTTTGTTGATTTAACACTTAGTTGATTTGTAGATTCAATGTATATGAACGTTGCTTGCAAATTAATTTTGGACTTGACATACAGTGTATTTATTCAAAGGTAAAGCTTAATTTCTTTAGAATATTCATAAGTAACTATCTTCTTTCAAAGCGGTATTAAAATGTGAAGATATATTTTTCAAGCTTGGTTTACGGTTTTGGCATTCAATAATGGATAATGGCTTTCATGTAAATCACTCTGTTATTTTCAATTCACTTCGTTGTGTTATGTCTTTGTAAATTGCCTTTAAATATGCCCAGCACTGGGAGACTTTCGAAAACTTGTTTTCATATGCATGCGACCACTCGGTAGCAAAGTATTCTCACTCGTTCAAGAATTAACAAGTCTTGAGAGTTGCGCTGTTGCGCTTGCAGAAGATGGACGCTAGAGTGTGAGCTCCAGTCTAGGGGAACTCCTAAACTCCGAAACCTGTGGTGGTGTGATGAACTCCTGGGGGAAGAGTCCTTTATCTTACTGCTAGTGCCTTCCTGCATCAACTGCCTTGATTTCGTGCGGCAGGGGCTCGCTGCGACAAAGGTATTGCGGTTTGAAGGGGGCCAAGAGTCTCCCTCGCTCTGACCGTGCCTCGCCTCCATGAGGGGCGGGCTCCTGCGGGCACGTGTGCCGTGGTGGTGAAGGCCTGCCAGGGGGAGGAGCTCTCCACTGTCCTAGCCGCTTCGCCTTACCGATGTGTGGAGAAGCGACAGCTCAGCGAAGGACCCTGCCAGCCAACTGCCACTCATCTACATTGTCTGGAGCCCAACCTGGTACCGGCCCGTGGTCTGAAGCCGGACACTGGGGCACACGGTACAGCCCGTGCAATCCGGTACACGCCTCACAGCGTTTCTCCTGTCGCCGCTGGATGTGGCGTGTTCGCCTGCCTTACGGATCCCAGGCGGCCCCGGCGAGGAATTGTGGCAGATCCTCTGCGCTCCCTGGGTGGAGAGAGGTGTCCTGCATTGTGGGGGGTTTGTGAGCACCGGCCACTGAACGCGGCCCCATCGCAGTGAGTACGAGGGACGATCAACTTACTTAGCCCATCAAAACTCCTCCCTAACTCCACAAACGTTGCTCAGCCTCTCCCCGGGGGGGTGGGGGACCGTAGGCCTCTGTGCACCGGGATTGCCGCCTTCTTCCGCCTCGTCTGGGTCTGGAGCGGGGCGCGGTTGGTTGGGCTGTGGTGCGGCCACTCCTGGTCTAAGTTTCATACAGGCGGATACACGAGCATCGGGCCCACACATATGCGTGGCCTATCATACTCCTAGGGGACCAATTCAGACTGTGCGGCCATACGTTGGGGGGACACAACCCATTCAGCTAACAGAGGAATTGGCCTGAATGTACACCATGTTTGATACCGCCTTCATTAGGAGTCTGCCGTCCTCTGCAAGAACTTAACATTGCTGAGACTTCCGCCCAGATCTCATAACGCACCTTACGACATCCAGCTCATATTCCACAGCCCTTTTCCATTTCCACGCGGCCCATCTCCTCAAGACTGTTTGGTCCCCGGAACAGGCCAGAGTGCGGGGCTATATACTGAAGCACGTAGATTTAACGATTGACTCCCCATGAGCCAATTGAGTGGACAAACACACCTTCAGCATCAATTAAGGACTTAATGTGCCTGGGACAGGTTACCCTCCTACACATATTTGCTAGATACGCCCACAGTTAAGCTACTGGTGTTGTTGCCACACAGCCAACAGACGCCGACCTCCTGGAGTCTGCCATATTGCCTCCTTATTGACTCGTCACCAGGGATCTGGCCCACTCGCTGCTTGTCCATCAAGCAAGGACCCCCACTGCCAATCCGGTCCTGAACCCGTCCAGCAACTGGAATTGGATAGCCGCACCCCTTGTGGATACTTGCTGGCGATGAACCATCTGACCCTGTACAGCTTCGACTGCTCTGGGTACACCGCACAGCTCGCCTGGAGTGGTGGCTGCCGAGACCATGACAAAAGGAGCTCACAAGAAGCAGAGATCCATCAACATGTTCGCGAAAGTACCACCAAAGCCTTCAGAGCTTGCGCCCGAGCCTGAACCTGCCGCCTCAATGCCTCTGGAGCTCACAGAGTCTCAGAAAATGCTGGACTATATGGGGAGTGATTCACAGCCCTGCACTCTCAACTAGATGACATGAACTGGACCATATCGTCAATTAAAGCCCACATGGAAAAAACCGAGTTGTGGTCCCAAACCAGGGTCGGAGTAGCCGAGGATGACATTACTGCCGTTCGAGCGGACCTGACTGCGCTTTCCAGAAAGGTTCTGGATGTCACCAAGAAAAATGAAGATCTGGAATCGCACTCTAGACGCAACAACCTCTGCATTGTCGGGGTCCCGGAGGATAAGATAGACGGGCCCATGGAAGATTATATCAAACGCATTGTGCTCACTCTTCTGGACTCCCCCAAACTCTCCCTACAATTCGCAATAGAGAGAGCTCACCGGGCCCTGACGTGGAAACCCAAGCCGGGTGCACCTTCCTTGGCTCCTCCAGGATCCACTTATATCCCGACTTCTATGTGTCTGTCCAGCAGGAGTGTAAGACTTTCCTGGCTGTCAAGAAGAAGCTGCAAGACCTGGGCGTCATTATTTAATGCTCTATCCGGCCAAACATAGGGTTGAACACTTGAATCAGGTCTACTTTCTCACCATTCCTCAGGAAGCCTCCAAATTTATCGACAAACATTTCCCTGGTGGACCGCGCAGACCTCGGCAGCCTTACTCATGGCGCTTTGTTCATACATTTTTATGTATCAATCCCTGTTGTGTACCAAGCCTGATAATGGGAGTCTCCATGACTCTGTTTATTCTGGTCCGTTTGATCCTTGTTCAATGTCACAAATTTGTCATCTTCACCCATTATAATTCTTCTTCATACTACGTACCACTGAAATGCCTAGTCTATCCCTGTTCCGGAGCATTAATGCTCATAGCTGCGCACAGCCCCCCAGGCGATGCTGCCACAGCTCCTGGTTTTGCTGGTTTTCAAGGTGTTCACGCCCCTCTGTTTGGGAGAAGGGTGGGGCTGGGGGAGGGTTGTGTGGGAAGTTATGTTAAAAATTGCTTGACAGGCAACGGGGTGCGAGAATGCTTAATAATACCAAATTTCATACATTTTAAAGGGGGGGGCCTATTCACACCTCTGCGGTACCTATGCCCCACTTTCTGACTCAACATCCTGTTTCATCAATGTTTGCTATTAGGCCTGATGACAGTCGATAACCTTGTTTGTATGAGTTGGAATGTTCGGGGGCTGGGTAATTATGCAAAGATGCGGAAACTGCAGCTATATGTTGAACGGCACAGAGTGAAACTGCTTTTCTTGCAAGAAACTCATGCTCGCTCCAGCCGATGCAAGAGGTTTGCTAAATCCTGGGGCCCCCAACAGTACTATACGGACTATTCCACCCAGAATTGTTGGGTCTTGACTCTGATACACAAGAGTCTTAAATTCCAGCATAAGGCAGTACATGTGGACACCCTAGGATGCTATGTATTGTTATTTGGCACCCTATTAAAACGTGAAGTTGTACTCCTCAATATATACGGCTCCAATGTGGATGATCTCGAATTTTCCACACACCGATCATCCTTGCTGTCTAGGTTTTTCCTTGTCCCTATCCTCTGGGGTGGGGACCTTAATACAATCTTAGGCATAGATCTGGATAGGTCGGGCTCCAGACACCGTCAACTCACTAAGGCAGCCAAAACTATCAAAGAAATCCAGACCCAGGTGATGGTATTGGAAGCTTGGAGACTGGTATATCTGGACTCTCGATCATATTCCTTTTATTCCTCAGTGCACGACTCTCTTTCACGGATCGATAGGTGGCTGGTGTCGGACGTATTAATTAGAATCATCACACACACATGACGATTCTCCCCAGAACGTTTTCCGATCATTCCCCGGTGACAATTTCCCTAGATTGCGGGTCCGATGACAGCATACTTCGTTCCTGGAGATTAAAACTGCATGCTTTATTAGATGTGGCCTTTAGGTCTGACTTGGAGACTGCCATAGACGACTTCTTTGCATTGAACACTGGCTCGGTCCACACACAGGCCACCCTTTGGGAATCGTTCAAAGCTTACATTAGAGGCATGGCCAAGGAGTCGGGGATCCTTAAGGTGATCTGCAGCGACATTGCAAAGAGCAAATCCCGACTCTCCTCCCTTGAGGTCCAATATTCCTCTTCACAGTCACTTACCACCCTTTCAGATATTGGCATGGAACTTGACACGTTCCGGTCTCATGTGGAGCGGGAGAGAAGTTCCTGGCTAACCCCCACTCAGCTCGAAGGTATGGGGAGGAGGAGCACCCTGGCCGTGTTCTGTCAAGGCTTCTTTGCCAGGAATCTGGCTCACCTCACATCCCAGCTATAGAGAGGTCTGACGGCACACTGGCCTTGTTGTCACAAGCTATTAATAGAGAATTGTGCCTATTCTATGAATCCCTCTATTCCAATGTTGACAGTGTCCCAGCGGCAGATGTCGAGGCATACTTGGACAGTCTCCCACTGTCTGTCCTCTCCACCGAGACCAGGGACTCCTTGGATGCACCTCTCACACCGGACGAAATCTCTAAAGCCATAGACTCCCTGGCCTCCGGGAAGGCCCTTGCTCCGATGGTCTCCCGGTCGAATTTTATAAACAGTACAGGGCCCATCTGGTCCCTCAACTACATGCACTATGGGAGGAATCCTGTGAGTCGGGCATCCTTCCCCCTTCCCTCCGTGAGGCTATAATCTCAGTGGTACTCAAACCAGGCAAAACCCCCCACCCTTTGTGGTTCGTATCAACCACTTTCCCCTCATTAACTGTGGATCTATGCCAAAGTGCTGGCTCTGAGACTGGCTCCGTATATATGACCTATATCATATACCCAGACCAGGCTGGATTTATCCCGGGGCACTCTACTTCCCTTAATTTGCATTGTCTCTTTAATATTCTTGTCCGCATTGATCCAACCGTTCAAGCCATGGCAGCCACCCTGGACATGCAGAAGGCGTTTGATTCTGTCTCCTGGAGATACCTCTGGCGGGTCCTCGAGAGGAGCAACTTCCGGCCCGGTTCCTGGCCTAGGTCAGGCTTCTCTATTATCAGCCAGTGGCCACGGTCCGCACTGAGGACCGATGCTTGGCCCCCTTTCAAATTGCCCGGGGTACGTGTCAGGGTTGCCCCTTCTCTCTTTTGATCTTTGCCATCGCCATCGAACTCCTGGCTGACAGGATACGTCAGAAGCATGCACACAGAGGTCTGAGACTTGTTGGCTCACCTGAGATCATTTCTCGATATGCTGACGATACCCTTCTTTTTATTCGCTCCCCTGCGGACAATCTATCCCTGATCCTTGATGATGTCATACACTTTGGTGAGATCTCTGGTCTCAAAGTAAACTGCTCCAAATCTAGCCTGTTCCCACTGACCGAGGTAACTCTTCCTCCCCTGGAGCTCTTGGGTTTCATGTGGTCACAAACCTAGATCACCTACCTTGGGGTAGTGGTCACTCGTCAATCTTGGCCTCTGTATACTCCCAACTTCGGAAAATATCTTACCACACTCGCCAGGAAGTGCACAGCTGGGCGGCGCTACCAATTTCTCTAGCAGGCAAAATTGGCATACTGAAAATGATTGTACTTCTCCAACTCCTCTACAAGTTCCTCAATATCCCATTATGGCCAGGCAGCAAATATTTCCAATCTCTGAACCGCACCGTAAACGACTTCCTATGGCATTCTGGTGTGGTCCGCCTCAAACTAGACACACTAACTGCACCCATGTCTGAGGGTGGCTTCAGTGCCCCTAATTTTGAGATATATTGGATTGTAGCCCAGGCTCAATACACCTCACACTGGTTCGTACTCTCAGATCCCCCACCACATTCGAGGCTCGAGCGGCTTGCTTTGGAGAACCGTGATATCCGCTCTCTAGTCCTCCCCTCCCAATATGCCAAATTTGCACCCCTGGACTCTGTAGGTTCTACATCCCTGGCTTTAACTAAACTTTGGAGACTGACCTCCATCCCGTACCCATTTCATGGTGCTCTTCCCCTCTGGAACTTCCTCCCTGAGGCTCCTTGTATACCCCGGCAGCAATACACAGCTGGGCGGATGAGGGATTTGGGGCTGTCCGGGATGTCTTTAATCAGGGTGACTTCCTTGAATGGTCAGACCTTCCTATATCCTTGCGTAGAAAACCATCCCATTGGCTTATGTTGTTCTCCGCCGTTCCCTCAAGAAGAGATACCAGACTTTCCTGCAATTCCACCAGATGATCCCATATTAACTGAACTCCTGAATACCATGTCCTTCCAAGGGAAGCTCACCAGGCTATATGCTTGCTTCAGACCAAGGCCTCCCCTCACTTTGACAAACTCGGGCATACTTGGGGCTTGGATCTGGGAATTGAAATAACTGACCAGCGTTGGCACTGTATTTGTGCTCGCATTTATGACATTTTGTTCAACACTCGCTTTAAACTGATCCAATTCAAAGTGCTCCATAGGTTCCGCTACACTCTGATCAGATTACACCATATGTCGAAGGCCCACCCCCCAGAAGCCTCAGGTGTGGCTCGGACACTGCCAATTACTTGCATATGTTATGGTCTTGCCCGCATCTCCTCCAGTTTTGGGAGGAGGTTTGCTCCACATTGTCTCACATTCTGGATTCCACGTCCACCCCAACTCGTTTTGGTGTGTCTTTTTCACGAACTTCCCAAATTGGGTCGCAACGGCAGGAAACTAGCAGGACTGTGTATGTTGCTGGCTGGCTGTTGTATCCTATTATGCTGGCTCCTTCCGGGAGTCCCCACAGATTCTCAATGGCTTAGAGTTGTGACTTGGGCATCTGATATGGAGGAGGCCTGGTCGGCCCAGCAGCCACTGGTATCGTGACCCAGGAATATCTGGGCTCCTTTCCGTTCCTGTTTCCTCTGTGTCAGTGGACTCCGATACTGACTCTGATGATCCCTCCTCTTTAGTCCCAATGACTGTTTAAAGGATGTGCCTTGATTGTTATTACATCATGTGAACTTTGCATATTGCATTTCCTGATGGTCTCTAATTACTCTGTATATGTTTCACTTACATTGTGCATGATGATGGTTTTTCAGTTTGCCACTTGCAAGCCACTCGCTCTCTTGTTGTAATGTCAAGCGTAATAAGCAAAGTAAAAAAAAAAAAAGAATGAACAAGTCTTATTGTTTGCTGGTTTGCAAGGATTCGGATCAAAGTCCTTCGAAAACGTGTCTCACCATTCGTGCGACCACTGCGATACAAATTAACCTTGCGCGTAAGATCAAACACTTGGATACCCGGTTTCCGTTTGCTTAGAAACTCACTGGTTACTTCGATGCGAGTTACTCCAGCGCAGATCTCCCGGCCTTCTGGTCGTTGCCTCAGGGCTCCACCTCCTGCCCCTTAGGCACTCCTGGGTTGGCGTCTGGCCCCAGGAGAAACAAGCACTTCGAGCAGTATAAAAAAGAGCAGGCTTCTGGCATGGCTCCCCTTTCAAGTCTCCTTCGGTTCCACATAGCCCCATCTCCCACGCCGCTCTTTCCTGAACCATAGGCGTGCTCCACACGGACAGCTCTACGCTGTGTCTCTTGACCTCTCTACTGCTGCTGATGCAACTCCACCACCACTGCTCCTGTCACTGCTTCCTCTCTCACTCTCATTTGATGGGGCCTTTTATACACCTGCAGCCCCTTAACAGAGTGCAGGTGCGAGTTTACAATTGACCTGCCCGACCATCATTTAGGGGACATGCCTGACCTCTACTGCTCTCAGCATACCTCTTCTTTGTCCCAGTACCAGAGTGGTATAAGCAACTAGTCCTCATTACTCCCAGTTGCCTCTTGCTCATCTTCCTTGTCCTGAAGGCTGGTAAAGGGATGGGTTGGTCATCAGTAGGAAACAGGGACACCATGTCTCTCCCAAAGGTATCCCACTCCTAGACCTTCCATCCATCTTATATTTAACTCCCTTTGCTTTCTTCCTGGCCCGTCTGGACCAAGTGTATCCCATACCCTTTTCTCAGTCAATGGGACATGGATAACAATATGCCATAACTGCCCCTGAAATAAGGGTTTCCTCCTGGTAGGGAAATGGGGGAAAACTGTGTCTTTCCTCCCAATCCCCAGGTGATCCTCCCTTACTTCTCCATCCAACAGTGATGGCCTTTCCCTAGCCAGGTGTAGAAGAGTGGAAGTGAGAATACCCTCAGGTTTCTCTTAATGGCCATACTTTGCCGTCGAGTTTCAGCAGCATAGCTTTTTGGTAGAATCCTCAAAGGGATCCATCCCAACCTAGATGAGAAATGGTCAGGGTCTCTCCTAGTTATACCCAAACTCATGGGTATTACCCAAATTGGTCGTTTACAATTGTTCGAATGAACAATTGACCGAATTTAAAGGGTCACAATTGACCTTTTCACAATTGACCGAATGTGTATATCTATATATATGGGTTTTGGGGGGTTTGGCGTTGGGTGGGGGGTTGTGGGGGGTTTCCCCCCCACATATATGGTACAATTGACCTTCACAATTCGGTCAATTGTGAAAAGGTCTCATGCACATGCCTCAGCTATCTCTCCAAACACACCCAATGACACGCACACACGAATTGGCAGCCAGCCAGCCAATAAGGCTGGCCCCAAAAAAACTTCCAAACACCCAAGTCCACCCACATAGTATGTGTATGTGCCTGTTTAGGGCCAAGGGCCACTCTAAAGCATCCCTAACTACAATAGAGGGTACAGGGCCATATGTGCACACCACCCATTATAGTCATTCCTTATGCCTTTCCTAAAGAGATCCTAAAAGCGAAAAGGGAGAAAAAGCAAAAGCTGACACAGCAGAACCACCCAAAATGGAATGCTGCCCTCAAACAGAAATATCCGATGCTTGGTCTTGTAAGCAGTAGACAAATATTTGAGTTGGGATACTGTTTCGAACAACTGAACGTGAAATTGGTTGTTTCAGATTTAAAAAATCAGAAGTTGAAAGAAAGCTTATTAGATTTAGAGTTTAAGAGGATTGTTTGCACTATTTGATTCTCCTTTCCAATGTAACCCAATTCAAGGGGGACATGTGTTTTTACCTGAAATTCAAGATTACACATTTTGAAACCCAGTAAATATAAATATGTGCTTAGTTTTTTTAAATACTTAACCAATTAAATGTCTTTTGTCTTTCTAACTACAGAGATATGAAAAACGCGGTTATTGGCAACAACAAACAGAAAGCAAACCTAATTGTATTAGGAGCAGTGCCAAGGTAGGTGTTTTATTTTTTTCTTAGGGTGCCTCCGTTTTGCGACTTTGTGCTTGGGCTTCATCATAGAAATACACCTTGCATCCTGGACGAGTCTTTTCAACCTTTGGTTTGTCATGTGGTTCCCTTCTGTGTATCTTTTAATTATATACAAAATGTATTTTGTTCCCTAATCCTGATAATCTGTTTGATGGCTGGTAACAAATGTGAGGCAAGTTATTGCTTAAGTGCAGAACACTGTTCACATTACACCAACAACTGCACACTGGTTGCCCTTGACATCTGGCATCAATAAGACTGCAGTTTTAGCATGCAGTCCATTGTTATCATACTTGTTAGAATGAAAATAAATTACAAGTCTGAAACAGTCCTCACAGGAAACCAAATGTGATTTTAATCGACAAATGTGAACAAAACGCACAGGAAAGTGGAGAAATAAAAATAAAGAATTCAGATGATTGCTTAAAATGCAGCTGTTTTGAAGAAAAGGGATTTGGCTGGTACTCTGAATACCAGGTGTTGGATGTCTTATGGTTTTGCAGTGTAGCATATGATTTTGCTGTCTTGGTGTGTGATCACAAGGAGAATTGGCCTTCTTTAGTTAGAGGTGTATGTTTATTATATTGTAGCTACAGGAGAATTGTGGATAAGGAATTATTCCCGGGTGTATAAGTGACTGTGCAAGTGTGCCCATCGTATCCAAACAGGTGAATGAGATATGTGGGCAAAGCCAAATTGATGGTGTGCGAGTGTGGGGCCAGCAAAGGAAGAGCGTTCATGCTTGAACCATATGCATTAATATCTGGGCATTACAGGACTAATGTAATTACAAAAATGTAACTAACCTTGTTGATGGGAACTAGAAGTCCCAGAATTCCAAAAGGGCTGAAGAGGCATGCAGATGTAACAGCCATTCTTGTATTCAGGCAATTGGTCAGGCACTTGGACCCAACAGCCCACACCGGAAGGAACCTGGGAAGCATAAGACCCCCTCAGGTGCAGGAGGAAGGAGTGGAAGGAACTGGAACGTTAGCTGGAGTCCTCCTGCTATAGCTCTCGAGCTTTTACTGCGTATTGCGTTTTTTTCAGAGAATATTCTCTATTTTTTTGGTCTATTGAGCCTCAAGCTCCACCGATTAAGGGGGACCCGTTTTCGGAAGCTTCTACGCCCCTCAAGGGCATATTTTTGTCGAACTTCACTTCTTGGAGGATTCCAGAAGATACTTGAGGCCTACCCCGCGTGGACATGGCCGAAGACAAAGGAGACTCAACACCTCCGTTTAGGATTTGCCCAGGATGTGGACTATAGAACGTCTTCAAGAAGGATGGGCAATCCCGGTGCGCTAACTACCTGCACTCAGACAAAATCGCACGTGGAGGAGGCCTGTGCGTTCTGCAAGGACATGTCCTCCTGCACCATGAAGGACCATCACAAACGGTTCGCTGAATGGCTGGAAACAAAGAAGCCGGCGGCAGGTGAGCCCCGGCAATGTTCTTCACCCAAGAGAAAATCTGAGCGGGCTTCTAAAACCTTTGAGGGCGCTCTGGCGACGGGGACCAACAAAAGGCAAAGCAGTGTGAGTCCACGGGCACCGGGAGCACCGTTTGCACGTGCTCCTCGGCAGCCAGGCTGGGCGCAGCTTTGCTGATGCCGTCAACCATGAGGCAGCGCTCCGGCTCAGCGAAGAAAAGGAAGTTGGAGCAGCGTGTAAGCTTCGGGAGAAGGCCTGATCGTCTATGGTGGAGAAAGCCAAGGGGGGAGCGAGGTGCTGACCCTCCCCCCACAGTGAACGCCGCAGACGGCCCAAAGGTTGTGAAGGCCCAAGTTCACCAGGCCAAACCATCTATTGAGGGGAGTGGTGGCATTCCTGGTGAAGGCTGCGGACGTGAGTTCCCAGGAGGCAGCCAGCAAAACGAGAGTTTCCCTGCCCGCCCGGAGGGAATCTTCATTTGTGCGCATTGAAAAGACTCCAAGGATGAGACGTAGCCGAATACGGCAATGATGGGTACGGACGACGGAACGGATCTCCCGTTGCCGGTACCCAGGGCTTCTCCCCCCGATGAGATCGGATCCTTGTACACCATGGTCTCCAGGGCTTCAGAGCTGTTCCAGCTCAAACCTGAGGAGAATAAGGAGGAGGGCTTTCTTTATCAGCGATGAGAGGCCAAGAGGAAGACTGTACTTGCGGTCCCGCTGTTGGACGACATCTGGGACGAAGGGCTGTCCCTCCTGAAGAACCTATCCTCGACCTCGGCGAAGAGAGATTGTTATGAGAAGAAATACCTGGTTCCAGACTCTGCACCGATGTGCCTCAGAGCGCAGCCGGACTCGGTGGTCTTCGCGGCGGCCAGGAAGAAATATGCTGGGTCGGCGGCGTCGACTTCCACTTCCACACCGGACGGCGAGGGGAAGAAGTTGGACGCCATGGGACGACGGGTTATCTCGTCGGTGGTGACGGCCATTAAGGTGGCCAACGCTCTCGCTATTGTGGCTCGCTACGACGGAGCTGTGGTTTAAAATCGCCCCTCTCCTGGATTTCCTACCAGACAACAAAAGGGCCGAGTCCCTTGAGATCCTTCAAGAAGGCGAGGTGGCTTCACACCACGCCATCACGGTGGCCACGGACATCGCCGACACCGGTTTCCGCCAGATGGGCAACGGCGTTTGCCTTCGCCGGCGTGGTTGGCTCAAGGCCACCAACTTCCGTCAGGACGTCCTGACGAGGGTATTGGACATGCCCTTTGACGGGGACAACTTGTTTGGCAAGGCGGTGGACGAGTCGCTGTAGGCCATCAAGGCAGACTCCGAGACGGCACGTGCCTTGGGCACACTCCAACAGCAGCAACCACAGAGGTCCTTTCGGACTTCCGGAGGCAAGTCCGATGCCTCCAAAGGATTCGACGGAAGCTTCTCCTCATACCGTCAAGTGGCCTGGTCTTCATCCCAGGTCTACAGAGGACGCAGCAAGGCCGGACGTAACCATCGCCAAAGGTCCCAAGGTGGGGTGGCCTCTGCGAAGCAGGACTGAACCGGCCAGGATGTCGGGCCCCCACCCGAGCACCCCGGTGGGAGGCTGGCTGGTGAACTTTGTCGGCATGCGAAAGTCTATCTCCACTGACCGTTTGGTGCTGGCTGCCCTGGCCCACGGGCACACCCTGGAGTTCCAAGGGAAGTGTCCCCGGTTTCCACCTGTGGCCAGGCAAGAAATCCACATTGTACAGCTACTTCTAGAGGTACAAGCGATGCTGAAAAAGGGCACAATAGAGCTTGTCTAAAAGAGGCTACGGGGCTCCGGAGTATACTTGCAGTGTTTCCTTGTCCGAAAGAAGACCGGCGGTTGGCGACCCATTCTAGATCTCCGCCGCCTCAATAAATATATCAAGTCACAGAAGTTCCGGATGGTCACCCTCCAGCACGTCCTGGGACAGCTGGAGGAAGGAGACTTTCTGTCGTTGCTTGACTTGGACGACGCATACTTCCACATCCCCATGCACAAGGTGCATTGAAAGTTCCCGCGTATCGTAGTCCAAGGACAGCACTATCAGTTCAAGGCCCTGCCCTTCGGTCTGAAGTCAGCGCCAAGGGTCTTCACCAAGTGCCTGGCACCGGTGGCGGCGTGGCTGCGCCTGCAGTGGGTCCACGTCTACTCCTATATGGACGATTGGCTCATCCGAGCAAAGTCAAGGGAACTTGCTGTCGAATACACAGCAAGGACCGTCCGCCTGCTCACGGAACTGGGGTTCTCGATAAATGATGTGAAGTACTGCTTGGTGCCATCACAGGACGCTCAGTTCCTGGGAGCCAGGCTCAACACAGTGGCGCGACTGGTTTCACCATCGGAGAGGACAAAAGCCATCCTGGGCAAGGTACAACGGCTGCTGACCTTGGGATTTGACAGGGTGTGGTCCATCAAGTCCCTGCTCGGCATGATGTCGTCATGTATCTACCTCGTTCGGCTGTGCAGGTTGCGGCCGCTGCAGGAGTTCCTCGATGCACGTTGGATACAAGTGTCGGGAAGCTTTCAGGACAAGATCGCCCTCAACGAGACATTCCGTCAAGTGATCCGGTGGTGGGGCGCCCGCACGCATCTCGCGGCGGGCGTGGACTTTCAGACCCCAGCGCATCAGGAGACGGTGATGATGGATGCCTCCCTGGAAGGATGGGGCGCACACACTGGAAATCTCCACGCAAGAGGCCTTTGGCTCCCGCAGGAGAAGTCGTTGCACATCAATGTCCTGGAGCTCCGGGCCATGTATTGGGCCCTCGGGTCCTTCCTTCCGTCCCTCAAGGGCAAGGTGGTGCAGATTTTCACCGACAACACCACCACGGTGTTCTACATCCGGAAGCAGGGGGGCACCAGATCCCCAGCTCTCTCCAAGGAAGCTCAGGATCTATGGCACTGGGCCGTCGCCCAATGGATGTTCCTGGTACCCTTCCATCTGGCAGGAGTGTAGAACACCATTCCCGACTTACTCAGCAGTGAGCTGCGCTCTTGCCACGAGTGGGAGCTTCGGCAGGATCAAGTGGATCTTCTATTCCGACGATGGGGCAGTCCCCAGATCGACCTGTTTGCGACAGCGATGAACACCAAGTGCCGGAGGTTCGCCAGCAGGTTTCCCCAGCCAGGGAGCATGGGGGATGCATTCTCCTTCCCCTGGGACGCCTGTTCCTCTACGCGTTCCCTCCGTTGCTGTTGCTTCTGCTACTCATCAGTCAACTCAGACGGTCCCGTTGCAGGATGTTCCTCGTCGCACCGGCGTGGCCAAGGCAGATATGGTACCCGGACCTTCTGGATATGTCGGCGTCTTCTCCAGTCAAGCTTCCGGCAGACGCAGATCTTCTCACCAGGGAAGGAGGTGCGATCCTGCACCACGGCACAGGGTCGCTGAGCCTGCAGGCCTGGCTCCTGCAGCGCTAGAGTTTGGAGGATACGAGATCCCGGCAGATTGCAAGGAGGTGCTTGCCAAGGCCAGGGCTGCTTCGACTCTTAAGTGCTATGGACATAAATCGAAGCGGTTCACCGTCTGGTGCCGTGCATAGAAGGTAGATTCTCTAAGGATTACAGCCCCTCAAGTGCTGACGTACTTGCTATCGCTGGGCAAGGTGGGGCTTCCACACGCCTCCATCAAAATACATCTGGCAGCTATCTCCCGCTATACCAGAACTCTGCGGCGGTCATTGCTGTGGTCTCATCGCCTGGTTCAGGAGTTCATGAAAGGACTTTTCTGCTCGTTCCCGCCGGTGAAGGCTCCGACCCCGGCGTGGGAGCTCAATGTGGTGCTGACTAGGCTCATGGGTCCTCCGTTCCAGCCTCTACATTCGGCACCTCTGAAATTCCTATTGTGGAAGACCAGCGTTTCTTGTGGTCATCACCTGCGCACGACGAGTGGGAGAGATTCAGGCCCTCTCATGTAAGCTTCTGTACTTGACATTCCACGAGACGAGGGTTGTGCTGAGGATGCACCCCTCCTTCATGCCCAAGGTGCCGTCGGACTTCCATCTCAACGAGCCCTTGGTGTTGCTTGTTTTCCTCCCATCGCCTTCGTCGCCGGCTGAGAGGACTTTGCACTCGCTGGATGTGGCTAGAGCGCTGAAGGTCTACGTGGACCGCACAAAGTTTCCGAAAGACGTCACGGCTGTTTGTGAACTTTGTCCCTGTGAATCAGGGGAAAGCACTCTCCAAGGCTCCCATTTCCAGATGGCTCTCCGGCTGCATCACCCATCATCATCTGTTGGCAAACCGACCATTGCCCGGCCATCCGAGGGCCCATTCGACCAGAGCGATCGCTGCAACTACGGCGTTCCTGTCTGGTGTGCCCCTGCTGGACATCTGCAGGGCTCCTACGTGGAGGTCAACGCACACCTTCACGAGATTCTACTTATTCGACCGGGATTCCAGGGAGAAGTCCAGATTCGGCCAAGCAGTGCTGCGCAACCTGGTCGCTTGAAGGTGAGCCTGGTGAGGCGGAGGTAAGAGATGCTTAATGTTGAGATGTTGAAATGCTTAATGTTGAGCCTTGCCACCTCCTGTGGTTGTGCATGTGTGTACTGCTATGTATTCTTTATTCATGAGCATGTGAATCCATGCCAGACCCCATGCTGGAGAAGGAACAAGTTACTTACCTGTAACTGTTGTTCTACAGCATGGGACTGTCATGGATTCACATGCGAACCCTCCTGCCTAGCCATCTGCGGCTCTTCTCCTGGGCCTACTGCCACTTTACGTGCTACCAAATCTGAAGATGCCTGCCGGAAGAGGGGCTTAGGTAGAGGGCAGTCATTGGCTGGGGGCAGTATGACCCAGAGACCAGTGATTGGTTGTCAGAAACAAAACTGAAACTGATTTTTTTTCTTTACCGAGGAGTCCCAGCTGACGACGGGGAATATTCATGATCATGTAAATCCATGCCAGACCCATGCTAGAGAACAACAGTTACAGGTAAGTAACTTGTTCCTTTCCCCATGTGAGCCTGATTGCCGTGGTTGGTGAGCTGCTGGCGTGCCAGAGACCAGATGCAGTTGTCAAGCTGAGGGACTCGGGAGAACAGGAGACTCCCAAATCGAGTGCACAGACCAGGAGACACCTGTTTAGGGGAAGGGTTTGGGTCCCCAGCAAACCAGTAGAAGTTGTAGAAGAAGTCGGGAAAGCAGTGCGACCCGAAGAGCAAGTGTTTCAGAAGCCGTTGACCAAAGCACAGCATTCTGAAACATTCTGCAAGCCTTGCTGGTAACAAAAGCATTTGAACAATGGAATTGTATAAGGCAAAGTGCTTCTTACTTACATAAGATGCTAATCGCTGCCCATTGTTCCACTATTCAAAGACTATTCTTGTTCAAAGAGTGGTCTCATGTCCCTAATTAAGGAGAGGGAATGCTGATAGGACAATTTCTGAACATTCAACTGTGACTATACTAAAGTTACAATTTTTAGCGTGGGAAAACTACGTTAAAGAATGGTCGCATGTGCCTTATTGTGATTCCCCAAGGAGGGTTGAACTCTATTCTTTTCTTCTAGGGCAGTGGTCTTCAAACTTTTTTAGCCTGGGCTCACCCTGAGCCAAGTTTGGGCAGGCCGGGCCCCCCTAAAAGTGCCAGATGGACAGTATGTAGAAATCGCTATGAACTTTTGCGCGCCGTCACCGCACCCTACTCCCAGTACAGACCCTGGGCTCTCCCCCCACCCTACTCTCACCACTTTCCCAGTGCTGCCGCCCATCCTGCTCCTACCACAGTCCCATAACACAAACATACACACATCCATACACATTTAAATAAAAAATAAATCGCCATTAACGTACCTTCTGCAGGGGCCTGCGCATGGTTGCTAGAATGCTCCACTCCAGGTTGCTTTGCCCGTATGTGCGAGGAGGCGCAGGAGCACCCCCTCGCACATACATACATGCAGTGCCCCAGCCAGCATTTCCAATGAGCTATGCAAGGCTGGCGAAGCAAAACACCCCCAGCGTTGCATGGCTAGTGGTGATAGTAATTATATTTTCTGTTGCTTGTGTAATCTGCTTAGATTACATGCTATGCACAGGCCGACATCTAGTGGAAGCTGCAGAGTATTAGTTTTTTTTCGAAACTCAAAAATGGGTGTCGAAATAGGGCTTGCCAGTAATAATATCCCTATTGTGACGTCCCCTGAACCCATAATCCCTCACGCATGTAGGTCCTCAGATTGTTTTTTTCCGCCATAGTGAGCGGTCACAAAAATATAAGCGGAGTCCATTTTCGGCGTACGCTGTTGAACTTTAATAATTAAGTTAGTATTTCTTCCTGTCCTTTTACTGAGGCAGTGACTCGATGCAGTGAAGACTGAAGAAGACTACGAAGCTGACCGTCGGACGGAGACTTCGACGGCGCCACCCGGCCTGGGAAGGCCCTTTCGGCCTCGGCCTTACAGTAGGGAGAGTGGGGGGGTGTCATAAACATGTATATTCCCACCCTTTTCCATAGTCGCCCAGCTGCCTACCAATATTATGGAGCGTACTCCCTTTAAGTTCTGCCCCTCCTGCAATAGAAGTTCACATGGGTCAACAAGCATAGGGTCTGTAACGTGGAGGTTCCCTGTCACCCTCGCCATCCGAAGGGACGCCGTTGCTGCCGTTGCTGGATGCCCCTTCGACATCCATGGAGGCCTCGGTCGGCATGGCGTGATGGGCCCAATGTTTAGTTCGCCTGTCTTTGAGGGTTTTAGGTCGGAGTAGCTTACAAGCCCGACAATGTAGCAAAGGTTCCCCAGTGCCACCCCGACCCTAACAGACAGGCCGGCGGTCCTGTTATGAGGAAGACACCCGGCGGCAAGGGCACCACACTCCCCCACAAACACACACCCCACGGCGATGCGAGTGAAGTCTCACGCAGAGAGTCGACGGCGAAGGGCAAATCTTTCCATCAGAAGTCCTTTGGGTGCCCCGAGCGACTGCCGCACGACAAGCCCTTCAAGACAAAGGACGCCCGATCCCCCGTCCGGCCCTGCGATGCCGAACGAAGTTGTGCAAGCCATCCCTGCGGTCGAAGTTCGGCCTACATCCGGGGACAAACCCAGGGAGTCCTCCGAAGACCCCTCTTCGACTCCTAGCTCCAAGAAGTCATTGGCTAAGAGCAGGGACCATATGGAAAGACACAGGTCCAGTTCTTCTAGGGAGAGAGACTCACTTAGGAAGGATAAGGCTAGGGAGCAACCCTCTAGCCAACATAAAAGTATGCCCCTACAGGACACTATATAGTAGAGCCTGATCATCCACATCAGCCTGACACCATCAGTCTTCATGAAGAAGGACATACCCACACTACACCTGCCCCTTCCTACCTGGGGTTCTGCCCAGTTCAGCCAAATGGACTGCACAAGTTATTGACAGAGTCATGCGTCGAATGACCTGCTTGGCAAACTTCTTTGAAGAACATCCACATGTTCTGGACAATCTGGACAACCTAGCCTCCACGCCTCCCACTACACAGGCGTCTGGTTCCAATACAACACTTAAAGCCTCTTAGTCCCAGGCAACGGCTTTACCATTTAAGAAGAAATGTCTTCCCCCAGTAGAATTGGCTGATGAAGCAGCACACAAAACTCCTCGCCTCTCCTACGACCTTTATGACCAAGATGCAGAGGAGGATGAATTCTTGGACGAGGGTGACCCCTGTTATGACGACATTGAGGGTTACGATGCCAGGGGGGGAGACGACCAAAACCAAGATGACACGGAGTCTGTGGTTTTTGCGATGGACTCTCCAGTCCCGCAAGACCCTCCCTTACCAGACTCCCCGTTGGACAACCAGCCCCCATTCAACGATATCCTCATAAGGGCTGCAGAACATTTCGGAATTGATACGCAAGAGGTCCAACAGGACAAGGATTTTGCAGAAAATATCTTGGGTGATAAAAAACCTGCAACCCAATTTATCCCCCTGATAGTCATTCCAAAGAAGGATTCAGCCTTCCCCAGAACTGCCAAACGATACCAGGGCGGTGAACCCTAGGATTGAGAAACTTTTCAAACCAGCACCTTCCGCCCCCTTATAAGGGGCCAACTTCGACCTGACTCTCTGGTTGTTACCACCACCGGCAAGATAGCTGGCACCCCCTTGGCCGCCTCCGAAGTCCCTCCTGACAAGGAGAGCAAAAAATGATATGCCATGGGTAGAAAGATAGCGCCCACTGCAGCATACCAGGCGCGGATAGCAAATAATTCCACCTTGCTATCCAGCTTTGACTGCACTAAGTGGGATGAGATAAAGGCCCTGGCAGAGTCAGCAACAGAACCACTAAAGGCCAAATTCTCCCTTCTGGCTGCCGAAGGCAGAGCTACAGCAGGCGTCCTCCTGAAAAATAACTTTGACGCAGCTGACCACGCTGGACGCGTTATTGCAGAAGCCACCATACTAAAACGCCACGCCTCGCTTAGACAGTCAGGTTTTAAACTTGAGACTCAAGCTACCCTACTAAATATACCAGTTGAGCCAAATGTGTTTGGTAAAGCAGTTAAAGACGCTCTCAAGTCTGCCAAGGATGAGTATGAGACTCTTAAATCCCTTGGCCAACTGATGAATAAACAACCAGACCAAAAAGGGGGTAGTAATTTTTGCATTTTCGGGGCAAAATGTATAGAGGGGAATCGGATACAGCCAAAACCAAGGTTCTTCTTGGAATACCAATCACCAAGCGACCCAGGGTTACCCCAGAGGTCAGCGCAGGGCCCGCGGAAGAGGGAGAGGCTCCCCAACCAGAAGTGGAGGGACACCCTCTAAGCAATGAAGCCCCGCTATGGGTCCCCTCCCATGCCTCCCCAGTCTGGGGACAAATATCTTTTTTCACCCACGCAATGGAGGGTATAACATCGGACAAATGGGTGTTGTCAACGGTGACGGGGTTATTGTATAGAGGTTCAAGGAAGACCGTCAAACCTCCCCCTGCACCAAAAGAAACCATCGCAGGAGGAACAACTTATCCTACTAGAAGAAGTGAAAGCTCTACTCCTCAAGGACGCCATCGAGGTCGAGCCGCACAAGGAGTTCAACGTACTTCCTTGTTCCAAAAAAAGATCTGACCATGCGCCCCGTACTAGACCTGCGCCCTGCAAACAAATTTGTAAAACCACAGAGATTTCGCATGACAACGCTACAAGAAGTAATCCCTCTGTTAAAACGGGGGGATTACATGGCAACATTGGACATGAAAGATGCCTATTTTCATATCTCAATGTTCTCAGCGCACAGAAGATCCTTGTGGTTCAAAGTAGTTGACCAACACGATCAGTTCAAGGTGCTGCCCTTCGGAATAGCCTCGGCTCCAAGGGTGTAAACGAGAAAAAGTCAAGTCTGATACCAAATACATCAAAACAGTTCCTAGGATCTGTATTAGATAAGAGGGCAGGCTTAGCCTACCGATCCATGGAGAGAGTACAAAATATGCTTCTGCAAATACCCCAGTATCAAGCCGGTCTCCGGGTTAAGCATACGCAAAGCAATGTGTCTGTTAGGTGTGATGACATTGTGCCTTTGCCTGGTCCCCCACGCGCGCCTGCGCATGCGACCACTGCAGGAATGGTTGGCGAAACAATGGTCTCAGGCAAGTGGTCAATGGGACGATCTAGTGGTTGTTTCGCCAACACTGGTTCAGAATTTACGCTGGTGGTCAAGGGAAAATCTACTCAACGGGAAACCCTTCCACAAACCAGAAGCACAAGCGGTCGTCACGACAGACGCGTCCCTTTCCAGGTGGGGCGCCCACTACCTTCACCAAACAGCGCATGGCCTGTGGTCACAAGTGACTGCACAGAAACACATAAACTTACTGGAATTATTGGCAGTCCTCAAGGCTCTTCAAGCATTCGAAGAACACATAACGAACCTGTCGGTACAAGTCCTAACAGACAGCCCCACCGCAATGTTCTATGTCAACAAGCAGGGAGGTACACACTCTCCAAATCTGTCCAAGCTGGCACAGAAAATATGGAAGTGGGCACTCAGACGAGGGATGTCCCTGTCCTCCCAACATGTTGCAGGGGTACTGAACACACTAGCAGACTCTCCCAGCAGAGATCCCTACCAGAAGAGCACGAGTGGCAACTACACAGAGACGTCGTAGACCACATCTTCTCTCTTTGGGGATACCCCTCTCTAGACTTGTTCGCTACAAAAGAAAAGAAGCAATGCCCAGCCTTCGCGTCCAGGTTCCCCCAGCCACACTCCAAGGGGAACGCCCTATGGATGAACTGGTCAGAGATATTTGCTTACACTTTTCCCCCCAGACTTCATTAAGCAGCAGGATAGTGAACAGATTACACTAATCCTAATTGCTCCTATGTGGGCAAGACTACCGTGGTATCCACTTCTGCGCAAGCTGGCAGGCAATGTGCGATCCCATGAAGCTTCCATACCAGGGCAACCTGTTGACCCAACACGGGGGATCAACGTTACACCCACAACCTCACTCTTTGAACTTGGCAGCATGGCTCCTGAAGTCATAGAGTTCTGACACCTTAATCTTCCACAACGGTGTATGGACATCCTAAAAGAAGCACGGAAACCACCAGACACTGCTATTTCCACAAGTGGAAGAGATTTGTCATTTGGTGCCAATCTAAACAGAGCAACCCCATAGAGTGTACTCCATCACACATTCTTACTTACATGCTCCACCTATTGGATTCCGGATTGGTCTTTACCTCTCTTAAATTCCACTTAGCAGCTTTATCAGCTTACACCACCTCTGAAAGTAAAATCTCCTGGTGGAAAGTGCCAGTCATTAAAGCTTTCATGGAAGGCGCGAAAAGAATACATCCTCCAGTCTCTAACCCCCAGCCTGGTTGGCATCTAAACGTAGTACTAGCAAATCTCATGGGACCCCCCTTTGAGCCTTTGCAACAGGCTACCCTTAGAGACATCACCTATAAAACTGCTTTCTTAGTGGCTATCACTTCCATAAGAAGAGTCAGCGAGATCCAAGCCTTGTCAGCGCAGTACCCTTTCTTTGTCATCCTCAAAGACAAATTGGTTTTACGGACTCACCCTAGGTTTTCACCTAAAGTTATTTCCAAGTTTCACGTAAACCAGTCTATTGACCTCCTGGCCTTCTTTCAAAAGCCATCTAGATCAGCTGAGGTCAAACTCCACACACTAGATGTGAGGAGAGCGGTTCTCTAGATAAGACCAAACCGCTTAGGAAAACTGATCAACTGTTTGTCTCCATGGCTACTGGCAGACAAGGAGAGCGCGTTTCAAAGAGAGCAATCTCCAAATGGATAGTCAAATGTATACAGTCATGCTATTCATTATCAAACAAGACACTGCCTTCTACACCTAGAGCCCACTCCACACAGGGCACTGGGGCTACTTTCGCTTTTCTTGCAAACGTACCATTAGACAACATTTGCAGAGCAGCTACATGGAGCTCAGTCACACCTTCACTCAGCACTACTGCATTGACATGCATTCCAGGACAGATACACAGGGGGACAAGCGGTTCTAAAACATTTATTTGCCGCTACTCCTTCTCACAACCCACCACCTTCCCATAACACTGCTCACTAATCTATGCATAGCATGTCATCTAAGCAGATTACAAAAGCAACAGAAGGAATACATTACTCAGCGTAATCGTATTTCTGGTGCTTTTATCTGCTTAGATTCACATGTGCCCATCCTTCCTCCCCTGAGAGAAGTTGCATAGATGTTTACATGAGCTTTCCATATATATATGTATCTGTTTGGGATCTCTGTACTCACACTACTCCTCATGCTACCTCATGTCAGAAAAAATACAATCTGAGGGACCTACACATGTGAGGGATCATGGGTACAGGGGAAGTCACAATAGGGATTGTATTACTGGCACTATCGAAAAACAACTGTAATACTCTGCAGCTTCCACTAGATGTTGGCCTATGCATAGCGTGTGAATCTAAGCAGATACAAGCACCAGAAATATGATTACAGTGAGTAATGTATTCCTTCTGGCACAGTGTTTCTTGAAATTATAGTAAGACTTTCGTATCATTATGAACCTTTCACTTTAGTTAAGATCCACATAGATGCACTTCTTGACTACGGTTTAACCATGCTGCGTGTCTAGGTAAGTGCAAAACGGTATCTGGTCTTTCCATTCATCGAATGGTTCATTTCGATGGAAAAGGGTTAGATTTAGAGTTAGTGTTAGGGGTTAGGGTTGGGGCTAGGGTTAGATTTAGGGTTCGATAAAGGTTTGGTTTAGGGGGGGTATGCGTGGGGGTTGGGGGGGCTGGTGGTGGCTGGTGGTTAACCCCCCCAATACATTTAAAACGTAACAAGGAGCTGGCCAGTTCCGAAAGATTCCAGCACTGGACAGCTCCATGTAACATTTTAATGTTACAATAAAATGTATTGAAATGCTATTTTTTACATTTTAAAGTGCATTTCCATCTAAACTTGTCCATTTGGACAAGTTTAGTTGGAATGCATTTTTACATGTAATAGATAGCATTTTGATGCAATGGCATTCGATGGATTTGCATTTCGATGGAAAGACCATAAACCGTGCAAAACCGTTGCCCAGGCTTGATGGTTGCAGGATTTTACCACAAGACTCTTAAAAAGAATACCTGGATCAGAAGTATTTTGTGAGCAGGCTTCCCTCATTACTCCTAAGGTGCATCTCCTGGACACAGGCAATGTCTGCTTTCAGATCTCAACGATTGCATTCAATGTACCTTCCCTTATTAGGTGAGTTCAGGCTCACATTGAAGTTCATGTTAACCATTTGTAATCCAGGCACCAAGGTAAGCGCTTGGATGCGGTCCCCTGGCCCCCCCCTTCACCATCATGGCGCTGGAATATCCAGCTGGAGCCTTGTGGGCTCCGGAGCTGCCTTGCAGCTTCTCCCTCCATTGTCTCGCCTCCCCTTGGCTCTGATTGGCCATAGGCCCTGTGGATGCTGGAGCGGGCCTAGCCTCCAGCACACGTGCATGCTGCTTATTTGGTTTCTCTTCCGTGCTCCCTCCCTCCACCCGCCATTGGCTGGATCGCTGCACTTAAATCACCCTCCCAGGGCAGCCCTCTGCTCGGCAGCCCCTGTAGCTAAAGGCCCCAAGGCAAAGGGCGGCGCCGACATTGGCGGCTCCAAGATGTGTCTGCAGGTGTCCGCAGGGGAAGCCAGCAGCCAACAGACACCAACAAAAACCATGAGTGTGGCATGGGTGGGGAGTAGAGCAATCACTCTACTCCAGAAAACCCCCGCCACTCTATCTTACCTACCAATAACATAGAGTGCCATAATACTAGCATGTCCACACTTAGATAGAATTGTGAACATTGGCCTGCGTCGCATCTAGATAGAATTGTGAATGTTAGCATGTCCACACTTAGATAGAATTGTGAACATTGGCCTGCGTCGCATCTAGATGCAATTGTGAATGTAAGCATGTCCACACTTAGATAGAATTGTGAACATTGGCCTGCATCGCATCTAGATGCAATTGTGAATGTTAGCATGTCCACACTTAGAAAGAATTGTGAACATTGGCCTGCGTCGCATCTAGATGGAATTGTGAATGTTAGAATGTCCACACTTAGATAGAATTGTGAACATTGGCCTGCGTCGCATCTAGATGGGATTGTGAATGTAAGCATGTCCACACTTAGATAGAATTGTGAACATTGGCCTGCGTCGCATCTAGATAGAATTGTGAATGTTAGCATGTCCACACTTAGATAGAATTGTGAACATTGGCCTGCGTCGCATCTAGATGCAATTGTGAATGTAAGCATGTCCACACTTAGATAGAATTGTGAACATTGGCCTGCGTCGCATCTAGATGCAATTGTGAATGTTAGCATGTCCACACTTAGAAAGAATTGTGAACATTGGCCTGCGTCGCATCTAGATGGAATTGTGAATGTTAGAATGTCCACACTTAGATAGAATTGTGAACATTGGCCTGCGTCGCATCTAGATGGGATTGTGAATGTTGACATGTCCGCACTTGGATAGAGTCGTGAACATT